>NW_028232837.1:36469642-37758571 GCF_057557595.1 Rhyacophila brunnea | reverse complement strand
TCTCCGGTCCTTGATGGGGGCCGGGATAAGCAGCAGCCTCCAAGGTCAAGTGTTGTTCCTTCTTACAATCCATTCGGGTGGCGATGTGAATTTCCCGGTTCTTGATGAGGACCGGGCGAGGCTGCTGTCTTCAAGTCCAAGTGTTGTATAAAAAAAATTTTAGTTTTGAAAAAAAAATTTTTCAATTCATAATAAGTTTGAGCTTGGAGCTCTCTTCATTCGGCAGCGTCCGCCGATTGACACCGCATCATGCATCTTCTAATCCGTTGTAGTTATTCTTCCTTCATCTTCTTATCGCCGGCGATGGTGGGTTTTCCTTCGCGGTTTCCTCTTCTTCCACCCCTGTTGGGGGGTGTTTTCGGTATCTGATGGGTAGTCTTGATCTATGCTGGAGCTGCTGGCGTGCCTGATTCTATGGCCATTGTGGGCAGCAGCTACGTGTTTGATAGCTTTTCTGCGGATGTCTAGTCCGGTTTGTGTCTCGTTCTCTTCGGTATCTATGTATGAGAGTTCTGATGATGACATCATGGCTATTGTGATCGTGGCGAGGCACACTATGTGTTGTCTGAAATCACTGCGTTTTATAATAGAGTAGTCTGCGTCTGTGAGATTGTTTTTCATTGTTTCACAGGTGTCTTCAATCAGTAGTTTGGCAAGGAGGTCGGTCTTCGAGATGTTTAATATTGTCATCAGTGATTCCTTGGCATCTGTGAGTATTTTAGGTATGTCGTCCTTTCTGATGATGTCATCTGGTTCCGGGGGCAGTTGGGTGGGTCCGGTTAGGGGTGATCCTGTTGGGGTATACAAGATCTCGTTATCATCGCTGCTGATGTCCGCCTCCGGCAGCGGTTCGCTCTCAGGGGTCTCAGCATTTTCGATTTCCGGTGTTGTCGGGGTTTTCGTATCTGTGGTCTCTGTTGCTTCGGATATCGGGGTTTCCGGTTCCGGGGTCTTTGTTTCTGTTTCATCGGTTATTGCAGATTTGATCTCTGGGGATTTTGTGTTTTCGGTCTTATGTGTTGCCGGAGTTGCAGTTTCCAGTGTCTCGGGAGTTTCGGTTGCGGGATTTTCCGATTCCGGGGTCTCTGTTATTTTAATGATGATGATTTCCGGGGGCTCAGTTGTGATGATCGGTCTGGTCGGTGAGTGTGATATGACCGCAATTTTAGGTTCCGGTGTCTTGGTTATAGCTTCTTCAGTCGGGCTGATGTCTGCTTTCACTTTCAGCGGAACGGAAGCAATGGTGCGGTTCATTTCCGGTGAAGGCTCCGTGTGTAATATGGGCTTGTCGGCGTCTGTCTGTGTTTGAGTAGTTGTTGTCGAGCTGCGCATTGTCGTCATGTTGCTGGAATTGTTGAGGTGAGTGTTTCTGATGCTTCTCGGGGCTTCTACGGTGATTCTGCGTCGTAATGCGAACTGCAGATTGTGTATCAGTTGCCCTCGGTCGTTGTCAAAGAGTTTGACCAGGACAAGAGGCATTGGATGCTGGCTCCTGCCCCGGGTCATCCTCGTGACGCTGACTATCGGGTAACCTCTGCGGAGGAGATCGTTGGTGATGTCCTATGTTTACACGCCGATCGGAAAGCCCCTGATGACTACGGATATCCGGTCTTTTTCCCGTGTAGTGAGGGTAACAGGGTCTGCTTTCTTGATCGGCGATTGTGCTGGTCGTCTGGTGATGCGTGTTGGAGATTTGTAGTGTGGCTGGCGGCTCCTGTTGATCCAGGTGTGAGATAAAATGGTGTCGTGGTTTGTCCTCCAGGAGTGAGTTCGTGCGGGTGTGTCGGTAGCTGTCTCGGCCTCCTCTTGATAGGCAGTCAAGATAAGTAGGTGGAGTGTCAGGAGGTCCCGTAGTCTGGATGGTTTGCGTGAATATAACTTGTTGATCTCGTTGTTGATTTTCTCCATTGTGAAGTCTTCTGTCTCTTTCCTATAGCTGTAGGTAGCTAGTAGGTATGATGTCTGGTCGCTTGTGAAGTTAGCAAGTAGGTAATTCTTGCTTGGTCGTCTTGAAGTCTTCTGTCTCTTTCCTATAGCTGTAGGTAGCTAGTAGGTATGATGTCTGGTCGCTTGTGTAGACAGCAAGTAGGTAATTCTTGCTTGGTCGTCTGGTGATATTTGCAGGTAGGTTGACTGGTCACTTGCGGCGGTAGAAGTATGTAATATTGGCCTGGTCGGTATCTTGTTGTAAGAAGGTCGGTTGTATGCAGGTATCGGAGTGCGGGAAGAGACGTCCGCTCGCGACGGGTGCTAGACCGCAAGTGACATACTACAGCTGTGTATTTTAACATTTTAATAAACACATATTTTCATTGCGTATTTAAATAAAATATTTGCATTAACGGCAATTAGAAAACGCCAGTGGTAACTTTCATTTAAAATCTTTTATACAACTCTTATAATAATATAAACATGCAGTTGGTAAAATTACGTAACCATTTTGAACGTTTGTTAAAAATATTAAATATTTGTATTTCAAAATTGAATGATAGCAAGGTCTAACAATGCTTGATTTTAAAAATATAAAACGCAAATATTGAGAAATTCTAGAAAAAAAATCGAACGAGTAGGATTCGGCCTCATATTTTTCATTGTTAAAGTGAATGCTTTTATCCTCTGAGTTATTTTTCCATCTATGACTCATGAAGATGATTTCTAATAAGTACCCTATCGTAGGTTATTAAAATTACGCTGAGGAAATTATAATCAAATCATGGTTATAGTATTATAACTAATATAATTTTTAGAATGCGTTAGGATGGTCTTCATAGACTAAGACAATAATTAGATGAAAAGATATAATGGATTTCATAATCAATAAGATAACAACAAAGTTCAAACAATTCCCTCCACCACCCGTTCCGTCTCCGCACCCGTTACACAAGCATATACAATAGCGTAACGAACGTTAAGCATGCTTCAAAGTTGTGCTGAGATAGTCCAGAGCAACTTCCTAAGACCTTGGTTGGCATTCACTAGGGTGTGCGTGATTCCTGTTTTGATATAATATAGAAAGGTTAATTCTTGATAAAAAATACTTATTCGCTCGCCATAAAAAGCCGCAAACTTTTTGAAAGCCGAAAAATTTTCCCTCGTAGATGCCAAGTCGCAATGGTTGACTTGAAAAACTCTTCCGTTTCAACTGACATACGGGGACACTCCCATATAGTGTGATCGGCATTCTGAAATTTATTACATGAGCAAATCACGCGACATTACGCCAAGTTGACAGTGCATGGAGGCAAAGCCACCTTGTCTGGTTAAGAACTGAGAAGTCTAATGGTGAGTGATGTCCTGACTGGTAGAAAAAGTTGGAGGAAGTCAGAACCAATCCTGGATTTCCACACTCCTTATAAAGATGACATCAGTCATATTTTAGAATGATTTTTTTTGTATTTATTTCTAGATAAACAAGGAATAAACATTGTAAGTTCCCTTGTAATATGCACGGTCATAGCGTTTTGTTAAAACAGCCGAACAAGCACTAAAAATTTACAATCAAATGTTCCAGAGGGTATTTAAACAAATTTGCGACGTCCTATTTTAAACAAGATTCAGGCTTAAGATAATATAAAACAACATGTAATGGGGATAAATAGTAGGACCTACAACCTTCAAGGGGTAGCGTGTAACAAGGGTAGGATGTAAAATAGAATAGTAATAGGAAGAAGCGATAATTGCAATCTTTAATATATGAGAAAGGTTACCACCTGAACAGGAAATAAGTGCTATTTTGCAAAAGCAATTAGGTGCAGGGTTATTTGGTGGATATTTTTCAGATAATTTATGACTTCAAACATCTAAAACAAGTTTAAGTAATTAAATTTAAAATATGAATGCGTCATTGTTTCGTTCATCGCTGCAAACATTTCAGGATGCAAATGCTCTTCGCATGCTGTGTATTGTGTTTTTTGTATTCTTTATACAATAATTAATCCAGGAATTCCATATTTGAGTGCATTGATCACCATATATGAATATAAAAAAAATAATAATATTTTAATAATATAGAATTATTATACATTTTGAATTAAATATTAAACAAATCTGTTATGTTTAAATATTTATAGTTTCTTTTTATATTGATTATTGGTGATAATAACATAATGATAGATACATATGTTTTATCACAAAGTCTGTACAAAAGTAGAATTATTAACTATAGGAGAAGAATATCATTTAATTTCTCTCAAAATCTTAATAAAAAAAAATTAATAAAAAAAAACATTTATTCTCTTGCATATGCGGCGCATTTCTTCAGTTCTATTAATCTTCAAAAACTTTTAATACAGTAAATACAAAGATAATAATTCTCTTAACTGTTTTTTTTCCAACTCTTTGTTTGCATTGAGCTTATGAGACACGAGTTTCCAAATGCTGCTCAGCTCATCAAGCAGGAGCAGGACCCACTTTAGTTGAACTTTGGCGCAAAACTGTAAATTTTAATGATAGTGCAATATACAATAATATTGTAAACTGTTTGTAAAAAAATATAATTGTTGCATATGTAATGAAATAAATAGTAATAATTTTAACAAAATATGCATTCTAATATCAACTTCATTTGTTGTAAACCGGTTGCCATATTGCATCAGAAAATAATCAATAACTAGCTCTACCATCATAAATCGCAATTCAGTGAATATAGATAGCCTTGTTCTGAAGGTATAAATATATTTTTAGGAATGGATTTTTCTTATATTTATTCTTTTTATAAAATATTGCGTGTGTTTAAATTTTACAGATATAATAACATAATAATACTAGCTGACCCAGCAAACGTTGTTCTGCCATATAAATTATTTCTAGTGAATATTTTGGTTGTTAAATAAAAAATAACAAATGTATTGTAAGTGTGTGGGGATGAGATCTATGACAGAAAGAGGAATGGAGGAAAGGAACGAAGCAAATGTAAATGCTAGATGTACTTGTTGGCGTAGTCGGTCATTTACTCTGCGTATATTAACTACAAACCGGCGGGCTTGTCTCCGTTCCAATTGTCTTTGTTGATTTCGTTCAGCTCGTGCCTCTTATGATTGAGATGCACGCAATTGCAACATGCTCACACGCATATTTTTGTTATCTTGTTGGATTTGTTCGTCTGTTTTTTCTGCTCTACTATTTTGCATGTTTGTTGCTTTATTCGTTCGATGGCCGAAATGGGCCCCCTTGCGTCTTGCTAGCATTGTGCACTGTAATACACGCACACAAATAGATAAAATAAAAAAAAATCGTACAAAATTTTGCACGCACTGCGTTGTGATATGCCGAATGAAATGTCAAAATGACGCGACGCTTCTCATGAATTCTCCTCGGACGTAGCGCCATCAACAACATAAATAATTTCGTTCTCTTTGAAATACGAACGACGGTTAAATTTGTTCATACAAAAATACTAAAATCGCGATTAAAAAATGGGAGGGTGGGGGTAGGAGGGTGAAAATTTGGGGATATAGGTATTTTTTAATGCCAAATAAAAAACAATTGTCAAAAAAATAGTATTTTTTTCTGGATAGGGACATCCTAATCACCTAGCGGTATGAAATATACTTTACGACCTATTCTCATACCTAAACAATATACATAATACAAATACAACATAATTCATAAAAATCCGAGTTGAAAAGTTCTACAGCGATCTCTATAGTGATGACACTGACAATACGACTATGGACTTAGATCTTCAGAAAAATGGAAATTCAAAAAACCATACTCCCGAAATCACATCCTGGAAAGTAACTCATGCTTTAAATTACATGAAAAGCCCCGGGGAAGACGGTCCAACAATAGATATTCTCAAAAAAAGCGGAAAAGGATGCAAATGAAGTGCTTGCACAATTTTTTACAGCCTGCATACACAAAAAAGATATCCCAGAGGCACGGAAAAATGCAGCATTGTCATTATTTTCAAAAAAGGTGACAAAAAAAAAGAAAAGAAAAAATTATCGTCTAATAAGTCTACTCCCTATTCTCTACAAGACGTTCACAAAAAATCTCTCAAACCGTCTGCAAAATATACTAGACGAGAACCAACCAAGAGAACAAGCCGGATTTAGAGGAGGATACAGCACTATGGACCATATTCAAGTCGTCAGAGAAATCATAGAGCAGTGCCAAGAATACAAACTGCTACTATGCATGGATTTTATAGACTATGAGAAGGCGTTCGATTCGATAAAGAAATGTTCAATACTCGACGCACTCAGAAAACAAGAAATCCCTGGGCGCTATTAAATATTTTCAATAATATATACAGTAGCGCAACAGCATCTGTCAATCTCCATAAACCATCGCGCAGATTTTCTATCAGCAAAGGAGTCCAACAAGGTGATACAATCTCACTTAAACTATTTACAGCTACCCTTGAAGACTTATTCAGGCAAGTTGACTGAAATGCCAAAGGGATCCCCATAAATGGAGAATACCTGAGTCATCTGCGCTTTGCCGATGACATAGTAATTTTCTCGCAAGACTCAGAACACCTCCAAAGCAGAATGCAGGACACCTTCTACTGTGCCTAAAGCGCATAGTGTTCAACCAGTGTGTGCTTCCCGTGATCACATATGCGTGTGAAACATGGACCCTAAGTAAGTGAGAGATCCAGAAACTTAGAGTAGCACAACGTAATTTGGAGAGGTGCATGCTGGGTATAACGCAAAAGGACAACAAGAGGAATGAGTGAATAAGGAAGTAGAAAAGAGTTTGCGATGTAATAGAGTTTATTAAAATCCTTAAACGGAGATGGGCTGGACATGTAGCTCGAAGAAGAGACAATAGTTGGACAAATCTAGTCATCCAGTGGTATCCAAGAAGTACAAAACGTCCGCAAGGTAGACCTAGAAGCCGCTGGATCGATGAAATGATAAAGTTCTGCGGATGTACGTGGCAACGTAATGCACAGGACTGAGAGAAGTGGAACCGGCTTGAAGAGGCCTTCATCCAGCAGTGGATAGATTCAGGCTGATGATGATGATATATATATATATATTCAATAAATAGAGCTTTTATATTAGCAAAAGCTTTATTGCCATAACTTTTTGTGTGGGTAAAGAAATAATAACATATAAATATATTAAAATAATTAATAAATACGCATGATATTATAATCCTAAAACATTATATTTTATTGTGGTTTTAATATGAAATATTTTGTTCTCTAATTTAAAAAAAATAGTTTTTATAAATAAATATTTTACCACGTTTTTATAAGCTCGCATTCTTGTTTGTCCGGTACAGATTTTTTCTTGTGTGTCCAGTATAAACTTTTGCTTGTTTGTCCAAGATTTGTATTGGACGATTGACAATACAAATCTAGTAGTACTAGCCCGACATTTGAAACTTTTAGAATATATCAAAATATATTTTTAGTACTTTTAGCCATATTTAAGCAGAATTGAATTCATTTTCAGTTAATTTTATTTTGTATGGAAAGTTATTATTATTGGTTGCTAAGGGGGTCCTAGCAACTAAATTATTAATATATACGTGCGCTACTATGGAAATCAACGTGAAATGTCAAAATGACATTTAAGTATTCTATATTTATTCAGTACTTATATCAAGTACAATAAAAAGTTTTTATTATTAGATAGAATTATTGTCAAGTTTATGATTCTATAGAAAATCTAAAAACGTGGTATATGAAAAGTTCTTTTTATCTTGTAATTATTTCTGCATATATTATTGGCTGTCATATTGTAAAACACGCACAGCTGTTTTGCTGAGTATTTTACATGTAAAATATTTTGTATACTTAACCTTTGTAAGGTTCCAAATTTAAATTATAATAATCATTTTTCTTGAAATAAACAAAATGCAATCAAATACTTACAATTATGACTGCTGAGAGTGAATAGTTATTACTATCTCTTTTCTCTCAACTAGTTGAATTGTAAAGCGGTGCTTATCACCTGATTTTGCGCACCTGCAAATTGGCACTCGTAATATATTAAATAGCTAATATTATTTGATTGCTTTTCTGTACATGGCTAGGATATGTATTACAAGAATGGATTTTTATCGCAGCCTTTCGGAAATATTGGATAACGGGGAGAGCAAAGTTATTACGAGGCACTCGTATACAATATTAAATTTATTTTTTGCTTCGCTAAAAATAGTCTTATTGGAACTTGTTGCTTTTCCCCTAAATGAAACTTATTATACTACTACTATACTATACTCGTATTATAATATTATGTTAGTAGATTCATTAAACATTAAAGTTTTATACTATAAACATTTACAATTTACTTTTCATTTATTACATAGCAGGTTCGAATAAATATTATTTATGAATTTAAAGACATTATTACTTTAACCTAAAAAGTATTCCTGCTATAAAAAATACCAATTATTTGATAAAAAAGTCGATGATATTCTTAAAACTTGATGACTTCTGAGAAAATATATAACTAATATACACGCGACAAGAATCGAACCTGCGTCTCTCGGGTTTTGCACCCTCGCACATTGACCACAATTTTCAAAAAATATTTTTTCTATTGTTTATATTATATTATTTTCTCAGAAGTTTTTTTCAAAATTATGTATGTTCAATAAAAAGAATGTTAGATTCTTAAATCTTGTGAATTATTCGTTGAATAAAAAAATAGTAATTAGAAAGTACAAGTAAGTTACAACAAAAAAATCTTGGAGTGATCAGTGACGTGGGTTAGTAATTAAAGTTTACTTAATACCTACTTTGATATAAAATACAAAAGCCGATCGCGAATAGTAACTCAATTTGGAAAGCGCTTCAGAGAGTATTGTAAGAGCCATTAGTTAAATTTATTGCAATTAGATTGGGTACCTATAGCATAGTGGTGTATGCGAGTGAGCGCGAAACCCGAGAGACGCAAGTTCGATTCTTGCTGGGTATCGTATTTGAAAAAAAAAAAATCTATTGTTTATTCATTTTCTCACGTTTGTGTTTTCAAACTTTATCTTCACTATGGCGTCAGTTAGATAAACGATTGTTGATCTAAGTCAAGGAGATGCTCTAGTTGTTTATCTCGTGTATGCTATTGACACGACTTGCTAGTTGCTAGAAGCAAGTAGCAATTCGCTAGGTGTAAGATACAAAATACAACTCGAGCGCTTTTGCGTTTGAAGTCTCGCGACATTCTATTTATGTTTTACGTTGCTTCGTAAGAAGGCGATTGATCTTGGAGTACTGTGACCATAGTATTTCTTGTAGATTTTATTTCTAATTAATTAATTAATAAAGAGCGTACATAAGTGAAACGGCAAATAATTTTCACCTGTATGTGGAACGAAATTTCGGCCGCATTGCCATTCGGAGAGCGATAGTCGAGGTGTCCGCACGTCGATTTGTTTTGTCATAGCGTCGGATGAAAATATTTTTAAATCGTGTAAAGATGACTAAAAAACTTTACGTATGTGCTTAAAAAAGAAAACATGTCAGTGAATATACTATTATTATCATGAATATAATAATAAATATAACATAAAAAGGACGCATGTTGATTTTTTATGACAAATTACATTTTGTTTGGCTCGCGTCATTTGCGTCAAGCGAATATTCTAAAGATATATTAGTATATTTGTTCTACATTGAAGTATATACGTTTCCACAGGATGAGGGCAACACACGAATAAAATTATCAAGTACCCTTGGTCTATTTATAGTATTTGTATCATTTACAGATAGCTACTAGTTAAAAATGTATCTACGCATATATTTTAAATGAATAATGGTTATTAGTAATACTATTATTATTGAAAAACCGAATGCTGGTCGTTTAGAACAATCAATTCTTACAAAAATATATTGGCGTAGTGATCCTCTAAAATTATCAGGAATGTGTCACATGGTCTTTTATGTTTTCATAATCTTACCTTATTTGAATTATACTTATCATATACTAACAACCGATAAGTATATCAAATGAAAACTTAATAAAATATTGAATCAAACGTATTTAAAAAATAATAAGTAGATACCCATCTATTTATTTTTTACAATGTTCACATACTGTTTTATTTAATATTTTAATAAAATGGCACCTTATTATTTAACCGTGTTTGCGTTTTTTACTACAAAATTCTACATAAAATAACGTGTATTTTATGTTAGACTTGATAACGTTTTAACTTAAAATTTTACAATATCAAGTACATAAACAAATAGAGATATCTTGACACCGTATAAGAGTAAATTTTGCTATTTTTTATACTTACCTTGATTCAAATTTATAAATTTAGTTTATTAATAATAACAATTATAATGTAGGTACAGTTAAAAAATTTCTGCCTGAAATACAATGTAAGTTCACGTTTTGTACAGTCAATATTTTTTATTTTATATTTGTGTGTTTTAGTTGATGTAGTCCATATATTTATAAATGAATAATACGAATTTTTAATATTAATACTATCGACCAAAGGTACTTGATGGAATTAGAATTCTAATAGATTTAAGTTTTGTATTATTCCATTTGAGTCGTTTTTGCGACCCAGGTTTTGCTTTTCGGCATCTTCAGGTACTGTGTACACACACCGAAAGGTAAGTACATACTGACAACGAATACTTTTAACTCTAATTTATATAACAAATCAATACAATAAAGTAGGTGAAAACTTTATTACTTACCTATTTAGTCAAAAATTATAACAAACAAATTATGACTAGTATAGTATAAAATAAACTTGATAAGTATATAATAAATCGTTAAAACGTAATAATAGATCACTATTAATTTTAAACCATAAAAATACTACACTCCAGAGGTTTAAAATCGTCCATTCTGGTAACAATGGTAATGTATCAGAAATTAATGGAGTTAACTAATAAGATATAATATCTATGATATCAGTCTCTACTATTATTGCTTCGTATTTAAAAGATGTGGTCAGGTCACCCTAGTAAAGAGCTTAGCAATATTCGCAGCTCGAGCGCGGTAGTGTGGAAAAGATCTCCCAGCAATAAAATGGCGATAGCTTTTGAAGATGAAAATCGATTGCTGGCATAAATACGACTACCTGCCAGTATTATATTATTATAACACACGAATATATCCATACATGTCGACATAATATACGTAATACTTAATCAATGCGATCGAACCTCGCCGAGCGAAACATTTTAATCTGATTATATGTCGTTATATTTCATCCAAAGTGTTTATTGAAATTCTAAGAATCAAACAATAATAGTTGATAGAAATTATTAATTTTACCTGATTATTACTTCAGTGACATGGAAAAACTATATACAAGTAATAATATTTATTATAATTTGTTTATTTAAATAAAAGCGTCATGGGTTCAAGGTTCAAATCCTGGGTCTGGCAAGTACACATATTGTTTTTTTAATTTGTGTATGAGTCAGAGTATGGACCTAATAGGTTGAGTAATTGGCTGTCATCTATTTTTCGTAAAATTAAAAACTGTTAAAACAAACCTCCACTCTGTGGAGGCCCATATGATCTTATTAGGATCGGACATGGTCGAATAAAAATGTACACCATGCTGTATGGAAATTTCTGAAATTATTGAGTGTATTATAATATTATTATCATCATTAACCGGGATCGATCCACAGATAAAAGCTTCCACTAGATCCTTCCACTATTATCGGTATTATTTTTCTTCACTGTCACTTTTAGGGCGTCATTGCGATCTTTTAATATTCATTGGGTACCTTTGTGTGACGGAATTTGGTTAATGGTTGTCAACTCGCCGAAGCCTATATATAGTATTTTTCCATTTTATCGGCTTAGCAATCTCTATTGTATGTTATACTCTTGTCTGCTGCTATATCCATTGGTTTATTTTATGATCTTTACGCATTATGCCCAACATGCACCTTTCCATGCCATGTTGCGCTATTCATAATTTTTGGATTTATCTTACATTAAAAGTTCACGTTTCATATGCATATCTATCCATCGGTTTGTTGTCTTTTTGCGTTATGCCCAACATGCGCCCTTTATTATGTTACGGTATGAGTATTTTTTTATTCAATAAATTTTCCTGTAAGTCTAATAATATTGTTAGGTAATAATATTTAACACAAAATAGGATACGTAATGCTCGATGACTAATGTAAGTAAAATATATTTAAAAAAAAAATAACAGTGAGACAGTCAATTATTATTTGACACATCAAAATAATCAAATTAATATTTTAAAATATATATTATATCGGTGTGTGTACTTATGTACGCGCGTTAGAAGTTATACTTCTTTGGCGTAACAAAACAAAAACAAAACTTGTGATAACCTATATTCTTCGACTAGCTCTTAATTATCTTGTTAAATTACATACTCAAGAAAAAGGACCGCTTATTGGAACGCCGTTGGTTTATTTTTATACACTTTAACTTATATTACTAAATTATATTATAATGGTTTCTCGTTGTTTTTATTTTTTAAGTACCAAATGTCAATCTGACATTTAATAGTTTTTTTACGTAAGGAATTGCAAATGGCCGACAATAATAAATTCGTTTCCTAGGCAACGGAACAGTTCTTCGTACATATAATAATAAATTTGATGCCAAGGCAACGGAATAAACTATAATATTATACTGTATTATCGTCACTATTGCATTATCACACTGTGGCGTAAAGGCAGTGCGTTTGGCTGATAACCGAATAATCGTGGTTCGAATCCAATCGAGTGCGATTTTTTATTAGTATTTTTTCACACGCCAAAAATACACTCTGATCTGATTTTCCAAACGCGCCTAAAGAAGTATAACTTCAAAAATCTCAATCTAGATGGTAGGTATTATTAAATATTTTAATCACATGATAGACAGCTTCATATAGTTGGTACTAGATTTATCCTACGATGAGTTACGACTGTTAGTTTTATTCGTGACAATATAAAGATTGTTAATTTTAAGATATAATACAAAAGGAAATAATCAATTTTATTGCAGCATGTGGTGTCATGTCCCAATAATAAAAAGCCTTATAACACGTGATATTTTGTCATTACTTACAAAAACTTAGACACATTTCGCAACAAATGAACACAAATGACCCATTTTCGCCGAAATACAAATACCATAAATAAAGTCGAAAAAATATGTGTTGATTTTTTCCGAAGTATTTTCTTCGGGGCTCCCGTACAAATTATATTGTTAAGACCAATAAAGAAGTTTCAATACGGCAGGCAAGTCACGAGCCTCGCAGCCGGTGCCTGTCAAGAACCGAACACCCTTCACAATGGAGGGAAGGAAAAGGAACACCCTCAGGGTGTGATCAGCGCCTCCGAAATACTGTAATGACGGTGGCGTGTGTTGAAAATGTAACGACGATGCGAAAACCACCAGCTTATCAATATTCGTAAACAACATAAGACGCTTGATGGATTTTCATAACAAAAATAAATAATATAACCAAGATATTTAGAAAATAATATAAAAATACACATCAAATATTATAATTAACTATTTTTTTATATTCAACGAATAATTCACAAGGTTTACGAATGTAGCATTCTAATTATTGAACAAACATAGTTTTGAAACACTTCTGAGAAAATATATTATAACCGATAGAAAAAATCTTTTTGAAAAAAGTAAACAATAGTTAAATTTGTCGTAATTAAAGTATGACTCCTTTAGCATTCATAGTAGACTACATGCGTGTGCGCGATACCCGAGAGATGTAGCTTCGATTCCTGCGGGGTGTCTTACTTTTTTCAAAAAGATTTTTTCTATGGTTATAATATAGTGATTTCAAAATAAATTATTTATGTTCAAATATTATAGGTACCTATAACTTTAGTATTTACATGTAATTAATTTTCTCCAATACGATTTTATGAATGTACTTTACATGTTGTCATCAGCATTACAACCTGATATTGACCATTGGAAACACATTTACTATCTTCTGTCTGCAGTATCCGTATTCTACAGGAATTCTCTGTCTCTTTCTATACTGTGACTGTGGAGACCCGACAAAAATAGCACACATTGTTACAGCCATTCTTATTAAACTTAGAATACCAATTTTATTAGTACAGATGGTGTTTGTTATTTTTTTAAATTCAAATATTCCCTAATTAAACTAAACAATAGTAAATTCTACCCGGGTTTCGTCTTTATGCATCTTCATGCACAATGTATACTCACCAAAAAGCAATTATACACTCACAGTGTCGCAAAAAACGACTCAAATGGAATAGTACAAAACTTAAATCCACTAGAATTAAAATATAAATTCTATCAAGTACCTTAAGTCGATAGTATTAATATTACAAACAATAGTAAATAAAAATATTAAAAATATTTTAATGGCAGAATTTTAGATATAAGAATATATTTTACCTTTTATCTATTAATAATGGTTTGTTTTAGGCAGGTTTTTATTAAAAATTAATCAATTCTATCTGTAACAATTGATTTTGCTTGAGCTTACTGAAAACAAATATTAAGTATGTCGGACAAAGTATAATGCGCACTATTTATGTTGGATTTTCACAGCTTACCTCCACCCTTTGGCACCGATGTCTCCCGAGCCTCTGGTGATTGTGTCATATGCATTTTCCATCTTTGGGATATGATTATCTTAATAAATAGTAGCCAAACGTTCACGTGCGAGTTGTCAGAGAGAGTATCAAACTCGCGATTTCATACATTTTGAGTTGTAGGATCATTTTTTTTTTCATAGAATACTAAGTTTACAGTCAATTTAATCAACTCAGTTACTGGTACTAACACTTAATTAATTAATTACTGCCTTAATTATTGTTTAATGCTTAATAAATAATTAATTAAATAACCGTAAAGTCGTGATTATATTGAGACCATTTTTCTTCTCTTCTGACACCATTTTTACTGTAAGAACTTTTTCTACGTACTAAGTTTTCGTTATACAGGCGCTATGCACCTTGCATACTAAAAATATATCTTTTGAAATTATATTAAACACCTTTTCTAGATGACATATTACTTTGTATTTAGGTCGAAAAACTCAAGTTGCGCATCAATTCTATACACAAGACTGCTATTGACCGCTGTCGAATTATCATATTTATATATTGAGGTATTATAATGGGTACAATAAGTCAGTTGCAATTGTTACATTTAAGTAAATGCCCCCACCAAACCCCACCCGCCCCGCATCACACTCGGGCTTAATTGGGCGTATCACGGGACCCTACTTTTGGTATGAAGCATCATTTTTTAATGACTGGGAATGTCTCATGACTATGCACTCAAATGCGCTTTGACTGAATTTACAGGACTTTAAGTTAAGGTGATGCCTTTACTGAGCCGTTTTTAAAGAGGCACCTAGCGAAAAAATACGAAGCTTGCAATTTGAGATATTTTTTTTGATAATTTACAATTTCAACTATATTATTAATTAATAAATATGTATCTGAAAACATTAAAAAGAAAAATATTTTTTATTTTAAGTCAAAGATAAACTTACAATTGTAAAAAATGTAATAAAATGTGAATTTGTTGAATCGGACCGCACCCTATTATTACATATTATATTTTATGGTCATATTTATTATTAAAATTTAGTTTATTAAGTTTTCTAAGCATTCCAGATTTTTGACTAATTCAAAGTTTTATTATTTTTATATCTATTTTAAAAAACATCGATTTTTATAAAAAATATAAATATGTATAACTTGAAATCCTTTTTATTTATATCAAATTTTATTTGTGTATGGTCTCAATATTGAAGCTTCGTATTTTTCCGCTAGGTGCCTCTTTAAAAAAGGCTCAGTAAAGGCTTCACCTTGGTATTCATGGGAGAGACAAGCATGTAGAGGCAATATTAAAAATTGTAGTAAGTAACAAATTAAAGCTAATACAAAATTGCCGAACATTCTAAGTAGAGAAATCTTTACGTGGCAGTATGACGCCGCAAATTTTCTAAATGCACTAAAGTTGGCCATTGTGATCGTAGCGACCAGGTCGGACGTTTCGATGGACCGCAATGTGTTACAATTATTAATAAGTACTATGTTTTAATAGCACCTCTCTTGGCTGTGTTAACTTTTAGACCGAGATTTAAAAATGAGGTGATGAATTATTCAATGCGTTCTTTGAAAAAAAAATGTCGGTTAGTTGACGTCTTGCTTTGATGACCTACTTATTATTTTTCTCGTACTATTCCAGGGATTGGCAACTATCAAAGCAATATTTGGTACAATCCATCTGCTATCTAAAATAGTTCGACGGGGCTGTACAAGGAACAAATAACGTAAGTCCTTAAGCTTTCAAATGCGGCGTCAATCTTTGCTACATTTACAGTTACTTTACTTACTTACGTACCTTCTTTTATAATATATTTACTTATTAATTACTTCTTTCATTAAATAAATAGTAATTCACAAGATTTAAGAATGTAACATTCTAATTATTGAACATACATAATTTTTAAAACACTTCTGAGAAAATATATTATAAACCCGAAAGACACCCGCAGAAATCTAAAATGCATCTCTCGGGTTTCATATAGTTTTTATATTAAACTTACTTATTTTGAAATTATTTTATTAGGTATTGCATATCTCAGTGCGGCTCTATCAAAACTTTAGGGCATAAATGTGAGACTTGCTATGAATATCCAGTAGGAAAATAACATGCAGCATTTTTAATTAGCATACTGCACCCCCCATTCTCATCATCAACTTCTATGCTTCAAAAAAAAATATTAGCCAGGTAACTAAATGCGATTAAACGGATGATTTCTGAAGAAACTTAACTTACTTTAGTAGATAATATTTTCTTTAAAATCTGTTAGTATAGCTGTAATATTGCATATTTTTTATAAGTTGACATTGTACCAACTAAGTGAACAAAACTCGTCCGCATTAACTTATAATTAAAAATACCCATAGCATAAATAATATTTTATTTTAATTAATATCTTCTTGAATAAATTTCTTTCCATCACGTATTAACAGTACCTAAACAGCGCCCATTGAAAAAAAAATATAGAATGAATAGAAAAAAGTTTACTCATAAAAAGTTCATAAACTTTATAAAACACTATGAGCCTTTGGTATACAAATCATATTGCTTTTTTAAAACTATTTTTCTCAACCAGTAAAGGAAAGTAGGAAAAACACTTTCAGCTGAAAATTCATTAGTTTTTCACTTGATGGTATCAATGGCATCCTCATCACGAATATATTTGCCGGCCGGAAAATCAGGCTTCGATGTGCCACCGTTGTGACGAGGCAGTAACTGAATTTGTCCGCCGATTGTTAGTCATCACAAGTAAACTCATTTAGTATCGGAGGAGCTTCTCGCACAAAAGCTTAGCGCGTCCCCACGTACAGCTTCGGAAAGCTCGCCTACCTACCGTATGATTGATTTTTCAACTCAAACAAAACTGTCCGCTTCGCTATTAGGAAACTCTCTTTGATCTGAATTTGGGATTTATTGGGGATATCAAAGTGTTTCTAAGAACAAAATACTTAAATTTATATTACTTTTTTAATCTGATAATCATCTACTTATATATTATTTATACACAGTTAAGTAAGTTGTCGTAATTAACTCATCAGCATTATTAACACGACAGTCTAATATTATATTATGGCGACCATTCATTCCTTCTACCTACCGCAAGCTAACTCTATATATTTATGTTTTTATGTCATGTTATTAAAATCTTAAATTATTAATTTGTAAAATTCACTATGTGTACATAAATAAATCATTTAAGTTTTGTACTATTCAATTTGAGTCGTTTCCCCGTCGTTATCATTGTTCCAAGAATGGATGATTTTAGACCTCTTGAGTGTTGTATTTTTATTGTTATTGTGACTTAATAAGTTGGTGATAAAGTTTTTACCTACTTTATTGTATTGATTTGTTATATAAGTTAGAGTTAACTGTATTCGTTATCAGTGTATATTTGCCTTTTGGTGAGTGTATATAGTGCCTGAAGATGCCGAAAGGCGACACCCAGGTTGCAAAAAACAACTTAAATGGAATAGTACAAAACCTAAATCCATTAGAATTTAAATTCAAATTCCATCAAGTACCTTCGGTCGATAGTATTAATATTATAAATAAATCAACTTGAATTATAACTTGTATGATAATTACAGTTGAATATAGTATTTTAAATATATTAATTGTATTCTTTGCCTACTTTGCTTCTGATATCGATATGCTCCACTGAACCGTATGACTTTTAACTTTTATAACAGTTTTTAATTTGTCGCCAATTTAAACATTTTGAAATAAAATTTTAATATATTAAAATAAACAAATTGTTTAACTACTAATTACTTCGTTGTTTTATATAAAATAAAATGTCAAATTTAATAACACAGATTAAAAATTATTTCAAAAATATTGTCATTACTTATACGTATCGTATTTAGGTTGCAAAGTTAATTGTAACACTATGTAATCATCAGTGTTGATTTAATTGCAAGCACGACCATTTTCAAATAATCTGTATTAAATTTCATATTATGTAAATTTATATAATTACAAACCATTTATATCTGACACGCATTGTGCTTAAAATAGTAACAATACAATCACCCTTAAAATAGATTTATTCATTAGACGTAAATATAATTATTATTATTATTATAATCTCTTACAAAATCATATATAACGCTAGGAAAAATCATATATATCTTCTATATAATACAATTTAAAATTTAACCAACTAAATGTAATAAATTTTAGATGTAAGGTAGCGAATATTTTTTCTTGTAATTATTTCTTGCTAACTGACTTCACGTCGTCACTGCAATGCATGGGGGCAATAAAAAGTTAGACCTTTCCCTACGATTCAATGCAGTATTTCGCGCGTATAAACATGTCATCCCTTTTAATAGTGAATTGATATTTTTCGTAGCATCGCAGAATCAGGAACGATCGGTCACTACAACATAACCAAGTGCTATGTTACATGAGCGCAGAGTATCTAGAATTATCTTTTTCCGGTTTCATATCTCACAAAAATTGACGCTTTTTCTTACACATGTCGAAAACATGGCTGTCGTAGTATAGTGGTAATGCACAGGGTGCATTATACAAGAGACGCAGGTTCAATTCTTGCCGGGTGTCTTACTTTTTTCAAAAAAGTATGTTTCTATTGGCTATATTTTCTCATGAGTATCTCATTCTCATTATGTATCTTTGTACATTCTTAAAATCGTGTGAATTGTTCGTTGAATAAAAGAAATAGTTAATTTAAAAAAAACTATTATATTGACAGTTACTTCAAGCTATAAATCCGTCTTTAGAATGATCATAAGATAACAAAATCAATAACTTTAACTTAACCAATTCATGACACAAAGAGTGCGTCTATTGTGTAAGCATATCTTCTTCCCGTCTCACAAGTAGCGTAATTTCATTTACTTAATTAAATGTTAATTTTTTCATTAGTTATTTGACTAGATAAAATATATTTTTTAATATGACTTATTGTCATAATTTTGATTTAATACCAACATTTTTCTTCAATTAACAACAGTTCATCTACGTAGAAGCATGATTGTTTTATATAAACAAAAAAAAATTATGTACGTTCAATAATAAATGCCACAATTTTAATCAAGTGAATTACATATTCATTTGAATAAAAAGTTAACGCTGTCTATAAAACAATGTTAGTAACTATTATTAAGACGTTAATTCTAAATAATTAAAATGTTCATGAGAAATGAGATTTGGATTAATATCTAAGTTGAGTATTTTTAAGGAAATTATCTTGATAGAATATTACGTCTTGATAAAGCACAATGCTTGAACTACGATAGTTAAAACCCTTGACTTGAACCCGTCCGCGTTCATTTCAAATACTTTTCTAGTGTTCCGTTTATTTCTAAATTATGCAAAATTGTTTGTAACAAAAGTATTTATACTATAAATTGAACGAATGCACTAGTCAGAGAATTGCAATGCAATTACTCGGCCGACTCTTGCCACAGTATAAACAATATTATTGCAAGGAAACTAAATCAGCTCTTGCATAACTGTTTATGTTTGCTCACCACAAACTACATCTGAGAGACGTCAAGCATACCACTGTTTGTACTGGCCACTAGAACTACTTGCATTATAATTATTATTATTACAAAGGAATTGTTTCAAAACGTCCCCAAGATTGAGGTATTTGCACATAATTTGATTGTTGCGGACTAAAATACTGGACTGTATTTTGAAGTTTACCTTAATCCGACCGTCAAAAATGTATAGTTTTTAAATTGTTTAGCATGAATAGTTTTATATTAAATAAAATTTTGTTACAAAAATGAATAAAGATATGTCATAAAGCAATGAAAAAATATTACGACTGTTAAATGTGTACATAGTTTTTTGTAACATATTTATCCGAAAAACCTTTCAATACCAGCAATATATTGTATAAAAATGCAATGACTGTCACCGTCTCTACATCGGAAAAACCTTACGAGGATTTAATATTATAAGAGCCAATAAACAATACAATACTTGAGACATAAAAAATCAGATCTTTCAAACAATCTTATATAAAACGATTATAAATACACGTATTGTTAAAAATAAGTATTTAATTTTTTTTTTGTACGAATAAAGATAATAAAATTTAAAATTCCTAGAAATAAATTAAAATATTAACAGCAATAATTGCTATATAACATTATATAAATATTACCGCCTTCTCTACACTTTTATCAACTATTACTTTTCTCCGTTGCATGTTTCATAATATTAAAACTCTTGTGTGAATTTCGGTAGTCACTGTTACCCATTGTTACTTATTGGATCATTGTATGTCTGTCAATCATACTTCATCTAAAAGAGACGTATTATTTATATTATTATCAGTAGGTAACAGAATAGACTATAGAATAAAAAGGACATAATTAACATACTACAAAATCTCCTTTTAATGACCATTATTGTAACACATTCAGCAAAAATTTACATACGTTGGTACAATCATATTTAGGTATAAATTCCATCTTACTCATATTTTGCATTTAGCTATATTTGGAAAAATTATGATCCTAATCCTATCCCTAACCCGATCTAATATTCCTTACCTACGTATCATAATTATTGTTGCCATCCAGGCACGTTAATAAATAAATTAGTTAGTTAAAACAGTTAGTTATATTACGCACTCCGTCAATTCAATACCGGCACTTATGAAATGACCGTAAACCGCTGTGCGTACGGGATGACTCATCCATCTAGTACTTTTTCGAGCTCTATTGTACCATGATTTGATACAATACGACCGAAGCCGTGTTAATAACACAGAGTGACTCATCCATCACGTATCTGTTCGACCTTTGTTGCGCTAAATCTGATATGGTTTGATCACATGTCGCGTCTCTCGTCCATCCTGAACATGTCATCATCATTCATCTCAAAACACATGTGAAACCGTGAATGTGACAAACCACCATCAGTTTACTAATGTGTGTCATCTCCACGGCCATCTCAAGATCAAAGGTTAGTGCCTGGATTTAATCTTTGGGTAAACGCTCTTCCTCAGTATTCAAAATTTATCCCAATTACTGTCTACTGAAAAGCTCCGCCAAGCTATAAAACTAAAGACCGGGTTTCATTGTTTGTAAAAACATTTTGAACTTGGTAATCTTAAAATTGTTTTTTTGCGATGTTTTTTCTTCTTTTCAATAAATATTTTAGGACTTTGGAATATAAACAGTAAAAAACAAAGAAGTATGTATGTTTATACTGAGATGATACAGGGCGTATATAAAAAACAAAAAAAGTGGATCGCGGCCAAAGGAAAGAGAACTTACCCGCCGTGAAATATTTATCAATATTGTCATAAAAAAGGAACGTGACCGTTTCGATGGGCCAACCTTTTGTTGATACCGGACTTTTTGGCAGTTTGCTTCTTGATTGTTTATCCCTGACATAGTCAACATAGCTACCGCGGACAAGAACCATGACTCAACAATTAATAAAACATACATCGATACCTACCTCATTGTATTTAGTAAACAACTCGAAATTTCAAAACTTTAAGTTAATAATGCCATTTGATGTAAAAACGTCTCCTTTTTATAATTTAGCGAAAAGAGTGTCAAAATTTTCTTCAATGTGTCATAAAATTGAACAACGTTTTCTATAATAATCACAATTCCATTATATACTGAAATTTCCGCGTTAATTCCTTATTAACTGCAAAATTTCATTATGCATTTCTGAATTCCACTAAACTTAATATAAAAAAACACACATTTTTCTCAACAATTAAAATGAGAATCTCTGCAATAAATTCAAACGCCATTATCTTGGAACAAGGTTTTTTTTAGTTGTTTCCATATTGAAATATGGTATCGATATATAGTACGGAAATTATGAAATTACAATAATAATTATTACTCTTTGAAAAAAATATTTTTTTGCATAAAATATCAGTTCCTCGATAACTACGTAAGAACGAACTATTTTATCTCTTTTGTCAAATGATTTTAATAAATATTTAATTACTTTATTAATCAATTCTGAATATACACATTTATGTAACATTATTTTTATTATGTATGGAAAATAAATACATAAATTCAAGCCATAAATCAAGCAAAAGCCATATATTTATATGCCACTACGTGGTATTAAAAAAAATAATCGCATGAGTTTCCCAGCGATTGCTTCAGAATTTAAACTATCGATCGGTCCATGATTCATACTAATTATTTCTAATAACTACGTTTTTATATCAGGGACTTCAAATTCCACCAATCAGAAGTCGATTAGATATGTAATTAATTATTAAGGCAAATGGTTTAACTAACTCAATCGTAACCAACGTCCGGCACCAGCCAAGTATGCAAATAATGAAATTGTTATATAATGTTTGAGACTTTCGCGGTTTTTTTTTATCGTAATAGAGTTTTGGGTTTCCACCATGGGAACTTTTTCCTTCTTTCTTCGTTATTTTGGGCTCGTTTCAGAGTTGTATCCATAGAGGTATTAAATAAAAAGAGGGGCAAGGAATCGGATTTCTCATACAACTGAATGAAGCAGGCCAACAATAGCCGACAACTTACGAGAAATAGCGACGCGATAAAAAAAATGCAAGGCATCATGGAGGATTTACTTTGGTCATTATATCGTACCCATATAATATGACGTTAACGTGAAAATTTTGCCGCAAATTGATTACCAACCTGCCTCGCCATACTTTTTTTACCATACTTGCCTGCTTCACCATACTTTCATATAACCTGCCGCCCCTAGGTTGTATCTATTAATATTATCTCTTGATAATGGCCTCTGCAATGAGCCTAAAACTTTGATGAAAGAAGGATGAAGTACACACGGTGGAAACTCAAAAATCTATTATAATAATGAAATTATCGTATAATTATTCAATACCAAAATAATCAATAAAAATATTCGATGGCATGCATGGCTTGCGTCAGTGTTAACCCTATGGCATTCTCGATTTGGATCTTATCATAGATTGAAAATACCAGAGAATAATATAAGAAAATGGAAATAGCAATTGAAATGAAAAATCCAATTGTGCCAAGAATGCTGATACGTAAAAAATCACTAACAACAACCTAAGTATGTAATCGTTTATTTACTTCCATAATGTGTTATCCCTGATGTGAAAAAGTTGACGATGCCCTCTGTATGTCATACCCCGAGATTTGCAGAGTAAACAATTTGTGGATTTTCATTACGAACACCAATAAACGCTCCTTCAATTTTTCGACACGTTCTTATACCCTAAGCAAAGGAACTTTCTCGGAGATTATGATCAATTCATTTACCGTACAGTCGTGATATACACAGGATACATAGTGCTTAGTTCCTGTTCGGAATACTAGCCGAATGGATACCTGGCTCAGTTGCGTATAGGCTTTTACGTCGTGTGAGGGCTTATCCATGTTTTATTATAGTGAATTTATAGTGGCATAACTGTAATAGACATATTTTCAGTCCGAGCTATATGGGGCGATAAAATAAAATACTTTGCGGTAGTAAGCTGAAACAATGTCGTAAAAACTTTGATATTTCACGGATAATCAATATTGCTTGAAAGGTTTTTAAATTTTTATCTGGGTACTAAATTTGAGTGTAAAATTTAGCTAAGTACTCACAAGCAATTTTTTCTACCATCTGATAGTAAAAAAATAAGATAAATTTACTTATTTAAGTTACAGCTTAACATACAATAATATTATTGTAGAGTTTTGAAACAATGTTCACATAGCTGATTGTTCATGAATAAAATTTAAGATGATTATTTTGAAATATTAATCCTAGATGTAATTTTGTGAATAGTACCTAACCTAATATTTTTTCAATAATATTAATTAAGTTAGTTTTTGGCAAAACGCTGTATTATAACGCAGAGCACCGGACCGCCCCAAATATAACGAATTGACACGGGATTAGATAGTACTTGTGTATCAAATTTAAAGATTATGGGTAAATAAACAAAAAAAAAAACAATAAATTCTTTGAAAGTTTCAATACATAATATATATTTCTATACTATATTATATTCAAATTGAGCTCATGTTTCCACAGTGGATGAATAATATTAACTATGGTATCTCTTAATGAAGTCATAGTTTTTGGGTTTATATTTTTATATTTAAAAATACGGACCCACATGCCCAACGAAGGTCAAAATGGAGATTTATGGTATTTTCAAAGCATTAGCCTGAACATTTCTTAAACGTTGTAGATAATCTATTTATATAATTTTGTAGCCTTTTTATCCGTTATTTTAAACATTTGATGACTGCATAAAGTAGTTTCATTACATAAAATAGTATTCTTTTAAACCTCTCGATCTAAAGTTTTAGAATAAATTCATATTTCAGTACATCCATGTACAGTGGTGTTAAGATTTTTTACATTTATCAATTTTTAAACGCATTTATAAAACCATAAGTATAATTTATGTCGACATTATTATAGTGAAATATTTACAATACAAAAATATATTTTTAATCTATGTGATCCCAAATTCGACAAGAATTAGGCATTTTATTCTTTAAAAAAATGGGCAAGATTCACATATTTGAAGATAATTCTAAAGATATTGATTATAAGCTATGTATTTGACCAAACAAATGTGATAAAAAATCCTACGACTAATGATTTTTTTATAATAATTATTGACTTAAGAATAAGGTAGTATTTTTTGAAATACGCCATTTCTATAAGCATTTCTCACTGGTTAAGCTACAACATACGGCCGTAGCCATATGTTGACAAATCATAATTGAAGTAGGAAGTAAGATAGAGTAGCGAAAAAACGATTTGTTTGATCACAAACCGCGTGGTTTAAGCGCCGGTCTATAGTGTCGAGGGTCCCAGGTGCGAATCCTGGGTCTGGCAAGTACACATATTGTTTTTTAGTTTGTGTAAGAGTATGGATTTAATAGGTTGAGCAAGTGGCTGACATCCATTTCTCGTAAAAAAATATATCTGTTAATACAAACCTCCACTCTGTGGAGGACCATAATATGATCCTAATTGGATCGGACATGGTTGAAAGAAAGAAAGAAAAAGAATTAAAATTATATATTATATTTAAGTATCTATAATTCACGAAAATTTATTTATTTTCGAATTTCAATCGATTGCATGACACCCAGTCGTCCGGGCACCGAATCGTCGTAACACCTATTAAACAAATTAGTGTTGTTATAAAATTGAAAGTATACTTCAGTTATTTTTAATTCAAGGATTGTATTTAATTATAAAAATTTCATAAACACTATCTAAACATTTCTCAGTATCTATGTAGAATAATTGTACGCAAATATAATAAAAAACATATTTTAAGTTATCTTATCTCTTCTAAAGTCTAGCTAAAAACACTCAAGGTAAAACATTTCGTTTCATATTACAACTTAGTCTTGTTTTAAGTCATTTAGAAATATAACTCGTAATTAATTGAAACTAATTTTCCAGTCGTTTTTCTAATAAGCTAGGATAACGGCAGACAAACGAAATTACAATTGTGTGAATAATTAGATTTTCAGTAGCGAAATTCGATGACACAAAATTTATGCCTGGCTTATTTAAGTCTCGCGTTAAAATAATAATTATTGCGTCCAACGAAACGACGGTGTTGTAATTTAGAACGGATATTTTAATTAAATGCGTACCTACTCTCAAAATACCATAATATATTTCAAATATGAATTAGTTGGTAAATATTTTGGAAAATTTTGAGAAATAGTTAATACTATGTTTGTCAAACATTTAAAAAAAAAGTTTTTTTGTAAATTACTCCACAAAATATTGTGAAATGAAATTTACGTTGACAGCCGTTGCAATGAATTAAAATTTAGTTAGTTATCTTTTAATATCAACTTGACATAATATTATTATTACTTTGATTTTGAAACAAAGTTTTGATATTTTTTTAATTTTAGTTATTTATGGTAACAGATGTTTCGGACTATATACTTAATAATCTTCAGAATGATCAAAATTTTAAATACATAGGTACTCATTTTGAATAAACATTCTTTATTCAGATAGTAAGTCAGAATAATATATTTTAGCAATAAGCCGTTCGTTATTGAATATTATACATAATTTGGAATACCTCAAAAAATAGATATAAGAAAAATATAAAAAAATAATATTGGTAGAGGAAGAGGTGGTATTGTGGCCCCCCAGTTTGTTTTTTCTTCATAAAATACGAGTTTTTATTCTAACTGCTCTGAATTTTTTCTTAAAGTGAAGATAAACTATTAAGTTTGTGTTTGCTAAA
This sequence comes from Rhyacophila brunnea, assembly GCF_057557595.1. Classification (NCBI taxonomy): domain Eukaryota; kingdom Metazoa; phylum Arthropoda; class Insecta; order Trichoptera; family Rhyacophilidae; genus Rhyacophila; species Rhyacophila brunnea. The sequence goes on along the minus strand of NW_028232837.1, from coordinate 37,731,874 downwards.
ACGTGGAACCAAAAAGAAAACAATTAAATTATATTAAACATGTATTTCTAAAAAACTAAGTTTTCCTACTTTAGAAAAATGTGAGGGTAATATGGCCCCCATCTAAATTTACAAGATATTTTTGTCAATTCAATTCAATTTATTTATTTTTACATATTGTGGACATTACAAATTATAAGTTTAAGACGTTCACAACATGACATAAAAAAGAGATAGATAGTATGTTATTAAACAAATATGTACATACAAAAATATTAATTATATAGGTACATGGAAATACACCGGATGAGTTAAGCAGACCCTATTTTAAAAATTTATAAAATAACGTCCACCTATACTCATCCTTACGTAGGTGGAATATATCAAGACCCGAAGCAATTTCGTTGAACATAGTTATCGCCCTCCCAATTGGCATTACCAGTGGCAGGTTGGTTCTGCACCTTGGGAGAATAAACAACTGATGTTCTCTATTTCTAAAATAGTTATCAGGGACACACAGGTCAACACTGCCCAGAATGGCAGAGTTCTCATTTATACCTCGTATAAGTCGAAAAAAATACATAGCTAAATAAAGATTTCTTCTAAATTGCAAACTGCAGTATGTAAGCATGCCTAAGAGAAAGTCAGTTGGATAAAGCCACGGATAGTATCCGTACAACCTCAAATAAAGGAGTCTCAAGAATTTCTTCTAAACCCTCTCCACCATAAGGCCATACTTCAACTGATGCGGTGCCCAAACAATAGACCCACTCTCAAGTCTGCTTCGAACTAAAGAATTAAATAAAAGTTTTAATACCGTAACATCCGAAAAGACCCGGGAAGTACGCATGACGAAGCCCAACATTTTAAGCGCCTTGTTACAAATGGTAACTATATGGCTAATAAATGTCAGTTTACTCTCAAACATAATGCCAAGATCCCTTACAGATGATATTCGTGACAGAACTCTGCCATGCATCGAGTATTGGAAAAACAACACTTTTGAGGCTCTGGTAAACGACAAAAGATTGCATTTATCAATATTGAATTCTAGTTTGTTACGCCTGCCCCAATCTAATATATTATCTATATCAAGTTGGAGCTGACGACAATCGTCTAAGGTGACAACTTCCAAAAAGAGTTTCAAGTCATCAGCGAAGAACAAAAACATAGCATTTTTTATTACCAATGCTATGTCATTTATAAAAATCGTGAACAGCAACGGCCCTAAGTTTGAGCCCTGAGGGAGACCAGAAAATGTGTAAAAGGTCTGTGACTGATAAAGGCCGTACGATACATATTGTTGACGGTTTTGTCAAATGCTTTCGAGAAGTCATTGTAAGAACAGTCAACCTGGTGGCCTCTATCCAGGGCCGATGACACATAATTGGTAAATACCATCAGGTTAGTTTCCGTTGATCGGCCTGCTCTAAGTCCATGCTGTTCATTTATTATAAATGACTCAATTTTTGGAGAAATCATGTTGTGCATGATCATCTCAAGAACTTTTGCCGGTGCAGAGAGAACAGCTACCGGCCTGTAATTTTCCACTGATGACTCTGTACCACTCTTATGGATTGGAGTAACCTTCGACATCTTCCACGTTTCCGGAAAGATACCTGTTTCCATTGTAAGATTATAAATATATGCAATTGGGCCTTTGACAAAATCAACACACCCCTTTTAAAAAAATGTAGGGACGTTATCAGGTCCCAAAGAGTGAGTATTTTTTAGTTTTTTAATAAATTTCAACACATCACTCTCATCAACTGGAAAAATATCAATGGACTGGTGACCGCATGATGGCTGTCTCGACGCAGAAGCAACATCCAAATAAGGAATACTACTTGCGTAGACAGACCTGAAGTGACCAGCAAATGCTTCTGCCACTCCATGTCCGGTCACCTTTTCGCCTTTCCAACTCATCGAATCGGCATACCCGCCATCCCTTCTTAATGATTTAATATAATCCCAAAACGATTTGGGATTTTCACGAATGCAATCTTCTACCGATTCCATATAATATGTTCGATAGTCCATTCGAACAGCTTGCCTCACTCTCAAGCGATAAAGGCTAAACATTTCATAGTCGCGTTGACCATGCTCAGCCTTCCAAGCTTTGTGATAGCAATGCTTGATCAGCTGAATGTCCCTAATAATCTCTCGAGAAAACCACCTCGGGTATCGCTTTCCACCACGACATGGCGACCTCCTTGAAAAATATTCGTCAAACACATTATATACAGTATTATAAAAGAAATGTACCGCCTCATTTACATCACAAATCCCGAGCAACTCACTCCAATCTACTTCACTCATTAATGAGTAAAGTAGCTTGAAGTTTCCGCCTTCAAACTTCCATCCCCTGCACCGATCGGTTTCATGTGAGGGTATTTCAGTTCGCAGCGGGCGAATCGACCGAAACTTGAGCACAAAAACCAAAGTAGGATGATAGTCATCCTCCCGTACAAGAGGGGACATGCATCGGGAAACTGACAAATTGATGTTGCTGAATACCCTATCCAGAAGCACATTAATAGAGTTAGAAATATCATTGTACTGAGAAAATCCAAAAACAGCGCACATAAATTCCAGGTCACTATTGACCCTTTCACCGTTGCGCGCTGAAGTTAGATTAAAGTCTCACATGACAGTATGGACTAGTAACTAAGCATTAAATATTACAGAATCAATCAAACAATTTGTAATCTTATCATTTTTAATTATTTAAACAACAATCACACACATATTCACGGTGTGCATTTGCTGTGTGTCCATAAGTGACAAATAAGATATTGAATCCAAATTTGACCATGTCGGTCCATGAAATAAGGTTTCCTGCAAAACATGGATATCGCATTTGCATCTTCAAGAGGCGCACCAGGAGTTTCTATGTCGGACATATCCGAGGCAGAGCTTGGAGGCCCAGATCCTTCAGTTGTTTCCGAGTCAGAACTCATGCGACGTCGTTTTTCTATATTGTTAACTCCCCTGCCTCTAGCATAACCACAACTACCACCACGGCCTCGGTTAACCCTCCCATGACTAGGCCCAGCTTCTTCCGTTACTAATTGCTTAAGCTCAGCTTTTTTCATAGAATCTTCTAAGCCAGCTTTGTAGGGTGACCCGGTCACGATAGCAACCGATGATGCCTTACGCCCCCTGCTTTAATTCTTCTTTTAAGGCTCTGGAACTGGAACAATATTTTCAGGTAGTACAAGAGAGCTCTCAGATGACTGTGGAGAGCAAAGCGTTTCTGTAGAGTCATTGACGGAATTTGGCTGATCAGTAGCATTCGGAGTTGAGATGGATTCAGATACTGTAATATGTTCATGTTCATGCTGTGCTGCTATAAAGTCAGCAATATATTTCTGTTGAATGGATATATACCAAATTACTTGAATCACCGTGTTTTTGTAGCCCATTTTCTTCTCCCGCACAGCAACTACTGCACTCATCATAACTCCTAACTCCTAACTCTATAATTTAAGTTTATGCTTATTTCTCGGAGAATGATTCATTCGCGGCATGCCTAAAAATATAATTTTTTACTCGAGGTAAAATAGTTGCAATATGGCCCCCAGTGCCAAATTACAGACCACCATGGGGGTCCATTGTATCAACACACACTGTCACGGTATTTTTTGAATTATAATTAAAAATATTGAAGACTGAGCAAACTTACTTAAAAATATTGATTTAACGTTCCTTCGGTGTAAACAAAATCACTTCAGAAGTCTCTGAATCCTAAAAAGTTCTGAGAAAATATTTTTTTCTTATGCAGGACAATAAACTTTCACTTTACACGTTGTGACAAAAATGCCCGACACTGACGACGCGTACGCTTCACGCGGAGGAATCGTGATTCCCTAGACGCGTAGTACATATTAGAACTATATTTCATGATACACTGCTGGATGACATTATCAGAAATACGAAAATCCTAGGAGGGCCAATTTACTAGCAGGGGGACATGATACCACCTTTTCCTCTACATATTGGGACTTAAATATGCATCCAATAGATTAAATTCAAGGCGTTTTAATTTGCTTAAATTAAAATACATATTACAAAAATTATACTCAATACAGAGACACAAACTTACTAGCAATACTAGTGTCGGTTAGTAATTATTAAAGTAATACCTACTTTGATTTAAAATACAAAAGCCGATCGCCAATAGTAACTTGATTTGCAAAGCGCTTCAGAGAGTATTGTAAGAGCCAGAAGATAAAATTTGTCACTATAAGATTTAAGATATCTCTTGCATAGTGCTCTATGAACCCGAGAGATCCAGGTATGATTCCTGCTAGGTGTCGTATTTTTTCAAAAAAGATTTTTTTCTATTGGCTATATTTTATATTATTTTCTCAGAAGTGTTTTCAAAAGTATGTAAGTATGTTTAATAAAAAGAATGTTGCATTCTTAAATCTTGTGAATTATTTGTTGAATAAAAAAAAATGTTAATTACTAGCCATTATTATCGATTCTGAAGATGATTTTGTAGCTCTAAATACCTGTTATCATAAATAGCTCAAATATGATGGAAAAAACATATTTTTTAAAAGCAGTACCACAAGGTTCTGCAACGTAAAAGTTGGTTCAATTTCATAAAAAATATAGTATTTAAGCCAATTATATCGTATTTATATTTCCCACCCCGGCTGATTTACCATAACACATAATTTATAATATTGCTCTTACAGTAACTTAAGGAACTGTATAATGAAAATATATAAAAGGCTCCTGTTATTATACATTGCTTAGAAGCAAAAATGGTAATTCACATATTTGATTAATGTTTTTTGGTCAGAGAATTTTAAAAGTGTTACACACAATAAGTTAAAACAAACGCATGGCAAAATTTATTGCATTATAAAGACAGTGTTGAAGTGGTATTTTTTGTTCTTGTTCGCTTAAAATAATTTTGTTATCCAGCGTCTTGTTAGCCAATTTGATTAGCAGGCATCCTCCGTTCTCTAATTTCTCACTGGAATTAGTAATTTATACTTAGGTAGCAAGCACTGGGGTTCTTCAAGGGTCGTGTTTCTATTTTATAATATAGCTCAACAATAATATGCCTAGCTGTATTTCTATATTTTGAATGAGAGAAATTTACATATTTTCATGACACGAAATTTGCATAAAAGGTACGTATCTACCCTTTATTTTCATAGAAATCATGTTCAATATTATTGTAAGAACACCTTTAATTTAATATTTATTATCAGTTGTATATTTCTGTAATCATAATTATTGTGATTTAAGTGCAAGCACGTTGAAATCATTTTTTTTAAAGTTCCTTACGTCATTTTCGAATCAATTTTAGAATATTTTCGTAATAATATCTTCATTCAAAATTACAAAAGACGGTTGTTTATACATATTAACGGTGATGATTCTACAATACAAATCCTTTTATTACATATTTTTTGTTTATATATAAGTAATACGTAAGGGTGGTTATATCTGAGATTTTTAAACTTATGCATATACAGTAAATTACAATTAATTCTTAATTTTGAATTTACATTCATTAAATTTGCAATAAATTCGACATTTTTTGAGTAGGCATATGCTATATCCAATACATGTGTCTATATATTATTACGATATTAGCCATAAATGAATACTTATATATATATTTTATATATTCTGAGATATACCTATATATATATATATATATATATATATATATATATATATATTTACACACAATTTTGGAGATAGCGCGCTTAAATGAAACAGGTGAATTATTAAAAGAATCAACGGTGGAGAAATATATAATATAATTTAAACAAGAGCGCCGAATAAAAGGGTTAGTTTTGTGCATATTTTTTTTTTTTTTTTAGAATTATTATTAACCACGTCCTTGCTTTTTCGTACAAGGTGGTTGTTAGTAATTTTGAACAATCACAAACACCCAGGCTTTGAGAAAAACACATAAATGTTTTTGTCATGACCGGGAATCGAACCCAGAACTCTCGGGTGGAAGTCCAGCGCCTTACCCACTGCACCACGAGAGCCGCCTTTGTGCATAATTAGAATCGCTACGAGTGACGTGGTACAAAGTTTGGTTTCGCGTAAATCTTGATGGGCAATGTAAACCTATACTTTCGAGTAGGTTTGGCGAGTCAACAAAACCATTGATAGTTCTAAAAATAAAATATTGATCAGATATAGAACGCCGATTTCCAAAGATGGTACCATAAAAGTTGCACTAAATTCTACTAGTTCTCACAAAAATTGACAATTGTGTTCAGTATTATTTGGCAAATCATCATGAAAAGATAATAGTTTTACAGCGTATAAAAATTATTAAAATTAATTACAAAATTAATGAATCTATCCAAACTATATTTCCGGCAATACGTGAAATTTATGATCAAAATAATCGTACTACAGATATTACTATTCGTAATCAAATTAAAAAAATCAAGTCAAATGGTAATGTTTGTGGTGATAAGAATCCAATCCGTCATAAATGTAAACGTATGACTGCCATTATCGATGTTGTGAATGAAAGTATGGATAAATATCCAGAATAATCAATTAATTACACGTCATTCTCGAGAACTTGGACTTTCTTGTAACACTACATGGAATATTATTTATACAGATTTGCATTATATGGCAGGCAAGAACTTATCGCACCCCCAGTAAAATACTGTAGTAATCCAAAAAATGGCATTTTGCAGGAGAGCCATTTGAAGTTTCAAATATTCTTTGTAAATACAGGAAAAGTCTAAATGTAAAAATTATTACTCATTTTTATGGAAAAACATGATCTATTTTCAACTGTATTCATCGTTTTTCTCTAAAACATATACAAATAAAGATATTTGAATATTTCTGAGTTACGACAGTATTTTATTAGGATATTTGAAAATTTCATGGTAAAATTTGAATCAACTCAATACTTTCTATGTAAATTTCCCTACCATCACTCTAATAATTTCAACTAATTTGTTGGGCACTGTAAATAAATGTTTTCAAAATATTAAGTTATGGTACAATCTTTAAAGATTTATTGAAAAAAACAAAAAAAATACAATTATTAGTTCAAAACAACAAAAAAATACGTAATTATTTTATTTAATGGGCAAATAAAAATTCTAGGTACGATTTGTAATTTTTAAACATCACTTGAAAGAGAAGCAAAAAAATCATAATATAATTTACGATGTTTAGCAGTGCAGAGAGAAAGCAAATCCTTCTTTTTAATTGTCGTTATTTTTGGCCGCTCTTGATAATATCCTTTGGATAAATTGAGACCATCCATTGGTAACGGTTTACCTATTTGCCATTGATGAATATCAATTTCCTACATTCTTCATGATAACTGGTTTTAAAAAAAATATTGTATGGATAGTCTCTGTCTACTTTTATAACTTTAATCTTCTGCCACAAAATTTTTTCTCCATTTTCATCCGTGTTGTAATTTTTACCGATTTCATCTGCTAGTTTTTTCATGTTGTGAAAATTATTTGTCGTCATGGGTTTAACAATGTATGATTGTCCTGTTTTCTTACTTGTTTGTACAATGGTAATCATTTGGCTGGGCACAAGTATTGGTCCGCTTTTTAGAGCCCTAGTCTTCTGCTGCTCAATTTTAGAAGGGACAATAAATCGCCTTCATTTTGGATATGCCCGGTGACCAAAAACTTATGAGAGATCGTTTTATTTGTTTGTGAATTCCTGATGGCATTTAAATACATTGCAGCAATGTATTTATTTTTATTCTACCTCACTGTAAAAAATAAAATGCTCAATGTGGTGATATTATTCACATGCAATGTAATCGAGTACACAGCTACCAATTTCATTGGATCCTCATGCAGCTTGACTCTCATCCCACATGTATCAGTTTGCAATATTTTCAGTGATATTATAGACTGTAAGATTGTACATTGCCAACTTTCGTTTATAATAGAAAGTTGACACATTTCCGCAAGGAAGCGGTAAAACAGCCTGCAAATCATATACAGCTACGTTAATGATGCTATTTTGGCCATTAGTTCGGGACTCTACTACGTCTTTGGTCTTTTCATCCCTTGCCTCTTTTTTTCCAGGTTGATGTGTCTCATACTTTACTTGAAGTTGTTCTTTTTCTTCTGGAGAAGAATTATTGTATAGGTCGCATTCAACGCACAAATCTTTTTTAGGCTTAAAGAAGCCAATATTAAATTCGTCATTAAATATGGATGCGTATTATAATAGTGTTCTTTTCCAAATGGCATATTGCTGTCAGCTTGTTGTTTTTTGTATAACCGACACATTTCAACAATTGTTAATTTACCGTCTAAATACAATCTAGACGTCTGTGCACGCAAATAATGTTACTCGATCACTAGGAGAGACTTAATGTGAGCTCTTATATCATTTTTTAAATCATCGTCAATTTTTTTGTGATTGCCATGGTGACCTCTTTGTTCTGGAATTGGCGTTCCGGAAAGGAGATCCCTTGTTTTCCACGCAATGGAGCAGTACTTTTCACTCACCCCAAATGTGTTGATAAAGTATTTTTTTCATACTTCTTGTATTTGACTTCCATTTAATTGAAGTTGATAACAAACATTGTTGCCTCTGGTGGTTCCAGTTTTTTTGTTTGAATACTTTGGAACAATAATATCCATGCAACTAGTGAGAAAATTACGCTGTATCTCAAGATCTTCCTGAAGTAACAGAGTTACAACAGTATTTTTTTGAAAAATATTGTTTTAGTTTTTTAGAAAGCTTCTTGTAAAATACTGTCGTAACTTAGTTACAACACTATTTTATTATCGATTTAACAGTTTTCGGAAAGTAATGTACTGTATTAAGTGCTTTCTCTCTGACAATATTTGAGTTTGAGATACGACAATATTTTATTAAAATAGCAAAAAAAAATACGAATCCAACCACATCCATAACTCAAAAACGCCGATTTCAGACTTACGACAGTATCTTACTGGGGGTGCGTTATGTTAAATGACTATTTGGTGCGTTGAAATTTTGCTTATGGGCCATGAAAAAAGCATCTTTAGCGAAGCTCATTTTTAGGTAAATGGCTTCGTTAATATTATAATAATAACACTATAATTACTGCATTTGGAGTAATGATAACACAATGCTATTCTTTAAATTAATAGTTTGGTGTGATTTTTCGTCTGGAGGTGTAATTGCATCGTATTTTTTTGGCATATTATGTTTTATACAAAATCTAAGTAGCTGCCATTTATATACGAAAATGGCAGTTACTGTCAATGTAGTACGCTGTGGTAGCATGATTACTGTTTTTTCTGGGATTAATTAATCGCCCACGGTGGCCACGCGGCTTAAGCGTTGGACTATGACGCCGTGGATCCCAGGTTAGAATCCTGGGTCTGGCAAGTACACATATTGTTTTTCAATTTGTGCCTGAGTCAGGGTATGGACCTAATAGGTTGAGCAAGTGGCTGACATCCATTTCTCGTAAAAAACAAAATCTGTTAATACAAACCTCTACTCTGTGGAGGCCCATATGATCATAATATTAGGATCGGACATGGTCGAAAAAATTAATATGCATGAATTATGGCTCATGGTCTAAGGAATTACTTATGTCAAATAATAGAGGATGAGTTCGGAACAGAAACACCAAAGAATTAATGTTTGATATTAAGTGATTATTGGCGATTCTTTTATTTTCACGGATATTTGCTTTATATTCTAATCTATAAAATGTTCATGTGGTTTGACTTTTACTAACACTGCGACCAAATAAAAGTTTTTCTTTTTCCCAAATGGTTATTTTCTATTCATTAAATAATATATTAAAAAAGAAGTATTATACCAGCTTCATGTGTATTTATCTATCTATAATATATTATATTTTTATACTTCTAATATAAATGTATATATATTTTACTCTGGAGTGAAAAGAATAGGTTATTAATTGCAATGCAATAGTTGATATGAGTTTGTGTCACACCCCCAAATTGTTCTCATTTAAAGATGTCTCCTCTGGAGGTCTAAAGAGGCCGGAACCATTTTCGAGCGGACTAGTAATATGAACAGGGGTCGATTACGATACAGACCAATTTGACACAAAAATTTTCAATTTAGTATCTAAAATATTTTTTATTATTTAAAAAAAATTCTATCGAAATAAATTAAAAATAATTCCCAAATTTTGTCCATACGCCATTGAAAAAATATCCGGAAACATTCCTTTAGTACCTTGCCGTTGTTGTGTGAGCTTGCATGCAGAAGAAGGGGTACGCTTCTCGCCGGCAACGTGGTCGGCAAGCGCGAGAGATATTTTTGGCGGTAGAATGCTTTATGCACACAAACCATAATATGTGTCATTCTTCATTCAGTCAAAAGCAGAATATATAAAATTGTATAAAAATTTAAATTATTCACCATTATTATTTAAAATAAACCTCGCCGTTTTCGAAAACCATCATCCGAGGTGTTTATTTTATATAGGTGAATGCATTTTCTCTCTCATGCATGTAACGGGAGGTGACACTAGCTTATATAATAAACCATTTAACCTGATTGCGATAATATAGATTCAAATTTGAGGTTCAAGATTATTTCCAGAATTTGTCAAAAAGGTGCATTTAAGAGGTTATTCGAATATGTAACCTTTTTTTTTTACTTTTCAAGTAAAAATAATAAATTGTCGCTACATGGAAAATGTGCCGGGGTTAGATAAATATCTAAAACTGTTATTCATGGAACACTTAACATGTGCATCCAATACTAAATTAGTCAAAAGCATTAAACTTACGTTAAAACTTACAAAAATACTGACTGGTCATGCTAGTAATCGTACGACAAAAAGCTTAACTAATGAAGGACTATACGTGCCTGAATGACGAAATCACATCTACTCTTAAACAAAAATTCTAAATCACTAAAACAGAGCGGTAGCCTCTCAATAATAATGTTCTGAATTAAATTTGTTCATAGACATCACCATGGCTCCCACATACTGAAGCGAGCCCCTAGGCTAGGATCTTTGGCGGACCCCCCTACCTGTCGCTAAAGATAAAGGCAGTGTGACGCTCTACACTACCTAGGTACCTAGCATTTTCCAAATGGTGTACGCGGTAAAATAATGTGTATATTAAGTGTTTTTTTGTATATTTTAATACTATTATTATATTAATAATTATGGAGTTGTCAAGTATCTGTACACAATTAAAAATTGTATCGTAAAACCATATCATTATAAATGATATTTAAGATTATTGTTGGAAAATAGCGCCGCTAGCGACTTTTTTTTTTACTATTAGAGAGAATTTGTGATGTGTGTTTATATCACTTATCTAGTCGACTCGCCACGCCGGGCCATTCCTAGAGCCCTGTCAGCCCCCTCCCCCTTTGTAGGGGCCATGGACATCACACAACCATCAGTCCTGATATTCAATAAAAAGACTTGATCCTACGTCATTATATTTCTAACGATACATCTCGAAGATTATTGACTACGCCAAATCGACACACACGCCTTGCAACAGTCATACCTAGCATCACTTCTTAGTTTTGTTGCATCTAGCACTTTGGTATTCTCTAAACTTTTCAGATATTTTTTTACGTCGATAAACCTAAATATATATTATCTAAATAGTACCTATAAGAATAAGCGCTGTAAAAAATAATCTCGGTTTCAACTGTATTTAATGTAATATTATAATTAGCTGTATAGTGCTAAATACAAATATTCCCGGAGCATTGATTAATTATTATAATAATATTTTAGGTATCACCGGGGACCATACTATTATTATCTTAAAATGCTGTGCTTTAACCTCTTTACTGCCGGTAGATGTATGTATGGTGGTACCTTGCACGCCGCTAATTTTATTACAAAAATATATGTTTCAAGTGGTAAAAACGAATGCTGTTTCAATTCTGAGTATGTGACGATATTCCCAATAAATATCGTTGTGTGTTCGACATATTTGTATGTTTAAAATAATTGATTTATGTAGTAAAATCTTGTTTAAAATAGGACGTCCAAAGACGTCATTTTTGTATGAGCCACGTTCCGTTCACGGAAAATTTCGCGTCTTAAGACGTCATTGGCACCCATCTGGTTAAGAATGTTTTTAAACAATGTTAGGCAGAAGTTGAAGACAATGTAGTCAGTTTATCTATATAAGATTGGTGTAAATAATCAATTAGAATAAAGCGCTTTCACGAATAAAGACTATAATTTATTTTCCCCAAACTTAATCACTTCTGAATTGGACTGTTTGATCGTTTGTATCGCATTTCCTTCTTTCATATGTGCATGGTCCATTTATAAATTAATTAATTAGTTTTATGGCCCAGTTTATTGGATTTTAATATACGTATTTAAGTTCTCGATTTGTTTCTCTATACTTAACATAACGACACATTTTTTTTAAATTCACGTGATTTAACATTATTGTGTGTAACATAATATTGATAACAGTTTTAACTGTTTGCAAATGTGGCGGAGCACTGGTCTAGCGCGCCCAGGCCTCACTTCACTACTGCATTTTTATAATTGTATTATATAAGAAAAAATAAAATTTCTAAAAAACACGATTTATTATAACAGTTATAAAAACGTAAACTACATACGAATCTTGTGTACAAGAAAATATATTTTAAACACAACAAAAAATAAATGTAGAAGAGTTTTGGTCAAATTATTGATTAATTTTGATAAACAACGATACAAAGTAGGTGTTTCGATATTTTTATTATTACCACGTTTTTCTTAGCTGGTGTTCTTGTTTGTCGGGTGGTTGTTTATCCAACACAAATCTTGCAATCGATTTTTAATTAAATTCTCGACTAGCTAGACATTTGAAACTTTTAGAATATATCATATCACGATGCCAATGCATTCTTTCAATACTTTTAGCTATCTTTAATCAGAATTGAATTAATTTTCAGTTAATTATGTTTTGTAAGGAAAGTTATTTCAGAAAAATCCGTAAAAAGTAAAAGACTCTTATTGGTTGCTAAGAAGGTGGTCCTTGCAACTAAATTATTAATATATGCGTGCGTTACCATGAAAATCAAAATAAAATGTCAAAATGATATTTTCAGTATTCTATATTTGTTTGTTTGTTTGTTTTTTATTAACTTCATATCAAGTACAAGTTTGAACATATTGAGCATAATAATTTAACGGAAAATTTAAAAACGTTGTATATATTATAAAGTTCTTTTTATCTTGTAATTATTTAAAAATGATTTCGTATCGTTTTCTTATCTCCAAATATGTTAACGAGAATTTAATTTGAATTTTGAAACGCACCCTTTTCGTAAGGGTTGCTATGTGCTATTAGTCAAAGTAGGGTAAAAAAGTGGAAAGTAGGGGAGAAAAGTCCCGCTCGATTTTCTTAATAAGCATTATGAAAACAAATGGAGAAACTTTTGATGTCGTCGTAGAGCTAATTTCTTTGTTTCACCTCCTCGTAATAAATTAAAAGCCACGTTGCCAGAAGATCTGCTAAAAGGAGACGACACTACTAACAAAGAAAAAGAAATACGCTATGCCCTGTTTGACTCGAATCTTTTTTTTTGTTATTTAATTAGTTTTTTGAACATCAGAAACTGAAACGAAAGCCGATTAACGAATCTACCATGGCTAAAATAGATATAGATCCTTCGCTTACATGTCCGGTCTAGCTCAATACAAAACAAATAAAAAAGCAAGCGGTAAAACATGAGGATCCCATCCCCGTAGGTTTATAATTCCTACAAACAGTAGGTCGTGGACTTCTACGTGGTCTTTTGGTTATAAATCTTCCAGGTTTCAGCATTTAGGATTAAGAAAAATAATCAATTTATTACAAAATCAGGGGGCGCCATCTTGCCTGACTCCTCTCCTGGCATATTTCTATATAAGGAACAAATCAGGTCAAGAAAAATAATAAAATCATTTGAGGATGGTCCAAAATGGACACTAAGCATATTTATTGGTACTAGTAAAAACAACGGAAATACAACGCGGCCATCGCCGAAGTTACATTATAAAAGTTACAAAATTAGGTTCGAAGCCAATGCCAAAATCCCTAACTACACTACCAGAGTTACCGGGGGAAGATTAATACAAATTTAAGAGTCAGGAAACTAGTCCTTTAAACATAAATCGATACAATAAATACCGTAGAGTCATGCCGCCATCTTGCTGGCTGGCTTGCCGAGCAGCCCGCCCGAAAACGTCCTTCCTTCCTCGCGTCCCACTCTTGACTATATTCACAGTAATCCGTACGCCTTTTAATCACGCGTAGGCAAGCTGCCAACTTAAAAAATCTCCGCGCAGTACCGCCAATTTAACGACGTCTCAAAATCTTCATCGAATGTTGCTAGTGCTTAAAAACGTATATTATACACAAGACTGTGAATAATAACGTTACAAAACCTGTTAGAAAAATCTTTGACTTATGTTAGTTATTGAATCGGTTTAAATTAGAACGATGGTAGTAATTATGTATTGCGGAATTCGAAACAATATCTCATATACGAGCATAATTTTGAAAACACTTCTGAGACAATTAATATAATTAACCAATATAAAAAATCTTTTTGAAATCGGGAATCGGGAATCGAGCCTTCATCTCTCGGGTATCGCGCCCACGCTCATTACTATGTAAAAGGATTCATACATAATTACGACAAATTTTAACTATTGGCTTTTTAATAATCACTGAAGAGCTTCCCAAATTGAGCTACATTGTCTTACTTTTTTCAAAAAGATTTTGTAAGTACCCATTTTCAAAATTATGTATGTTATTAATTAGAATATCACATTCTTAAATCTTGTGAATTATTAGATGAATAAAAAAAAGTTAATTAAAAATTATTGGCAAGTTCATGTAAGTTACAACAAAAAATCTACGAGTGATCCATGATGTCGGTTAGTAATTAAAATAATACCTACTTTGATTTAAAATACAAAAGCCGATCGCCAATGTAGTTCAATTTAGAAAGCTCTTCAGAGACTATTAAAAACCATTAGTTATAATTTGTCGTAAGTGAGTATGACTCCTTTATCATTGTAGTCAATGTGAGTGAAATGGGCTGGACACATAGCTCGAAGAAGGGAAAAATGTGTCATCCCAAGAGGTATAAAACGTCCGCAACTAGAGGTCGCTGGATCGATGAAATGGTTAAGTTCTGCGGAAGTACATGACAACGCAACGCACAGGACCATGAAAAGTGGAATCAGCTTGGAGAGGCATTCATGCAGCAGTGGATAGATTCAGGCTGATGATGATGATATCATTATGTTCGTTTAGGTATATTTTGGGGAAAACATAATTTTGAAGGTCAACTGAGAGTAATCAATTATTCTACTAATTAGCATTGGCACACAGTAAAAACATGTTAGTTTATATTACTTACAATGACGTAACTAATTACTTGAAAAATAGTAAAAAAAGTAATAATAAAAAATCCCCTAAGGAAGAAAGTTGAATACATTCTATTGCCGTATCTCGTTTTTTTTCGTTAGAGGGTAACTTACAAATTTATTCAGAATTATGTTTTGTAAAGTAACTTTGGCTTTGTGTAGTATTTTTTTCTTGGGATAAATAGTTAATAGTTATGTCCGGAGTATAAGTGGATTTGTTTTTACTTAGAAAGGGATAAGTGCATTGCAACTGACATCTTTATTGAAAAACTTGTCCAAAATCAAATTAATTTATTAACATATACCTAGAGAACTATACGAATTGTAAATTCAAGACGTTCACAATATGACATCAGAAATAAATAAGTATTATTAAAGAAATAAATTGAAACACTATTAGAAAAATAGTATGAAAACAGTATAAAGGGTAAATGCAAAAATTATAAAGTACATGGAACTAATCGGACTCTATTTTCAAAATTTATGAAACAACGTCCATCTATAATGTATACTCATACTCATGCAATTGGAATATCAGCCATATTAATATCTGAAACGTTTTGGTTGAACACAGTTATTGTCCGTCCAATTGGTATTACTAATGCCAGGTTAGTTCTTCATCTTATAGGATCACACAACTTACTGATGTTTCCGATTTCTAAGATACACACAGATCGACACTACCAATACATTTCATACTACTACTTAAGTTATTTTCTATCCATTTATGGTTTATTCTTGATAATGGTGTTATAATCAAAATAAATAACAAGATTAAAATAGCGTATTATCGCAGAACAAGGGAGTAGACAAGACATATGGTATCTAGGTGCAGTCATCAATGATTCCCATCTACTTGGAAAACAGAATTAATATTATAAAAGCAGCCATTTTTGATACATAAACGTGGAAACAATTATTGTTTGATATTTATTATAATACTGATATCACGTCAAGTTTCTATTAACTACCATTTAAGTGATCCTTATAACAATATACAAGTACATATTATCTGGTTACGTCAATTTATTACATCGCAGCCAATTTTCACACTACCTTTCTACGCATCAATTCTTTTTCTTCTAATTTGATTTAATTATAGCATAAATCATACCCTGGCCTCCTCAATTCTTTGCCTCTAAGGCATGGGTTCTTTGCTGTTATCATCCAATTATCAGCAGCAACTTCCTAGCGTTTTTCATTTTATTGTCTGTCCAGAAAAATCTTAGTCATCACTCTAGCTTATTCCCTTCGATATCTATCAAGATTTTTTTTAATACATGAGTAAGTGTCACTCTCATACTATTCTAAATAACATTTTGTCATCATTATGTTTTAGTAAAAAAAGAGTCAAGTACAAAATTATTGCATGAAGTTATAGTTGATTTTTCCGAACAGTCTTTCGAACGGCCATCAATCACTAAGAATTTATTAAGATGCTATACAGAACACCTGCTTCGATTTCAAACAAAATACCGGGTACGCCATAATTTTATAAGAACTACATACGAGCTATAATTAAAATAATGGTCATAGAATACTCGTATATCTATATAATATCTAAAATTGTGAAATTTAATCGTACATAACTATGGATAGTTTATAAATAGAATAAAATTTTTTATCTATTATAGTTTGGTTTAGAGAGGGCTTTTTCATAATTTTAAAAATGAAACCAACAATATATAAATGTAATAATAATATGTACATATTTTAATCTAACAAAAACAAATAAGAATGAATGAAAAGTGTGAAAAATTTTGTCGTATCGCCCAAAGTATACCAAAACTATTATGGTTCAGTTTAGGCAGGGTTTAATTGATTTTTAAAAACTTATCAACACTATCTCTAAATTGTAGTCATAATTAAATAAAAACAAATAGGTAATAGGTACGTATGACAAACAAAGTTTAATGTGCACTATTTATGGCGGATATTAACAGCCTACATCCACCCTTTGCTACTTATATAAGGAACCAATCTCAGGTGGTCATTAGTCACAGGACAACATAATTTGGCTATGGACTATAATATTACATATTAAATAAAATCATTTATTTATATTTCCATCTCTTTTTAATTAGTATAAACTTTGAAAAAAATAATGCTTATACTAGTTCTATATTACTCATTTCGCATGCACTATTATTATATAATCCGTATTTAAATAATCAATAGGGTTGTTTAACTTATTTTCCGTATAAGTTTTAATAATATGTTCCTAAATTAAATTCAGTAAATACACAAGTGCTAATCTGGTAATAGATTTTAAAATCAAGTTAAAGGCGGTTCGATGTATGGTGTTAAGTCTATTTAAAACCTTATTTTTTTAATTATGATATTGGTTTGGACAATTTTAATAAATTCTGTATTAAATAAAAATGAAACAAACCTCGTTATTGTACATAATATTAAATTGATACTAATACGATGCGCAAAGGAAAATCCTCAACACTGATTACAATTAAGTATGTCGATCGTAATTAATATAGAATCGTACTTTCAATCGTGTAGCCGATAAAAAAATTTATACTCGATTTGAATATATAAATTAAATCAGATACTACCAAAAATAAATCAGATGAAATAGTATTGTGTTATAAAAAAATTGTAATTGTGATTTTTGACGTCACAATTACAAAAAAAAATGGGATGTCTAATAAAGTAAAATAAGCATGAGAATGAGACAAGGGGTCGTGAAGTTACCAGATCTTTTCCAAGCCGAACTCCACTATTTCTTCAGAAATCTCGCAACTGATAACTGGAATTTGAATTAAAAAAAGAGGATTGCACGAGCCTTCAGCCGTGGAGTTTAGGATGTACATTGTAAATTTTTGGATGCCACATGATCTTACGACCGTGAAAGATAACAAATATTTAACAGTGTGGAATATGGAAACAAATAAAAAAATAAAAGAAAGATTTATACTTGACAGAAACTATATTATCGCAGAGACAAGAATTTAAAATACATTAAATGGATACTAAGCAGCTCAACACTGAAATTTGAAATACTAATTTAAAATACAAGCGGCTAAGTTTGAAAAGAAATAAGGAATGGTGAATCAAATAAATAGTTTTAAAATACCCAAATTGGAACGATCAGAAACTCTTGATACGACGGCTTCATCGTGCTCCATTAGGGGACGTCCATAATGAATATTGGGTAGACCCAACCGGAGCACGACTGTTCTGGATGGCAGACAAAATCAAAAAGCAATGTTTTTACTGTTACTCCAAGCAACCTGGCATTGTCTCCGGAAATACCAACAGCGCTAACTTTGTTCACATGACTCGCGAAGATAGCTCGTCCAAAGACAAGTCGGTGTGACCAGTCGAATTAATGAATATTGTATGTAATGTTTATTTTAAACATAACAATTGTTACATGAAAACCTGTAGTTAATAATATGACGTTATTCCTTCCTTCCTTTATTTATATTAAACTGTACCTACACATAATACATACAGCTTAATATAAAACTATTTTTAAAATATATATATTATGTTGAGATTGACCCATATCCACTGATAGTAAATAAAATCATTAATAATGCCTGTACCTACGGTATATTACTTTCCGTAAGAATCGAGTCTTTTGAGTGACGAATACTTTAAGTGCTTTTATTTCTTATTCACTTTGAGGAATGGTGCAGAGCACAAACACGATATATCACAATTTAAATACGCAAAATAAATTCCGTAAGCACGTCCGCGGAAAACTTCGCGATGCACTCAAGCCTTCTTCTGCGCTCAAAGTTTTCTCTCTCCGCCATACCGCCGTTAGTGCCGAGCCGGCTCGCATAAGTCATCTTATTGTCCCTTCACAGCGCATTCGAGTTCTTCACAAACGGGCCAAATTCGCTGCACAATAGCGATGCCCCTCAGTGTGTCCGATTTATTTTATTTTACACGAAGTGGTTGATAACAATAAATTGTGAAATTTTGTTGACAATGAAATCAGATTTATAATAAAAGTAATTATTATGTGTCTTATTGTGTTTGACTTCACATCATCTTCATTCTATAATCAAAACGTATGAGTAAAGTTGTGATTACATTGAGATGCATGTTGCATCACGCTGATAATTTTATTCTATCGTTTCGTCATTTGCAGAATATTTTGAACTACATGATTCAATGATGGAGTAACCTAAGAACGAGTCACTGTTAATTCAATAATATTTTGAACAGAACTCCACACGCAGACCATAGATAATAGACAACATTCCTATACAAAATACGTAGTGCCAACTGCTAAAAACTAAAAACACGTGATTTTGACATGCTTAGAAAATTTGTATGCATATAGAAAATAATAAAAAACGTTCATTGAGTCATGCAGTACAGTACAATGTGAGGTGACCTCATTGTTGTTCTGGTGATTTTGGCAGATTTTTCTAACTGACAACGTTGGTTTCAAGGCTCAAAATGTGCTACGGGATGGCAACATCAGTCTGATAATATTTTAAACACCAAGAAAAGCGCCATCATACATTTTTTTCTCGTAGCGGCAGCTTACTGTGACGTCACGTGATAGTACGCGACATGCACCATAATATTATACTTAGCGCTTTATACAACCTGCTTTTGCTGCGTTCTCACGTGCCGATTTTTGTCGTTAAACTGTTTCCTGAATGTTAAATAAGACATCGAAAGGAATGTCCCCAGTGATCGATTTAAGTTGAACCGATAGTAGTTGTAATCAAGACAACGTTAAATGAAACAAAACTTGTTTGACGTATCGATTCGAACTGTTATCACCTTGGTTACTTCATGAAAATTTGGTAGGCATTTGATTTAAATCCAATATTTAAAATTAGTATCTAACTAGATAATATATTTTTGACTTTATCTGGCTATCTTAAATTAAAAATATCTAAAATTGCAAGTTATATTAATAATTATGAATTGCATAATTGAATCACTGTTATTTAAAGGACATAAGTCACAAAATTCAAAATTTCAGATTGTACTCTAAAAAAATATTTTCAATAAATATCTACCGTTCTACATTAAAAGAACTTCAGCCCAACATATCTTTGGTATAAAACCAAGAAAAAAAATTGTTGACTTTTAAAACAACACAAGTCCTGTACTAACATTCATTGGAAGTCCTGTAGAACATATATTTTGTTTACGGGATGGCAGAATTCCAGTAGCAATGCCTACTTTTAAGGCCTATCCTCAAGGTTATGTATCAATAAACAAGAAAAAAATTAATGACATTATAAAAAGCTTGATAACATCTATACTATATTGATCAAACAGCACTTGATTTAACAATAAAAATATTCAACTGAAAAACGAAAGAAAGTGAAGAAAGAAACGAAATCGAAGTTATAGATTAAATGTGTTACCAAATTTATTAAAGTAGTTTTTCAAGATATGTAGGTAAAATGAATGTTATTACCTGAGTATATTTTTGCTTGATAATTGAAACACCCTATGTCCAGTATTTTTAAACAGCTCCCTCTAGTTGATATTTTTTAAATAAAGATTTTTTATACAATTTTATGTGTTTCATTTATAGTATTTGCTCATATTTTTATATATATTTTACATTTTTTTTGAGTGAAATAAACAGTTTTTTTTATTACGAGGGTAGTCCCAGAAGTACCCGACCTAACCAATTTTTTCCACGTTTACAAATTCACTGAGAGCGTTCACTGTTGATGGCTGACAAATAATTAATGAACAACGTAGCATCGTCAAACTTCAAACTTAGGCTTTATAAGATTGGTACTTTCTATCATGGTAATTGTTTTCAAATAACAACTGCTATCTCTACATCAGGTTGGATACTTCTGGGACTACCGGTATCTCAGAATATGCTTTTTTGACTCAGTATCTTATAATAATAAGTAATTCAATTATCTGCATAATCTTCAATTCTTGAGTGATAACATGTCTGCGTATAATGCCAAGAATCTCGAGTTTGAATCCTTTTGTTGATGTTTTGAAAAGTTTATTTTTTCTATTCATTTCTCGTAAAACAAAAATCTATTAAGAAACTTCTTGTATTCTTTGTGAAGCAGCTTTGATCTATATAGGATTATAGAGCATATTATAATTTATATATTTATACTAGCTGACCAGGCAAACGTTGTTCTGCCATATAAATTATTTCTAGTGAATATTTTGGTTGTTAAATAAAAAATAACGAATGTATCGTAAGTGTGTGGGGATGGGATCTATGACAGAAAGAGGAATAGAGCGCTGTAGACGATGACCGCCGATAAAAACATCAACCATTCATTTTCTCAATTCAAAATGAGTAATGATGTTCATAATGAATGAATTACCTGTGACAGGATCTCGTTGTTTAATGTTTATGTAATATCCGTCTTGTCCCTTCCAGAAAATTAGCGGATATTGGAGAGCGTCATATGAACGGTGTGTGTCAGCGATGAACTCCAGATTATTGTTTCTTCTTCGAATCACGATTTTTCGCGTCGATGTGCGGTCGCCAACCATGATTCCAGCAATGTCGTCAACAACAGGCACATTGAATCGACGCACGTGCTCTCCAGCTGGTGTTTTATCAGTATTAATGACAATGGCGTGATTGTCACTTTGCAATTCGTGCATGTGTGCTTTGAAGAATTTCAATAATTCATTGTACTCATTCAACAGGGCGTCCAGTTCGCCGACGATGCGCCTGGCATTAGGCGAATTGAGGCTATTGTAGCCGCAACGTGCATCCACATGATTGATGTCCTTACCGCCCATGAAGTAGATTTGTAAAAATGTATGTGGTTCGTTTGGCATTGGCAGCAATGAGCCTACTTTGTGGTATACTTGGCCTTTGATTTTGAACGTAGAATGGAATTGTTGACCATTTGCCACAGTATAGTGAACTATTTCTGTTGCTCCGAACGAAGTCATTTGGAAGCATGAATTGAATGTGCGAATGGACTTTAGGAACAGGTTTGAATCTGGAACCATGCCGATGAGCAAGCCGTTCAATGGTTCTGGTGGTATCTCAATTTCTGGTAGTTGCACTTTTCCTGATGCGCAACACATCCCGGCTGACTCATGTTTGAATTTGAGCGCATGACAATGGGGACATTCTTTGTCCATAGCACCAATCAGCACTTTCGGATGAGCGGAATATTCAATATCTGGCTCGTACTCGAATGCGAGACGAAGGAACGAAGCGGATGTTAATGTTCGATGTACTTGTTGGCGTTGTCGGTCATTTGCTCTGCGTATTTTAACTATGAACCCGCGCGCTTGGCTCCGTTCCAATTGTCGTTGTTGATTTCGTTCAGCTCGTGCCTCTTGTGATTAAGATGCACGCAATTGTGACATGCTTACACGCACATTTTTGTTATCTTGTTGGATTTGTTCGTCTGTTCTTTCTGCTCTACTATTTTGCATATTTGTTGCTTTATTCGTTCGACGGCCCAAATGGCCTCCCTTGCGTCTTGCTGGCATTGTGACTTTGATACACTCACATAAAAATAGATAAATTAAAATAAATCGTACAAAATTTTGCACGCACTGCGTTGTGATATGCCGAATGAAATGTCAAAATGACGCGACGCTTCTCTTGAATTCTTCTCGGACGTAGCGCCATCTTTCATTAAACAACATAAATAATTTCGTTCTGTTTGAAATACGAACGACGGTTAAATTTGTTCATACAAAAATAATAAAATCGCGATTAAAAATAGGAGGGTAGAGGTAGAAGGGTTAAAATTTGAGGTTATAAGTATTTTTTATGCCAAATAATAAAAAAAATACAAAAAAAAATTATCAAAAAAATAAAAGAATTTTTTTCTGGATAGAGATACCCTAATCACCTAGCGGTATAAAATATACTTGTTGACCTATTCTCATACCTAACAAATATACATAAAAAAATTCATAAAAATCGGTCGAGCCATTTCGGAGGAGTTCGACCACAAACATCGTGACACGAGATTTTTATATATATAGAGATTATAATATACTAGCTGACCCGGCAAACGTTGTTCTGCCATATAAATTATTTCTAGTGAATATTTTGGTTGTTAAATAAAAAATAACGAATGTATCGTAAGTGTGTGGGGATGGGATCTATGACAGAAAGAGGAATAGAGCGCTGTAGACGATGACCGCCGATAAAAACAAAAAAACATCAACCATTCATTTTCTCAATTCAAAATGAGTAATGATGTTCATAATGAATGAATTACCTGTGACAGGATCTCGTTGTTTACTGTTTATGCAATATCCGTCTTGCCCCTCCAGAAAATTAGTGGATATTGGAGAGCGTCGTATGAACGGTGTGTGTCATCGATGAACTCCAGATTATTGTTTCTTCTTCGAATCACGATTTCTCGCGTCGATGTGCGGTCGCCAACCATGATTCCAGCAATGTCGTCAACAACAGTCGCATTGAATCGACGTACGTGCTCTCCAGCTGGTGTTTTATCAGGATTGATGACAATAGCGTGATTGTCACTTTGCAATTCGTGCATGTGTGCTTTGAAGAATTTCAATAATTCATTGTGCTCATTCAACAGGGCGTCCAATTCGCTGACGATGCGCCTGGCATTACGCGAATTAAGGCTATTGTAGCCGCAACATGATTGATGTCCTCACCGCCGCCGCGCCCATGAAGTAGATTTGTAAAAATATATGTGGTTCGTTTGGCATTGGCAGCAATGAGCCTACTTTGTGGTATACTTGGCCTTTGATTTTGAACGTATAATGGAATTGTTGACCATTTGCCGCAGTATTGTGAACTATTTCTGTTGCTCCGGACGAAGTCATTTGGAAGCATGAATTGAATGTGCGAATGGACTTCAGGAACAGGTTTGAATCTGGAACCGTGCCGATGAGCAAGCCGTTCAATGGTTCTGGTGGTATCTCAATTTCTGGTAGTTGCACTTTTCCTGATGCGCAACACATCCCGGCTGACTCATATTTGAATTTGAGCGCATGACAATGGGGACATTCTTTGTCCATAGCACCAATCAGCACTTTCGGATGAGCGGAATATTCAATATCTGGCTCATACTCGAATGCGAGACGAAGGAACGAAGCAGATGTAAATGCTCGATGTACTTGTTGGCGTTGTCGGTCATTTGCTCTGCGTCTGTTAACTACGAACCGGCGCGCTTGGCTTCGTTCCAATTGTTGTTGTTGATTTCGTTCAGCTCGTGCCTCTTGTGATTGAGATGCATGCAATTGCGACATGCTTACACGCACGTTTTTGTTATCTTGTTGGATTTGTTCGTCTGTTCTTTCTGCTTTACTATTTTGCATGTTTGTTGCTTTATTCGTTCGACGGCCCAAATGGCCCCCCTTGCGTCTTGCTGGCATTGTGCACTGTAATACACGCACATAAAAATAGATAAATTAAAATAAATCGTACAAAATTTTGCACGCACTGCGTTGTGATGTGCCGAATGAAATGTCAAAATGACGCGACGCTTTTCTTAAATTCTTTTTGAACGTAGCACCATCTGTCATTCAACAACATAAATAATTTCGTTCTGTTTGAAATACGAACGACGGTTAAATTTGTTCATACAAAAATAATAAAATCGCGATTAAAAAATGGGAGGGTGGGGGCAGGATGATGAAAATTTGGGGTTATAGGTTTTTTTTATGCCAAATAATAAAAAAAATATTTAAAAAAAATTGTCGAAAAAATAAAAGAAAATTTTCCTGGATAGAGATATCCTAATCACCTAGCGGTATGAAATATACTTGTTTACCTATTCTCATACCTAACAAATATACATAAAAAAATCATAAAAATCGGTCGAGCCATTTCGGAGGAGTTCGACCACAAACATCGTGACACGAGATTTTTATATATATAGAGATTATGTCAAAGAATCGAGATCTTCAACTGGAACACAAATCAAATAGCTTCTGCTAGGTTGCTGGTTGATATAAAAAGAGTCGTCGGACTAAATTAGATGTTGGTAGTAAAAGACCAAACGCAGTGTAACGAAATTGTAGACTTGCATCTTAAAACATAGGTTCCCATATTGAAACACAAATTACAAATAACCAGCTAATTCAGGCTACATTCCACCTAATCGTGAAACGAGCAGAGAAATGAGACTTGAGAAGGTGTGAAATCTAGGATGGGTATAGATTACATGTAAGGGTTGTGGGAACTGATCGTTGTAGTGCCAACCCTGTCCATCCCGCGTGCTTCTAATTGAATCAGGAAAAATACCTATTACTATAAATTTGCGGGCGCCACCTATTTTAACCTTTCATCGTTAATAAACCAAGGGATAAAAAAAGAAATAAAAATAATTAACATTAAAATCCAGAACATGGCGTATATTATTTTACCGGTCCATGATGAAGTCAAGTCTCCACACGTCGTCTGAGGACGCGTCCGTCTACACCGAAACACTGCGAGTAAGAGAGCGAATCGATCCAAGCCTGCGATCTTTTTGTTGCCGTCGCAGGCCAACCAACATAACAAGTCCGAAAGGTTCTAAATACGGCCACGGTGCGTAATTTAGTTTTGCCAGACGTTAGTAATGATTATACATTATGGTATCAAGTATAACTATCGTTACAATCTATGGATTGAAAAAGAAGTACAATAATAAAATTGATAGTTATTTGAATGATTTAATTTATTTAAATATAAACGAAAAGTATAATAATTGTTCAATTAAAACCGTACATAGAATAGGTTGATATAATTTGAGGGGAGCATCACTAACTCTCAACCTCTAGCCCCCACAAAAGTGCCCACCAGAGGAAAGTTCTCGAAGTGCCCTTCTCTTTGCGATTTATTTCGCCCCTGTTTATTACCATCAACTTTATTTATTTACTTCCATAAAAATGCGAATAAACTCTGGGGCCTTTTTACGGGAGTTTCCCTGTTTGTTTGTCGCAATAATTGAAAAGGCTTTCCTTGCGACTTTTTTGAAACAATACTCTCTAGTAGTTTTTTATACTGCCACTGCCAATCACTGTAGTATGATTTAAATCAAATAGATGGAACTACTTTAATAAAGGGATTAATACGAACATTTTTGTATTACAATTCCAGAACTTTTTGAGTTTTTTTTTCAATGGAAATGATTTTAAAAAACCTCAGAAGAAAATACTAGGTTTTTCTTTCTCCGAATTGGATTTGAGTCTATATCTATCACTTCGACCATGTCCGATCCTAATAGGATCATATGGGCCTCCACAGAGTAGAGTACCACATCACGTGGTAATTTTTAGGTTATTAACAACTACTTTTTTTGGTTTTTTGAATTGCGTATCGATATAAATTTACATAGTTACGATACTCAGTGTACTTTGAGATCTAATCCGTTGTGGCTGTTGGTAGAGTAATAACTTAAAATCATCAGCTTTTAACACTAGTACTAAATCCAATTAAATGAAAGACTGCAAGAGTTAATGACTCTGTATGGTAGTATTTATAATTTAGAATATTAATTAAGAAGGTTAGCACATAATATTTTAATTTTAAACACTTTTAATTTTTGTATTATCTTTATTCGTATTATAGAGATTTAGAATTACGAATTAAATACCTATTTTTCGTAGTGTCAAATTATAGCAAACTCGGTAAGGAGCTGACCTCAAGAATAAATTCTGCATATCCGTTTTTCACTTAGTCAGTAATCCATTGATGCAATCGCCAGATAATAGCTGACTCGATTATTTCAATAAAAAGAATATTATTTTGATTGTATAAATAGTACTCGAATATACGTTTCCGATCCGTTACTATAACCATCTCCATATCGTCCCGCACAACATATCAATGTACCGAGTTTCGGACCTCGGACCCGTATCATAAGTATCTTAACATAACTACTGTAACATCTTTTGTACCGACTGTTTACGCTGCAAATAAACTCGCTTCTCCATCCATCGAAGCAACCACCAAATCTCGACTTCACATCTCTCCTTCTGACGACATCATCATCATCCTCAACACCATGACCTACGACACATCAACGATTCCCACAGTGGTGACTCAAATCGAACCCCACATTGATGACCCACAACGAACCCCACAACGAACCCCACATTGGTAACACCCGACTTTGACAGACACGCAACCTTCTATCGGCAAGTTCAGCAAGGTACAAAGGGAATACGAGACCCCCACATTTGTGTATCTAAAATATAATATTACGTAAAAATAAAAATATCATTCAGTCTCATTTCTAAATTGTTTTGGCGGCAATGTCCGGGCGGTTTTGTCGGGACCCCAATTTAAAAACATTCACATCACCATACTGTGGCATATGTTTATTTATTTATTTAGAAAATAGTATGACGGCATTACAGCGATTGGCCAATGCACCATAATACATAATTAATACAAAATTATTAAAATGACTTAATTACAAAATAACAACTAGTATAACAAGAAAGTAGAAAAGACAGTATATGCTTATGTAGATATTATTAGGGTAAAATGATTAATTCAATTATAAATTTAACCTATTTAACACGTCCACAGACATGATATATTTAATAAAAAACAAATCAACCTTAATAGTGCCATCAAATAAGTTAATCGCACGATACACAGCATCATGAAACAATATCACAGCTGTTCTGCGACGAAGTATCATGAAGACCATAGTGTTACGAGTGGTATTGGTGGGAACATGAAAATTAATATTTGCCAGTACAATACGGTTTGTAAATGAACCCACGGAGAAGTAGGTAAAAAGAAATGCTTTGAAAGAGCAATCACTCTTCGGGTGGACAGGGATTGCATTGATAGCATACCGAGAAGAAAATGAGTCGGAAAATTTATTTTATTATCTCTGTCAGCTACATGTCTGCTATTTTGTCATGGTATTAATCCTTTCTATGCCGCAATTAGTTAATTGATAGTAATTAACATAAGAATTGGTGTAATTAGGGCGTCCAAAGACGCTTTGGGCACTTAACCGGTTAAATCAATCATCGTAGTTTGAATAAACCATGCCACATTATTTATTAAATATAACATAATTTTGAATTACCTCAGAAACATATGAATTAGAATAGGTCCTTAAACCCTTAATAATGTAAACTAATATGGATATTCATAAATAAATTTGTTTTATTGAACTGATATTCCTTTGTATTTTTTATTAAATTCTGAGTACCTTTTAAACGATAACGATCCTTCCGACCTAGAAGGTTAATGGATGTACATTTAAGATTAGTCAATAATGTTAAAATAGGTATGTACGTATAAACTTTTAGTATAATTTGATTCTCCTTTTTCAAATGCCATCTCTTAACAGAAATTGACGATAATAGATTTTCTACAGTAGTCGTTTTTAGTTGTATACTTTTCATAGGTAATTATTTTATCAATATATTCAGTATTCACTTATCATTATAAATAATCATCATGATGTGCTCAGTAACTGTAGAACCTGATATCTGATATAAAATAAAGCTTATTTAAATTCTAATGGATTTAAATTTTGTACTATTGCATTTAAGTCGTTTTTTGCGACCCGGGTTTTGCCTTTCGGCAAATGGAATAGTACAAAACTTAAATCCATTTGAATTTAAATTAAAATTCCATCAAGTACTTACCTTCAGTCAATAGTATTAATATTAAAGCTTATTTGTATATATTTGTACAATCTTTTAAAATAATTTTATTATATGAGAATATGTAGGTACCTTCCCAATTTATCATCTTTACTCATAATACATATACGTCGTTAAGTGAAAACTTTGGTTAATCACAAATATTACAGAGTTTAAATACTTTTTATGCATATTAATAGTCTAGTTTATATATTATATAATATAATATTAAATATTTTTGAACTTTTGTTGAGTTACCAAATTTACAAATATTTTTAAAGCTATATCAAACGAAATATAAAAAGTTTGCATATAAATACTGAATAAATACAAGCAGTAATCGTATTTTTTGCATACTCAGTATATCATAATGATATTTAACTATTTATAAGTATAGATTTTTTTTATTTATATACAATTCCTAATTACATCGCTGACATACGAGTATCAAATCAAATAATATGACATTAATATGAATTTCTTCGAATCAAGTTAATCAAGGTAGCAATATATTATGAAATTGAAATTTACTAAAATAACCCTTTACTTATACTCTAAAAAGACATAAATATAATAAAATGTTTCTGTATAAAAGTGATGAAAGAATAGTGTTTAGTTTAGATTTAGTGCACAATAAATGCATATTTTAAAGTATGGTGCCCTGAGTACCTAAGTTTTATATTTTACATTTTACATGCTATTTAGCGACTAGTGGAAAATATTAATAGTTTAATAATTAGTAATAATTTTCTTTAATTAATTTATTAGTTCCATGAAATTCGATCGCCATCTAGGTCCAATACAATAATAAAAAAAACTGGATAGAACCATGACATTCAAGGCTTTACTGTGAAAAAAACAAAAATGAAAGTTGCTACAAGAAATAATATTTGCGGTTGCGGTGTCAGATCCCATCTTATAAGTTACTTATCTCATAAGAATGACTGCATCATCATTGTTTTTTTCAACTGATGAATATACATACAACATGTTCTATATGGGAACATTCACACCAAGCGAGAAAAATGAATATATCCCTAAATGATGCCTGGCGCATTGTATGCCTACATCCTACCCTTGTGATAAAAGTGCACATTCTGGTTGGAATCGTAACATTAGATGTCCATAGATAAGTAGCCAATAATGTACATTGAACAGCGATACATGCAACAAAAATACCTACCATTATGAGTCCACTACACTGGCGCAAACTACGTTTAAAATTAAGGAAAAGCTTCATTATATGATCCAGGAAGATCTTAAAGTTGCCTGCAGTGCAGGTTATACTAATTTTATGTGATTAGATATATAACGGTCTTCGTATGAGAACGAGTCAAACAAAATACATAATTCTGTTGCACAAAATGTGCTTAGCATTTTACTACGATTTATCATCGAAAAAATATATTTAATCATGTAAATATATACTCAAGACATTAAATTTAGAAACACATGTAAAATAAACGCATATATCATTTTTTATTTACCGATATCATGCAATCACTTAAGGATTTATTGCAAAGAGTCATAGTAAAAATGCCTTACGTACACCTCGGGGACTATAAGTCATGCATTGAGGAGGGTAACTTGTAAAATAAATTTACTATCCGAAGGATGGCATAGAATGCGTTCTTCATAATATTATTTGCATACAGTCTTTGCGCCACGTACAAAGTAAAATATTCTACAAATATAATGTTTCCCTGAAATTTCAGCTTTATCTCTTTAAGAGATTCAGCAAATACTTGGGGGTAATTTGTGATAATGTTATGAAACGTATAAAGTGGTACATTTACATTGTTAACTGTAACTAGCTTTATAATATATAAATAAGCTAGATAAATAAATTAATCAAAATATATCAGGAAAAATAATAATATAAACAAAGATTTTTTTTGACAGGTTGAAAAAAAAAGAAGAAGAGTTAGTAACAAAACAATTAACTATGTACCATATATAATACATAATAAGTTTGTTTATAATAATTATTACTTTAACTATGTTTGTTTATAATCGTTAGATTTTAACTAAATATACACACATATAGCATAAATAGTCATAAATTATACACTTTACTGGCTTAGTTTCGTTTCTTACATAAAAAAAGAAAAAGCAAACCGCTTAAAGCCATATCCGGATATGTGTACGTAAACAGTTCACCACAGGACACTTATTCGTGCGCCGCAGTACGTAAAACATGATTTCGTGTAACATTTAATCAAATGACGAGGTCTTCGTTGAACATTTCGAGTATAATTGTACGCATACTACAACATGTGGCGAAATTTATGAGATGTCTTTACTAGGTTAGGAAAGGTTAGGTTAAGGTTAATCTAATTGGAACAGTACTATTTGCAAACTATCGCCGTTTTTCGTAAGATACGTACAAATGTATTCCACGGTGAAATGTTCGACAAATAACTCGTCATTTGATAAAAATAATGTTATACAAACTCATGTTTCACGTACTGCGGCGCACGAATAAGTGTCCCACGATCAACTACATACATATAACTTACATGTAACCACTAAAAACAATTTAAAATGAAGAAAACTATAACGAAAACAAAAATAATAATTATTATAAACGTTTTTCAGATGTGGTGGAAAATGTTCCAAATTAATTTAATATATGATATAAATTTATATCTTGAAGTAGCTGTTCATTTATGTTTACTTTGTTATTTTCCCGTATTACCCGTAGGGGCGCCAAAAATCTGGATAGATTGGTAGTCACCAGTACAATACGTCAAATGACGTTGGATGCGGCATCGAATGCAAACGTGGGATGCCTTTACCAAGAGCAAACACAAATATTGTTCTTTCCTAATGTCTTATTGTGATTGGAGATAGCTAGTTTGACTCCAGACAATCACACCGGTCAATTTTTGACTGGTGTCAATTTTTGTCGGTGGATTCGTTCTAAAGCTCTTTTGGTTTGGACTTCGTCACCCTACCAACATGTCCAGTGGCGGAAAACTTCAGGATGCTAACCACATTCTCTGTAAATATCTGAGAATATGCTCCAAAATAGATGTCATGATCAAGTTAGTCCAACCAACTATTTGGACCAACGTTGTCGCTACATAGGCCAACTATAATGCATTAATTAAAATCATTCTATTTTGTTCATTCTCCGTGCTCTTCTCTCCCATGGGTACCTACATTTATTTTATTAAATTCCATCTCAGTAAACTCAGTCAAAGCATACTTTAGTACTTGATGACCTCAGCCTTAGGCATCTGCTCCTGATACATTCCCAGGCGTAAACAACTGCTGATTTTTCACACCAAATATAGGGCCTCTTAATATCCTTAATTAAGACTGAGTGTGGTGCGGGGCGGGTTGGTTTGGAGGGTATTATTAGGTAGGGAAAAAGGCATTATGTCATTAAATTTTCGAAGTGGATATTTGATTGAATGCCACCCAGTGGCAAATAATTTTGTGTAGTTTAAAATCACAAAACATTATAGAGAAAAAAAGGCTTTGCGTCATAAGATATTTCAGTTTAAAACGTTGATACTCGTACACAGGCTAAAAAGGGTGGTTTTCGAAGTGATAAAGAGTAAAACAACCATAGTTCAGGAGATTATCATTATTATTCTAATTATTAGGAATAACACTTTTTTGTTACAAAATGCTACATAAATTAAGAATTCACAAAAAAACTTTTATTATTTTTATATTTATATTGCAATAATTGACAGTGAAAAAATGGCGGTTTGTCAAAAGACATTCTCCCTTTCTGTATTGTAAATTTGGGAGTTAGTCAGATTTTTTTATATCTTCAAAACTAAAAGACTTTCATGGTGTTAGATTTATTAGATGCTAGTACTATTTATAAATAAATGATGCTACACCAATACAAAAAAAAGTATTGCAATCTTAAAGTTTGTTCACTGAACATTTTAACAAAACACATCCATCTTTCTTCCCCTGTACCCTTTATTATATAAACGCATTTAAAATTGTATATCTCACTATTTTATTGAAGAATAAATAATTTAACACATAAAGTAACAGCATACACAGCTCTATTCTACAATATGACAGAAATGTGTTCGTTTAACAGAATAATGCTTATGCTCGAAGCTCAAAGTATTTTAAATCTAATATTTGTTTATCTCTATTCTCTAGCATCGATACAAGGTGAAACAGAAATTTATTTTAACCGTTTCAATGCATAAAACATGAAGATGTGATGGGAACAGCTCCTCTGACTACATCACAATGCACGAGAGCTTTTAACCCGTTGAGTAATGCGAATACCGTAAATTATCTAGTAGTAGTTCTTTTTTATTCACAACAAACTATAATGTTGGCATCATCGATATATTAAATAATAATATATCAATACTCGGCCTGTTATAATATAAGGGGTGTAGTTGTTATTTGTTTGTCAACTACCCTCGTTATTATTTTATATTCAGACGGTTGCTTTTATATGACGTGATATTGTATGGGCAGTGTTGAAGGAAAACACGAGTTAGTATTTGTATCGTTTATATGGCATACACACATTAGTGGTTATTACACACCAGAGAGCATGAACGTATATTCAACTATGTTTTGAGTGTAAATGTTTAACATGACTCTTTTAACTTGATAATTTGGAAAAAGGGCTGAGCGCCCTTGCAACCCTTACATATTTTCAAGGTATTTAGATAAATGTCATTTCCGACTCGACCTTTTCTATGTTATAAACATGAGCATAGACAATAACGTGCCAGTAAAGTTGTAGAATTGGGTAAAACCTCTACACATAGCTTAATACAAAAATATAAGCTAAAATCTGTAACATTCAATGTCTGCTTATTTGCCGTGACAATAAATTCTAATTTAGAAATAATCTGGTACTCTAAGAATCAATTTGATTCCTCATGGACGATTCCAAGATTAAACTTGAAGTTAATGGCCGCGCCAAACTACAACCCCGCACAGCGTATCACGGGACCCCACGCTTGTCGTGAAGCATTTTTTTTAATGACTGAGAAATTCTCAGGAGGAGTTATCCAAGACTAAGGTCACCATACAGTTAAATATTATATGACTGAAATTATATATCAAGATTGAAATGTAAAAAAATGGGTATCGCGATAACAGAACATTTTATATTATTGTCGTTTGGTACTAGAATTGTATTGTGGAATCCTGGGAGGTCTACTATTGATATTTTCAAATGTAGAGGTACGTAACACCGAATATTTCAAGTAATCCATTATGCTTTCAATTAATATATGTATTTAAGTAGATAACAATTATTACATTAATTTAATAAACGTAAGTACAGTACAAACCTGCACTACGTAAAGGCCCATAATAATATGATCTTATTAGGATCGGCGATGGTCAAAAAAAAGTACAGTAGCCATGTTGATAAAATTAAAAAAAATATCAGTTATCGTTTATTTTAAGATAATAGCAGCTAGACACGAATTAGTAGGTTAGAAGTATGTATTTTTTTTTATTTCAAATGGTGGCGGATCATCTTCGACATATTATTTTAAAGATATGATGATTTGGTAGGTTATAGTTGTAACTATTTATAATAGTTTCTTTAAGAAACTGCTTATTATTGTACGTTTATATTATGTATTAATAGATAAAATAGTCATAATACAATTATTATATAATAATTGTGGTACTAATAGGGTTGAAACTAGATTGTCTGACCCAGAAAATATAAAGCTACTCCGTTTATTTCAAAGTTTTAAACGATAAGTCGTCTTTTAAAAATGTATGAAAGTATTTTACAATGACTAATATGTTGATCTTTTATCCGTTACGTATAACTTATATATGTACTTAATTTAATAATAGTTTTATTATTTATAATGTAGCATAGAATATTAGTGTGTCGTAATTATCATAAGCTCTATAATCTCATGATTATCTTGCTTGTGTCTCGAAGAGGTTTTTAACAAATGTGTAACGGGTTATTAAATATTTGCTCAACAGTAGAGGCTGCTGGGTCGACAAAACATTATATTGTATGAAATTACCTAGCATTGCAATAAATATGTAAGACCAATAAAAGTCAAATCAGTTTGGAGATGTCTTCATCTAGATAAATACAGGTTAATGATGATGTTAATGTGATTCCATATTTGAAGGGTATCGAAAGAAAACAATGATAGCCATATTTTTTGATGCAATGAGTTAGCCAAATATGTATATTTCCATTGTGAATTAACAAACTTGTTAATAACCATTACAGTTCTAAGTAAATGTTGATACATAAATTATTACCAGTATATGAGAAAACAATAAATGTATTACCCCTCTCTATTTTTTTAAAATTATTGGTATATACATATTATGTATTTTTGTTATTCTGTTTAATAAACCTAAGCATGACATGAAAATGATTGATTTGTTTTATTTGAATAATAATTCCCATAATTTTTATTCAGTTTTAAACTTTAAAATTCAATTATCGCAATAATTATATCTGTGGACAATGATTGTTTTCTCCCGATACCCTTAATTTAAATATTTCACGCGATATTTTTAATTTCTATGAACAGCTTTAACTTCATATAGCTATTTTAAAATGTAATGTAAAACCTAATATTTGGCATATTTATGTGACACCACTTTATTGTGATAAGTCTTTATAAAAATATTTATTAAAATAACTATATTGTAAAATGTCACCAAACCATAAACATTATTTATATACCATAGAATTGAAAAAAAAATATTTTATCAAGAAGTTTTCAAAATGAAGGTATGCAAAGAACTTCTTGATATTCAATTTAAAGAAGAATCTTTTTGTTTGTACATACATTTTTTATGAAAAATCTTTGCCAAACCACAGCTGAAACCTCTGTACGTTATTTTAAGGCAGAATGTTTACGGGCCCACTTGCTGACAAAGTTTTTTGGGCGCAGGCTTTAACGGTTCGCTTGACTCTAAATTTCATACGTGACCTTAGCACCTACGACGCTGGCGACGCCGATTTCGACCGACGCCGACGTCGCCTCCGTAAGAACTTTTCGACACAGCTTTTAGGAACTGAAAACACGGATTTGCACGAAAGTTCTGCTCATTGACATAAGCTTGATTTGACATCAGCTAAAGTTTGTTGATGGATATATGCAAAATA
The DNA here is from genome assembly GCF_057557595.1 of Rhyacophila brunnea. NCBI lineage: Eukaryota > Metazoa > Arthropoda > Insecta > Trichoptera > Rhyacophilidae > Rhyacophila > Rhyacophila brunnea. The sequence goes on along the minus strand of NW_028232837.1, from coordinate 37,695,878 downwards.
TTGCTTTTTGACAGCTGAATAAGTCAAAGCCATAATAACACAACTTTTATGGGAAATGTATGAGAATAATTATTTAAATGAAAAAGTTAAAGAAACGGCAAACACCGTTAAAACTCTCGACTGATTTTATCATATTTATATAATTTTATGATAAACCGAGTTTCAAATTTAAAATGTCGAAACAAACATTCACAGTAAATTGCTTTATTCTACAAAATATTTTACGTAAAAAAAATATCGAATTGAAGATAAAACTGGTTTTAAATTACTTGTGTTTTCATGTTTAAGGGACGCATTAAATAAGTAAAGTTACAACTTATTAAGGCCATATTCTAAATAGAATTAAAAGTGTGAAGTATTAAATAAAATTCTCACTACTACTTTTAATTTTTTTTACATGTCCGATCCTAATAAGATTATAATAATATGGGCCTCCATAGAGTGAAGGTTTGTATTAACATTTTTTTTTGTCTTTACGAAAAATGGATGTTAGCCACTTGCTCTACCTATTAGATACAAACTCTGACTCATACACAAATTAAACAAACAATATAACGTGTACTTGTCAGACCCAGGATTTGAACCTAGGACCCACGATATTATAGACCAACACTTAAGCCGCGCGGTCATCGTGAGCATCTTTCATATGACATTTATTTTGTTTATACCGATTTATTAATTTATTAACAAAATTTGTATGGTATTTTAATTAACTTGATATTTTGGTAATTGTACCGCAGAGGTGGACACGAGCTTTTATATATTTTTTTTAACGAAAACAGTTTAATTCATGTAGACAATTATAATAAATACATTTTTCTGTCGGCACATCGGCTTTTCGATCCAATAATCGTTAATTGAAAATTTGAAATTTTCATACATTTTAATACACCATTATCACAAACTAAGATTATACTCGTATGAGGTAAGATTATGTTGGGGTAGGTTAGATTAGGTTAGGTTATGTAAGGTTAGGTTAGGTTAGGTTTGGTCTAAAAAGAAAGTTGTAAAATCTCATGTCCACCTCTGCGGCATATTTACCGATATTTGAATTATTTGTTAATATTTTAAATGTTAAAAACAATTTAAAAAGACGAACGTAGGGTTGGTTCTGCAAAATTTTGATTAATTTAAAGGGATACATAATTGCCTAAAATGTCGCAGGTTTCCCGCACCTGATTTTGACTACCCACTCATTTTAATTTAACATCATAATTATTTAAGTGAAATTTACTGGCAAATTATTAATCACTTTACTTGTGTAAACTGTCATTATTATTTGAGGTTTTCTTATGATTAATATTTGATTTTACCTACCTAATAGTTTTGATTGGAAGATTATGTTGTTACCCTAATTAATTATTATCAAAATTGATTTCATACACCGACCCTTTTTTAATTAACATAATTTAATAAAAAAAAATTGGTGTGTGTACTTATGTACGCGCGTTAGAAGTTATACTTGTTTGGCGTAACAAAATAAAATAATCGCACACCGCGTTAGTCAAAATTCACATCAACCAAAAATATTCAAACAGTTTTCACATAAACTAAAATAATATGTAATACCAAACAAAAGTAACGTACCTATCACACTTAAAAATATTAAGATTAGTTTTGACAGCTTATCACATATAAAAAGGAGTAGGTAAAATTCACAACGCGAAAGAATATTGTTCACCAAGCAAAATAATCTATACTCCTTATTCTATGGTCACTATGGTCAGCTATGATCACATCATTGCGCGAGACGTCATGTCTCAGATCTGTCAAATAATAAAGTGTGATATAAGATAGCATTGATGTTTTAATAGCCCCATATAAATAAAAACTAAAATAAATGAGGGCCGCTTATTGGAGTGTCACTGGTTTATTTCTACACACTCTAACACATATCACTAAATAAATTATTTAATTATTTCTCGTTGTTTTTATTTTATTTTGGCCAACAATAATAAATTCGTTTCCTTGGCAATGGAACAATTCGTCGTACATGTGATAATAAATTCGCTGCCTAGGTAACGGACCAATTCAACACTATAATATTGACACCCCGGAAGTCCGGGTAGGGAGGAGAGTCGGGGCCGCACAGCCCGATCCGACCTCCGCGCTCAACTCTCCGGTCGACTTGACGTTAATGACGCCCTTGACAGCGCGCCTTCGGTCGATACGTGTGAGTCACACGACCAGCTTCCACCTTTTGACTAGTTCAGTGATGTAAATTGTTTAGGGCGGTCAATCGAAACTGGGTTTGGTTTAGGTAGAGCACGCTCAGTGTAAGGTTAGGTCTTGACAGTTGGGTAAAGATGCAGGATTGAAGGTTGACGATGGTGGATATTCAAAAGGAAACACACGTTGTTCGTAGCACAAATCTTAGCAGAAAGTTTTATTCTTACAATTAAGGTGCACAAAAAAGGTTACTCACTATTACACACAGATACACAATATCAATACACATGAATAATTTTGCAACAGCCCAAAATTTGTTAATGATGGGCGCCGTGGGCTGCGGCAATTAAAATTTAAGGATCAGCGGGACACGAAGTCCGTCACGTAACGGAGGTTTTAGCTTACTGCCTGCCAGATTGGTTATGTCCCGCTTTTTTGGCTTTATCGCTGTCCCTCTCGATCTACCCCTGAACGCTCATCCCTCTCTGTCGTTCTCGCCTGCGGCAGAATGCTTGGCCTTTACCTGGGTTTTACCATAAGGGTCGTCCAAGTCACCTTTTAGCTAGGTAGTCAAGAGTTACAGCGATTTCGGGGGAATTGAGCCCAAGAGAAACAACATTAGGTATCTTAATACAAATACGATTTAAAAACTAAAATTATTTCCTTCGAGTCTCGATCATAACAATCTCGTATGACCAACTTTTATCTCCCTATCTAGCAATTTGTACATTTTTTCAGTTAATAAATAAAAGTACAGAGCATTCTACTTGATCGAGCGGCGATGGACGGAAATTTGGCTTGGCGGACTATAAGAAACATAAATGTGACATCCATAGCTTCGCTCGTTCTTTGCCCTTAAGGGGTCCTCCATACACGTAGAAACGTGGAGGTATCAATATTATACTGTATAATCGTCACGATTGCATTATCATATTGTGGCGTAAAGGCAGTGCGTTCGGCTGATAACCGAACAATCGGTGGTTCGAATCCAATCGAGTGCAATCAAATAAAATATGTGTTTCAAGTCACACGCCAAAAACATTCTTTGATCTGATTTTCAAAACGCGCCTAAAGAAGTATAAATTCAAAAAAATAGTACCTATCTATAAATCTCTCAAAATTCTTATAAGGTAGTTTAGTTTGTATTGTTCTGCTTAGCGGATAAAACAGTATTTTTATTTATTACATCTATTACATAAAAAAATTAAATAAAAAGGCGGCAAATAAGATAAAACGTTGTTATGAAGGTCAGCAAATTAATGAAATGGCAATGGAATGGAATATTGTGAGGCGACTTAAGTAAATAATCGATATTAAAATACAGTCATGCAGTAGTAGTATTAAAAGACCACAGCCTACAGTGTGGTTGGTGTACATGGCAACGAATAACTTTGGACCAAGTAGAGTACAATGAGCTAGGGGACGTCTTCTTCCATAAGTGGAATGATCTCCGTTATATATAAATATTGGTGATGAAGTACTATTTATTAAATTTTCATTAATAAAACATATTGTCGATTACCAAAAAATGTGTATATGTGTTTTAATTTTTAATACTTAATCGAACTCGATGATGACTCGATGGTAACTACCATAACATACAACTTTACTGTTTACAATATTTAATAAAAAGCATTAGTTTTTGTATTTTACCACGTTTTTATTAGCTGGTATTCTTGTTTGTCCAGTACAATTTTTTTTCTTGTGTGTCCAGTACACTATTATTGGTTACTAAGAGGTCCTAGCAACTAAATTATTAATATATACGTGCGTTACTATGGAAATCAAGATGAAATGTCAAAATGACATTTAAGTATTCTATATTTATTCAGTATTTATATTAAGTACAAAAACGAGTATTTATTAATACATAGAATTGTCAAGTTTATATTATGATTCAACAAAAAATTTAAAAACGTGGTATATAAAAAGTTCTTTTTATCTTGTAATTATTTTTAATTATTACATCAATACTAATTATTATATTGTATAAATATTTACATGTTTTTTAATTAAGTACCTACATACATAAATGAAACTTATTTATGAGTATTGTGATTTATTTTAACGTTTGTGAAGTACCCTACATAGTATATTTGTGACTGTATAAGTATTGTGTAGTCGTGGAATTTATATTTACAGATATATAGGTACATAGATAAATAATTCATAAGTATTAGGGGTTGAAATTTGATAATAAATAACAATTTTCGTTAGGTATTCAGATGATCTTATTTTAATAAGTCATGTGATGTTATACTGCAAGCCAGCCGAAAGTTCAAGTGTTTCCATTATTTTGAATTTATGACTCCAACCAATAATGCTTTGCTTTCAAAGGCTCGTATATCATCCGTATCACGAACACTCCTTGTGCGAGATATTGATTTACTATTCCCCATAATAAAGCGTACAAACTCTCCTAATGCTGTTTTTCCCAATAAAAAAGGAATCGCTTCTTATTTCTCCTATAATATTATTTTATTACAACTCTCCGGATTTTCCGCTAGAGTATTTTATTTCATCGCCGGATAATTGATATTATAACATGATAAGGAACTTATAAAACAAAAGAAGAATTTCGGTATTTCAACCACCATATTAACTTTTATTTCATAGACAATCATAAAATAGTGTATTCCAATTATTTCATATGGCATAAAATAAATATTTTATTTATACAATTAATTATATGTCTATAAATTAGAGGCTTTTCATGACAATAGACTTAGTCTTGATGTAAAGCCTAAACTTACAAAGAATAGTCCTTCTGTATTTATACTTTATTTTACCACGTTTTTATTAGCTCGTATTCTTGTTTGTCCAGTACAAATTTTTCCTTATTTGTCCAAGATTTGTATTGGACGAATGTAGATTTTTAACTAACTCCTCAACAAACTAGACATTTGAAACTTTTAGAATATATCAGAACACGACGACAATGCATTCTTTTAATACTTTTAGCCATTTTTAAGTAGAATTGAATTCATTTTCAGTTACTTCTGTTTTGTATGAAAAGTTATTATTGTTGGTTGTTAATGGGTTCTAGCAACTAAATTATTAATATATACGTGCGTTACTATAGAAATCAATATGAAATGTCAAAATGACATTTCAGTATTCTATATTTATTCAGTATTCTATCAAGTACAAAAAAAAGGATTTATTAATATAGATAATATTAATGTCAAGTTTATATGATTCAACAGAAAATTTAAAAACGTGGTATATAAAAAGTTCTTTTTATCTTGTTATTATTTAATATAATATTAATTATAGATTTAAATTTTGCACTATCTTGACACCGGGGTCTTCCATTTGACCAATCAGACACCGAATTTGGTTCAATAATTTAAAGTAAAACATGCAATTTAATACTATAATATAATAAGTTAATAGTATAATAAATTAATTTTATATTCATAGAATGTGTACCTACCTATCTATTATATAATAGTTGTATATAGTATAGATAGAACCTAACCAAACCTAACCTAACTATATAATACAAAACAAACGCATGCTTTGCGTACATACATCACGGTAAATAACTTAAATAAAATAACGTAATTACCAAAGACGGATTAAAAATAAACGAATCAGTATAGTATATGGAATTTATTATGTAATAAAATGTATTTCGACACAATATTATTATTTTATACTTTATTCAGTATTCCTAATTTAAATACTGTAAATAACTATTGCTGTATTGATTATACATAGAACAAACTTTTGACTATTTTTTATTAATACATAGATAGTCTGAAAAACTGTGTCCGAAATTGTTAATTAAGTATCAAAATTTTTTTGTGACGACACCTACCTATAGCCACGATTACGAAGATAAAACCTGTCAACGTCTCTACAACCATGAGCTTTGTACACACTTATTCACCAGTCTGATGTTATTAGATTTATCAAAACCTAATGCCTGCGACAGGCCGGCCACGTGACATGTATGGATGATTGAGCACCGACAAACAGTCTCACGTTTAGCCTTAAGAAAACAGAGTACGACAATACAATAATTTTGTTAGCATAAAATTATCTAGTAATACCACGAGCCGCTGTAGATCCCCAAAAGATAATAATCAGACTTAAAACTGACTAAAGAACAGTATAAATAAGCCTACTTGTCACAGGAAGAGCCATATAAAATCGATTTATAAATTATAAGGAGTCTTTTAGCTGCGATCACGTGAAAAAAGAAGATTTGAACGAAGAATAATAAAATTGAAGGGTTGAAAGTCTATAGGATCTAAGTTCCAAAAAAAAATATAACAAGTTTTTTACTTCAATATAATTTATATGCCAAGCCAAATGATATTCTGAAGGGTCTAAGTTCCTAACTCTACCATTTTTGTCACACCAATACATTGAAGCATGGGCAGGATCTATGTGCTCCTACACACTCCTCTACATAGTACGTTTCAATATTGTCAATGTTTAAATATTTTATTCTTCCTTTGTTTATTTTATCTTCAGAATTATGTTAACTTATCTGTATCTGTTATCTGTATTATCGTATGTTTTATTTTATTTTTATTTTATATCTCAGTTTCATGTTTTTGGCACTCAGACCCTATAGACTTTCAACCCTTCAATTTTTGGTTGGTTTGGGTACATCAATTATGCAAAAGACTAGATCTAGAATCAGTGTTTCACAACCTTATTTTGTGCCCAAATGTCATGCCCACTTCAACGCTTTAAAAATCTCCAAGCCCTCTCCCCTCCTATAAAAATTTCATAGTTAACTAACAAATTCTGAAAAAATGAATTACTTCAAATAAAAAATGTACATAGGCATTACTATTTTTAATTTAACTTTCGTTAGTAAGTACCTATGTATATTATATTAGATATACAACTTGGAAGAAAATTAGTGCTTGATATAAGCTGCAAAGAGTTTTTGTGTGAGGTTTGGTCAATTTTAATCTTACATCTCCATAGTTTGTGATATCAAGACGATTTTTTTTCAGTAACATATCATTAACAGCGTTAAAGCGCCGCATTCAACTAAATATTATGATGGGAATGGCAATAGTAATTTTCTTGGAAAGTCAAGATATCTAAAAAATATTTTTGAAAATGCGTTTTTTGACAAAAAATGTAACAAATATAAATAATTTTCACATTTCCCCCCAAAACATTCAAATTGCCTCCCGGTATGGTGTACGCCCCACGTTGGGAAACACTGATCCAGATAAATCTGTTTGGTTATTTTTTTACCAGTCCGTCCCTTATAATTTTCTTTTCATCAAATAACTAACAAACATTCCTAAAGAAAAATCATTTCATTAATAATATCATATTTTTAGATAGGCAAAACACGTTCTTAAAATATAAAAATGTCGTATAGTTTTCTTTTATATGAAATGACTTTTATGCTTAGTTTCTTTTATTTTATTTCAATAATTTTATATTCGCCTTTTTTATTCCAAAAATATAAATGGAATATTAAATTATGCTTTTGGGTTAAAACAGCAATAAAATACAATATAATCTGAATCGGTTTGCTTTGAATAAAATGGCCCATTATTACTGTTGAGAATTTTGAACACGTACAAAATTTATCAAGCGCGAAGACATTGCTTTATTTTAAGACTTTTCCATTCAAATCAAGATGCAAATAAATGATTTTCAGATTTGTTCTTTAAAACTTAGAAACTTTCTATCACTTCAAAAGCTTAATATCTAGTCTAGACTATGCAAACTGGTACGATACTTGAACATTTTCTAACTACTAATAAACTTTTTAATGCGTATTATTTTTGAATGTATTTTCTATCATTACGAAGTAAAATTCACAAATAGTATTCAAATTACACAGAAAATATGTATTAAGTAGATGAAAATTGCTTAACAAATGTAAGACGTAAATCAAAACTTACTTTTGAATGTTTCAACGAAATTTATTGGTAACAAATTTACAATATTTAATAAATTAAACCCCATTCCACGCTTCTCTCAAAAATGCTTTAAATATTTAAAATACCTACTTATTATTTGACTTAGTAATCACCCAATGAATTGTCCGTCCAATGTAAGTATTTAAAATCTAATGTATTTAAGTTTTGTACTATTCCAATTGAGTCGTTTTTTGCAACCCGGGTTTCGCCTTTGGCACTTCGTGCGCTCACCAAAAGACAAATACAAAGGTAGGGTAGGTTTTTTTACAAACACTTCATATTTTTTTTGCTGTATTTTTTATTGTGATCCTTCACTTAATATTATGTAGGCAATAAAGTTTATACCTACTCTATTGTATTAATTTGTTATTTAAGTTAGAGTTAACTGTATTTGTTGTTAGTGTATATTTGCCTAAAGGTGCCGAAAGGCGAAACCCGGGTCGCTAAAAACGACTCAAATAGAATAGGACAAAACTTGAATCCATTAGATTTTAAATTCGAATTCCATCAAGTACCTTTGGTCGACAGTATTAAGTCATTGGACGCTTAAAACGCATCCAGCGCGTAACGATCAGGCGGCCATTCGATATAATCAGCATGCTTTTTAAATGTGGTAATTAAAAAGTAATTATCTAGTTAGCAGTCAATAAGTGCAAATCTCGTAGGTTTGATCAAATTCACACGTTATTTTTTCGGTTAATATCTGTCCATCACCTGTTTCTCGTTGATAGGTTATTGTAATGTTAACTCTTTTAGTTCGTCTTATTTTTTCCACTATCAAATTAGAGGTTCACTGAATAACTAAAAATGTATTTCTTTATCTTTCACAATATAGTTTTAAAATAGATTAAAAAAAAAAATAGTATACTTATTTCTTTATAGTCAACTATAATATCTAACCTATACCTACTGAAAATTTTCTTGGCATAACTTTTTTGATAAGATATGCACCTTCCATAAGAAGAATTTCTTAAATCATTATATTATAAGAGAAAGACTATATACATATCCGAAAAAGTTGTCAAATACTTATAGAAAACCATGATATCTCCAAAAATGTAAGTAACATATTTAATGTTATGGCAGTATTACCTACATACGTATTTTGCAATAAATAACTTGCCTAAATACGCTTGAATTAAAGTAGATAGCTTTCGAGGCTTTCAAAAGATAAGCATCGCCAGTTGAATATGAGAAGCTTTAATTTCGAACAAAAAGCTCTCGTTCTGAACTCTATCTACAAATGCGTTGACCATTCTTACAGAGTGCATTTGTTTAAATACTTGAATTTTTAATATTTTTACAAATAATGTAAGTACCTACTTATTAATATTTACATATTTCAATACAATGTTTTTAATTTACAATTTTAATTTCTCATAACGTTCATTTGCCTATAGTTTTCATTATTGTAACTACTACACATTCACACTTTTAAAATCAACATCTGGTTATATTGTTCAAAGGCTTGACTTTGCAGAACTTTAAATATAAAAGATATATTAATATGTTCTCTTGCCTCTTTCAAAGTAAGTTGCTCTAAAGCTAGTTTTAGGTTAACGTTATGTGTACGGGGTATTCTTTATACTCGACGTGTCAACGCTCATTCCGCATATCGATAGGGGGTAAAAGTTTTACTGTGTTTTAATTAAATAACTCCCACACATTATTTTATATCATTATATTAATTACCATTCACAATAACTATGTATTTGTACAAGAATGTGAATAAGTGACCATTTTGCTTGATGAAAAAAGGCATCGCAAAGAGAACAATAATCTTGGCTTAAATATAGAAATACAGAGCCTGATCAAAAAGGACCAAAGTATACCTGGTCAAAACTCTGGTATTTTTAAATAATAATAATTCCATGGACGGCAAAGAGGACAATAAACTCCGTTCACACATAAAATATAGACTCTCCATAGTTTATGTCTTAAAAATAAAAAGCTAAATATAAATAGAATACTTCGAAAAAGATCATCGTCTGTGGGTGTATTGAGGTCAGCGGTGAGGGGTGAAGAAAAAAATTCGCCTAAAACCTATACGATCACTAGACAAAGTGCTGTCCTTAAGCAGACTTAAAATTCCATCCACATTCATTATAAGTTATAATTTTTACCTACATCTTGCATGTTTTTTTTTTATTTATTTTCGGTTGTCTAAACCGACAAACACATGAAAAATCTTTAAACTGACATACACATCTACTGAGAATCAGAGCGTTTTTACATCATTTACTCTGAAACAGTGGTGGTTTTAGTTACGTGGAGGTGTGTGGCGCTGACAGGTTTAAAGATAACCTTCCAAAATTATTGTATGTGCGATAAACTGCCATGCCAATATTATTATGTACGACAAAAAGAATGGGTATTATAATACAACAAATTATGCTGTTCAGATTTTTATACTTCGATTATTTTTAACTAAGATGTATATTTTTCTAATGCAGCAATTGCATCGTCTGCTTCATAGACAATACTCACTACTCTTAAAAGTTGTACTATTTGTATTCATTCTTTTATTTGGCCCCTTTTATAATGTGTCACCTCTATGCAACGTATGACCTGCCTACTCCCACGGGATCATTTTATACAAAGGTCCAATCAAATGGAGGATGCTATTAGTCTCTCAATACATGTTCGGGACAATTAAAAAGAGTAATAATCCTCAACAGCGAAGGGTAACAAAAACCAATACTATATTATAATAATTTACACAATATATTATTCCGTATGAATATTATTGTAGCCTAGTATTCACAGCATTTTCAGTTGGGTTTTGTTAGTATATTTTTTCATAACTTTATTCAGTTCTTATTCTTGTCCATGAAAGTGTGGCTAATGTATAGATAAGCAAAAATTTTAGTGCAGTGAACGGAAGTTGTCTGCTGAAAATGTGGCGCCGACGGTTTTTATTCTTAGGTTCTTAAAAGAATCTTTATCCGGGTTCAGAGTGCTTAATGTTCCATTACCTCCGGATGAACCCGACGCATATTACTACATAACTTATTCAAGCAGTTAACTTTTGAGGACCAAGTATTTTTATAACTACTGAAATCTATTGAAAGGACAGTTGAAAGCTTCATTGAGTTTGTTCTTACCGTTTTTTATTCGTAAAGAAAGTAATAGAGAATAAGTAATATAAAACTCTTATACTGCGGAAGTTTTTTTAATTTATTAATTTATTTATTTAATGAACAAAACGAGAGATAACTTTCATTAAGTCAGTAATCCTTTGTGGTTCTTAGTCATTTTTTACACGAAATGAGTGATTCCACATGTTTAACTCATAATGTCAATGTTTAAAGTCCAAACAAACACTAAAAAACAACATGTGAAATTGCCAAAACGGGGATTCGAATTCAAAACTCACGAAATTAAATAAGCAAGTACGTTATCACAGGAACTAATTTCTTTGACTAATGAAAAATAATTATGACAGAATTAAAAAAATACAATTTTACTCTGCACAGCTATAAATTATTATTTACACAACCAAACAATGTTCTATTTATATAGCTTTTATGACTAGATTTTGTGATGAGTACAATAATAAAATAAAAAAAAACTAACAGAAGAAAGTATTCATTTTACCATCATTTCTATGCTTTTACACAACTATCAATAAAAATGCCTTCGCCTCGTGGCTGCATTGTTTCATCAAATTTAGCGGAAATAAATGGCATCATAGAACTAGAAAACTAAGAAATATATGTACACAAGCTAAAGGGTGCCTTTATACAGCAGTGGATAGAATCTCAGCTGATGATAATTATTAAATATATCGTAGTGAAGATGAGCTAGTTATATCTTTCGCTAATGAGACATACTAGATGTTATATTATGAATGAGCGGCTTTTATCCAGCGTCATGATTATAATATACAAATTATTATGCTGGATAAAAGTCATCAAAATATCTCATACTTTTTTTACCTCATTATTTATTTGTTTCTCTAGTGGTTGTTTCACATTATGCCCGACATGTACTTTTCCATATCACGTTCTTGTACTCAAAAATGATCTATTGTAAAAGATGGACCTTTAATAATATATGATATATTATTAAGCTTCCGTATATATATATTGAGCGAATGACGACAATCTTTTATGTGATTGTTGAATAATAAAAGAGCTAAAAAAATTATTCGCTTGATGATTTTTCAACTGTATTTTTTTTTGTATTTTCCTTCACGTTTTATTAGAGGGGAATTTTCCAGTAGGCGCCAGACAGCGGCCTTTTAGGCCAATTTTTCTATTTACCGACTGAAAGTTGTTTTTATGGAAATTTTACTTTCATTTAGAGCCGTGAAAATAAAAGGAGAACGTGCCTTTGTGGGGTAAAATGTATTTCCAACGAAATTATTCGCTACCTTCATAATTTGCTTAAAAATTTCTTTATCTGTGATAATTGAATGTCTGGTTTGAACATTCTAAAAAATAACACAAAGTGTTCTGTTATAATTGGGATTTAATATCGCAAAATTTTATAAACGTTAATTAAGCCCCATATTAAAAAAACACAAACAAAATGTTATTATATTTCCAAAAAGTAGCTTAAAAATACACATTATATTTTTGAGTAAAAAAGTGTTTATAACTCTGGTATAAAACGAATTCATTAAGTACTGACTTTTTTATATTGATGGAATAAAAATATATATTAAAGATGAAACACGATTTGCTTATCATCTTCCGAAGACAAATAAAAATATACATATTTATGAATTTAATTTAATTGGTTGACTAAAAACCAGCAAATAAAAATTTCATTGCTAAAAGAATCTTCGCTAGAATAATCAATTAGGGTAATTAACGCCCACGGTGGCCGCGCGGCTTAAGCGTTTGACTATAGCGCCGTGGGTCCCAGGTTCGAATTCTCGGTCTGGCAAGTACACATATTGTTTTTCGATTTGTGTGTGAGTCAGGATATGGACCTAATTGGTTGAGCAAGTGACTGACATCCATTTCTCGTAAAAAATAAAATCTGATAATACAAACCTCTACTCTGTGGAGGCCCACATGATCCTATTAGGATAGGACAAGGTCGGAAAAAAAATTTAGGTAATGCTTATTTCGATTTAAAATACAAAAGCCGATCGCCAATGTAGCTCAATTTAGAAAGCGTTTCGTTAGTATTAAAAGCCAATAGTTAAATTTTTTCGTAATTAAGTTTACTTCAGTAATTAAGAATTTAGGTGGACGTTGTTTTTTTAATTCTTAAAATAGGGTCTGTTTAACTCATCCGGTGTACTTCCTTGTACCTATATACTTAATATTTTTTGTATCTACACATTTAAACTGTAGAGTAACTTAATACTGATCTATCTCTTGTGTTATGTACATAAAACTGTTTTAATAATATTTCTTTGTTTCTAAATGTCATGTTGTGAACGTCTTAAACTTATAATTTGTAATGTCCACAATATGTAAAATAAATAAATTGAAATTGAAATTGTGGTCAATGTGCGTGGGCGCGATACCCGAGAGATGTAGGTTAGATTCCTGCAGAATGTCTTACTTTTTTCAAAAAAAAAATCTATTGCTTATATTATTATATTTTCTTAGAAGTGATTTCAAAAATTATGTATGTTCAATAATTAAAGTATGATTCCGTTGTCAAAATCTATAAAACGTTATAATGGATAAGAGATTTTACATTTTATATTACTTCAAACGGTTTTCGGCATTTCATTCAAATAATATTCAGCCAAAATTTGATATGAGTAAGCTATAATAGGATTAATCATTGAAGTGCTTATATGTAAACTACTGTTATCTAGCACGAGAGTATTTCCAAGAAGGAAGCTATAGATTGAGTTAATAGCGCTAGCTTTAGACCACTACAAGAGTCAATTATCGACGAGAATTCTCTATGATCAGCCAAGAATAATTCGAAGCTGATCAAATGGGTTTTTAATAAACTATTTCTTTTATTCAACGAATAATTCACAAGTTATTGAGAATGTAACATTCCATATATTAAACGGTAACCGGAAAAAACAGAACATGACAAAACAGAACAGTGACAAAACAGAAAAACCAGGGGAAAAATGAAACATTATTTTTTGTGGAATCTATTTAGGTTAGGTTAGGTTAGGTCATTATTCTGTTGTACCTAGTCACCCAATCATTTTGAATATATGTACATAGGGCATTTATTTATATAGGGCACATTGCTCGCCGAAAGGACGGCCGCTGGACAAATGCAGTCATCCAATGGTACCTAAGGGGTATGAAACGGCCACAGGGTTGCCCTAAAAGCCGCTGGATTGACGAACTGGACGAAGTTCGGCAGAAATACGTGGCAGCAAACGACACAGGACCGAGAGAGTTGGAGAAAGCTTGGGGAGGCCTTCATCCAGTAGTGGATTGACCCTGACTGATGATGATGATATTGATTAAGATGAGATATGCTAAGCTTGCCGGCAAAGTCCCGTTTATTTGAGGCTTTCTAGCAATTAGGAATGCAGAAATTAAGTAGGAGTATAATTTGATTTATTATGGTGTATTGAAAATCTGTGCTATTAAAAATCTATCAACTTAATAGAGATAGAACAATTTCAATATTAAATTTATATTTTTCCTGAAAGGTCATAGTTATATTTATCGTTGTCTATTCTGTTTTGTCACTGTTCTGTTTTATCATGGAACCATATTGAACATACATACATAATACCATGCCATTAATAATTTTAGAAATATTCTGAAAGTGTACCGAAATGGAAAAGCTACCCAAGCCCGTCAAACCTTTTTTTACTGATTAATATGAATATTCGTTATGATATCAATGGAAACAATAAATTGTCAAAACATTGTTTTATGCTTAGGGTATCTATTTGGAAATGTGCATATTATCAATTGTTGTTTTAAGTTGTATTTAACAATATAATATACGAGTATCTTTATTTGATAATTTTATTCAATACTCACATGCATCATCATATGCTACAAAGAAAACGTATAGGACAAGCATAAGGTATTGATACTTATCCCAATCTTGCACATCACTGTAGGATGAGGGAGAGTCGGATATAGTGAAGGAATTTTTAGGGTTATGCTACAAACGTATGAAGTGTTTCACTCTCTAGCACTTAGAATATGTGTTAATACTACGTGAATCGCCTCCTTATAATTACGTTAATCATAAAAAACTAATGTGTCAGCTGTTCATGAACTTGAGTGTATGTAATACGATCGTGTCAATATGCCAGTAGTATTTAACGAAGCGGGACAAAACTCAAAAATCAAGACTTTTGGTTGTGTGTGAATGACAGTGTTGGAACAGTCATTCACAAACATATGCAAGATGGGTTAAAAAAAATGCTATATTTTCTCAAAATAAACAAAATATGTAGAAATTACCATTTCAAAAAATAATTTATCAATATTTTTGCACGAAAATAATGACTGAAGATGTTTTTTTTTCTAAACTGATAAACAGGCCAAAAAAATGTGGTCATGATTATTTAATATAATATTATATCAAATCGCGTGTAACAAATTATAATTTATTGGTTATTATTGTAGTTTAAAATGCTTACATAGTTATTTTCAAGCAAATGTAGTGTGATATTCAAGAATTTTTATGAGATGTTTTTAGCTGTTTGAAAAATGCTAAATTTAACGCCAGATGCCAATCTTCCAAGCTATAAACCTGTTCAAAAATACTAGATCTGGTAAGAAAAATGTAAAGTTGGTAACGCTAGATATCATTAATAATTCTTACATACTTACTTGTAGAAGCAAAAGTATTTGGTTAATATAGGTATGATTTAACTCGAATATTAATAATCTGGATCCAAATATACACACGAAATTAAATAGCAGGTACATTTATCCAGAACCAATATTCAAACCCGTATCCTATATGCAAGGATTCAGAGTATTATGTACTATATTGCAGGCGTCATAAGAAAAAAAGACGATACAAATATTTTTTAGCATGAAGTATTGAATAATAAATTATTTTGTTCGTGGCAGAAATGATGTAAAGCTGAGATTAAACCACTTGTCGTACCGACGCAAGTTTATCGCGTCCCATTTCCCATGAAGACGAATTTATATTAAAACATGTTATATTCGTCATGCTGACAAAAAGGTTTTATTAAAAAAAGAAGCGTACACATTTTTCGCGGGAAATACTCCATATAGGCCTTCCGGGAGAGCAAACATTTTCCCCCGATCGCTTTGAGTTTGTACAACATAAATCGTGGCAAACACGGTCGTATTGGATTACAAGAATGGTCTGGAAATATTTTAATCAACCAGCAGTTGGGGGATGATAATTAATATTATTATTTGACAATTCTATTTCAATTGCGAGTGGGTAGTAAGAATATTATTTACGTTTCTTTAATTTATATTAAGCATACTATGTACTAGAAGTAAGATGATTTGTATTCCACCGGGGTCGCGTACTTGTCATAAAATTATGGTTTCTTGAATCTTAATTATCGTCTCCTACATCCAAAGAAATCGCTGTTTTTATCAATAATTCGTACGAATAAATTATGTCTATTACGTTTTTGAAAGCATAAAGTTTAAATGTATTTTATTTGTATTGTTTAACAGAAAAACGTAGGAAAAAATTATACGCAGTTGACGTCTTTTTTTGCGTCAGTTGTAGCATACCTATATGACAAATCTGACAAATTTGTCGCGAAGCGATATTTAAATTGAAAACAATCACGCAAAATTTGAAATTATTTATATATGTATGTACGATGTAATTACCAAACTAAATTCAAAATCAGATAGTTTTAATTTTTTTAAATATAGTAGGAACAACATACAGCTTGAACTTCTTTGTCTTTCTTTGATATTTTGAGCATTCTATTAGCAAGTTCAAGTTAGTTACAACGAAAATCTTGAAATGATCCGTGACGTCGGTTAGAAATTTAAAGTAATACCTACATTGATTTTAAATACAAAAGCCGAGCGCCAATAGTAACTCAATTTGCAAAGCGCTTCAGAGAGTATTAAGGGTCGTTAGTTAAAATTTGTCGCACATTGACTGCTGACTAGATAATTACCATATTTAAATATCATACTAATTATATCTAATGGCCATCTAATCGTTACGCGCTAGGTGCGTCTTTAGCATCCAATGACACCTATAGCATAGTTGGGGCATGCATGGGCGCAAAAACGGAGATATACAGATTCGAACGTGCTGGGTGTCTTACTTTTTTCAAAAAAGATATTTTCTATTGGTTATAATATATTTTCTCAGAGGTGTTTTCAAAATTATGTATGTACAGTAATTAGATTCTTTAATCTTGTGAATTATTTGTTGAATAAAAAAATAGTTTATTAAAACTTATTTGAATACTACAATAAACAATTAATATATAACTTGTTGGTGGAGCGGTCGATTCTGATGCCGTACATTGTGGGTCAATAATAATTATTCCATGGCAAGAAAAATGCATGCTATTTTTTCAATTTGTATTTGATAAAGTGCAGGCACATAATGTATTGGACGAAAGGCTATCAGCCGTTTCTCGTTTAGTTACATATTACATATCTCCATATACATTTCTATGAAGGAACAAAAGTTTTTCTTAAGAGTAAACATGATTTAGCTTTATCAGCAAGCCATAAAAGTGGCAGATTGTTTGCTTTTGTTATCGTGGGTCGCCGTTTTGAACCCCATGTCTAAGAAATGTTCATGTTGTTTTACAATGAGTGTTTGGATCCAGAGCTTTAACATAAATAAAAGTCATCAAGAGGCTAACATAATATATTTCTGTAAAACATTTTTTTTTTGAAAAACCCGCTTCGAATGACAATATTGAGTTTTAAATACCATTATAGGAACCAGTTTCAATATTAATTAGTTATGTAGATATTTTTACGTTTATAGGTCATACTGAAATTAGATTTTGTAATTTATTTAAACCTGTCTGTTTTAAATGATTTTTTTAAATTTATGTCATGTCTAAATCTCAATAACTTAAAAACCATGCCGTGTACCTCGACCAATTAGTAACCTGTCATTTCACGTTATTTTTAACTGTAACAACGAGAAAGAGGGGAAACGAAATACTGTACAAGCCCCAAGAGGCAAAAATTAGCCAAAACAAGCGCCGAGCAGTACGTACTATCAAAATAAACCTCCCGATCCAATCAATCCGCCTCATTCATTTATTTCGAATTCCGACAAGTTTTTCTTTACGTATCCCCAGTTTATTATTATTTTGAAATGGAATTACATACAAACATGCGGAAATTAATTCATATGAATAGTTATAGAGTTAATCGTAAAAATAAATAAAAGAAAACCGACATCCTGATAATTTTATTGAAAATAAATCAAAGAACTTGGACTATAACCATTTTCTTTTCGATATTTTTTTAAACGATTATTTTCCAACTATCATTCCAATTGTACTCGATTTTCACTCATTTGAATGTAGTACGTCACTTCTATTCTTAAAGAATTCTTGAGCTCTATCGCATAGCATAATAATATATAAGCCCAATTTAAATAAATAACAATATTTTTCCACTTGCCCATTAATTACGTACCTAAGTGGCTTTAATTATATTTTTGATCAAAACTGTATCCTCGTCCTAGGCTTATCAAGCAATAAAATAATGAACACGTATCTACTAATTATCATTATACTTAAGTAAATATTATATTATTGTAACATTTTAACTATTTCTGGAATTGTGTTTTTTACTCCATGACCACCTGCAATATTGAAATATTATTAACTGGTAATAGTTTATCAATCCAATATGTATAGCATTTTTTGGCATATGTAATAAAAATAAGTCAAGTTCTATATTATTTACAAGCTGGAATAAAAAACTAAATTGACAATAGGTAGAATTAGTAATATATTATATTACCCAATAAATAATTCACTACTTAGCGAAATTAATAATATTATGATATATTATAATAGAATCAATTCAAAAAAAATATATGAAAAATAAAGGTTTTAGTAATATAAAATACTTAAAGAATGTTATAAAATAATTTTTAATGATTGTTGGCGTTCATAATATAATTCCATCATAATCTACTAATTGAATTAAAATTTGGTATATATAACTAAGCACATTTTTAATAACACTATAATAGCATTTAATTAGTGATTAAAACTAATAATTATCTGCATTTCTCAGTGTCTAATAATCAAGTGAATTTAGCGATTCAGCGATACTTGTATTACTGTATTTCAATGCGACAGCGATACTGTATTTCAATGCAAAAAATCATCACAGATTTTTCAATGCCATTAACAATTAATTATTTCTTGACTTCGACCATTGCCGACTCAAGTAAAAAGCCGATACACTCACAACGACTGGTCCTACTTTTTCCGCCTCTCCCGTTGTTGTATATGTATGCATTGTCATTGCCTGTCATTGTTCTATAGAGTGCTCATACTGACGCGTCTGTCGTGTTCACACAGGGAATGGTTTGATTTGAATAGATAAGTTACATGATAAATAATACACTAGCATTAACACACCTTCTACAAATATAATGCATAGATCAATACTACATATTGTTTGAAAATCGATATTACCACCGGTTTTTGTGTGAAGGGCTAGTCTGACTTTGACAGTGCTGATGAATAACAGGAATATATATTATTTATTAATAACACTGATAGCTAACCCAATGTTGACGGGCCGAACAAAATTGTGTTTTTGCTAATTACTTTTCAAATGCAAATCAACACGTTAATTACAAAATTAATTAAAAGGGCCCGTAAGCATTGGGTTAATATATTTGATTTGAGAATTTTTTATAATTCAATTTGAAACGAGAAAGGGCGAATCAATATGTCAAGCAATCTGGGATCTGATTTTGACAGCTGAAAAGTGGACCACTCGTTGCTTGTGCAAAAAGTTACGCTCAGGCTTTATTAATCTAAAGATGGCGGTGCTTTGTCATAATATTCTTCAATATCAGCTATTAGGATAATATTATTAATTTAGTACATATCAATATTATATGAGAACTATTATTATATACGGATGTGAGTCAGCTATCAGTGAAGATATAAAACCCGGGTCACAAAAAATTCTAATATAAAAGTACAAAACTTAAATCAAATAGAATAAAATATATATAAACCGAATAATTAACTGTTTATTTTTGTATATTATCCTTCTACCAAAAAATAACATCAAAGACCAATAATAACGAATACTAAACTTAGGTATTAAGATTAATTGTTAAGTATTTGATTTAAGCTTGGTTTTTGTAACAATAAATCAATTTTAATTTCACATTAAAACCTGAGGAGATTAATGCAATACACAAAACAACGACATAAACATTACGACGAATCTACTTTGAATATTGTTATAATATTATTCATCTCACGCAAAGCCGTTATTTAGAATTATTAACATTTTCTTTTTGTCTTGCGTACCCGCTTTGATGTCGGGTATCCTGTGATCATAAGAAAGTTGTATTGTACCCCCGAAGGCTTCTAAGCAATCACTCTTTGAAAGGGGTAGGCAAAATTCTCTCAGAAACATGCTTCCTATGGTAATTGTAACAATAGAAGAAAACTTACTCCTTCACATATGTGCGTGTTTCAATTCATTTTTATTACATTAATAAAGTAAATTAAAATGGATTTAATGAACCATTTCTTTTATTCAATGAATAATTTACAAGATTTTGAGAATTTAACATTCCAAAATATATTGAATACACATAACTTTAAAAGACTTCACTCAAATATGATTTTTTCTAGTGGGTATAATATATCTGAGGTATTTTCAAGTAATATTATTTATTATAAAAAAGAGTAATACGGCATTACAGCTATTGGCCAATGCGCCATAATACTCAGTAAATACAAATGTATAAAAATATCTTAATTACAAATAACAATAAAAAGACAGCATGTGTAAATATTAATGAAATATGATAATTTATACAATTATAAATTTAGCCTATTTAATACGTCCACAAACATTATATAGTTAATAAAAAACAAATCAACCTTTACGGTGCCATCAAATAAGCTAATTGCACGATACACAGCATCATGAAACATAACATCTGTCCTGCGACGAGGTATCTTGAAGACCGTGGAGCTACGAGTGATATTGGTGGGAACATGAAAATTAATATTTGCCAGTATATACGGATTGTAAATGAATATGTTAAAATGTAATAATGTATGTCAAAATGAGTTTCATTCAGTGTAATATATTTAGACGTTTTTTTTAAATACTTAATAAAACCCATCGCACCAATGCCTACAACCAAAACTCCCTCTGATATTTCTATCTTGCATGCGCATCAGTATTCCTAAACTCATATGAGAAGCAAATTATATACAAAAAATAAATGCGGAAATATTAAAGTTTTTTTTTGCATAGATCAATGAACTCGACAAATTATTATGCCGCGAAAGAAAATGTAGATAAGTACATAACTTGAACATATTTTTTTTATATCAGATGATTTTGTTTATCCCATTAAGCTTCATTGGGTCAACCGATAATATATTATTTTCTAACATTTTTACCCTTACACTGTTTTTTGGAAAAAAAAATATTATTATAATTATTGTATTACGAAAGATAGCAACACTGGTTTGTTTTTGTAATTTTTATAATATCAAAATAGTTGAAGGGAAGAGAGTTAGTGTACTTTTACATCATTTCCTTTAAACAAAAAAATGTGAAAACTATAATAAAATAAGGTGTTAGCATTCATCCTGTGAGAAATGAGTCTGTGTAAATATAAAAAAATTGGTGGGTGTAAAAAAAATGGTCATTGTTTAGTCTATTTAAGTAAATCAAAAATCGGGTACCGTATTGGTACTAATTTCTATAAAATTATATTATGTGGGAAGATTGCAAACATAATATGTGCTGTTAAATTTTGTATTTTTTTTTTAATATTAATTATATAATTAATCAAATCAATACTGAAACGTCGTAATTTTATAAAGATGGCGAATTTACCTATTATAAACATACCACAAGCGTGAAGTTCGATAGTTTCTTCTTCATCCACGGCGCTACATCCCGTGGTGGGATTTGGCCTCCTCCATAACCACTCTCTACTCACTCCGGTCTCCCGCCACACTTCTCCAGTTACCGGGTCTTCCTATATGAAGCCAGTCTACTTCTTTCACTCTCCTTCTTGGTCGGCCTCTGGGTCTCTTCCGTTGGGGTAGCCACTTCGTCATGCGCTCTAACTTCAGGCATTATCTCCACATGTCCCGCCCATCGTAGTCTTTGGGACTAACAATATCTTATGATTGTTTGCTGTTCAATCAGTTCTTCCAACTCGTGGTTCATTTTTATTCCGTAGTTCCCATTTTTCAACGTAGGTCCAAAGATTCTCGGAGTGTTTTGCGTTTGAAGACAGCTAATTTATTTTCTTCGTTTTGAGCTAAGCACCAAGTCTCACAACCATAAGTGACCACTGGCCTTATAATTGTTTTATATATTAGAAGTTTACTTCTTCGGCCTAGAATTTTCGATCCCACTAGTCGCTTGCAGGCATGCTAGCATTTATTCCCGGAGATAAGGCGGATTTTTATCTGCTCTGCTGTCTTATTCTGGGTATTTAGGCTGGATTCGAGATGCGTAAACTTGTCTACCCCTTCATATGCATGCTGTCCTATGTCTATATTCTGCAGCGGTACTTGATCGCGTGTGCTGACCATATTTTTAGTTTTTGACTGATTTATTTGCAGCCCAGCGTTTTCTGCTTTTATTTTAACAGTGTCACCATGGTCGATTATCCTCTGTTTGGATTTTCAGTTCGATAGTTTAAATAGAAAATATGAGGGCGAGGGAGAAAAAAAACGATGCAATAGACTTAATGTACGAGCATTCGGAAATAATGACGGTAACGATAATTATTATTTTTTATCCTATGTAATTCGTGCGCAGTAAAAGTTATCAAAATATACGCATTTTTAGGGTTAAGTTGTTTCATTATAATTTAACTGTTTCTTGTTGATAAAGAAATATCTTGTAAACATTTAAGTGAAAAGATAAACTACCATGTTTGATTCTAATCAGAGTGGAGGTTGCATTATTTTTTTACGACTAATACGTGTCAGTGGTTAGACCAACCGATTGGATCCATGTACTGGATTAAACACATAATTAAAAACGACATGAAAATAATCGGAAGTGAACAGAATTTTTACTAAATATTATCTGTTAAACTAAACACAATAATGTATCTGGATTAGGAGAAAATCTTATTAAAATCAATACCGCAACTCGATTAATCACGTATAATTATCAGTTCTTTTTGATATTAATGTTAATAACAATTGCTATTTTTATTATACGGTAAGAATACAATTGTGAATTAATAATGGAAAGAAAATGAATTATAAATCAGTATTATAGGCATACACAACACTCACAAGCCGGGTCGAGTAATTCTCACCGCCGAGTTTGTAGGTTGTATAAGCTATGTATAAGTGGCATTAGGTGAATATTGCTCGCAAAACGAGGACTAACGGGGTAACGCTAAGCCGGATTTATGTTTATTGCGCTGTTAATCACCTTACCTAGTTTATGCAAAACCCTTTCAGTTGACCAACAACATAACAAGCGCTCTAATTTAAGGCATACGAATTTATTATTTTTAAACAAACATATTTTTTTTCAATGCCGTCAGCAAATCAATGCCAATGGCTGACGTTTACTACTGCCATTTTAAAAAAATCTCTTTACCATATTTGTGGTGTTAGAGAAAAATAGGGTAATAAAGTAGTTGCGCAACGTGGAATGTAAAGGTAAATGTTGGGTATAACGTGGAAAGACCACAAAATAAATGAACGGATAAGGAATCAGACAAGAGTACGCAAAGTGAGGTTGCTATATAGATAAAATGTTAATGGGCTTTAAATGTTGCTCGGTGACAAATTCCATCTTACAGCAGTACTCAAACGACACAAAAAGCCCACAGGGACGCCCTAAAACCCGTTGGATAGACGAAATAATAAAGATCGATGAATGTACGTGGCATCAAAGAACTAAATCCAAAAACAGTATAGAGGGTTAGGGGAAACATTCATCCGACAGTGTATTGCCCTTAGTCGATGATAATGATGATGATATCAGTAAAGCTGATTTAAATATGACCAAATGTTTAAGTATAAACAACGATAATTCGGTTTCTGCCATACAACATAATACCACAATTAGAGTTGGGTATTTCCTGAGCAAATATCAATCTCGAGATTCGGGATTTCTCAAAATGGTGAAAATTTGAATTCTCGAGATTCTGGATTTCCAGAAAAGAATTCTCGAGAATTCTCGAGATATCAGGAAATTCAAAAAAAAAACTATAAAAATCCTAAAATCAGTGTAAAAGCAGACAAATTCCAAATTATTTTTTTTTATTTATGTAAGAAGACAAACAAAATAGAAGTAGGAAAACCAAAATAATTCGGAACATATGTAATATAATGCAAAAATTGCGTCGACGTTGGCTTAATTGTGTTAAATGCCTCGATCAGTCTTTGAACGTTTTGTGTTTCCTGTCCACTTTTTTCAATTAATATTTGATAATAACGAAATCCCGAATGCCAAGAAAACATTCTCGAGATCCGGGATTTCCCGAAATGTTAAAAATTTTAATTCTTGAGATTCGGGATGAAAAATCTTGAAAATTTCTCAAAAATTCTCGTCGGAAAATTCCCGAAACCCAACTCTAGCCACAATGTCCTTGTATAGTTAATGTTTTCTACCCTCAATAAACTTCAACATAGTTTTAACATAGAATGCATTTATTGGCAAGATCTACCTCGAATAATTATTGTAACACGGTGGTGTCACACAGAACTGTCACGTTTTTTTGACAACGCCAACCTTAAAATGATAATATTATGTATTATTAGTATGGCTCAGAAAGCTAGTGCATGATCAATCACATGAAAAGGGTATTGGGCCGATTTGAAAGGATCGTGCTGCGCTGTATTTTTTTGGACTTATCAATGACACATAGTCTGAGTGAAAACGGCGATCTGTACACGTTGTATATTGTACGGTACATTAATTAGTTTGACTTAGATATCTGGGCTATGTACACAATGATAGATGAGTCACGTATGAAAAAAAACTGACATTCGGGAAGCCGGTCTGCAAACGAAGACCTGGTGATCCTAGTATAGAATGGCTAGATAATTAATTTATGTTAGGTTTCATATCATTGGGCATCTAAAACTAGAAGACATGTTACTTAACTTTCTGAACATGCAAAATAATGTACAATCTCCTATAATTGTGAATCACTAGTTCTTATAGTTTGCTTTGGAAAAAATATTGGCGTTATTTTTTAATAACAACCCACAAGTGCATTGAATATTTTTTACTTACCCAAAAATAGACAGAAAGGTACTTATGCAACTTTTTTTTTTGTATTAATGTAAGTATCTACTTGGTTAAAATAACGACCATAAATTATTATTATTTGAGAAAATTTTTCGTGAAATACTTCCGATCGTTTTTACCGTTTGTTTTATTGGCATCACGTATTTTTTTCGTAAATACTCCTCAGAAATATAAAAAAATGTTTACAAACGGTCGCCAGTCGTAAAACTTTATGATTTCCTTTTTTCACGGGAGGCATTTGGAAGGCTTCGCACATAAAAATCGACCCCCATTAAGTGCCTCATCTTTCATGAACACTTTTCATATCCGCCCTAATCGAAGGGTGGGAAAACTCACAAACCATGAGCTCTACATTATCTGACCGAGTGCATTGCATTAATAATTAATAATTGCCATACTTAAAATAAAACGTAAATTAACAAAATAGTCAATATTTGACTCTAAAGAGCAGAAATTTGATTATATCAAAGTTATTAATCCAACACTCACATTAAAAGCATCACTATTTTGATTTATTTTTATTTTTAGAGATATTTAAAAATGAGCAAAGCCTAGAGCTGTTATTTATTGTATAATTGGTATGGTATATTATTAACTATGCATAAAACGTACAATACATAATATTCGTAATATATTATTAGATTTTTCAATAATTATGTTCTCACAATACAACATTTTGACGATCAGACGATTAGGTTTTGTGACTACAATATAATTATTTATTACTATGATATTATATACGTTATCATATTATGGACTGCACTGTTTAAATACTGGAAATAACTGAAGATGTCGATGTAATAAATATTTATGTGTCTAAAACTGAAAGAATTTGTTCGTTAACCATGACCGGTATTTGTATAATATAATATTAACTTATTGTGTATTCATATTATGTTGTTTACATAAATTTAAAAAATGTAAATAATGTCAGTTTACAAATTCTCTGCATCTACTTAACTTTCAGCATTTTAAAGGGTTATTTATATTATTTTCTTCTACCAGAGTGAAAGCGTGCTCAACTACCTAATTTTAGTGACTAGATAAAATTCAAACTTATTATTCAATTATTTAATACCCAATATAATATTAGACTCATTTTATGTGTTAATTAAATTTCGTGTTTTCTCATAGATTTAGAAATTATCTATTTACTAAATACAGTGACATTAAGATGCAATTTTTGAAGTTATACTTCTTAAGGCGTGTTTGAAAAATCAGATCAGAGTGTATTTTTGACGAGTGACATGTAATACATAATTTATTTTTTCACACAAAAAAACACACTCGATTGGATTCAAATAAACGATTGTTCGGTTATCAGCTGAAAGCACAACCATTACGCCACATAATGATACTGCAATAGTGATGATTATACAGTATATAGTTTAAAATTGTTCCGTTGCTAGGCAGCGAATTTTTTATTGTCGGCCATTTGCAATTACTTACGTCAACGAACTATTTAACGTCATAGTGACAGTTACTTTAAAAATAAAAACAACGATAAATAATTATATAATTTAGTAATATGAGTTAAAGTGTATAGAAATAAACCAACGGCATTCCAATAAGCGGTCATTTTTCTTGAGTGGGTAATTTAACAAGATAATTAAGAGCTAGACTTAGAATCTAGTTTATTACAAGTTTTGTTACGCCAAAGAAGTATAACTTCTAATGCGCGTACATAAGTACACACACCGATTTTTTTCTTATATTTATCATTTATTAATATCGGATTGTTTTTTTTTCGTTTTTTTTTTGTACCTAATAGTTACAGTGTTATAAGATTATCATGCAAACAAAACTGTTGCAACATCATTTTAGTAACTCTCTGATATATTATTATTATTTTGTTATTCGTAACTTTAATTCAAATGCGAAAAATAAATTAAAATATTTACAATATAAAAAAAACTTTTTATGAACAATGTTTTTAAATTCTGTTAAACCATAAGGGGGGACATGCTCGTCGAAGGTCAAAATTGAGTTTTTATTGTATTTTCAAACCATGATTCTGGACACTCCTTAAACGTTGTAGATAATCTATTTATATAATTTTGAAGCCTTATTATCCTTTATAGTTATTTTAAATATTTGATGACTGCGTAAAGTATTTTTGTTACATAAAATAGTATTCTTTTAAACCTCTCGCTCTAATGTTTTAGAATATAGTCATATTTCGGTACATAACTGTGCAGTGGTGTTAAGATTTTTTACGTTTATTAATTTTTAAACGCATTTATGAAACCATTAGTATAATTTATTATGAGATAATTTTTGTAAAATATTCACGATAAAAAATTGTATTGATAATCTCTGTGATCCCAAATTTGACAAGAATTAGGCATTTTATTATTCAAAAAATCGGCAAGATTAACACATTTGAAGATGATTCTAAAGATACTTATTATAAGCTATGTCTTTGACCATTCAAGTGTGATAAACATCTTATGAATAATGATTGCTTTATAATAATTATTGACCTACGAATAAGGTAGTGTTTTTTTGAAATACGCCATTTTTTTTGTTATTCCCTAGTAGTTAAGCTACAACATACGGCCGTAGCCATAAATTGACAAACTATAATTAAAGTAGGGAGTAAAATAATATTGACGCGCGTGTTTGAACATGTACCGTTTAAAAAAAATAAAAAAAAAAATCGGTTAGGTACATGTTCAAACACGCGCGTTAACATAATTTTATTTCTTACTTTAATTATAGTTTGTCAATTTATGGCTACGGCCGTATGTTGTAGCTTAACCACTAGGGACTGACAAAAGAATTGGCGTATTTCAAAAAAACACTACCTTATTCTTAGGTCAATAATTATTATAAAGCAATCATTATTCATAAGATGTTTATCACACTTGAATGATCAAAAACATAGCTTATAATAAATATCTTTAGAATCATCTTCAAATGTGTTAATCTTGCCGATTTTTTGAATAATAAAATGCCTAATTCTTGTCAAATTTGGAATCACAGAGATTATCAATATAATTTTTTATCGTGAATATTTTACAAAAATTATCTCGTAATAAATTATACTAATGGTTTCGTAAATGCGTTTAAAAATTAATAAACGTAAAAAATCTTAACACCACTGCACAGCTATGTACCGAAATATGACTATATTTTAAAACATTAGAGCGAGAGGTTTAAAAGAATACTATTTTATGTAACAAAAATACTTTATGCAGTCATCAAATGTTTAAAATAACTATAAAGGATAATAAGGCTTCAAAATCATATAAATAGATTATCTACAATGTTTAAGGAGTATCCAGGATCATCGTTTGAAAATACAATAAAAACTCAATTTTGACCTTCGACGAGCATGTCCCCCCTTGATATTGATTTTCATAGTAACGCACGTACATATTAATAATTTAGTTGCTAGGACCCCAGACCCCTAACAACCAATAATGGTGTCAAAATAACTTTTTATACAAATCAAAATTAACTGAAAATGAAATCAATTCTGCTTAAAGATGGCTAAAAGTATTAAAAAAATGGATTGGCATCGTGTTCTGATATATTCTAAAAGTTTTAAATGTATAATTAGTCGGGAAGTCAATTAAAAATCGATTGCAAGATTTGTACCGGACAAACAACCACCGGACAAATAAGAATATGAGCTAAGAAAAACGTTGTAAAATTGAATTTATTTATTCCAAAAACATTCTAAAAGTACACGGTATAAATTCCTTTATAATCTAAATTATTAAATAATTTTTAATTTACTAGATAAATAATAGTCACTCATCTATAATAATGTATTACAAATTAGTACCTACGCACAAGGGAATGTTCAATCAATTATCTGTCAAATTTTAAAACAAGAATAAATTTTTCGCACTCTTTTAGCGGTTTTCTCGATTGGAAAATGGAAATGAATAAATTTTAACACGTCTTTAACCATCTACTTTAAAAGCTACGTATATTGGATGATTATTAATTACAGTTTTGTAATTTCTTCATTATAATAAAACCGCAATTGCTTTTTTACAAAAACAAATAGGTACAGCTTGTCATAAGTAAGAACTACATTATTCAAATTTGTAAAACAGGTGAAACAAATTAATAAAAAAACTTACTAATTTTATTTCCCTTCTATAGATAATGATCGTCTCATATTATTTAAAACATTTTTTCATTATATAAAATAAAATGTATAACAATTATGTTATTTTTTGCATCATTTTTGTTACAAGTAAAATGAATTTTATATACCACACAATATAAATTTCTTGGTTGACGGATTGACGGAATACAAATTAACATATTTCAGATACACGTATAAATAAATCAATTAAAATATATTTCATTATTTTATCGTTACACGGATCTGAAGAGGTTTACTCTCACTTCGTAGTACAGTTGATAATATCCTCCATTTCAATAAATTTTATTCTAATTAGAATTAATAATCACTTTTACTACTAAAGTGATCATATAATGTGTATATTAACTTAATCACAATATAATACTATTTACATTACATTTTTTTTGTAATTAAAGTTTTTTAATGTTTAGTAATAATACAAAAAAATGAATTCGCAATCAATTATTTTTTAAACATAGATAATTTTGAAGAACACTTCTGAGAAAATATATTATAATCAAGAAAGACCTTTTTGAAAAAAGTAAGACACCCGGCAGCAATCGAACCTGCATCTCCTGGGTTTTCACCCCAATCCGCGCATTATCCACTATGCTACGAGGTGACATACTAATGACGACACAATTTAACTATTGGCCTTTTAATATCTTCTCATTAGCGTTCTTCCAAATTTTCAAAATTATGTATGTTCAATAATTAGAATGGTATATTCTTAAATCTTGTGAATTATTCGTTGAATAAAAGAAATAGTTTTTTAACAATTATTTTTTTATGAAAAGGCATTGTAATAAATAAAATATAATGTTACCTACCTAATCACATAAACTTTAACGATCAGAAGCAGCACTAATATACTTATAAGCAGGTGAAATTGATGCTGATCGGCATAAAATGGCGTAGGTGGAATTTAATACGAAATATACTTTACTTGTTATTTTTGAAATTTCAATAAATTATGTGGAAAATAATTACAAGATAGAAAGAACTTTTTATATACCACGTTTTTAAATTTTCTGTTGAATCATAATATAAACTTGACAATTCTATGTATAAATAAAAACTTTTTATTGTACATGATAGAAATACTAAATAAATATTATAGAAAACGGAAATGTCATTTTGACATTACATATTGATTCCCATAGTAACGCACGTATATAAATTATAATAATAATTTAGTTGCAAGGACCCACTTAGCAACCAATAATAGTGAGTAGTGAATATTACTTTTAATGATTTTTTTCCGAAACATACAAAACAGAATAAACTGAAAATAAATTCAATTCTGCTTAAAGATGGCCAAAAGTATTAAAAGAATGCATTGGCATCGTGTTCTGATATATTCTAAAAGTTTCAAATATCAAGCTAGTCGGGAAGTTAGTTAAAAATCTTGGATAAACAAGAACAAATTTGTACTGCACAAGAAAAAATCTATACCGGACAAACAAGAATACGAGCTTATAAAAACGTGGTAAAAATAATATAAATAAGTCATTTTTTCAATCTTATATTGGCATTCTATGAACTAATATTCAAAATTATTCTTAGAAACAAAACAAAATCTAAAATGAGTCATTGTATTCTCAAAATTGCCTTGAATTAATCAATTAATTATTTAAAATTGTCTGACGTTTCCGTGCAAGCTTGAATACTCTGAATCATTATAAAATGAATCAGAAACAGAATAAAAATATGAATCAAATTTTTGGCAGAACCGTTCCTTAAATCTGAGAAACTTTTCACTTTAATATAAAATTATATCAGAGTTTGAAAATGTTCTCATTTTGAAAATTTTGTATGACCAACGGATTATAATTTCGGGCGAAGGTTTAACGCTCAACATCCCCTAAATGAAAAATTTACTCGCTATCAGATTTACGTCAGATTTACATTATTTTAACGTCAAATATTTATATTTACGACAAATTTGCTTGCTTAATACGAAGGTAATAAAATAAAATCGTCATTTTAAAGGTGAACATTATTATGTGACGTTTTAAAATTTTTGATAAATTTGAACCTAGCACCTACCTGCATTTTATGTATTTAGTTAAGACTTTTATTTATTTGCCAAGATGACAGAAGAATAAATTAATATAACATTAGGTATATGAAATATTATACTTATGAAAAAAAAGTTATTTGATATAATTATTAATTTTAGAATAATATCCATTGTGTCTTTATTGTAAGTTATTTCCAGGTGCAGAAAAGAAAAGGCATTTTAATGAAATGTACGTATCTCCAATAAATGAAATATTTTCAGACCTAACTCATGCCAAAACCTCAGTGTTTGACCTTTATGCGGTACGTGACCTCTTAAAAGTATATTACATAACCTTCCCTGTACGATGCTAATAAATTTCGTCCGTTCTGGTGATGTCACTTTGGGTTACCATATGAGATTAACAATTAATATTACAGTATGTAAAAGGTAACTAAATATGTTGGCAACATAAATAAGTCTAATACGGTTTCATCATTATTATTTGCTATTTGATTTTTCTATAAAATGACTAAAACGGCATCAAAACTTAATTTCAAACATCATACTACAATTTTGATCTCATGTCTTATTTTCATATAATTAAGTATGTCGCCCATTGTCGCTTTTAGATATACCTATCTGTTTTGTTCGTAATGGAATGCGACGCTCTGTATGCAATGTGTTTTTATAATTTATGTTAGAAAAATAAAATCTGTCAATTATTACATAAATATACTGGATAATTCTATCGACTTTGAAAATGATATCATTATAATTAGAAGTATTATTAATGGTTCTATGAATAGTCGAAATATGAAGATGGCGAAGTGCTTATTAACTAAAATTTTGCAGTTTAATGGACTGGGTAACTTAAGGTGACATTATAGTAAGGAGAGTGTTAATGTTGAAAAAAAAACTACACCTTAAAAAAATATATATCATCTTATTCGCTTCTGAGCGGAATAATGTAGATCTTTACTGATGAAGTTATAAATAACATTTTTTTTTCATAAAGTTGAAGCCATAACATATTTTTAAATACAAAAGTTTTGACTATAAAAATTATATAACGCTCTTTTAGATTGCCAAATTGGTTCAAGGTCGAGTCTTTCGGAGGATGCACAGCAATAATGCGATTTCATTTTAGGAAGGGACTGTAGAAATGCTTTTAATTTACCATTCTTTTGTTTGAAAAATTTATGTGCATACCACTAGATCCTAACACTGGATCAAACACTAACCTTAGACCAATCGTAACATAAAAATCTGTGACCAATGACTTTCATAGACGGCCGCTTTTTACAGTATAAGAAAATATTTATAGCTCGATTGAAAATGGTATATCGTTTGTGAATTCAGTATAATGGGTATTATAATTATATGAATTGATTACTCGGGAATATAATTATAATCTCAATGTGATAGAATAAATTAATGAAACATGTTGTTTAAACGTTGATTAAATTATTCATTGTTTGCCAAAAGAGGCACGCGTTCCACGCGTTAGTCAACAAAATCTAGAAACTGAATCAAAGCAAGTAAATAGCATAATTGGATTTTCAAGACCGATCCTTGCAAATCTCTGTAAAGCGTAAGGAAGTGGTTTTTAAACTGTTTTGTTTCATGGTCCCCTTCGTGTATCGAAATAAAATAAATTAAATATTAATGCGTTTGGTAAGTAATTGTTTTGAGTATACAATCGAAAAAGTACCAATAATAAACAGATTGATAACCTTTTGACGATAAGGTAAAGGTAGGTCAACAACCATTCACTAATGGTGACTAAATTAGTATGTTTCTTTAATTAAATCGTTTATAACTTTTGAATATTATATTATAAACAGAGTGAAACAAAAAATATTACCACTGTGTAAACAAAAAAGTCAATAAATATCAGAATCTACCTATACCGGCCGTACCATTAAGGTTGGCGAGATGAGTGGGGGGAATCAGGCCTCGATGACTGCAATCCGGCACTCATTTTATTCAACACAAACTCAAACAATATAACATTATATAATTTAGAAAAACACTAACTGAGAGAGTATATCACAACCAATAGAAAAAACTTTTTTTGAAAAAAGTAAGCCAACCGGTCGGGAATCGAACCGGCATCTCCAACGGGTAAACGCCCCAAACTCGTCGCGTTCAGCCATTATGCTACGGAAGACATACTAATGACGACAATATTTAAGCTATTGGCTATTAAATACCTACCACTCAGCGCTCTTCGAAATCATGTTACTTCGGCAATCGATTTTTGTTTATTAACTCAAACTAGGTAGTTTTCAAAAAAAGTTTTTTCTATTGGTTGTGATATACTCTCTCAGTTAGTGTTTTTCTAAATTATATAATGTTCAGTAATCAGAATGATATATTCTTAAATCTTCTGAATTATTCGTTTGAATAAAAGAAATAGTTAATTAAAAATTATTAGCAAGTACAAGAAGTTGCTTAAAAAATATTGGAGAAATTCCTAGACGTCGGTTAGTAATCGTTGTAATAGTAACATAACTACCTACTTTGATTTAATAAACAAAAATCGATTACCAAAGTAACATGATTTTGAAGAGCGCTGAGTGGTAGGTATTTAATAGCCAATAGCTTAAATATTGTCGTCATTAGTATGTCTTTCGTAGCATAATGGCTGAATGCGACGAGTTTGGGGCGTTTACCCGTTGGAGATGCCGGGTTCGATTCCCGACCGGTTGGCTTACTTTTTTCAAAAAAAGTTTTTTCTATTGGTTGTGATATTATACTCTCTCAGTTAGTGTTTTTCTAAATTATATAATGTTCAATAATCAGAATGATATATTCTTAAATCTTGTGAATTATTCAATTGAATAAAAGAAATAGTTAATCAAACAATATACTTCTTTTACTATTTTTTCCCAGAACCACTCATGTTGTTAAAGTTAATTTTTTGACCATGAACTCATCGGTTCATTCCGCTATTATATCAATAATTTATCTAAACTACCAATTAAAAGTGTTTATATTATAATAATATTATATGAGAGGACAAAAATACAGCATTCCCCAACTTGTCATTCAAAGAAAGATCAATGGTAAACATAGCAGAGGACGGCGCCGCATTTCGTGGCTTAAAAACCTCCGTGATTGGTACAAGTGCAGCTCTACTGAACTGTTCCGCATAGCAGACGACAAAAATAGATCGCCTTGATGGTTAACGACCTCCACTAGGGGATGGCACAATAAGAAGAAGATATTATAATCAGACTAAGAAGTTTTTATTAGTATTTTTTTTTGTAGCAATAAACCAGAGTGGATATTTCATACCTAAAAATAGACTCCTTCACTCATCTTGATCATCCACTTTCTTTCTTCAGGTAATCTTCCAGGCTCCTAACGCTTGGAAGTTTATCTGTAGGTAAAAAAAAACTAAACTTTAGGCGTTTTACTTCTTCTTATCGTGTCATCCCCTAGCGGAGGTCGGTCACCATAAAGGCAATCTTAGCTTTGTTGTCTACTACCCGGAACAATTCAGTTAAGCTACACTCGTACCAATCACAGAGGTTCTTATGCCACGAATTGCGGCGCCGTCCTCTGATACTTTTTCCCTCTCATAATGTGGCCGAGGTACTATAGTTTCCTGGTTTTGATACTACGTAGAACTTTTTGGTTCTTCCCCATTCAATTGAGAACTTCAACATTTGTCACCCGGTCAGTCCAAAGAATTTGAAGGATGCTTCTATACAGCCACATCTCGAAAGCTTCAAGTCTTCTCGTCAAGGCGTTTTTACTAGGCTCATCAAAAAGCTTAAAGACCTCACGAATTTAGGGACGTCAAAAGATGATTTTTCCGTTTTTTAAATGTCAACGAAAATAAAATACATACTGATTTTTAAATAAATAAGGTCTCTTAAATGAAAAAAAAAAACCTAAAAATACAGGACTCCAAAAATTAAAAATCATCGTAGCAATAAAGAAAGAGCATATTATATTTTGTTCTCGCTTGAAGAATACAGTCATTAAAACATGATTTGATTATTGAATTGAGTATCAGCTCTGTAAATTAAGATTATCTTGAATTATTAAATTTTTTAAACAGCCTAATGTGCTTCCGGACGTTGTGCCGTTTATTTTGAAAACCGCTGGCGTAAGGCAAAATACTTACTGCGAAAACATTTAGCAAATGAGTTCACTCCCATTGTTATAAAGATTATTGAAGAAACGTGCTCAGGCGATTCGTGTATTTTTCAATCTGCTACATTTTACTATTTCAAATAATGTTATCCCCAACGAAAGTTCAAAATGACTCCTTATGTTCGCAAACATGTTATTGCGTCTCCTGGCTTCTGTGTATATTTTTATTTGCGCCTTACGATTTCGCTGTATTTATTTTTTATTCAATGTACTTCAGTTCACTCTGATGTATATAATATAAAATGAAAATAAAAATGTGAAACGTTATCCAAGTTATATTATGTAAAAAGTATTAAAATAAAAAAAATCAACATCATCCACCTGAATTAATCCATTGTCTGATGACGCCCTTTTCAAGGTGATTCAATTCCTCTCAGTCCTGAGTGTTGCGTTTTTATATACTTATGCAAACCTGACTTTTGTATAGGTAGATCACCAGTGATGCTAACTGTTATCAACGAAAATATGCCAGATGAAATAAAAAAACGTAAATCCCCAAAAAACAACTTTTATTCAACAACATTATTATGTTGAAAACATTATTGTGTTACCTTACATTTTTTAAGTCAATGCCTATCATGATTGTATGTCAATATACTAAACATTAATTATAAAAATCAGACATTTCCAATAAAATATGCGCCCGCAATGTCATTGATGGGGGCTCGAATCCCATAATCGAAGATATTTCTTATCATGTGACATTAATATTAAAATACATAATATACTAGGTAGACTGGATCACTCATGTGTATATAATGTATAGTAACTACCATTAAGGCAAATTATGTACTCATTCCTTGAAAGCAAGAGACCTGGACGGCTAAGGCAAATTGACTGGACTGCGCCACGGGGGGCTTGGATGCTCGGCCAAAGCAATCGGTAAGCATCGGTATTAAATTTTACGGGACAGGTTTATGAAAGACATTCAATTAATCTGATATCGCCAATGACATAGTAATGTGGCCTTTTCCAGTTATTTATTAATGTTTGATTAAGTATAATAATCTTTTTTTTAATATTATTATTCAGATTTAAATACTTTCTAAATTAAGTTATAGAAAATGTCATACATGTATATTTAGAAATTGTTTACTTACTTCTAACTTCACATTTAATGTCTCGCGGCTTCTTTCCATAAAATTAAACTTATATCAAGTAGATCGTTATTATAGCAAGGTGAGTTGGACATGACAAATTTTAAACGCGTAGATTCTGGCACTCCGGGTGCCATCCAGAAGATATTTCCCAGCCACATGAAGTATGTTCGTGATCACATTCATGACCATGAACTTAATTTTTTAAACATGTGTTATATTATAAACGGTGCAGTTATCATTCGTTAAGTCAACTACCCTCGTTAATATTTTATATTCAGACGATTGCTTTTGTATGTACCATGTGATATTGTATGGGCAGTATTGAAGGAAAATACATGGTGGTATTTTATATCGTGTATATGGTACAAATACATTAGTGGTACCTATTACACAGCAGATAGAATGAAGTTATATTAAACTATTTTTTTGAGTGTAAAGGTTTATTTATCCTGAATATTTTAACTTGATAATTTGGACAAGAGATGAGTTCTCTTGTAACCTCTACATATATCGAATGTCTATAAATAACTATCATTTCCGAGCCACCATTGTCTATGCTCTAAATATGAGCATAGACAGTAACGTGTTAGTTGCAGAGTTGTGTAAAACCTCTACAGTTATCAGTGTATCTTTAAAATTCAGTCGAAACCTTCGGATTTTTTTTGATGCCACGCCTTACCATCATAATATAAGATCACAGATTCTACGGCAAGTTGGAAATATGTATTACTATAACATTTATTACCTATTCAAAAATTTCTATATTATTTTTTTTATTAAAAAAATGTTAAAGAACGTTAATTTTTTAATAAGACATAGGACCAACTTCACCCTAAATCATCAACCATGAACGTGACATTTATATTCACTTTGCAAATTTGGCAATTTCAAAAAATATTTTTTTAAATCACCAATCCGCTATCAAAATATATTTTCCCATTTTCCACTCGGCGCGAACATTTTTTTTAGCAAACTTTTCGAAATCAGTTTAATAAATTGAAAGAAAGTTTTCACGGTTGGTCGATTGTTAGCTTATTTCTTTTGAAAATTTTAATCTCCAGTGGCTTTACGCTT
This sequence comes from Rhyacophila brunnea, assembly GCF_057557595.1. Taxonomy (NCBI): domain Eukaryota; kingdom Metazoa; phylum Arthropoda; class Insecta; order Trichoptera; family Rhyacophilidae; genus Rhyacophila; species Rhyacophila brunnea. Next base: position 37,657,986 of record NW_028232837.1, on the reverse strand, counting down.
GGTAAGGAAAATATTTTATAATGCATTAACGAGAAAAATAAAAGTTTACCTGTGAAAAGTGAGAGGAAAATAACTTTCAGCATTTTACTAAAAAAAACATATTTTTGCACTGAATTATTTAGCCAACTACCAATATTTTCTCTTAACTACCTCATCCCTAACTACGAATACACTAACGTTTTATTAAGGGGGGACATGCTCAGCGTAGGTCAAAATGGAGCTTTTGTTCAATTTTCAAAGCATGATCCTGGACATACCTTAAACGTTGTAGATAATCTATTAATATAATTTTGAAGCATTATTATTTTTTATATTTATTTTAACCATTTGATGACTGCATAAAGTATTTTTATTACATAAAATAGTATTCATTTAAACCTCTCGCTCTAATGTTTTAGAATATAATCATATTTCAGTACATAACTGTGCAGTGGTGTTAAAATTTTTTACATTTATTAATTTTTAAACGAATTTATAAAACCATCAGTATAATGTATATTGACATTATTATAGTGAAATATTTACGATAAAAAATTATATTGATTATCTCTGTGATCCCAAATTTGACAAGAATTGGGCATTTTATTATTCAAAAAATGGGCAAGATTAACACATTTGAAGATAATTCTAAAGATACTGATTATAAGTTATGTCTTTGACCATTCAAGTGTGATAAACATCCTACGAATATAGATTGCTTTATAATAATAATTATAGACCGAAGATGATATTTTATTATTATTATGATATATATGATATTATTAACATCATTTTACTCCCTATTTCAATTATAGTTTGTCAATTTATGGCTATGGCCATATGTTGTAGCTTAACTACTGAGGAATGCCAAAAGAAATGGCGTATTTCAAAAAAACACTACTTTATTCTTAGGTTAATAATTATTATAAAGCAACCATTATTCGTAGGATGTTTATCAAACTTGAATGGTCAAAGACATAGCTTACAATTAATATCTTTAGAATTATCTTCAAATGTGTTAATCTTGCCCATTTTTTGAATAATAAAATGCCTAATTCTTGTCAAATTTGGGATCACAGAGATAATCAAAATATTTTTTTATCGTAAATATTTCACTATAATAATGTCAATATAAATTATACTGGTGGTTTTATTAATGCGTTTAAAAATTAATAAATGTAAAAAATTTTAACACCACTGCACAGTTATGTACTGAAATATGACTATATTCTAAAACATTAGAGCGAGAGGTTTAAAAGAATACTATTTTATGTAATAAAAATACTTTATGCAGTCATCAAATGTTTAAAATAAATATAAAAAATAATAATGCTTCAAAATTATATAAATAGATTATCTACAACGTTTAAGGTATGTCCAGGATCATGCTTTGAAAATAGAACAAAAGCTCCATTTTGACCTACGCTGAGCATGTCCCCCCTTAATAAAACGTTAGTGTATTCGTAGTTAGGGATGAGGTAGTTAAGAGAAAATATTGGTAGTTGGCTAAATAATTCAGTGCAAAAATATGTTTTTTTTAGTAAAATGCTGAAAAAAACTTTATGCAGTCATCAAATGTTTAAAATAAATATAAAGAATAATTAGGCTTCAAAATTATATAAATATATTATTATCTACAACGTTTAAGGTATGTCCAGGATCATGCTTTGAAAATAGAAAAAAAAGCTCCATTTTGACCCACGCTGAGCACGTCCGCCCTTAACAAAATTGAAGTGAGGACCTGATCGGCGGATCCTCCTCTGAATAAGAAGAGGCAATATGAAGGGGTTATCGCAAGACCATGATATGCCATATAATTATGAATTTGTTGATTTTGAATAAAACTTATTCCCAGGGCATACACTCACGTTTTATTTAAGACACTTTAAAAAAAATACACTGATGTCTCAATAATTGTGATCAATGCGTAATTTTTAAAAATTTAAATTTTGCAAAAAAAAAATGTTATAACAATAATATGATATACCATGCCTGTCAAAATTGATATCGGTGATATTCACGCCTTCTGCTCCAAACAGAATAATTAGATGTGAGATATATCGAACATTTTAATAAGGATAGTATTTTTTACTGTTACAATAGTGAACGAACAATAACATTGAATTGCTCATATCTCCAAACTATGTTTCTGTAGCATATCATTGTCTTGCAATAATTCCTTCATATGACAGTGCGTCGCAGTCAAAGCCTCGGTAAAATCATGAAAAAATCAAGTTTGAGAGATTCTGACATTATTTATTAGTAATCAAGGTAAATTATTTATACTTTGATTTAAATTACAAAACAATTAACGCAGTTTAGAAAGTACTTCAGTTAGAAATATAAGAACCACTAGAGTTATTTTCATCACAATAAAATTAGAAAGGACAAACGTAGCTCGGCGGTTAGAGTATATAGGCGTAAATCTAAGGGGGCGCGGGTTTGAATACCGCTGGGTATTGTATATTGTACAACGTTTTTATTAGCTCGTATTCTTGTTTGTCCGGTGGTTGTTTGTCCAGTACAAATCTTGCAATACATTTTTAACTAACTTCCCGACTAGCTAGACATTTTAAACTTTTAGAATATATCAGAACAGGATGCCAATACATTCTTGAAATACTTTTAGCCATCTTTAAGCAGAATTGAATTCATTTTTAGTTAAGTCTATTTTGTATGGAAATTTATTTCAGAAAAATCTGTAAAAAGTAAAAAAACTATTATTGGTTGCTAAGAGGGTGGTCCTAGCAACTAAATTATTATTAAATACCTACGTTACTATGGAAATCAAAATGGCATTTCAGTATTCTTTGTTTGTTTGTTTGTTTTTTTATTTAATTCATATCAAGTACAAGTTTGAAAATATTGAGCATATTAATTTAACAGAAAATTTAAAAACGTTGTACATAAAAAATTCTTTTTATCTTGTAATTATTTCATAAAGTGGTTACATTACAGGTTTTTTAAAATATTATAAATTTTACTTTAATGGCATAATTTATATTTACAATTGTTTCAAGCTATAAACGCTTCATTAAAACGTTCCTAATAAAAGTATAATAGTACAAAACAGCTATCAACGTAAATGACTCTACGTAGAATATTAACAAAAATAAATTTATTTTAATACCAAAGTAATATTGTCTTTAAAGCTTTACGATTGTATATCAGTTGACATACAATTTTCCAGTAAATCTGACTAAACCAAAGTTGATAAATAATAAACTATGTGAAATAAGCACTACATATTGTGTTGTATATTTTAACTAATTAATTATTATTATATATAAAGTAAAATAACACATTCATTTCTAACGCACCATATTTTAATAAAATAATTTTACGAATAATGAATAATTATTTGAAAAAACTTTTGATAGGCACAAAATTCGAATCCACTTTCCATGACTTCAGAGTTAAATTTTCTCACATAAGTACTCACACCATTAAGGCTTGTTTACATGGACTTAGTGCTCATCATTAATAATCACCATTCACACTAATACCGCCACATGTAAACAGACCGAATTAGTTATTAGCATTAGTATTTGGCCTGTTACCACGTGTTGGTATTATTTTGAGTAGTGATTACTAATGATTAGTTATAAGCACGTGTAAACAATCCCTTATTGTAAAACACTAAATAATTATATAACGATAACTTTGTATTCTTTTGTTAATCATGTATCATAAAAACATAATAATTTAATATTTATGAATATAATATAATATCAACATATCTCGTACATAACCAAATGATAATTATTGTCAGTTTTAAATAATATCATTTAATCTTGAATATTTTAATGACTTGTTAATAGTTATTTTATAACATATCTGCAAGTACTTTTTTCTGTTTTCTGAAATAATTATGACATGGTACTAAGCCCTACTGATCATTTGCGCAAAGCTTAATTAAGTACCCACTTCTAACTACGAAAGTTTTCGAAATGTCAAGGTTCATATCGGTTGCGGCTTTAAAATTAGTTACTTGAAATATGTATTATTAGTTACCTACCAAATTTATTTGTTCAGCGCCCTGAAGTATTACTTATTGTATTTTCTACCTACCTACGTATATATTATAAACGTAATTTTCTAAATGAAAAAAATATATTCTTTTGTTCACTTACTTATATATTGTTTTATTCCAACGAAACATAATCTCTATATATATAAAAATCTCGTGTCACGATGTTTGTGGTCGAACTCCTCCGAAATGGCTCGACCGATTTTTATGAAATTTTTTATGTATATTTGTTAGGTATGAAAATAGGTCAACAAGTATATTTCATACCGCTAGGTGATTAAGGTATCTCTATCCAGAAAAATTTTCTTTTTTTTTTTGACAATTTTTTATGGATTTTTTTTATTATTTGACATAAAAAAAATACCTATAACCTCAAATTTTAACCCTTCTACCTCTACCCTCCTATTTTTTAATCGCGATTTTATTATTTTTGTATGAACAAATTTAACCGTCGTTCGTATTTCAAACAGAACGAAATTATTTATGTTGTTGAATGACAGATGGCGCTACGTCCGAGAAGAATTCAAGAGAAGCGTCGCGTCATTATGACATTTCATTCGGCATATCACAACGCAGTGCGTGCAAAATTTTGTACGATTTATTTTAATTTATCTATTTTTATGTGCGTGTATTACAGTGCACAATGCCAGCAAGACGCAAGGGGGGGCATTTAGGCCGTCAAACGAATAAAACAACAAACATGCAAAATAGTAGAGCAGAAAGAACAGACGAACAAATCCAACAAAAGATCAAAAACGTGCGTGTAAGCATGTCGCAATTGCGTGCATCTCAATCATAAGAGGCACGAGCTGAACGAAATCAACAACGACAATTGGAACGGAGCCAAGCGCGCGCCGGTTCGTAGTTAACACACGCAGAACAAATGACCGACAACGCCAACAAGTACATCGAACATTTACATCCGCTTCGTTTCTTCGTCTCGCATTCGAGTACGAGCTAGATATTGAATATTCTGCTCATCCAAAAGTGCTGATTATGGACAAAGAATGTCCCCATTGTTATGCGCTCAAATTCAAACATGAGTCAGCCGGGATGTGTTGCGCATCAGGAAAAGTGCAATTACCAGAAATTGAGATACCACCAGAACCATTGAACGGCTTGCTCATCGGCACGGTTCCAGATTCAAACCTGTTCCTGAAGTCCACTCGCACATTCAATTCATGCTTCCAAATGACTTCGTTCGGAGCAACAGAAATAGTTCACAATACTGCGGCAAATGGTCAACAATTCCATTCTACGTTCAAAATCAAAGGCCAAGTATACCACAAAGTAGGCTCATTGCTGCCAATGCCAAACGAACCACATAAATTTTTACAAATCTACTTCATGGGCGGTGAGGATATCAATCATGTGGATGCACGTTGCAGCTACAATGGACTCAATTCGCCTATTTCCAGGCGCATCGTCGGCGAACTGGACGCCCTGTTGAATGAGCACAATGAATTATTGTAATTCTTCAAAGCACACATGCACGAATTGCAAAGTGACAATCACGCTATTGTCATCAATCCTGATAAAACACCATCTGGAGAGCACGTGCGTCGATTCTATGCACCTGTTGTTGACGACATTGCTGGAATTATGGTTGGCGACCGCACATCGACGCGAGAAATCGTGATTCGAAGAAGAAACAATAATCTGAAGTTCATCGCTGACACACACCGTTCATACGACGCTCTCCAATATCCGCTAATTTTCTGGAAGGGACAAGACGGATATTGCATAAACGTTAATCCATTATGAACATCATTAGTCATTTTGAATTGAGAAAATGAATGGTTGATGTTTTTTTGTTTTTATCGGCGGTCATCGTCGACAGCGCTCTATTCTTCTTTCTGTCATAGATCCCATCCCCACACACTTACGATACATTTGTTATTTTTTATTTAACAACCAAAATATTCACTAGAAATAATTTATATGGCAGAACAACGTTTGCCGGGTCAGCTAGTATTATTATATTATTGAGAATAGAACACAACTTGTAAAACTACAAAAACATACATAGAGAAAAAAATATATCGGGGTAGGCTTTTCTGCCCGAGTGAGTGTTCTTATCATTTTTAAGTTATCTGTACACATTTGACTCGTGAAAATTATGTTGTCGCTATTGGAAGTGTCAAAATTTTGCAAGGAAACGCAACCAGCTTTATGATTAAATCTATATAATGAAATTTATTTAAAGCAACACCCCGAAAGCCTAAACCCACAAGGGGGTAGAAGAACGTCATACTTTACAGAAAAATATAAGAAATGTGATTAATATGCATACAAATTCACCAAACTGTTTCGGGTAGCAGATGATAGAGCAAAGATTGCTATGAATATTGTGAAATTTCGATAGGGAATGCCACGAAAATAAGAAGGATGATATTAATAATAAAGTAAGGCTAGGTTAGGATGCAGTAGGTATTGTAGATAACAGTTATTTTTGACGTTTTGTACTTAAAAACCTAAACAAGAATCCTAGATTAAATCATGCAAATATTTATGCAAACAGAATAAAATAAAATATAAATTTGTAAGTGGAAATATAATCCATGATAATTAATTGGACTACAATTCGAAAAGAAATTTTTATAAAAGTTTTTGAAGCCATAGTATAAAATATTGTATCTGCAGTTAGTAAACAATTAAGAATTTTATTACTTGGTTTTAGAACCAACAAAGTACTTACATTTTGTTAAGGTTCTGAAAATGAAGAAAATTCAACGGCTAAAAATATTAATTTCGATGAATCCCAAAGAAAGAAAAACAGAATTTATGTGACTAAAAATGAAATTGCTTGCTTGCGTGATATTAATATATAATATCGACCGTGTTTAGGAAAAATGGCGTAACCCACACAGAACAAATTTTACAGGTGAGGCAAAAACGTTTTTTGAATGATTTTGGTTTAATATTAATAAAAAAATAGGCACAAATATTAGGTGCGTGATGATTAATGATTTGGTGTTATATCTTTTTGATCTACTAATAATTAAAGTTATTACAGAAAATCATTAAAATTGAGGGTAAATGCTTTTTTCCTTAAATTAAAACTTAATTAAAGCTCTATGAAAACCTGAATTTAGATACTAAACCGGCATTTCCGGCTTACTTCCTTTTTACAGAACGTGTATTTAGTTGTATACATTATTAATATCTAATAAAAGCACTTTTCGAAAAATCCAGGGTAACGCCCTTTTTCCTACACACAGTCGATAGTATGCCTTTAAAACTGGAGAAGCATAGCACAGGATAAGCAGTTGTTAAGAGATCGGTCAAGAATCATACCAAATTGTAGAGCCGTTTAGTTTTTATTAAAGAAATTTGTAGATGCATTATTTTTTTTTTTTGAGTAATTCGTATAATTTAATCTGAGAAATAAAAGAAGATAAATCTTTTTAAATAGTTTTATTTTCAAATTAAAGATAAAATATTTACAATAAACATACAAAAAAACAACTTTCCCATTCGTTTTATTTCGTATAAAGTATCACATTTATTTTAATTTACATTTATCGCAACACTGTCTATAATATTATATTAATGTAATAGTCATATTATTTTTTTATTTAAATATTTTACTTGTTTTTCGAAGATTATTTTCAGCTATATTTCGATAAAATTAGTGTAGATTGTAAACAGAAAAATAAAAATATGCAGTCGAATTTTCCAGCCCAATTCTTCCCTGCATTACTAGATGTCACTGAAATAGAAAGAAAAAACGAAAATAATAAACAACACATTCGGCATTACGATGATGTTATTATCAAAGACATTTTTTTTTTGTAAAATAAGGATTTCATTGTCAACACATTTTGATTTTTTGGAAATACCTACGTTTTTTTAATTAAATTGGATAATAAAATATTTTAGGTACAATAAATCCATAAATTAGTAAAAAAACTCTATATTTGAAAGAGAACTCATTTATTACACTATATTTCAATTATAAATTATAAACATATTTTTTATTGATATCTTAAAATGGAAACCTCCCATTGAATTAAAATAAAAGTTTTTCTTTGTTTTTATATAAACAATACACCTAACTACAGGTAAGTATATTATATATTTCGTAAATTATATTGTTTTAAGTTTTATAATTCTATTAGTAGATCTACAAATATCATTTTACTTTGTCTTAATAAAAAAAATATAAATGGAAAGCTACACAGTGTTTCTTGATAAAATTGTTTAGTTTTAAAGCAACAACAATTAATATTTAAGAAAGTTGAATTTTAATAAGAAAAAATAATAATTTTGGTTTTTTTATTTAACCTTGTGATTTCTATTAAATTTATAATAGCTGTACCTTTTTCTAATCTTGGAGCTCCTCTACTTGATCTTAGTTGAAGTTCTGCCGACTGACTATAGAGGTGGAGAATCCTGGCGATGCATCTGAGAATTGGAGGACCACTGCTGAAGTGTTCAGGGAGAAGAGAAAGAGATATTGACAGTTGAGCTTGAAACAGGCCCCTGTCAACTTCGCGATGCTTTAGTTGGCCGGGACTGATCTGGTGGAACAATTAACATAAAAAATATTTATTATTAACCACATTATTAGTATGTAATATTAGCATAATATATAATATAATATAATAATAAAGAGAAAATTAATATTGTCTACAACTAATGAAGTTTTTTTTTACATTACAAGTCACAAAGTCTGATTATAATAGTATTATAATAACTGGATACCACATCGATTAGAAAAATGAAAATTGAATTTTAAGAACATTAGTTAATAATATGACATATTAATAATGGCAGCCAAGCAACTAACGCGTCAGCTTATAATTTCATAAGTCCCAGATTAGAATCCTGGGTGTTTGGCAAGGACACGTAATATTCATAAACCAATTCTTTTATTCAATAAATAATTCACAAGGTTTGAACATGTAACATTGTGACGCTTGACGGGATTTGAACCCGTATATCCTATGGTATCACGCCAATATGCTTTAAACAATTAAGCTACATACCTCCTACTTAATTACGATAATTTAAACAGGCGTCGGTTAGTAATTAAGGCAATTAATATTCCTGGATTTAAAACACGAAAACCGATAGTCAATAATAACGTAATTTGATAAGCATTTCATGTAGGACCTGCAAGTTTAAATTATCATTATAATTAGGAGGCCTAGTAGGTTAATTGGTTAAAGCATATTGGCGCGATAGCAGTGGATATACGTATTCAAATCCCGTCGGGCGTCGTATTTTTTGCTAATGTGATTTTTTCTTGTAGGTATATATCTGAGGTGTTTTCTAGTTAAGTATGTTCAACACATATTATTGTTTTTTTAGCGTGTATTTAAAGTCAGACTATGGACCTAATAGTTTGAGCAAGTGGCTCACATGCATTTCTCGTAAAAACAAAAATTTGTTAGGATCGAATATGGTAAAAAAAAAATAAGAAATGTTATTCGTATATTTATCATAATATGTAAAAGTGCATAGTATATAAAATTATAGGTTAACTACGGCTTTCAAAAACGATATAAATCGAATAGTAGTACATACAATGTTAGTAATTAAAATTTAAGTTTGTTTTTAGTGTTTGTTGACTTAAGGAATTAATTAAACTTGCTGATTTACATAACATACTATGGTATGTGATGCTTTATTCTCTTTAACGTAGCTTTTAATAAACATGCAAGATATGAAATTCTAGTCAGTAATTTACTTCGTCGAAAACGTACTTAATAATATACTCCTTACCTCCATATTATTAATAAGGAAGGTGATATTCGCCCTGGGTCTCGACGGAGGAGCGGTACAGTTTGCTCGTAAGATGTCGCCTGGATCGTACAATGAGTGCTCGGACACGATTATTGGATCTCCTTGAGGAATACCTGAGAAAAAATAAGAAAATACTATCATGTATTATTTATAAAATAGAAGTTTATTATTTTGTTGTTCAAGTCAAGTGTAAATAAAGACTGGATATACATTTCGTGAGTGATTGAAAAAAATGCATATTAATGTGACAAAACATTGCAACTACAAAATTATCAATAAAGAGTTAACAACACAGTTTAGTTTAGTAAGCGTGTTTTATTGAAAGCAAAATGTTCTATTTCACAACGTTTTTATTAGCTCGTATTCTTGTTTCTCCGGTGGTTGTTTGTCTAGTACAAATCTTGCAATCGATTTTTAACTAACTTACCGACTAGCATTTGAAACTTTTAGAATATATCAGAACAGGATGCCAATGCATTCTTTAAATACTTTTAGCCATCTTTAAGCAGAATTGAATTCATTTTCAGTTAATTCTGTTTTGTATGGAAAGTTATTTCAGAAAGTTCCGTAAAAAATAAAAGACTATTATTGGTTGCTAAGGGGGTGGTCTAGCAACTAAATTATTAATATATACGTGCGTTACTATGGAAATCAAAATGAAATGTCAAAATGATATTTCAGTATTCTATATCTGTTTGTTTATTTGTTTTTTATTTACTTCATATCAATTACAAGTTAGAGCATAATATTATGCTCAATATTATTGAGCATAATAATTCAACAGAAAATTTAAAAACATATAAAAAGTTCTTTTTATCTTATTATTTCTTTTTAACTAAAAACAATTTCAGCTTGGGTATCTCCAAATTTTCCATTTTTTAATTGGTATGTAGGTATTATAACCAGGCCTTCGAACGGTTATTTTTTTCGTTTCAGTCTTCATTCCGGTTCAATTAAAAAAATATATACCGGTTCAGTTCCGGGTTTCGGTTCAGCTCCGATTTATTAATATTAAAATGTTTCCATCACCTAAGACATGTTGCGCCTACGATAACTGAAGTGTGGATTACCGAGTAATATCATGTTAATGCGCGTGTTTGAACATTTACCTACCGAACCGAAAAAAAACAATATTTTTTATCAGGTTCGGTTCCTGTTTTAGTTCTGACAAAAATAACGATTTTTCCGATTTTCGGTATTTGGATTAGTTCCGGTTCGAGCCCCTGGTTATAACAGATGTTATAACCATAGAGTAAGAATTAAGGCTAGAGAGAGAATATTAAAATGTATGTATATATGTGGCGGTTTTTATGTCATTTTATATGGTTAAATTAATGTGAACACGTTGCATAGTTCAATTTGTATTTTCCAGAACAATTGATTCCAAAGAATCCAATTATTGGATTGTCAAAAATATAATAATTAACACATTTTACTTCTATAATAACCCGTTTTAATTGCATTTTTTGATATTTCAATTTTATAATCATGCATTTTTCTAATAATTATAATATAGAATTTATTATATCATAGTGAAAACCAGATAACCGATATTCTGGGTAATTATCATATTATGCATCCATGGACTGAAACTGTATTCGGTTTAAATCCGTTTGCCATACTAATCTTATGATTTTTGTTCATGAAAATATATTTTTAATAAATTTGTAAGTGTAAGTATATGGTATAAATTAATGGATACGATCAGATGCTTATAATATACTTTGTGAAAATATATTTTCATAACCAGACAAGATAAGCTTAGTATAGCACACGGTTCGAAACCGCATACAGTTTCAGTCTACGGATGGCCTAAACCCTATCATTTTTATCAGGTCAGTTACAGTAGAGTTAATCATTATAACAATAATTACTTTATGTTTATGCAAAAATCACATTTAATCAAAACACACCGCATTATTTGCCTAATCACTGATCAGCCAGATACCGAAAAGTTAATTTGACGGAATATAAGACGTATGTTACAATTTATTCCATCTCATTCTAATCTACATCACTAAATGTTTCTGAAATATATTCCTGTTGCACTCGACTATATATTTTTCGGGATTTTGACGTAACATTATGCCAATTTTTAAAGTATATAACAAAGAATATGACTCTAAAAGCTGAGATACAAAACCATATTTTCCTTTTTACGCCATTTCCAATATCGGACTTCGGCAATTATTTTGGCCTTCTTTACCTTGTTAGTCACTGTTTTAAATAGGGATGGAATGCTGAGATTAAAACAGTTTCTGAGAATCTTGAGATAAAAAAATCCTCTAATACGTAAATATTTTCTTGAATGATAATATTTAAAGGTTTTTTTCCTGATATGGTTAAACTTTGACAACTTTCTACTTATTAAAATATTTCTGTATCTTTTTTCATCCTTGATATTCGTTACTTTGTTTCTTTAGCTAATACGAAGCATGCATCTGTATTCTCTTCTGTTAAAAGATTTAAGTTTTATAAGCATTGATTCTTTGAGTACCCAGTAACAGTGCCGAAAAACTAGTATTATACCCAGGTTCAAATCATGGCCACATAGTATTTTTGTATGGTCCCAATAATTATCATCTGGAATACAGCCAGATTATAATATAACGGATGGCGTTCTCCCCAAAACATTCCATTTAATTTACTTATTCTGTTAACTAAAGAAGATTTTCTTATACTAAAAAGTTACCTGGCTGAAATTTAAAGCAATATTTTTTTAAACTCTAAAATAGTTTTTTTACTGATATTGCTAGTTATACAAAATTAGTTATACAGTTATTAAAAATGTGTCTTTATTTTTTTAATGTAAGTATCTGAAAGTTGCACATAAAAATGTAAAAAAATATAATGACCAAATTTGTTACATTACTTTAACAAGAAACTTCTTAGTTTTATATATAATTTTATATTTCCGTTTAAGTAGATGTCTACTTAAATGGCAATATAAAATTCTTTATAACAACTACTAAGAAATTTTTAAATTGTACATTATAATTTTAATGGGTTTGAAACAATGGAAAATTTTTGCATTTTGTAATAGAATTTTTTTTAATTCCCTACTGAATATTAAAATTTTAACTCGTCAAATTTCGTATGAATACCTCCAACTACAAATGGTTTATGTATCCCATTCCATACAGAATGTTGTAAAAATGCTATTAGTTCGTAATAACTAAGTATTTTTAAGAGGAAAATTTAACGTTGCATTTTTAAGTAAGCACATATTTAGTAGCGCTCCCTTTACGATACAAAGATAAAACTACAATGTCGTACTGGATTGTTTTAAAATATATTCGCTAGCGTTCTGGGGAAGACGCTCATACATTGTGACACTTTGTTGAAAGGTTGGCCAGATAGCCCATTTCTATGGTGGAGGTTAAGATAGCGTTATCTTTATAAACCAAGGTAAAAAATACTCATTTCACACGTGATGGCCATATACTTATTAACCAAGGTTGAAGGGTTTTTTTTATAAAGAGACTAAAACTCTTTATTCAATATATGCGACGTTTTTGGTCAAAAGAGAAGAAAAATACTTGCATATTTTATGTAGCTTTCTAAACTTACCAATATAATATAATATAACATGTCGACAATGTATATAACCCAATTACGAAAAGCTACCAATTTGTTTATTTGATATAATTATTAATTATAAGTAAAATCGAATGCGTCTTTCAATAAAAGACTTAGTCGTGAATTCAAATAAGCAATACTTTGACATTTTTCATAATGATTTCTATCAACTCAGAATAACGTTGGTACCTACCGTCAAATGGGGTTATTCCGCCTTCGAAGTATAATTCTGCCTAGTAATTTTTTTTTTATAGTTTTACACTAGTAAATATTTCAAAGACAAAATATTTCTTTATAACCTTATTGTCAGTTAGTCATATTGTATATTTTAAACATCTATAACTTTACGTTAGTTCATATTATAAAACTTGACTTTTGTAATTGGTGTGCATATGCAGGTCGAAAAATCATCATTTATCTACCAGAAATAAAAAAGTTACGATATTGATATTTTTACTGTCCATTCCATCATATGTTAGCAATAAGAATGCATAGCTATATTAAAATAGACTTAAAATACGCAAAGCGGACTTGTACCGAAGAGCGTCATGAGGTTTTAGGGTAATTCCGCCTGGGGTAGGGTCATCAAAACACTTTGTATTAGTATAATTTTTTATTGTCTATTATTTATTAGTGGAATGCCAAAATAGGTATTACAACACGATTATTATTATGACGTGTTCGTTAATAAACCAATTTGAAAGAAGCACGATGAAATTGATATTGGCATCTTATAAAATTGTGTAAAAAGTACTTAAATATAAAAATACACATAAGCATAATAATTTAATTTGTATCTTTTTTGTCATTAGATGTAAGGGCCTTAATCAGTTTTTATATTCAGTTACAAAGATACTTTTTGTTATATTTCTTTCAAAAACACAAAAATAAGCATAAAAAACAATAGTTTTATAGATTATAATCGTACTTAATTAATATGCACGTTAATTTGTTAGAACATTTAATATTATGAACATAGTTTATGTACAAAAAATAATTAATTATATTTTTTTCACAACCATAAGTTCAATCTACAAAATGTATGCACGTGTCAGTGAAACAAGGGTGATTCCGCCTAGAAAATTTTGACGATGCAAAAACACACAAAAAAGAAGAATGTAGATGGGTTATGGTATTTAATATGTTTGCAGTACGTGTTATGACTATTATTCTACTACATTGCTGTTCTCTCTAATAGTAATTATGACTTTGACGGATTTTTTTAAGTAGGCGGAATAACCCCAAGACAGTGTAATTACGCCTACATATTTACATCAGTAAAATCAATGTATTAGAATGTAGATAAATAATAATATTAACTATTTTTAATAATTGCAGTTAAGTATTATATAATCATAAAAACCACATAAATATGGATACGTAGTACAAAAAAAATCAGAAAATACAAATTGACAACACGCCGTAGAAAAACTAGACGGAATAATCCCGTTTGAGGGTACCTACTTCTTATACCTGAGATTTAATAAGAAAGTCATCAGTGAAGCTGTTGACGAAATTAACGTGACATACTGCGTAAGTAAAATTGAGATTACTTTATGTTAAGCATAACACCATTTTAACCAAGTAAATAAAAAAATAAGCAGAATAATAAAATTGCAAATAGGGGGGGGACATGCTTGTCGAAGGTCAAAATTGAGTTTTTATTGTATTTTCAAACCATGATTCTGGACACTCCTTAAACGTTGTAGATAATCTATTTATATAATTTTAAAGTCTTATTATCTTTTATAGTTATTTTAAACATTTGATGAATGCATAAAGTATTTTTGTTACATAAAATAGTATTCTTTTAAACCTCTCGCTCTAATGTTTTAGAAAATAGTCATATTTCGGTACATAACTGTGCAGTGGTGTTAAGATTTTTTACGTTTATTAATTTTTAAACGCATTTATGAAACCATTAGTATAATTTATTACGAAATAATTTTTGTAAAATATTCACGATAAAAAATTATATTGATAATCTCTGTGATCCCAAATTTGACAAGAATTAGGCATTTTATTATTCAAAAATCGGTAAGATTAACACATTTGAAGATGATTCTAAAGATACTTATTATAAGTTATGTCTTTGACCATTCAAGTGTGATAAACATCTTATGAATAATGATTGCTTTATAATAATTATTGACCTAAGAATAAGGTAGTGTTTTTTTTGAAATATGCCATTTCTTTTGTCATTCCCTAGTGGTTAAGCTACAACATACGGCCGTAGCCATAAATTGACAAACTATAATTAAAGTAGGGAGTAAAATTATGTTAACGCGCGTGTTTGAACATGTACCTAACCGAATTTTTTTTTATTTTTTTTAAACGGTACATGTTCAAACACGCGCGTCAATATCATTTTACTCCCTACTTTAATTATAGTTTGTAAATTTATGGCTACGGCCGTATGTCGTAGCTTAACCACTGGGGAATGACAAAAGAAATGGCGTATTTCAAAAAAACACTACCTTATTCTTAGGTCAATAATTATTATAAAGCAATCATTATTCATAAGATGTTTATCACACTTGAATAGTCAAAGACAAAGCTTATAATAAATATCTTTAGAATCATCTTCAAATATGTTAATCTTGCCGATTTTTTGAATAATAAAATGCCTAATTCTTTTCAAATTTGTGATCACAGAGATTATCAATATAATTTTTTATCGTGAATATTTTACAAAAATTATCTCATAATAAATTATACTAATGGTTTTATAAATGCGTTTAAAAATTAATAAACGTAAAAAATCTTAACACCATTGCACAGTTATGTACCGAAATATGACTATATTCTAAAACATTAGAGCGAGAGGTTTAAAAGAATACTATTTTATGTAACAAAAATACTTTATGCAGTCATCAAATGTTTAAAATAACTATAAAGGATAATAAGGCTTCAAAATTATATAAATAGATTATTTACAACGTTTAAGGAGTGTCCAGTATCATGGTTTTAAAATACAATAAAAACTCAATTTTGACCTACGACGAGCACGTGGGCCGTTAATTAACGTTTGTTTATGTGCAACTACGTCTATAAAATTAACTTATCGTAATTTAGTATAGTTTCACTAATAGTGGTGACTGGTTTTTATCGTTTATATCAAGATACACACATTATTATTTTG
Source organism: Rhyacophila brunnea (assembly GCF_057557595.1). NCBI lineage: Eukaryota > Metazoa > Arthropoda > Insecta > Trichoptera > Rhyacophilidae > Rhyacophila > Rhyacophila brunnea. Next base: position 37,641,505 of record NW_028232837.1, on the reverse strand, counting down.
TATTTAATGTTGAGTAGAAACAAGGGCTTAGGAATGATAGATTCTTTATTACAGAAGTAATATATTTTTAAAAATTTACAAGTCTCACGCTGTTCAACTTGTTTATATATATTTATTCAAATATTATTATGTGTCCAAGGTTTTTTTTAAATGTATATACTTACCAATAATAATTAACTTGATTACTAGTCAGCGTCAGGATCACTCCATATTTTTAATATATTTTCTCTTATATGTTTGTTTTGAGATTTTTCAATAAACATCGATAAATTCTTAAATTATTTGTTGAATAAAAAATAGGTGGTTTATAAAATAACAATCGGTATTACAATCGGTATATAGTAACAAATAACTTTAAAAAGTTAACTACTGTTTTTTTAGTTTATAGCTTAGCTACTGATATCCCGAAGGAGGACTACAGATCGTGAGTTACGCACGATTAGCAGTTTAAAGAATCACAATTTTCAAAGTCGGTTTCATGGAAAATATTTTTATGTTGCCTATATAGAAAAACTATTCTAATCTGAATGTGAGTAGAGTATTTGCTATTTTTTTATACAGTTTATTCATATTTTATATTAATTAAATTCATTCATTATTGACTAAAAATACTTTCACTGTATTTATTTTCACAAATATATAAATTTATTATTCAACATTATAATCTACTGTTTTTTTTCACAATAAATAAATAGAATGAGGGGATCATAAATTTATTATTTAAACAGTAAATGTATTTTATTATCAAGAAAAGACAAAAAAAATGCTAATACGCAGTAATTGGATACTTAAAAACGTACTACATAGGTATCTTATTAATTTACATAAAACGTGTTTCTAAACAGAATAGGGTAACATTTTAAGTTTATAGACGGCACTTTCTAAATGCATCACTGTCGGTGGCTAGGTTTTGACTATTACATGATTATCAATTAAATTAGACCTAAATTTATAATGAAACATTTGATCCCATTAAGAACAAAGTTACAGGGTGGTTATGTCATATAACATCCATATAGATTTCTTATTCCAGAAGTAAAAATTCGCCTGGTATAGGGTGACAGTCGCAATTACTCGAAGAGATTAAAAAGTAAGTGCTTTTGAACGTGACATAAATTTTAACCAAAAGAAGGCGAGGAATATTTAATTTGCTTGGCGACCACTTAAAGAAAACGCGAGCGATCTAGCATCAACTGTATATTTAGAATATGAATGCAGACTTTTTAGTAAAATTTTTCTTCTCTTTATGAATTTCCGTTTATAATGAAAGAAAGCAATTCTCTATTCTTTTTAGGAGACTCAGCATTTCCTTTTTGGTAATTCTCGATGATTTTATAATTTTTAGTACTACGTACTTGGTATTTACAAGATAATATAATAAATATTTTATCTGACATATTGTGTTTCATTCACATAGTAAATATTATCAATTATAAAACTCGGTTTTAACCTTTAGGGCAAAGCATTTTTTCTTCATTTCAAACCATTCTCTATCATTTTGCATCATATATTTAATATCTTAAAACAATTTCAATATAAATATAAAAAATATCTATCAGAAATTTGGAAAAACTATAATTTATGATGGTTTTTTTTTATCAAGCAGTGCCCATTCAGGTGTTTTTTTTTGATTTTTTGATATATTTTTTTCAAATAAAACAAATAAATAATGGATGTACCTACATAATATTATTTATTTAATCATAAAAAAAGTTAGAATTCAATTTTTATTTTTTTACACCCATTTACGTAATACTTTTCAAAACATAGTATGTAAAGCGGTACGTTACATTGCTTACAAAAATAAGATATGCGTTTTTGCTCTCTAGCCGTACCACAATAAGCACATCGACAGCTCTTTTTCTTAGATTTACTCATGAACTGAAACAAAAATAAAACATAGTATCGTAACAGTACCTACTGACCTACAACATTACGTTTAATTGTTGTAATAGTGTTTTGCGAACGATTGACGTACGCTTCATATTAGATGGTTTATTTCGTAACCAGAGAACGTTTTCGACAACGTCTTGCCGCACTAAGGTTGATAATTTGATATTTAGTGTATGATTTATAGCTCATAAATGAGGTGGTCGATAAATAAACCGTTTTTGACCTTTGCCCTATAAAGGGTTTTAAGTGTAGGTATATCATAATTTAATTATTTATCTTCATCGGAATCTCATGACTAAGGATCTCAAAGCTCATATCAGTGGGAAAACTGTTAATTTGGAGCATTTATCTCCAGGTTCTACTTTATTCTATGTGATCATCAACATGACTAAATCTTTATTTTTGTCTTAACCATCTAAGCCTCTGAGATATATTATAAACAAATTGCTGAAATAGGAAATTTTACTACATCCATTTGAGTCATTTAGTGTATTGTATTTTTCAAATATGTTGCAGTTTTATCGTAGTATTTTTTTCTATTGTTATTCCCTTTTAGTCTCTCATCTATTTTCAGCAGAGATCTGTGATAATTATATTTTTTGGCCATAAATAATTATTGTAATTTATTTATTTAAAAATACACGTTAAATACATAACAAGTTATTAATTCAGGACGTACACAACATGATATTTAGAATAAAAATTACAAGTAATTAGTTAGAGAAAAAATAAGGTAGAGAAAACCATTTATTCAACGGAAAATTCACAAGATTTTGAGAATGTAATATTCCATATATTGAACATAGATAACCTTAAAACTCCTCAGAGACATACCCACTAAAAATATCATATTTGAAAAAAATATAATGCTCGACAGGGTTTGAACCCGTATAACCGTAACTTCTGCAACAATGTTACCAAGATATTGACATAGATTTTGAGCAACATGTCCAGCGACATATTGCTTTACTTGTCCCGTAGTGTGACCATGGCCTAAATATTCTTCTGATATTTTGTTAAGTTTGAAAAGTCTTATCAAACAAAATATAAAATTAATATATCAAAAAAATAAAAGCGATTCAAAGGAAAAAGATAGAGGATACATGTTAAAAACCCAAATTTTAAACAGGTTATTAAAAAAAACTATCGAATGAAAACCGAGTAATAATTATTTTGTCTGGACAGTCTAGTGATTTGACAAATAATTTATGCACAAGATAAATAGTATAGTCTTATTTTGTTACCTTAAATCTAGGATCGTATTGATGTGATAATACGTTGAGTATTACAAACGTACTGCAATAATACGTATGCATATTATGTAAAAGTAGACCGAATCACGTTTTTTGCAATAAACTTTATCAGGGAACAAAGACCTATTTAGACGCAGTAAAAAACACACTTAGGGATATTAAATCAGGACGATTGCTGACTCCACTGATGTCTCAATAATAAATCGAAGGCATGCTCAGTTACAAGTTTCGGCGGAAACTATTTGGAATCCATTACGCTAATGAATTTCACAAAATAAATTTCCATCGACATCTGCCGCCTCCTTCGAAAAGTTTCCGACCCAATTCCTGCGAACGGCAGTGCTGCCATCAGGTGTGGAAAATTTTTGCAATAAATTCGCCAATTTTCCCGATATTGCGACAGGGCTTTTTGTTATAATAGTCAAAGGCCCGATTATTATTGCCGGTTCCGATGAAGCAATATTATTAATAAATCTCTGGTTTGATATCGCACGTTAACTATAATGAATAGATAGATTATTATTTTAATCAAAGATACCAAAGAAAAATATTATTTTTTTACAATTAGTTTTCAAAATGAATTTTGAATATAATTATAATTCAATTTCAAAAAACTAGTTGTATTATGAAATTATATTGTCTTATTCATCACTCATCATCTACTCTACACTACACGCCAAAATGGATCTCGATAAATCATTGAAATATATCCACTCTCCTCTATCTGCTGCAAACTAACAGCCCAAATGCTCAGCGTAAGTCAAAATGGAGCTTTTATGGTATATTCAGAGCATAACCCTGGACATTCCTTAAACGTTTTAGATAATTTATATATATAACTATGAAGCCTTATTATCTTTAATATTTATTTTAAACATTTGATGACTGCATAAAGTATTTTTATTACATAAAATAGTATTTTTTTAAACATCTCGTTCTAATGTTTTAGAATATAGTCATATTTCAGTACATCCATGTGCAGTAGTGTTAAGATTTTTTAGATTCATCAATTTTTAAACGCATTTACAAAACCATTAGTAAAACGAACGTTAACATTATATAGTGACATATTTACGATAAAAAAATATATTTTATAATCTTTTTGATCCCAAATTTGACAATAATTAGGTATTTTATTATTCAAAAAATTAGCACAATTAACAGATTTGAATATAATTCTCAAGATATTGATTATAAGCTATGTTTTTGACCATTTAAATGTGATAAACATCCTACGAATAATGATTGCTTTATAATAATTATTGACATAAGAATAAGGTAGTATTTTTTTGAAATACGCCATTTCTATTGGCATTTACCAGTAGTTAAGCTACAACATACGGCTATAGCCATAAATTGACTAACGTAAATGAAGTAGGGAGGTTAATAAGGCCTTAAAATTAAATAAATAGATTATCTACATAGTTTAAAGAATGTCCAGGACCATGTTTTGAAAATAGCATAAAATCTCGATTTTGACCTACGCGGAGCACGTCCCTCCTTATGCATTTAAAACACTGCAGTTTAGGTCTGTTTCACCCCTCCAGTTTATTGAAAAGCATCTTGGGCAAGGAAAAATGTAATAGTACCTACTTTATTATAGATAGAGTTATTGGGCAATTTGGGCGCCAAAATAATATTATTCAAAACTGACCTCCCATTATGTCTTAAGCATATAGTGTTTTACCAATGTGACCAACTCTGGCATCTGCATTTGAAATATGAAACACCCTTAATATAAGAAAAATCTAAAATTTACAAGAAGCACACCGTGACATGTAAAAGTTGGATATAACATAGTAAGATCAAAAAAGAAACCAACGGATAAGGAAACAGACAAGGGTATGCAATGTGATAGAGGTTGCTTAGTATATAAAACGGCAATTAGCTTGTCATATTGCGCAATGAGTGGAGAACCACTTGACAAATATCGTCATACAGTCAAATGGTACGCAAGAGGCGCTAAATGTCCTTAAAAACCACTGGATAGACGAACTCATAAAGTTCGGTAAATGTACATAACAGCGAAGAACCGAGGATTGAGAAGACTCGAGGGAACTTATGAAGGTCTTCATCCAGCAGTAAATAGACTCCGGGCTATGTTGATGATGATACTAATAATAAAAATCAAGCATCAATATAGTGTGATTTGGAAATATTTTCCGTTTAACCGTTATTACTCAAAAACCACTAAACCAGTATTGATGACAGAAAAGTTGCACATAATATTATTATAGAATGCATTGTTGGTGGGTACCGATTTAATACAATTTCATCCCTATATCGCAAAGGGTTCTTAATTCACAATAACAATTCACAATAAACCATCATTAGATAAGGTCAAGTGGTCAGATATCTACGGTAAAGTGTCAACATGAGGTGCAAGTAGAGAGGCACGCATCACGTGGGTTTAATCAATTTACTTATTTATAAACGGGGCACGAACTAAAATGTATAAAATGCAACAGTAAATAGGATAATAATAAAGTATTACAGTAAGGTAAAATATAACGTGTCCGGAAACTAAAGTATATCAAAGCCTTCCAACCTCTTAGGGTCGTATAGTACTGGCATAAATTCATGTCATTCAAGCCAGCAGCAAATAAAATTAAAATAACCGATATACTGGATTATTTGTTGGGTTTGGTTAAGTTTTCATTCTTGAATTCATGAATTTTGCCAAAATCTGCTATTAAAATTGAATTGATGTTCATATTGAATCTAATAAAATTGGAGACCGTATAATATACGGTCATCTCTTTCCGATAAGAAAACTCACGGCGAACTGTGCCACGGTGAAATGTTTTACGTACAATTTACATATAACCAAAATATAATACAGAAATACAATTCGCATAAAATCAAATACAATCAGTATCTTTCTCAAATGTTTTTATGTCATTCTTGAAATAATGCTAGGTATTACTAAAGTATAACTTTAATTCCGATATAATTTGCATCAGAAGTCTTTCCTCTGATCAAAAACAGATTAAATGTTAATAAAAAATAATTAACAATCATTTTCTGAAAAGAATCTTGCGCGTCTCAAAAAGGAAGTCCTCGAGATGTTTCGCACTTAAAATCCAGTTTAGATCTGCAGGAAGAAAGACAATGGCGCCGTCTACTTGCAGCGCGCAAAAAACAGTTAATTGGATCTGCAAAAATGAATTCTCCGCGAGCATTCAGCTGCGACGAAAACTAATTAAACTTTCTCTTTGGAAAGTGTAAGATAATTTCCTTTTAATAACGTGACCACTCCTGCTTAGTAACTGTATAAGATACTCAGAGAATCGTTTTAACTGTGGAAATTAGTTTATTTTGGATGACCGCTTAAATGTATAATGATGTAATGGACGATAAATAATTTGGAAACTTAAAAGATTTCATAAAAAACTCTTCATATTTATAAATATGTACATGTAATTAAAATAAACCTCATATATAATAAACGCTAAGCCAAGAGATGTCACGGAGACTTGATGCTTTCGAGATGTGGCTGTATAGGCGCATCCTCAAAATTCCTTGGACTGACCGGGTGACAAATCGTCGCTGTAGGATTAGTTTGTCGAATAGACTAAATGTCAAATGTTCAGGAGACGAAAAAAAATTTGATTATCCTATATTTAAATACATGTAGGTATTTAAAATGTTGTTTTTACAGCATATGAATGCTGTTTTCATTACAAAGCAATTTAAAGAAAAGGATGTTTCTGGTCCATTTAGATACAATAAATCATTCTGCATTAAAAGGTCGATTTCGACAAAAACGGATATTCGACAAACCAATCCTATAGCGACGAAATGTTGAAGTTTTTAATCGAATGGGGAAGGACCAAGAAGTTCTACGTAGTATCAAAACCAAGAAACTACAGTACCTCGGTCACATTATGAGAGGACAAAAATACAGCATTCCCCAACTTGTCATTCAATGAAAGATCAATGGGAAGCGTAGAAGAGGACGGCGCCACATTTCATGGCTTAAGAACCTCCGTGATCGGTACGAGTGCAGCTCCACTGAATTTTTCCGGGTAGCAGAAGACAAAGATAAGATCGCCTTGCTGGTGGCCGACCTCCGCTAGGGGATGGCACAATAAGAAGAAGAATTAAAATAAAGCTAAAATTAACCTTGATAAAATTTTCAATTCTGGGGTTACAGGATTACATTTTATGGGCATATTTATTATTAAAAATTAGTTTATTAAGTTTTCTAAGCATCGCTTAAGAGATTTTTGACTAATACATAGTTTTATTATTTTTATATCTATTTTAAAAAAATCAATTTTTATAAAAATATAAATGTGTATAACTTGAAATTCTTTTTATTTATATCAAATCAAGCTTCAATATTGGGACCATACATAAATAAAATTTGAGATCAACAACCTTAAATTGCAAGCTTCGTATTTTTCCGCTAGTTGCCTTTTTAAAAAAGGCTCAGTAAAGGCTTCACCTTTAGTATCCTTATATTTATCACATTCAATTTAATAGTTTTGAAACAAGTAGTTAGTATCTGATGTATCTACGTTGACAGCTATTTAGGGCTATGAACTAATCTTTGAAACGGTTGACTATAACCGTTCCGAGGATAGATCCATAGCCCAAAACAACTATCAAAATAAATAATTAATAAATAATATTGTAAGTAATTTTCACACACCTGCATTTTATCACCACTACTAAACTATGCTGAATTTCACTACTCTACCGACATTGGGTTTTGTAGCCTATTTTATTATTAACAAGAATATAATAACAATATAGGTATTTATTATATTTTGTTGGTACGTAAATAATATTATTGGCTACTACGATTATTAATCAAGAGGATTTAGGCCAGACTATTTCACACGGAGTTATTTTTGGCAAGTCGGTTTGTCATCGTAATAATGTCAAAAACGTAGATTAATCTAAAAGAATCAAAATCGATAAAATTGCACCTGGATTTTAAGATAGCCTTAACTAAATAATATTTCACAATATATAGTATGGTAATGGTTTTGTGACGAAACTTTTTATTTATAAATAAATATTTCAAAGCAATTATAATGAAGTTCTACCACGTAATCGCGAGTATTTAAAAAAAAAGTAAGAATTTGGTTTGCTTCTTTGTAAAATTTGCGTCTTCTATTTATAATATGTATTGGTTGGGCCAAATATAGTGGCCATCATTCCTTATTTCCCCACATACCTCACATCTTTATGTATTATTGTCACAAGTCCAGGCAACCAGCAATTACGGGTCATGAGACGACCTTGATTACGAATAACATTCAGTTAGCTCAAGTTCCTGCAAGACAACTAGGCTTGTTGAACCTAACGCGCTCTAATACGATACGAACGAGGCCGCATTAACTACAGAGTGACTCAAAACGCATGTGTTTGACCTTTGGTGCGCTAAATCTGATACGGTTCTAGCGAACGTCGCGTCTATTATCTATCCTGAATATGTCATCATCATTCATCCCTAAAACCAAGTGAAACTGTGAGAGTGACATTTCGAACCATCCGTTTACCAGTGGGTGAGTGCGTGAACACCGAACCAGTTCCAGCGCGCCAGCCCTCTCAACAAAAAAGGTCAGTGTTTGGCATCCGTTTACATGTGATGCCCCTCCCTCTAGATCCGTAATCCACCACCATCATCTTCAAATTACAGCCCACTACTAAATGCGCCAACATGTATTTTAAAATACAAAATCATCACAAATAATTCCAAAAGCTAATAAGTACCTACCTGTTATTACGTAAATTGTTTCCAAAATATTTCAATAGAAACTGTACGGAATATTGCCAAAAGGCAATAAATAATAATCGACAATCTAAACTATCCCAAGGACGGCATCTATTATTAATTATCGAGGCCTGCAATCGTATTGTCTCATATTTCTATTCAGGCTGAGCAAATTTTAATTCATTTACAATTTCTAGTTGAATAAGATTATGTTATCTACAACACGTAAGTAAGTAGAAAATTTGTGATATTTATATGATACAACTAGTGGTGGGAATCCGATTAATGAGTAACTAACTAATCGAAAAAATAATCTAAATTTCGATTTAAAATTGCTGCTGTTGCCGGTCTAATCCACTATTAGGCACATTGAGCCATCTGGTCTCATAGTCAGAAAGGCAAATTTTGTTGCATTTAGAAAATTTACGGCGTCATACTGCAAACGTAAAGATCTCTTCACTTAGGCCTTGTTCGCATGGCACGTTTTGACTCGCACGCATTTCAGGTATATGTGACCTCATTGAGCCGTCCACAAGCACTCGCGCGTGGTTGAGGTACAGCTAATCTCATTAAGGTGTCTGTATTTAATCGCAAAAGACATGCGCCATGTGGACAAGGTCTTAGATTGTTCGTCAGTTTTATATTAGCTTTTATTTTATGTTAGTTAAATTTTAGCCATCCTCCGTACTCCTCTCTTCCATCTTAATCTTCACACATTGTTCAAAGTTTTTTTAAAGTCAATTAGAGCACACTTGAGTACGTGAATATATCAGTCTTGGGTTACTACTCCTGGAATATTCTCATTCATAAAAAAAATGTTGCTAACATTAAAACGTATGGTCCAGTAAAATTACTGTTTAAGACTGGATTTGGTGTGGTTTAGTGGGCGCATTGAATTATTTTTTTTATACAAATACAGTTAATACAGCTCTTCTGAGTGGATTCATTGCTAGAGTAAGCCATATATTATGCAAGTACAAGACCGTTAAAAATACTCGTAGGTTGTAGAACAAAAAACGATTAAATATTCTAAACTGATTTTTATTTTTATTCTGAACGATTTCGTAATAATAATATTGTAATGTAATACAATTCCACTGAACAATTTCAGGAAATACTACTTTCATTAGAAACTTAGTATATTATTTGAAGGCAATTCATTTCCGCCAAACATCATTATTGTACTATTTGGAAACAAGTCTTCTGAAGGTAATAATGGATAAGGAATCTATTGAATAGGAAAATGAATAGTTGCTTTTGATAGCTATCTTCCTAGAAACCTAAGGCTAATCCCTATATTAAATATCACAACGTTTTCCAATTTAATGTAATGGTTTGAAAATATATGCTATATTATGATACCTACTGTTTATCGATAAATACGGTACAAAACATTCATTCATTCACAAACAGAATTCTTCTAAGAGCAATCCCTATACACACAAATTTCAAATAATATTTGTGAGGGCTCCTCTTTCTTATTCAGATTTCGTAATAAATACATGTCAACCCGAAATATTTTTTATTGCTTTATTTAGTAACGTAACCGTACGTGATAATTGATATTAGTAACATCTGTCACAAATGAAAATTAGTCATGTATGTTTAATGGCTTACATTTTATCGATGATTCATCATACATTTTTTTACATACTAATTATATTATAAGATGCATACAATTATTATCCTCTTTTTGCTACTGTATGTTATGTAATGCTATGGATGGATTGATGGTGTATTCTCTTTGCTTGTTAAAATTTCAAAGGTGGTTAATATCACATAATTTTAGAATTTACTTGTACATAATTATTCACAAGTCGACGTTCTATATCTGATCAATATTTTATTTTTAAAATTATCAATGGTTTTGTTGACTCGCCAAACCTACTCGAAAGGGTGGGCTTCCATTGTCTATCAAGATTTACGCGAAACCAAACATTGTACCATGTCAGTCGTAGCGATTCTAATTGTGCACAAAACTTTTTTATTCGGCGCTCTTGTTTAAATAAAATTATAATATGTATTTCTACACAGTTGATCCTTTTAATAATTCAATTGTTTCGTTTAAACGCGCTATCCCCAAAATTTTGCATAAATAGATATATATATATCTATACTTATATATATATTTTTTAAATGTTACTTTTTTGTGTATAATTTAATTATTCATTATTCTTCCTCATTTTTTCCATGTAATTTTCTTATATAATTTCTTTATATTTATGTAATTCTTACTCTCTATCTTGTTAGGCTTAACTATATTATAATGTATACATTGAAACTTTGCTGGTTTCAATAACTTTTCATTACTATATTTAATTTTTTTTAATCAATATGTAACGGTTTGTTTCCTTAATAAATAAAATAAATTAAAAAAAATGAAAACACTTCAAAAACATAATATTTGAAAAAATGGCACTGAACTGGATCTCTGAAGCGCTTTCTGAATTTCGTTACTATTGCCAACTGACTTATGTATTATAAATCAAAGTTGGTATTAAAATTATTACCTTAATTACTAACCGACGTTACGGATCACTCCAAGATTTTTTTGTTATAACATACTTGAACTTGCTAATGATTTAATTAACTATCTTTTTATTCAATGAATCATTCACAAGATTTAAGCTTCAGAGAGTATTGTAAGAACCATTAGTTAAAATTCGTCGCAATTTATTAGATAAGATACTATAATCATAGTAGTAGTTAGTGCACATGGGCGCGATTCCCAAGAGACGCAGGTTTGAACCCTGATGGGTGACGTATTTTTTTCAAAAAGATTTTTTCTATTGGTTATATATTTATAAGAAGTGTTTTCAAATGATGTAAGTATGTTTAATTCAAAATATATTGTCGCAGAAAGCTAGATATTTACCAAAATATATAATTGTCATACAGGACGTTTTGAGCTCAAAACTTACTTGTTGTTAAGTAGTATTTTATGGTTATCAATTATTATCAAGTCAGAGAAATTATACGTAGACAACGCAATTTTATTTTGACCCAACGATTCCCATCAGTAACTTAAACACAATGGGTCTTTATCTGATGGAAGCGATATAGAGTATTGAATGTATTGATGCTGATACAACTGTGTCATGTTCACCGATGACGTATTTCAATTATTATTGTACTTGGGATCCACATGAACATAACTATATCTCCATTCAGTCATCTCTGAGTCACACGAAGGTCCTGACTATAGTTTGTGAGAACCAAATGCTTACCATATAACCGTGACTACAGAGTATTCATAATTCCCATTGATCATTATCTTTTCCTATTATATTTTTATCCTGTACCACTCATTTTCATCCCCTATTCCTATTTTAACGGTTTAATTTTAAATTCTAATGGATTCAAGCTCTGTACTATTCCATTAATACGATTTATTATAATATGCTATTGAGTGTATTGTAATTGATAAGATAGGGTTTTTACTAATTAGGATTTTTACTGACACTTCAACTATTCATAATTTTTTTATTGTAATTTTTGTAAACTTTGACTTGATATGTAGGTAATGAAGTTTTTACCTACTTTATTGTATTGATTTATTATATAAGCTAGAGTAAAAAGAATTCGTTGTCAGTGTGTGTTTACCTTTGGTGTACACGGCGCCTGAAGATGCCAAAAGGCGAAACCCGGGTCGCAAAAAACGACTTAAATGGAATATTAAAGAGCTTGAATCCATTAGAATTCAAATTCCATATAGTACCCTCACTCGATAGTATTAATATGTTTAATTTTAAACTATGTAAAGCTTTAATTACATATCTTCTTGAAGCGTCCGATGTGACAACAGAGAAAAAATATATTTTATAATCATATTATCTTACAAAATAATTTAATTTATATATTTTGATTGTCATAGTATTTAGTATGTAGAGCATTGAGAGTTTTACTAATATAAACAGTCAAACATAAACGAACATGAATATTTTGACTAAATTGCAACATCAGGGTTTTAACAGCGCAATGGCGATAATACATTGAATAGGTCGTGCTGTTAGAAACAAATGTAATACAATTATTTCCAAGTAGTTTAGGTTAGAAACTAATTTTGCATCGTGCTCATTATAATATGTCAGAAACGCAACGCGAAACTTATATTAATCAATGTTAAAGTAACTATTTAAGTTTTAAACTTAAATTGTTTCTAAACTAATATACCGGTCCCGTACAATGTGCTTTAGCTGAGATCTCTAACGTACATTACAAGTTACCTTCCTATAACTCATACTAAAACTCTATACCAGTGGTTCACAAACTGTGTCCCACATGTATTTTTTGTGTCTTGCAAGGTTTCTTATTAAATTTACATTCATACTTTAATGTAAACTAATCCCACTCGAACCTTTATAATATTTTGCAAGATGGCGGCCGTAGCAGAACATGTATGAGTGTTAGTAAAAAAATATAATATATAATAATATATTAGTTAATAATTAAAACACTAATTTGATTGGACTAATTAATAGGACCACCTAACAACTGAGTTCACGGTCGATAATTTTTATATCATTACAGTTTTTTGAAAATGGTTAGGTATCTACTACTTATTAAATGTGTGGATACAATATTTGCCTTCAAAGTATATAGGTAAACTAAATTTTAAACTGAATACAATTAATGCATTTACCCATTAAGTTAATTGTTCTTTTGCGTCAGAGCACTAAACAACTTTTGTGAATAATAATCAAAGTTTAATCATGCTTGTTTTTTATCCAAACAGAACTCTAAACTCGAGGGCTTAGTGTCAAACAACACTATCTACAAAAGTGCAACTTTACAGGAGAATCGTTATTTTAGATTCTTGTAACTCAACAAGGGAAATGTTTATTTAAAACCTAATGTTAATATTTTATAATTTATTGTGTATTGCACATTTATCTTCATTATGATGATGTTAAAATTTATAGGGATAGTTTTTAAAAAATATGAATACAAGGGTAACTTATGTAGTTAGCGTTAAATTTTACTGACGATTTAATAAGAAATTAGAAAAGATTGAGTTAACGTTGTTTGACTACCATGTAGCCGTAAATGTAAAATAACGTTATCTCAACAACAAAAAAAACACTTTTTTGTAGATAACGTTGTCTGACTTTAAACACTCGTAGGTTACATGAATATTCAGTTGAATTAATTAATTTTATTTATTCACGTTTTACTTTTAACCCCCATTTAATAATAATAGCCTATGAAAGCCTATGAAGAAGATTTTCAAATGATAAGCAAATATTTAATAATAATAATAATAATATAAAATAATGCTATTAATAATTAATAATTTTAAATCTTGTGTATTACGAAATAATGTCATTAAAAAATTAGCAAGAACAAGTAGGTAGGTAAATATTTAAATTTAGGAAGATACCTTGATTTAAATTCACAAAAAATATTTGATAATATTATTGGAAATTGAGATAAATCTCAGACGCATATTATTGAATGTTATTTTGGCGTGATTAGTATTGTAGAGATTACTTAATAATAAAATTGTTAAAGCACTATGTATGATGGATTCAAGTTCGATTGCCGCTCAGTATTAGTACTTAAAAAAAAAAAATTTGTAATGTGCATATTTCTGAAGTATGTAGGTATTCCAAATAATATAATTGTATTATTATGTTTATGTACATAATATAATATTATAATATAATATAATTATTAAAAATAAAAAGGTATGAATATTATATTTTCTAAAAAATCACCAAATTTTTGAATTCTCTAAGGTTTATCATTTTTGCTTATACTGTATTTGAAGATAAACAATTTCATTATTATCTGGTGACATCCCCAAAGTACAACAAGATCCTTTTCCTTCATCCTGTCAGGAGGCTTTCGTGATTTCGCTTCCATGAGAGTTTAGCCTCCGTCAAGGGATGCTTAGCGTCCTCTTTCATGTTCACAGCTCAAGAGCATCAGTCATTTTGTTATACTATCTCTCTATTTTCTTTGGATGACCTATTTATACATACATACTGACATTCCATAAAATAGAGGCCTAAATTTAAAAATAAATTTCTCACATACCGTATTTTTTAATATAAATAAATAAAATTATAAGAAGCTGTTTATCAATGACTGAAAAATAACTAAATACATATATTATTCTTTATTGCTACCATACACTAAATTAGTGTGTTAAGTTTTAATAAATACGAATATTGGTAAATTGTATTTAAAATTTACTTATATTTTTGTGACGTAATGTTATAGACTATCATAATATATTATATTATATCTATAATATATTATATATTAGGCTGTTTTGAAACAATTTATAATGTTTCAACTGATCAATGCCTGTAATAGGGATATATTAAGGAACATAACTTATATGCGATGTATAATCTCATATTTTTTTATTACTAACTATTTCTTCACTTCGAACTTACGAAACATTAATTAAAAATGCTGTACGACTCATCAATGCACTTAGATACAATAGGTAATGTGTTAAGTTTATTTTTCAAAGATCACCGTTGTCCAGTGAGTGATGCGCTTGCCTTTCATCCGTGAGCTTCGGGTTCGATTCCCTGTGAGGTCACAATATCATATTTATACGATTTTCTCAAAACCTGGATATTTGTGATTGTTTCACTTATATTATTAATTACTCTACGACTTAACGACACTACTCTCATTGGATCTTGTGGCTTTTATAGTGTTAACATTAAGAATTTTCAAAATAATATTAATTATTTTATTGGTGTATAAAATGTATTTTTTCATATACCTATTATAAATATTTAATTTTATGTCAAAATATTTTTTTTAATTACACCTACATACATTAAATAAATAAAAGTGATATATTTCACTGTTAATAATATGTTTTTTCTTAGTCAACGCTAATACTAAATACTTCAATATGGTGCGTCACAAAAAGAATCGTTGAGATTAGAATTTACTACTTGAGAAGGGTATTACAAACAAAGATCACGATAACTGGTATGATAAAATAAAATGTAAAAAGTAATACTTTTGTGTTTTGCCCGTTAATATAGCCGTATTTAGGTACATTTAGTGCACACTTATCAACAACTTATATAATATAATTTAACCACTGACTTATCCACCAACCACAGTTTACATTAGTTTAGTTCTCTTATGTGTGACAGATCGCAAGATTGATTGGTTATGTGAAAAAGTAAGTATATATTTAAAAGTTCTTACCGACTACTTCCATATGACCCGAAGTGATGGCGGTGGAAAAAGAAGGGGCGTCCGCTGATACCTCGCAGCTGAAGTTTCCCGATAGGGCAAAATCCACCCTCTGTAAGACGGCTTGCGTTGCATTCGATGCTGCTAGCTACAATAAATGATAAAAAAGCAATTTAGTGCTAAGCAATGTTTTATTTTTTTTAAATAATTATTTTTGATGCTAAATTTTTTATTCAATAGTCTAGGTAAGTATAGGTGGGTAGTAAAATTCATATTACATAGATAATTATTTATTATAATATATACATAATAATAATATATTCTTGGAAAAACAATACCGTTTCACAATATTATATTTTCAGAAAAGAACATTCAACAAAGTCAATTTAAATATAATATTTTATACCAGTTTTACCTTTGCAACAACGTCACCTCATACTGCAAGATGTAACAACAGTTATATTATTATCAGGGTCTGTTTAAGTCGTGGTTAAATTAAGTATAAGTGATATAATTAGGGTAAAACAAACTTTTATTCAAACTATCATAATATAACTCTACCACGTAAATACCAATTCATTTAATAATTTATAGTTTTTATTTTATAAAAGATTCCGCCAAATTGCAAAAATGGCACTGCGGTATACAATATATATGTGAAAAATTAAGTATAATGTATATTTCATTGTTTTGAAAAAATATTTTTAATATTTAGTGATAATATAATGAAATATTTTCATATTTTAATGTATGGTGGGTAATTCTCTCCCCAATGTTTGATGAAAAATTTTCTGTACAGCTCGCGGGCCACCAGTTAGACAGCGCTGATATAGAAAATCGTTAGAAAAATTCTTACATACGGTGGAAACGAAAAAAAAACAAATTTTAATACTTTTTTTTCTATTAATTAACTAAAAAATATATTTCACCCGGTAGTATTACAAAAACTATAGTTTCAAATAGATTAACTTTCAGGGATGGATATCTTAACTTTACTAATTCATAAACCAATCTGTAGATTTTCACTGGCGCTACACTTGGCGCTAGAAACAATTCAGGTCAATAGCAGCTGACTGCATAATATATTGTATTCCAGACGTCATGAATTATTTCGCTCTAGTGAATCATATTGACTCTTGTTACATCCTTATAATCGCCATTTCTCCATCTTTTGTATGAGCGAACTAAGGATCGAGTACTTACGGGGTTCTCTTGTAAACCCTCTGAATTTGTATCATCTTTACAAAATATGGTATAAATTTATTTATTGTACCTACTGCTTGAAAATAAATCCATATAAATAAAAAAAAAACAAGTAAGCACAGCAATGAATCGGTCACCTTTCTTTATGGTTAGCAAGGGCATAAACTGAATTATACCAAAAACATTAATATAATAAATTAATAACTGAACTGACGTTTATGTGGTAGAATTCGACTATAATCGTTTTAAAATAAAGTTATTTTTTATAAGTGTACTTCAATTGAGTCATTTAGATTGATAGTAATTTCGGGCTATAAACATATTATCTTCAGAACGGTCGACTGTAATAACTAAAGGGGGATCCTTATAGTAGTAGAGGCACCTAGCGGAAAATTACGAAGCTTTCAATTTGATACATTTTTTTGATAATTTACAATTTCTACTATTTTTATTAATAAATATGTATCTGAAAACACTAAAAAGAAAAATATTATTTTTTAACTTAAATTATTGTAAAAAAAATGTGAATTTTTTACATATTTATGTCCACAGTAATTATTATATTACATTTTATGGTCATATTTATTATTAAAATTTAGTTTATTAGGTTTTATATGTTTTCACATAGAGATATTTGACTAATAATTCATAGTTTTAATATCATGTATACTTATTCAAAAAAATACCGATTTTTATAAATAAGATTGATATAAATAAAAAGGATTTCAAGTTACCTATACACGTTTATATTTTTATAAAAATCGATGTTTTTTAAAATAAATATAAAAATATTAAGGGGGGACATGCTCTGCATAGGTCAAAATGGAGCTTTGGTTCTATTTTCAAAGCATGATCCTGGACATTCCTTAAACGTTGTAGATAATCTATTTATATAATTTTGAAGCCTTATTATCCTTTATATTTATTTTAAACATTTGATGACTGCATAAAGTATTTTTATTACATAAAATTGTATTCTTTTAAACCTCTCGCTCTTTTTTTAAAAAATAAAAAAATATTTTTTTTTTAAACGGTGCACCGTCACCCCTGCACATTTATGTACTGAAATATGACTATATTCTAAAATGTTAGAGCAATAGGTTTAAAAGAATACTATTTTATGTAATAAAAATACTTTATGCAGTCATTAAATGTTTAAAATAAATATGAAGGATAATAAGACTTCAAAATTATATAAATAGATTATCTATAACGTTTAAGGAATGTCTAGGATCATGCTTTGAAAATAGAAAAAAGCTCCATTTTGACCCACGCTGAGCACGTCCGCCCTTTAAAAACTTATTAAAATTAAATTTTAATAATAAATATGACCATAAAATATAATGAAATAAAATCGTAATTCAATACAAATTCACATTTTTTTAACAATTTGTGTGTTTATCTTTGACCTAAAAAAATATTTTTCTTTTAATGTTTTTAGATAGGTATATATTTATTAATTAATAAAGTTGAAATTGTAAATTATCATAAAAATGTCTCAAATTGCAAGCTTCGTATTTTTTTGCTAGGTGCCTCTGCTAGTATAAGGATCTCCCTTAATTAACTATACTCCAAAACATATATAAATTTAAATGACTCAATTACTTAAATTAGAATTAACAAAAATAACTTTATTTCAAAACCATCATGAACAAGAATATTTATTTGAAAGAATACCCATCAACCATTTTCTTGAAAAAATAGAAAAATATTTACAGATAATCCAGCCAAATAATGTAAAGGAACTGACCTTACTAAAACTTTTAATCAAATTTGATATCAAAACGAAACAAATAAAAAACTATTTATCATTTTGGCGCAGCCTTCGTCGATAGCAAAAAGAACTTTTCCAATTTTACAAGTTCCCCATAAGTGAAGTAGTGACTATTAAAATCATTCTCAACATTTTTCATATCAAACTTTATCGCAGTTGAAATGGTGTGAGCGTCGGAAACTTTATCAATTATTTAGCGATTTGCACGAAATTAGATTTAATGCATTGTGAACGCTGTTTCAACATTTGCAGAACTCGTTATGTAAGTGTTAAATTGAGTTAAGCACTAACAAATATTTGATAGAATCGCGCCGGCCAAATGTTGGCCAGCCTGTATCTGCTATGTACAATAACGGTCATCAATTTATTATTATTGATCACTATACAATTTAAGTTTCTGTGGGAGATGTAAAGGTGTTTTTTCAGCCCGATAGAAATGTGCTTTTTTATCATATTTTTTATTTGGAAGATTAATACATGACATTCTTTTAGGTATGTTTACATAATACAATTTAAAATTTAGAAGGGATCTTATATAGCTACATATTTTTATCTAATTGTGGTGTAAATATAAACTCTGCCAATCTAAGTAGTATTGAATTGTGTGTCTCTAATAATTATCCTAGAAATTGTGAGCATCCGTTGTATGTTCTCCCAGGATTTAAAACTAACATGTCATTATTGATGCCAATTGGGAGGGCAATAACTATTTTATATCAAATCACTTCGGATATTGATACATTCTACTAAAGTAAGAGTAAGTTTAACTGGACGTTGTTTTATAATTTTTTAAGATAATTTTACTCATATTACCCTTTATATTTATAATTTTGTTATGTTCATTTTTAAACATAACCAACTTTAACCTGCTAGCAACTCAAATTATTAGCGATGGTCAAGTTGGAAGAGCGTTCGGCGAATAAACAGATGTCGCTGTTGGAATTTCTGGAGACAATGTCAGGTCGCGTGGTGTGACAGTATAAATATGGGCTTTTTGTCTGCCGTCCAGAACAGTCGTGCTCCGGTTGGGTCTACCAACAATATTAATCATGGACGTCACCTAATGGAGCACGATGAAGTCATGTCAAGAGTCTCTGATTGGTCCAATTGGTATTTTAAAACTATTTAATTGATCCACCATTCTTGCTTTATTTCTTTTCAAACTTAGCCGCTTATATTTAAAGTTAGATATTTCAAAGTCCAGTATCGAGCTGCCTAATATCCATTTAATATATTTTAAATTATTTTCTTTGCGATACTTAATATAGTTTCTGTCAAGTATAAATCGCTCTTTTATTTTATTTGTTCCCATATTCCACACTGATAAATATTTATTATCTTTCACGATCGTAAGATCGTGTGGCGCCCAGAAATTTATTATGTTATTCCTAATCCTGGATTCCACGAGCCATTATCCGTGTAAATTGCTTCATCAAATTCATTATCAAATTCCAGTTATCAGTTACGAGATTTCTGAAGGAGTAGCGGAGTTAGGCTTGGAAAAGATCAGGTAACTTCACGACCCGGCTTAATGTCTCATGCTCATGTTTGCTTATTTTACTTTATTATAGATTCTTTATTTTGTAATTGTGACAACGTAAATCACAATTACAAAATTTTATACATAACAATTTGTTATGTTCATTATGATGTGTAAAATAAATAACTAAAATAAAATGAATTAACATATTATAAAAATGATTTTGGGCATATGAAAATACAACAAAATTGGCTTTTTTGGCGACCAGGTCAGACGAATGGGGTCAATAGCTGGTTCAACTGACTTAAACAGCTCAGAAGTTAACCGCCTTTCAGGATGATGATAATCCACATTCATGAGGGAACGGCTGAGAAGACTAGATAGAAGTATAGGTCTTCGACTATTTGAAGAAATAATATGCAATACGTGGAATGATTTTCACCAATCAGGTAATACACACAGAGAAATTTAATAACCATTGATGCATAAGCGATATCAAATTGCCTGATAAACATACATTGTATGAACAGTGTATACACAACTCGATATAAGACTCAAATCTAGTAAGAGATTCCTGACGACTTAACAAAGTGCTAAGTACCTATACAGAAACAGCGAAAAATGTGTTACTACGCAGTCTCTATAATGGTACCAAACGCTATACTGGTCTGTACGCAATACTTTTCAGTTTATATGACGGCAAACTTTAGCATTACCAGAATGTCTTGAACCAGTAATAACAAAAAGGATAGGAAAATAATAAAGGTGGCAATTTATTTGTAGTTGTTACTGTTAATATATTTTTCTCTTCTTGGTCGTGCACTCATGGCTGAGGATCGTGACCACATTTAAATTTCGCCATCCTTTGAGCGACCAACACTTTCCATCCTTCTCGATCTTCCGCTTCTCTCAGGGCAGAATGGATGGTGCCCCCAGTCAGGTCTTTCACTTGGTCGCTCCGTCACGCAGACGCTCTTCCTCTGCTTCGCCTTCCCTGGAAGCTACCCAAAACTACCAGTCTCTCCAGGTTGTCCGGTCCGCGCCTGACAATATGTCCAAAAAACTGCAGAATTCTTCTCAGACATATCGTCGAGAGCCGTTCCTTTATCTTCAGTCCCTGGATGATTGACTGGTTCGTCCTGTGCTCCGTCCAAGAAATGCAAAGCATTTGGCGCCAACACCACATTTCAAAGGCATCAATTGCCTTCCGTTCTCTTGCCTTCAGGGTCCACGACTCGACTCCGTATAGGAATATCGAGAACACTAATGTTTGCACAAGCATCATTTTTGTGGCAATCGAAATTCCCCGATCCTTCCATATAGTGGTAAGGCGTGTCATCGCACTTTTTGCAATTTGTGTGCGCCTTTTTATTTCCGCTTCGCATCCGCCCTTTCCACTGATGGTCGATCCAAGATATACAAACTCGTCGACTGTTTCGAGGTTTTGGATTGTACTTGATGTTGGTAGAAGGTTGGCCCGGTCAACAACCATTAACTTGGTTTTATTCCTATTAATAAGGAGGCCGTATTTGCGACTCTCTTCCTCTACCCGGTGTAGCAGCTCTGTGAGTTCTCTTTCATCAGCAGCGATTAGTGTGGTATCATCTGCGAATCTTAAGTTATTTATTTTCTGGCCACCAACTGTTATTCCGCCTTGCCAATGATCTAGGGCTCTTCGCATTATATGCTCTCCATATATATTGAATAACTGGGGAGATAAAACACATCCCTGACGAACTCCCTTCTCGGTTCGGAAACTCTCAGAAAACGCACTCTATATATTTATTTTTAAAGAAAATATAATTTAATTTATTATTTTAAAATAACATATTATATTATTATAAAGAAGAAAAATCGCTAGTTTAAATCTTGCTGTAGCTTAAAACAACCCATTGGTGCATATATAAAAATATATATATATATATATTATATATATATTATATATAAGAATAATCGGTTTTTATTAATCTGTATGTATACTTTAATGTATTGATTTCGTTTTAAATACGATCAATTCAAATAGGAGATCTTTTGGATGTTAGTAAAAGAATCGAACTATGAACAAAGGTAGCATTTACGCGATGAATTTTAAATGTTATACAATATTCTTTTCAGTTCATAATTATTATAATAATAATAATATCATCATCAACAGCCGAGGTCGATTCATTAATGGATAAAGGCCGCTTTAGCTGCGCGGATGCATTTTGGTACCTAATTTTATTCTTCTTTGCCACATAAATCCACCAAGCTATAGTATTTTATCAATCCAGCAACCTTTAGGGCGTCCCTCTCGTTTAGTACCTCTTAGGTATATAACCATTCTAAAATATACTCACTCCTTAGAATTATTATTCAATTAGCTTTTTTTTTTATTCAAATGAATAATTCAAAAGATTTAATTATGTAACAATATTTTTTTTGAAAATACATAAATTGATGCACAAATAACGTAATTAGATAATATTCACATAGCATAGTGGTCAATGCACGTGGGCGTGAATCCCGAGAGACACAGATTCGAACCCTGCTGATTTTTTCTATTGGTTATATATTTTTCAGAATTGTTTTCAAATTAATAAATTATTATTCAAGTTAATTATTCAATTTTTTTATTTATCCCGACCATGTCTGATAGTAATAAGATCATATGGGGCTCCACAGAGTGGAGGTTTATATTAACAGATTTTGTTTTTACGAGAAATGGATATAACTACTTGCTTAACTCATTCGCTGCTGACTAGATAATGATTTTTTAATTACCACTTTTAAAATGCACGTTAATTACATCGATCGGCCGCCTGGTCACTACGCGCTAGGTGCGTCTTCAGCGTCCAAAGTATTAACCTATTAGGTACATACTCTGACACATACACAAATTGAAAAACAATATATTATGTACTTTCCAGACCCAGAATTCAAACCTAGGACCCACGTTGCATAGGCCGATGCTTAAACCACGCGGCCATCGCGTAAATACCTAGTATCAACCCTTATTATTCCAACCTTATTCAAAACTGTAAATCGTACCGGCTTAAAAAATATAATAAGTTGTAATCAATAAACCATTAACTCAATAGACTGCTTTGTTAAATAAATGACAGTTAGTAGTTAAATTAACTTGTCCGCTTCTGGTATTTGGCTGCAATATTGACAAAAAGCTCAAAGATCAGATTTCTCGAGTTGACGTCGACCAGGAAAATGTATGCACATCTCACGCATGGGAATGGTGTAATACGAAACGTAACCTATATTTCACCCATCCACATACGTAACGCCGACTAGGATGAATCGATTTACATCATCATCCACCTACAACCCTCCAATTTAGCTTCTCTGCATAGGGTAACTTTTAAAGTTAGTAATCTTCGTAAACTTTTATTCGGAAATATTTACTGAAAACCGCCTGTCATATTGATAAATAATTTAACAAATGAAATATTTTGAATCACAAATTATTAAATAATTGTAAGAAATATAAATGAAAAAAAAAACATCGAAATATTGTTTTAATATTATAATAATCGTGGTAACTGTCATTCTTTGTGGAATGTCATTATACACCAAATTTTATTTGCATTGCTATATTTACAATTCGAAGTCTCAATGTCAAACAACAGTATCTACAAAAGTTTACAGGAGAGCCAAATAACATTTTTTTATTTTCTTGTAACTCACTAAAAAAGATGTTTAGGTATTTAAAACCTAATGTTCATATTTTATAATTTTTAGTGTGTATTGTACATTTATCTTGTTTATAGTGATGTTTAAGTTTATCGGTATGATTTAAAAAATATATGAAAACAAGGGTAACTCTATATAGTTAACGTTAAACTTTACTGATGATTTAAGAAGAAACTAGAAAAAATGACATAAAGTTGTTTGAATATCATGTAGCCGAGAATGTAAAATAACGTTATCTAAAAAAACACCTTTTTGTAGATAACGTTGTTTGATTTTAAGCATTTGAATTTTGTCTATTAGTTATCTGTTCTGTCTTTAATACTATAAGTTTCCATCAAGAAATTACAATAAAAAAAATATAACTATACGTCATAATTTATTTTAAAAGCTCAGCGCATCTATTCTATATACAATGCTGTTATCGGCAGCTATCGAGGGTAGTTTTACATATGTTTGTATCGAAGTATTATAATTGTTATAATAAGTTAGCCATATAAATAGTCAAAATTATTTATCTCGCTCTAAAATTTAGCACAGCAAGGATTGCAAGTTACACACATTCATATTTTTATAAAAATCGATGTTTTTTAAAATAAATATAAAAAATATTAAAACGATGAATTAGTCAAAACGAGGAAAAATCGAAAACTTAATAACTAAATTTTAATAATAAATATGACCATAAAATATAATGTAATAATAAGATGTGACCCTGCAACGAATTCAAATTTTATTACATTTTTTTACAATATTGTAAGTTTATCTTTAAATTTAAAAAAAAGTCTTTTTAATGTTTTCAGATACATAGTAATTTATTAATACAGTTGAAATTGTAAATTATCAAAAACAAATCTCAAATTGCAAGCTTCCTATTTTTCCGCTAGGTTCTCTGCTGGCGTGCCTCTCCCCTTAAAAGTAACCAATTCCTATAATAATAAACAGCAACCAATTCACTAATAATAATAAATTGTATAAAAGTTCTTAAAATAAATAACAAATATGTAAAAATAAACAAAAATGAGTGAACTGACTGACCAACTTTTACCTTTAATAATTATCATGATAGCGGGTTAAAAAAACGTACAATTATTGTGTTTTTATTTAAGTCCTACGTTCATTAATCCTGAAAAAGTACAGACGACTCAACAAAAAAGTAGCATTCTCGCAAATAAATAGCATACCCGTATACCATATTATTCTCCAAGCGGACCTTCCCAATAATTAGCTATGGCCAATGACCAAATTACTATCTCTCCTTTTGTATAGCATTATTATATTATTTGAATCGCAAGGTTTTCATACGCATTTGATATGTCGTTCCAGAGGGTATAGTCAAACCGAAGCATTATTTAATTACCTTTGAGTCCCTTATCGTACCTACGCAAGCATTCACACGAGCGTAACATAATTGTGACTCGAAATCATTGTTGTTTTACAATACGAACCCGAATATACTCCGAAAAAGGAAAACGGTGTAATGACCACTTTTTTCTTAGTCAAAATCTCGTGGTTAAAATCTCAACCAATCATATTTATCGATTAATTACGATTCAATTCCATTTCTTTTAGCATTTCAAAAGGATAATACACTTCCTACTAGTTAATAGATACTCTTCATGTGGTCTGTTTATCTTGAGGTAGCTTTTATTCATTTTCCCTGACTTTTGTCTAGAAAAGTATACATTCGCAACTGGCCTCGCGTCATGCAAATTGACACCACTGGATTTTAATATGGATAACATTGATTTGAATAAGATATGGTTTGAACAGGATAGCTCTACATACCATACGGCGATCATAGCATCGATTTACTGAAATCAAAATTTGGCAATATTTTAATTTAAAAAAAGGACGTGTCAATTATTGATATCTAAGATAGTACGATTTGACATCTCTGGATTATTTTCTGTGAGGTACGTGAATCCATTGATTTATACTGATAAACCAGTAATATCATCTATTAATAATATTATACATTTTCCATTGGTGAGTGTGTATAATACCTGAAAATACTGAAAAGCAAGACCTATGCCGCAAAAATGATTAAAAAGAACTAAACGCAAAGTAATTATAATTATAATTTAAATTCAAATTGCTTTTTTCCATTTCTAATAAACTGATACTTAGAAATACGCAAAAAGAGTTGTTACTTTAATATAAAAATAATGTTTATTATTAAATTTTCATACACAAATTGTAAAGAATCGGTTTAATACAGAAACGACCGTTATTGTCTGGGACATTTATAGTTTTAAGGTTTTATGTATTGTCAATTATTAATTGTAATGTAATTATAATGTAAATGTAATAGAGACCCAAAAACCTGTAGTTTATCGTGATATAGAGAGATGTATCCTGGGCGTAACGCAAAAAGAGAAAATCGGAATTATTGAATAAGGAAACATACAAGAGTTTGCGATGTAATAGAGTTCACTAAAATCCTCGAATGGGCGGGATACATACGTAGTAGAAAGGACAATTGCTGGAAAAATCCAGTTGTACCAAAGAGCTAAAAAACGTCCACAAGGTACTCGTAAACGTAGAGGCCACTGGATCGATAAAATGATTTAGTTCAGTGAAAGTACATGGCAATGCAACAACCATAGAAGTGAAATCGGCTTAGAGTGGCCTTTATCCAGCAACAGATAGATTCAAGCTGACGATGATGATTGATGTGTAATGACTGGAAACTTTTAGTGTGTACAATACGTATAAAATAAATAGTATAATGATGGAACGTTCTAGGCACACATTGTGTGACGTTTTATTGATAATTTAGAAAATTAATATGAACCCGAAGTTGTTTATTAGGCTGGCAGTGTTCAGATGCGACAAACTTTTGCCTTGAGGTTTTTCGTGAAAATTAATGCAAAATAAATTGAATGTCACCTTTACTTGCGAGGTACTAAAAATTCTGAAAAAATCTTGAAATCATTTTGTGGAGAATCGGGAAAATGTTTTTAAAAAATCACACTTAAAATTTAAATACGTTTTTCTTATACAGCAAACGCTTAATATAATAACAACATATCCACATTTTATTATTATTATTACAACATTTTCCTTAGCTCGTATTAGACGCTTAGAATATATCAGAACACGATGCCAATGCATTTTTAATACTTTTAGCCATCTTTAAGTAGAATTGATTTCATTTTCAGTTAATTCTTTTTTGTATGACAAGTTATTTCGGAAGAAATCCGTAAAAAGTAAAACTATTATTGGTTGCTAAGTGGGTCCTAACAACTAAATTATTAATATTAATATATACGTGCGTTACTATGGAAATCAATATGACATTTCAGTATTATTCATTATCAAGTATACATTTTTTTGATCGTTTAAGCTAGTCAAGTCAAGTTTATATGATTCAACAGAAAACTTAAAAACGTTGTATATAAAAAGATCTTTTTATCTTGTAATTATTCAATGATATATTTGTGATGTTAAACTCAATATTAATATAAAACATTTTTGTTCGTTTAATTTATAATTAGATTTTTTTTTAAAATGAAGTTTTTTCGTCGATTTAATGAAGAAACAAAGCAGTTATCTTATATTCTGTTAGACTCACTTTATATCACTAATTAGTGAAGTAGCTATTTTGAATTTTGATTCATTGATAAACTAAATATAACTCAAATATATTATAACCGCAATATTTCTCTTTTGTGAAAATGGTAACGGTATTTTGTAGTCAAAGCAAGTAGCAAAACTTATTTAGACGTAAAAAAATAATAACCAATACGTATAAAGGTATGATATTTCGTCTAAGCCGAATGAAAGTGGTGTTGAGCAATGGTTCAATAATAATATTAATACTGTCGACCTTCGCCAAGAAAAATAAAGAGATATATGCCTTCAATGGATCCCAATCGCACATGGGCATTGAGGACAATGAAAAGGCGGATGATTTGGCAAAGGAAGCTAGCCATTCAGGGGTATATACATATAGCACTACAATGTCCTAAATATGAACTTGACAGACTACAGCTGCAAATTGCGGATATCTATGAGAATGTCGACGAATTGAAGGGTGTCCTGGCGGTGGGTAGGACGGAAGAGTTAGGCAAAATTGTGAAGTTATTTAACAGAATAGGAGTGAGGACCTGATTGACGGATCTCCTTCTAGAAGAGAAGAGGCGATATGACAGCGAGTTGCAGTCAAAGCCTCGGTAAAATCACAAAAAAAAAAAAACTGTCGACCGAGGGTACTTGATGAAATTTGAATTTAAATTCTAATAGATTTAAGTGTTGTACTATATTCCATTTGAGTCATGTTTTGCAACCAAGGTATTATTAGTACCTGAAAAAGCCGAAATGCGAAACCCGGGTCAAAAGAAAAAACGATTTAAATGGAATAGTACAAAACTTAAATCCATTAGCGTTCAAATCTATTTTTGAAACTATCAAAATATCTCTAATCTGTGGAGGTTTATTTAACTATAGCTCTTGTGTACATAATACAACTCACTGCTTGGTGCAATTTAATATCCAATTTGTTTACTAACGGCAATATTCATATTACGAGGGTGGGTCAATAATTCCTTAGAAAAAAGCATTAAAACAGTTTTTATTTTTGTATTTTTTTTTTATTTCTCAACATAATCTCCTTGGAGCTCAATACACTTGGTTAGACGTTTCTCAATTTTTTTTAAACCGTCAGAAAAATAAGTTTTCGGAAGGTCCTCAAAATAAGCATTTGTCCGATCGATGACTTCTTCATTTGAAAAAAAACGTTGTCCACTTAGCCATTTTTTTAAGTTTGGGAAAAGGAAAAAGTCACTGGGGGCTAAATCTGGCGAATACGGTGGGTGGTCGACCAATTCGAACTTCAATTCTTCAATTTTAGCCATTGATCGTAAACATGTGTGAACACGGGCATTGTCCTGATGAAAGAGGATTTTTTTTCTGTTTAAATGAGGCCGTTTTTCTTCAATTTTGTTTTTTAGCTGGTCCAATAAAGATGCATAATAATCCCCTGTTATTGTTTTTCCTTTTTCCAAATAGTCAACGAAAATAATTCCACGTGCATCCCAAAATACAGTAGCCATAACCTTACCAGCTGATTTTCGGGAGTATAGTGGTGTATCCATGTTTCATCTACAGTCACAAAGCGACGAAAAAATTCATCCGGATTGCGTTGCATGAGCGACAACAGGGCTTTAGAGGCCACCACCCTATTGCGTTCATTGTCGACTGTGAGCAAACGCGGCACCCATCTTGCAGAAATTTTTTTCATGCCCAATTTGTCATGTAAAATAGAAATGACGCTACCTTTTGAGATCCCTGTAACCTCAATTATCCCACCCAACTTTAATCTTCGGTCACTTAACACCATATCGTGGATTTTATTGATCATTTCTGGTGTAGTCACCTCTAAAGGACGTCCTGAGCGTGGTTCATCCTTTGTTGATGTACGACCACGTTTAAATTCATTTAACCAGTTATAAATAGTTGCAAGTGAAGGAGCAGATATGCCGTGAACTAAATCCAACTCATTTTTTATTTCCTTTGCTGTTTACCCTTTTATAATAAAATGTTTAATAACAGCTCTAAACTCAATTTTCTCCATTTTCCATTTTTCCATTTTCCACAAGCAAATTTTTTTTTAAATGTACGAGAAACACACAACAACCCGACCAATCTGATTGAAACTTCGCAGCATACTGAATCGGTAGTGCCGCTGCATGAAAACAAACCGCTTACAGTACTAGTCGCGCCACCTGTCGGCTTTTCTAAGGACTTATTGACCCACCCTCGTATATTAGTGAAGGTAATAGTTATTTATAATATCATATAGGTATTAACATCAAAGGACTTTAGAAGTTTTGTGTAAATTTGAAAATACTAAATGATCTAAAAATGGTGTTATCATTTCAACCCTAAATCCTTGAAAGCTAATTATGAATGGTCAAATTTGTATATATTTATTCCAGGAAGGTAGGCAATGTTTATACACAATATTTCACAAGCCAGTCATAAAAGTTTCAACTTTACATTTGGCACAAGTTGATAGTAAAATAAACAGATGGTGCTGATTTACATTCTTAGTTGTACGGGTTATATTATGTAAATAGAAAATCCCGGGCGAACGATAAAATTTTACTTTCATATTAATATAATACCAGCGACCCTTAGCATAACAATTTCGCAAACATATTACTCTACTGAATATAACTTGTTTTTTACTATTATAAGCATAATAATTATACCTACCAAAAAAGGACCCTCACATAAACACAAACTCTACCAGCCAAAGTTACATAGTAGCCAATGATTAAATTTCTAAAAAATAAACCATACTTACTAAAATATTAATTTTAAATGATTAACATTTTTCACAAACTGTTGTAACAGTATTTAAATTGAAATTTTAGTAATAAGCTACTCAAAGTATTCGAGTGGGTATAATAATAATATATTATAATATATTCGTAAATGATATCTGAATATTTTTACGACTTT
The DNA here is from genome assembly GCF_057557595.1 of Rhyacophila brunnea. Taxonomy (NCBI): domain Eukaryota; kingdom Metazoa; phylum Arthropoda; class Insecta; order Trichoptera; family Rhyacophilidae; genus Rhyacophila; species Rhyacophila brunnea. The sequence continues at coordinate 37,610,849 of NW_028232837.1, read as the reverse complement.
TTTTATTTGGTCTTGAAAAAATCCTTTTCAAAGTAAATATCATTTTTTTTTGATTCATTGAAAAAATCAATCACAGAGATATCTATTATTAATTTATTGAAATAGGATGTTCGCATTATTTACTCTTCCGTGTGTAATTATTTAGTTGTACCTCATAATTCTGCTGGAGTGGCAACACTTCTTTTGTGCCAAAAATTTCTTGAAAATTTTGTAATAAAATCAAAATATAGTACTAAAAATCTATATGGTTGCTCCAGCATGAAAGTGACAATAAAAAAATGTGCATGAAGTAACTAAACTCTACGGTCCCACCGTGTTGGTTAATCTTGGATTTGAGTAATAATTATTTTAGATTTATTTTAAAATAATTATTGAGTGGATAACTTAAAACCATTCCTTGTTAAAAATGTAAAATTTTCAAATGTATGCTAATATAACGAAATATAGGAGGTATTTGACATCAAGGCAAAATGCAATGCTGTTGTTGATTTATTGAAGGTATCTAGCGACAAAATGCGAAAGATACAATTTAATACATTTTACTACAAATTTACAATATAAAGTTATAATAATTATAATATTAAGTAAGTATATATAAATTGAAAAAAAGGAAACTTTTTTGAATTCAAAGATAAACTTTCAATTTAAAGTAAAACCTACATTATAATTTCATCAGTTTTTACATTGAAATGTAGTTTAATTTATTAATATTTTTTTATTTATGTTGAATCAATCTTCAGTTTTGTGACTACGCCAATTATTATTCTGCCATTTGATGGTTCTGGTAGCATTATGCTCTCCTTTAATATTATCTAAAGAATAATTATCTAACCTTGAAAGGAAACAGAATATATATATATACATATAATATGCAATGAAAATTTTCTTTATGACAAATAATGCAGTCGATTCGTGAAAAGATTTAAGAAGGCGCTTCGAAAGTGTTTAAAAAAATGGTAAGTATAGAATATTACTAAAAGGTTTACCTGCAACTAACATTACACATCTCCATAATATATCTAAATATACGTACATCTACTACTAATAAATAATAGTATGTGTAATCAATGTGATCTTTGATAATAATTATTATTTTTATTTAAAGGATATTGTGAGTGTAGGAGAGATATACAATAATGAATACTTACATACTATGTTAATGGATTTTTACTTTGTTCTTATGCACGTAGATAATGATAATATTATGTACTTAGTTGTAATTCATGGTGTATATTTTTTTTTTATCTTGGTCGGTCTCAAAATCTGTGAATACGTTAGGTTAGGTTAGGTTAGGTTTTCACATTTCTAAGCTCGCTATTGCGTAGGTTATGCGTTTTGATTTTCGTTTGGTTATTTTGTTATTTGAAATAGAAGACACTTATCTATTATTGTGTATCTGGATAATTTACTTGTCTTAATTATGAAAAATACAAAAATAATATATTTTATAACAATTTTATTGGTATTTTTTAAATGAAATGCCCGAGGGATCAATAGTCGATTAATTTCTTGATTAGCAAAGCATTCATTTATTATTTCTCAGTACAAAAGCTTACAAGTTAAATTTACTAAATTGGCTATTTGTGTAAAACAAAGCCCGGGAATGAAAATGTCAAGCTTCTAATTGTTTTCAAGTAAAAGATTCTTTCATTTATTTCCTTTTGAATTATAAATTACCTGTCGGAAGAAAATTTCCAAGAGACATTCAAACACGATCTCGTTAAAATAATGAGAACACTATTCTGAAGGTTTATGTAACGGACTTGAACAAGGGAAAGAATGTTTTTTTTTAATAAAAGTATCATGAGGCCTAATTTTATATTAATTTCATGCTATCATAACTTTGTTGAAGTATTAAATTTTCCTCTGGTTTGTACAACTTCAAAAAAAAAACTTTTCTTATATCAAAAAGGGTTTATGTTAAATTTGAAGTAGGCTCGGCGACCCTCTTATTATCTACCTACTCAAAAAAAATTAAACGCTATGCATTCATTATCAATACTATCTAGGGACACTGTCAAATTCAATCCTAATTATCAAACTAATTGAAGGTCAAAATAACTTCACCGTAGTGATCTGACTATGACGTAGAAGGGGAGACAACACCATTAAAGCAGAAAGTAGTGTGAGATTATGGTAGGCAATAGTAAATAGGGGCGTTTTCTAGGTATGACCAAAGTATTATTAATTATCAAAAAAATATCCCAAATTGCAAGCTTTGTATTTTTCCGCTAGGTGCCTCTATAGGTACAACCCTCGTCCTTAAGTGTTTAATTTTGTTTTATGAATATTATCGATCTTGGTATGGTTAAAATACTTAGGACATACTTCAATTAGTCAATTAATATTAGTTGTTAATTTAATCACTTACATCTACATTGATTCCAGTAAAAGGAAATATCCTCGTTATGGGATGATCAGCTGGCGAGTATCTGTAGAATTCGTGGCGGCCCCTGTACCACTTGACAGTGTAGAGGGGCGCGCCCTGCAGTTCGTAGAGGCACTGCAGCGTCACACTGCCTCCGCGCTCCACCGCCACTGGCAAGATGCGGAGCTCGCTCACACGGAGGCACCACATCTCTGCAAAAAATAATATAAAATATTTAAATAAAAAATTAAGTCGAAATGGTGATCCTGACACATTCCTGGTCATCAAAAAATTCTTCGGAACGAAATGTAGGATCCCGTGTTACGCCCGATTAAGACCGGATGCGGTGCGGGGTGGATATAGTTTGGTGGAGTCATTAACCTCAAGAGTGGGGTTATGGCTCACACTTTTCACTATCCGAATTCAAATTGCGTTATTATTAACTATCGGTTTTTGTGTATTGTGTATTAAATCAAGGAATATTAATTACCTCAATTACTAACCGACGCCCGGCTTTCGCCAAATATTTCAGATATAATGTCTACTTGAACGTGCTAACAAATTTAATAAACCATTCTATTATTCAACGGATAATTCATAAGATTTTGAGAATGTTACATTCCATAATATATTGAACATACATAACTTGAAAACACCTCGGATATAATATACCCACTATAAATAATTATATTTGAAAAAAATATGATGCTCGAGCACCGATAGTCAATAATAACGCAATTTGATAAGCATTTCATGTATGACCTACTAGTTTAAATTGTCGTAATTAGATAGAAGCATAATTACTTAATGCACAGTTGGCGCGATACCAGTGGTTATACGAATTCAAATCCGGTCGAGCATCGTATTTTTTTCAATTATAATTTTTTCTAGTGAGTATAATATTATATCTGAGGTGTTTTCAAATAAGCTATCGATCTGTTTATGTAAAATAATACACATTATTATTGCTTATAACTAAATAATATGAAGTGTTTCACAATCCTTACTTCGGAAAAGGCTACCAACTTTGCGATTTAAATCAAATTACTAATGTAATATAATATAGTTGGCATCGGAAGTTACAGGTAATTCAATTATGACGTCATTGCATTTGCAAATATTTTTTTGTTTAATAGAAAAAATGGAAATGTTCGAGTGTTCGAAATAAATTTTATATAATAATAAGTATCTGATATTCCTAAAGCTTTTCAGTATCGAATAGAAAAACAATTAAATAATAAAATTGTGACTAGAACAAATTTAATCCCAAGTAACAAAATGAATTCTGGTTGATTCGTAGGATATTATTTTCCATATCGCGTCTCAGTTATTTTCTGCTCACGGTCGATTCCCGTTATTTTCATTTCGAATTTTATATTACACCATGAGGTTGTCGTTTCTCATTGACACGTCATAGCGACAGAAGAATATTTTTGCAATTCACAAAAATAAATTCTATTGTGGACCATTTGTTTGGCATTTGATGTCGAGGTAAACAATATGTAACGAACAAAAAGAAATATACACCTGGACAGTGATACGGATGAGACTAAAATTGGTATTTATAACAACATATTTATGCCATAACTACTACACACGGAACAAGAAGTACGAAATTAATGACATTTCAAAAGCATGACGTGTAAATAAGTAAATACGCGTACAATATTGGTACGCGTAACAAAAAAATACAATTTTGTATCAAAAAACCAGAAATCAGTGTTCAATAGATTTCTGGTTGTTGTGTGACAACGTGTGAAAATAATGGTAATTTTCTGATATTCGCGTGGATAATGATTTGATAATTGTCCGTTAGATGTCACTCTCAATTTATGATTAAGCTCATAAAAAAAATTATTAGATTACCAACAATAAAATTATGTAATTGTAGCAATTTCACACCATAATACTATATTATATAATATATATTAAAACTATGTTTGATTTGCACTGTTTTAGTACTTGGATTTTGCTTCTAAGTAATTATAAAATATATTTTTTTAATATAAAAGGTATATTGTTATCATTTAGTTTGCAATTTTAGCCAATGCAAAACAATATCATTATGGTGGTTAATTGTTTTTTCGACTGCAGGTATATTCTAATTTAATGGTCATGTATAATATGATATATCTCTATATAATATGTAATGGTTTTCCTATATTGTAATTAAACAATGTATCAAATATGAATGATTTCAAAGTACGGGATGACCATTATAAATATTTAAAAACAATATTATCTTGAATTACTACATAATCGTTTAATTCTTTGAAAAGTAGGTACTCATATATAATTTTACTAACAATAAAATAAAACGTAATATCAAATATTTATTTATTTAAAAAAGACACATTAAGCACATAACAAATTATTACTACATGTTACTAACAAAGTACAGGTAAATCGACTAGAGAAAAAACAAGTTAGAGAAAAAAACAAACCAAAAGTAATGTTATAGAAAATAAATAAAATAAAAAAAGCAAAACCTCATAAGGACTCCAGATAATGGACTCATACTTAGGAATACTCGATACTAACAGCACCTAGAGTGTACATAAAACATTTGGATTCTTGAATGGATTGGCTTGTCTAATGACGAATCCTAGAAGCTTTCTCGCACGCAATGCTGTAGAAGTGGTGTACGAATGAATTGATAAACGTGAGTCAAACAATATGCCAAGATCTTTAATTTCTGATCAACGCTTACGCAGATAATTTTACATTAGATAAAATTTGAAAACAGAAATGTGCATGGGCTTTCTGCGTAGTTCTTAATTGAAATTAAGGATGATTAAACAAGATCGTAGTCAACATTTAAATATTTTTAAATTATTATTGGCTAATTTGAGCGATTTTCAATTAAGGTGTGTATTTTATTGTTCTGAACAATAATTCGATATTACTAGAAGTCGATTAAATAATAATATGGCGACCAAAATGACAAAGATTTCTAAATTTAATGTCCTATATATTTTTTCTACAAGCTGTACAAGTTCCATTAATATCGATCGATTTTGTTATTGGTGTAATTTTTTTATTATTTATATTTATTTATTTTAGATGGGCTTTCCACCTAGTTTTCTATAATTACTGTGTTCTAAGTTTTTCTAAGTCTTGGAGGCGCCGCGTAGTATACATAATATGCTCCAACTAACGGGCGGATATGGCCGAAGAAGAAGATGAAGAAGTTTTTCTATAACTATATTAGTTTTCTTAATGTTATTATGTTATTAAAGAAAACTACATAACTGTACGGAAAATATAAAAATAGAAAGTCAAAAGTTTCTTAGATAATATTATTATATTTGCTAGTTGAATTGATATGTATAAAAAAACAAAATAAAAATAAGTTTAATCAATATTAAAATAGATTTTATGTGTAGTAACAGTGATAAGATAAGATGAGGCCGTGTTTTTGCGTATTTCATCAGTATTTACAAAATATGAAATATGAAGTAGGTAGTTTTATTTCCATAAAATCGTAGACAAAAATATTGTTTTTTTTTATAGAATGACCTTTTTTGTGATTTTACCGAGGCTTTGACTGCGACTTGCTGTCATATTGCCTATTTTCTTCTACAAGGGGATCCGTCGATCAGGTCTTCACACCTATTCTGTTAAATAACTTTACAATTTTGCCTAGCTCTTCCGTCTTACCCACCGCCAGGACACCCTTCAATTCATCGATATTCTCATAGATATCCGCAATTCGCAGCTGTACTCTGTGAAGTTTATATTTAGGGCATTGTAGTGCTATATGTACAATGTCCTCTAAAACATGACATTCATCGCAGAGTTGCGATTCGCTTCTTCCCATGAGGACATAAAATCTTTTGCTCATTGTGTGCCCTGTTCTTAGCCTCAGTATTAACTTAAGCTCATTCCTCGTCAAAGATCACTCTACAAACCAGGGCACCTCTCGTGGTGATGGTAGAATAGACCTACTCCATTTTCCCTTTTCTAATGATACCCTATGGTGAAAATCTATCCACACACTTTGGTCCATTTTCTTTATAGCCTCATTCCAGTCTAGGTTTTCTGGTATCCACTGATATGGTACCCTTAAATGGCCAGCTTCCTTTGCCAGATCATCCACCCTTTCATTGTCCTCAATGTCCATGTGCGATGAGATCTATTGAAGGCATAAATCTCCTTAGAATGACCTTAGTTTGTATTATTATTATATTGAAAAATGTTTAAAGAAATAAATTATATTAACACAATAAAAATTATTTTTTTCAGAAATATTTATTTAGGTCATCTTAAAGTTAACGTTAACCCTAATTTATTATTTCTTTTGTGTTATGAAATATTTCTTCGAGCACAGAAAATTTTCTCATTTCATTAAGCATTGAAAAGGAATTCATGGCAAAAGGTTTTCCGCATTGGAAGGGTATTTCTATATGTATCGAATAGTACGGGAAATTAGGCTCAATACAAACCATTAAACTTTGCCTGAACTTGATAATACTAGATGGATAAATTAATTTAATATATTTTTATATTAAGTAATATTACATGAAAAACTTCTTGAAAACATTTATATGAAAATGAAAAAAGCAGTATTTTATTAGCAATAAAGATGTAATATTATTTATCAAAAATCAATATACCTATATTACAGAACACTATATCGAGGATTGTAATATTAATATATTTATGTTATGTTGTATTTTGTATATGTGGAATAAACTAAAAATGTTAAAATTACTTTTAATCAAATTAGTCACTACATCTGTATTACAATTTAATTACAATTACTTATTTTGATTTAATTGATTAAAGTTAAATTTTGATGTGAGAGGTTACCACAAAATGACGGAAACTTTGTGAAAGTAGAGAATTTTCGCTTGTAAAAACAAATTAGGACAATCGAATCATTTGATCCACTGAATTGAATTGAGAAGATCTTTCCTTTCAACTAACATAATTGTGAAAGCTTTCTTTCTTCCTGAATCTACAATCATAATATATTGGTCTTCATCTACCTCCATCTAGGTCTGTCTAGCCGCTTCCCTCAAATTTAGGAATGTTCTTTAAATCCAACTCGACACTATCCATTCACCCTGTACAATTTCAATTAGGTAATCGTTTACGTTCCGGCTTCCCAAGTGTCAGTTTCTTTGTCATGCATGACTCGTCAATAATATGTACATGATCCAGTCATTTAATGTGGCCCAATTTTATGGACTATACAACACACATAGCATACATCTTGTAATTAATTGTATATTCAACTCCATCCCAACTGGACCGTCGCTGGACCATTGATGTTTCCGAAGATATTACCCAGCTCTCTCCGGTCAAAGGTGCCCAACACTGTTTCCATGATTTTAATCATGTACCAGGTATCCATAACATACATGACAACTAGTCTTATTAGTGTACACAATGTATTTCAATTATCAATACTATGCCTTGAAATGTAGCACCTTCATGAGATCGAAGCGACATTTGATACCTAGCACAAATATTTTTTTAAATTTAGATTATATTATACCTACTCTGATTGTTAATATTGAAACCTAGATATACAAAATTATTGACCTTCTTAAAAGCACTGTTTTGCGTCCTGTCTGGCCCTCTTGATACAATCATACGTTTGGTTTTCTCCACATTAACAATGAGTCTTAGTATCAGTGGCGCACCCAGGATTGAATATTGGGGGGGGGGCAAGGAGGAGAATGTAAATTAGTCCCATAGGCTCTTTTTCTTTTTCACAGCTTAATTTCTCGTCTATCTGTTTTTTGTCTATTGCACTCGGTGTACCTATACCATGGTCCCCATATCCTGAAACGGGCCCTCAGGCTAGGATATTTGGCGGACCCTCTACCTACCGCTAAGATTAAATGTAGTGTGAAACACTGCAATAACGTTTTTCAAATTGTGTTTTAGTTCAAATTAAGGGTACTTATACAGTGAATTATTGGCGATTTTTAATACATCCACTTTAATAATGGAGCTGTCGAGTATCGATACGTAATAATCAAAAAATATATTGCACAATTATATAAATAATTAGAAATGTTCATGCCCATGAAGTGTAATAGCGCCGCAGGCGACTTTTTTACTACTAAAGCTAATTTATGATGGGTGTTTATCTCACTTATCTGGTCAACCCGAAACGCCGGGGGCCCCACAGCCCGGGCCCCCAGGCTAGAGCCCTGTCAGCCCTCCCAAGCCATGACCTACACCACTCCGGAATTCGGGTGGACTTTGATAGTTCCCTTAGGTATTGGGTTTCTAAAAAAACCTGACATAAGTGTTTCGAAATTTTTGTGTTAGAAATTAAATTCTAAGAAATTTTTCTAAAAAGGGTGCTGGAGAATTATTACAAATCATTTTTTTGCCGTGTTTTTATTTGTCTAAGCCCAAAGGTATAGTTTATTGGCTTTCAATGTCAATGTTTAAAATCATTCTGATAATTTTCATTGAGTTTCTAAAAAAAACCGGACATAAGTGTTTCGAAATTTTTGTGTTGAAAGGGGTGGGGTGCTGGAGAATTTCAAATCATTTTTTTGCCGTGTTGTTATTTGTCTAATCTATTGGCTTTCAATTTCAATGTTTTTGGGGGGGGCAAGGCCCCTTGCCCCCCTCCCCTGGGTGCGCCACTGCCTAGTATACTAGCTTAGACTATAGACTATAGTATTGGAATTTTTTTAGGTCTATGATTATAATGAGAGCACCCCGACAAAGTAGGTTATTAAACTAGAGTGAAATAGCAGAATAATAAGTGGACCAAACCAGTATCAAAACTTTATCAACTATATTGTATATTGAATAATATTTATATTGTTTGTTTAAAATAATTAATAGTGAATATCTACGATTAAAGTTTTTACTTTTTAAATTATCTAAACCTAATAGTGCCTGCATACGTAGATGGATTTACAAATGCAAATGGTGCGTATTAAAACAATCGCAATAATAACTGTTTACACGTAAAAGTTCTGACTGTCTCGCCAATCATTCTTCAAGAGAAAGCGTAACGCGATGTTATCATTTTATGGTATTATTTGACTGGTCCTGAAAATCGGTTAACCTCAAAATTAGTCTCTGCGTGGTGTAGTTTGTTTTTTTAGCGGCAGGTTCGTTACTATAGTTCTACTGCGCAGACGAGGATATTGCACGGTCCAATTGTTGCGTGAAAATTCAGAAGCATCTAAACTTTTTTTAATTCATGCATGCAATCTTGCAATTTAAACAATAAAACGTTGTTACACGTGCATTTTGTTGTTATGGCCGGGATAATACGTATTGTCAGCAGTAAATCCATGCATGTGTAAACGGGGTGTAAAGCTTTAAGATGCCGACAAAAGACTTTTTCGTTTGATATTAAAAATATGTTTTTCATCTCAATACTATAACTAAGTAACTTTGATTGTAATAGCGATCAGTAGAAAAATTATCAACCGGAATCGTTTAAATTAGATTGATTTGAAAAAAAATCAATACCTTCATAATGTATCCTCCCTAAATTCTACAAACTACAAACAAATATTCTTCGATAGATACCAATAATATTGGTTTATAGCTTCATGATATATACAATATACTTGAAGCGAAAAGAGATCAAAACCGATCGGCACATTTTTTTTCCAACAATGTAAAAATTGAAGTTACCTAGTTACAGTCTTGAGTAATGATCTGAAAGCTTGATATTTTACGATTAACCATTTAACGATTGGTTCGTAAAATATTTTTAGCGCGCCAACATTCCAAATAGACCGCAAGGAAATAGCCACAAATCTATACACTAGTCCCATATTATAGATTCCAGCTAATTATACCATTTGGTATGAAAAAAAAATCAAAAATTCTTTCCATAAAATTGAATACAACCTGGGATTATACATTATTTTATTTATAAATAAAAATTCTAATAGGTTTTATAAAAATAATCACATTCACTTTAAAAATCAAGGCTTACTGAAATAAGAATTTGTGCAAAAATTTTAAACGATCATAATATTTTAGAAAATGTATTTAAAGTTATGTCCGGGTAACGAAAGAATAAATACAACGATTGATTTATTATTCCATGCATAATTACTTATTTAACGAAAATAACTAGCGATATATTTAAATGTTATGATTTTTTTGTTTGCAATTTTGCAATGCTACTATTTATTTTGTACCAATATAATAATAATATTATGTAATTATTATAGTGTGGAAAGGTATGATAAATTCATTTTTTTTTGTTTAAATACATTAATATACCAAAATTCTATACATTATAATATTCTTGTATAAGTGAATATTGTTAATTTTATCTAAATAGCGATTTTTTTTATTCAACGAATACTTCACAAGATTTAAGATTGTAAAATTCTAACTATTGAACATACATAATTTTGAAAACACTTCTGAGAAAATATAATATTATAACCAATATAAAAAATCTTTATGAAAAAAGTAAGATACCCCGCAGAAATCGAGCCTGCATCTCTCTGGCATCGCGCCCACGCACATTGACCACAATGCTAAAGGAGTCATACTTAATTACGACAAATTTTAACTACTGGCTTTCAATACTCACTGAAACGCTTTCTAAATTGAGCTACTATTGGCGATCGGCTTTTGTATTTTAAATCAAAATTACTAACCGACGTCATGGATCACTCCAAGATTTTTTGTTGTAACTTACTTGAACTTGCTAATAAATTTTAATTAACTATTTTTTTATTCAACGAATAATTCACAAGATTCAAGAATGTACACTATAACCATTGAACATACATAATTTTGAAAACACTTTCTGAGAAAATATATTATAAACAATAGAAAAAATCTTTTTGAAAAAAGTACGCCATCCCGGCAGGGAATCGAACCCTGCATCTCTCGAGCATCGCGCCTAAGCACATTGACCACAATGCTAAATGAGTTATACTTAATTACAACAAATTTTAACTAATGGCTTTCAATACTCACTGAAGCACTTTCGAAATTGAGCTACTATTGGCGATCGGCTTTTGTATTTTAAATCAAAATTACTAACCGACGTCATGAATCACTCCAAGGTTTTTTGTTGTAACTTACTTGAACTTGAAATTTTAATTAACAATTTTTTTATTCAACAAATAATTCACAAGATTCAAGAATGTACCATTCAATTATTGAACATACATAATTTTGAAAAAAATTCTGAGAAAATATAACCAATAGAAAAAATCTTTTTGGAAAAAGTAAACCGACCCGCAGGAATCGAACCTGCATCTCTCGGGTACCGCACCCACGCACATTGACCACAATATTAAATGAGTTATACGCATAATATAAAGATTTTTTTTCTATTGGTTATAATATATTTTTTCAGAAGTGTTTTCAAAATTATGTATGTTAATTTTATCGTTTGATATAATCATTTATCTTCTTCCAACAGGCGCTCTTTTTAACTACGATTTGTTAAAAAATACATTTGCTAATGATATTTTAAAACAAACTTGTATCGATGGAAAGTTTATGAATAATGCAATCATAAAATTTATTTGTGCCTGTCATTTGGTCCGTTATTTAATATTCTGACAACAACAGTTGATTAATCTGCCAGCTATATCTTAATTTTATGCATGGTAATTATTTATACATACAGTATTATGCGAATAAAATCAATGACTAAAACAGATTTTTAATTTGATTAATTATCTGTGGTATAATATTATAATATGCAAATATCAACTGAAATATAAATGAAACAATAATAATGAATTATAGACATCATATTTATTTTTTAAGATCACGACGTATTGAATTATAATCATAATAATAATATGATAATTATTTCATTGAAAGATATGAGGATCATAGTTAGTAAATGGCAAATTATATGCACTAATTCTACTTAAAATGTACATTATTTTGTAAATAATCTGATTACTTAATAGTCCCTTCCAAACCAACCGCTCCGCACCTGACTCGGTCTTAATCGAGCGAATCATGAGGCCCTACGTTTGGATGTGAAACATCACCAGTTGTTTACGCCTGAAAATGTCTCAGGAGCAGATGCCCAAGGCTAAGGTCACCACGCACTCAAGTGTGTTTTGACTGAGTTTACAGAGACTTTCTAATAAAATTACTCATCGGAGAGAGGATCACGGAGAATAATTAGCAAAAAACGATTCTAATAAATTTACATAATAAAACAAAGCTAAAACAATACGGACATACTAAATTATGTGAAGAGATCTTCACGTCCGCAATAAGACGCCGCATTTTTTAAAGCATTATAATTGGCCTTTGTGGCGACCAGGTCGGACGGTAAAGATCTGACTACTATATAATTATGTACTTATTGAATTTAGTATGTATTGGAATATGTATATTTTATAGAAAACAATTGAAGATATAAAAGTCAAATACACATTTATATTCTGTTTTTTACTGCCACTCGCGATCGTTGTGGCAGTATACGCAGTTCGTACTATCACATAAAAGAGCACCTCTCTCACTTTGGCTACTGGTTTCAATAGCACTTTAAAGAATATATGAATATGTCCACATGGATTCAAAACTCATTCAGGGCCAATCTCCACCTAATTTCAATGTCGGCAAACCAACCATCCAGCCAAATCGCACCCAATCTAGAGATCTCATTTTATTTATTATTTTCTTAAACCGCGAGGAAAATATAGTTACTGGTGTGATTCAGAGAATAATTTTAAAGTATTGATCTTTCGGCTATCGTCTCATGCGGCACTCCCTGCCAATACTGGTAGATTACCGTTAACTTTTGTAATAATTAATGCCATTTGACTTGTTTATTATTTTAACAGACACTAAAGTTGTGATCAAATTGAGATGCATGTCACGTCACTGTCATTTTGTCATGGCGACCAATTAATTCTACGGTTTCGTCAATTTGCAGAATATTTTGAACGATCATCACCTCTCTAAATGTAATTATAGAGAGTGAAAACTCCAATGCATTAGTATTTTTAATTATTATTAATTATTCATGCTATATTCAATTAATTTTAACAGTTTCTAACAGAACACAACCTGCAAACTATAGATAATAGACAATATTCTTATAGAAAATACATAGTATCAAACCACTAAAAACAAAAAACGTGATTTTGACATGATTCGAAAATGTGTAGACATCCAGAATATGATAAAAACCTTCTAAATGTCACGCAGGTGTCGATGCAGTGTGGTTCAACGTGAGGTGACCTCATTGTTGTTTTGGTGATTTCGACAGATTTTGCCAACTGACAATGTTCAAAATATGCTACGGGATAAGAGCATCAGTCTGATAAACACCAATAAAAATGACAGTACATACTTTTTTGCGTAGCGGCAGCTTACTGTGACGTCACGTGATAGTCCGCGACATGCACCATAATATATTTCGCGCTTTCTATAGTCAACACCTTGTGACGCAATCAAATTCACTACCATAGTTTTTATATTTTGCAGTAACATTTAATAGAAAGAAAATAATAGAAGGGAAAACTATTAATTTAGTGTAGCCACCAGAATTATTACAGATAGGTATGTTTTTGTTTAATAATATTTGTAATAGTAGTAAAAAACGTTGATATATTATAAACCGATCGAACCAAGCGTCAACGCGATGGAATTGATAATTGAATTGTTGCGTGTAATCGGTATTTAACGTTGGCGATTGCCCACGACGATCAGCGTGAGTCGTCAAATCTGAAAGTACGAGTATGTTAATTAGGGCAATGAATACGCGTTTGACTTATAGCGTGCAGTAACACTGTGGTTCTACTAGAGACGTCTAACGACAACATATATGACACATTTAATGTATTAAAATTCACTCATAATTTGTATGTTGAAAGTATTTTATATAATCAATATGACGTGTATACAAACCGTAAAACTAAAAACAATATTCTTTTCAATTCAATCCTTAACTTACCGTAAAGCATAGTTATTTTTATCTCTAAGTCAGTTAATTTAAGATGAATTATCTTAACGGCCTACATGCTCAGCGTACGTCAAAATTGAGCTTTTATGCTATTTTCAAAGCATGATCCTGGACATTCCTTAAACGTTGTAGATAATCTATTTATATAATTTTGAAGACTTCTTTTTATCCTTTACATTTATTTTAAACATTTGATGACTGCATAAAGTATTTTTATTACATAAAATAGTATTCTTTTAAACCTCTCGCTCTAATGTTTTAGAGTATAGTCATATTTCAATACGTCCATATGAAGTGGTGGGAAGATTTTTTATATTTATTAATTTTTAAAAACAATAAAAAACTATCAGTAAAATTTATGTCGACATTATTATAGTGAAATATTTACAATAAAAAATTATATTGATAATCTCTGTGATCCCAAATTTGTCAAGAATTGGGCATTTTATTATTCAAAAAATGGGCAAGATTAACACATTTAAAGATAATTCTAAAGATATTGATTATAAGATATGTCCTTGACCATTCAAATGTGATAAGCATTCTACGAATAATGTTTACTTTATAATAATTATTGACCTAAGAATAAGGTAGTATTTTTTTGAAATACGCCATTTCTATTGGCATTTCCCGGTAGCTAAGCTACAACATACGGCCGTAGCCAAAAATTGAAAAATGATAATTGAAGCAGGAAGTAAGATCATGTTAACGCGCGTGTTTGTAATGTAACTAAGAATCTTTTTTTCTATCTATGAATGGGAAAATCAAATTTGTCATTGTCGACCTTGACAACAATGAATAATATTACCGTAGCCAGATAAAAAATGCACACTTAAAAGGTTACTCTAGGAATACTCCTAGCGCAAAAAGGTACCTAACTGTCGTCACCCTGTGGAATATATTGTTTACAATTTTAAAATGTTATTCATACCTACTTTTCTTGATTCTGGTGTTTATATACATATTATTATTGTGTTAAAATATATATTAGACGCAGTTTAAGCGTCGGCCTAATATAGTGTCGTGGGTCTCAGGTTCGAATCCTGCATTTGGTAAGTACACATATTCTTTTTCAGTCAGAGTCAGAGTATGTACCTAATATGTTGAGTAAGTGGCTGACATACTATATTTTTCGAAAAACAAAATCTTTTAATACAAACTTCCACTCTCTGGAGGCCCATAATGATCATATTATTAGGATCGGATATGATCGAAAAAATACACACTATATGTAGGTACATGCATTTCAGTAGCTTATTATTTTTTAGTGACCTATTTTATAATTTTTCAACCAGATCTATAGTGATTACAATTTATATTATATTTTTCCATGCCCTAAATAATATAAAAATACATTATTTTTAAATGATGTTTTATACATTGAACATCAGATAGATAATAATTGTCAAACAAGATTTAAAGATTAAACACATTCATACGTTCTTAATGACTTCCGTTTGTATTTTCATAATAATATGCTACACTTTAAATAAATACATGAATTCAATTCATAAATACACCAATACATTAGTTTTTTCTCAAGGACATTTTTAATATAACAAACATTCATATATGACAAAATTATCAAAACAAAAATCTATTTACAAAACGTAAAAGGGTTTTTGAACATTATTATCGGAAAAAAACGATAAAGTACATGCTTCATTTGATAAAGATACTAGATTTTCATTCTAGATCTAATTATTATTTAGGTTTTTTTATAACATTTTACAGGTTATCGGATTTTAATGTACGCTTAAAATGATATATTTCTTAGATAAATTATTAAATTCGGGGAATTGTAATTTGTTGGTAATATTATGTTGAATAGATAAGATTTCGAAACATCGAATGCTTAATTCTAAATATCAGTAGGATTATTAAAATGAAAAATACTGATTCAGGAAAACGGAGCAGGTGCATGCAGAGAATTCCCATCAGCAGAAATTAGATTTCCTCCATAATCGCAAATCTGAACGGGCGTAAAAATGGGTGTAATTTTTTAAAATAATATGCAAAGTAAAAAAAAAATAATTTATCAACAAGAAATATCCGATACTCGTAATAGGAACCTAAATAATTAATGAAAACGAATTGATTTTAAAATATATATTATATATTATTTACAGTTTTATGTCAGTAGTATTTATTTTTATAATGTAGGTTTAATAAACAAACTAAATAGTTTATCTTATTTTATTTACATAACTGTAAACGAAAAGATTAAAAATGCTTGACTTATATACATTACTAATCATAATATGGTTTCATACTATCGCTTAGTATTTATGTAGTGCTCCCTTGTGGCGTAGAATAGTATATATAAGTAAATGACTATATATGTATGCTTCCTCCTCCAATGATTGCCATAATAAAAAATAAATAGTTGTAAATGTAATAGCATTCTTAAACAATCATTATATTTTAATAATTTGTTTTTAATAATGTATTTTGATAATATGGTAGATTTGACTTTATTTCTTGGGTCAATCTACTGCGGGATGAAGATCTCCCTTAGCTACCTCCACTCTTCATGTTCCCTAATTCTTTACTGCTACATACACTCACCAAACTGTACGAATTCGTCTATCTAGTGGGTTTTAGGGCATTCCTGTAAGTGTTTAGTGCCCCTTGGGTACCAATGTATGACGGGATTCGTCTAGCGGTTGTCAACTCACTGAGCGACATACCAAGACATTGCTATTTCATCTGCTTAGCAAAATAAATATCGCATCGTGTACTTTTGTCTACTTCTTTATCGATTAGTTTCTTTTGTTATCTTTACGGGTAATGCCCAACATGCACCTTTCCATGCGCTGCTCATATTTTACCACGTTTTTATTAACTCGTATTCTTGTTTGTCCAGTACAAATTTTTTCTTGTTTATCCAATACAAATCTTGCAATAATCGATTTTTAATTAACTTCCCGACTAGCTAGACATTTGAAACTTTTAGAATATATCAGAACATGATGATATGCATTCTTTTAATACTTTTAGCCATTTTTAAGCAGAATTGAATTTATTTTCAGTTAATTCTATGTTGTATGGAAAGTTATTTCGGAAAAAATTCGTAAAAAGTAAAACACTATTATTGGTTGCTAAGAGGGTCCTAGCAACTAAATTATTAATATATACGTGCGTTAATATGGAAATCAATATGAAATGTCAAAATGTCATTTCAATATTCTATATTTATTCAGTATGTCTATCAAGTACAAAAAAAGTATTTATTAATACATAGAATTGTCAAGTTTATATGATTCAACAGAAAATGTAAAAACGTGGTATACAAAAAGTTCTTTTTTTATCCCGTAATTATTTTGATTTTCCTTACATTAAAAACCTATGGTTCACACGTAAACATGAGCGTTGGTAGCATACATTGGTTGAACACTTTACGCTTAAGACACAGTGGGTGGTCACTTTTGAAGATGCTATTCAGGTACCCAAATGCACTATATGCCAGTTTAATTCTGTTAGCAATCTCAACATATTTACCACCGTCAATATCTGACATTTGTTGTCCGATATAAATGTAGTTCTAATATTTATACATACCAAATGAAGGAGCCTTTACAAGGAGCATATTCTTGAAATAATTATATTTAACAAAGAATATAATATTATAGTACGTCAAATTCCACAGGTTGTATTATGAAACCCGTTGATGTACCTGTAATTTATATAGTTAATTTATATTTTATTATATAAGTATTTAATTTTTAGTTTCAGTAGTTTTGAATGTCTCCAACAGATATTAAAAGGCTTATAACTATTTTTTTAATAATAAAAGATATATTACAAACATCGTAAATAAACATTCCAATTCGATTAAATCTCTAATACTGTTTGTAACGTCTAATACAGTCTTAGCTTATTATTTAAATCACAAAAGCATATTACTACCTACATGATCTTCTCTAAATTGTTTCTTAATAATATTATATAAACAATGTATTCTTAATCAATAAATACATTCATTCAGCTTGAAAATATTCAGACTTTACATAAAAATATAAAATTCGTCTAAGGTAGTATAATAATGATTCATAAATTACTTAAATATAATTGGTATTAGTTTGAAAAATAATTAAACTTACCGTTTATAGAAAATATAAAAGTCAATAATATTATGTAAACACTCCTATACTCGTACATCACTGATTCTTTTTATTCACACATACTGATAAAGGCACAAAAATTACTTGCCTCCAATGCATTGTCACTTAATATATATTTTTATATTACAAAATGATTAACATTTTTTTCTAATTCACATGAATGTTATTATTTATATTTAACCATTACTTTGAAATCTTCCATACTAAGAAATCAGAAGTCACTCTTTAATAAATATTTTTTAACATTTATTTGTTTTTATTTTATTTTATACATTATTTAAATGTCATATAGTGAGTTTTTTTTATTTTAGATCGCATATATTTTTTTTGATCTAATATAAAAGCTTTCAAATAATATACCGTATCGCAAATTGATATCTGTCAAATTAAGTAGCAATATGACAACACTTAACACGGTGCTTTCGCTGTAGGATATAACGATATACAGAGTAAATACATTTTGACGTTTCGCTAAACGTCCATCCCCGGTAAAGCTTCAAGTGGCACTGAGTAAAGTGACGTAGCCGAGCTTTCAGCGCTAAGGGAGGGAGCTTTTGGCGAGATAACGGCAACCGTCCGGTACATTACCTGCCAACTTTCAATGGTCTCTATCCTTTTTCATTGTGACAAGCAATATCCGGTTCTACAGATCGAATAAAGCATATCTCGTAGTGCTTATAACGTCTCCTATTATAAATATTACCTACTTATAATATATGAATAGAGATGTTATCATAACTGACATTATATTATGATCATTTGTAGAATTTTGGCACAAACTTCTTATAAATACGAAACCTTTTTTACAACGAAATAGAAAATTGCATAGTACTCGTATATTCATCATACTATGTTATGATATCTCTTATAACAATATTATAAAAAAAATGTTACTGAGTGATATGTATCGAATCGCTTAATAATAATTTTCCATGTCAATATGAAACATGACACAAATAATTTCGTTAAACCAATGATGCAGTGAACAAAGAAACAACCCTCATATTATATAACGTAGATGGGCAATTATTGTACGCGTGGATAAATAATTCACAAATTTATTATAAAACAAACTTTGGCCTACTACCTGCAATATTGACTAAAATTAATAATCAATGTAATAACAATGTACTGAAAGATGTAATTCAATACAAAAATATCCTTCTATAAATTAGGATGCTGTTTATTATAATTATGACCTATCTACCTTATTAGAGTTTATAATCAATTAAATGACTAAATCCAGTCTAGTTTTTAATATTCTAAATACTGCAACAACCATACTCAAGTCAACAAACACAATAAATTGTATGATAAAAATATAGGTTACCTATATTTTTGACAGCACGTTTTAATTTTTCTGAATACCTATTTCTATAAAAATGTTTAACTACTAATCATTTTATAATAATTGTTTTGATTTCAATAATAAAAACTAAAATAAGAACTCTTCATAATATGGTTTTTTAACATCTTCTTATTTATTTACTAGTTTTACTAAAACCTACAATAATACTTTATTCGTGTTCGGGTAAATACACATAATTAAATAATTTATATAATATTATGTAAATTAATTTAAAACGTAGCATAAAATATTAAATACAGAAATGGCTATCTTACCTATTCAAATTAATTATTAAATAAAGAATTATTACATTGGAAGTAGCGTTTTATGTAGAAATAAATGTGCGGGTATGTAACTTAGTTACATATTCAAACATTTAACTGAAAAATTCAAGATTACCTACATTATTTATAAAAAACACGCTCTCCTGAGTTAAGTAGCTAGTGTTATAGACATATTTGGTTTACGTATTATATTATTATTCATAATTATCTCTGTAAATTTTACATAATATTATCTATTCACGTTTACAATGATATTAATCACCAATTTTTTTCTATAAATCATAATATTCTCTCAGTAGAGCTTTGTTAGCTTAAATAACGATATAATACTCGTATTATAAAATTTTAATTAAAATATACTAAGTATGTTATTTTTGCTTCAAACTTCCGTTTGATGAAAAGGTGTAGTAAATATAGTATAATTTCTCACCACCACTAGTCTATATGTTGTCAATACACCCACATGGTAATAATAATTCATCATAGTCTTCTCGGAAAATTTGCAGGAAACGCTTTTTCACGTGTTTATCTCTACACAGTACGCGCCAGAGCAAGAATAATGAGCGTTGTATCAAATTAATGTGAAGCACAGTTTCATTTTTCCATTGTTTCATTTACACCGTTTTATATCATGTTATATTATTCAAACTATGTTTTAGATCAGCGTTTCTTAAACTTTTCTGATCACAGGACATTTTATGATATATAAATACACTTACTTAACTATGCCTTTCTCTATTTCTTCTTCTTCTTTGATCATGTGTAGATTAAAGGTTTGGATTAACAAATTTTTATTTTTACGAGAAATGGATATTAGCCACTTGATCAACCTACTAGGTCCATAAAAACAATATAATTCGAACATGGTACCCACCACAATATAAGCCAACTGGTAAGTCACTCGGCTATTGAGGGGTCTGAAAATCGTACATCATGAACACAATATATGGCTATTTGGTACTTGATAATAAAAAGGCCTCTATTAACGTTTATAATTTTTGACACCAATGTCAATCAATTTTTCTTTTTAATTTAACATTGCAATAAATATGTAGTATTAAAATGTACATCATTGTATGATTTAGCAAAAAAAGTTCAAAATGGCACTAAATTGAAACAGCTGATAAAAGATAAATGCGATCTGGTTTTATAATATCGGTAAGCTACCGTTGGTGTCCCACGGTGACCGCGCGGCTTAAGCGTTGGACTGTCACGCCGTGGGTCTGAGGTTCGAATCCTGGGTCTGGCAAGTACACATATTGTTTTTCAATTTGTGTGTAAATCAGGGTATGAACCTAATAGGTTGAGCAAGTGGCTGACATCCATTTCTAGTAAAAATCAAAATCTGTTAATACAAACCTCTACCCTGTAGAGGCCCATATGATCCTATTAGGATCGGACATGGTCGGAAAAGCTACCGTTACCACTTAAATGCACCTATCCTTAAAAAATCGAAACCAACTCTTGACTGTCTTATAACACTATATTATTATAGTTAACTACAAGATTATTTTAAAGTACAGTTACTTTATGACGTGATACTTACTGTAAAAAGTTTACTTTTATCATTAGTGTAATTTAATTTAATTTAAAGTTACAACATAAGTTATC
This sequence comes from Rhyacophila brunnea, assembly GCF_057557595.1. Classification (NCBI taxonomy): domain Eukaryota; kingdom Metazoa; phylum Arthropoda; class Insecta; order Trichoptera; family Rhyacophilidae; genus Rhyacophila; species Rhyacophila brunnea. The sequence goes on along the minus strand of NW_028232837.1, from coordinate 37,589,212 downwards.
GTGACATTTGCGCAATCCTATTTGTATAGAATAATTTATAAGTGAAATACCTACTATAATAATCATTGGGAAGGAAACCAATAATTAAATTTAGTTGTTAAAAATAGCTGTATGATAATGTAGTTGTGCCAGTAATAAGGCTATTCGCTCATTGAGAAACTAAAATCCGACTAACTGGTTGCTGATGGAACTCATACAGTGGTCAATTACTGATGCTTTGCACACGGTGCTATTGAAACCCTCTTGCAATAATAATCTCATAACCTCAAACTGCCAAATAATAATATATAAAATATTATAATATATTATATACAAAATATAAACGGGAATATTCTGGCAGCCTATAATTATACAGACAAAGGGGTGTTTCTCAAGTTCTTTTGCCACAAATTTTTAATTAAAAATATGTTCGCCCACCTTGACTTGTTATTGCTTGTTCAGTTCAGTTCTACCAATTTTGGTAAGAAAATATGATTTTTCATCGAATCTACTTATATTGGCAACATTGTTTTATGGGGGGACAGAAAACTGAGAGACTGGGAGGCTATAATGTTCCGTCTCTTCAGTTTAGTTGCGAACGTTTTGAAATTGAGAGATTCCAGTCTTGCCGTGAGCGAGCCGACATTGAAATAAGCTAGATATAGCTGGAATTTTAGTTTCAGTCTCGTTTTTTTTGAGTATTCTCGTGAGCAGCCTAGTACCTTGCCGGGAACAGTCAGTCACCTGATTTTTAATCTCAATAATTTTACAGTAGGAATGAATTTTATAATAATAATATGAACACTGCCATCATTTCCTGCACACAGAAGACATATTTCTGAGTCTGTCATTATATCGAATAAAATTAACAACCACAGAACCTAACCTAACCTAACCGACTTTTTTTAAACGGCACATGTTCAAACACGCGCGTTAACATCATTTTACTCCCTATTTCAATTATAGTTTGTCAATTTATGGCTACGGCCGTATATTGTAGGTTAACCACTGGGGAATGCCAAAAAAAATGGCATATTTCAAAAAAAAACTCTACCTTATTCTTAGGTCAATAATTATTATAAAGCAATAATTATTCGTAGGATGTTTGAATGGTAAAATACATAGCTTATAATTAGTATCTTTAGAATTATCTTTAAATGTGTTAATCTTGCCCAATTTTTGAATAATAAAATGCCCAATTCTTGTCAAATTTGGGTTAACAGAGATTATCAATATAATTTTTTATCGTAAATATTTCATTATAATAATATCGATATAAATTATACTGATGATTTTATAAATGTGTTTAAAAATTAATAAATGTAAAAAATCTTAACACCCCTGCAGATTTATGAACTGAAATATGACTATATTCTAAAACATTAGAGCTAGAGGTTTAAAAAAATACTATTTTATGTAATAAAAATACTTTATGCAGTCATCAAATGTTTAAAATAAATATAAAAGATAATAAGGCTTCAAAATTATATTAATAGATTATCTACAACGTTTAAGGTATGTCCAGGATCATGCTTTGAAAATAGAACGAAAGCTTCATTTTGACCTACGCTGAGCATGCCCCCCCTTAACAAATGAGATATATCAATAATACATATCAGTTTTTAAAAAGATATAGGATTAATCGAATTACAAAATGACAATAAAGGACTCAAATGGTATAGTAAAAAACTTAAATCCATTATTATTTAAATTCAAATTCCATAAGTACCTTCATTTGATAGTATTAATATTAATATTTTATTATTTGAGGAATCTTAACGGCTTACCAATATCTTGCGCACCAGATTTTTAGAAACATTGTAATATAGGTGGCTGCGATACACGCCATCGTAATATTAATTAATATAACATGTGTACGTCAGGTGTTTGTTTTCCTGTACTAAGGAAACTTTATATTTTTGTCTCTCGTTGTTATTAATGTCCTAACAAATAAAAATGATTACGTGTATATAAAATATAATCACCATTGTTAACTTGAGATAAATACGCAAACATTTATTAGGTACTTTAACTCATTGAAAAACACTTATAATAAGTACCTACTTAATTTAACTCACTCAAATAATTAACCACTGTTTTACAGTTTAACTGTAACGAAAATAAGCCATGCCAAAATAACATGGCCATTTTGGATTGGTTTTTAGTGAGATTGAATGGTAACCAAAGGAAGTAATATTTTTGTATTAATGGCGAATTAATAGCTGTTATATTAAATGTGATGTTTTAACTTTTTCAAATGGATACTATACATATTTAACATATTTTTGGTTGTTCATTTAAATGTCTTCGTGATATTTGCACATATTCTTCTGAATTCGTTAATTTATAATAATACATTGTATTTATTCAAAAAACATCTTTCTTTCATATTATTTTATCATTTAAATTAAAAGAACATACAACTGCAATAAATGGATATACTTACCAATAATAATATCAATTTAACATTCTGTTGAAATATAAACAAATAATTAATAAATATATATATATATAATATTGAAAAATAGTAAAGTTTAGTAAAAGATTAACTTGGATGGCTTTAAAAATTGGTAAGTACTATAATTTTGTGTATTTTATTACCACGTTTTTATTAGCTCGTATTTTTGTTTGTCCGATACAGATTTTTTCTTGTGCAGTACAATTTTTTTCTTGTTTGTCCAAGATTTTTAACTAACTTCCCGACTAGCTAGACTTTTTAAACTTTTATAATATATCAGAACACAACGACAATGCATTTTTTTAATACTTTTAGCTATCTTTAAGCAGAATTGAATTCGTTTTCAGTTAATTCTGTTTTGTATGTTTCGGGAAAAAAAATCGTTTAAAGTAATATTTACTACTCACTATTATAGGTTACTACGTGGGTCCTAGCAACTAAATTATTAATATACACGTGCGTTACTATGGAAATCAATATGAAATGTCAAAATGACATTTCTGTTTTCTATAATATTTATTCAGTATTTCTATAAAGTACAATAAAAAGTTTTTATTAATACATAGAATTATCAAGTTAATATGATTCAACAGAAAATTTAAAAACGTGGAATATAAAAAGTTCTTTTTATCTTGTTATTATTTTGGATGTAGCTTTAATCAGACAGAAAATGTTGTTCATATTCTTACTATTAAAGGACTGAATCAGAGTAGGTAGAGTAAACGTTTTATACCTTTGCACTTTTTACTACACCGATACGTCTCTTTGTTTGATTACCTCGCATAAAATTAAATCAAATGATATTCACTTGTATGAATATATTATGCGGTAATAAGAAACTAAGTAGATACTTAATAGTATGTAAAAAAAATGAGTTTCATTTTCATCCTAGAACCGGAGTGCTAAGTTATAAAGTGGGAACTCTAATACTTTTTTTTATTAATTTATTTAAAAACGTACAAGACAATGGATATTTAATATATAATAATTAAAAGTACATCCAAAATTTATCAACTATTAAAGTATCGTGTAACGATTTAAAGATTCTTTGATATTTACTGCTATCGGGTTTATTATAAAACTGGTTCTAGAAAACAGTCCTGGTAATTAACGACAAAATTAATAGGTCTAATTGCAAACTTTAATAAACAATCTTTTTTTTTCCGACCATGTCCGATTCTAATACGATCATATGAGCCTCCACAGAGTAGAGGTTTATATTAACAGATTTTGTTTTTTACGGGAAATGGATGTCACCCACTTCCTCAACCTATTAGGTCCTTACCCTGACTCACACACAAACTGAAAAAACAATATGTGTATTTGCCAGACCCAGGATTCGAACCTGAGACCCACGGCGTGATAGACCAACGCTTAAGCCGCGCGGCTACCGTGGGCCACAATCTGTCTTTCGACCATGTTCGATCCTAATAGGATCATATGGGCCTCCACAGAGTAGAGGTTTGTATTGACAGATTTTTTTATTTTTACGAGAAATGGATGTCAGCCACTTGCTCAACCTATTAGGTCCATACCCTAACACACACAAAAATTGAAAAGAATATTTGTACTTGCCAGACCCAGGATTCGAACCTGGTACCCACGGCTTTATAGTCCAACGCTTAAGCCGCGCGGCCTCCGTGGGGGTTTTATCTTTCAATCTATCCATCTAATCTATCAATCTTTACTCAATTATTATTTGGTAGAATATGTATTTAGTATAGTAAATGATTTTATTTCGACAAATAGGTAGTATGGGGATAGCTTTTTAAAATCAATACTTACAACACTTTTTTTAAACAAACCAATTTTATTTTCGAAGTTCATTTGACGGCTCCATATTCATTAGTCGAAACAGTTTTTTACAACGCCTTAAAAAAATTAATTTCTGTAAAATATCCATTGACTGCAATGATGAAATTCTGATTCGATAAAAATTTCTACCACCGATGACTTTTTTTAATTCGTAAACAGAGAGATGTCGTAAATAGAAGAAAGTCCAGGAAATAGGGTAGGTGAAAAACCGATTCATATAAATGGTTAATATCAATTATATGATTATGGTATTGAGTAATGATAAACCACTTCGCTGATCCAAAAGCGATATTCATCAACGACAATCAAATCGAGAGAACCAACAGCTATCTCTACCTCGGACAACAAATCGCACCGTGAGTGTAAAACCATAGCAAGTGCAAATTTTTCAATTTCGAGATTTAAATGCAAAACAACTGCAAAAGTCATAAACTTGATAATGTAAAATTGAAGTTACTGCAAACTTAAAAATTTTCATTAAAAAAGACAGATATTTGGGTTTTACAATACAAAGATTTACTTCCATTGTTAATGTAAAACCATAGTATCTGCAAATGATTATCCATGACTAATTGTGAAACCCGAGCATCAGACGCATTCTTTTGGTGTATGCAATGTGGCATTGTTTTTATTATTGTGATAGCAGGCAATTATTGAAATGATTCAGTGTTAAGACTTTGATAACGCATCCAGACGTATTCTACAACACATTATTGTTTCCTTTGATTCAAGTAATGTAGTGCAGTGTATTTTGTTTTTATCAAATATAAGTTTAAGGATTCGAATGATGGTGGAGTTAGCTATAAAAGCTGAAAAACTTCTAAAAAGGTAAAACTTTGTGATAAATATTATACTAAAATGATATACAAAACTAACCTTAATATTATTATTGTTATGAAACTTATTATTATCGACTTATCTTATGTACCTATGTATCTATTTTATGCACCTACAATACTCTCTCAATAAACTCTTTCAATTAACACAACAGTATATCAATCAGATCTATGATATTTTTGTTTTTGCAATGTTACAGATTTTCAAAAATGTGACAAGTACATTTCCTGATGCTGAAGAACCCATGTTGGATATAGATAAGGATGCTGCTGGTTTGCAAGAGGAACAATACCCATTATAATATAGGTTTTTTTCAACCAAACAAGGACCTATGTGACTTTTGTGAAAAATATAAAAATTGCAGTAGCGAAGAGAAAAATATAATTCAAGTTAAATAATATATCGTCGCTATAGGATTTGTTTCCCGAATATCCATTTTTGTCGAAATCGACATTTTAATGCAGTTCAATTTCTTTTATCGAAATCTACCGAAATCATTTATAAAAAAAATATTTTTTTATCTAGGAACAGAGATATTTTTTTGAAAAACCCGAATACGCCATGTTAAGATACAATTACTCCGTGTTGTTCTCCCGAATGTCCAACTATTCGTACCTGAATATCCAAGTTAATTTCGGTCGAAATAAATCTCTGGCTGAGTTTTTATTTCCCGAATATGACTTTTAGCCAATCAAACCGCGCTGACGCCGTGCATCTCGCTCCCACATTCACGCTGTCTAGCTCTAAAACAATCACGCCCACTTTCATTTTTTTCGGCCGTCTGGAATTCTCTTTCAAATTTCGTCTTATTGATATTGTTTTTAAAGTTACTATTGTTTTAATAGTGAATTCATCTAATTTGAAGAGATCGTTTATAGCTGATACATCACCAGTTTGTCCTGAACTTATAGTAAAGTTATGGAAGTGAGTATTTTAACCTAAATAACTGCATTTTGTTTTGATAAATGACACAAAATCCCAACGGTTATATGTATTCTACAGTATGACCCGGCAACTACTATGACGTAAAAAATAATTATTATTTCAAATTATTATTAATCAAACATTGTTTGTCTTTATTTTACTTTTAATTTAGGTATTTCTATGAAAATAAAGGCGATGCTATGATTTATTTTTGAATGCGCTGATTAATTTAATTTAATTAATATGTATGTTAGTAACTATTTATTTGGTGAATATTATATACTTAGGATATTGGTACCTACCTAATATTAGCAGCCAATGGTAATTAATTTATAGATGCTATTATTTTGTGTTGTCATTCCAATAGTAAATATATAATATTTATTTGGTGGTTTGTGGTTAGTAATTAAAGTAGTAGATACCTACTTTTATTTAATAAACAAAAACCGATCGCCAATAGTCGCTTGATTTTGAAGAATACTGATGAGCAGGTATTAACAGGCCAATAGTTAAAGTTTGTCGTCATAAGTATGTCACCTCGTAGCATAGTGGATAATTCGTGGACTTGGTCGTAAACCCAGGAGATGCAGGGACGATTCCTGCCGGGTGTCTTACTTTTTTCAAAAAGATTTTTTCTATTGGTTTTAATATATTTTCTCAGAAGTGATTTTAAAAATTATGTATGTTCAATAATTAGAATGGTACATTCTTAAATCTTGTGAATTATTCGTTGAATAAAAAAAAAGATTATTTAAAACTATTTTATTACTTATTACAAAAAAAACCGAAAAAAGCGAATACCGCATGTTATTATTACCTACGAACTTGGGTTATTACGATCATTAGGTATTTAAATAGTAAAAGTAATCATTACCAATTATCGTGTAAATAAATATAACATTTGAGGTGCGTACTTTTTAACCACTCAGTAATCCGTGGGCCGTGCAGCAATACGCTACGGTCTTAAGTCCCGAACGTCCATGTTTTGTCCCGAATATCCATTATTCTGAGAGAGCGCTAAAAATTTCCCGAATATCCACAACGAGTACTTGTAAATAAAACGCATTTTCTGTGCATTTACTGATTTATACCAGTATATTATTCTTGGAATCTATTCTTAGATAATGTTGCAATCATACAGTGTAGAAAGAATGATTGATACATCTACTGATATTTCAATATACGACAATGAAGTTTGTTTTTCGTCTCCTGAAAAATTGACATTTGGTCTATTCGGGAAACAAATCCTATAGCGACGATATGACATTCATCAAAAAAAATAAACAATTATCGAGAACACAGAAGGCGAAAGACGAATAAAATAGTATGTTGCTATAATCTGCAGGCCGTATTATCAACACCAAATGCCTAGATATCAGTGCTATATTATAAAAGAAAGCTTTCAACCTATAATTTTACCATCTTACACACATTAATAATAAAAATGGTTACTGTTTTGTTTAGCATGAAGGGACTACAAACAAAGGGGCCAATGCAATTGGTTCTTGTGTTGTAAAATTTTTGGAAGATAAATCAATTGGGAAGGAAGTAATTTTTTATTCGGATAATTGTGCCGGACAGAATAAAAATAAATTTATTACAGCAATGTATTTATACGCCGTCCAGAATTTTAATATCCCAAAAATCACACACAACTTTTTGGTCGTAGGACACACCTAGAACGAGGGTGACTCTATAACACTCTTGCATAGAGAAACAAAAAAATAGTCTTGAAGTCAGGTCCAATTTATATACCAATACAGTGGATTCCAGTGATTCACTGGAAATTGGCACTGACGAGATTTTTGATTTTCACAAGCAAATGAAATGGGCAATAATTTTCAACTCAACGAAAATAGTAAAAAGGTTAGTTGGGTAGACATTTGCGTTATTGAAGTGAGGAAAAACAATCCTTATTGCCTGTTCTATAAAAATAAGTATGAAACAGAAGTGTTTGATGTAATAAATATTAGAAAACGTCAGGGCGGACGTCAATCAGTACAACCTCAACTACACAAAGCATTTATAAAACCACCTCGGATCTCCGAAGCAAAATTAAATGACTTGATTTCCCTATGTTCATCAAAAGTGATACCAGAAATACACCATAATTTTTATAAAAAAAACTTTCATCTACACATTTAAATACAGATTCAGATAATAATTGACGTCGATAAAATTAATTATAAAATCATTACAATTATTGTAATTTGCTATTTTTATTTTGGTTTAAAATTGTATGCATCTATTTTAATAAATTATAGTTAGTAAGCTTAAAATATCAAAATATTATAGGTAAATATCATTCTTGATTTATTTAATAATAATATAATATATTATATTATAATGGTATTACCAAAGTTCCCAATAAAAATCTTACTGCAATTCAGGTAACTGCGAAATATCAACATTTTCTATGCATCATGAAAGTGTAAAACCATAGCAACTGCTAAAACTTGTAATCTTGATGGATTTATATGAAAAAAAATAAAATTAATAAAAGAACATGTCATAATGTATACATACACCAAATATTATCGTTTTATTTTAGAAACTCTATTTATCCTGACCAAATGAAAACTTCAAACCCTTATATCTCCAAACTATGTAATTTGCACATACGTTGGTTTTACACTCACGGTGCGAAATGTCTGTAGATGGAGGCATAGATGACGAGATTGCTCTTTGAGCAAAGCTAGCTTGGAGTGCATTCGGGCGCTTAAGTAATATATTCAAGAGCGACCTTCCAATATGCCTGAAACGTAAAGTGTTCAACCAACGTGTGCTACCAGTGCTAACGTATGCTTGCAAAACATGGACTCTCAATACACGAGAGATCCAAAAATTGAGAGTTGCGCAACGTGGCATGGAAAGGTGCATGTTAGGCATAACGCGTAAGGACCGCAGAAGAAACCAATGGATAAGAAAGCAAACAAGAGTGAGAGATGTGATAGAGGAACCGAGAAGAGTGGAGGGAGCTGGGGGAGGCCTTTATCCAGCAGTGGATCGACCCCGGCTGAGAATATATATGATATTGTATTCGTGTAAAAATATAAACTGATTTAAACGTTTTGAAAAATATAATTTTAAGTAATTACTATAATAATTGATTTTATTATTGACAGTCTTTCGCGTTTGTGTAGATAATCAAGACTTGATACAATTTTGATTTATCTTAAATGAGTAAACAACTGTAAATTGTGTATAAAATGTATTTATTTTGACAGTTGTTATTTCTTTTTTACATTCTACTACTAAATTATTGAAATTACCAAACCCCACTCGCGCAGCACCACACTAAGTCTTAAAGCGTTTCACGGGACCCTAGGTTTCAATGTGAAGCATCAGTATTACCTATTTTATGACTCGGAATGTCTCCTGGTCTGAATGGACCTGGTCGCCACAAAGGTCAATTTTATTGCAGACGTCATACTGCCAACGTGAAGATCTCTTCACTTAGAATGTTTACAGTTTTGTATATGCTTTAATTTGTTACTTACTACAATTTGCTCATCTCCCCCATGGGTATCTTAACTTAATTAAAGTCATGTAAATAAAATCAAAGCACATTTGAGTGCACGGTGACCTTAGTCTTGGGTAACTGCTCCTGAGATATTCCCATTCATAAAAATAAAAATAATGTTTCACATCAAACGTAGGGTTCCGCGATACACCCGACTAAGACCGGGTGTGGTGCGGGGCGGATGTTGTTTGGTGGGGCCATTAACTTCAATGTCTCGGTAGCAGTTAACCAAGGCTAAAGTCGCCATGCACTCAAGTGACCTTTGATTGAATTTACATAACTTCAAGTTAAAAGTTCTCATTAGATAGAAGAGCACATGGAGACAAAATTTAAAGAAAAATGGTTAATAACAAAAGCTATTACAAAACTTCAGAACGATCTAATCTAAAGAGATCTTCACATTGACAGTATAATGCCGCAAATTTTCTAAATGCAACAGAATTGGCCTACACTACTTTATCCAATGACATTATTAATGGACGACGCACTCAATACAGTAGCTAGCAAGTAAATTCGCGCATTCACATGTATAGGTAGACGTCACGCAATTTCCCATTATACGATATCACGCATCGGGAATTTATAGCAATATGACCTTTATTGTAATGGCGTTAGAGCAGTGTTTCTAATGTCAATGTTCATTTGAGCGAACCCGTTCGAACCGAACCATTCGGCAGACCCAACAAAAAGCACCAGGAATTTATAGCAATATCACCTTTATTGTAACAGATTATGCCATTCGGCAGACCCGACAATAAAGTGAGTGTCATTTTTTTTCCCAGATGATTCGTCCATATTAATTTCATTGACTTTATCAGAAGAACCCCTCGTTATGGGGCCAAAACTCTGTGACATAACATATAATGCCACGTATTTACATTGTTAGTATGACTAAGCATTTGGCCCTAAGAAAATTCTTGCTATTAGCAAAGACTGGATGCTTATTTTTGAAACGTAAGTTTCGTCGAGATTCATTAACACGTGTGCCGTATTTAGCATACATCCCGTTATAATAAATAAAGCAGAGTTGTAGGTAAGTAAGGTATTGTTCCTTATCAAGCAGGGAAGCCCCATTCCAAGTCAAAAAGTTTTGCATAATGAATACGGGATGTGCTCGAGTTGGTATAGAGTTAATAATATGATAAAACTTTAATGAATAATGTTACAAATAAGATACTTCTTAGTTTGATTATGTAGAATTGGCCGTATAAAGCAAGAGAGATTTGGAAATATTATTTGAGTTGGGTCTGGCAGGAAATATTCACCTTCATAATGGATAATATGAAAATTATTTAGAACCCTCATTTCATAAGTCGACACTTGATGGACGTTTCATGATTTTTTCTATATAATATAATGTTAAAAATAAAATAAATATTTCACTTTGACGGTATCAACTGTCGATTTTTCGTGGAAAGACATTACTTACTTATATTTAATAAAATAAAACAAAATACACCACAATAAATCCACATAATTTAATAACTGTCAGAACTGCAAATTTACTTGCTAAAATGAATGCAAATAATTACAAGATAAAAAAAACTTTTTAGATACCACGTTTTTAAAATTTCTGTTGAATCATATAAACTTAAAAATTATTTATGACAAATAAGGCAATTGTCAACAAATCATTTTTTTGGTATTTCGTAACAAACAAACAATAATGTAGAATACTGAAATGTCATTTTGATTTCCATAGTAACGCACGTATATATTAATAATTTAGTTTCTAGGACCACCCCCTTAGCAACCAATAATAGTGGATTGGATTACGGATTTCTTCCGAAATATCTTTTCATACAAACAGAATTATCTGAAAACGAATTCAATTCTACTTAAAGTTGGCTAAAAGTATTAAAATAATGCATTGTCGTCGTGTTCTGATATATTCTAAAAGTTTCAAATATCTAGCTAGTTGGAAAGTTGGTTAAAAATCGATTGCAAGATTTGTACTGGATAAAAAACCACCGGATAAACAAGAATACGAGCTAAGAAAAACGTGGTAAAATACTTTTGATTTTTACACATTGATTTGTTATTAATAATTTATTTTTCAGTTTTTATTCTGCAATTAAACTTTTTAGTGTTGAGAATGATTGCCTGAAGAAGTGTGGATGAGTCTATTTTTTAAAGTTACCAAGGCACACACGAATTGAGGAAAATAATAAAAATGTCAGGAGATTTATACGAATTATCTCATAAATCTGTAAAACGTTAAAACTGCAGATCTCATATTCATTCATACTTTAAAATAAATTCACATGTAATTTATTAGCATATTATTGCATCAATGCTAATTTAATGTTATTATATTGTAAACTAGTAGCAATTATATTCAAATCTGAATATATAAAAAAATTCCATTACCTTCATGCATATTTAGCCGATACATGCATTGATCAAAGAAAATGACCTCATCTATGCGATGACATTTTTTACGATAGTTTTATAAATTAAACCAGAATATTTATTTAAAAATTCCTGAAATTCTGCTTGTATATGTGGATTTACTGACCGATGACATCCATCCATCCATAGATGAATTGTAAATCAACCCATGAAGAACCAAAAGGAAATTGCATTAATGGCATACCCAGAATAAAACAAGTCGGAAAATTCTTTTATTTATTGTCGTTACATAATATATATATAATATACTAGCTGACCCGGCAAACGTTGTTCTGCCATATAAATTATTTTTAGTGAATTTTTTGGTTGTTAAATAAAAAAAATAACGAATGTATCGTAAGTGTGTAGGGATGGGATCTATGACAGAAAGAGGAATGGAGCGCTGTAGACGATGACCGCCGATAAAAACAAAAAAACACCAACCATTTATTTTCTCAATTCAAAATGAGTAATGATGTTCATAATGAATGAATTACCTGTGACAGGATCTCGTTGTTTAATTGTTATGCAATATCCGTCTTGTCCCTTCCAGAAAATTAGAGGATATTGGAGAGCGTGGTATGAACGGTGTGTGTCAGCGATGAACTCCAAATTATTGTTTCTTCTTTGAATCACGATTTCTCGCGTCGATGTGCGGTCGCCAACCATGATTCCAGCAATATCGTCAACAACAAACGCTTTGAATCGACGCACGTGCTCTCCAGCTGGTGTTTTATCAGGATTGATGACAATAGCGTGATTGTCACTTTGCAATTTGTGCATGTGTGCTTTGAAGAATTTCAATAATTCACTGTGCTCATTCAATAGGGCGTCCAGTTCACCGACGATGCGCCTGGCATTAGGCGAATTGAGGTTATTGTAGCCGCAACGTGCATCCATACGATTGATGTCCTCACCGCCCATGAAGTAGATTTGTAAAAAATTATGTGGTTCGTTTGGCATTGGCAGCAATGAGCCTACTTTGTGGTATACTTGGCCTTTGATTTTGAAGGTAGAATGGAATTATTGACCATTTGCCGCAGTATTGTGAACTATTTCTGTTGCTCCAAACGAAGTCATTTGGAAGCATGAATTGAATGTGCGAATGGACTTCAGGAACAGGTTTGAATCTGGAATCGTGCCGATGAGCAAGCCATTCAATGGTTCTGGTGGTATCTCAATTTATGGTAGTTGCACTTTTCCTGATGCGCAACACATCCCGGCTGACTCATGTTTGAATTTGAGCGCATGGCAATGGGGACACTCTTTGTCCATAGCACCAATCAGCACTTTCGGATGAGCGGAATAGTCAATATCTGGCTTGTATTCGAATGAGAAGCGAAGGAACGAAGTGGATGTAAATGCTCGATGTACTTGTTGGCGTTGTCAGTCATTTGCTCTGCGTGTGTTAACTACCAACCGGCGCGCTTGGCTTCGTTCCAATTGTCTTTGTTGATTTCGTTCAGCTTGTGCCTCTTGTGATTGAGATGCACGCAATTGCGACATGGTCACACGCACGTTTTTGTTATCTTGTTGGATTTGTTCGTCTGTTATTTCTGCTCTACTATTTTGCATGTCTGTTGCTTTATTCGTTCGACGGCCCAAATGGCCTCCCTTGCGTCTTGCTGGCATTGTGCACTGTAATACACGCACACAAAAATAGATAAATTAAAATAAATCGTACAAAATTTTGCACGCACTGCGTTGTGATATGCCGAATGAATTGTCAAAATGTGAAAATGAGCGACGCTTCTCTTGAATTCTTCTCGGACGTAGCGCCATCTGTCATTCAACAACATAAATAATTTCGTTCTGTTTGAAATACGAACGACGGTTAAATTTTTTCATACAAAAATAATAAAATCGCGATTAAAAAATGGGAGGGTGGGGGTAGGAGAGTGAAAATTTGGAGATATAGGTATTTTTTGATTGTATGTATGTTCAAACACGCGCGTTAATATCATTTTACTCCCTACTTCAATTTTAGTTTGTCAATTTATGGCTACGGCCGTATGTTGTAGCTTAACCACTGGGGAATGACAAAAGAAATGGCGTATTTCAAAAAAACACTACCTTATTCTTAGGTCAATAATTATTATAAAGCAATCATTATTCATAAGATTTTTATTACACTTCAATGGTCAAAGACATAGCTTTTAATACGTATCTTTAGAATCATCTTCAAATGTGTTAATCTTGCCGATTTTTTGAATAATAAAATGCCTAATTCTTGTCAAATTTTGGGATCACAGAGATTATCAATATAATTTTTTATCGTGAATATTTTACAAAAAATATCTCGTAATAAATTATACTAATAGTTTTATAAATGCGTTTAAAAATTAATAAATGTAAAAAATTTTAACACCACTGCACAGTTATGTACCGAAATATGACTATATTCTAAAACATTAGAACGAGAGGTTTAAAAGAATACTATTTTATGTAACAAAAATACTTTATGCAGTCATCAAATGCTTAAAATAACTATAAAGGATAATAAGGCTTCAAAATTATATAAATAGATTATCTACAACGTTTAAGGAGTGTCCAGGATCATGGTTTGAAAATACAATAAAAACTCAATTTTGACCTACGACGAGCACGTGGGCCGTAGATAAGATTAAAATTTTCTACACCAAACACGTCATATAAGCAATATCAGTAAATTATACATTCAATTATTTTGAAAATCTACTGTCATAGGGAGTTTAGAAAAAAAAAAAAAAAATTGAATGTATTCAATTGTGTGTAGGGATTGCAATACCGTTTTTTCAAAATCTATAAATATCCTAGTATCTATCGATACCAAAATACCGATATATTCGGCATTGAAAGTGGATATAAAATGTATTAATTAATGTTAAAAGTTTAACAGGACTGTATTCTTTTTGTCGGGTTTAGTGTATTTGGTTTATTTCCGTTGCTCTTCGACCTTAGTGACCAGTAAGGATACACTTTCCTAATTTTAAATTTATCCAAATATCGCCCACGGGTAGAAGAATTTTACAGGTCTATTTTATTACCACGTTTTTATTGGTTGTTATTCTTGTTTGTGCAGTACAAATTTTTTCTTGTTGTATTATTGTATTGGACGATTGAAGATTTTTAACTAACTTTCCGACTAGCTAGACATTTGAAACTTTTATAACACGATGACAATGCATTCTTTTAATACTTTTATCCATCTTTAAGCAGAATTGAATTCATTTTCAGTTAATTCTGTTTTGTCTGGAAAGTTATTTCGGAAAAAAATCGTAAACAAGTAAAACACTATTATTGGTTGCTAAGGGGGTGCTAGCAACTAAATTATTAATAAATACCTGCGTTACTATGAAAATCAATATGAAATGTCAAAATAACATTTCAGTATTCTATATTTATTCAGTATTTCTATCAAGTACAAAAAAAAGTATTTATTAATACATATAATTGTCAAGTTTATATGATTCAACAGAAAATTTAAAAACGTGGATATATAAAAAGTTATTTTTATCTTGTAACTATTTAAATATAGGTTATATCTGAAATTGCACTTCAATACTTACTGTTCGTTTGTATAACCATTAGTCACCTCAGCCCTAGTGGCGAATACCTATTTATATTACAATATACTATAAAAATAATAATTCTGCTATAATGGATTTCTAATTATTTGATATTTATCTACTCAATAGGAGCTTATATAATAATAGAGAAATATATTTTATTGAATAAAAAAGTGAGTAATATTGGGTTTGGTTTCACTTCTTACGCGATTAAAGTAAAGAATTTACTAACTGTTAAAACTCCAATAATACAATAGGTCGAGTTCACGTACGTATCAAAGAATACTTATATTATAATATATATAAAATAAATTGATTGAAAGATCATTCAAAGAAAAAAGTGCCAATAGTACAACTACATACTAAAGGTACTTACTATATTTGTAAGCATCATCATCTCTACTATATTACCTTACCCATTTTTAAAGTTACATATTAATAATATATACTTATTTAGATGTTTTCGCTATGAAATATTAATATTTTAATGAGATTTTTATATCGATATTTATTGATTTCTGTGCCGGTTTTCAATCGGAAGTACCAAAATACCGGTAACGGTATTTTCATGCGGTATTGCAATCCCTAATAATTGTGTGCGAAAAAAATTAGTATACCTCTTCTGATATTGATATTATATTGTAATGATACAATATATAGGTAGCTTAATAATTGTCAAATACCTACACCTTTATTCATATAAATATTATCCAAATATGTGCCTTTAAAATCGTTTTAATCACAGAAATTTGGTGCAGCGCCTGTTTTCATCATAGAAAGTGAACAATTATTGTATAGCGATGTCAAAGCATTTGTTAGAATATTGCACTGTTCCGTTTTACCATACCGACTGCGGTTTTGGTACTCCAACTTCTATTGTATAGTTTTCATGACATACAGTCAACATTGCGTAGCTATTCTAGTTTTAGTTAGTAAATAACATGAGAAGCGTGCAAGGGTTACATTTATTTGTTTACTATTAGCACAATACAACTAACGCTATGGGCAAAATACAACCACAGGTGGCGACCACATGCTATGGACTACATTTCCAATATATCCAATATTTATAGAATCTCTGCATACACCGCACAGGTGAACGTGACTCATTTTCATAGTTCTAAAAATCTATTTTCCCGCGCTTAGTCATGTCCATCGAAGACCCTACTCAATCGCGGCCAATATGTACTCTGCATTATTATTTTAGCAAAGGATACCTGACATAATATAGTTAAACCTAAAAGTTAAAATCACCGTTATTATTTAATGCAGTGGCCTTTGCATCTACTAGTGCTTGTTAGTCTATGACTGACCTTTCAGTCAAAATTTACAATTTTAGTTATAATACCGAATTCATACTGTAATATTATGACATAAACGTATATGAAGATAAAAAAAATCAAATTAACAAAGTATGAATAAAGTTAAAAAAAAAAGCATGACAGTTGAATAAACAAAATAAATAAAGCTAATTTCGTCCTACTATTACTCTACCTTCTATGATATCATGGCCTAAGGAGGGAGGGGGTTTGATTTAGTGTAATATTGTTTAATGATGGAGTTGTAGAAAATGTGTCGTAAATTAGACAGGAGGATAAAATATTTTGCAATAAAGTATGGCGATGGAATGGAGGGAGCAGGTGTCAAAATACCGATATTCAAAAAATGTGCTAATGTGCAAATAAATATAGATGAAATTAATAAAAATAAGTAGAGTTTTTATTACAACACTGTATCTAAAGGTCTATGGTCTGTGAAATTATTATTACGCATTCAGTTGACGAAACACTATATTGTATTTGATTTTCTTAACATTTTTTCGTATTAAAAAGATTTACACACTCATCATAGATGCCCTCAAGCCCACTTTTATTATATAAAAAATCTGTAACCTCATAAGACGGCAAAAAGATTTTTCTATATTGACTATTCAACCAAGCGAGACATATTCTTTGAATATTAACAACGTGTTTATTAACTAAAATACCTAATCATATAATTATGCTAAATATTTATTTTTTATTTTTAAACATACCAAACCTCTCATTAGAATCCCATAATCTGGTTTTCTGCCAAATTTCGAAAGATACCCGTGAAGACAAAAATTTTTGTTGACACAAAAATATTAGCTTCCTACAAGAAATTGATTATCATTAAATTAGATTCTTACAAAAATCTATAGATTAAATCACAAATTACCTAGCTAAAAAAATTTAAAACCACATTATATTATACAAAAATTATTATATTATAGTATTTCATAATGATATATTATTTTCCCTGCAGGATTCTAGTGTTAGTGTAATGTATATATCATTTGTGAACAGAATAGAACTTGAGGCATAGAAAATGGCAATTAACATCCATTGGGGGAAATCCATTAAGGAATGCTTTCCTCTCTTCATTAACAAGACTATATTTCTACAGTGACTACTGGACGATTTTACATCTCCATTAATAAAATAAAATAAATAAGTAATTTCGTTATAGGAATTATTATATAGCAGTTCTGAACTGACTTCTGACATAAAAATGCCATTTTGAAGTTTTTTTAATTTTTTCTGGGATCGTCATTTTCAACCAAATACTCTAATGGCAAATAAATACATTTAAATATCATAGAGGAAATACTAGCAATACTTGAAAAGTATGAAGAGAGAGAACTGTTAGATTTTTATTCTAGTAGGTAGGTATATTATTATGCGGATTTCGAATATGAGTTTTAGTGCATTAAGTGTATTTTTCTAATATTAACCTAAATTATACATTAAATTCAAATAGGTTAAAATCAAATGATACAATATATTATACGTATAGTCCTTCAAGTATAAAATCCTAAGTTCGAAGAACATAATATAAATTTAATTATATCATTATCCAGTCATATTAAAAGACTTAAATGATACATAATTATTGAGACTCGCTATATCTATGGGATGACCAAGTTAAGTAGAAGAATGCCAACAAATTTTTTGGAACAGAAAAAAGTAGAGAATGTGAGAGTCATTCATCCAGCAGTGGACCGAGGCAGGTTGAGATGATAATGATATATATTGATAACAATTCCTTCATAATAATTTATGTAGATACCTAATGTTTCAACTTTATGTTTAAAACTATTGTACATGACAAATTACAAAGCGTCACCACATTTCTATTTAGTTGTAAGAGAAAACCACTTTCCCAAATTACCATCAGTATTTATAACACAATATTATATAACTATTTAGTTTTTCTTCGGTAGGTATTGCGATATTTTATTAATCGGCTAATGAGTTTTCTACCTGTAATTCTTTACTTCGTTATATACTAACATGGATTCAACCTTGGTGCTGTATTAAACCTACTCGCCCACGATAATCACTGGTCAGTTCAATAGGTCATGGATCAGACAGAGTATCTGGATGTTAAGGATAAAAGCTTAAAAATCCATGATCTCGCATGCAGAAGTAACAAAGTGCAGTAATGTCATCGGCGGGAGACTGAAAATAATGTAAGGTGTGAGTGTTAAGTCAACGTATATAAATGGGGATCTTAAAACGCGTAGGCTATAATTTGCTTCACTTCAAATTTGCAAAAAGCATTATTCTTACTGAATTTACTTAACTGTTTACAGCTTCTTCTATACCTAGCTAATTTTTTATAATGCTTTGTTGCGTCTGCCACTGATCTTCCATATATCTCTGAATCTGTTTCTTATATCCAGATCGGCAATGAATACCTGGATAGTCACGAGTATTTTTATCTTGTGCAAACAGTCTCACTCAAATTATCTTCTTGGAAGTTAGGAGCACTGGGGTGGGGTAATGAAACGTAATTAAGGCTTTAAATAGAATGAAATTGATCTTACAAAAGAATATTACATTAAGCCTTGTTTGGCTATAAACTTATGTTTTCTTGACAAAATGGGTGAAACAAAAATTTTATGAGGATAATAAATATATTCTTAAAGGTTTCTTACGGCAATAAATAATTTATTTATTTTTAGAAGTTCACAAATTGTACCGAATAAGTTAGGTAATAATCAAAAAGTACTTAAGAGGAAAGAACAAGTTTTAACTGTTTTTTACACTTCACGTTACGTGCCCATTTAAAGCAATACTCAAATTAAAACTAAGTACTCTAATTAAAACTTTATTGCCAGTTTTATTGCATTTAAGGGGTGCTCGAAATTTATAAACTACTATAAAAAGGTGAAATATTTATCGGAAAAGTTTAATGAACGATGTTTATTTGGCACTTAAAATGAAAAATGCGTTACTTCCAATAGCTTTCCGTTTTAGCTATAAGTACCGTTAATGCTGGTAAGTAGGACGAGTCGAATCATCTAACTTGGAAAGATAACGATTTATATATTTTAGGGGTCAAGACAGGTAGCGTACAGCTTACATTTTTTTTATAAATTAATAATGTCAATTCTGAGAATAAAAATCAAGCGACTCGCCTCAATAAATAACGAAGACCTAATGCCTCAAAATGATTTTGACTTCTCAGAATTTGGGACCAGGTAAAAATGATTATTTTACACCTTATTATACCGTATTTAACCCGTAACCCGCTTTAACACTTTTTCATTATGTTGAGAAAATCAACAAAAACTTTTTAAACTAAAAAGGTTTTTGAATGTTTCAGTAGTGTTATAGCGGGATTTGATAGACACATTGATTTTGTTTCATAAATGACAGTTAATCGTAGCTGCTTTTGAAAGAGGCGATAAAATTTTCATGTAGAGATTTTAATAACGAATCTAACGATATATATATTATCTTAATTATTTCAAAAAAGTGTTATAGCGGGTTTTGAAACTCAGCGACACATATGAAGAGTTTTCAAGTTATGTATGTTCAATATTATATGGAATGTTACATTCTCAAGTGAATTATTCGTTGAATAAAATAATTGGTTTATTGAAAATGGTATATACTTAAGTATTTATCTGCGTTGCAGCCAACTCCTTAATGTATGAATCTCGGAAGCCAGTTTCGGCCTAATTTCCAAAGTGTGATATAGTTAAAAGTAAAATATGATAGTATGAGTCAATATAATATTATTTTTAAAATCGATAGCCTTCAATTAATATGAGGCTAACAATTATGTATTATATTTGAAAAAAAAGATAAAAATCCAATGTATAAACATTATTATTCTTAACTGAATTAGTATTCATAATGGTAAGCCCCTATAATAATGCTTTTGAAATTACATCGTAGAATTAACACAAACTTTAGTTTTAAAACAACCACCAAAGTTTCTGTTGTTATAAAGTTTTTTTTTTTGGAACTCGACCAGTACAATTATTATTCTATTAATATTAAAAGTAAATATCACAGATAACCACTACATTATAATAATATTCTATTGATATACGACATAACATTTGTATTTGAAAAAAAAACGCGTCTCTTTGACGAGCTATTTTTAGACGTTAGTACCTAAATAGTGACAAATTATAAGGGGAAACTCTTCCACTGAATTGGGATTGGATATAAAGGGAAATCGAGGAAAGATACATAGGAGAGATTGGCTATAGATGAGTGCTTGATATAATAAAAATTGATAATAACACGATCGATAACAGTGTATCTTCTCTACCTTTACGCAGTATAAAACATGAAAACTCATATTTTATTATTCGTGTATATACCTGATTTTAAAAACGGCATTATGTATCAATATTTATTTTTCAAAAGTGCTAATTTAACCTACCATTGATAATGTCAATTTGGTAGAGTACTAACTGTATTCAACCAAATACATATCGGTGTCGATTTATTCCACCCTCATGCCAATGCGTTTAAATGGATTTTGATTTGTAAATTTGTAAAGTAAGAACTCAATATAAATCCTTCAGGTAGGTACAATGCGAATTTCTTTGTGCTTTATGAAGAAACATGTTCTATATTATGTCGGATGACCTTAGCATACATATTATCTTACTGACATAATGTGTCTTGATACACAATCATTGATACATAATTCGTTGTTAACTCTAAATACCTAAATTATCGAGTTAACAACTTTTGGTAGCATCTCTACAATTCTGTTGTATGTATATATTATATCTTCTATATATAGGTACTCACCCACGAAAATACGTGAATTTAAATGTTTCTTCCTATTCCTAATTATACATTGACACAATCGTGTTATGTTCATTCGCGTTCATAATGAGCTATGTCACTATTTTGTAATAAATATTATCATGAAGATATTATTAATGTGGCTTAATCTGGTCGATTGAGATACTCCACAGGCTATTGGCCGAAATATTATTTTTACCCAGATATTCTTTCATCCTACTACAATGTTATAAATAAGTTACAACTATTATAAACTACATACTGCAGGCTTCACATATTATTATAAAAAAGTGTAAGAATGATGAAATATGTGACGCCTTATGCTTAGGGCCGTATGTATGAGATTCCCAAATTCTTTATAAGCTATTTAACCGATTTTCCATCGAATAGTTTATAACACTGTTTGTGACGTAAGTGATCTGACGTCACGCGCCATTAAAAATGGCTGCCTCAGCTGTCACTTTCAAATGTCATTCTAATTTTGCATTCATTGCAACAAACGTTTGGTTGAGGCCCTTGTTCGTTTTGTAGATTCTGTAAAACATTTGCGAACTTTAAAAACAGTTCCTAGTCGTACAAAATACCTACGTATAATTTTGATCCCTAGTCTATAATCTAGATAGTAGGTAACTGATAAAATGCCTCATACTTATTTCGCTTGCAATATTTCTCATGGAGACATAAGATGGACTTACATAAGATTACGATAAAATATCTCCGCTATACCACCGCAAAAATATGTACCTACTGCTGTATCTGGCATTAAAATATACCATTGGAAGCATTTTGCGTTCTTCAAAATATTATGGTATCTACCTACCTAGTTAATTATTGTAAGATAACTGTAATAAACAAGGCACAACTCTCAAACACACTGGAAACATCAATAGTTGTCATACGGTGATTGGTATAAATGATAATATTATACAGAGATCATTACATATTATTATTGTCTAAACCATTTGAATTTTCTGTCATTTGTTCTTATTCTGTTTTGACATCTATTGAAGTGAAGTTAGTCATAATAATATTCAGTATTGCCACCAAATGTATTCAGTGTTGCCACCAAATGGAAAAGTTTACTGGCAATACGACCTTTCGTACAGTAGAATAATTATAAAATACATGTGATAAAATAGCTGATAAATTATTTAAAGTTCATAATAATTATTCATGTATAATTATTAAATTTATATGGTACCGTTCGCACACTTTCAGACAGATTTACAATTTCAAAATTTTGAATTATTTATCAGGGAATAAAATTTTATAATACGAACACCATGACACATGAAAAGTCACATTCGTGACGTCACTTAACAGCTAATTACGTTTGTACTCATGCATACAAACGTGCAGTATATAGCCTATAAGGTTTTTGGGAATCTCATGTCATTCTATACTCTAAGCCAGGGATGGCGAATCTATGGCACGCAAGATGATTTTGCATGACACACGAATGTTTCATTTTGAAGAGAAAAGAAATATTAATAATTTATATAAGTATAAGTATGTATTTAAAAAAATATTTTTTTTATAAAAAAGTTAAAAAAAAATAAAATATATAAGTACCTATTTAAGTTCTTGTGTAGGACTATATTAAAAAATAATGACGACATAGCCATGCGTATTTTCTTCGGTTTTTCATAATATATTTAGGTAGCGATCGATGCGCAAACGAAAACGATGAAATTCATGCATACATAATGAATCGCATTTGATAAAAAATTGCAGACAAATCATTACGTTTAATGTAATCATGCTATTGCATATGACTAGTCATTCCTTAGGATTGGGGAATTAAATATAAAAATATACAATCAACAAACCTTATTAAATTAATTATCGGCAGTCATTCACATATAATAACGACTTGTTATTTTACCTCAGGCATAATCTCCAAAAATTGAAAACCGCTCAGTGATGGAGAATATAATATGAAAGAACAGTGTTTTAAATGCTTCCACGATCACTTTAAGTAATTTGAAAACAAGGAAAAAATTATTCAATGAATAAAAAATTTGCCTTCGGCTAAAAATACGGTGAAAATAGAATATCAATAACTCAATTGTAATTTTTAAACCTTTTAAATATAATTATTAACTATTTTTTTATTAAACTTTAAAAAAAATTCGCCTTAAAAAACTGCTTGGCAGGTCGGACAGTTGAAAAATATTATTTGGGAAATTTTAACACGCGTACGTAAAAAGGTTCGCCATCCCTGCTCTAAGCTGTTATAAATTTCAAATATTATAGAAAATTACTACGTGAGGATGCATATAGGTGGGCATTTTTTTTAAAATAGGGTCCACTTAGCTCATTCGGTGTGCTTCCATGCTTTATAATATTCACATTTTTTATAATTTCTTCTTCTTCTTACCTTTTTTTTTATTGCTTCTTCTTACCTTTTACTTTACTTTTCATACTATTTTTGTGATACTACATATATTTATTTCTTCTTTACGATGATTTTTTGTTTTTAAATGTCATGTTGTGAACGTTCACGGTATGTTAAAAAAGTGAATCCTGATAATGTGTAACACAAAAACCGTGACGAAAAACGAACGACTTTCGAACGTCCTCTGACGAACCAATTGTCAGTAAACTACATTGTGGATGTCATTTTCAACTAGTAAGTTTCGACTCAACTATTGTAAATTCATATAAAAGCAATAATAACTAGCAAAAAAGCAATCAATAATTGAAAATTAATTTAAAAAAGTCGTGGTCGTTATAACATTACTATTATAAAATTGTATCACAATAATTAAGCACTCACTTTCAGTGGCTCTGAGATATTTCTTTACCGCAAAATGATGAAACCGGAAAAGGAAAAAAATCTCTACAGACTCTCTCTTACATTTCGTAAAGTACCGTAAGAAGAACCAAGTCGGATTAAATTGTTTATCTTAGATATTATAAGTGCCTAAGAAAAAGTCCTCAAATCTCGTAATAATAGAAACATTATACGGTTATCTTATAATTTTTCTCTCTGGAAAGAATTTACTTTTTTTAACGAATAATAAGTCATAATATTATTCCACGAAAAACATGTATTTTATTATTTTTATAATTATAAGGAACTCTAAGAATAAAATGATAGTCATAATAATAATTTGACTTTTACTATTTTTATTAACATTCTGTAAATAAGTTATTGTTTTCTAAAGATCCGTTAGCAATATTCTAAGAAAACATATCGATATATCTGTACGTTTATTAATGTTTTGGTGATTAAAGGCAAAGCCAAAACATTAAAATTAAATACGTTAAATATGTTAAAAATAAAATACTTAGAACTTTTTAGTCATCAAAAGATATTATGTTTAAACACTGTTTCATGCATAAATATGTATTTAGTTTAGTGATGTGGAGATGAGGCTACGAGAAGATATTTTTTCAACGAGAATTGACCGTAATATTATATGGTTATATGTAAGTTGTACGTATGCAGTTCATCGTAGGACACTTATTCGTACGCCGCAGTACGTAAAACATGAATTCGTATAATATTTTATCAAATGACGAGTTCTTTGTTGAACATTTCACCGTGGAATACATTTGTACGTATCTTAAAAAATGCGGCGATATTTTTCAAATAGTACTGTTTCAATTAGATTAACCCTAACCTAACATAGTAAGGACATCTCCACATGTTGTAGCATACGTACAAATACTCATGTTTCACGTACTGCGGCGCACGACTAAGTGTCCTGCGGTGAACTGTTTACGTACAAATTTCCGGATACGATATTATATTATGAATCATGCATACTCTAGTCATCTAGTGTGTATGCCAACCAAGGTATTAAGAAGTTGCTTTTGGAACACTCTGAGCAAAACTTTTAAAGGCGTAACACGACCGTTACGCAGTCATACTGCATCATTGGTATGGAGACGTGACGATTGAGGAGTAATTGAGGGAAAAATTAGACATGAATAAATGATCAAATAAATTTGAAAATAATTTGAAAACACCTCAGAGAAATAAATAATTAGATAATAAGCTAGAAAAAGGGCATCGTATTTTTTTTTCAAAAACCCGCATATAAGTTGGAAAAAACACGTGGTCAAATATAGATAATATTATTTTCTAGTATTTAAAGTACAGTATGCGAGCATATCTAAGTCTCAAAAATTCCTTTTGTACTCGTTTCACCATAGGATCGTATTTCAACTGATGCGGAGCCCAAAAAAACGATCCACTCTAAAGCCGGCTTCTGACTAAGGAGTTATTTTTAATACCGATAATAGATATTTATCACATTTGAACGGTCAAGTATAAAACTTATAATCAGTGTCTTTAAAATTATCTTGAAATGTGTTAATCGTGCCCATTTTTTGAATAATAAAATGCCTAATTCTTGTCAAATTTGGGATCACAAAGATTATACAATATATTTTTTTATCGTAATTATGTCACTATATAATGTTAACATTAATTTTACTAATGGTTTTCTAAATGCGTTTAAAAATTAATAAATCTAAAAAATCTTAACACTACTGCACATAGATGTACTGAAATATGACTATATTCTAAAACATTAGAGCGAGAGGTTTAAAAGAATACTATTTTATGTAATGAAAATACTTTATGCAGTCATCAAAATGTTTAAAATAAATATAAATGATAATAAGGCTTCAAAATTATAAAAATAGATTATCTACAACGTTTAAAGAATGTCCAGGGTTATACTCTGAAAATTCCATAAAAGCTCCATTTTGACCTACGCTGAGCATGTGGGCCGTTAAGTTATTTTTTTTTTTAACTAAAAGCTTCCAATGCAGTTTGCAATCACTGCAATATTTTTAATTAATTTCCGAGAACCGCTTTAAATAAAAATTAAAAACGACAAAGTCAGCTCGGTTACAGTAAAATAAACTCAGAGTTTGCAGTAAAAGATAATATTTTGGTTGCATTAAGTATGCGCTTTGCCTCACTAGTCTATAGATTTCAATTGGTTTCATGAATAAAAACTATGTACGTAATTTCTGTTGCAAATAGTCACTGTCAGTGAGATAGTTATAATACTTATATAGTTATAAAACCCACTTATACTTGCAAACTGGTAGGTCGGTTGAACCCGGGTTACTACGATTTTTGCGAGATCTAAAGGAAGAAGACGGTCACTTGCTCAAACTAAATATTAATACAGGCGGCTCTCGTGGTACTGTGCGTAAGGCGCTGGCCTTCCACCCGAGAGTTCTGGGTTCGATCCCGGTGAGGAAATAATATTTATGTAATTTTCTCAAAGCCTGGGTGTTTGTGATTGTCCAAAATTACCAACAACCACCTTGTACGAAAAAGCAAGGATATGGTTATTAATAATTCTAAAAAAAAAAAATAATACAATATTTTAAAATCAGACACTTTATATTGTGTTTGTCTCTAACTATGTAAGTTCGCTAAATTATAATTCCACTACACGCTTTTATGATTTTGTCAGTATTTTTATTTTCATGAAAGTAAATAAGTATTATAATTATTTAAATAAATAACAAAAATATTTAAAAAACAAAATATCTTCTCTGAAAAACAAGTTGAAAAGGCAGTTAATACCCACCTACTACGTTTGTAAGATTGTTATTTATTGCTGTCTTATTTGGATTTTAGAGAAAACAAGGCCACAGTCTTACTTGACGAGATCTCTTCATTTGTTTAAAATAAGTAGCTTTTCGAAAATAAACAAATTCTAATAGTATATTTTCTCTTAGAATAACGAATATATTTAAGTATGTATGTTCTTATATTTTACATTTTTAATGAAGCGTTAATACTTGAAAATAATTTAGATAACACTTATCAATTCTGTGTATAAGATTTCAGCTTAAAACGTCTTTGTTTTTACAAGTAAACAGATCATAATGACCTCAACATCCAGTTTGAAGCCGTTAGCATTTTTCCGTAGTGAAGAATATTTATGATTATTATGGAAAATATAATTTTATATTGCATTTAGGTATGTACTATATCATCATCATCAGCCGGGGTCAATTCACTGCAGGATACAGGCTTTCCTTAGCTCTCTCCACTTTCCTCGGTCTCTAGTTCTTTACTGCCACGTACATCCACCGAACTGTATGATTTTAGGACGTCTCTGTGGGAGTTTACTGCTCCTTGGGTACCACTGTATTAGAGCATTTGTCCAGCGGTTGTCGATTTGCTAAACGACATGTCCAGACAGGTAGACTTTAGTTTTGACTACTCATTAAGTGAAAATTGCAGTGAGTCTTATTACGGTCAGAAAAATATTAGAAATTGGGAGGAATACAAAAATCTAAATAAAGTCTCTAGTCCAGTTGATAACGGTATGAAACATAATTATTAGGTTATATTAGCAGACATAGTGCCGTACTAATTTTGTACAAGTCTATTAACCATCAAAATTTATATATAAGAGATATTTCAAATTGAGTGAAATAATCGAGAAGAAAAATTGAATATCCGATCTGTCTGTTTGTTTGGTAATCTAAAAAAAACCTGAAAAAGTGTGTTCTGTTGGATCGACAGTATAAGTACTTCTGGCTTAGCTCGAGTGAATTTATAAAAACTTTTTCTTCTTTTTGCTTTTTCAGTCTTAAAAAGGAATAGGGGTTTGTTTTTTGACAAGGAATGTTGGCGCGATCATAATAATATTATATAATATAATACAGAAGATGGTTTTGCTTATTTTTAAAGAACATGATTTACCTGGAAAAAACAGATGGTATTCTTCATGTGTATACAATTGGATTAAGTACAACTTAGGTGCTTACCTACGTTTGTTTTATTTAACATAATAAAACATAAAAAAAACGTAACTATTATTTATAAATATAGATTAATTTTATTTTCATCTATATTACTTAGTGAATTTATATTAATTTAGATATACTAAGTCAATTCTATAATGTATAATATTATAATCCTGCCAAAGTGTAGTGATATGGTAATATGATATTGTATGACAATATAAACCAAAAGTGTTCCGAACTCTGTTACCTAGTGAGCAAAATTTGATACAGTTCTTAATGCTCTTAGTAGTAACTCATAAGACCGCAAGATGTCAGAAAGGTCACTTAAAGCCAACCTAAAGTATGTGGAGGAAAGTTTTAAGGCAATCAGACGGGCTGGAACGATTTGTTAACGATGTGGAAAGAGCATTCAGAGCCACTGGATTCAAGATTTTCCCACTTGATTATACCGTTATGTGATTCTGTGAAAATTGTAACTGCAATTCTTACCATATTACTGCAGTTTACTGCTCTACACTTTCAATGTCCGGAACTGATTTTTAAACCACAGCTATTTTATTTATAATACTATAGATAGAAATTCATGTTTCCAATTTGAATGAAATTATTAACATGCATGCAAGTTTAAGTAATTTAAAATGTGACAATAAATAATTATAGAAAAGCAATTTGTTGACCTCTATAATATTATATCCCAATTTCTGTCACTTACAGAAAGATCTGTTAAAAATTTTATTTTATTATTAGCCAAGCAGTGAAACTTCTTAAATGTATCTGGCGATGAGTAAAGAAGAGACGCTATGTATGTTTTTTTTTTTTTTTTTGCAGTGAATTTGAACTTTTATTTCACGATGCTCTTTTGATCGTTTTTTGGCTGGTTTTGACAAAATTGAGTCTGAATGACTAAATAGTTAACATAATACATTATTTCGCATGAAGAAATTTGGTTTGAGAATTTCTGGCATTAATTTGAGGTAGTCATATTATTATATTATTATATTATATCAATAACGTAAAATGAATTGCAAATATGTTTCTCTTCAAGACTTTCCGTTGACATTCAAGCGTTGTTAGTTTTTCGTGTCGCTATTTTTCGTTACGCATTAGCTGGTTTTACTATACGGGTGATTTAGCTATACTTTAGCTTTTAGCTTACGAAAGTTCCATCCGAAAGGGCTGTCCGACCTGGTCGCTACAAAGGCCAATTATCTTGCATTTAAAAAAATCGACATCTTACTGCGGGCGTGAAGATTTCTTCACATCATTTTTGCTGTCCGTATGATTAACTATGTTTTTTTTGTTATATTTATTAAATTTCTTTTTTTTTTGTTAATAATTTCCTTGTGCTTTTTCTCTCCCCGGCACTTTGCATTAGAGTAAAATCAGTAAACTCAGTCAAAGCTCACCTGAGACCGTGGTGACCTCAGTCTCGAGTAACTGCTCCTGGGACATCACCTGGCGTAAACAACTGTACATATACTTCACATCAAACGTAGTGCTTCGTGATACACTCCATTAAGACCGAGTGTAGTGTGGGGCGAATTTGGTTTGGAGGGCGTGTTTGTGTTGCAGATATAATACTGTGACATGACATCGCAGAACGTAGTAAATTATACATTTGCTTCTTCTTCTTCTTGGTTGTACACTCATGGCTGAGGATCGTGATCACATTTGAATTTCGCCATCCTTTGAGCGACCAAGACTTTCCATCCTTCTCGATCTTCCGCTTCTGTCAGGGCAGAATGGATGGTGCCCCCAGTCAGCTCTTTTACTTGGTCGCTCCAGCGCGCAGACGCTCTTCTTCTGCTTTTCCTTCTCTGGAAGCCACCCAAAACTACCAGTCTTTCCAGGTTGTCCGGTCCGCGCTTGACAATATGTCCAAAAAACTGCAGAATTCTTCTCAGACATATTGTCAAGAGCCGTTCCTTTATCTCCAGTCTCTGGATGATTGACTGGTTCTTCCTGTGCTCCGTCCAAGAAATACGTTATAAAGTTATTACGTTAAACGTTTTACTTAGAAATAGTTTTTTGTTATTATTCTAAAACCAAAAGAATTGATTTTTTAGTGGCAGAACTGATTTTTTTATAACACCAAAATCTGTCTTTTTTTGACAGTATTGACATAAATCTATCAATCTCACCTTGATAAATAGTGATAACCACTGGTTTGGAACCACTTATTCCAGGTATAAAACTATATATATATATATATATATATTATTTATGAATGAATTAATTTATTGTTTTTATGTAAAATCGTCCGGGTTTAATTTTGAGGGACTCAATTACATGCAAAGTCTTGTTACAAACAGCACGAACGACGACCGCTCGTCTATGTTAATTACCCGGCTCTATGATATTATGCGAAATATTGTTACGGATAATAACGTGAAGCGAAATCGGCTAAGAAGCGCCAACATAATCCGAGCTGCAGCGGCCACAATTAGTTAGGCGGGATCCGAAGGATTCCCCGGGACAACCGCAAGGATCAGCTGACGGATGGGCGGCGTAGCGAACTAAACTAACAACTAACAAGTTGTAGTCTTCGCAAATCTTACAGCCGGTCTTATCATGTAATATCTACCGCCTATTACATTACAATAATATAAATATATATAGATATATTACATTAATATAATATCATATTTATTTTCCAAACATATATTAATATGCACATACATATTTCTGAAAACACCTTCAAATACATTATTCAGACCTAAAAATGCAACCTAACCTAACCTTATCCTGGTTTTAACCATAGTAGGTATATTTTTTTCCATTTAATTTGTATACTATGCATTTTGCTTTTTGAGAATATACTTGTTCATAATATTTTATTAACTATTTCTTTCATTCAACGAATAATTCACAGGATTTTAAGAATGTACCATTCTAATTATTGAATATGCTTAATTCTGAAAACACTCATGAGAAAATATATCCAATATATTTTTTTTTTTAAGAAGACACCCGACATGAATCTAATTTGTGTCTCTTGGGTATCACGCTCTGTGTGAATAATTCGTTGAATAAAAGAAATAGTTACATAAAAATTATTAGCAAGTTCAAGTAAGTCACAACAGAAAATATTGGAGTGATCCGTGACGTCGGTTAGTAATTAAAGTAAGGAATACTTTTATTTAGAATACAAAAACTGATCGCCTACCGTAACTCAATTTGGAGAGCGCTTATGAGCAGGTTTTAAAAAGATCAATAGTTTTTTTTTGCAAATTCAGTGCTACAGATTAAATGGAAAAAATGATAAAATATTTTTAGGTTAGATTGCATTTTGAGGTATGAACAATGTATTTTTGAAAATATTTTGTTATTATTTTGAAAGCGTCAATGGCCTTAACTAATGTATATTTTCAGTACAAACAGAATATGGAAACGAAGCATGGTTATTAAATGTAATATAAAATAGATTAATAAACTAAAGTAGGTAATACCTACAACGTTGTATAGAAAAATGCATATTGCGCATAACACTTGTTTGTCACTGTTATGTTTCTTCATGTTCTATTTTATCCGGTTACCAAAGAATATGTTTATAAAATCATAGGTCATGGTTTAAACTACACGTCTGGCAAGTTCACATGTTACTTTTAAATGTGTAGTTGGATCTAGAGCATCGACGTTAATAGTTAGTGGAGCAACTAATTTGTGAAATGTGAAATGATGAAAGTTGATTTTAAGCCTCACACGTGTTTTCGTGTACCTCTATCCAGGTACATACTTAACATTAGGGTCTAGGACAATTTGGCGCCGGGACAACTGGACGCCACACAATTCGAAAATATAGACGTTAGGTACTTATAAGTACTTTAAAAAATATATTTAATATTATTATTTACATTTAAATTATTATAATATGATTTAATAGCTGGTGAAAATTTAAAGATGCACACTTAAATAATGATTTAATCGTGTATATGGTTAAGTTCCAACGAGAAAAGAGTTTTTTATTTTTCTATAAGGCCTTAGGCATGGTAATTCTCAATCCGCAATAAAAAAAACATTACATTAAGAGTAAAATGAATTAAAACTACTAAGTAGTAGATAGACACTGATTAAAATTCCTCGACTACGTTCTGTTTACGTGTATATGACAATGCGGCGTCCAATTGTCCTGGCGTCCAGTTGTCCCATTCCCTTAAAATTATTAGCAGAGATTATAGCTAGTGAAAATCAGAATGAAAATCGAGTTGAATTCAAAACTATGTTAGTAAAAGTAAATAGGTAGCATAAACCTGTGTTTTCCTAGATGAGGAACGATATAACATTGATTTTAAGTTTAAAAAATACTAAATAGTAATAAAATAAAGTAGGCATTGACCAATACAACAAAAGGTCACGAAGATAACAAGTTCCTAGGTGCTCACTTAACATAATAATGTTATGAATGACAGAATATCTTTTTGATAGTCTGAGAGAATTAATAATGACCAATAATTCAATTATAAAATCTTATCTCTACGTATTTTTTATGTGAACAATATTATTTTATACTATTATCAAGGCAATGCAGACTTCGTCATAATAAATTTGACGTCTACATAATATTATTATTCTGAGAATTTCAAAAAGAAAACAATATATAATAATAATATGATAATATTGAACTCAATTTAATTCAAATGACGAATTGACCGAAGAGTTTCTAGAACCGTGAGCCGCGGATTTGATTACCGCATCTGGGAAAGTCATTTTTTCAACATGTGCTTGATTGCAATACTGGTATTTCAAAACCGATATCCTAGTGTTCTTTGACACCAAAATACCGGTTTTAAAAATCAGACAATACCGATATTTATTCGGTACTATTGAAAGAGGATATAAAATGTATTAATTAACAGAAAAGCGTGTAAATATGCGTGTCTGGTTTGTCCGTTGCCCTTCGACCTTGGTGATCAGAAGTGTAGATTTGCGAAATACAGTAAATTTACGTTATAGCTAGGCCTAATTTTAAATTTATCCAAATATTTTTACCAGTCGCCCGCAGAATTCAGAAGTTGTGTGGTCTATTTTTATATATATCTTAAATTGCTCTTAAATACCTACTATTCATCCCTATGATCATTGGTAACACCCTCAGCCCTAGTGGCGAATATTTACATTATAAAATACTTAATATAAATAATAATTATACTATAATGAACTTGCCTGTGCCTAATTTTTCGATGTTTATCTACTCAATTTTTTTTTTCGACCATGTCCGATCTTAATAGGATCATATGGGTCTCCACAGCGTAGAGGTTTGTATTAAAAGATTTTGTTTTTTACGAGAAATGGATGTCAGCCACTTGCTCAACCTATTAGGTCCATACCCTGACTCACGCACAAATTGAATAACAATATGTGTACTTGCCAGACCCAGGATTCGAACCTGGGACCCACGGCGTGATAGTCCAACGCTTAAGCCGCGCGGCCACCGTGGGTGTCCTTGGAGTTGGGGGACTTAATAGTAGCTTATAATATAATACTATAGAAATAATATATATGTTTTTTTAAACAAAAACTGAGCAATATTGTGTTTTGTTTTACTTCTTATGGGATAAAAGTAAAGAAATTGCTAAATATAAAAAGTGCAATAAGGTATTAAGTGGAGTAACAGTGGGGCACTATTTATTGATTAATCATTTGAAGAAGAAAGTGCCAATAGTAATTCAACAACATACTATATAGGTATTTGTAAACATCAGCATCTCTACCATAGCTTACCTTTACCTCTTTTAAAAGTAGCATATTATTTGTACTTATTTCGATATTTTTACTATAATATATTATATTCTATTTACTATTGCTATATATAGAATAGGTACCGGTATTAATAACGGTTTTCAATTGGAAATACCGAAATACCGGTCTTGGTATTTTTTTTCGGTATTGCAATATTTAATGGCAATGCATACACTTTATATTTGTTAAAATTTGTTAGGATAAGAATTTAATTATCATTAAGGATGACAGTAATCAGCTTTTTATTTCACATTTAAAGACTTACAAAAATATCTCTCTTTCTCAGGTATCACTGTAAATAGGTATGGATAAAAATGCAAATTTCTGTTTTAATATCTCACGCAAAAACCAACACTGACTAAACTATGACTACATCAAACTTGTACGCAATACTATTTAAGTGCAGTTTCCTGTATAAACATCAATTGGCAAAAATAATAAATGAAAGCTCGAGTGGTAATGCAGATTACTGCATTTTCATTTGATTTAAAAACAAAGAGTCATGCTTTCACGTTCTATTATTTACATTTGTTTTAAAACAAATGAGTCACGTTTTCACTTGTTCCTTTTGTTTCCATCATTGAATATGAAAAATTAAAAATAGTTCTGTGTTTTTATTATTTGCGAATATTATTCCACGCAATAAAAGTTTTATTTAGTAGTACCTAACCTAACTAAAGCCCCTTGATGTGAAAAAGATGTGCATATGTTCGGTTTTTCCTATGTAGGCACAATTTTTTCCAGTGCTGTCAGTTATATTGTCTTGATGATTCCTGTAGAAAAATGATCTTCTTTGGTCTTATAATGTTTATGATGTCGGTTCAATGTTTTATTAGTAAACTGATAAAAACTAGAAAAGGCAGAGGAAGAACTAGTACCTACCATCGAGACTAAAAACTGAGGTTGGACCATAGAAGCAGAAGAAAAATAAATTACTTGAGTGTTAGAGGTTTGGATTTGACAGCATTACCAGAATGACTGATGCAAAAATGATTATTTGAGTATCATTAGCATTGGTTATCATTACTTACTCGTGAATGATATATTATTACTAAGAAAAAATGATAACGGTTTGCAAACCATACATTTACCAAATTTTAAAATATTAATACAGACGTATTTGATATGTCACACCAAGTAATGAAATTATAGGGGATTTTTTTAGTTGTATTTTATTCTTAAACAAGAGCGTGCTTAGTGTAAATAAAAATATGGCGTTAAAGCTTGTGATTTTTATAGCATTCAGTTTTGTGGTAAATTTATCTGCAACTCCAGGTAAGAATAATTATATGAACATCTACATTTTGTTATATTAAAATAAGCTATTTCTAAAACTAACTGGATCATTAAATATAATGAAGAACAAGCTCTCTAAACTGAATCAATTCCTCTTGGTTGTGAGTACCTACCCTGCGTCACCACCAAATTTAACTTTTTTGACGATTCGTCGGCCTCTTGGGATATCTTTGACATTTTTTACCTATTAGGCATAGGGTACCTAATTAGGTTTATCCAGCGATTGTCTCTTCTTTTATCAAAATCTATAACGCTGCATATCCTTATTTTATTCAATTACTCAATATCTTTATTCTATATGACAATGTTGACAAAGTTGATTCCTACTGTTAAATTTCATTGAAAATTGCTAAATCATATTTAGCCAAAGAAAAAAATATTATAGAAGTAAAGTCGGTACGAAAATAATATATATATATTATATGAAGGCATATAGAAAAATAATTCCATCGACCGAGGGTACTCGATGGAATTTGAATTAAAATTCTTATTGATATGGCTTTTGTATTATTACATTTCAGTCATTTTTTGCGTCCCGGATTTCGCCTTTCATTATCTTCGGGCACTATGCACATGACGTGTATTTGTCATTGTTGAGTGCGAAAAGTGCCTAAAGATTTATTCTGTAATCTGAGGCCTAAAGATACTGAGAGGATACCTGGGTCGCAAAATGACTCAAGTGGAAAAGTACAAAACTCAAATCAACTAGAATTTGAAGACATCAAATCTAAATCTATCGTATTAAAAAACCGTTGATAACTAAATATATAAGACAAATTTACATGTTTGTTCAATAACGGATGCTATATTCTTAAATATTGTGTGTAATAATAACTATAAAACTTAAAATAAAGTACAAGGATATCACATGTGTTACAATCCCGATGCCATCTATTTTGGTTTAGATTACCTTGATTTATATAATTATT
This sequence comes from Rhyacophila brunnea, assembly GCF_057557595.1. Classification (NCBI taxonomy): domain Eukaryota; kingdom Metazoa; phylum Arthropoda; class Insecta; order Trichoptera; family Rhyacophilidae; genus Rhyacophila; species Rhyacophila brunnea. Next base: position 37,552,958 of record NW_028232837.1, on the reverse strand, counting down.
ACAATGTTGGTAAACTTTTTTTGTCTAATTTTGAAAATATCCTGTCACGTTGTTATTATTAATTATCCACAAGAATGATATTTAAGTAAGAACTTCAATGATTAGAGGACTCAGCCGTGTCCAATCTTCATCTGGTCTAACAATGAATAAATTCATGTTTTGACTGAATACGTCTCAACTCACAAACACTCGAAAGTGATTTCTATTTTTTTTTCAGTTACCAAAAAGGTTGCATCTTTTCGTAATGATTATACGTATATAGATAGTATTAACCTATTCTTGAAGTATCACATAGTTGAAAAAACATGGTCAGATGCTGTAACAAGGTGTAGTGCAGAAGGAGCTGAGTTATTCGTTGCAAAAACAGAAGTTGAAGCACAAGCCGCTCTACTGTTCACGAAAAATTTCACTGGGGCAGTATGGTTGGGCATCCATGACATGTTTTCTGAGGGTGACTTCATAACAATTAAGAGTAAGTAATTTGATGAATGCTATAATAATATATAAATTGTATCGTTTTATATGCACGTTAATATGTTGTAGCTTATGGGTTCGAATCCACATGTTGTTCGTTTGGATGTACGTACCTAAAAAGTTGAGCAAGTGGCTAATATCCATATCTCGCAAAAACGCTAATCTGTCAATAAAACCTACACTCTTTGGAAGCCAATAATATGATCTTCTTCAGATTAAACAAATAGTTTGGTTGTTTAAGAAAAGTGTAGTGCTACAAAGACATCTAGAAATAAAATACAAATTAAGCTACATAACTACTATAAATTTACATTTAAAATTGCTTTAATAATATATTTTGTCAAAAAACAATTACTGAAAATCGAAGATTAACTTAGAATAAAAAAAAAACTGTTAAAATTTGTATCTGTATATTTTTATTTTTATTGTGATTATGTTTATCATCCAAACGTAATTAATTCAAATCAACCCCTTAGTACGGTTATAATATTGAATCTATAATTGATTAACTGAATACATATTTTTTATTATATATTTTTATTTAATTAAGATAGGTACTTAAACAGTTTGATGCATCTAGTTTTTGGTACCGTAAAACAGGGTGAATAGAAATGACGTGGTTAATAGGAACTGTTCCCGGTAAAAATATTCAGAGTACTACAATTATTGCCAAAATTCTATCGTTTGCATTCCAATATGTATGTTATTTGACAGATAATTTAATTTTTCTGCCTTCTGGAGACTCCGATAGGATAGGAAACTTGACCGATTGTTGTTCATCAGACGTGAAAAAGTACGTTTTTAGCTTTTCATATATGTTGCATTCTGACAAAACTTTGTCTGACGTGTCTAGGCCAAGAATGAACTCAACGCAATTAAATTTGTAGCTACTTTTGTTTCAGCTAATCCACTGATTAAGAAATAATACAGTTTTTGTTCTTAAATAAATAAAATATCTTTATTTAGTCATGTGTTTTAATAAAATTTGCGGTTTTTCCTCCCCGTTCCTATTGACCCTGGTAAATAGGAACAGATCATAATTTTGGGAAAAAATATCAATGGCGAGTGAATGTTGAGTATTTCCATTCACCAAACCATACTGATGAATCGCTGACTTAACTTTTGGCAAGCGAATTTAGCTTTTCAGTCATACAGCGTAGGGTTTAAATTAAATATGAAATCTGAAAATGCTTCTATTCACCCCGTTTTACCGTACTGAATCGTCTCATTCCCTACTGTAATTAAACTGATAATTAACTTGGCCACAATTTTATCGAAAACATTTTTCTGTCAAAATCATACATTCTACCTCCTTTGATACTAGCTGGCATTCCATATATCATGTAATTACTAAAATATATTAAATTTATAGGTATGGACGTCTCGGAAGTTTATAAAAATTGGATGAAAGGTGAGCCTAACAATGGAGGTAATGACGAAAACTGTGTGAGTATGGATGCCAACGGACAATTCAATGACGAAAAGTGTGACAGGCTATTCAAGTACATTTGTGCAAGGGAACCTTACGATCTACAGCAAAATGAGGCTTGTGAAACATATGACAATGGTAATTATTCCATAATTATTAACTCCTGTCTACCTGCTGGGTCCAATGAACAAATTAATTTTTACTTTTCAGGTTCTAAAATATTTTGGTATCCGGAACATTCATCGCCCATGTTTTTACATAGTATTTTACTAAAAATAATTAGACTAGTATTAACCGAAAGTTCTTGATAACTGGTGTGACAACAGCTAAGATAGATTAAATTACGTGTGCAACTAATTTAACGTGTAATAAACATTTTCTCTACAATATTAAATGGGTATGCCATCGTAAAGGGTCAATGGTTCAACACGTTTCATACTTGTAGTTATCGTTCAGCGCTTGTGTTTCACTTTTCGTTGTAAAAATGTATTTGTCGATGAATCACGAACCATATTATAAAAATAAAAGTGCACGATAATAATCTTAGAGTTAAAAATGTTACCAAATATACAAAATCTTTCGGTTTCAGCAATTTATACAGTAACGCGGGGTACACTTTAATAATTATTATCAAAGTGACAATGCAAGACTATCACACCTCGCTTGGCTGATCTAACATTGGGTTTTTTCTTATATCATGGACAAGCTAACACCATAATATGAATTTTAAAAAAATAATACCAATATAAATATAGTCTCCTTGTTCATACATAAATGTGCTTTTTTATTTATTTATTTTACATTGGCGCCCAACGTGGGGCCAATAATGTTGCGTTCAGACAAAATATATTGTCCTTTATTCTGCGTCATAACAGAATATATTATAAATTGTGATATTAAAAAATAGTCCTTACTGCCAGTATAAAAATCTGGTAAATGTTTCAAACGTTATTTTATGCTGGTTGATGCCAAATTTAAATTCAAACCTACTTCCTGTACTTCGTTTTACTTTTTTCTTCTTATCAACATTAGTAGTAAGCCTTTTATGTGTGCATACTAAGTAATCCAATCTTGGGATCTCGGACAATTTTCGATACCTATGAATCCTGGGATTAGTAAAAATAATACCGAAACCTTCCGGATTGTTTTTTTTATCAATCACAATCAATTAGTATGTATACAAAATAATATTAGCGAATTGTATGTACATGCACATGTCACAAGGGAATTGCCTGATGCTCACGGATAATAAATAACCATTTTTTGTTGTCATACGCATTCGTGAAAACATCAGAATAATAATGAATTCATTCATTTAACCGGCTAGACGACACTAACGTTCTGGCACGCGAACGGCGTCTAACCGCCAGTGTCACGGACGTGCGGTAGGCACTTGTTTCTACACCGAATTATTTGAATGTTCTTATAATTTTTTCTTGAATAAATAAAAAAAAACTTTTTTACTTTCACATTATTATCTATAAATATTACAATATTATTTACTTCATTAAACCCATGAATTTCCAAGATTAAACGTACTTAATATTTACAATAAATGTCTTAAATTTCATAAATTATACATACATTTTTGACCAATTGAAACAATGCTATTAATTGTATAATTAAAAAAATATATATTAACTATCGAAAAAAACGCCAATCCCGGGACCAGTCCCGAGATTCCGGGATCAAAATTTTGGCTCGGGATTGGATTCCCTCGTGCATACCCGAATAAAGAATTTTACTAAGTATCTCAGTTGATAAAAGGCGTTACATTTATAATATGTTTTTCTTCAAATTGCAGAGTACATTTTTAAAGCAGATACCGGCCACTGCTATAAATTACACAGAGAATATAAGAAATGGACAGATGCTTTTAAGCAATGCAGGGCAGAGATGTCTATGATGACTGTAATCAATAGCGAAAACGAAGCAAAGATGCTTGTAAACATGCTTGAAAAATATCCTGTTGAAAGTTTATCTGGAAGTTTTGAAAAGTCTAGCGTGTATTTGGGATTTAGTTCTATTCTAAACAAAGAAAAATTTCTAACTATTGATGGTAAAGATTATTTCCTAACTATATCTTATATTTATTATTTAAAAAGATTATAAAATATAAGTAAAGTGTATGAGTTTAAGACCCGAGTAAGTATATTAATATGATGATTCTGAGGAAAGCAGCCGCATGGTTGAAAATTGCAAAGATAGTATATTATGAAATCTTCATGGGAAACCATGTGTACGCCGAGACTGTTAACATGGAAATTAGTTCACCCCAATTTGCCACAATAGTTTTATACATACAAGCTAACTCAGAATTTATTATTTAATATTTTTTACTAAGTAAAATACCACTGATGAGCGGTGGTTTCCCTTAAATTGTTCATCAGGCTTTCTTTATGGAAATTAAATTTATATTCAGATTTTTATAAAATTTTGAAAACATTTCTATTGATCAATTTTTGAGACCATAGGTTCCATATTGTTTAACACCTTACGTACTAGTACAAAAAAACAAGCATGAATGTTAAATTCGATAATATATCTGAAGGTCAAAACATAAGAACTATGATGATATTAATCGGATATTAAATTAGTTTTCATCGTTTTATAGTCCTTGTGGCTGGACATAATTTTTAATAAGGAAATGTAAAAATGATGCTATTTTTGTTACATGGAAGATTAACAATTGCAAGTCACTTCGCATTGTAGATTTTTTTTAGAAAACATTCTTTTGTGATTTCGTGGATTATTTTATGTCATGTATTCATGCTATAAATGTAACACAATAATAATTATTTTATAAAATTAACCATAACTATTTAGAATATTTATATAGTAGTATAATATTTATATAGGATATGCAACAAAACTTTGCCGTGAACGAAAACGCGAAATGTTGAGGAAAATGGTGGAGGGTATGGAATCTCAGAGAAGGTGCAATGAAACTAAAAAAATCTACAAAACTTTCCGGGATCTAACTAAATCATACCAACCCAGAATGAAAATTTATTTTGCCGAAACTCAAATGGAAAAATTTTAACTGAAAAAGAAGATATCATGGCAAGATGGAGAGAATAGTTCTATTCACTGTTAAATCATGCTGACAATGAACAAGGAGAACATGACGATGAAATGGTATATTATACAGCGGAAGAAATCATTGAAGAACCTACGCTGAATGAAGTAAAGCAGGCACTAAGGGGGTTAAAAAATAATAAAGGTCCTGGTGTTGATATTATAGCTGCTGAATTAATCAAAAAGGGGGGGGACCAAAGCTGAAAGAACATCTGTACCAATTAACACTCTCCTTAACACCGCATACAAAGTTTTTTCCAGTATTCTATATGCAAGATTACTAAGGTATACTGAGAGTATCTTGGGAGAATACCAGTGAAAATTCCGCCCCAATCAATCCACCATTGATCATATTCACCTAATGCGGCAAACTATGGAAAAGGCATATGAGTATTATATGATTTTGTATCATGTCTTCATCGACTTCAAACAAGCTTTTGACAGTATCAACAGAGAAAAAATGTTGCATGCACTAAAATTACTAAGAATCCCCTCAAAGCTTAGAAGACTGATACATGTCTCCCTAACTGAGTGAAAGGCCGTCATAAACATACAAAATGAGCTAACGGACCATATTGTGATTTAGTTTGGTGTAAGGCAGGGTGACGCACTCTCCACCATGATGTTCAACCTGGTTCTCGAGGCCATAGCCCGTAAGGTTGACATAAGGGGTTGTGTTAACTCTAACACATCTCAGATGTGCGCCTATGCTGACGACATAGTCATAACCATCCGATCCAAAAAAAGACTGATCGACCATGCCACAACATTGAAAAAGAAAGCGGAAAAGCTTGGATTAGAAATAAACGCCTGCAAAACAAAATACATGGTATCCACGCGAGAGCAGGGTCCACCTCGAAATATCTGTGTGGAGCAGCAGGTATGGGAAGAGTTCCAAGCTTCACGTACCTGGGCTCTAACCTAAACACACTCAATAAAACAACGGAAGAGGTGAACATACGACTCATAGCTGCTAATAAGTGCTTCTACGCCTGTAAGGGTCTACTGAGTTCGAAAAGCAAGAATATCAAATTGCTTATCTACAAAACAGTTATTCGACAAGTAGCTACCTATGGCTGTGAGACATGGTGCCTCATTCAAAGGGAAGAACATAAACTGGCCATATTCGAAAGAAAGATCCTCAGGAGAATTTTTGGGCCCACATTGGAAAATGGAAGTTACAGGATAAAAATGAACCATGAGTTAGAAGAGTTAATAAAACATGAAACGGTGGTGAAATTCTGTCGATCCCAAAGACTAAGGTGGGCTGGACACGTTGAGAGAATGCCTGAGCACAGGACGCCAAAAATCATGACCAAGTGGATCCCACAGTGGAAACGGTCTAGAGACAGACCAAAGAAGAGGTGGGCTGACTGTATCGAAGAGGACTGGAGAAAGATGGGGAGGGCTGGAGACTGGAGAAGAGCAGCCAGGGAAAGGAGCGTGTGGAGGACAATTGTAGAGGAGGCCAAATCCCGACCCAGGATGTAGTGCCGAGAAAGAAGAAAGAAGAAGATTTAGAATATTTGGATGATAAACCACAAAATATTTTGTTGTGGAATGTGTTATACGTAATATGAAAAGTTAATGTGAATATTATCTCTAGCTAAAGTTGAATAATATACTGTGTAAACTATTTTTTTCTTACTTTGTTATATATTTTATAAAATATTTTTTTATTAGAGCTGGCCCATTTTATCCGAAAAATGATATCTAGGGCCACTTAAAAATAATTGTTGAAATGTGAAGGTAATTATTGTGTGAAAATGTTAGTTATCAGCGGTTTAGTTTTTTGTCAGTCTTCAGCTGTGATCAACTCTATGTTTATAGATATTTTTGACTACGTGTAGTATAATATGTCAATATTTTTCCAGGAAATACCTTAACCAACTCAGGTTATGATACGTGGGCAGCTGGGCAACCTGACGGTGACCAAACACACGAGAAGTGTGGATCTATGCTACGCAATGGAGAACTCGGTGTCTTGGACTGCAACAAAAAAGCAATGTTTATTTGCGAGAAAGTCATTGGAGCTTCCACCATTCGTAATAATAATTACATTCTTGGAATTAACATTACATCAGCGTAGTAGATACGACAAAATAATTTTCAGTATATACTACGAAAAGATGGTTCATATTTAAGAGCGTGAGGACGTTATCAAATTAATATTATCTGAATAGAGCCAGCTTACAGTACCCATATTAGGAAATCTTTTTATATAGTTATTATCATTTAAGAAGTCGCTTGGGGCGCTAATTTATTTAAAAATATTTTAAAAATATGTAGTTTTGCGATGCAATTTTTTATTATTGTGTGTCGATACTCAATAACTCAATAAATCAGGGGTCGCCAACCATTTGCATGCCATGCGCAAATTTTTTTGACAGACGAGTTCATATGCGCCATATAACTCAAGCACTTTTTCTATCTTCTTACGTTCACGGTTAGGGTTGTAAAATAGGGAGAGGGGTAGGATCTGCTTTGCTAAGGGGAGGAAAGGGAATAACTCAATCACTAAAATTATCTATAAATCACTAAAATTAAATAAAATAATTGATGCCAGTTCAAAAACACACGTTTATTGGAGCGCCAATCTACAATAGTCAGAAATGATCTCTTGGACGAGAGGTGATCGTTGTTTTTGACCCCTCTGATGGTGCTACAGCTGCCGAAGAGTCTCATTTGGTGAAGATAACTTTGGACCACAGTTGTTGGATCTGATGAGAGAGAGAGAGAGAGAGAGAGAGAGAGAGCTCTGAGCGGGATGGAACACTGAGAGCTTTTGAGCGTTTGGATTTCGCTAGTCTCTTTCAATGTTTGGTGTTAAATTTAATACAGAGAGCAATAGAGAATTCTTTAAATTTGAATCAGTTATTCGCGTCCTTTTTTTGCTTTAATAAATTTCATTGATGAAAATGCTTGTTCACATCTATATGTCGATCCAAAGCGACATATATAACTTTTTGCAAATTATCTTAGCTCTTGAAAATGTTCACAGGGTAATGAACTCCAGAAATTAATAATGTCAGATGCATTTTGATCTGGAAAAAATAAGTTATGGCGCCTACTTCAAATGAATACGTAGGCGCAACGATTCAATGCGCCACTTGTAATCATCCTATGCACCATGGTTTGGTCACCACTGATTTAAATAAATGTATTATTAAAAAAATACTAAAAATACCTCGATCCCTACCCATAATTTTACGTCCAACATCATCATAATAATATGGAATACGCTACTGTAGAGCGTCATCCTGCCTTTAACCTTAACAATAGGTAAGGGGTCAATGTAATTAATATTATTAGCAGATGTGGGCCCTGGCTGCTTTCAAAATTGTTTTCGGTCATCCCCTTTCTCTTAGTCTTGAATACCATTTAGACATAATATTGAGTTTTGAGGTTATCTTCTACCCCGGCAAACTACCAGAATCGTTGTTTACTGGAGCATTTGTCCTTCTTTTCTATTATGTGTGCTACTCAGTGGATTCCTTGGATCATTATCAATGTCTGATCTTTTTGTAACAATTAAATGGTTATAATAGAGCGACACACGTAACGATTAATTAAATAAGATTAGTAAGTTAATAGATCTAGGAGTAGGTAGTGATCTAGATAACTGTCTATAAGCTAATTATTATTAGGTACTTATTGTATTGTATAAATATCTGTGACAACGTTTACATTGGTATAATAATTATATGTTGTCAATGTCCATATAACGAAATGAAACCCGTCCTAATCTCTAATGCGTTATGTTTATTAACTATTGTACGACAAAATCTTCTTGGCTACACTAAATGGGAGGAGCTTGTTAGTTTATAATGGAAATGCGGTTAAAAATGGGCGGAGTTAGTTCACAGTTTTAACACGTAGCCAAAAAGATGTTGTCGTACAATACTATATAATTTGTTTTTTTTTTATTTTATGCTGTTGTCTAATTTTATTTTGTATGAAGAAATTTTTAATAAAGTCAGCAACATTTTTGGCTTTATTATTTTCAATAAAAAATGTTACATTTTTTAATCCTAAATAAAAAAAATAATTTAATTAAGAACTTATGAAGGTTTTTTTATAAGATAGTAAATTACTATTACTACCAAGAACTAAATGAATTTAGTTTCATTTAAGACGTTTTTTCTTCATGGTACTCTATGCCGAAGTGTTTCGTCCCACTATTTTCTCTCGGACTCATAAAACGCGGACTTAAATGAAACAAAGCTCCGAAGTTAGCGTTTTATGCTCACCCGTCAATCACGGGTTAATTGTAAACTTTACGAATAAAGGCGACTAGTAAATCTTGCCGGTTCCAGATTTATTTTGTAAGTATCCCATCTTATCTCATCTTACGCTGATCCACCTTCTTTATCTTTTCGGTGGACTTCTTTGTCCTGTCATTTGATGCAAACCCCCACCCTTCCAACAACAACTCTTGAGTTTTACATATCAGTGTTTAACTTCAAAACTGGCTATAAGCAAATTTAGATTCCAGAATATTCAGTGTTTGCGCCTTTTATAGTGGACTGTATTTGATGGAATGATTGTGATGGTAGATGTGGATGCTGGGGGGGGCTAACACGGGAGTTAGTTCAGGCACTAACTTTATTGATGTTCAGCTGCCTGGCTGAAGCTGGTCCCTGGTGTATGCCCTCACGTTCTATTAGGCACTCGCATAGTACACTTGGGGTTATGGTAATATGAGTGTTTCATAAGCATAGTAAACCAAGTACATTTTGGTTATTTTTGAGTAAGCTAGGTTCAAACATAAAATTTGAGTATTTATAATAATTCTGTAAAGGTATGATTGCAATTATTAAGTGTTATTTTGAGTACATTTTTAAGTTATTGTGTAAGGGAAATTTTACCCTTACAGAATAAGAAATACTCAAATATTATGTTTGAACCTAGCTTACAGAAAAATAACCAGAATGGACTTGGTTCACTATGCTTGTGAACCACTCATATGTAGGAGCGCACGGTTGATGAATCAGTATCACGGCTTGCCAACTGGTGCTCAGATTTATCGCTTGGACGATGGTCACACTATATCAAGTTGACCCAGCCGTGGTTTCATGACGGTCTAGGCGCGCCCGTTGTCTTGAGGTAACTTAAGGTAACTGAACATGACTCAATCACTCTCTACTGATGACCCCTAACTGCTGGTCACCTGGATTTGTGATAATAACTGGGGATTTAAAATAGGAGAGAAATATAGGAGTAAGGGTGACCATAATTGGCCCAACCACCAGTATATTGGAAAAGATGAATAATACTATTTATTATTTTTAGATTATTTGAAACAATTTTTAATAGGTATGTATTAATTCATGACTACGAATCTACAGACAATTTACCTCGATTTACACATAACCGATTTTGAGAAACAGTGTATTGGATTATTTAAATTCGTTTGATGCAGAGTCTTATTTCATAAACAGTGTGCACATAGTTGAATTTGAAGACCCAACCACTTAATACTGATCAATTCAAGCCAAAGAGTTTTGTAGTGGAGATAGAGTTGTCTGATATTTGTTTTCCAACCATTGATGACCATCATTCACAACTATTTTAGTGCTAATAGTTTAGTACCTACCTACAGAAAAATATACATTATTCACCAAATAACTCTAACGTTTTTATAACCGTTGCTTTAGCGTAATAGTTTGATGTTTGACTAAAATGCCACGTTCTCACGTAACGATTTTTGTTGTTCAACTATGTTGAATGATAGTAGTTGAAATTTAATTGAGCAATGGCAACCATATTTCAATCAAGTTGAATTCAACGAAGTTAAGATATTTTCTACTATTAGTGTTGTTTCAACAGTGAAACATCATTCGAGTCGACTGGTTGCTTAGGCATTTTTCCCACAGTAATCAAGGCGATAACAACTCGCATCGGCACCTCAAACTTATTTTGACTTTCTATGCAAGTATATTATTATAACTGTTTATGTGTTGTGCACCACAATGTATTATTGTTGTAGTTTATGAATTATTAAATAATATAGCATCTTCATCTAAATAAGTTTCTAAGTGTTCAGAAGAAATAATGTTAAGAAACTGACTGTACACCATCGTTTACGTTACATAATATATCGTTTAACATTAATTTATAGATATGTGAGAATATTTCTATATATTTCTTTTTAAAAAGTCAATATAAGTTGACACATAAGAACGCGACATAATAAATACAGTGCGACTTTTAAATCAAGTCTTCTATATCAGCACGGTTGCTTATGGAACTAAAACTCGCCTTCGTATTTACTTTTCCGCTACAACATTCACCGAGCCCATAATTCAGTGTATTTTTGATATCGTGTGGAGATATATTAACATTAAAATGCTTAAACTTTTACTTTATTTCGATAGTAGAAGATGTGAGGATGAGAAACAATAATATAATATATGTAATGCTTTTAATTCATCTCAATAGTACTAGAGATATCTCAGGGTGCCTATCAACTATGATACGTCAATATGCTGAGAGTACGTAATGTATCAATGCGCATAAACCACGTGACATAATAGTATTAGCGTATGCAGCGCCGTGATATAGAACACTTAACATAAAAGTTGTAGGTCACTTCTGCTCTTAAAGCATTTTTCTCTGCTTTTACGTGGTATAGTTTCCAATCCAGATATTCTGGAAAATTTGAATTTTTATGCACCCGTGAATTACATGCGTAGACGCAGCCATGACCTATTATGGGTGAAAGCTATTTCTTCATATTGTCAGGCTTGCCACGCACCAACGGCGAGGGCTGAGCGGCTGGTCAATGCACTCCCTAGAGATGTAGACATTTTGAGTGATGCGTTATGTATTTTGATTTTAAAATTCTATTTTATGGTTTAATGTATTGTAATTGTATTAATTGTATTTTTTTTTAATTATCTATTATTGTTTTTTTATTTTATTTCTTTTCTATAAAATTAGTTTTTGCTTTATTTTTTCTCTATGAAGTTGATTTACCAGTACCTACTTTTTATTTTAAATTTCATGTTGTGAACGTTTTGAATAATTCATAATATGTTATGAGGTAAATATTATGTATTTTTAAATAAATAAATAAATAAATAAAAGTCGCACGTGTGATATCCTGTCGCTTGCCATTGTATATAAATATTCATTTATGTACTTAAATATGCCTATATTCTAAAACATTAGAACGAGAGGTTTAAAAGAATACTATTTAATGTAATAAAAATACTTTATGCAGTCATCAAATGTTTAAAATAAATAAAAAGGATAATCAAAATTATATAAATAGATTATCTACAACGTTTAAGGTATGTCTAGGATCATGCTTTGAAATAAGAACAAAAGCTCCATTTTAAACTACGCTGAGCATGTCCCCCCTTAAATAATAATAATAATAGGTACTCCAATATAACATTATATTTATAAAAATTCGCATTTTAAAGGTTTATTCTAGAAATACATGTACATTGCAGAATTGATTGAATCAAAAATTTGACAGTTGCGTTCAATGACGTTTTAAAGTTTACGAGAAATAAGATTAGCAACGTAGGTACTACTTTTCGGTTATTTAATTATCATTTACAAAGCATATTAATCTATATTAGTTTCTAATAAAATGAAAAATTAAATTTTGTACCTAACCCTTTTTTCTGCTTTAATTTCAATATAATATGAATTAGTTTACGTTTAGAAATAAAGACACATGTTGGGGTAGTTTATAGAGCAGCCAACAAGCCATCAACATGTGTTAGATCCAGCACAAAGGCACAATGGGTTTTATTATAGATGTACTTACTATCGAAATCTATTTAAAGACTTTGACTTACTATAGCAAAGGATGTTTTAGCCGAACAGCACAACTCTTTTTCGAAGTTTTTCACCCCTTTGCGGTTTAAATTTTAATAAACAAATAAAAAAAGTTAGTGTCTGTTGTTCTTCTTCTTTTGTGCTCTTCTCATAATGGACCGATGATCTTGCCTCGGGTTGGTGTGTCCGGTATCTGCATTTGTCACGAAACAAATACCCTTCCTAGATGAATCGATGAGACTAGGTTAGTGGGGATTGAAAGGAATGAACAAATACTGTCAAAGCGGTCAAAAGGACAGCTCGCGGCAGAGCTCTAATTGTGAGGGAACCCTCTACTAGTTCTCCTCATGAACCGGAATAACTTCAATACCATTTTAGTATACCTTAGTACAAAACACATTAAATTCTCAACCAACACTACACTTCCTTTCTAAGGAAGAAGGCAGTAACTGACTCTCACACACTTGTGACACAAATGACATAATATGTTTTTTCTCAAATTTTAGTAGGTACTGTGAATTAATAAAAAACGGTGGTAATTTTTATTAGTAGGATGTTAAAATACAAACAAAGTGATAATAAATAAGCAGTAACTCCATTGAATAGGTGCTTTTATAGGATTAGATAATAGGATTTTTGCTTAAAAATGTATTATTTTAGAAGATGTCTATTTTTTCACTAAGGATTTTAACGGTATTTTAGTGATAATACTGATTTTAAAGTGAAAGTGATAATATATAGATTTAAAAAACTTAACGGATGGCATTCATAACTCAATTTCACAAATTTTGCGACTTACTGCCTTCTTTTTTAGAAGGTCAATACAGACACAATACTAAAAAAGAAAGGGATAAAGGCCTTAGCCCATGTGCTCCCTAAAACATTGAATACCCACCCAAAGAAACTATTATTTTATGCTAATTTTTAAAAAAATGCCCGTTTGAGAATTATGCCTTATTGAAAATCATTCTTCCATCCACAATATTGTTGATTAGAATTCGATTAGGAAATATGAGATGAATCCATAAGGTTACAAAAATGGGTAACAATTAATCTATGTAAAACTCTTTTGATATTAAAAACTCTACTCTATGAATGCTGATGCATGCTCCGTTGAAGAAAAAAAGTTTAATTTACATTTCTCTCTTACTATGTAGAGAATGTTTTTGAGAACGGTTTTGGACTCTAGTTAAAATTTAATAAAGAAATTTCGAATAGTTTGCTAATGCTTTGAATATAATTCCAAGAATTTTCTCCTAACGATCTGAGTTTTCGATGATTTCAATTCGAAATTTCAGTAATCTGAAAACTCTTCACTCCTAAAAAGCAAAACATTACGAAGTTTAGACAATCATTTATTTCCGAGGCATATGAATTAATACGAAAGCTTTTAGCGCCATTAATTATAAATGGAGCCCAAGATAAGTCAGAGACTTCTAATTCGATTTAAAATCGCAAACACTGCTTTAAATTAATGTCTTATTCAGGAGAAATGTAGCAAACTTGAATTATTTACTCAAAATCCGTATTGTGGAACTTTTATATGAATACAAATATCGATCGAAAACGGAAAAGTTTCATGGAGCTTTGTTGAATAACATTTTGCCCTATTATATATAAAGTATTTTGTATCAAACTTTCATATTTGTAATAGACTTTTGTTAGAAAGCGCTCTTCAACGGGATATTTCCTTTAAATTACTTATGTATAGCTTCCATTATCATTATTTAATACGCTTTGAAATTAGAAACTGTTTGAAAGGTGTATGAAAGTTTTTCCAAAATTACACGATCATAATTAGAACATAATATAAAACGAATATAATTCTCTAAATATAGACACTCCTTTTTAATTTTTTTATACTTAAGACATCGCTTAGAAACATTATATTTTATATAAGTAAATAATTTTATTAATACACTTTTTTTTATACTGAGTCTACATTTTTGCACTTTACTTACGTGATTACTTAATATACTTACTTAATATTCTCTAAGTTACGTCTATTTCTGCAATGTTCTTACATGTTAGGTAGATAGTATCTACCTAGTGGCGAAAAGTGGACGTAGGCTGTTAATATCAGCAATAAATAGTGCACACTAAACTTTGTCAGTCATACGTATTTGTTTTCATTGAAATAAGACTACAATTTACACATGGTGTTGGTTAGTTTTTTTTTTAAATTAAGCCCTGCCTATATCAAAATATAATACTACCTATTTGGTATATTTTGGGCGATACGACAAAATTGTGCACATATGTTCATGCATACTTATTTGTTTTTGTTGGATTAAAAATATATATTACACATATTGTTTTTTTTTAAATTCATTAAGTTCTGCCTCAACCAAAGTATAATAGATAAAAAATATCATTCTATCTAATATCCACAGTTATGTATGATTTAATTGCATAATTTTAGGCGAATATTTTTTTACTATTATCAATAATTATGGCATGGTTTTCGCAGGGTTTAGTTAAATTTTAAAAAACTAACCAACACCATACGTAAATTGTACTCTTATTTCAATGAAAACAAATACGTATGCCTACCTACCTCCACCCTTCGCCACCGTGTTTTCACAGATACATAATATACATTGAATAGATAGCTTAATTTTAAAGCCGCTCGTTGGGAGCTGCTTGATGGTTATAGGTTTAATCCCATTCGATTAAAAATGTCTAGAATTTTTCTAATGAATATATAATAATATGTCTTTGGGGTTATCCCAAAGTAAGATTGTTAATTATGTTTATAATGATACGTAATGTTACGTAACATTATGAAAAGAGTTTTCTGTGTTAAGACATTGCACTTGAAACATAGTCTGAAATTAAGCCTTCAACCTTATTATGCAAAATGTGGTTCAAGAGATCTTGTAAACCTATTTGCATAAGCATGGTTTCGCAAAACTCGCTAATTTCTTGCGCGAATTAGGAAAGGCGCTGTTCATATGATTACATTACACATATACCATGTAGATATAACTTACAGTTATTTTGTCAACAAAATTCACGGAAAATTTTGTATGATTATTATGAAGGTACGTAGCTTTATGTATAAAGGGACAGGAATATCATGTAAGCTTTCTTTTGGAAAACTAATACGTACTAAGATCTTATGATATATTCATATGATGTTCAAAGAGTTTGTAGGTAATGCTATAACGTTTTGTATTAAAAGCTTGATGGAAATTCTTCAACGTTTTTGACAGAAATGAATTAGTAGATACATAAAAACTAATCTACGTTAACAAATTGAAAGGAAGTGACTAGGTATTACTTCTTTATAACCTCCATATTTTACTTATATTGACGATTCTATCTTATGTATAATATATTCTTACATTAGCCATATTTTGTAATTGTTTATTAATATAATATATTATATATTATAATATATTAAGAATATTATTCTTAATAATACGCTTCGATTTACAATAATTGGCAAAAGCTTTCCTACATCAAGAGTTTATTTATTGTTATAATAAAATGCGTATTATATTGAAATATTTTCGTTCCGGTATAAGACAAAACGTTGTCTCAATTTCGAATTGGTCAATATGAGTATATTATATTAAATTTAATAAGAAATAACAATAATAAACTCAAAACCAAGAACACAAGCGCCATCTCTGAATAGTGTTTAGTAATTATTAGTTTAAAAACACTAAACATTCTAATGGATTTAAGTTTTGTACTATTCCATTAAGTCATTTTTTTCCCACCCGGGTTTTGTCTTTCGGCATCTTCAGGCACCATATACACTCACCAAAGGCAAAACCCGGGTCGCAAAAATCGACTTAAATGGAATAGTACAAAACTTAAATCCATTAGAATTTAAATTCAAATTCCATCAAGTACCTTCGGTCGATAGTATTAACACTAAATATTGACGTAATTCAATAATTTTACGTAGTGCCTATAAGAAAATATCCCTAATATAATATCTTGATTGGCAGTTTATTGGGAAATGATTTCTAATCATACCCGTCGATTTTTCCTAATATGTATTGGTTTTAAATACGAGTGAACTGTATGGATTCTGGGTTGGAACGGCAAAAGTGTGAGAGTATGGGCACTAATCATAAAGTTGAAGTTGACAATTGACTCACCATGTACACTGACTGCTCGAATACGACAACGTTTAGGCTTCGGTCACACCAAAGTGCTTCGCTTAGTGCTAAGCTAGGTGCTATGCTTGTTTACTTAAAACACTACTGCCACATTGCACGCTACGTGCTTAGGTACAAATTCAGTTGACATTTGGGAGCGCTCAACTCTCAATAACGATGTCACTCTCAAAACTAACCAGAAAGCTACTTCTCACAGAGAATTTAAGTTTAAAATTTTGAAAGTCTCAAATCCAAACTTGTTAGGTGCATTATCAATTCATCTAGAAGTACTCTTGGATAGTGTCAACTTCTCTACAAATAATTTTGGAAATACGATGAAAAGTTTTTATAGTTATTTAAGGATGAACCAGAAAAAATTTGACTTATTGTTGGGAAAATTAAAAGAGACATTACAAAATGATGATACGCATTTCAGATATTCTATAATACCCGAGGAATATTTTTATATGTATACTCTCTTTTATAAACTGCTCCTATTAAAACTTCCTCCATCTTTCAAAATCACTAGGTGACACAATAAAATTAATCAACACGTTTGTTTTCCGGGAGACTCACTAGCTGATTAATAATCACGTAGCGAGGCGCGAAACATACAGTGTGGCCATTGCAATAGTATAGTGTGCGTCTGTTTGCTATGACGTCATGTCACCTAGCTCGTAGCGTAGCACTAATCACCAAGCGAGGCAAATACCTGTGTGGCCTCGGCCTTACTATTTTCAAATCATCCAATTGATATTATAGCGTCGATCGTAAAAATGTACAGTGTGTTAACTTCTGGTAAAATACTCTTGTCTAGCTAATGGCGGATATAACACTCACTATCCCACTTCATTTAATTTGATGTTGTCACTTTCGCGAATGTATTGATGTACCACCTGTTGATGTTGCAGATGAGACGAGTTTTGATATGCGAGATGGCTTATGATGTTTTAACATAATTTCTTAAGATAGCACATAACATCATAATATTTAGCCAATAACACAACACAACAATGAATCAGAGACACTGTTTACATACTATTTAACGACATCGTGATAAGATGCCTTCACTCGAAGAAATTCACCTATTTTACTAACGATTAACGAACACTCACAGCTGTACTGCAGAATATGTTCTCGTCACATTTGTCTGAAATTAGAATCGTAGAGCTTGAAGCTTGTAACTTAAGCACGTCATAAACAAAAAGTAATATTTCAACATGACTTGCAAAGAAATACGAAATCTAAAACTACATCTACAGTTTGAAAGACGTTTTACGAACCTCTCATATAATAATAAGAGGGTATAAAATATCCAATTAATTCTGTGGTCTCGCCATTAGCTAATTCGAGTGGCTAAATGTAATAAAGGCTACACTCGCTTAGCAGTCGCAAGTGTCGTTTATCAATTAATTTCGCCGGAAATGTCATAAAAGCAAATAAAATTCAGCCACAAGGCGAGTCCGATGTGTTATGGCTTTATTTATGGGCCAATCGATACCTCTTCATTACACTTATAACTGGTTTGAGCGAGGAGGTGCTAGTAATGCCGAAAATATTATATTTAGGATCCTAGTGACTTTAAATTGCGGTCAGAAAATCACAAATTTTCTAAGTCTTTCAGACTTTCTTACTATGATAATTTAATTCTTTGAATTGCCATCTACTGTCTCGTACCACATGGAATATAAGTAAATCATGTGAGTATTTGTAATTAAATTAATAAGTGCGTAAATTACAACCTGAAAAAACCGGTTATTAGCTAGTTATTGAGAAGGTAGCTGTTATCTACGTCTGCACTTTGGTGTAAAAATAGGCGATTAAAATTGAGACCAGCATATCTATTATATACGCAAAACTGATATTGGCGGCTATCGACGATTATTGAGGGTAGTTTTTCATATATTTGTATTAGTATTATAATTTTTACAAAAAGTTGAGTTATAATTATTATTACAATAAGTGCTATGTTTTCACAGCATCTCTTTTGGCTATGTTAAATTTTAGATTAAGATAGACAGTTTTCACGTCTAACGTAACAATTAATTATAATGCCTCAACACAAACATAATATGATAAGCTACCCTCGATAACCGCCGATAGCAGTCTTGTTTATGAAATAAATTTGCAAGTATCATCAATTTGTATGTATACATCGAAAAAGGCAATACTGAAACATAATATATACCTACCTACTTATTAGAAGAAGAAAAAATGGGTAAATAGCACTTGGTGTACAACTATATAATATTTCGGGTAGTGTTTTACCGATTAACCTACCGGTCATTCACTAACCACAACTAAATTTTCCTGTAACGTATAAGTTAGTTCTATTTTAAATACCGCCAATATTGGCGATAAACTTTAATATTTAATCCTAGGCGTGTTGATCTACCCAAATTTTTATTTTTATTTTTTTAGTTACACGTTCTTCTTCTTATTGTGCCATCCCCTAACGGAGGTCAGCCACCATCAAGGCGACCTTATCTTTGTCATCTGCTACTCGAAACAGTTCAGTGGAGCTGCACTCGTAACAATCACGGAGGTTCTTAAGCCACAAAATGCGGCGCCGTCCTCTGCTACGCTTTCCATTGATCTTTCCTTGAATGACAAGTTGGGGAATGGTGTATTTTTGTCCTCTCATAATGTGGCCGAGGTACTGTAGTTTCCTGGTTTTGATACTACGTAGAACTTCTCGGTCCTTTCCCATTCGATTGAAAACTTCAACATTTGTCACCCGGTCAGTCCAATGAATTTTGAGGATGCGTCTATACAGCCACATCTCGAAAGCTTCAAGTCTCCGTGACATCTCTTGGTTTAGCGTCCATACTTCCATACCATGGAAAAGAATTGTATCATATGCGATCAACAACGTATCATATGCGATCGGTATACGGTACAATATAGTTACACGTTAATAATCTATAAACAATACCTGGGCTTCTACAATGTCTTCCAATAAGCTGAAGCATATAGACGCCATATGGCGCTTCCAAGAATCCCTGTCTTCTTGCATCATTTTAGGTCATGCCATCATCCCGTAGCATATCCCGTCTTATATACTTTGTAGATATCATTTAGTTGTCTGCCAGGATGCCCGAATCAGAGTGACTTGAATAACAGCCAAGCTAGAGCCGGTTAGAGTTTTCTTCCGGTATCCACATCACGTATCCAAGCCAGGTCCAACGTCGCCTCATCACTCTTAACGTGATGAAAGGCTGCTTGGTTCGCTCTCGTATCTCTTAGTTACTCCTAAAGTCATACCACCGCATACCCAGTATCAATCGCAAACAGCTGTTCTCGAAGCTCAAAATACGATTGCTCTGAGCATTCGTAAGGTGCGATTATTAGCTACCGTAAAGCAGCACCATCAGAATGTAAACGTAGAATAGACGGCATTTGGTTCTAGCCGAATAAAACCTCTAAAACATCTTATGAACACCTACTAAATAATGAGATTTTAATCATGAGTCTAGTGACGACCTCTAGTTTAAGTAAAAGTTTAAGGTCTTTTATCTCTCTCTGGATATTTTTATATCTTTTAAATCTTTTAAGTCCATAGGGAAGAAACTTGGTCTGCTAAGTCAGTGGTTAGTGAAAGCAATATTGATATTTTGTACTCTACTCGTTTCAAGATTTTTTCTAGGATTGTTTCTGAGGAATTTATGTATTATGTATTTCCGAAATATTTAAGTACATTATGTAGTTAGTTGAAAACATACTTGCTAATAAATTGGAAAGTGAAAGTAGTCTTAAAAAACTGTTTATGAAAATGTTGAATTAATGTTCTCCGAAAATCTACCTCTTTCGACATAATAGCTACTATTTACTGCCGAAAAAAAATGACAAGAGAAAAGAAACGTTACATATCCAAAACAAACAAGACTCACTCGAACAGTCACGCGAATACATTTTATTCAATTTTCTTTCTCCAAATGTAAATAGTTGCTCATCCAATAAATCAGCGAGTGTAACGGTCCATCGGCGAGGCCCGGCCTCTATTAAGGGAAACTTTTTTCTTCTGCTTCTTCTTCCTCTTTTATTACCCTCCCTCGGAAAGAGGGAAGAGGGTCGCTAAGGCGCCAGTCGATAGACTCCCTCCGCCTCTTCGTCCTGTTTATATTTATGCATCTATGTTTGACTTTTATTTACTGCTTTCGCGGATTATAAAGACATGTCAAAAATCACGTAGGTGTATAATAATTAGCTGTATATAACTAAAATACTTGAAAATAGTATTGTAAGAATACCTTCAAACAATTAAATTTAAAAATCTCCACAAATATTCTGGTGAAAAATATTTTCTAAATTTAAAAAAACCCAGCTTCGACTTTCAACAACTTATGCCATTTAAGACTGTTTTAAAAACTTCTAATTAACCAAAATAATGTAATTTTATACCCTTAGGCGTTGAATGTTCAATAATTTTAATTTTCTTTTATAAGAATCTTATAAGTGTCTATAATCAGTATTTTTAAAATTTAATTTTCCATTGATAACATAAAACAATTTGAATTGTTAAAAAGTTTGTGTTTTTGTGGTTTCTAAAATTCTACCAAAGAATATTTAATTTGCATAGAGTTGTTATAAGATATTTTGTTAATATTAATATTTATTAAAATGTTTTTGATAAACCTTACAAAAAATATACTACTACAAAAAAATCTAGAATATTTCATAGCAAATCAGTGAGTTCATAGAAAATAAATATTTTAGAGGTTATTGATTGGAAACATTATTATATTTATGTTAATACGAGTGTTTCTGAGATGTTTTTCTTATATTATTTATTTGAAGTTTTCAATTTGAAAATAAACAAAATAAATGTTTATATATTTTTGTTGCAAAATATCTACATCATTTCATCGTATTTTTTATATTCTTGATATCCGAAGAGTAACGCCTCATCTTAAAAGTCATTAGAAAATTAATACTATCGTCCGAGGGTACTTCATGGAAGTTGAATTTTAATTCTGATTGATTTATATATTTTATATTATTCTATTTAATTTGTTTTTGCGATCCAGGTTTCGTCTTTTGGCATCTTCAAGCACTATATGCACGCATCAATGGTAAATACATACTGAATGTGAACTCAGTTAATTCCTGTTTACGTAATGAATTAATACTTATAATAAAATATGGTAAAAACTTCATAAACAACTATAAGTATACGATCAATAATTATTATTAGTATACTACCAAATTTTGAATATTTTAATTATTTGTAAAAACCCGTAGTAGATACATTAGGTTTTCTTCTCTTTTGGCCAAATCTTCCGTTTAGCTGGAACATATGAATACCACATGGCGCCTTCTTGTCATTGTCAGATACTTGCTATCAATATGTACATTCAGAAAGCGCATTAAATTGTCATTATTAATAAACAACGGAACTAAGTAACATATTGAGAAGTTAATACGATTATCTAATGATAAATGACACTTAATACACTTTTTTTTTCGACCATGTCCGATCTTATAAGATCATATTATGGGCCTCCACAGAGTAGAGGTTTGTATTAACAGATTTTGTTTTTTACGAAAAATAGATGACAGCCATTTGCTCAACCTATTAGGTCCATACCCTGACTCACACACAAATTAAAAAATAATATGTGTACTTGCCGGACCCAGGATTACATAATAAATAAAAACAAATACCCAATATGAAGGTATAATCCATAATCAGTCAACTGAATGCATCAACCACGGTACCAAAATGTTGAACGTTAAATATATTACATAGGTAGGTACTTACAATAAATTAGAATTCAAGTCTTTATTTTATTTATTATTATTTTGAGTAACAGTTTATGGTGCTATTTACCATAAACAATAACGGAATATGTATAACTTTTAATTATAGGCTTTGCACAGGTATACCTCTATCCGGGTATTTGCAAAATGACTTCCCCTCAGTTTTACATGCCAATATTATAAATATCCAAATCGATATTACTATCGTCACCTTTTAGTGATCCAAATTTTAGTTTATAAATCATGCGTCACTCATATCATGCAATATACAAACCCACTAAGTCAAAAATGATCATCGTTGTTGAATACAATTTTGCGATAAAATAAAAGGTCAGTTTCCAACTGCTCTAGAGAGAGAGAGAGAGATCATATTATTATTATGATGGTCTCGTGGCCTTAATTTCTGCACCACCTGAATGTTATGCGGGTTTAGACCAAGATCTTTGCATACATTTTTTCCAAGTTGTGGACGGACAGAGCCCTAGTTGCTGCGACAGACGACGAATCGATAAATTTTGATCATCTTCCGCACTTCTGTTTTAGCAACAATTTTCTGTTCGACGTTACGAAATCTATCGACAGTGTAGCAGATGGTTTTCTCCGATGTTTGATTATGTGCGCCGGACCCGTCTATAAGTTGGTCACATGTAAGTTGTACGTATGCAGTTCATCATGGGACACTTATTCGTGCGCAGCAGTACGTGAAACATGAGTTCGTATAACATTTTATCAAATGACGAGTTCTTCGTTGAACATTTAACCGTGGAATACATTTGTACGTATCTTACAAAATGTGGCGATAGTTTGCAAATAGTACTGTTCCAATCAGATTAACCCTAACCTAACCTAGTAAAGACATCTCATAAAATTTACCACATGTTGTAGCATACGTACAAATATACTCCACGGTGCAATGTTCAACGACGATTATTGATGTTTGTATTTTTTTATTTTTCGGGATTTCGGCCATTCGGGATTTCAGCATTCGGGATTTCGGCCTTCGGGATTTCGTCCAGCACCCAGTATCTAAGTAGTTTATCAATCAAAGTACTGAAACATTTATACTTAGCAGATAACTTACTTAATATTTTGTTTTTAATTTCATACTATCTTAAAATACGCATTTATGCATAATAATATACATGTTTAAGCTTTATTATAATACTAAGTCGATAAAACGCTGAAATATAATGTAATTTTCATTCTAACATCTAACATTATTTTTAATATTTGTTGTAAATATAAATAAGTACTCGTGTATAGACAATAAATTAATTGATTATGCACATCTTTAAGTTTTAGCGAGGGAAGACTTATTTTCTTTTAATAAACATCATAAGGCATAATAATTATTCTCAATCTATATTAAAAATGTATCAAGCGCGAAATGTATAAGGTACAACAACTGAAAAGATAGAAGCATATTAAACTGACTTGCTTACTTACTCCAACAAATCGTAACGTACGTCTATTCCTTTGCGCATTTAATTCAACTGTGCGGCGTCCAATCCTCCCGGAGGCCAATTGGGTCGGCGTCGAATTGGGTCGGCGTCAATTTGGGTCGGCGTCGAATTGGGTCGGCGTCCAATTGGGCCGGCGTCCGATTGTACCGGCGGCCAATTACCGGAGGCCAATCGGCGGAGGCCAGTTCGCGGTGCCAAATCGTCCTAGACCCTGGTTTGACAGTTAACCTTTTTTAAAATTCTATATAAGCAAAAAAAACACCCGGTACAGCAGCCTATCTATCTAAAACAACCCAACCTGGATGGCCCGGAGACGGTTACACGTAAATTGTACGTAAAATATTTCACCGTGGCACAGTCATCCGATCATTTTTATCGGAAAGAGATGACTTTATACTATACGACCTCCAATTTTATTAGATTCAATATGAACAATAATTCAATTTTCTTAGTTGATTTTGGCAAAATTCATGAATTCAAGAATTGAAACCTAACCTAACCTAAGAAACAATTCATTCTATAGGCTTTTTTTTTTTTGCTACTGGCTTCCTGTAAAGTGTAAACCGACAAGAATCCTATTTTATTTAGACATGAATTTTATGTCAGTACTTACTATACGACCCAAAGAGGTTGGACGGTCTTTAATATATTTCCGGTACAACATTTCACGCTGAAGTGTGATACGGCGAACTGCATACGTACAAGTTTCCAGATACACCCGGAGACATATCTAACTAGGATTTATGTGCAAAGAGTTAAAATTAATACTGTAAGTATCAGTACGTGAAAAATATAAATGTTATTATTAATTAAATTTGTCCATTTCTCTTAAAAGCTATAAATTAAATTTAATCTAAAGCTTAATCAATGAAGTGAAAATCTTTGTAAGATGTTTATTCCGTTTGCAAATTGTATATAATAATATGTAATATTCCGGTTGGCCTGTATATAAATAAGCTTTTTTGATACAAGCAGATACTGTTTGCTGTGGGAAGACGGAAAAAAAATGTATCAGATACGAGCTTATATCATGACTTAGCGAAATGTATTGTATTGATAAACAACTGGCCGGCGGAGATATTTTATACGTAGGCCAGAATCATTCTTGAATACAATTTTCTGGCTATAAAAGGAAGCTCTTTCAGCTGCTATTAATAAAATATGGTTTTTAGAATAAAGATACTCCATCTTATTTTCGCTGTGCCACCATGTTATTTTTCCCGCGGAGTGACAAAAGTGTGTAAACAATATACCAATTCACGTGATAGATGAATTTAATATTAAAATAATGTCGGTTTGGCGACTTGTGACAAATATCTGCGCCGTGTGAGTTTGATATTTGACATATTCTTACGACTAAAAGAATCTTTTTAAAATATGTTATTTTGTCATTTTCTACCGTTTTATATGGAAAATATTTCTTACAATCGATCACCTTGTCATGGTGTTTTGTTTTTCAGAAGAATAATATAATATCTGTAACTAAGAGTCCAGAAATAACACTTTTGGGCAAACGCAATTTTTAAAACTGTTAGTGTACTTACGGCTTTATTGTATAAAAATCTGGTTTTATTAGGTATCAATTGACTCAAAAGTTGTATTGAGAATTAAAGATATGATAGTTTAGGTACAGAATCTGTACTTCATTAAAATCGGACATAAGACACACTGACTCAGATTTTTATATTTTGGAAGCCTAATTTATTAAAGAATATCAATGGTGCAGTCATATTGTTAAATGTGATGGATTTAGATCTCCTTGAAACTATTGTAGACACTTGGCCCCTAGACCGTTCCTGGAGGAGCTTCAGAAGAGAGGCTGAGTGTGATCGACTGGAAAGAGAGAAAGCTCGAGATAGAGATATCTAAATCAATGAAATAATTATGCAAAAGTATGTGACAACGTAGCGCAGAGCAGGTACTGAGAAGAATAGATTTAGTATAAAAAAAATATAATAAAATTTACTTAGGTGTATATTATCAACTTTATGTATGGAATATATTGATTTTAAGATTCACCCAACCATTCAAAAATTACTTTGAATAATATTCAAATTATATAGCCAAGAAATGATGTTACACTAATTATTATTAGTGTAACATCATTTCTTGGCTATATACTTTAGTTGAGGCATGGTCGAAAAAGATCGTGGCTAGACGATGCACGGATTGTACAAATGACGCGTGCCAAACGAAATATAATTTATGTTTATTGTTATATTACCAATAATAATAGTATATTTATTGACATGTTTTCTTTTTTAAGTACATACGTAAAGTTTTTTAGTCATCTTTACACGATTTAAGAATATTTTCATCCGACGAATCGACGTGCAGACACCTCGACTGTCGGTCTCCGATTGGCGACTAGTGAGAAATTTCGTCGCACCTACTGTTGAAAATTATTTGCCGTTTCACTGAAGTACGCTTTTAAAGCTTCATAGCCTTTTGTAGAGAGCTATGAGGTGAGAATTTAATTGAAGGTTAGTTGCATTTAATAAAAGCTAATATTTATTTTTACAAAATTGACAGTCATGTATTACAACAAAACACATAATATGATTTTATGTCAAGGTATATAAAACACAGTATAACAGTCAATCCGTCAGCTTGTTGGTAATCAACTCGTTCGTTCTTATGGTTGTTCTAGAAATTCCCAGAATCTGCTACTTATCTCTGTCTATTAATTTATGTCTTGATCATTGCAATTTCGGAGCATATATTATGCATATCATGTAAAATATTCTTTAATATTTCTTATATTTTTCACCTCACAATTAATTTATTTTTTGCCTGGAAAATTCTTCCCCACATAATATTTTAAGTACCTTATAAGTGGCTGTATAAAAAATGTTTTAAATTTTCTCCAAAGAATTCATCTGTTTACTTTCTTTACTTCTTTTGTTTAAATGC
The DNA here is from genome assembly GCF_057557595.1 of Rhyacophila brunnea. NCBI lineage: Eukaryota > Metazoa > Arthropoda > Insecta > Trichoptera > Rhyacophilidae > Rhyacophila > Rhyacophila brunnea. Next base: position 37,525,932 of record NW_028232837.1, on the reverse strand, counting down.
CTACATTTAAATTCTCTGTTTAACAAATTTATGTAAACGATATTTTATTACAAATATATATAAATCCATATGTAAATATTATAGAAATAATAAATACATATGTACACATTTTATCAAATATTTTGTGAAAAATAATCTATGCGAATAATAATTTTACGCACAAAAAAAATATCTTTTACTTTTAATTGTGGACGAAGAATCTTCCAATTTATAAAATGACAATATAAATAATGATAGTTTTACGAACTAAAAAGCTACGAGTATTACGAAATTATAGAATAAGAACTTAATACTATTATATTCTGGTATTGCCGACGATGGTTGAGCGATTACGTCAGGTTTATAATGGCGTAGGTCCACGGTTCGAATCCCAGGTCTGGAAAAAATTACATATTGTTTTTCAATGTGTTTTTGGACTAATAATATGGACCTAATAGGTTGAGCATGTGGCTAATATACATTTCTCGTAAAAAAATCTGTTAAAACAACCTCCACTCTGTGGAGGCCTATATTATGATCTTAGGATCAAACATGGTTAAAAAATTAATTTTATCATCTCAATATAGGTACATCATTTGAAAACACATCAGATATATTATACCTGCTAGATTTTTTTTTAATTCGACGCCCGTCGTGAATTGAACTTATTACCACTGGATTTGCGCCAATGTGCTTTTTTAATTAAGCTACGGACATTCTACTTAATTACGACAAATTTAATTACTTAGTAGTTTTTACATGAAATGCTTATTGCTATCGGTTATTGTGTTTAAAATTATCAATAATTAATTTTCCTAATTACTTAAAACGTCCGGATTATTTCAAATATTTAGTTATAACGTACTTGCACTTGCTTATAATTTTAAATAACCATTTTTTCTTTTATTCAAAAATGAATACAGTGAAAATCATTTTTGGTATATATTGTTTCTATTCCACATTAGTTACAATTGCGACATTGCAATCTTTTTCTTTGCTATTTGCCTTTATTAATGCAAATAATTTCCGCCGTTTCCTACAGCTTCGATATAATATAAATGTAATTTAAATTTGTACGCTTCGTCTGTAAGCATAAATAAACACCTGCAGACTTTAAATTGTTTGTAATAGTAACGTAATAACAGTGTATATGAATGCGAGCAGCAATCAAATTATCCCCATACAGATCTCGCACATGCTCCACATTTGCAACAAAATGGCTGCCTTACTTTGGTCTTTATCGCGTTTCAACATTTCACGTCACCACATTATAGCTCACTATTATGCAGTGTCTCTTTTGCTAGCGGCATTTTAATCGAATTCGTACAGTTCACCATCAAGAACCAAAACATATTGTTATCAATCAAATAGTTTTTGGATAATGATTCAGTTTACAGAATATTATTATATTTAGGGTAAGCTCACATTGGAAGCAAGAATTTAAAAATTACCTAGAAACTCTCAACTGCGAAATAAGTAAATGCTAAAAATTTAAGAAAAAAATCCTCCGCCAAATAAATGAACTACATAAAACAATTATTGGTAATAAAAAATTATGTATGCACTATTATAAGTTATAACTGATGGTCAGCAAAATCTAATAACGAACAAACAAACGCCGCAAAGCTGTTTATTTAAAAAAACGGATGATTGCAGCGTATACAAAAAATAATAATAGGTAAATTTATTTGTGCGTACCAGTACACTCAACGAACAGGAGCCGAGTATATTTTTTTATTTACGCGACCTTGGGTGAGCGGCAAGTGACGACCATATAACCATCACCCCGCTCACTCATCATTTTTAACCTAAATTTATCGCGTCACTGAGTTGCCATCTTAGAATATTGGGTACACTAGCATTTGATTTAGCAGTAATTTGTTTGAAACAAAAAATATCCAGAACTAAAAATGTCAATATAAACACCCACTATGGCCGAGTGGCTTACGCGTCGGCTTATAATATCGTGGGTCCCAGGTTTGAATCCTGGGTCTGGCAAGTACGCATATTGTTTTCAATGTGTGTTTGGAGTCAGAGTATGGACGTAATAGCTTGAGCAAGTGGCTAATATCTGGCTGTAGAGGCCTATATTATGATCTTCTTAAGATTGGGCTCGGTCATAAAATGTTATTATTATTACCTCAATATTAATTTAAGATAACTCATAGTTATAATATTACCTGAATTCGGTTCCGGCCTTAGACTATAGATACATCTAGACGCCACCCGTTGCATTGCTAAATGAAACCGCGTGCCTTGCGTTTGGTTTGTGGGCGAGCAAACGCATTCGTCTACAAATGTTCGAGACCATAGACAATTTCGCTAGTGCTCGCCCAATGTGCTCGCACTAGACGCTCAGAATTAAAATATAATTTTCTATTTTTTTACGTTATATAGTATTTTTAAGCGGTCAAAATGCAATCATTAGATAAAGATATCCATAATTTAAGTTATTTTAAAGAAACACTAGGTCACTGATAATAAAATATATAATAATATACAAATAAATTATCACGAGCATGTATCAACTTACCTATGAAACGTAATACCATCTTCTTGCTTATCAGTACGGCTACCATATTTTAAGACAACACACAAAACCATCTTTTCTACTTAATTAACTAAAAATATTTACCACTGACTTTATGTTTAACACAAAAAATAGCAATTTTATCAACACGAGCTCTCAGGTTATCGACGCTATGTGAAGCGTTTCGCCCCTATTTGCTGTCGATACTTTTGGAAACTAGCTCACAATTATGTAGACCTTTTATCTTCCTCTAGCGCATGTCGCAGAGATTGTAAGGGTGCCGAATACTTTCTCACTCGCACTTATGCATCGTTTTTGTTCAGGCCTTGGTTCCGGCCTAATTCTTAATAGGTAATTAATATAGTGTTGGTAAGAACAATTAATATTGGAATATACATATCGATGTCCATATCATAATATAGTAGGTACATAAATATGTATTTGAGCCGATAACAATTCCAGGCGTAAGAGAAATAGCCATGCAAATATTCATGAGTGAAAGGAATTAATTGTCAATAACAAGTGTATCTATGGTGTATGGTTGATTCTATGTGCGTACATCTTGGGACATATTATATGGAATGAGAATATATAATTATGAGTTGTCAAATCCTGAACATTATGAGTAAACGAAGGGACAATGTTAGTTAGATGAGACATGTGATACTGGTGATATTATGGATGCAGAAACTGTGTTTTTGAAACTTTATTCTGTGTATTATGCGAATATTTGTACACACTGTTCGAAAACACCTATACAAATTTGAAAGGTTAATTATTGTGATAGATAATTTTCTAGGTAATTATGTGGAATAACCAGATGAAAACATTCATTGGTAAACTGACGTTTAGTGGTCATATGCATACCATTTGTAAAAAGGCGCTATAAATGTTGGGCTTTTACTTGCGTACTTCCCGGGTTTTTTCGGATGTTATGGTACTAAAAATTCTCTTTAACTCCTTACTTAGTTTTAAGAGTTTATCTATTATTTAGGATCTGCATCAATTGAAGTACCACCTTATGGTCGATAGGGTCCAGAAGAAATTGTTGATACTCCTTTACTTTCGGCCATATGAATATTATGCGTGGCTCTATCTGACTGACTTTTTCTTAGGTATGCTTACATACTGTAGCTTAAGTTTAGAAAGGATCTTTATTTAGCTACATATTTTTTCCGACTAATATGTGGCGTAAACGAAATCTCTGTCATTCTTGGTGGTATTGGCTTGTCTGGTGTGTGTGGTGGTTGGTGTCTCTGATATTTATCTTATAAATCGGGGACATTAGTTATTTGTTTGAGGTGCAGAATTAACCTGTCATTAATAATACCAATTGGAAGAGCAATAACTATGTTTAATGAAATCGCTTCGATTATTGATTTTTTCTAAATTTTATTATTGTATTATTTACCCACATTACCTTGTATTTTTATTTGAAAAATTATTAACACTTACTTTATGTCACGTCGTGAACTCTTTGAATTTATAATTATTTGCAGTGTTCATTATAACATAATGTGTAAAATAAATAAATTTGAATTTAATTGGAAAAACCATTGAATTCATAACAAGGTTTACAGAGATTACAGAAATAATAAGAACGTCATATTATTAAACTGATAAAAGGCCAAGAATAAAATTGTCGAAGAACTGTTTCAGTTAATTTTTCCTAGACTCTATCGCGGCATTGCATAATTGTATGGAGATTGCATAGAGTGTGGTCTGTATTCAAGTAAGAGAACACAATTTACGGGGCAACAACATTACCCCAAGAAGTGCAGCCTCGAGATGTGAGATTAAGTCGTTAATGGGTTGCTGCGAATAAATTTTAGCATGAACTGAAAAAAATATATGAAAATCCGTGTTAGAAAACATGATAAGAAAGCTTGCCAGAAAGTTTTTAAAAGGAAAGTTCACTCAAAATACCGCTACTGTCGACCTTTATAACAAGAAAATAATAATTTCCATAGAAAAACAAAAATAAAAAATAGTTATTGATCAGCAAAACAAATTTTGGAAGTTGAATTAAGTTGAATGGTTAAGTTTTCATATATTTTTTCGTTTTTCTTTAAAATTTTCTATTTGTACTATGACCTAGGACCTAGGACCTAGGTTAAATCCTTTGAATTTCACGATGGTATTATTATACACCTAATAGTTCCGTATTTGTTAATATTTACTCTTTATTATATTCTAACTACCCTCTCAACCTTGGCCCAGAAGCCTGACATAACAATAAATTGTTAAAAATTGACTTATTAAAATATTAAATAACAAAACTATTAAGAGTCTCTATGTATAACCTGTCAATACTCCCCGACTCCCTTTTTCATGTGGTTGCAGCTTAACCTCTTCCGGTAATACATTCCACTTTTTCTCTACTAATTATAGATGGCGTTCCAAGAGATTTTTTAAGCATAGATAAGAGCATTTTTAGCTTCTAAAAAGTGCTTTTCCCCATAGAATTTTTTTCATTTTAACATAATTATCCACGACCGCACAAGAAAACAGTCCGGAGCTTTTTTTAGCTCCCTTGTTTAATTTTTCAGTTAAAAAAAATACAAAGTTTCTTCTGTGCGATCTGCCCAAAATTGTACACTGCGTTAGAGCTTTTTTAGCTTTTCTTAGTATTGGCATTTCCACCAAAAATAATTAATATGTGAATATAAATTTACAAAAGTTTGGGTCCCGACAAAACCGCACGAACCAAAACCGCCCGGACATTGTCGCCAAAATATTGCCGCCAAAACAATTTAGAAATGAGACAGTGTTTATTTTTACATATTATATTTTAGATACACAAATGAAATCAACATACGAATAAAGGTATATAAAAATAAAGATATAGAAAAAATATTAATTATTTAAAATTAAATTTCAATATACAATTTCTAACCTTCTTAAAAAATATTCTAAATTAGAAATACTACCATATAAAGGAATTTATTCTTGCAGTCTTTTGCATCGGATTAAACACGACTTATCGGCATTTTTTATTTTGTTTTTAGAGCTACTGGTAAAAGGTGAAGATTATAAGTTACTACTCTACTAACAGCTGCAACGGATTAAATCTTAAATTACACTGATTATCGTAAGTATGTAAATTTTTATCGATACGCAATTCGATAAACTAAAAAGCACTTGTTTTATAATATATTTTTGTATTTTTTGCGGGCGGTTTTGTGTAGACGGAGTTGGTTTGGCGGCAATGTCAGGCGGCAATGTCAGGGCGGCAATGTCAGGGCGGCAATGTCCGGGCGGTTGTGGCACGAATACTATAGGTTTACCAACGCTGTCATAGTCACTACTGATACCGGATTTACGAAATAGTTAAGTATCTAAAATAATATGTGTCAGTTGTATAATGACCATAATTATTAATAAAAACAAAACCCGTAACGCTAAAGAGATTTAAATGGAATATTTTTAATAAATCATGATTTATTAATGACAACTAGAGAAATCCATTGAATAAAATATAATCAGCATGTTATCATTCCTACTGTTTTTACGTCAAATTATATAAAAATCTCTCAAAATAACTAATACTAGAATATTTTGTAAGCCCTAACATTTCAAAGGGTAGTTATCGTGAAGGCTGTTTGCAGTAAACCCCGATATCTATCCGCACTTAGCCTTTGGAGGTCGAGTGATGTCATGTAGCAGACACCTATCTTAGTAGATAACCTCCCTACGAGCCCCTTCTAAGAGTAGAGTGGCGCGTGTCCATCAGACGAAGTCATGGATTATCGATACGCTTCTCCATAAAGTAATCTTTCCATGGATATATAGATATCAACGAAAATTATTATAAAAGATATTATGAAGATCTAAATCGAAATTTATTTCTGCCTTATCATTTTGTTAGTGCATAAGATATATATTACATACATACGCATATAAATTGCAATTGTTTATATTGTACAATAACTGCATTAAACGTAAAGTTTTAATTAGGTAACTAATACTTTTATTCAACGAATAATTCACAAGATTTAAGTATGTACTATTCTAATTATTGAACATACATAATTCTGAAAATACTCATGAGAAAATAATACAGCCAATAGAAAAAATCTTTTTCCAAAAAAGTGGGACACCTGGCAGGAATCAAACCTACGTCTCTTGGGTTTCGAGCCCTGTGCATTGCCACTATGCTACAACTGCTATCTTAATTACGACAAATTTTAACTATTGGCCTTATGAATACCTGCTCATAAGCGCTCTCTAAATTGAGTTACGGTAGGCAATCGATTTTTGTATTCTAAATCAAAGCATTTATTACTTTAACTACTAACCGATCTAACGGATCTCTCCAATATTTTATGTTGTACTTGAACTTGCTAATAATTTTTAATTAACTATTTTAATTAACACAACAACAACAATATTAATTTTAAATTATATTTTTTAATTAGCTGTTTCTTTTATTTAACGAATAATTCACAAGATTTCATAATGTACCATTCTAATCATTGAACATACATAATTTCCTCATGATATCAAATATTGGAGAGATCCGTGACGTCGGTTAGTAATTAAAGTAATAAATGCTTTGGGTCTTACTTTTTTCGAAAAAGATTTTTTCTACTGGTTATTATTTTCTCATGAGTGTTTTCAGAATTATGTATGTTCAATAATTAGAATGGTACATTTTTCTTGTGAATTATTCGTTAAATAAAAGAAACTGCTAATTAAAAAATATAATTTAAAATTAATATTGTTGTTTCCAAGTAAATAGGTATAATTCTTGAGTAGTCCCAAGGTGAGGTAAAAAGATTATTTCGTCTAAATCTATAATTTTTATACTTACGCGTAGTCAAGTGATTTATTTATGTTACCTTGATAATGGTATTACAACACTTAAACTAATGATTTAAAAAAACATCATATAAATATGTATTTACAAAATGATAAAGTAATTAATGCTGACTCAATTAGTGCTTTAAAACCGTTAAAATAAAATTAGATCACAATCGAAAACATAAATGTAGCTACATTGGTTGTACACATTTATTCAATTTCATGAACTTTCAGTCTAAATGGATTTTCGTCTTTCAATATCATCTTTTATCGAAGCTAGGTGATGAAATTACAGTAGATACGTCTTCCTTTCTTAGGAAATAAAATCAGATCCACCATGTGTTGTAATTAATCTTTCTGATCAATGTCTTGGTGGGAGTTCTAGATCTAAAATCTTTTCTAGGAATTTTACTAATAGGTACATATTTTTCCGAGGTTTTTCTTAAGGCTATACCTCAGCTGAGGCATGGTCTAAAAAGATCGTGACTAGGCGATGCCCAGATTGTGCAAATGACGCGAGGCAAATGAAATATAATTTGTCATAAAAATTCAACATGCGTCCTTTTTATTATTATATTCGTAATGATAATAGTATATTTATTGACATGTTTTCTTTTTTAAGTACATACGTAAAGTTTTTTAGTCATCATTACATGATTTAAGAATATTTTCATCCGACGTGCAAACACCTCGACTATCGCTCTCCGAATTGCAACGCGGCCAAAATTTCACTCCACATACAGTTGAAAATTATTTGCCGTTTCACTTATGTACACGCTCTTAATGGTACTTTTTTTTCAACAGTGAATATATTTCAGATTTCAGATTTCAGATTATTCATTATAATAGAAAATTCACAGAAGTATGTGTATTCCAAATCCAAGACGCATTATTTTCATATCCACACACTGTATACAAGATTTTTAAAAATAAACAAATGAATCTCAATTCTAACGTAAACTGCATGCATATCCACTCATTTTATACAAGATTTAAAAAAAACGAAAGAACGTTCCATCTAAAAAAAGTGCATGTGAAGTGGGCAAGCTAAATTTTATTAACCTAAATATTTACAAAATAATACTGAACAGATGGTACATATTATATTATATTATTCCACTTATATTATGTAATATTAAAATCAAAACTTTAAATTTCCACTATACCAATTTTATTTTACACTACCAACTATCAAATCTTACACTACTCCATATTTGCTCCCATAGGAAGTAGTTTCAGAAAGCTAGTTTTATATTAATTTTATAATATTATATGCTCATATATTAATGGCAAAATAAATAATTCAACCCACAAAAACCCTCAAAAATCAATGAAAATATAAACTCGAACAAAAAAGCTGGCCCTTCCTGACATTTAGCATTATCCGATTTGTGGGTTAACTTACTTCTCTTCAACACATTTGACATGCAAAGAAGGCAACTGTTTTAATAAAATTGAATATTATAATGTGGTCGGTAGGTATAGAGAAAAGTTTCAACCACAAACAGAATTTATCACGAAGCCTTGATCTTTGGTCTATTGACACGGGGGCGTTAGGTAAGGAATAGGGATAGCCTCTGAAAATAAGATTGGTCGCCATTTCATATGGTAATGCAAGCCAGCGTATCGAAACCCAAAGGATACCATAGATTTAAAGCTTATGGCGGTTTTATTTTGGCAAACTTTTGACCCTTTTATATATTGCGTTGCTCTAAGTGAAATTTTCTTTATGTTGCTAATACATTTAAAGCTCCAAAACCAACATAAAAACTTTTGTGATCTCCTTAGCGTTGGGTGTATACCAGTTTGTTTGTTTGGGTTAATAATATATTCAGTTATTTTTTACAACCAACCTTTGAAGTTTCTATATTTTCAATATAGAAACAGTATACATTGGTTTCATAGAGCTATTTCACTTCAAGGATTACTTAGATGTTATGAAAGAAAACTTTAAGACTTAAATTAAGTATAGACAGTGGATTATATCACTATATTATTATCTAGTAGTATTTGAATCAATTAATATTATATCCACTTTACCAAATAAATTTCTGGCACAGGACAGTGACTCAATAGATTGAGACAAGCCTGTGTAATTTAAATATTTTTAATCAGCGTAGCCAAAACAACACCTGCTCAAGAAAAAAACCAAAAGTTGAATACACAACAATATCTTCTTTAAAATAAAAACTGTAGTAAAATTATCGTAGTAGATTTTTGGGTTTCCACCGTGTGTTCTCCTTCCTTCTTTACTTGGCGTTTTGGGCTCGTTGCAGAGGCCATTATCAAGAGATGATAATATATGGCCTCTGCAACGAGCCCGAAACGTCGAATAAAGAAGGAAAAAAGACACACGGTGGAAACCCAAAAATCTACTACGATAAAAAAACAACTGTGAAAGTCTCAAACATTATGTAGTAAAATTTTTAGTCTTTAAATTCACTGTTAGTACACAAGCGGCCCTCGACTTTTGCATGTATTTGTTTCCTGAAAATGTGTTCGAATGTCGAATGTTCATTTCTCACTTTTTCGATCAAGTAGACATATTATTAGTATACTATGATGTGTAGAATAAAATTAATAACACTGAGTATGACTTTTAAGTCAGTCCTTGGATAGGATAACGCAATATTTTATTGTATTTAAACTTCCGGACCGATAAAGGTGAAACAAACAGCGTTTAGTTTTAATATAATTACAAAATATTTTTATGTATTAATACAATCACAAAATTTAGTATTTTTTCAAATTTTTATTATACATAATTTTTACAATATTAATCTATTTAAATTATTACAGAACATAAATCATTCAACAATTATTATTGTATTACTTATACGACCAACACTCAATATTCCAATATCTGGACGTAGGGAAGTCAAAAAAGTATCGTTACTTTTTTGACCGATACATATTTACATAGGTACATACTTATTTTACATATTTTTCATTCAATACCGATACTGGTATCGATACTTCCTTTCGATAGCGATTATGATTTCACGATATTTTTCAGAAATAAATCCATCGCGGACATGCATCATTTGTTACCGATACTTTCGAGTATAAATACCAGTATTCAAACTTTTTCCGATATTGTGTCCCTAGCTGGACAGTTCCTATACATATAGGCGCGAATCCAGCGGTTACAAATTCATGTCTTGTCGGATGTCGTATTTTTTCTAATGGGTGATATTATGAGATGTTTTGAAATGATGTGTATACTTATAAATACGATTTTAACTGAGGTATTTCAAATTACACCAACCTTTTTTCTAGATTTTTTTCTAATATAAAAATGTTTATGAGCTTTTTTACTTATTATAATTAGAATTATACTATTTCTATAATAAAGAATATAACATTCAAAAAATCTTATTAACGTACTTATATTCAATATTGAATAAAAAAAATAATATTCAGATTTCTCCAATGTCTGAGAAATTCAATAAGTCATAATACTCAATACCTTTACAATATTATTATGTAATACCTATATAAATAATATTTGTACCTATATGCAAAAAGTAACTATATTCTATAGTAGATGTACATTTATCAAAGGTAAATATGAAAACCAAAAGGCAAAACCAACGTCACTAAAAATGATTCTCGGTCAATAACGATAATATTTTCTTAGGTTTTTATTCCTTTATTGTTAGTGTTTTGAAAACTTTTATTATCTATGGTCAGATTTTGATCCCACTTCTTTATTGTATTTACCTATTTGCCACTATACCTATGTGGCAAGTATGTGTGATCATTATAGTCTATGGTAAATCTATCGAGCGCCAATGATGAGCTGTGGTTAGAGGCTCGGCGCACTGTAAACAGGGGGCAGGGTGCCCGCTATTGCCAGTTCAAAGAACCCTTCGCACTTTTGCCTCCCATTAGCGCCGCAGTCTCGTCCCCTTCCGTGTAATTTGTCCGCGAGCCTCACGACACGACTAAAGGCTATGCTAATGAATTAATTAAGAGGGGGATACCATTATATTGATCAGTCGACAACAACCATAAAAAATTTCATGTCTTATATTATTACCTAGACTCAAAAAAGTTAGGTGCTTTGTAATAAAAAGTCTACGAAAAATGTATCGCTTATAAAAAAATCCAATATATTTCTTGTTCAGGACTATTTTATTGTTTATTTTACAACTAAATTAGCTTTAAGCACAAAATACCAAATACTATGAAATATGTAGTGAGATACAGTAATATTATATTATATACTTCTTTTTCATCGCCGCTACATCCCTGGGTAGCATTTGACTTCTTCTACACAACCCTGTCATCAAGCATTCTTTCCATACATCATTTACCGTTGGTTTGATGTTCCATTAATGTAGGTATCTTGATTGATTTTTCTTCTGGAAGATCATTTTTCTAATAAATGTCGGTCCAAAGATCTTGTTTTCAAAATCTAAAACGTTTTTTATTCCATCTGGTTCCAGATTTTACAACCATGAGTGTGGACAGCACAACATGGTATGAAGAGGTGCATGGTGGGCATAGCGTGAAAGGACAAAAAACTTAATGAGTGGATAAGGAAACAGACAAGGATTTGCGATGTAATAGAGTTTGCTATAAGCCGAAAATGGAAATGAGGTGGACACATAGCTCGAAGAAAAGACAATCCTTCGACAAATTTAGTCATCCAGTGGTATCCAAGAGATATAGAATTTCCGCAAGGTAGACCTAGAGGCTGCTGGATCGATGAAATGATAAAATTGTGCAGACGTAGGTACGTGGCAACGCAATGCACACGACCAAGGGAAGTGAACTCAGTTTAGAGAGGCCTTCATCTAGCAGTGGATAGATTTAGGCTGATGATGAAGTTAGGACTGACATTATTCGTCCAAATATTTTTGACCTATTAATGCTTGTTCGGCAATATTTACTTTTTCTCGTGTGCTTATAATATACTACTTGTCACCCCTCCCACATTCTACTTGAATAAAATATCATATTTAGGGGGTGTTTTACTATGAGATATTTTTAGAGATTTGATTTATATAAAGATTACGCAAAAAATGGTTTAAAAGTCTAGGGTTGCCAACGACTATGTTGTAGGCCTGCCGTAAATGAAGCCTTCGCGCGTCTTGTCACGCGGCAACTGGCAACACCAAGTCGGTGGGAATTCCCGGCCCTATTGTGCCCAACGTGTTGTACAAAGTGCAAGTTAATGCCGCGAATAAAAGGTACGATAATGCTGTTTAATGGAACTCCCCAGCCATCCGCGCAAACACTTTAAGTACCTATTCTGTTTTTGAAATTTTAACCGCCCGTGTCAATGACTGTCTCATTATGTGCTCCGCAATATAGTCATTAAATTAGTAAATAATTACGTTTCTTGCAAATTTTCCTGTGGCAGAATCATAATGATACAAACTGTTACAGAACATACTTATTTAATGTAGAATAATATATTTATTGACATTACCTGCCACGAATTTTTTAACCTGGAAGATAAATCTCATAATTATAAAAATTTCACCGTGTCTCACATCTGCTTAAAAAACGATATTGTTATTATTATTTTGTGTCCGCAAACTTTGAAAGCTCTCTGCCCTAATATCGCGCACTCGGTTATATGTAAATTGTAAGTATTACATTTTTCCGTGGTACAGTTCGCCGTGAGCTTTCTTATCAGAAAGAAATGACCGTACACTTTACTTACGGTCAACTCTATATTGCCCTTCTAAGGAAGAAGGCAGTAACTGACTCTCACACACTTTCGAGATAAATGACATAATGTGGTTTTTTTCCAACTTTAGTACTGTGAAGTAATAAAAAACGGTGATAATTTTTATTAGTAGGATATTAAAATACAAATAAAGTAATAATAAACAAGCAGTAACTGCAATAAATAGGTGCAATTACTGGCTTTTAGCTAAGAAATTTGTATTATTTTAGCAGATGTCCATTTTTTTACTAAGTATTTTAACAGTATTTTGGTGATAATTCTGATTTTAAAGTGGACAGAATATATAGCTTTCAAAATTACCTAACGGATGGCATTCATAACTCGATTTCAGAAATTTTTGTGAGTTACTGCCTTCTTCCTTGGAAGAACAGTATAGCACAGAGATGAAAAAAATACGCGTTGTTCGTGGAGCATTGCAGACAATAACGTTGCAAATTTTTGAGACACTTACTAACCTCCCTAACCTAATCTAACTTAACATAACCTAACACATAATCCAGTATATCGGCTATTTTCATTACCTATTTGTTTGCCGCTGGCTTCCTGTACACCGACAACAACCGTGTTTTATTTAGACATGGATTTTATCTCAGTATTATACGACCCAAAGAGATTGGACAGTCTTTAATATACGACCATAATATTATGTTTCCGATACAACATTATATTTCACGGTGAGGTGTGATACGGCGAACTGGATTCGTTCAAATTTCCGTACACGCGCGCACTCTACCTAGCGAGGACGCAGACCACAATATATTTAATAATAAAACTAAACACCTATAATAGTGCTTATTATACGCATGATATTTTATGAAAACTATTTATAATATTTTCTCTTGAAAGTTAAAATTATTTTTTTCAACATAGATAATAAATATATCAACTGTTGAAATTTGACATCTTTGTTATTTGCTAATACATTCAATATTATTTATTGTAAAGCTTGGTAGGTATTTATTGACAAATGCATATTTCTATTTATTTAGATTTTAGATAAATGATTCTCCGACATCAACTGCTTTGATTGTGGTCAGACTGTCCCATAAGATGCGATATGTATATATATGCAATATTAACGAAAAATAATATTTTTATACCTATTTAACTTAAATATTTTCATATATTTTTTTAAATAATTTAAATGAAAGCAATATGAATAATACTTTTAACAGTAACTACCTACCTATTTTGAAATCCAAATGACTATCTTGCCGATAACAATATTTTTAAAATAAAATACCTAAGCATTAGTGTAATTAAATCCTTTTTCGAGAATATTTCCGGTTCGTCATTTTTTTAAAGTTAAAATTATAACAATTTATGAGAGAGAATTTTGTTGGAGTAAAATTATATAAAACGATTCTGTGAATAATGTGCTAAATAATTTGAGCTTAGTCTAGAAATTTGATAGCATGCTCATTAAATTAATTATTTAGAGTTTAACTTTATCATGATTCTGAGAAAACGGGTTCTTTGGCAAAGTTATTCGATTTTTTTTATAATTACCGACATTAATTTTTCAAAAAAAATATAACATTTCCAATTACGTAATTTCGTACTTATTACAATTATATCATAAGATTTTTAAGTAATCTCGTAATTAAGTATGACTCCTTTAGCATTGTGGTCAATGTGCGTAGTCGCGATTCCCGAGAGATGCAGGTTAGATTTCTGCGGAGTGTCTTACTTTTTTCTGAAAGATTTTTTCTATTGGTTGCAATATATTTTTTCAGTAGTGTTTTCAAAATTGTGTATGTTCAATAATTAGTATGTAACATTATTAAATCTTATAAATTATTTGTTGAATAAAAAAAAATAGTTATTTTTAATTAAGTTCTAATTTAACTTTGATACAGTCAACTTTGAGGCATTTGAAAAAAAAAATTCTGCGTTATATGGAGGACAGAATACCTAATTCCGATCCCACCTTAGATTCATCACGTTCAACTCCTGACTCCTCTGTTTCGACTAAGTTTCAGTACACGGGTATAGAGAATACTTGATGTCAATAAAGATAAATGCCGGCAGAGCGAGTCAAGATTCTCTTTATTTTCTAAAACTCTTTCTTTAAGCACCAATGTGCATAGTTGGTATATCAGTCCCGTGCAGCGTCGTTTCGAGACAATGAAGTGTGACACTAAAATCTTTTCATATTGACATGTTTATAGCATCATGGAAGGCGGCCGTGCACAAACCGCGGCTGCATATACATGGCGGGTGGAGATGGGGTATATCAAATCATGTTGTTAAAAGGTAATATTTTTCGGTTTGAATCATTTTTTTGTGATCGGGTTTCCTGTTTCCGCTTCTTCATGCACTGTGCACACTTACCAAATAGCAAACATACAACTGATACAAAATACAGTTACTTAAGTATGTCATCATCATCATCATCATCAGCCTAAATCTATCCACTGATGAACGCCTCTTCAAGCTGCTTCCACTTCTCTCGGTCCTGTGCACTGCGTTGCCACGTACTTCCGCAGAACTTTATCATTTCATCGATCCAGCGGCCTCTAGGTCCACCTTGCGGACGTTTTGTACTTCTTGGATACCACTGGATAACTAGATTTGTCCAACGATTTTCTCTTCTTCGAGCTATGTGTCCAGCCCATCTCCACTTTTAATAAACTCTATTACGTCGCAAACCCTTGTCTGCGTCCTTGTCCACTCATTCCTCTTTTTGTCTTTTCGCGTTATGCCCAGCATGCACCTCTCCATACCACGTTGTGCTACTCTAAGTTTCTGGATCTCTCTTTTACTTAGGGTCTATGGTTTCACACGCGTGAACACTTTGCGCTTTAGGCACAGTGGAAGGTCACTTTTGTAGACATTTTTCAGGCGGTCAAAAACACTCCAGCCCAGCTTTACTCTGCAAACAATTTCATCAAATATACATCCATATATAGACATTTGTTGTCCCAGATAGATGTAGCTTTTCACCTGTTCGAGCCATTGATGAGGATCTCTTTTTGGCCTGCAAAGCAGTTGAACATGACTTTCGTCTTTGTTACATTTATGTTCAAACCTACTTTGTTGCGTAATTCAGCGAGTTCCTCCATTTTGCTTTGGAGGTGTTCTGAGTCTTGCGAGAAAATTACTATGTCCTCGGCAAAGCGCAGATGACTCAGTATTATGTTAGTTAGTTAGTTGTCAGTTATGTATGTATTATGTATGTATTAAATCAACACTCTAACTAAATGGTTGTGAGACTATTCCTGACCGAGAAAACTTGAGACATTACTAGGACCGTCAAAAAAGTGACGATACTTAAAGGTAAATCTTTAAAAATAAATCTTTCAAGGACAAGCATCAATTGATACCAATATTCGTATTATATGTTATTAATAATATGATTTATTGATTTACCCTATTATTTTAAAACTTACTACTTACGTAAGTATCTATAAAAATGAATACAATAATATCCCAAGCTTTTAAGTTAATAACATACACTACGGTATATAATAGTAGTTTCAAAAATTTTGTGCAAAAAATAGTTCAGTAGAACAACTTGTTGCATTGCTATACAGTTAAAAAATATTAATGGAGCTCTCTCTCCTGCGCTCAACAATTTTGTTAATTCAATTCTACCTGTGGTTTGAAACTTTTTGCCGCAAAATTTTCGACCATAGTGCATTTTGTGTAAATTAAAATAGTTTGAACAGTTAAATATTTGTGCAATATGGCAATTATTTAATTAATATTAATACTCATTTTATACAGCCAAATTACTTAGTTACTATTTATAGTAATATATTCTGTGAAGCAAAGTAAAGTTAATTTAACTTTATTTGAACAGAGGAATTTTAACTATACCTAACTATTTTATTTATTAAATTAGTGTTTATATTTTCTACAATTAAATCATGGCTATATTTTGAATCAATTGATAATATTCTATTGAAGAAGATAGAACTGCTCCTAATTATTAATAATTAATTATTAGGAATAGGTACCACATTTTTTTTTTAAATTTAATTATTCATTAAACATTATTAAAATATTATTAATTCATTAAATATATTATTCGTACCTATGGCCCTCACACCATGAAGCGGGTTTCCTACATATCTCTAAGCTTAAGGGCAATGTGATGCTCTACAGAGTATTTTCCAAATAGTGCTCCGGGGTTGTAAAATTAAGGGCGTTAAAAATGAAATCCTTCTATTGTTAGCATTTTTTGTGTTTTTTTAATATTTACTGTCGGCACTTGGCATCATACTATGAAGCACTTGTCTCAAGCCCCTTTTTTTGTAGACAAGTAACCTACGGCCGTTCACCATATTAGTATAAATAAACATTTTTAATGGCGAGTAATTACACGAAAAAGCATAAAAAATTAAATTCTACACATGGATCATCATTTAATTATAACAATTATTATAAATCTTCAATCATGTGTCTGAAAATTATTAATGGTGTTGAAACAAAGTTTTTGTTAATTCCAAAATATATTGAGATATTTTTATTGACAGCTCTTTTGAACTATGAGCTCATCCTTAAAAAAAAATAAGATACGAAAAAATACACACTCGTAGAGCTTTAATTATTATCTATCCATTAAACTTGTGGTCTAAGACATAATTTTAATACATAATCACCAACATATTAAGTTAATCCACTACCACATGAATGCCTCTACTAGTTCCTTTTATTCCTTCCAACTCAAAATTGACTTGCTTAGATATATCATTTTTTATCCACAATTTGAATCGAAAAGCGATCTGTTATCAAAACAAACACGTGTCACCTGTTGGCCACATTGCCTTCCCACGTAGGAATATGAATGAATGTAGATAAATCAGAATAACAAAACAAATAGTGGCTATAATGATAAGAATATAATGGAATGAACAATAACACAATAATATTTGGATGCACAAAACAATCATCAATATTTAATAAAGTGTTTGTTGTATTTCTGTTATTCTCACGTGTATCCCACGCTAATCGCCTTCTTTCTCATGCGAGACATTATTTGTTTCTTTTTTTTTATAATCAAATAATTGTTCTCCAACTGTAAATTGGTATGGACCTTCTCAATTTTTATTCTCTATTCTAGCCTATCTCCAGGAATCACTTGTTAGTCATAATACCTACATTTTTTTATATCTAAAATATTATTTACCCGATTAGCAATTATACTACTCAGCGTTAAATGAATGACACACTTTAATATTATGTAGATTTTGTTGTTAAAACAAAACATTAGAGCAATAATAATTGTCAGCAAATCCTCAATCATTACTAAATCAGTAGTGTTTGTTTTGATTGGCAATTACGATATATCTATTGTAATATATGTACTGCAATAATATAAATATGAAGGACAATTTATGAATCCTCACTCAACCCATCGAGTCCGTCACGAGACGTACTACAATTATTACGAGAGCTTTACTCGACATTGTACATCCGTTATTCTACTCGAATTAAGTTTCCTAATTCATTAATAGAATTAATCTCTTGATCATTTCTATCTCACCAGTACATCATTATCCGTGATTATAATCTCACGTTACCATAATTATTATTGTATTCTATGCATTCTTGTATTAATTAATAAACTCTACTCCAAAAATCCAAGCAACGACAACCTTTTACCACCTCCATACCATCATACCTCCAAAGTGGTGACACCGACTGGATTCGTTCCCACTTTATCTACAGCCAAACGACCAAGAATTTTTTGTCGAGTTTTGATCATGACCACTGTTTTTAGGATTGGGAATAATAGTAATTTATTAAGTAATTTTAAAAGAGTAGATAATCAAAAATAATAGTTTATTTTAAAGAGGATCCTTATATCTAGCGGAAAAATACGAAGCTTGCAATTTGAGACATTATTTCGATAATTTACAATTTCAACTGTATTAATTAATAAATATGTATGTATCTGAAAACATTAAAAAAAAATATATTTTTTTAAGTCAAAGATAAACTTACAATAATTGTAAAAAAAATAAGTTTTCTATTTTTTCTTGTGCAGATTTTTGACTAATTCATAGTTTTAATATTTTTTATATTTATTTTAAAAAAACATCGATTTTTATAAAAATATAAATATGTATAACTTGAATCCTTTTTATTTATATGAAATCTTATCTAGATATAGTCCCAATATTTAAGCTCATTAAAGTAAAAACAGTCAAGATTGGCTGTGAAAAATTCCGTAGGTACCTACCACGATCAATAATGATTGTACAAATAAGGCTTCAAATTCTTCTATTATCCATTATATTCCGTTTTTAAGTAGTTTACTCGGTGAAAAGAATCACAATAATTTCACATAGCTCGACAAACCTCATTTTTCAAGCGGTATAAATTAATTCTAAAATCGTTTTAAAAAAATTATCACAAAAAAAATATGTTGAAGAAGATTTGAATCACATGGGAGGAGAATTCGGGGCAATGTCGTGATGGAGGTCAAATGCAGAAGAATAGAATAACTACAATATTGTTATTAGTCTTTCCTAAAACGAGGACATAATAGTATCTAATAAAACTTCGTATATTATATAATTTCACAACAATAAATTTGTACATTATGTAACATAATTTATTGCTGTTATGATCTGAGTTTACCGCAGTGCTAAATAACGTTATAGTCTGTATTATTTCTGTTAGTGATTATAACAGTTATCCTAACACAATACATGTTATCTTATCACATGTGCTGTGAGTAAAGTGGTTGAGAATAAATCAAAATCAAGAAGCGAAGACAACCCCTTTGACAGTTGGAGATTTACAGAGGTCGGAGAGTGTCTTAGCGCTTGTTTTTGCCGCAAAAAACACGAAACTTATGTCAGCAGCTAACACGAAGAAGCCCGGTTATCTAGTCAAGTCACATATGTTACGAGAACGGATAACCTTACAATAAACATTATTAAACAATTAAGTGTCATCATCATCTTCATTACATTTTTCGAAATGTACGAAGTGTAAATGAGAATCGTTACTCTTAGTAGTACCGAAGTACCTAATGGCTGTCTTAAAAATCTGATATTTATTCTCTCAATGCGCTGAATTATTCTGTCATTGGTAATTTCCACTTATATCACGTAAATTCATGTATACCTATGATGTTTTTTGAATCCATAATTCAATCATGCTTACCTCATTTGATCTACTTAACATGTAAGTTATTAATTCCATATGAACTCTTGTTTTTTGTTTAAATATTCTCAATACTTATAGATCGGTACTTATTTTCAGTAAAATATGTTTTCATTTTATTATTTTAAATATTCATATATTATGCAAAATAAGTGCTTGTGGAAAATATTTTCACTTACTTTGAGTCAGCATTTACTTTGTGGAAATCCATTTTACAAATTGATAATATAAATTACATTAATTTCTATAAGTAGCTGTTTTTTAAGTCTATTTGGTTTGTAACATGAATATCGATTTGTATTTATATTTTTTATGCAGGTTAAACAAATTATTTTGAATTTAGCATTATTTCTTATAATATGGAAAAACCTCATAAACAATAATTGTTAAAATTAGACAATGTGGTTTTGACAAGGGAGTGTTTTAGTCAATTAAACTAAGACTCGTGTACTATATCTGTATAATATTTAAAATAAAATCACAATTGAGATGTTTTCAAAAAATTTAAATAAATATGGCTACCATATATTGAAATTTCAATCAAATTAATAATAGTACTGTGTTTTATAGATAACGTCATGATTTCATTTAAATTATAGTTTTTACTTGCTTCTACCCGTTATTAATTATTAATGTATACATTATATTTACTTTCTCTAATACAATATATTATATTTTAAAGTTAGGTATTCATTGCAACCTTCTACCGCAAGTTTACCTATTATTTCATTAAAATTCATACTATTTTTGAAATTTATTAAATCATAGATACTAGATGATAAAATATGCAAGAACATAAGTGTGTGTACTAGCTAAGCCATAAACATATTAAATGAAACTAAACGCGAAAATGTTTTTGTGAATTTGAAAAAAACATATTAATTTATATAAAAAAATGCCAAATTATAACCTTATAAGTTGGACCTAATTAAAGTTATGTAAATATTAATTACTTAGTTACAATATAATTAATAATATTATTGTATTTTCAGCTGCTGATATATTATTATATTTATTCTAGGTAATTTGTATTTTAATAAATCTCAGAAATCGGAGATGAATAATTAAACATAGAATATAATAATTTAAATTATATTTTGTTCTATTTGTTTAAATATTTAATTAAAAATATTTAAACACATTATTATGAATATTGTTTTTTATCACAAAAAGTGCACTGACAATAAAATACGTACGTAAATCAGATACTTGTTAAGAGAAATCAGTAAATCAATCGGTTTAAGTACTATCTCGGACTATATTACTTTGCTAAGTAAAAATACAGTATTTTTGTTTTATTGGAGTCAGCAAACCTAAGTTTTAAACTACTTTTTCTCTTATTTTATATAAAATTATTGGATTGTTTTGAAACAGATGTGTCTCAAATAATCAAATAATTTTACATATTATTTAACATAGTTCTCTGACTTTATTTAACCAGAATACTGTATTTTTACTTAGCAGGGTAGTTAATATACACAATTAAGATGAATAATCATTTAAAATTACGCTAAGTTAGCTTAGTTATCATAGATGAAGAGTTTATATTATTTAACTACGTAAAAGTTCGTTATCGGTTAAATAATATTATGATTTTAGTAAAAATAACAATAATTATTCCAAATAATTTAATTTATTAAAAAAAACGATATTATATAGGACATACATGACGTGTTAAAATTAGATGGAAAAAATATGTAGGCCATTTTTTTAAGGAATTTTATTTAACAAACAAAACTCATTATTAAAAAGATCTTAAACAAAACAATGACCAATCAATTCATTTTCATCTTAACAGGGTTAACATGACGAAGGCCTTCTAAAAACAAGTCTCACACGCAGTACCAGACAAAGGCCTATTATAACTTACAAGCAAAAACATTATGTTATGTTGTTTTACTTGACTAAAACTAATCTAATAACATGTAACCAAGCTTCCAACTTTCATATCATTAGGACGTTTTTTGTCTATTCCAGAGTTTCGAAAACTTGAAAAGGAGCAGTACACATTTAACACACAACTGATAATTAAATTGACGTTAAAGGCATTCTATCAAGTCTAACTTAAAAATATGTTTTGTCGCCATTTTCCTCTTTTATATTGGCGCCACAATCCTTCACAATCCTTCGTATGTACTGCTGTCCTTCTTCATACACCAGCAATAGCTTTATGAAATCCTTATCCTCACATGCATTTTTGCACCATTTCAAACGCCGTGCGTATATCTATTTCACAGTGCAATACACACTTTATATGAGCAGTTACATTTTAGCATTCGCTCGCAGAAAATAAACGCTGAAAATCCAGCATATATGGAAAGCGCCGCTAAAAACGCATATCAATTTTGTTGACTCAGCAATTCACTTTAAATTCATTGTATATTACGTATATGTATATTCATTTTCTCTCGTATCTTGTAAAGTTTTTAGTAGGATTGATAACTTCATCAAAATTATTTCTCCAGAGGAGACGAAGAATTAACAATAAAATATCATTTAAATCTTACTTTGACTTGGAACAAAATATCTCTTACAATACAAATTAGTACTACAAATAATGCAAATCGATTTATTTATGCATAATAAATAATATGTACTTAAATTAGACACGGCAAATAGTGACATCATAATATGTATTACACTTTCAATGACATATATGGATTTTTTTATCATGTTTAATGTATGATCAATGGTAACGTCTTGTAGTAAAATAAAAATATCCATGTATCCTTTAAAAATAACTAATAATTATAACAGTTTGCAAAGAGGCGTATATACTGGCGTATTTATAGCGAAAGAGAGACTGAATTCCATTCTTTCCATACTCATGCGCAGCTATTGGTTTCGTGTTTGTGTCAGGAGAATGTTTGTTTTTAATTATAAGGTTTTGAAACATTATATTGTATTTAATAGCGTATATAATATATAATATTATTAGTATTAGCGTTTAGTTAGGTACCTACTGCATATAGGTGTATAGTAAGTACTACATACCGATATTTTTAGTTAAAACTATATATATATATATATATATATATATATATATATATATATATATATAATACATGAAAATAGTTTAATTTTACAGTGGGTACCTATCACTCGAAAAAATATAATATTATTAATTCGTACATAAATATTATTTTTAATTTTTATTTCATATCGTGATGCGAAAGTTTTGAAGACATATTCAGTGGCTTGGTTGACAAGAGACATATTATTATTGGTGACTACTTTACTAACAGGTCATGCATCTATCGTTTTATGTGCATTATATTATAATGATGTTATGAATTGTTATTTCAACTTTTTTTTCGTATTTTTCTTTTCAGCAGTGACGGTGTTAATGAATAACTCATTAAGTGCTAACACTGCGACTGGCGCGCTTTGAGTAGATATAATTAATATTAGATATAATTAACGTGTTATTTAAATGTGGTGATTAAAGGGTATTTAAAAGGTCAGCAGTGATTGTGTTTTGAATAATTTTGAAAGCTATATCATACTGTTACCCATTCGGTTCTTACAGCAGACCTCATTCACATTGCCAAAAATAATAGCATTGAGATTCGGTCAGTGACAATTAATCTTTTACGTCAAACGCACACTCTCACAGTTGCTTTTTGTATCTGCTTTTTTCTGCCCTCGGGGATATTTATTCTTGTTTACGCCAAGAAAAAACTCAACAGCAAGATTGTCCCTTTGTGACTAATTCATATTGTATTCCATAGACGGATATTTTTGCTTGTTTTAAGAATACAAAGATCTTGAAATAACAGTAATGACTTGTATTTTTCAAAAATATTTATGTAAATTCCCCAATGTGCATTTACTTTTTTATTTCTACAAAATATGTTAGGCAGATATTCTTAAAACATAAACCTGGGCGAATTTATCCACTAGAGACAGCATTTAATATAATATACTCAATGTGTGTGGCGCACATGGGTGGCTGTAGGCTTAAAATTGAATTTATTTATCTGCATCCGTTACTTCTTGGTTTGGCGGCAATGAGACTAAATATAATCAACATTTTATTATTTACGTGCGTGATCAGTATTATTTGCAATTACTTTGGGTGTAACTGAACTATGGGTATAAATAAATCAATCCGTGTCAACATATTGATCGGCGATATTAAATATCCATTTCCCGTAGTGTCCAATTATAGCAAACTCAGTAAATAGCTGACTATAATGATAATTTCCGCGATATATATTTTTCCACATAGTTAGCTATATCCGATGACGCAAACTCCATAATTATAGTAGCTGACTCAATTATAATAATTATTTCCTAAATATTCTTTTCAAGATATTATTTTTATTGTGAGTACGTCAATAAATAGCGGATCATTGTGATCATGTCTTTCGAATATAAGTTCCCGGTATATTAGCTATTAGAATATCACTCTCTGTATTACTCCGCACAACATCTCATTCTACTGAGATTCGGACCTCGGAATAGTATCATAAGTATAGTAACGTAACCGACTGTTGACGCTGAAAATAAAAATTGCTCCTCCATCCATAGGAGCAACCACCAAATCTCGACCTCCTCATCCACAACACCATGACACCCCACAGTAATGACTCCCACAGAGCTAACCATGACTGAAGTAATCAACTCAGCGCAAAATTGATGCAGAAAAAAGAATATTATTGACGTCTGTAATTGTTGTGATCACCATCCTCAGTAATGATGCAAAATATATGAAGAAGTATACATAAAAAATATAGCTAAACAATGTCGTTTGATTAATAATTAATCACTTGCTAAAAAGGCTTCGGCAATTCGATCGCAATGCGGAAGTCACAATTATCGTCAAAAGCACTCTACCAGGGGTCCTCAAGACTAAATTAATCAGGAGGTATTGTGGTACAAATTGAATTTCCTCTAATTCTTCAGCATTTGGTATCACAGAGTGAAGCCGAGTATCATTCGCATGCTCGGCTAAATAGACTACGTTTCATAAAGCGATTCAAGTGATTAATAATACATTAAATATTGTCGAACAAAAACTTTTTGTCTACCTGTTAAAACTGCAAACTAACAATCCCCTCCATTGCAGTTAATCGCACTTCCTTTTTCAAATGAGGAACGCCCCCAAAATTATCATTTTATTTTACTCTCCTGTAGTGTACGGATTTATCAATATACATAATTTAAAGCTTTTTGTAATAAAAATATATCTAAAACGATCAAGAGTGATGTGAGAATTATTATTAGTAAACTGTTGGTTTATTTCAAAGAACAAAAAGAGTCGCATTTTAAAGGCAAACCGATAGATTATTTAAGCACGCCACTAGCACCCGTTGCCGCCATGACAGTTGCGTCACTGAGAAGTCTTCTATATGCAACTACAGCGACTTTCTGTTATCGCCGATTTATTGTTGTCGGACAGTATATTATTATTATATTATAGTCTAGCGGCATATCTATAAATAATTACAACATAAAAAGAACTTTTTATATACAACGTTTTTAAATTTTCCCTTGAATTATTATGCTCAATATGCTCAAACATGTACTTGATATGAAGTAAATAAAAAACAAACAAACAAATATAGAAATACAGAAATGTCATTTTGATTTCCATAGTAACGCAAGTATATATTAATAATTTAGTTGCTAGGACCATCCACTTAGCAACCAATAATAGTGGATTGGATTACGGATTTCTTCCGAAATAACTTTTTATACCAAACAAAATTAACTGAAAATGAATTCAATTCTACTTAAAGATGGCTAAAAGTAATCAAAGAATGCATTTGCATCGTTTTTTGATATGTTCTAAAAGTTTCAAATGTCTAGCTAGTCGGGAAGTTAGTAAAAAATCGATTGCAAGATTTGTACCGAACTATTAACCACCGGACAAATAAGAATAAGAGCTAATAAAAACGTTGTAAAATTGTGCACTATTGTTCAAAAATATGAACATAGGCATAATTAACAGGAATTGGTATATTAGGATATTTTTATGCATAAAAATCTTCAATAAATGATAATTATAAGAAGTATTTCACTTTTTTTATATGGGTACTAAATATTCTATTATCGTATATAAAATAATTGAGCAAATCAGAAAAAAGTGTTTTTTGGCAGCCATCTTGGTATTTTATATCAAAGTATATTAAAGCTTACTTTGATTTAATATTCAACACCATAAAATGCAGGTATAAACTGAATTTATTGGTTCAAGAAAACGCATTAAATAATATATTTAATTAAAGCATAGCTAAATTTAATAAACGCTGCAAATAAATAATAAGCGACCACAATCTTTGAGCGCAATGATCTCTATATGCTTGCTCTGTGACAAACCTTTCGTGAAAATTGCTAAAAGAGAGATTGATTGAAAGTGTAATTTGGTTCAAGAACCAACAGTTTCAAATCAGTTCACGAGTTCACTTTAGTTCACTTTAGTTCATTTAGTTCAAAAGTTCAATATTATTTTTCATACAAACTACAAAATACAAACCACATACCGTATTAATATTATAACAATTTTGTTATTGGTTATACAAAATATTTTAAAATTTTCGTAATGACGCCTTTAATAGTACCTATTCATTATCGATTTTTGGTGGAAAGACATTGAACAATGATAATTTAGTGACTAAAAAAGTGCATTATTTGAGAATGATTTTCTGTAATATATTTTTATCTAACTTTTATAATGAATGAGATTAAATTAACATCATACATTATGTTAATAATTATATCTATTCAATTATTACATTTTTTATTTTTTTTATTTGTTAAACACCACAACAGCCAGTGAAGCCCAATTATAGTGGCAAAACTCCCAGGCTTGAGGACTTTACATATTAGAATTAGAATATGTAAATATTCTTTGACCTCACCGGTAATCGAAACCTGGAACTCCAGGATGGAAGGCTAGCGCTTTTTGCACTCTGTTTTGGTCACGTTTTTTTTGGCCTCTCTCAAAAAGCCATTTATTGACTGTTTTCCATATACCCAAATACTTGAAAATATGTACACACTTTCAGATGAGTCTGCTACTTCAAATATACGATCTCCATACCTACAAAATATTTTACAAAAAACTCACTTTTTGTTATTGATTCCATTGATCCGAAACCTTGATTAATTATACAGTTTTTCCATAGATAGTGTATAAATATAAATGTAAAAAAGTGGGTAATTGATCACCTTTTCTAGATAATGGAATTTATATACTGCATTAAGTTTAATGCAGATAGCGGACATAGGCTTAGGTGTCTATAAGTAATAAGCTATATGTAATAAGCATGCATATTGGTTCAATTAGTAAGGATTATTCTTAGTGCAACAATTTTACATTTTCTGATATTTTAATCACTTTATTGGGTTAATTATTTTTCAAAAATGTGTTTTTATTTAGTTTTTAAAATATGACATTTACTTTTAGTAATTTTACACATCGGATTTTGATTGGGGAAATTTGAACGTTTGATATGCATGATTAGGGTATCAGCCAACGTTATTAAAATGCCACCGACGAAAAAATAAATGAAATAAAATAAATAGTAGCTATATACATAGTTAGTAATAATATTTACATAATGAATATTTTATCCTGATGCGAATAATATAATTTTTTCGAAATGGTTTAACACTTAACCAGGCCCCAGGAACTTATTAGAGCAATAATTATAATTTCAATGAAATATAACCTTTATTTATTTGTGAATTATATGTACTTATGGAAATTTCAGTAGGTCTAAGAAAACTCCTGAAAAACTATGTGGGAACAATTTTCCCATAGACTGGTAAGAGTAGAGTAAGACTGGTACTACAGCCTGATATTTTTCAAAATAAAACCAGCAATTTTTTTATACATTTATTACAATCAATCAAAACACAGAAAAAATGGGAAAAATATTAATTATTAATAATTATTGTCTGTATGGAAATCTTCCATGCACGGAGTTATACACAAGGAGACTTTGCAGATTTTGCATTCATATTTGGACATTTTTTCCACCTGTCTTATACTACAAAACTTGCATCGTCTGAATGTTCCTTCTTTTGCCTTAGGATAAGTTAGGTTAGGTTTCTTGCTTATATAATGTTTTCAATTTCCTTTTGGATTTGAGGTAAGTACCTTAAAATTATAATAATTAGGGATTTTTTAGTTTTATGGTAGGTAATACAAATAATAAACCACAACGGGAAAAGGTGGTATAATCCCAACATAATTCCATGCAATTTAGTAGGTTAATTTACTGATTATATATGTTTTTTTTAAATGTGGCATTTAACATTAAAAACTTAATTATTATTACAATTCTAACATATTTTCATTTATTATAAATACTGTTTACAAAAAATAATTATTGTTTGTGAAGAATAACTGAAACTCGAGAAGTTTATAGGTAGTAATTTATTTTATTAAAGTAGTGATTCCCAACCAGTGTTACTTGAAAATTCGCAAAAATTTGCGTATAAAAATAAAACAAAAATTTTCATATTGAATTTAAAAAAAATGGTTAAACGACACATATTTTGAAATGACAGAAGATTTCAAAAGTTTGTCTTGATTAGGTATCATGTTGTACTAACTCACTTAAGCTGGCGATAGAGGTACCATGCAGGCCACCTGTACATCTTTAGATTAAAACAGCCTGAGCATAACTTTTTGCATAAGCAACGAGTGGTCCACTGCCATACTATTTATTGACAACGTACTTGCAAGCAGAGTTTGGTATTCTATAATGACTGAAGAGTATAAATAAGTAATTAGTTATTGTCGTTTAGAATCGAATGTCACATTGACAAACGTCCTAGTGTATTATGATATTATTATACACAGAAGAAGTTTACTTACTTTGATCGTTACTTCCAATTATTAATAACACATAACCACTAAATCAGATGAACTCCTAGGTCTCCAAGATACGTTAAAATAATATGAAAGAAATTTGAAACTAAGAATACTCCGACAAGTGAAAACGACAGACGCGTCAGTATGAGCACTCTATAGGCAATGACAGACAATGCAAGGTCATCCATTGACAACGGGAATGGCGAAAGTAGGACCAGTCGTGTAATGTATCGGCTTCCTTCTTCAGTGGGCAATGTGCAGGCCCATAGTCGATTACACAATCAACCTACAGGTATCTCTATTCCAAACTTCCTTCTCTTTCTCTCCAATTGATCACGCTCAGCCTCTTTACATCTATCTTGGGGTGGTTCAGAGGTAAATTGCCTACTAGTATTGTAGAACAATCTTATCTAACAACATGACCCGCCCATCTGAGTATTTGCACCGCAAGACATTAACCATATTATGATTAAATTATTCGCAGATCACAGCATTATGGTAATTATTAACAACCCACATGCTCAGCGTAGGTCAATATGAAGCTTTTATGGAATTTTCAGAGCATAACCCTGAACATTCCTTAAACGTTATAGATAATCTATTTATATAATTTTGAAGCCTTATTATCCTTTATATATACGCAAACACGCGCGTTAACATGATATTACTCCCTACTTCATTTATCGTTTGTCGATTTATGGCTACGGTCATATGTTGTAGCTTAGCCACTGGGAAATGCTAATAGAAATGGCTTATTTCAAAAAAATACTACCTTATTCTTAGGTAAATAATATTATTATGAAGCAATCATTATTCGACTATATTCTAAAACATTTTTGAATATTATATAGTTTGAATGTAGTTTTCTATGACAGGTTTAAAGTAATACTATTTTATGTAATAAAAATACTTTATGCATTCATCAAATGTTTAAAATAAATATAAATGATAATAAGGCTTCAAAATTATTATTATTATTAAATTAAATTATTATTAATATTATTATCTGCAACGTTTAAGAAATGTCCAGGGTTATGCTCTGAAAATACCATACAAGCTCCATTTTGACCTACGCTGAGCATGTGGGCCCTTAAAGCAGGTAGAGTTTTACTTTGGAAGAAAAAAAATGTAGAAGCAAGGACATATAGATTAAGTTGCCAGTAATCAACTTCTCCTCTTACTACGCATTTGTAGGATCGGTTAGATAGGTCACTAATGAAACATGCCTAGACACTTCATATATGTTTATTAGGGTTGATTATATTTTTATAAGATGTCGATTTATCAACACAGGAGTTGCAAAGCAGGAGAATGAGTTGTTTGACTTAATGTACGTGTTGCTCATGCCGAAGCCTGCATTGGACTCCTGAGTCTCAGACCTCACATACAGTTTTTTTATTTATGTATATCAAGGCGTTTAAAAAAAATACGTTAACGTTACAGCTAAGAGAAGGTACTGTACAGTATTAATTGATATACTGCTATATAATATATATATCTGGTTGAGCTTTTGTGGATTGTAATTTTGAAGAATGCTTGTGGATTCCGGATTTGGGGGGGGGGCGATTTACACGAGTATACCAGGCACTGACCTTTGATGTTGAGAGGGCTGGCCCGCGCTGGAACTGGCCC
The DNA here is from genome assembly GCF_057557595.1 of Rhyacophila brunnea. NCBI lineage: Eukaryota > Metazoa > Arthropoda > Insecta > Trichoptera > Rhyacophilidae > Rhyacophila > Rhyacophila brunnea. The sequence continues at coordinate 37,495,332 of NW_028232837.1, read as the reverse complement.
CGGGTCATGCACTCACGTACTAATAGGTAAATAATTTTGTAGTGTCACTCTCACTACTGGGAATGGGACGATTTGGCACCGCGAACTGGCCTCCGCCGATTGGCCTCCGGTAATTGGCCGCCGGTACAATCGGACGCCGGCCCAATTGGACGCCGACCCAATTCGACGCCGACCCAATTGGCCTCCGGGAGGATTGGACGCCGCACAGTTGAATTAAATGTGAAAGGAATAGACGTACGTTACGATTTGTTGGAGTAAATAAGCAAGTCAGTTTAATATGCTACTATCTTCTCAGTAGTCGTACCTTTCGTTTTCGTTTCGTTTCTTGCAAAAATTGCGCAATTATTGATGTTTGTATTTTTTTTATTTTTCGGGATTTCGGCCTTCGGGATTCCGGCCATTCGGGATTTCGGTATTCGGGATTTCGGCTTTCGGGATTTAGGTTTTTGGGATTTTGGCCTTCGATATTTCGTCCGGCACCCAGTACCTAAGTAGTTTATCAATCAAACTACTGAAACATTTAACATCTAACATTATTTTTAATATTTATTGTAAATATAAATAAGTACCCATGTATAGACAATAAATTAATTGATTATGCACATCTTTAAGTTTTAGCGAGGGAAGAATTATTTTCTTTTAATAAACATCATAAGGCATAATAATTTTTCTCAATCTATATTAAAAATGTGTCAAGCGCAAAATGTATAAGGTACGACTACTGAGAAGATAGAAGCATATTAAACTGACTTGCTTATTTACTCCAACAAATCGTAACGTACGTCTATTCCTTTGTGCATTTAATTCAACTGTGCGGCGTCCAATCCTCCCGGAGGCCAATCGGGTCGGCGTCGAATTGGGTCGGCGTCCAATTGGGCCGGCGTCCGATTGTACTGGCGGCCAATTACCGGAGGCCAATCGGCGGAGGCCAGTTCGCGGTGCCAAATCGTCCTAGACCCTCACTACGACACTTGGGTTAATATAAATGATGATGACGTTTGTATAAATGACTAAACACCCTGTGGCGGTAACATGGCTTGAATAAATAATCTGATCGACTGAGCTCGTACGGAGACTTGTATTGAGTTTTTGCTTATACGACGGCCACACTGTAGCAAGTTGACTCTCTCATTGTTCGCGAATAACTGACTGTCATTTAATCACGGTCTACTGATGACCCGTGATTGTTAAGTACCTGGATGATAATAATATTAATAATGGAAAGTGGGTGTAACAGATTTTTCAGGTTTAAGTATGGGATTGGGAACTTAATCGGCCCAACCAATATCAAATATCTATTGTTTTCAAGGGATTCAGAGATGATTTAATAGATTATTTCTTATCATCTTTATCACATATTATTAATATTGTTTTAACGAAGTATTTTTCTAACAACGTGAGCTTTTTCAAGCATGATATTTGAATTCGTGAACCTTTATAATATTAAATAAAATTTTGGTGCGCATGTATACAAGTACGTCTTAAAAAAACCTCACTGTGTTAGTAAAATACGTATCGTAAAAATAATATTAATAGTAGTAGTATTTTACTCGCCTACTCATTTGTTTTCAACAATGTAGATATTTTAATATTTTGGTTTCAATACATAGTATAAGCAAATAATTATTTACTTACCTAAGGGCTTGCGCAGACAGAGCGCGGTCAGGCGGTCTGCGTTCCGCGTTCGGAGTTCGGCGTTCTTTGTACTGTATGGACTTCATACTGTATGGGTACACAGCCGGTGGTCAGACCGCGCCGGTCAATTGGAACGCTGGAGTTCTGGAGTTCTATGCCCGGAATTACAAAGAACGCCGTACCTCCGCTGAGCAGTCACACAACATAGAGCGAAACCACACGGGGGAGTGAGTACGCAACAGCGGTGCTTTCTCACTTCCACTCGCAGTCGGAATATAGCGGTCAAGCATTATGCAGCGCTTGTGTCAGTACAACGTTTGTAAACAAATGGAACGCTTATTGTTGACCGCCACCTGTCTGCTGTCCCTGAACGTTAGCGGTCAACGGTCGGTTGAACGCAGAACTCCGACCGCTCTCTGTCTGCGCAAGCCCTTAATCACAGGAACGTCCCTTGCGGATACACAGATTTTGAGTTCTTTTGGGGTCTGCATATTTTAAGGGGACATTAAACAAATAATACAAATTTTGAGTGTATATTTCGTAAAGATTATAATTAATGCTTTCTTCATTATTGCCTCTTTGCATTATATGCTTTACAATATATAAATAATGAATTATAGAAAGCAATGAATTCACATAAAAATGTAGATGAAAAATAGTACGAAATAATATTTTAAGTCGGCGGGTGCCACGGTCTATTTTATGGTTTAATTTTTAATCCTCTGTACTAGATATAGGATCCATAATATTTTACTAAAAACAAAAAAGGTTGATAACTACAGGTAGAGTGACATAACTGGAGTAGTAAATATAAAGTAAACCACCTTTATCAGGCTGTGTCAGAGCTAACAATCGCGTTAACAGCAGTGAAAATTATTTATGTGACAGGAACATACATAACTGATATTTATGGACGATGGGGTTTAAATGATTAAGGAGTGAAGTTAGCTCACCGCGAGTGTACATACATTGGACAAATTATTACAATTCAAACATTGACCAAAATATACGTGTGGCAATGACTTTTCAGAATCATCATCATCATCGGCACTACAACACAATGTAGCCCTTTGGCGTCTCCCTATCCTATTACTCTTTTTCCAGACTCCAACCACTGCAGTCTAAGCCTTTCAATATATTTTTTTTTCGTGTGATCTCCAGGTTTTATAACGGTGTTTATTATTTCTACGATACTTGAATTATTTATGATGATATGTGGTTTTGCTTCTAAACCTATATTGAGATTAATCCTAATATAAAAATTAATCATATCAATCATAATCATATTATGACATACATCTCTTAGGTATGCTGACATACTACAGCTTAAACACCAGACAATATTTATATTTGGCCACTTATTTTTTTCGTCTTATAAGCGGTAAAAATGACAACTTTCCCATTCTTAGTTGTATTGACTAGTGTATCTCTAATAACTATCTTAGAAATCTAGAGCATCTATCAGTTCTTTGTTCTCCCAAATATGCAGAACTATAATCCGACAATATAACAGTGAACATTTTGATGTTCGGTTGTGTTTGGCTATTTTTGCCAGTACGCGAGTGTCTACGAAGGAAACAGACCATATTACACGTAGAAAATCATCAAAGTTACTTTCAATATGAATACATTATTAAACTACTGTCCACAACACGATCTCGGCCATAATCTAAAGTCGCTTTAGTCGCTTTAGTAGAAAATTATTTGTGTTGTCATTTTTTGAGAAAACCAATCCAGTGAAATTAAGTTAAAAATTTTAAAATTAAAATTAAGTTAAGTTAAAATTAAGTTAAAAAAATTAAGTAAATAACAATTCTATTCTCAGTAATTCACTTAGAAGCCCAATTATTACTCGATTGTTAACAATAGAAAAATAAATTAAAATAATTTCACCTCTTAATTATTATTAGTATTATGATAGTTAGGTAAATTAATACTGGGTATTTATTGAGTATGGAAAGAAATATATCATGAAACCCACATTAACTGATTATATTGCTGCAGGTATTTTATTAATTAAATAATTAGGAGAACACAAATTATGACTTAATGAGTAGAAGTTAACAGTATACACATTTTTTTTAAATTTTCAAATAATGTCTTAATAATAGGAATTTTTAGTAAAATTGTTATAAAACGCATACTGTAAAAATCGTTTTCTATAAAAATATATATCTACCTATCATTATAATTGTACTGTTTCTTCATCACTTTGAAATATTCTGTCACATTAAAAACAATGATTTCTCGTGCCTGTCTTGGTAAAGTTTCTTTGTACTCCGGTCGAGATGGGGTATTTATTGTAAAACTGTAAAAATATACTATTGTATCGTGTAAAACGGACTTTTCACACACAGGCGCAGCGTTTACGCTCCCAGGCGCAGCATTTACACACCTAGTATATGCGCACGAAAGTACGTGTGCTTCTGCGCAGGCCCGTTTCTAAGTTGTTTAGTTATAACCTGGCGTTGATAATGCCAATTTGGAGGGCAATACCTCTGTTCAACCAAATCACTTCGGATATTGACATATTTCACCTGCGTGAGGATGAGTATATGTGGACATTGTTTTATAAATTTTTAAGGTTCTGCTTTGCTGATTCGGTGTATGTACTTCATTGTATCAAATTTATATTTTTTTTGTATTTACACTTTTTACTGTTTAATAATTTTTATATAATACTGTTTTAATAATATTTCTTTGTAATAATTTTTCTTTCTCTAATGATTTTTTTCTTTTTTTAACTTATTTATCTATTTTTATACTATCTCCATAATATGAATAATAATTATATTTATATGAAATTGAAATACACAGAAAACATATTTGTTTTTTTAATTCAGATAAAAATCATTATATAAATTTAATAACTTTGTAAGTAGGTACCTACCTATGATATATTATATTATGTACTAATCTACTTCTTTATTATAATACGTTATGGTTAGGCGGCTCTCGTGGTGCAGTGCGTAAGGCGCTGGCCTCCATGTGGGTCTATTCTATACTTATCGAACACTAAATTGATAAATAGTATCAAACTTAGGGTAGGTTTGTATCACAATATTAGCACTTATTGTAACAATTACACGAAGCCGGTTTTTATTGTTGCAATAAGTGCGATATTTTAACAGCAGCAACATAAGTGCTAATATTTTGATACAAACTTACCCTAAGTTTGATAATATTTTTCACTTTATCACTTTAGCGGTCGATAAGCATAGAATAGACCCACTGGGCTGGGCTGGGCTCTCCACCCGAGATTTGTGGGTTCGATCCTGGTGAGGACACAATATCTATGCGTTTTTCTCAAAGCCTGGGTATTTGTGATTGTTTAAAATTACTAACAACCACCTTGTACGAAAAATCAAGGACACGGTTATTAATAATTCTAAAAAAAACTTTATGGTTTTTGCATTTGACAACATGTCATTTTTTTAATGCACTCTAAAATACGGCAAAGCTGAAACCTAAAATTATTTTGTCATGCTGTTGGTTATTAGATTAAAATTCTGTAACCACAAAATCAGGCGTCACGATTATCGAGCCAGTCGGCGTTTTAAAAACTCGCTTATTTGCGTTCCGTAACATTTACAATTGGATTTCGTCTCAGAAAATCAAGTCTGCGAAAAGTTCTACCCATAACTGGCTTAGTGAGCAACAAACAGACTTGGGCGCTTAGTTTGGCAAAACTTTGTCGAGTTTTACTTAACTCGCCTAATTAAATACATCGTCATCACCTTTGCCCAGAATTTGCCAACAGCCGAATTCACTGCCAACTTCAACATAACAACTTTTTTGTTTAATGATCTAAATTAGGAATTTGAAATTCGTAAGTACTGCGGACAAAAAACTCATTAAAACACGCCTCAAAGATAATATTAGTACTTAAATACAAACTGGTCACAATTATTATTCTGATGAATAGAAAGTGAGCTTTATATTAGAAATATTTATACAAGATATGCAACCAAATGGGTAAGATAACATTTATAATACAAGATAAACCAGAAAGCTCTCATATTACAAAGTAGCACAGCTTGGAGTACATAACTAATTTATATTACTTAGTTTTTAAGGACAATGCAAGTACAGTTGAAATGGTTGATGATAATTTCTTGGAACCACAGTTACATCGGTTAACAATTGACAAAGATACTATGAGTTACATGTTTACTACGAATATAATATCATACATATTACTACAATTATGTGGTAATTTATTTATATGCCAAATGTTTTTAAAATGTGCACCGCGACACCCTGTCAAACTCATTTTATTTATAAATAACTACTTGTGGCGCTTTTACAGTGGACTGTTGTTTGAGAATGATGCTGGTTGGTGGATTACGGATTTTGGGGGGGGTTTACACAGGATGCCAGACACTGATCTTTATGTTGAGGGGGCTGGCGCGCACTGGAGCCGCTTTGGTGTTCTCGTAGTAACGCACTGGTAAACAGGCGGTACGGTTTTGATGGATGATATTATATGAGGTTGATGAATGATGGTGATAAGTTCAGGATGGATGATAGACGCGACGTTCGCTCAAACAGATTTAATGCAACGAAGTTCAAACATATGCGTTTTGAGTCACTCGATAGTTAACGACGGTTAAGCTATCACAAGCCCGCAATGCGACCGTTTTCTTGATGCCTTTTGAGCTAACTCTTGAAGCAGTCTGCTTAATTGAATTAATCAATAAACTGTGGTTTAGCGGTAACAGACCTACACGTACCAGTTGTCTTGAGTTAACTCAACTTAACTTTGATTACGGTCGATCATGACCCGTGACTTGTGGTCTTGTAACAATAATTGGGGATTTTAGGTCGGTGGAAAGAAAATATGAATGCGAATATTGGCCCAACCAATTTCATTTACCTAGTCTTTAATTCAATGCATTGATCCATAGTCAAAATGATAAAGTCGTACCTCGGTGACCGTGCTTTGATAGGATTCGTAGTTTTTATCTTACTTTACGTTAGCTGAGAAAAAGTAATCAAGTTTCTGGATTATACAAAGAAAAAAACAAAAATTAAAAATATTCCTAATGCAATGCACTGATGCATGATTAATATGATTGATTCATATCTTTTGTTTAATTGTTTTTTTAGATGACAACAAATTTTTAATTCAGCATACTACTATGCCTTAAAGCCAAAGATAATACGTGGATATTCAAATTTAACGTAGGACAATAAATGAAAATATTTCTATAAATTTTAGTTATAATGTTTTAGAAAACGCTGTGGCAAAAAACCGGTATTTTTGGGGCGCCGAAAAAAAATATTTATAATATACGTATAAACAACTTTAAAAACCACTGAACTATAATATATACACTTATGTCAGAGATTTAACTGTAATGATAATAAATTAAGTGAGCTAGTTTATAATATTGCTTTAACGTAATAAGTATATGATATTAAGGATATCATACTGACAGGAATGTAGCTACTTAATACCAATATGTCGCACGGTACGGCTTGTAATAATATGTGCCCATAAAACGGTTTTTTAGAGATTTTTTACAGCTGGTGACATCTAGGTAGTGTGACTGAATTCACAATGAGCTTAAAAAGCTTTTTTCGAGCTTTCGAATACAAAGTTGTTCGACAATACGTACCACGTGTTCGATTATTTGCCGAATATTCCAATAATAAAGAAGAAAATCTTCCATATAAATATAATAATATTAATTAATACTATCATACTATCAACCGAGGGTACTTGATGGAATTTTAATTGTAATTATAATTGATTTAAGTTTTGTTCTATTCCATTCAATTTTCTGAAATTTAATGAAATAGTAAAAAACTTAAATCTACTAGAATAATAATGTTAATATTTCCTTTATAATATGTACCTACATGTTTATGGTATCAATTTGTATTTAAATTTATAGATAAAGTAAATTATTTATTTCATAGTAATAAGTAAAAAACGTCTGGTTAAATTATTTTTTATAATCGAATTTCAACTACACAAGGTGATTGACAAACTACACATCATGACATATTTTTAAGTAGCAATGGTCAATTAACATATTACAAATAATTTTTACGTTTATAATAAGCATTATATTATAAAATAAGCATGTATTTAAGTGTATATTAAATCCCGTTATTATTTAAGATTATTCTTTAGATACCTACTAATTATTAACACATTTAATAAATTCATAATTTTCATTACTGAGAATCAGTGAGACTAACTAACGTTTTGGGAATTTAATAAAGTTAGATAACTAATAAGAAATGTCACCAAATATACAAACGTAACTTACTAATAGCAATAATAATAAACTGACGTAGTGTCTGAAGATGCCGAAAAGCGAAACCCGGGTCGCAAAAAACGACTAAAATAGATTAGTAAAAAATATAAATCTATTAGAATTTTAATTCAAATTCCATCAAGTATCCTCGGTCGATAGAATCGATATTACAATATGGATTGAGCGTAGAATATTTAATCAAAATGTTTTCTTTCGATAGCAACATTTGGGTGCAACCGTAGCCCGTACGTTCAAAAAATATCCAAAAATTAAGAATAAAACACGGTGGTATGGAATGATTCAATATATTATGCAAAACACACATGCATCAAAAGTAAATGTTATGGAGTTAATTAGTTGGAATAGAGCAGCAAAAACATAAACCGGAGATGTATCATTATAAAAAGTACTGCATACCTACTAAATTTATAATATTAATTATAATTTGTATTATATTCAGGAGATACTAACGTTTATGTGAGAAACTGGTCTTTATGTATTAGCATTCTTGGGGTAGGTGAAAAGGTTTTTTTTTTAAAGCAGCTTACAGTAGATGGTTCTTCGATTTGAATATCACTTCACCATTTTAGAAGGCAATAGTAACCCGAATTGACGTAATGTGAAGTTACGTCTTTATGAATATCTAAAAACAGATCAAATTAGCATTGTCAAATTGTTTTTTATTCGACAATATTTTGATTATTAGTTATAAATTAATATAACGTAGTAGTTTGGTTATGAGATGAAATAAGGAACAGGCAGGGTAGGTTGGTTTGACTCCCAAATGAATAACTCAGAATTTGGTGCGTGAATGAAATGAACCCTGGTTTTATGATCTCCTTCCAAATAAATATCAATTTAATTATTACAGATAAGTTTACAGATTATAATTTAGATGGGTGAAATCACGAGTATGCGTTCTGATGAATTGCGAGATCCAATCGGGCGAAGCGTAACGATAACCTTACGGTCAAATCTTTGATAACTGAATGACCATGTTGCCTTCTTCTACTGAGTGTTTTATATTGTTTTTGCGATATTATTGATTAATTGAATTATTATTAAAAGATTTGGGTGTATTGTATGATGCAAAGTTCACTTTCAATCAGCATATTCTTGACATCAGTACTAGATCTAGCAAAATGCTTGGTTTTGTAATGAGGGTTTCAAAATCATTCGAAAACGTCCGAGTGGTACGTACATTATACGTATCATTTGTGTTGAGTATTTTTGAATATGCCAGTATTATTTGGAGTCCTTATAGGTCCATCCACACAATTAAGTTGGATCGAGTCCACAATAGATTTCTTAGATTTCTCTACTTAAGAACATACGGGTTCTTTCCTTATGATAATGACAATAAAATGAATTTCCCGACTCGTTTTCTTCTGGGTATGCTATCAATGCAATTCCTGTCTACCCGAAGAGTGATTGTTATTTTAAATCATTTCTTTTTACTTCTTCGTGGGTTCATTTACAATCCGTATATACTGGCAAATATTAATTTTCATGTTCCCACCAATATCACTCGTAGCTCCACGGTCTTCAAGATACCTCGTCGCAGGACAGATGTTATGTTTCATGATGCTGTGTATCGTGCAATTAGCTTATTTGATGGCACCATAAAGGTTGATTTGTTTTTTATTAACTATATAATGTTTGTGGACGTATTAAAAAGGCTAAATTTATAATTGTATAAATTATCATATTTCATTAATATTTACACATGCTGTCTTTTTATTGTTATTTGTAATTAAGATATTTTTATACATTTGTATTTATTATGTATTATGGCGCATTGGCCAATAGCTGTAATGCCGTAATACTGTTTTTATAAATAAATAAATTATATTATTTTGCTAAATTAGCTTTCTGTTGAAATTTGATTGATTCACATAAATCGCTTGTTTTGCAATTTTAACAATATTATGTTGCAAGATACGTTGTAATTATAAATTAATGGTTTCCTGCCTAGTCTGTGGATTTTAGGGTATTGGCCCTACAGTAGATACTCATTTAAAAGAGATTTCAACATTATCTTTCACCTCGTCTTATTTCTACCACTCTAACATATTAAATAGAACTCAAGTAAAATTAAGATATTCCAGTGATATCTTACAAATAAACTTAATCTTTGCCACTTTATGCAATAACTATCTCTAATACAAGAACCTGTAAATTAAATTAAATAGTAATCAGCTTACAATTTGGGAACCTTAAGCATAATGATTCATATTACCTACTACCATGTTATGATAACCAGAATATTACATTGTCATAAATCGAAACTCTCTGCGTATAATCCCGTATCTGTAAACATGACATTTTACGGAAGAGCGACTCAAAGATTCAGAAAAAAGTAACGGCTGCATGTATCTTCTTCAAAATTGGAACAATGCTACCATTTTAAATCTAGTTTATTATTTACCTTTCAGATTTTGCTCAAATTTTTATAGTTTTTGAGATATTACAGATACAGCATTGTACTTTGAGGTATAGATTTTTCATTATAAGTGGCAGACATAAGATTATAATTCGGACTTGGTATATAGACCGTTCTTATATGTGGCACAAACCATGTGGTACTTGGGACTTGAGACACACACTTTTCTTGTAAGTGACACATTTGGGGTTATTTTCGGGTACGACTAATTCACAAAATGTAGGGAAATATCAGTTACGTAGTTTTACTTCTTTAAAAAGATGCTGGTATTGGTAAAAGATTAAGAAACAAAAACCTAATTACAATTGGGCAGTAATAAATCTGGTTTTCTGAAAAAAACAGAGAAAATTATGATTATTTATTTTATTACACACATACTTCTCCGCCACTTCACACGCTTCCCGCGTATACACCGGTAACGGGGAGTTCCCTGTATATTCGTCAGAGACCGCAAGTAGTTGCGTGTTTAAATTTTACGTAAAAACGATGAAGTAAGTACTCGTCCCAATGTTTTTTTATGCCCACCCATTGAACTGAGTGCGTAGACAACGAAAATACAAAAGACGTATAATCACGAAAATGCCACATACGTGATTATACGTAGATAGTGTCGAAATAATAATAATGTTCGATGTATCTCTGGATTCATCTATCCAGCAATCCCTACTATGCGCCGTTCGTATGGTGAAAATATATATAGAGAAGCACAGCTTTCATTTCCTGGTTGGACAATCGAAAAGTGAGCATTGTTTTTCCGTGGTGATCCATTTCCAAAACATCGATATATTATCTTTCTGTATGACCAAAGAATGACATATTTTAGAGAGTCGGTCCTTTGTCATATTTATATAGAACGGAGACATTAGTCCTTTTTCCGTTAAGAGATTCTCACAATACACATCACATTATAAAGACATACACCTCAGTATTTTGACAGTGTATCATAATATTATGTTATCGAAAAATTATAACAAAGCCATACCTGCAATTGCCATTACACAAAGAAGCAAAATCAATGCAAATTCTTTTATGATATTCATCTTAAGACCACGCATATATTAATTATATAAGACGGATTTAAGTAGGTAATATTGTAATATTAAAAAAAATAATGTGTATGTATCCCACCAAACTACCACATCTTTCAGCTTACTGTTATATATTGAGATTTTTCTTAATTTTAATTATAATGATAAGAAACCCGTTACATAAATAAATAATAATATATTGTATTATTAATTCGATAAAATGCACAAAAATAATAGACTCAAATATTATTAATGTTGTTATGTAATATGCTTAAATAATATTATTTTATAATACGAACAATAATTATTACTCGATGTAATTCATATATGGATAACATTATCTGACCTCTATTAATACCGATGACTCACTCTCACAACTACATTGCCATATGTTGGAATTTCTTGTTTTGAGTTGAAGTAGGTACTAGGCAGGAATATTTTATTAATGACTGATTTTTTTAGATACTTACTCACTTAACCGACTGCGTAACCATCCAATAGGAATCTCTATCTTGAGCTCTCTCTACAGTCGGTCACACTCAGCCTCTATGTGTCCGAGTGCTTATAAGTTCCATCTTAAACTGTATGCAGAGCTATGGATCCATCGCATCTAATATGAATATGACTGACCCACCTAAGTCTTCGCGTTTTCAAGAAATTGACTAGGTACTGAATTTTAAAATCCATTTTTATGTTTCTGAAGTTTTCAAAATTGTGTATTTTCCATAATAAATAATTTAGAATTTTTAAATCTAGTATTTTTAATTCAGTATTAATTGATATCAAACCCGATCGCCTTTCTATTAACGGAATTTGAAGTACATCAGCGCAGCTAGTAGAAATAATTCGCATGAATCAAGATGATCTTTAGCATATAATGAAAAGTGAATAATATGAGTTTGAATCCCACTCGATTAAACTTTTTTTTCTAATGAGTATGTTTCTGAGGTTTTTTTTAAAAAAAAATCTGTAATACATGTAGTTACTTCTCAAAGTTGTCAAATACTCGTATCATATCAACTGTGTTTAGGAAAAGGGGCGTAACCTATAATATATAGCATTTCAGGTGTAACGTATAATGTAAAATTATTTCAACAATAAGCAAAAAGTATATTAAATATTTCATCTATTTATTTTGAATGGAAATATTGCAATATAATTTATTTCACTTTATATATCCAAATATATTTTTAAATGACGGTGAGTATCGAGGGCAAAATATTTAAAGATAAGTTTTTCATTTAATGAATTCTGAGAAGTGACCGTTTTGTGATGGTGTTGTGATATGCACTTAAATCGGTATAAAAATCATATCTGCTTTCTAATAAATATAAAATTTCAATAGTAAAATATGCAACGTTTATCTGTCAAAGTTTTCAGTTCGCTAAAGTCGGTAAACAGCTACTAATACGCTCACAATATTATATTTTAATAATATTTTGAGTTTGTTATCCAAAATTTGGTGTATCCATATAATTTTCTTAACAACAATGATCCTATCAATTTAAAATATTTACTAATAGATTCTTCATTGACGGTTTTCTCATAGAAAGTTAAAAAAAAGTTGGGTATCGCGACGGGAGAGCAGGGCCTCTGTTGGAGGGTTGTGCCACAGTGGGTTGGTTCAGGGTCTATGAGGCGGAATCCATAGACAGCTTATATGTTAAGATGCTAGTTAATTATAATATTATAGTTTTTCTGAAAGTAAATTGATTTTATGACATACCTAATTAATTTTTTGTTCAATCATCTATATAACTTAGATATATATTTCCTTTTTCTTAATGGGATTGGATATATCGTGGAATAACTACATACCAATTACTTACTTTACATGATTATTTTCCAATTCATGACATATTTCATAGAATATAAAAGACCTTGTGGTAAACACGTCGTCTTTTGAGGCTTCTGTCCCTCCAGGATTACTTGCAGTAACTATTAGGTATTGTGGAAGGTACGATATAATATACCAATACCAGGTGTCAAAGCCGGCCAACTTATTATATATAATACCGTACCTTAAAATCTGAATCACGTTTAGTACGATACGTTAAAAATATAAAGCTTTTTTTCCATATAGATATGGTTCACTGCGAACTTATAAATCTTGTAGCAAAAATATGCTCAAGAAGTGCGCGAGTTAGGAATTTCAATGAGTAGCATGAGATACAATAAAATTGACAAGGTCATAACTTCATAACTGCTCAGTTACCTTCAGGTACTGCGAGGAAATGGGGAGGGCCATCTTACCATGCAATCGGCGAAAGACATTTTGAACTATGCGAAAATATCACCACACTTGTTCTAGCGTTTTGTCAAAAGAATCTTTTTATGTCACTAGCTTGTTTTTTTTTCATGGGGAAAAAGCTCAAAATATGGACATAAATGATTCGGAAGAACTTTATTTATTTCTACCATATAGTAATAATTATATTTCGATTAAAACAGTCGCTTAAAAGATATTATATAGCGTGTCTATAAAAATGGCTGCCATTTTTTTACTACACTCTCATTATGTGCCACATCTAAAAAATACTATGTCACTACAATTTTTACGCGCCGGCTATTTTCGTGGCATTGTTGGACATGTTGTCTTATGTACTTTCAACAACATTTTAAAACCTTTTTAAATCAAGATCCCCGAAGTATATAATTTTCCATGTAACTTAAAAATATTTTTAAAAAAATCGCAGTAAATTTGGGAAACATAATCGTCATTTTGTTGGAAAGATAAATTTGACGTGGTTCATTTTCCTAGACCTCGACGATGGGATACCATGTTTGGTACTCACCTCAAAAAGTGCATTTTCCCTCTTGAAAACGTAGCTTGCAGAACTTGGTAGTATATAAGAAAATGATCGCATAACCAATAGTAATTTATATCGTCTTTTTTAGTAAAAAATGGCATATTGTCTACTTTATTATCTCAAATAAAAGCCCTTTTGTATGAAATATTTTTTTTATAGATTCCACACGTTTATTTTTAATATACTTGTGAATACAATCCAGCTAAATTAAAAAAAAATCCTTTTTTCAGATTTATGAATAATATCTGTTTGGAACTATAGAAACTAAAAAAAGAACATAGGCAACACAGTTTTTTCTTAGCTTTATTTTTCAACATGGAAATAGGTCCTTTTGAGAAATCTCTTCCCATATTGTATAATATGGAAATAGTGTCTATGGACTGGCAAAATTCAGAGTCCCTATAGAATAGCAACATGTTGCACAGTATGGCTCATAATAATGTGTGGCCATAAAACGGTATTTTGTTTTTTTTACAGCTGGTGACATCTAGTTAGTGTGACTGAATTTACAATGAACTTGAGAGGCTTTTATCAAGCTTTCGAATACAAGCTGTTAGATAATACATACACCTCCCCTGACCAACAACACTTAAAAGACTCACGATTTTCAAAAGTAAGAAACACGACATTAAAAAAAGTATTAGGAATAACATATTAGGTAATCAAGTAGTTTACAAACCTTCCATTATAATACGTAATTTTTTTAAATTAAAACATGAATATTGAAAAAATAACTAATTTAATATCAATTATGTTACTACATAAAATACTCCAATATATAAGATAGGCTAAGCAATTCTGTACCAGCGCACTTATTCTATACACAAGATTGCTATTATAGGCCTCTATCGGCAGCTATCGAGGGTACTTATTCATTTTTTGTATCGAAGTATTAACACTGACTTATTGTAACAATTACAATAAGTTAGTAAAATTGTTACTATACGTACTAATACTTTGACACAAAAAATTTAAAACTACCCTCGATAGCTGCCGATAGCGGCCTATAGCAGTCTTGTGTACAGAATAGATGCGCAGGACTTATTTTTCAGTAATCAATATTATTCAATACGAATCAACAACCGCGTTATAATTTATATAGGTGATTATTTTTCATATGAAATTTATAGCTTCAATTATGTTTTAAAAAAAACCTCCCCTGAAAAATTAACCGAGTTTGTTATTAATAGCTTACAAGAAAAAATCGTTTAAAAAAATTGTTAATATTAATAAATTTCACTTCTCTTACTATATATTATATTGTATAGTTTTTTTGCGGTTTGAATTTTAACATCAATAATACCTAATTTTATAAATAATTATTCCATAGAAATACAAAACATAATAATTATTATGGTAACAATATATTAATATCGGGCATATAATATTTAATTATTATCAAATAAGAACAACCCGATTTTACCTACAAACAAAGCATAGCATATTTTAAAGTATATAAAGAAGTCAACAACACCTCAGATTTATACCCACTAGGAAACACACAATTTAATAAAGTGAAAACCTTACATAAGATTGATATTGACTTGTTTTTAAAGATAGAACAGGGGTAAAAGGGTAACAAACCACATAAATATCCATCGCTATAATTAATATTATTAAAAATATATTTTTACTATTGCGAAATGTCAATGGAGCATTACTGAGAGATGTTCAAAAATGAAAGCACTACTCAGTGGTAGTACTGAATGACTTTTCCAAAAATAGTATTGTACAAATTACCTACTTACCTACGTGGTCGTAGCCATGATTTAGAGGCCATCCATGGACTGAAACCGTATGCTATTTAGATTCGTGTGCTATACTAAACTTATGATTTTTGTTCATGAAAATATATTATTTTCACAAAATTTGTAAGTGTAAGTGTATAGAATAAACGGATCCGATCAAATGCTTATAATATACTTTGTGGAAATATATGTCCATGACTAGAAAAGACAAGCTTAGTATAGCACACGGTTCGAAACCGCATACGGTTTCAGTCCATGGATGGCCTATTTATCTGTGTCGAAACCGTTTCCTCGTGTCAAACCTACCAGGCATCGTTATCGCGGGGTGCAAGACTAGTCTATGCGCTTCTCAAAAACGTAGACATTTTCGGTGACGTGCTATGTATTTTGTATTCGAAATTTTATTTTTCTGTATAAAATTGTATATTTTTTGTTTCGAAAATTTTATTTTTCTGTATAAAATTATGTTTTATTTTTTATTTTTATTTATGAATTATCTTCTTCTCTCTTGTGAGGGTTATATTTGTTTTAATGTAAATATCATGTTGTGCAAGTCTTGAATTTAGATTTGTTATTTCCACAATGTTTTTGTTTCTTGAATATTCTTAAATAAATAAATAAATATCATTCATTCCAACTATTGTACTATTCATATCGAGACTTTCAAGCCGAACAAAAACAGAATTATTATTTCAAACTTTTCCATTGACATTATCTGATCCGTGATAGTAAGTTGATCTATAACATAGCAAATAGTGTACAATGACATAATTACGTATAATGATTGAATTAATTAGCATCTACTGTTTATTTTTTCAAAGGTTTTGTTTGATAACACTCAATAATAAAAAATACGCATATAAATAATATAATAAGCTTTGTATCTACAACTTTTTTATTAACTAGTAAGAAAGGTGTACAAAAATATTACGCTTTATCATATAATTTAAAATAACATATTATAAAATCTGTACAACATTTATTTTATTTATAATTTAATCATTTAAGGAAAATGGGCAATTTTCTTTTTATCTATATTTTACTCCGAAAGTTTTCTGCAATCTGGGAATACTGCACTGATGGTAAATGAAAGAATTTGTACTGTTTTTATTGTCATCAATGATAATAAAGATTGAAAATATTACTTACTTCAATTCAGAAATTAAACAAGCCTTCCATTGCGGAATAATAATATTTAACTACCTAATACATAATATTATTATTTTTAAGTTACATAAAATGACATAATGCATTTTTCTCACCTAAGAATCTAAACAGGTAAAGTGAGAAAATTAGTTGGATAATTAATAGGACAATAAGAAAGTCCTAGTATCAATATTAAGGAATTATTAACTGAAAGGAAGTTGCTTTGGGCAGATATGGATAGAAACATGTGCCAAAAAAGTGTAAATTTAAATATGTAGATTTTATTAATTATTAATTATTATAATAACCTTTAAAGATTTATAAAATGCCACCGAAGACTTAAGATTCAGTTAGGGTGAATATAGCTGAGAGAGGCATTCATTCAGCAATAAACTGAGAGTGGCTGAGAGCGAATAAATGTATGAAGCTTATAGGTCATTGTTAACTGCAGTGTGGTACCACATATCATTCAAAGTGAGCGTTGAAAATTTTTCATATAAAGGTGTCATTTCAGCCATGCATTTTATCGTAACTGTATTGTCTATGAAGTATTTCCTATGCAATTTTATAGCGAAGAAAGCTTTCGTCACAATAGATTCATCATTAATTCTGGTGTGAGTTTTTTCTGTATCGATCTGAAAAATAATAAAATATTAATATGTGTCATAATAATTATGCCTAATAAAAACAGCCCCACGATGGCTAAGCGGCTTACGCATCGGCTTATAATGTCGTGGGTCCCGGGTTTATATTTTGGGTCTCAGCAAATACCCATATTGTTTTTCAATGTGTGTTTGCAAGCAGAATATGGACCTAATAAGGTGAGCAAGTGGCTAACATCAATTACTCGTATAAATAAAACCTGTAAATACAAACCTACCCGTAGATGCCCATTATTAGAAAATAATTATATCTACTATTATACTCTTAATAAATCAAAAAATCTTCAAGGAATTGTGGATTTTTTTTCATAACAATCTAAATAACAATATTCAATATCATAATAAATTCTTATTAATTGACCTATTTTTTCAATATAATAAATAATTTACACATATTAAATTGGTAGCATTCTTTGCTGAATATAAATAAAATACACCTCAGATACAAACCATTTAGAAAAAAACACAATTATTATGTATAATCATCAGTAGGCTGATGATTAGTACCTCCGCTACACGGATGTACATTGGAACATGTATATGTCTAAGAGCGATTGAAGACACATACCCACATTCCATGTGACGGAGGTACTCAGCATTTACTCACTAGCATTTTTTTTTACAATTTATTTTTTTACCCAATCTCTCAAAAGGTTACCGACCACTGATGTAGATAGTGTTTGTTACTTTTTAAAATTAAATTAGGCCCTTAACCCAAATCATATTAGATAAGAGTCAAAAAACATTTATTTATTTAATAAATACCTATTTAAAATTATGCCATTTAACCAAACACAATTTTAGATATTTTATAAATAGAAGAATATTTTTATCGTCTATTTAATTAGACCTCTAAGACACCGTGCGTGTCGCAATTATGTAAAGAATTATAATAAAATAGTTATGTTAAAATTTCTGCGTTACATTCGAATTTATGCACACAATTTTAATATCGCGTCGAGCGGTAAAACATAATATACATGTTAAAAAAATATTTTCGCCAAATGGGACCCATTAGCAGCAACCAGAATGCGCTTAGCATTATCGAGATTCAGTACAAAGATTCTGAATGTTTTTTCATCGACTATTTTTCAATGTCACAACATGATCTTGTAACTTGAAACTACATTTTAATAATTTTAAGATTTCATGACGTACTTACATGTTTGTTATTTACGTAAACTGTAATATTTGCAGCTGGGTAAGATGTAATCGAACAATTTCCTTGTAACAAATCTCCCATGCCATACGAGTAAATCATTTTTTCCGTTTCGATTAATGGAGATGAAGTAGGTAGGACTGAAATAAGTATTAATAATAATTGGTCTGCAATTTAATTAAGCTCGGATCCATTAATTTACCGTTATATGTTTTTATTCTAAATAAATATTATGTAATAATTACAACGGTAGATATTATCACCAAATGAGGTTAGTTTTTGCCAGTTTCAATACATAGTGAAACTTTGTAATGAGATTCATAACTAATTGAAGAAGGATAGATAACTGATGACATGCTTAATTCAAACGACGCATCCCTGTCTCTTAAGAGACGCGAAGCCCAGCACTGCAATTTTAAAATAAAATATTTTCAGGATCCCTCAGTCGGGCACACGATACATAAAAACATTCTGTCATAGACTGTTTAGACTGGTAATTTTTTTAACTTTAAAAAATAAATAAATCCTTGCAATCAACATCCGTACTTTCACTCTATAACAACTGCTTTGCTAACCACTTTGGTGAGGAGGTACCACCATGCCGCTCTTCTTCCATCCTCTCTAGGAGTGCAAGTATATCCAAAGTGACAATACTTATATACATTTGAGAGATTCTAAGCCATTTTTAACATCCACCATAATTATTTATCCAACATAGATATTTAGCTTTTGGTTGGGCCAAATATGATGACTGTCGCAAAACCAGGGCAATCAACAGTTACGGATCATGATACAACCGCGATTGCGAATAACGTGAAGTTACCTCAAGACAACGGGCGCGTGTAGACTTGTTACCGCATTTTATTGATTTCTTCATTTATATAATATACTGATTCAAAAGTTAGTTCGAGTATCAGCAAGAAAGCGGTCGTATGCGGGCTTGTTATAACTTAGACGTCGTTAACCACAGAGTGACCGAAAACGCATATGTTGAGCTTTGTTGCACTAAATCTGATACGGTTTGAGCAAACGTCGCGTCTATCATAATGCATATATTATTTAGACATTCAATTTTTAATTTTTATTAACTAAACATTTGGTAAAACACTATAGAATAATGTTATTTATTATGATTTTCTTACCTATAACATCAAATCTGGTTGAAGAACTCGTGGTTTCAAAAGTGGGTTCCTCCAACGATACCTCGCATTCATACAAACCGGAAATACCAGGTTTTACATTTACTAATGTCACTTGAGTTTGATTAGATTGATCAAGCTGTAAAAAAATATGTCGTTAAGCAAGCATTCAGAGTGTATTCATTGGTAGAGCGACAGAATCTAAAATCGGTTTTTGTCATCTACACTCGCCATTGGTGCATAGATTTAAACTATGTTTAATCATAGTACTAAAAAATAAAATAATGTGTGCGCTTTTTGATTTGTGTATAAATTAATATGATGTATTTTGTATTGAAGCGTTGATGACAATAAAATGGCTATCCCACTGTAAATATTACTCTCTACTATTGAATAAAAAATATGTTTTATTTTTTGTGAAGTATCTGGTACTATTCCAGTGAATCAGATAATCAACACCTAGGACGGGGTCGGCGAACCTTTTTACGTACGCGTTTCAAAATTTCCCAAATATTATTTTTCGACTGCCTGACCTGACAATCATTTTTTAAATTACGCCATACATTTTGGTCCACCAATTTTAAAACTGTGCGCCACAATTACCACAGCTATTTTTCTGGATAGAAAATAAATTATTTATTACCATAAAACCTACTTAGTTTGATTCTTTACGTAGAAATTGTACGTCAAGGCGTAGACGTCTCTAAGACGATTGATAAATAAAAGGTTATTCTTACATCCACGTGTATATCAATATGAGGGAATGCTTTTTTCTGTGGTAAACTTTCCTTTTGGAATCTGTAAACTTCTAATTTTCCTTTATACCATTTAACACTGTAAATAGCTTGATTTGTATCGTGATGACACTTCAAGACTGTACTACCACCTTTTACTAATATACTCGGCGTTGCTTCTGACCACATTTTCTTGTCAGCTTCCTCTTTCGGGACCTCATGTTCTAAAAGAAAAATGCGTTGTATTGAAAAAATAAAGGCATAAAGCATAAACGAGTAATACAAAAAACAACACTGTATATTTTGAAACACTTCAATACACTGGAACGCCTTGATATTCGGCCGAGCCAAAAATTTTGCAAGATCCAGTGGCAATTGGAGCTTTTGTTTACTTAGATCTTTTAGAAGCCGCTGTCTCTGGGTATCATACCGAGGACATTGCCAAACAACATTATTAACATCTTCAATCTCACTTCCGCACTGGCACCCAGGGTCATTATTTATTATACCCAAGCGAGCGAAGGATGAGGCGAGATTATAATGGTCCGCTCTACAGCGATTGATTGTGACAATTGTTTCCCTATTTAACATTTTATTGGTATACCATGGTTTGGTTTCAGAATTGTAATAACTATGAAAGTACTTTTTCCCTTTTGTTAGACCTTGTTCTTTTATTAAATTATCTGTTTCAGTTTTGGCTATTTTCTTAAGGGGGGACATGCTCGTCAAAGGTCAAAATTGAGTTTTTATTGTATTTTCAAACCATGATCCTGGACACTCCTTAAACGTTGTAGATGATCTATTTATATAATTTTGAAGCCTTATTATCCTTTATAGTTATTTTAAACATTTGATGACTGCATGAAGTATTTTTGTTACATAAAATAGTATTCTTTTAAACCTCTCGCTCTAATGTTTTAGAATATAGTCATATTTAGGTACATAACTGTGCAGTGGTGTTAAGATTTTTTACATTTATTAATTTTTAAATGCATTTATAAAACCATTAGTATAATTTATTACGAGATAATTTTTGTAAAATATTCACGATAAAAAATTATTTTGATAATCTCTGTGATCCCAAATTTGACAAGAATTAGGCATTTTATTATTCAAAAAATCGGCAAGATTAACACATTTGAAGATGATTCTAAAGATATTTATTATAAACTATGTCTTTGACCATTCAAGTGTGATAAACATCTTATGAATAATGATTGCTTTATAATAATTATTGACCTAAGAATAAGGTAGTGTTTTTTTGAAATACGCCATTTCTTTTGTCACTCCCTAGTGGTTAAGCTACAACATACGGGCGTAGCCATAAAATGACAAACTATAATTAAAATAGGGAGTAAAATTATGTTAACGCGCGTGTTTGAACATGTACCTAACTGAATTTTTTTTTATTTTTTTTTAAACGGTACATGTTCAAACACGCGCGTTAATATCATTTTACTCCCTACTTCAATTATAGTTTGTCAATTTATGGCCACGGCCGTATGTTGTAGCTTAACCACTGGGGAATGACAAAAGAAATGGCGTATTTCAAAAAAACACTACCTTATTCTTAGGTCAATAATTGAGCCGTTGCCCGGAATAATGTTGTATCCAACAAAACTGTCAATGTTGAGTTATTGATGGAATAATGTTGGGTATGTTATTATGCATCTTTTAAGGTAAGTATTATGGTCGGGAAACAATATTTAAGCTTGTGGCAGCATTTTAAAGTTATTGGTTTATGGAAGAACGTTGTCTATGCAGTTGTCAAAATGGCGTCGCCGTCCGTCAATATCACGGAGCGTGGCTTAATTCATGTAAATAAAGGAAGAAAACGGACATCCAATGTTTTAAACTGGAGAGATAATAAAGCCAAGAAGTTGAAGGATGCAGGAAAAGAATATTTATCCAGAAAAAATATTATTAAACCTGCAATTGAGCCACCGAAACAGGTTTGTGGAATAATGTTGTATACGATTTGACAGTTCTATTGATGTCACGAATAAAATTACTATGTTCGACATATTATTCCTCGTCGAACGTTAATCGATTGTATTCAAATGATTTATCCATATTGTTATTTGATAATAATGCTTGCATTATATTACTCTTTATATTGTTACTTAATATAATACCTTTTCAAATTTTTTAATCGTTTCTTTCTATTTTTCGCAGGGTCGCGTTTGTGCCGAAAAATGTTTGAATCGCGGATGTGTTCTCGATTTTAACATTAAGACAGAAATACAATCAGCATTCAGGTTGCTAAATCATAATGGACAGAGTCATTATCTCGTCTCATGTATCGAGAAATTGAATGTCGGACGCCGTATTCAGAGAGCAGACGAAGATAGTGCTAATTATGATAATCACTCACCGATTGACTTATGCTTTGTGACCGTGAATTTGCTTTAATAGAGCAAAGGAAACGGGTTTCGAAGGTAATGGTGCCGGATCAGTGGAATCAGGTTATTAAAGAAAGCCGTCCAAACAACCCATTTCATATACAGAATATGGATCGCATTGACTTTAAAAATTTCACAGATGTTGAAAATGCAATGCAGAGACCAACAAAAATGAAGATCACTGGTGCCATTTGGCTTCAGCTCTCTGCTGATGATCCCACGACAATCAGAGCTCGAACCTCCCACAATGAACTGGAATCATGGACATCATACAGTCTTCTACCACCTCTTCGTGGAGGACGGGGAAGATTGGCTAACGTACGGAGAAATTTCATGCAGTTAGGGAGCTTGGAACTCACTCCAATGTACTCCAATCCGCTGCCAATCAAGGCTGCTAAGCTCAAAGACCTCAATGATATGTGTGAATTCATGCTAGATGAGCACGCTGCTTTCTATAAGGCACTATTGAGTGAAGTAGAATAAATAAAAAGCATTTTGTGGAATAATGTTGTATGTGAAATTTTCATATACAACATTATTCCATTAATTCACTATATTTTTTTGTAATAAATTCAAATTTAATTGTCTTTCTTCACACTTTATATTTTAAAACTCTTAATAATTGTTTGTTTATTGTATTTCAAATATAAAATGTAAAAAAACATAACTGATTTAGTTTTTTCCATTTTTCTCAAAACAAGAATATTGTTGGATACAACGTTATTCCGGGCAACGGCTCAATTATTATAAAGCAATCATTATTCATAAGATGTTTATCACATTTGAATGGTCAAAGACATAGCTTATAATAAGTATCTTTAGAATTATCTTCAAATGTGTTAATCTTGCCGATTTTTTGAACAATAAAATGCCTAATTCTTGTCAAATTTGGGATCACAGAGATTATCAATATAATTTTTTATCGTGAATATTTTACAAAAATTATCTCGTAATAAATTATGCTAATGGTTTTATAAATGCGTTTAAAAAATAATAAATGTAAAAAATCTTAACACCACTGCACAGTTATGTACCGAAATATGACTATATTCTAAAACATTAGAGCGAGAGGTTTAAAAGAATACTATTTTATGTAACAAAAATACTTCATGCAGTCATCAAATGTTTAAAATAACTATAAAGGATAATAAGGCTTCAAAATTATATAAATAGATCATCTACAACGTTTAAGGAGTGTCCAGGATCATGGTTTGAAAATACAATAAAAACTCAATTTTGACCTTCGACGAGCATGTCCCCCCTTAAACGTTTCCAAAAAGTCTGTATACGGTATGGGAAGTTTATTAATGCTCCTCTCAAGAGTTGCTGTTTTTGCAAGGCTATCTGCGTTCTCGTTCCCCAGAATTCCAATTTAACTACTTTTTAATTACCATATTTAAATAGCATGCATTTTATATCTAATGGCTCCCTAATCAAGACACAAGAGCTGTGGCGATCGCGCTGTAAGGATTAATCTGCTTAGCGACGTCTTTAACATCGAAAACGATGTTTTGCATGCATACGTAAATACACAACGAGTATAGAATAATATATATTATGATGTACCTATATCTAATTTATAAGCTTAGAGCTCAAATGAAGTTAATATAAAATTAAGGTCATGGATGGTGAACTGATATAAAAAAAATACATTTTAACAAGGATGATAATAAATTATACAACTTAAAATAATTATGCGATGATAGAAAAAAATAATGTGGAAAAATTTATCATATCAAAATATACCAAAGTTAGCGTAACCAATACTCCTTTTCATTATAAGATTTTCTTCATCATTCTTTGTGATTTTAAAACTTAGACTATAACACAAAATAAAGACGGAAGATTAAATGACGGAGAGCAGAGAATTGGCTAATCACTGTAATGCCATAATACTCATTTTTTATAAATATAAATGAATATAAAAATGTGAATGGTTGAATGCAGGTTTACTATAGAGACACAACTATCAAGCACATTTGAAAGAAATCACGACCATCAACAGCGAAACACCCAGAAACAAAAACATATACAAATTACATTTTTGTTTCAGTCGGTATTCACTCCATAGATAATATTATTATATTTATGTAAATGAATTCAAAATGTTACGTTTTATTTCCGGCTTGGAGACTACAACACTTGCTTCGCTTTCATAAACAGTCTTAATCTCTGCAATACAGCTTAAGGTGATTTTATCTTCAATAAAATGACTGCTTTGAAGTTCAACCGATAATTTGATTTCTCTAGATTGAGTATTATTCTCAAGGTCATTGACAATATTTGATGTTGGCCGAACCTGAAAACATATTATGTAAGAACTACAAATTACAATTACAAATTACAATACAAGTATTTGTTGTCAGTATGTATTTCCCATTGTTGAGTACGCATAGTGCCTGAAGATGCCTAAAGGCGAAACCCGGTTCGCAAAAAACGATTTGAATGGAATAGTAAGAACTTACATTAATTATAATTTAAATTCAAATTCCATCAAGTACCCTCGGTCGATAGTATTAAAATGTTTATTTTTTAAATAAGTTCCATATATTATATCAATCGTTAAACTTATTAACGGAGATAGCAAGATAAATATTATAATTAAATTTCCAAACAGTACAATATAGTAATTAACTATCTCTTTTATTCAATAAATAATTCACAAGACTTAAGAATGTACCATTCTGATTATTGAACATACATAATTTTGAAAAACACTTTCTGAGAAAATATATTATGACCAATAGAAAAAATCTTTTTGAAAAAAGTAAGCCACTCCGGCAGGGAATCGAACTCTGCATATCCTGGGTTTACGCCGCGACCATCGTATTTACTTCTATGCTACGCAGTAACATACTAATTGCGACACATTTTAACTATTGGCCTTTTTAATACCTACTCATCAGTGTTCTTCTAAATCAAGCTACGTTGGCAATCGGTTTTTGTTTTTATTAAATCAAAGTAGATACCTATTACTTCAATTACTAACCGACGTCGTGGATTTCTCCCATATTTTTTATGATGCAACTTACTTGAACTTGCTAATAATTTATAATTAACTATTTCTTTTATTCAACGAATAATTCACGAGATATAAGAATGTACCATTCTGATTATTGAACATACATAATTATAATATATTTTCTCAGAAAGTGTTTTTCAAAATTATGTGAGTACAATATTAGATATGTATTTAAAATTCTGTTGTGTTGTGTTTTATTAGTAGATAGGTACGCCGTTATTTATTTCAGGAAAAATTAACAGCGACAAAAAATAATTTATATGAAAAGTTGCAATTTTTCCAACGTGGTGGAAACTGCTCCGGCTATTAATTTTAGTCTTATTATTGACCCTATCGCCAATTTCCCCTTCTCATAAAGATGAATTATTTCTCAATAATAGTAATTTACCAATTTATTAATTGAGTTAGCATTTACTTGGTAGAATTCCATTTTACAAGAAATGAAAATATAATTAATATTAAATTCTACAGGTTTTTAAAAAGGTTTGTCGATAGCTATTTCGGTTGTCACACCATTATCAAGACTATTCAGATAGGCCGTTTGCATTTGCTTAAATACTATACGTGTAGATAGAGACAGAACACATTTTCTTACTCGTTCAAACAATATTATGACTTTGTATACTTATTATTAATTGTAATATTATTAATACTTTGAAAACCCTAAGTGGGTTTTTAATGGTTATCAAAATTTACAAAATTTATCAAAAGTACAGTGTTCGAGTGCTTTGGTTATTTATTGACATTATTAATCAATTAAAATATTATTAGTATAATTGTGTTATTCATGTGCTTAAATTATAATTATTTAATAGTGGCGACGAATGCATTACCAAATTTTCATTAATTATGTGATTACTTTTGGATAATTCGTGATCAATTTCCAATTATATTTTCCTTTCTAGTAATGTACTAAGTATTTTGTAGTTTTATAGCGCCCGTATACGTGTATGAACATACTGGCACACATAGTATGTAAATTAAACTATCGCTATAATAACTGTTTACACGTAAAAGTTCTGACTGTGTCGCCAATCTTATTATTAAAACGAAAGCGAGACGCAATGTTGTAATTGTATGTATAATGGTATTTGACAGGTTGTGAAACTGTTAAAAGTCAAAAATGCTCTTTGCGGTGTTAGTAGTTCGTACCGGTAGGTTCGCCACTATAGTTGTACTACCCCAAAGTCCCAACTATTATGTGAAAATTTGAAGCTTCTGAACTTTTTTGATCCATGCATGTAATCTTGCAACTTGCACGATTATACGTTTTTATACATACATTTTCTTGTTATCGCCGCGATAATATGTATTACTAGCTCCGTTTACAAGTAAATCCACGTGTAAACGGAGTATTATACCTTTTCACCATTGATATACATCGTAAGATCGGCAGCAGGACGCGATTGTCCTATAGAGCAATTTGCATTCAAATCATCTCCTACATTATACTCATCATTTTCTACTTGTATTATGACATCAGAAGTTGGAGGTTCTGAAAACAAGAAATACATTAGTAAAGTGTGTTTAAATATTGAATTAAAATTTACAATGAATCTGGATAATGACTGATACTTCAGTCAAACCATCGACGCAAATACTTTTACCTTGAAATGCTTGTTCTTTTTCTCTTTAATATCCTTTGAATAACTAACATTTATGAATCTTTTTTTTTGTTACGTATTGTTTGTTTCCATGATATCCTATATATTTTCCACTAAGTTAACATCTCGAAGACCTTTACTTTACTACATATTTCTTTTTTCTTCTTTCTTTTTTTACCCTGTCATGCCCCAGCATTGGGGCGCATCACAAGTTCGCCTCACTTCCCTGGGTTCATTGCTAAGCTCTTGCGCCTCTCGTCATGCCAGACCTGCAGCGCGTAGTTCACTTTTGTAGCACCACTGCAGGATGATGGAGGGCCAGCCACGCGACGGAATACTTGAGGCTGTGCCACAAGGATACGAAGTATCGCTTTCTCTAGCGACAACCAGAACACATGTCCCAGTCACGTAAAGCATCTCTTCGTGATTAGGTACCTCAATCACCGAGGGCTGGTATGCCTGCTCACGGACACGAATGTTTGTAACGCGGTCGCCGGACATAATATAATATACGAGATTTTTATATATATAGAGATTAGTGTTCTTAATTTCTTCGCACTTCCAGAGAATTTTGTTGAATGGCTTTCTATTTTAAATGATTTATAGTAAAAACCAGAAGCGTAGAAAAATAATAAATAATAATAAAATTTATATTAAATTAATAAAATTATTATTTTACATACCAACGACAGTTATGTGTGTTACAGCTGTATATATTTTATTGTTTTCGTCAATCACTTTACATTCATATTCTCCAGACATTTCAAATTTAAAATTATCAATCATTATTTGATGTGAGTTTGTATAATTTAGCTAAAACAACATAATACATTAGAAAGTATTTCGTATTACATACTGATTAATTATTATTACATATAGGTACCCAATAATATATTTTAGTTTTTCATTAGGTAAGTACATAGTTTTTATTCAAGACGAAATATAATACACAGAATTCATTTAATAATGTCACATTACTATGTATTACATAAATAATACCACCTCTTAAACATACAGAATATAAATATCATTAATTTATCAAAAATAATGTCCAGGAAGATAAAATTTTAGTTAATCTAGCAATCCGAGCAGTGGCGGCTCTTCTTATACCATGCAAGACGTGCAATGCACTGTCTGCATTTTTAAGACATCGCTCAATTTTTCATTGTTATTCTAATCTACCATAACATCATACGTTTGTCGACTAACTATTTAGCTGACTAATTGCATTTTATGAAAAGGAAAAACCATAAAGCGTGATTTACTATTTTAAATCACTCTCACACAACCCTCTTGGGGGAGTCTGTAACCCCTAGAGAGTTCGTCACCAGGTGGCGGATGGGAGAATGCCCTAATCAAGGGTAGGAGAAAAATAAAATATCTCCCGTGGACCAACAGACCTGGCCCTCCAGGTTGGGGGTTGGGTAGAAGGCTAACCACCCACTCCCGTAAAACAACAACCAGGGTTCACAAAACCAAACATCCATGTCTCGGACAAATGGCAAATTCATAAAGACTACCCAGCAAGAAAAACGGACTAATAATTGGATATTGGAACGTACTAAGCCTATACAGAACAGGAGCAGCACAAAACCTAGTGGAGGAATTAACCAAATATAAGGTCCAAATCACAGCTATTCAGGAAATTTGCTGGCCAAATAGTGGTGAAATTGCCATTGGCCATTTATTATAGCGGGAATTTGGATGGCAAACATATATTTGGAACAGGTTTTGTTGTTGCCAAAGAGACAGTAAGCAGCGTTCTCTCGTTTAAACCCATCAGTGAACGCATATGTGTACTCTGAATCAAAGTAAGATGGTCAAACATTTCCCTAATTAATGTACATGCACCTACTGAAGCATCAGAAGAGACCGAAAAGGAAGAATTCTACGACCTCCTTGAAGCAACATTTGACAGACTTTCAGGGCATGACATTAAATGTGTATTGGGGGATTTTAACGTGAAACTGGAAAATAAGGCGGTTTATACCTTTTATTGGAAGTGAAAGCCTGCATAACACGACCATTGAAAATGGAAAGATGGTTGCTCTCTTCTGCAGTGCTAAGAATCTGGTTGTGCGGAGCACTATGTTTCCACATAAAGATATTCATAAGGTCACCTGAAATTCCAGAGATAGCAGGACGCACAATCAAATTGCCACTTTCTTATGGACAGTTGGCATTGAAAAACAATTGAAGACATCAGAAGCTACAGAGGCGCAGATTGTGACACGGACCACATCTTGTTAATAGTTAATTTTAAAGAAAAACTTTCGAAAATCATCCGCAAAACTCCCAAAATAAGGACGAAATACCACGTAGAAAACCTTAATATCTTATCTAAAAGAGACTTTTATATTAAGGAAGTCTCTAATCGAACCCAAATACGGGAAGAGGGCTCGATATCTCGGGATGTCGAGGACCGGTGGCAAGAAATAAAACAAGCCATCCATCAAGCGGTGGAAAATACATTAGGAATAGTAACAAAAAAACAATTTGATAAGTCTTGGTACGATGACACGTGCTGGCAGATAGTAGATGAAAGAAAAGCGGCAAAGCCTTTTATCTACAAAATCCACAAAAGGAAAAATATTTAAAGGAATACACAGACAAGGCAAATAAAGCTCGAAATCATTTCGAGAAAATGGAGGAAGAAGCTAAGGCCAATAATACAAGGTCATTCTTTGTAGAAGTAAATCTGGAGAAAAGAGGATTCCAATCAAGAACGTCCTCAATCCGAGACCCACAAGGTCATATAGTGGCGGAAAAGGACTTAGTTCTTAATGTATGGAGAACACATTTCCAAGATTTACTGCAAAGCTCCAATCCATCCATCTCACTTGAATCTCCAACTGTAGACACAGCTGAACCACTTATTGCACCACTCAGCAGAGCAGAACTCAAAGGAGCTCTTTGGCAAATAAAAAACAATAAGGCGGCGGGCAACGACAACATTCCCACGGAACTACTAAAGCACGGAGGGGAAGCTTTTCTCAACTCCATGCTGGGGTTGTTTAAACAAATCTGGGAAGAAGAGAGAATACCTGAAGAATGGAGAGAGTCACTGGTGTGCCCAATCCTCAAGAAAGGAGACAAGCACAACTGCACAAATTATCGTGGCATATCTCTCCTACCGACAGTGTATAAAGTTCTCTCAAATGTTGTCCTAGCAAAAATGTTACCTTATGCAGAAGCTGCTCTGGGTGACTATCAGTGTGGGTTCAGGAGAAATCGCAGCACAACGGATCAGATTTTTACACTGTGCTAGATACTAGAAAAGAGATGGGAATATAACCAAGATGTGCACTGTCTCTTCGTTGACTTCAAAACTGCATACGACTCTGTGCATAGAGAAACTCTCTGGAAAATATTGAAAAAGTTTCAGTTCCCAGAAAAGCTTATCAATTTGGTAAGGGTATAATATACAGAAGGATCGCGAAGCAGGATACTTATCCAAGGAGATGTATCGGAATCCTTCGAGGTGACAGGTGGGCTGAGGCAGAGCGACTCTCTATCACCGTTGCTTTTCAATCTTGCATTAGAGAAAGCAGTGAGAGAAGCTCTCAAAAGTGACGGAGGAGTCGACTTGAATGAATCCCATAAATTTCTTGGCTATGCAGATGATCTGGTGATCCTGGGCGACGATCAGGCACATATAGTTGATATTTTCACTGCATTGGAGGCCACGGCAAAGAAAATTAATCTTCAGGTTAACGCAGAGAAGACCAAGTACTTAAGAGTGTCGAGAAAAAACCGAAACTCAGGAAATATTGTAATTGGCAATTCCATATTTGAAAAAGTAGCACAATTTAGGTACTTAGAAACTGGGGTCTCTGAAAAAATGATCTTGACACAGAGCTTGCCTGCCGACTGAAGAGTGGAAATAGAGCGTTCTTTGCATTGAAGAGCATAATATTTGGGTCCAAACTGCTGTCCAGAAAAATGAAGTTTCGGGTATACAACGTGATCGTAAAACCTATAGTTCTCTACGGATGCGAAACCTGGAGCATTATGGAGAAACAAGAAAAGACTATCCAAGTATTTGAAAACAAAATTCTCCGAAGAATACTTGGACCAATTAAAGAGGACCAAGGGTGGCGCATTCGTTAGAATGCCAAACTTTACGAGTCCTTCAAGCCGAAGATCAGTAATATTCTGAGGGCAAGAAGGCTGAAATGGGCCGGTCACGTTGTAAGGTGCAAAGAAAGCAGAGCTCTCTACAGGGTCTACAAAGGAGTCCCAGTGGGTATCCGGCCTCTAAGCCGACCTCGGAAGAGATGGTCGGACGCCGTCAGCAGGGATGCAGCGAAGCTGGGTGTGACCGACTGGAAAAGAGAAGCTCTGGACAGAGACGCCTGGAGGATGGTTGTGCAGTCGGCCATGGATCTAAATGGACCTTAGCGCCAGATTAATCAATCTCACACAACCCTCTATCAGAAATAGTAATCTCATATTATAGATGTAAACACTGAATACAATATTGATTCTTCGAAATTTTATAAATGAAAATTTAAGTATTTTAACATGAATTAAAAAAAAATCGACACACCATGTACGATGAAGTGTTTTTCTAATATAAAACTTTTTTGAGATATATAATAAATAAATCTAGACATAATTATTTAATTCACCTTCTGAAGAAGTTAGATATTTCAGCCATTTTACACTATGCTGACTTATTTTTATAGAAGGTTAACCATTGCGCACTATCAGAAAAATGCTATTCTGAATACCACCGGCCGCCACTGAATCCGAGTATTACGAAAAATACTTAAGCGTGCGTATAAACGCTGAGCTCTTGGAACAATTTTAAGCTCAATATAGTTAATGACATGCAGAGGGTGTGAATACTTAGACGGGACGGGCATGTTGTTGAATGTGATGCATTCTCAGTTTTCCACAATGTTTATAAAAGAGCCTTAATATACACTACAACTGTGGGTCACCCCCGGAGAAGATAGGCGGAGAACATAGAGAGGGAGACAAAGATTCTGAGACTAAGGTTTTTGGCTCACTCAGAAACTAAAATCTAACGAATTGGCTGCTGATGAAACTCATAAACTGGCCTATGCTTGGCACACAGCGCTACTGAAACCGACTTGCAATAATAATCTCATAACAGTCATAACCTGAATTGTCAAACCCATTGTCTTTCCTACTTCATTCTAAGCTTTTTCCGTAATATCTTTACGGGTATATTCTGACAGCCTGTAATTATACAGGCAGGAATATTTCTCAACTTCTGCTACAAATTTTTAATTAAAAATCGGTACGTCCAACAATAACTTTTGACGTCTTGACTTATTATTACTTGTTCAGTTCAGTGCTACCAATTTTAGTAAGAAAATATATTTTTTCATCGAATCTACTGACATTGGTACCACTATTGTATTGGTGACTGGAAACTGAGAGACTGGAAAACTAGCATGTCGCGTCTCTTCGGTTTCGGTCACAAACGTTTTGAAACTGAGAGATTCCAGTTTTGCCGTCAACGAGCCGCCATTGAAATACATTAGCTAGATACCGGCTTGAATTTTAGTTCAATCTCGTTTTTTTTAGTGTTCTCGTGAGTGGATGCCCTAACTGGAGAGAAATGCTTAGTGGTACATATGCCTGAGGTATGGTAATGTAGTCACCCATGGACCTGTAGCGCCAAGGTAAATAAATAGTAAAAATTATCTAGATTTTTTATGTGTTCTATAATAAAATAACTGTGACG
Source organism: Rhyacophila brunnea (assembly GCF_057557595.1). Classification (NCBI taxonomy): domain Eukaryota; kingdom Metazoa; phylum Arthropoda; class Insecta; order Trichoptera; family Rhyacophilidae; genus Rhyacophila; species Rhyacophila brunnea. The sequence continues at coordinate 37,461,812 of NW_028232837.1, read as the reverse complement.
GTGTTCAATTAATATTAGGATTATCTTTAAAAACATAATAAAACCTGGATATAATAAACGTTCATATTTTAATATTAACAAAGAATATTGCGTATTAAATTTATAATGTACATTAATTATATTCATGAGATACTTACATTAATATGAGAAAATGGTCTACGTTCACGATCATTCTTGGGGTAGGTGTAAAAGTTTACTTTTTCAAAATACCAGCTCACCACCGATATCTCGTTGATTTTAAAATCACTTCGCCATTTCAAAAGGTTATTTTCGCCCTTACGGACGACATTTGAGGAAACATCTATATGCATACCTGAAAAATCGAGATCAAGAAATAATATCATGGTTTTAAAACAAAGTTATTATAATGGAGTTTTACCACGTCAACGCCATTCTAATTATTGATGAATACCTCATTTTTATTTAGCTGCTCTTATTACTTGATGGATAGACATTGTATTAGAAACAACAAACACTTAAACAAAACAAATAATTATATCAGTTAAATATATTATATTATTTTTCGTTCTTATTTCCTTAATTTATAACATGGTCGTGTTTACGATATTCTCAATTGGTGACTAAGCAAATTAACAATACAATGTATTTGTATGTTTATTGATATTACAAATTATCTTCTTGAAAATTGTTATAAATTATTTAATGGAATGACATTTAATATGAAATTTACAAGGATAATTCAGAAGCTAATTAATTGATTAAATTCAGGTCATAAACTAATATTGTTAATGATCTTATTTATATCGTTGTTATTGACATGCATGTATTGGTTTTATCATGTGGTACTTTTGCGAGTTTTATATTATGTGATTGACAATAAATTAGACCCTTTTGTAAACCCACTTTTTGAATACATTTCTACAATAATATGATTTTAGTATTATGAAGTTCACATCAAAACTATTGAAAGATATCAAATGTAAATTTCTCCGTTATATAAACTTTAATTCTGGTATTCCAGCTGCGTGTACAGTAATTTAAAGAGGATAACACATCTGTCCACATTAAAATAAAGGCATCAAATAGCAAATCTTTTGTCGATGGTTAAAATAGTAAAATCAATCACAGTAAAAAAAATTCGACCTTTTTCACACAATTTTTTTTAAAGCCAAATTTTTTGTATTTAAAGCTAATGATTCATTTTCTTTCAAATAGTTCTTATATTGACATATTAAATACCTCCTGATTATGCAATAAGCATTGTAATGAATTTTTTTTTCGTGTATCTACACAACTTCTTTTATTTTTTCATACTTCGATATGCTGGTTTTATCTAGTTGAAATTTTTCTTTATTTTTCTTTAATTTAACGATACAATTTAAATGCATGCATTGTCTATAAATAAATAAAATATATCTTCCGTTTAGCTGGAACATATGAATACTACACGGCGCCTTCTTGTGCCATTGTCAGATACTTGCTATCAATATCGACGTGCCCTAGAAAAACCATGATAAGTCTGAAAATAGCGTTTTAAGTTTTATTAGCTTTTTATAATATCATATTTTTTGTGCATGTCCTGTAAAAATTTCAGGTCTCTAGCATAAAAATTGACAAAGTTAGGTTTTCGACAATGGTGCTCTATATCTACATATCGCATCGACCAAATTTGTGTTCACATAAATATCCGAGGAGTATAGTCATATATCAATAAAAAAAGTGTACTGCGTTTTATTTTACGAGTAAGAAGGTTGTTATCCTTGCAATAACAGTCTTTAACGGAGATCCTAATATACGGCATGGTTTATATTGACGTATCACATTAGTTTTGAAAAATATATTGGTTTATCTTCGAAAAATATTGGAATTTGCAGTAGGTAAATGCAGTTTTAGTTAAAAAGCTACTCACTAGTCACTAGTACTAGTGTTTTATTATCAAAATATTATATTATTGAATGTAAAACAAACAAAATAGAAAAGAATTATTTTGTACTAATATAGGTAGGTACTTTTACTATACTAGGACACAGTAATAATGTTTAAATATTGATTATTCATTATATTGATTCATCAGCCAATTTCAATCCACCGCAAAATAAAGACCTCCACAAGCTTTCTTCGACTATTTTCGGTTAATTACTCTTCTACTTAGATACCCAAAAACCAATGTTGTAGGTAATATTTAAGTTTGAAATTGTTATATTATTTGATATTAAACAAATATCCAATAGAAAACGATATGGATATATCATTATAATAATTCACTGTTTCAATTATTTAGATGAGTAAAAAAAGTAGGTAATTATAAATAAACTTAATTTAAATAAATACCCAGCAGAAAACGACATATTTTAATTAAATATTATTACCTATCACTAGAAAACAAATTGTTTTGCAATTAAAAATGTACCCACCTAAAATATCCGATCATGTCCGATCATAATGAGGCCCCCCACAGATTGGAGAACAGGTTTTGTTTTTACGAGAAATGGATGTCAGCCACTTGCTCAACCTATTAGGTACGTACTCTGACTCCGACCACAAATTGAAAAACAATTTGTATCTATTTTTCAGACCCATGATTCAACCTCGGAACCCACGATGTTATAGGCCGATGCTTATACCTATAATATTATGTTTTAACTTCAAAAAATTATTTTATTTTCGGTACAGTATGACACATTTTGATTAAATTAGTCTTGTACATCGATAATAACAACTAGGCAGTATTTGCATGTTTAAATTACAAAATATTTTATTATTTAAAAGGAAGGACTTATCTAGCTAGCAAATACAAGAGAGTTTATTTTATTATTCTCTTAGTAAAATTCTTACTAATTACGGAATAATATTTATGACTTAAGAAAGTGAAAAAAATCATTTTTATTACTCTTTCAAATGGTGAGAATTTCCGAAAGGCTTACTAATTGATTTGTACACATTGGGACCAACTTAAGCTCATTGTAAAACTTAAATACGTCCGACGTGTTAATTTTATGTTTGCAATAATATAAAAGGGTATATATTATTATTACTTTGTACATTGAATGTTTCTCGAAAACGAGCTCTGTGGATTATAAATTATTATTACATGTCGGTCACCTAAAAGAAAAGATTAGCCGGGTTTTTTTAAAACTTATTTTATCTATTATTTTCAATAGAATTTTACCGAAAAATGTGTATAATAGTCAGTTTATGAATCATTTATTGTTGTCTAGAATCTAGGTAAATAATATGTATGAGATGGGATTAACATATTGTGGTATCCCCGGTAGGTATAATATCAAACAAAATATCAATTGGTTTTGAAAAATCTAGTACCTACTCTCATATATACTTACCTCGTATTAATTTATTGAATATGATTGTTTTAAAATATGAAAACTAGCATAAATAGTAATTACTATTTTTTATCTAAGTTAAATCGGTCGGAGTTATATAGATCGATCAAAATAGTAAGTTAAATAAAGTGCTATGAATGATAATTGATATTAAACTATGTTTTTTTGAGAAAGTATTTAATAAAACTCTACGTAATTGATTAGATTAGATAACAATAATGTATCATTTAAAGAAAATACTAGTTAAAAGCCAACCGTTTAGAAAAATGCAGATTCGTACCACGATTATTTAAATTTTAAACTAAATATTACAATGTTGGGGAGGCACATATTTATTTTATCTTTCCAAATAAATTATTGCAATCATGACACCTCGTATTAATTAACATAACTGAGTTCAATTAAGACGTACTTATACTGATGTTTCATGATTTATGTTGACAATTAAATATACTTAATTCAACTATGTTTACTAATCGATAATTAAACTCATATCAACAATAAACATTAGAAAAACAAAACGAAAGTTAATATGATCACTGTATCAGTATTTATAAGCTTTTAATTACAATTTTACAAGATCAATTACAGAAAGATATTATGTTGCAAAGATTGAATTGAAAAAAGTGAATAGAAGGTAGGTACTGAAAAGGTTATCACTTATCACTCTTGCTACAGCAGAACTACATAATGTTGTATCAATGTTATTTTAGATAGGTAATTACCTAATCGTGATTATAGAATGTGTATGTAATACAAGCCTAGTATAAATTTTATATGAATTTAACTTCTGCTGATGAACATTTTAATAATGCCATCTCATTTGATAACAAAAGTGAATTCAGCTGTCTTTAAATAATAATTATTAGATTATAAATAACACTTTCCTTAGGTTTATTAGTATTAAAATTTGTGAAACTAATAAACCTACTTAAATATATTTTTTCCAACATTTCGATGCTTTGGTAGGTACATTTGTGCCAAATTGTTATGTATAATATTATATTCCACTAGTTATTTAATATTTTTATATTTTTGTATTGAACAATAATAATTATGTGTGTTCTAAAGTGATAATTACTAATTTAATTCACTCAGTATATCCTTTATGTAAACCATTAACGAACTTATAATGATTTATTTAATGAAATATATTATCTCTCTGGTTTCGATAATTGTACTGAATATTAATTAAATTAAAATTGTTCTAGCGATATACATGACCATTAACATTACATTGTTTTTTTCTATCTATTCTATATTTTTAATGAAAAATTTGTTACGAAGTAGGTATAAAAAATAGATATTTTATTGATGGTGTAGTAAGTAGTGTTATGTACTAATTTCCTCATAACTTCTTTATTATTCCATTATAAACATTTTTCCTGAATGTTTATTATTTCGTAATGTACATATTCTGATTATTTATAAAAATATCAATAATAATTTGCAAAAAAACATAAAAAGTCATACTTAAATACATTTAAATTATAAAAACTCCGTATAAAAATATATATATATATCAATATGTCCCTATATCCCTTGTTAAGATTTTATAGACACGCTGTACTATTTCGAGTTAAATATTGCGCAATGTCAATTTTTCCGTAAAAGAGCGTTATAACTATAGTTGTAATTAATAAAATCGTATGGAGTAAGAAAAATGCGACGTAAAATAAGGTTTCTATCTCAGAATATGAATGTGTTATGCGGAGTCAGTAATCTATTTCGTCCCCGCAAAAGCATGTTGAATCGAGTCAAAATATAAAGTGCGTAATATTATTCCAAATAAAAACGATTTTTGGACATTATCTCAGCTGTTAATTAATGAATCATCAATAAATTTTGATAGGAATATAGACCATAAAATGGTCTATCTGATTTACTTAAATAAGATAAGAAAAAACTTACTCATTTTATATGATGAATTTAATAGCGTAAATATTTTAGTTTTTTCGCTCTCCTGAACATTTATGATTTTAGACTTATCATGGTTTTTCCTGGGGCCGTCGATATGTACATTCAGAAAACGCATTAAATTGTCATTATTAATAAACAATAGAACTAAGTAACGTATTGAGAAGTTAATACAATTAGCTAATGAGAAATTACACTCAATATACTTTTTTTACGAGAAATGGATGTCAGCCACTTGCTCAACCTCATACCCTATACAGACACAAATTGAAAAAAAATATGTGTACTTGCCAGACCCAGGATTCAAACGTGGGACCCACAGCGTAATAGTCCGTTATAATAAATAAAAATAAAAAATATAACCGATTGAAAAACTTTCTTATGTTATCCTTACTTATTGCGAAGACTAAGCTTCACTCTGTTTTTTAATTAATTTTTAGTTTATAATTCCATTATAATATATCTATTTCTAAAATATGTAAATAGGTATACATAATATTGTATCACTTCAACTTTGTTAAACAATGCGTTAAAATAAAACTGGTCTTAGCGTACCTTTAGTTTCAGGTGTGTAAAAACTATTTACATCAGGACATCTTAAAAATATCTTTCCTTCATAAGTATCGCCATTTTCAAGCTTAATTAAGATGATAATATAGTTATTTTTTCCATATGAACCTGTATTGTTAAATCCTTGATAGTTTATCTAAAAATATAAATTAAATTAAATTCATTCATAATTATTACTCGATAATATATTTAACGACAGCACGTTAATAGTGCACTCTCGAATAATATCAGCTGCCAATTAATAGTCGAAGCCTATTTGATTTAATTGAAAATTTGATGGCTAAACATAAATTAATGGACTTTCTGGGACTATTTATAATTAAAATATTACTCCGCAAGATGTTTTTCCAATTTGTAGGTCAGGTTCATTGGACATGCGATGCCTGAAATTCATTTTGCGGCAGACATTTTTACGTACCGGTTTATAGCTTTAAACACAAAATTATTAAACCATGACTTAAAAACTTTAAATTTGTCCTTGGAAAATAAATCAATTTATTTAATATTATCCCAGTTCAAAAATAGTGACAGAAAACCATAATATATATACATATATTTACAAAACAAGAAAAAATCAAGATTAAGATATTATAATAGTATCATGTATTTTCACAACGCAAACTTTTGCTTCGCCCAGATTACTTCATGACTGGTGTGCAGCTTTAAAGCTTATTATCATGTAAGACGCTGAGGTTCTTCTTAAAAAATATTTTCGGCGGTTTTTCTTTAAGGGACAATACACAGAATAGACAAAAATGGATGTTTTTTAACGCGTGTTATAATTTGAAAGTATTTTAACAAACACGAACTTTTTAATAGAGATCTGTCACGCAAATGCAAGTTCAATTAATTTAACATTTATTTTATTAGATTTCTATTTCAAATATGTCTCATACCTGCTTATCATCAATAGTGAGTGACTGAATTTGGGATTCTCTGTTCATTGCGAAAGCACAATCTTCTTTTTCATAATGTTTTGTTGTTTTTTGGCTATCTGAAATAATTCAATATAATATAATTGAAACAATACAAGATTCTGTTTAATTTGTATTAAAGTAACGTATTTTGATAAATTTATGTAGGTATTTACATAATTTTGAAAACACTTTATAATGTATAAATAGAAAAAATCTTTATAATTAACTATTTCTTTTATTTAACGAATAATTCTCAAGATTTAGGAATGTACCATTCTGATTATTGAACATACATAATTTTGAAAAACACTTTCTGAGAAAATATATTATAACCAATAGAAAAAATCTTTTTGAAAAAAGGAAGCCACCCCGGCAGGGAATCGAACCCTGCATATCCTGGGTTTATGCCCCGTCCATCGCATTTACCTCTATGCTACGCAGTGACATACTAAGTGCGACAAATTTTAACTATTGGCCTTTTTAATACCTACTCATCAGTGATCGAACCTACGTCACTTAAGTTTCGTGCTCTGTGCATTACCCCTATGCTAAAAATGCCACACTAAATTGCGGCTTATAGTTTAATGCCAATAGTTAAAATTTGTCGCAATTAAGCATAGTGGTAATGCACAGTGCGCGAAACCTAAGAGACGTAGGTTCGATCCTGCCGGGTGTCTTAATTTTTTCGAAAAAGATTTTTTTTGTTGGCTATATTTTCTCATGAATGTTTTCAACATTATGTAGGTATGTTCAATAATTAGAATGGTATATTCTTAAATCTTGTAAATTATTCTTTGAATATAAGAAATAGTTAATTATAAATTCATGTGTTCGATTAACATAATATGATGCAGAATAATACATGGAATCATTTCAAACTCATACGTCGCTGAATGACTCTCATAATTTTATTTGGTACATAATAAGCTATATTAAAAAAAAAATGGCACAGAAGAAAAAATAAATTGCCAGTTTTACAATCGGTTCGCTAAACTTATGGTAGAGGGGCATTAGGTGTTCGGGTTCGGCGAGATGCTTATGTACTAAATTTGGATGAACGCAATTATACGAGCGTATTATATGGGCATTTTCGCCAAAGTTTGTACATTGCGTTTTTGGCATGTCCCATGACTTTGATTGATTTTTTCATAGTTATTATATTATAAAATGTTGGAAAGTTATGTACTTTTAACATGCAAATTTATTAATTTACTCTATTCAATCAGTTAAATACAACTATCTGACCTGTATATATTTTTAATTGATTATTTAGATCGAAAGGTAGTGCGTTTTTACCATGTCCCACCCATAAATTCAAATAAACAAAGTCTGATTTCGTCATTAATTTTGAGTGTGTAAAATTAAATTCGTAGTGTTTTCAACAGCTTACATTATATATTTTTGGAAAATATATAGTTTTTTCGTAAATTTGTACCAATATTGAAAAAAAATCACGTTTAAAGTGTGTCCCAGGATATTTGAAAAAGTGGAACTCCACATTCCGTTACCACGATTTTAGCATGAAGGCGAAAAATTTTCACTATAAATATGTTTTTTTTTAATGTAGCAACATTTTTGTATAACACTGATCGCCATGTACACTTTAAATTGTTGGTGTGTGTCGGTATCGCTATCGGAACAGGTTGCTTTCTGGGTTGGTCATTTAAGAAGTTCCACTACTGTTACCACGATTTATAAGGTAAGAAAACACATATTTCTATTTCACATACTACACATATGGAGCTTATCTTTCATACTACAGATATAATAAAACATATCGCAGGTTTAACAATAAAACTAAGCTAAATTTTGGCTTCAAACACTTCTGAAACAGAATCCGTTACTTCCACTCCGAAACTATATTGGTGGTAACGTATATGTGGAATGTAAAAGTAACGAAATGGCATGCATAAAGTTGGGTTTACAGTGTGTGTTTAGTTCTTCATAGATTATAAAAAAAATTATTTTGTCTGTTCGTATGAAAAACAAAAATATTTTCATTAAAATAACCTGACTATAATATAATAATATAATAAAGATTAAAAAAGTATGTGATATGTCTGAATACGCAAAAATAGCGCACATAAAAGTATGGAGATAAAAAAAAACAACAGAAGGAAAAGAAAAAACACCAGACTGAAATAATTGCGAGACAGGCACTGGCTCTGTCATACTCTTTCTGTTATACGCCACCAAAATTTTAAAACTTCTCCATACATTTTAGGCATAGAAATTTATAAAAATGTATGAAAAAGTATTTTTTTGTCACGTTTAACAGAAATGTGTACTCGATTAGATTTAATACCTGGAACTGTAGGTATTCGCGAAATGTCAGAAAAGTACGTCTTGATTACAATCAACCTGTATAGCTACATTTTATGTTGATGAATACAAGTAAATTTCAAGACAACATACAGTCGAACTTGGTTATTATTACGAGGAAGATGGAACCGACTGAATTTGCTTGTTATAAGCGTTACTTGTTATATCAGAGAATAGGTATTTTTAAATGAGCATGTCACATTACACAAAAAGCCGAAAATAAAAAATTTGGAAACCATCGTAAAAATCCCCGAAACGAGCATGGCATTCATAAACTACAAAAGAAGTTGTTTATTGTAATTAACGCTGGTAGGTACCTACGGACTTCACAAACCTTGGATTTTTCAACCATATGCGTGGATACTTTTTTATTATTGTCGGTGAAACACCAATAAGGTAGGTACTTAGACACTTTACTAGTGTCATAAACGTAATCCGACCCCGGCGGCATCCTGTCCAATCGGATTTTATTGCTTAGGGTCGAAATGTTTTAAAACGGTCGACACATTAACAGTATTTTAGCTCGGTATATCCGATAAGTTGCTCGTTATAACAGTGAAAAAATTAAATGTATGGCGAAAATCATAAACCAATTGTCAACAAATGTTTCGTTATTACATCCGAGATCTCGCTATGTCAGAGATCGTAATAACCGAGTTTGACTATAATTATTTTCGTAAAAGTTATATACTCCGTGCCGCGCTAGGAACTCGCGTCTGAATCCCTTGCTGATTTTTTTTTTCATATATTGTTAATTTGCTTAAAAATATTTTTTATCTGAGTTACAAATAATATAAATGCCAAATAAAGTTATGGTAATGTATAGTGTGTCAAAATTATTACCTACCTTATTTTACAAGTATTGTGAAATTTATTATAAAATATGTCTATTTTAGTGATTAAGTTTGATTTGTTTTGTTATTTTGACGCACGTTGAATATTTATCTGTCTATCAAAAAATTCAAATAAATTTCATAAAACAAAAATTTGTTTTTATGGTAACATGTAACTTAAGCTTTACAAATTACACTCCGTTACCATTTCGTTCCATTCCGAAAATGTCCCCAAAAAAGTTGAACGTTAACTATTTTTCATTTGATTATTAAATAACGAAACTTATTTATTTTTCCAATAAAATTTAGTAAAAGTGATTATTGTCTTTAAAAAAATAGCAGAACGAACATTGATTGGTTTTTTCAAATACTAAAGGAAAAATGCTCTGCCATTATAGACATAGGGTAACGGAGGGGAACGAAATGTGCCCAAGAATTAAAATTCAATAATATTTTTTGACTATTTGTAGTTTTATTTTGAAGTGTATGGTTTTTTTAATCTAATAGAGCTCTTTTAAGTGATAAAAAGTGTTTCATTCATGTTTTAAAAGCTAAGTTTCGTAGTCACGGAACGGAAACTTATTATGCCCAATTTCATAATAAAAATGATATAAATATTGTATTAATCAATATTTTGCTGAAAAATTGCTATCACCAATTCAGCAATAGAACAAGGAATCTGCTAGCTATATAAAAATGGTTAATTTGAGTGAAAAAATAATATTACCCAAATTTCAAACATGTACAAACTTTGGCGAAAATGCCCATATATCTGGCGTAAAATCGCATTCGAAAATTTTGGATGAACACCCTATTATTCTCCAGCAGACTATAAAGACATCCATTGATGAAATAATACAGCTAAACTGACGAAGTATTAAGAGCATATTTCAGTGAAACGGCAAATAATTTTCAACTATTATAGGTGCGACGTAATTTTGGACTTGCTTGCAACCATAGAGCGAGAGTCGAGCTGTGAACGCGTCAATCTGTTTCGTGATGGCGACGGGAGTATAAATATGTAATTAGTTTGTTTGGTTTGTAAAAACCCCTCTTCAGGTGAAGGCCTCCTCCAAAGAGTCCCACTGGACTGCATATTTGTAGCCAATTTGGGCCCGCTGTCTTTATGATGTCGTCTTGCCATCTCGCATGGGGACTTCCTCTATAGCGTTTCCCTTTTGGGCCGTTCCATGAAGTAATTATTTTTATCCATCTCTCATCTTGTAGTTGCGCTACATGACCCGCCCATTTCCATTTAAGTCTTTCAGCATGGGTTAGAGCGTCTGTGGCTTTTGAAATATTTCTTATTGTGTGTCTTATTTTTTGTCTTTTGATGATATTTAGCATACTACGTTCCATACCGTGTTGGCAACTGGTGATTTTGTTCTTTACCTAGAGTATCTCCAGGTCTGACAGGCATATGTTAAGCATGGTAGGAGATATGAGTTAATCACTCAAGTTTTTATCTTTGCTGTCATATCGCCTTTAAATATTTCCTTTAAGCTCCAGTATTTATTCCAAGAACTTTGTATTCTTCTTTCTAATTCTAGCTCATTGTTTTTCCTGTCAAAACAAATTTGTTTCCCCAGGTAGGTGTAATTTTCTGTGTAGGTAAGTACATCGTTGTCGATTGAAATTTTTGATTCTGTGCTGTTCGTCATTAGCATTGTTTTTGATAGGTTTATTTCTAAACCGACTTGTTTGCTGACTTCGTTCAGTGAATGGATCATGAGTTGTAGTTGTGTGCCTGTTTCTGACAACAGAGCCAGATCATCGGAAAAACGGAGGTGACCAAGGTATTTTCCATCGATATTTATTCCATATTTTTTCCAGTCCAGTTTCCTCAATATTGATTCTAGGATGGCAATAAATAGTTCCGGAGACAGAGGGTCGCCTTGTCTTACCCTTCTATCAATGGGAAAGGCGACGGGAGTATTAATTCTTAAATCGTGTAAATATGACTAAAAAACGTTACCCATTTACTTGAAAAAGAAAACATGTCAACGAATATATTATTACTGTTACTAACAGAAAAATAAACAGAACATTAAATGGACGCATGTTTAATTTTTATGACAAATTATATTTCGTTCGTCACGCGTCATTTACACAATCCGCGAATCGCCTAGTCACGATCTTTTAAGACCGTGCCTGATCTGAGGTATAGCCTTAATAAAAAAAACTCTAAAAAGTGGTAAAAAGGCAGCGATAGAGTGATGAGTTGGCCCGCGGGTAAAAAGCGCGTGTTTTTTAAATAATAAGTTGGAAAATTCACTAAATTACCGTGATAGGCGCACGCCTACGTCCAAACGTTGTCGAATAACCTATTTGCAATATTTTGTAAAGAGTAAGGCCCGTTTCAGACGGGACACCGCTGTCGCGCTTTGTCGGCCTCAGAGCTAATGAGTCAACACGTGTCCGGTACACTTTTTCGTCGGCCGCTACATTCTCAAGCCGCCGATACACTTGTTTTTATTAACGCAGCCAGTTTTATGTTCTAATTTATAACGCGAAATTATGCGTTTCTCATTAGCTCCAGGGCGTTCATAAACATAATAAAATGGCCCCTTAATTCGAATACAAAGGCCTCCCATATTATATCAAGCGCGACACCGGTGTCCCGTATGAAACGGGCCTATGTAAACATGTCCAACCGCATTTGTAGCAGTGATGAGATAAAAGACATGTGAAAAAGCATACGCCTTGATTCAACCGCTGTGTATCTCATTGATTTAAAAAAAAATCAAGTTTAACTAGTCTTCTACTTCATTATGTATTTCACTATTTATATTTCACGTAGAGGACGTAGCGGACTATTGCTAATCTAAAATACAATTCAGTATCTACATAAAATGTTTCCATTTTAAAGCTATTTTAATTAAAAATATATTAGTGTGAACATTTTTTTTTCATATTGAAATAATCCGTATCCGGAAATTTGTACGTAAACAGTTCACCGCAGGACACTTATTCGTGCACTGCAGTACGTGAAACATGAGTTCGTGTAACATGATGACAAATGACGAGCTCTTCGTTGAACATTTCATCGTGGAGTATATTTGTACGTATGCTACAACATATGGCGAATTTTATGAGATGTCTTTACTAGGTTATGTTAGGTTAAGGTTAATCTAATTGAAACAGTACTATTTGAAAACTATCGCCACATTTTGTTAGATACGTACAAATGTATTCCACGGTGAAATGTTCAACGAAGAACTCGTCATTTGATAAAATGTTATACGAACTCATGTTTCACGTACTGCGATGCACGAATAAAAGTGTCCCATGGTGAACTGCATACGTACAAGTTACATGTAACCGAAATAATCTGGTAATAAAAAAGGTTGGATCGAGTATAAAACCAAGTATTAATTTTATTGAACTCACGTTTTCACTGAGCCAGCTAAGAGCCATTGTTCTTTTAACGATGAAATCGTCTATTCTTTATGCGTAAATCTAAAAAATAAAAATAAATATTTCATATGACTAGCATTCACCAAAATATTGGGACCTAACTTTTATAAGCAGCAAAAAATGCGATGCGCTGGTCACATTGAGAGAATGTCAGACGACCCCAAAAAAAATCCCGACCAGATACTTCATTCCATTGCACCCACCGCGAGTGGAATGTATCGTGACAGGATTATTGAGTTGAGTTTCAATTTCCTAAAGTGACCGATATAATAACAATACCATGGGATAAAGGCGCAGGTGGGTATCCTAGCGGAAGCAAACTGCAAGAAGGATGACTCTTTCTGGGAACATAAAAACGCCACAAAAACTCACAAAAATACTAACAGGCCACGAAGCACTGAGAGCTTATGTAAAAATATTTTAATTGAGAGATGATTACTGCTATCCATGTACAGCTACACATATTAAACTGTGTGGAATGTCATCAACGAGTGCCCAATACTAGAAAAGAGTGACGAGCTATCAGAACTTTGTGTAGACAATATAATTAGGTACGAAATTTACTTCCAAAACCTCACGAAATACTAAATAACACAAGAGCACTACACAAATTGATTCTGGCTATAAAGAAATTAAAGACATAAATGGAGGAGTGTAATTAACTGACAACTTTATCTAAAAACTCAAGACTCAATGCAATTAATTCTCTAAACCTCTTTGTACAAAAAAGCAAGGGAATAGTAAAATAAAAAATAATTTATAGAAAGGCCAATAATAAGGTGAAATGATTACTGTTGGACAAGATTTTCTTGGCTACGTGTTATAACTGTAAACTAACAAGCTCCACCTATTTAGTCGACGATAGCGCCTTCCGGCTTGTGCCTACATCTTCTTGTTGGACAGTATGTAAAGAAGAATCTAAAGAAGTATGTAACATCAAAACTGGAGAGGACTGTTAAGGGATACAAGTCAATTAAAGCACTTGTAGAGCTCCACTCTGGTATGTATTGCCGCGTGAAATATGAATTCATGGAACAAAATATAACAACATCATACCTGCATTTCCGATTAGACTTAGAAACATTATAAGTCCTGATATCGTAATTAAATTCATCTTAAAGTCACGTTTATTTACTTTTTAAAATAAATCAATTTGAGTAGTTTTAATATAAACAATAAATTATATTTTAGAGTGCTCCACTAAAGAAACACACTATTCTGCTCTCTTGATTACACTGATTTTTTTCATTATTTTAATAAGCGTGGTCAAAAAACCATCTAAAATATCGGTTTTATTTTAAACTTGATAAGATGTACACAAAATAGACCAATATATTATTACTTTGGTGATGTAATAGGTTAGGTCAGTGGTCGGCAAACCACGGCTTGCAAGCCACATGTGGCTCTTTGGCCCCTTGAGTGTGGCTCTGCTACAAATGACCACGTAAGGCGTAAAACAGTGAAAGATAGAACAGTCAAAATGTCTTCGAATATAACCAACCAGCTAGTCGAAAATCTTAAATTGGTTTCAGCTTTATCAATAACAGTTGACGAGTTTCGTGACATAAATGATACAGCACATATTTGTACTATTTATTTCATATATATATATCCTAAAGAATATTTTTTTGGATTATTGCCACTTAAAGGTCAAACACGTGGAGAGGATATTGCAAATGCTGTAATTGAGTGGATAGAAAAACATCATATTCCACTCGATAAATTGTGTCAATTTCAACAGACAGGGCGAAAAGTATGACCGGCGTAAGAAAAGGGTTTGTTACTATTAATCACGAAATACCTGCTTACCATTTCATCATTCGTTAAGAAGCGCTTAATGCGGAGATATTTCCAAAAGAAATTTACAAAGTTATGGAATCTGTGATTAAGATTATCAACTCCATTATATAGCTAAAGCTCTTAATCATCAACAATTTAAAAAAAAATGTTGAAATGGAGAGTGAGTATGCAGATCTTCTGCTGCATAACAAGGTACATTGGTTATCAAGAGGAAACGTTTTAAAACGTTACGCTTCTTTATTCACAGAAATTAAAGAATAGAAGGGTGATCACTATCCAGAAATAGCGGACGATCAGTTGATCCAAAAAAAAATATTTCATAGTAGACATTACGTCTCATCTAAATCAGCTTAATTGTAAACTGCAGGAGGAAGGAAATACAATTTTTCGATGTTAGAAGAAGTTATTTCATTCAAAAACAAATTATCCCTTCTTGCTCAAAATTTTGAAAGAGAATCTTCGATTCACTTTCTAAGCCTGCTGAAACATCGGCAAGAACATAATTCTGATATTGACATTTGCTATTTCAAAACAACAATTTAAAATATAAGCTCTTCTCAATAGGTTTCAGGAATTCAGAAACAGCAAAGCGACGTTAGCCTTTGTTAAAAAAAACCTTTAAATAAATGCTACGGTAACAGAATTATTTTTTTCTGCTTTAATGTTGACATTGAAGACTTTGTAATGCAATTGTTGGATTTAAAAAAAAAAAAAAAATTATGGAGCAGGCTCTAAATTTGAACGTCTCTGTACTGATATGGACATATTGGAGAAAAACAAATATTAACATGATTCACAGCACAAGTATGCTTTGAAAGACCTGGAGAAGGAAGGCATGATGATTTTTAACACCTGGAATAGTATTCTTGACTCACGTGATCAGTTGAAAAAACTAGCGTTTGCTGTTCTTTCTCTTTCCGGTTCTATATATTTATGCGAACAATCTTTTTCAAGCATAAACCTTATCAAGAGTAAATTGAGAAGTCGTATTATCGACGAGAACCTGGAATCGTGCCTAAAATTAAAAACAACAGCATACAAACCTGACTTATCCAAACTTTTCAAGGAGATGCAAGGTCATTGTCAGTCATTGTAATGATAATAATAATAATTTTATGGTTACCTTACTTACAATTTATTTTTATCAATAAATAAGATCATTATTAAGAATGATATCCCGTCAACAGTGTACCTACCTATATAGTAAGTTTAAGAAATTTGGCTCTCAAAAGAAATCTCAATCGTTGTACTATTGATATTTGGCTCTGTTGACTCATGAGTTTGCCGACCACTGGGTTAGGCACTCATTTCACAATACAATATCTAATAATATTATAATAATTCATAATTTCTTAACACTTCGTGACCCATATAATAATATCACACTTCCGTAAGTGGAATTTTTAAACATATTCAGAATTGTAACCAGTTACATAAATATTATTGATAATCCCATTCATAGTACTTATATTATCATCATCATCAGCCAGGGTTGATTCACCTCGTCTAGCTCCCTCCACTTCTCTTGGTCCCTAGTTCTTCGCTTTCCACGTACCAACATCCATCGAACTTTAAATGTTTGTCTATCTATCGGATTAAGAGCTTCCCTGTAGCCAGTGGTGGCCAAACCGTGGCGCATTGGATGATTACAAGTGGCGCATAGCATCTTTGCGCCTACTTATTCTCTTGAAATAGGTGCCATAACTGAATCCATCTACATATTTTCAACACCTGAGTGCTCTCAGTTTAAGTCAAACAGCCTTCTTACTCATTAGTTTGTCCCATTTTTTGACAGTTTACAATAATTGTAGGATGTGATCCATGAAATTGATTAAAAACAAAACAAGGTCGCGAATAATTTATTCAAATTTGAAGAATTCTCTACTGCTCTCAGTAACAAATTTAACACCAAATTTTGAAAGACTAACGAAATCCAAACGCTCAAAAACCATCCCGCTCAGAGCTCTTTCTCTTTCCCATCACATCTTACAACTGTGGTCCAGGGTTATCTTCACCAAACGAGACTTTTCGTCAGCTGTAGTACCATCAGCGGGGTCCACGACAGCGATCACCCTCTCGTACAAGAGATCATTTCTGACTATTGTAGATTGGTGCTCCAATAAACGTGTTTTTTTGAATTGGCATAAATTAATTAATTTAATTGCGTGATTGAGTTATTCTTTTTTCTCCCCTAAGCAAAGCAGATCCGACCCCTATCTCTATTTTCCAACCCCAACCGTGAACGTAAGAAGATAGAAAAGGTGCTTGAGTTCTATGGCGCATCTGAACCCGTTTGTGAGAAAACATCGCGCATGTTATACAAAAGGTTGGCCACTCCTGCAGTGTAGACGTTTAGTGCCCTTTAGGTACCACTGTATGACGGCATTTATCTAGCGGTTGCCCAGCCCATTGTCATTAATTTATCTGCTTATTTAACTCTATCACGTCGTGTAGATACTCTTGCCTGCTTACTTATCAATTTGTTTCTTTTGGGATCTTTCCGCGTTATGTTTAACATGCAATATTCCATACCACGGTGCGCTACTCGATAGGATACACGAGTATTTATATAGATACATGGAATATCTACGAAAATCATAAAAAAATTCAAGATTTTCAGTTAATGGATGTAGAAAAAAATTTTCTTAATAATTTATTGAATATTATAAAGATGATAGCCAGATCGTGTTGTTATATACCTACCATAAAGTGTCAAAATAGAGCCTTTTAAATGTGACATGTAATGTTGATTGCTTAAACATTCAACATTATATAATATTATTATATTCCAAATAACAGTAAAGAAATGTTGCGAGTGAAATCTATAAAGACAATAACTATCAATTACAAAAATTAAATAAATATTATATTTGTAATAAAGATAAATTAATTTGAAATCAAGCAAAATATACTAACTTCAGGCATTTGCGTGGTGACCATGTACAATATATTGTAGAATACCTATAATCATATCTTTTAGATTGAATGAAGATTGTTTATACTCAGGTACTCAATTTCTCTGTTAAATTCATCTTAATGTCACTTTTTTGACTGAAGAATAAATAAATTTAAATATAGTCTTAATACAAAAAAAATATTTATTTTAAAGAAAATCCCATAAATCTATTATTTAATTATGTTGACTTTTCTTATGTTTAATAGGAATAATAACAAACTCGGTAAAAAATATGTTAAATTAATTTGATAACTTTATAAAAAGTATACCTTATAATAATATTGTCAGTTTGGTGTTATTAAAATATGTTTATATTATTATTATTATTATCACAATAAAAACAGTGTTATAAAAATATTGATATTATGATAACACGGCTTGACCTCTGCATTGATATCGCAGTAGCAATAATTATTACCTATATACTCGTAGTACTTATTTCACAGTGACGTGCTGTTCATAGATGCTGAGAGTGTGGAGCATTACCAGAAACAATCGAAATATTATGTACTCTGAAGATATTTATCGTTTATTATAATAGTAGGTACCTATATTTTATTAAATTTTACTTCTCTTCTTACATTAATAACACAAGTGTATATAGTGAAGCTAGCAATATGTAATAACTTAGTCCATTCTACTGCATTGACCATCCGCCAAGATTTAATTAGGTACAAACTACTAAATAGAAAATAATATTCATAATATAATATTATATCAAATGTTACTCCATTTAAACAAGTAAAAGTTACCGCATGCCACTGGTTCAGGGGTCGGCAACATTTTTACATTTTGAAAATCTAAATATTATGACTACTATGATGATTTAGATGTTTTCAAGAAGTATCGATATAATGTTACGTTAATAATGTTAACGTCAATGTTAATGTTAACGTTTATGTTAACGTTAATAATAAATAATAATAATGTCGATATAAAATATACTGATGGTTTTATAAATGCGTTTAAAAATTAATAAATGTAAAAAATCTTAACACCACTGCATATTTGTGTATTGAAATATGACTATATTCTAAAACATTAGAGCGAGAGGTTTAAAAGAATACTATTTTATGTAATAAAAATACTTTATGCAGTCATAAAATGTTTAAAATAAATATAACGGATAATAAGGCTTTAAAATTATATAAATAGATTATCTACAACGTTTAAGGTATGTCCAGGATCATGCTTTGAAAATAGAACAAAAGTTCCATTTTGACCTACGCTGAGCATGTCCCCCCCTAAGCAGCGAAAAAAATATAATAAAAATAGGAGGGGCACGTGAGTATTAAAACTCTTATTTAGTATTTCTCTTGCGCGTTGGCAGTCGACTGATAATCTGCCACGGAATATTAAATGTGGCTGCAATGTTTAGTAACGGATTTACCGCTACGTAATTTCAGCGACGGAACTTCCGTCTAGTGTGGGTCTAGCCTTAGTCGTCTATCTACGTGGCGGCTATGAGAAATATATTTACAAAATTCAGCTCAACTCAGTTGGTCCGAGGATTGACTTATACTTACCCATTATAAGATTAAGGCTATACCTCAGCTGAGGCATGGTCTAAAAAGATTGTGACTAGACGATGCGCGGAATGCGGGACGCGGGTGCAAATGACGGAAGCCAAACGAAATATATTTTTTCATAAAAGTTCAACAAGCGTCCTTTTTATGTTATGTTTAATATTATATTCATAATAATAATAGTATATTCATTGACATGTTTTCTTTTTTAAGTACATACGTAAAGTTTTTTAGTAATCTTTACACGATTTAAGAATATTTTCATCCGACGCCATGACAAAACAAATCGACGTGCAGACGCCTCGACTATCACTCTCCGAATGACAATACGGCCGTAATTTCGTTCTACATACAGTTGAAAATTATTTTCCGTTTCATTTATGTACGCTCTTAAACAGCAGATGTAGCAGACAAAACTGGTCCATATCGTAAATTAAATTATGTTGACTAAGAACATTCCATTATATTTGTAATATTATAGATACTCTCGATGGAAACTACAAAAAAGTTTATTTAGTTATTGATACCTATTGGTGCTTGATGGAATTTAAATTTAAATGTTGTCATATTATTGTAATTTAAACATTTCTAGACCCTGGTTACGGGCACTATGCACACCCACCTAAGGTAAATTCATACAGACAACGAAGACAGTGGATGTGCATGGTACCTAATGATGCCGAAAAGTGAAAACGGGTCACAAAAAACGACTCAAACGGAAAACTCATAATACAAAACTTAAATCAAATAAATAAAATATTTATACAAATCAAAATATCCTTTTTTGGATGAATTATGATTTTAATTAGTATGAGAGTTTGTGAATTATTGTCATAATATAGACTGAAAATAATATTGAGCAATGAATAACTCTGCTAGGATAAATATAAAAATCCATTACTTATGCTCAAAAGTCTATGTGTATATTTGTAGGGTCAATACCCTACCATCCAGCATGACTTCGCAGGAAACCATTAATCTATAACTACAATCTATCTTGCAACATGATATTGTTAAAATTCCAAAACAAGTGATTTATGTGAGTCAATCAAATTTCAACAGAAAGCTAATTTAACAAAATAATTCAGTAATCAATAATATTGCAAATTAAGAAATAATGCTATGTGATATGCACAAAAGTTGTTTGTATGAAATCAATCTTACGCAATTATTAAAACTGCATAATTGTTCAAATTAAAATCAATTGTTTATAATTTATGAACAAACAAATCATGCATTGCACAATAAAACTCATAAGCATGATTATCAAAAATATTCAAGTACCTAGTTGATAGCAGCATTTTGTATTGTATCGAATCAATATAAAACACTGGGTAGAAGAAAGCAACATGGTCATTCAGTTATCAAAGATTTAACCGCAAGGTTATTGTTCCGCTTTGCCCGATCGATCTCGCAATTCATCAGAACGCATACTCGTGATTTCACACATCTAAATTATAATCTGTAAACTTATCTGTAATAATGAAATCAATATTTATTTGATAATAAAACCAGGGTTAATTTCTTTCACGCACCAAATTCTGATTTATTCATTGGAGTCAACCTACCCTCCGGATCCCTATTCCATCTCACTTCTAAATATTTATACAAAATTTTCAAACGTCACTGTGTTATTATATTAGGTACCTACCTATATTATAGCTATTATTATACCTATATTGTAGTTGTAGTTTATAAGTTGTTTTCATTAATTAGGCCACCGATATATATGAGAAGTATATTTTGAACTTGTTCCACTTAAAAAAAATTGGCAAACGCCAAAAAACTATTTGCGGTGTTGATGTAAACTTGTGTTTTTTATATTGGAATAAGTTAGTTTTGTAACTAACACCGATTAGTTACAGTTAGTAGAAGTTGATTTTTATACTGGATTGAATGCTATTAGGTTCTTCTATACAAAAAATACTTGTTTTATCCTTTTAATTGTGACATCCATAACTAATTTTCGTCAAGTAGTGGAATAAGTTCACTTTGAAAATACACCTTTTATTATTATAAAAATAATAAATGAAAGGACAGTTTAAAAATAAAATAGATACACACAATATTTTATTTATTCACTTTTATAAATAAATTTATTTAATAAATAATAATATGTGCAATAAATTACAATCTTACATCCTGACTCTGTAGACGATACATAATATTATTATTATTGTATTATCATTATATTCGTTTTTATTTTTTATAAAACAATACATGATATGTGATTAAAATGAATATTACATGTTAATAATAATTACTAAAATTTAGTGACTTTGAGTCTAATAACATTTCATAGAAAAATATGTTAAATCCTAATTATAATAATTTTACAATAAATATCACCTTTCACTACGTAAGAACAAAAATAACTCATAGCAATTATTGTTTATATTAAATTAATAGTCAATAATAATTTAGTAAACGGTTCAAACATTAAACTTATAATTCAGCCTGGTAAAATTATGGCTTTTCTATAGAGACAAAATATTTAAAAAAAAATGTTTATTTATTGTATATTAAACTGAAAAAACTTAAATTTCAAATGATATAATTCACTAAGAAAAACTAAGAAAAATTCACATGAAAGTTTAGAAGAGAAATGAAGAATTACTATTTTTATTAACCTGTACGCTATTTATTTGAACAAACATTATCTACAATGAATCTCAAAAATCAATTATCTGCACGATAAAAAATATTGACAGGCAGTTTCAGGTACATTTCCCACACGACCACTAATTATAGTTTCACCCCTTCTGTTCACCGCTAGCGTCACAACTATAATTATTATTTATACGCTATAAATACGTGTCTGTGGGAAGATTAAAACTCAGAGATGGACTCAACGATCGGCGTAGCGAGTCGCAGGTGCTCCACACAGCAACGCCGTGTGTATTAACGTCTGATTCAAAACTTATGAGAATTTGAATCATATAAATCTTCGATTAGCAATCGTGTCTGCATGTAGCCTTAAGGAATTCAACAACTAAAATATTTACTCATGATATTGAAAAAAACTATTAAATAAACAAAACATTTGCTTTATATAATTTATTAACTGCTTATATTGTTTTTCATGCAATAAAAGACATCTATCGAAAAATTGATTTAGCATTCTGTTTTTCGCTTCAGAAAAAACGCATATAGATATCCGATTTAAATAATATACTTACATAGGAATATTTTCGTACAATGAAATTACTTAAGTTTGTGAGTTGTTTTATTTTTATTGGATAATATTTTGTTACTGTGAAAGTTATGTATAATTGTGCACTTTTTAACCAATGAGTGTAGATCGCAGATCCTTACTTAACTCTTTTGTTTCATATTCAGTGTAATCAAAACTTATATCATCATATTCATAAGCCATCATAATTAAATAAACTACTGCCAGGATAGTAAGAATGTAAATATTTCCCAGGAGAGTCCCCGCCGTCACTGCGCCAGAAGTAACTGCGAGACAACATTTTTTTTTAATTAATTCTAAATAGGAATATTACCAAAATTTTATAATAGATTTTTATATTCATGTTATTTATAATATTATACTTATAGATTTGATATACTTCAAAAAGATGAACCAGGTAGGATATTTCACTGCCCAGGTGAGTCACTCTTTTCCTTTGAGCTATTGGTCCATACATAAGTCACGTGTGTGAATTAGTTATAATAATATATTATACACTATTGGTGGTGTTTTACTCTATTTTTTCTAAAATGTATTTTTCTGAGGTTTTTCAAAATCATTTTCGACAATAGCCAAATTTATAACAATAGGTATATTGAAAAAATTCAATATATTATATTTTCGGGAATGGGACGATTGGCTTCCGGACAATTGAGGACACGTGTAGACGAGGTATTTTAATCAGTTTCTATCTACTGTTTAGTAGTTTGAATTCATTTTACTCTTAACATAATGTATTCTTTATCGCGTTAAGAATTATCATGCCTAAGGCTTTATATAAAATAAAAAACTCTTTTTTCGTTGAAACTTAAACATATGCACGATTAAATCATTGTTTACGTCTGCATATTTACATTCTCACAAACTATTAAATCATAATATAATCATTGAAATATAAATAATAATATTGAATATTTTTTTAAAGTACCTATAAGTACCTAACGTCTATTTATTTTCGAATTCCGTGGCGTCTAGTTGTCCGGTGCCAAATCGTCCTAGACCCATATTTTCGCATTTAAAAAAAATGTTATATACATTATATATATTCACAACATAAAAATAATGTTTTATGCAATATAGTACACACAATATTATAGATCCTGTATTTACCATTTTCATGCTGAGGTGCATAACCTTTTTATCAGTAGGTCAGGTATATATTTTTCATAATAATTGTTTACATAATATACTACAAGTGTCGCGGTCATATTCTATTTTCTGATATATTATCAGATATTTCTCATCTATAATGCAATAAATATGTTATCCTAACAACTTCACGAATGTATTTTTCTGTACTACAGAACTACGAGCAGATGATAACATTCTAGCGTCTTTAACACGTGCACATATACAAACTGTTTCAATTCCTATTATATTCGTGTTTACCTTATTACTAAACGTTTGTCTTTTACCTATATCTGAGTACCCACCTAATATAATATAAACATATATAATATGACTATATCCGATCATAAGAATATCATATGCAATCCAAAAATATCTCTCACGGAGTGGAGATTTGTATTAACCGTTTTTTACGAGAAATGGATGTTAGCCATTTGCCTAACCTATTCTGACTCCAAATACAAATAATTGAGTGTCTCTTTAAACTGACTCGTTTACCACTCGGCCATCAAAGTCATTACTAGATCTAAAAACTAGTATACCTACTGTAATAGTTTACATACATAATTTTGAAAACAATCTACAAATATATTATAACCAATAGAAAAAATCTTGTTTCAAAAAGTAAGACACACCGCGTCGAGCCTGCATCTTTCCGGTTTCGCACCCACGCACATAGACCACTATGCTAAAGGCGCCATACTAAATTGCGTCAAATTTTAACTAATAAATAGCTCTTAATACTCCCTGAAGCGTTTTCTAAATTGAACTAATAGTGGCGATTGGCTTTTGCATTTTAAATTAAAGTAGGTATTACTTTAATTACTAAATTATGTATGTTTAATAATTAGAGTGTTACATTCTTAAATATTGTGAATTATTCGTTGAATAAAAAAATAGTTAATCGTAATAGTTTAGTTTCAGGCATATTAGTATAAACGTAAAATATTATTGTCTCTTACTTCTTTCTGGTTTGGGATCAATCAGCGCAGAATAGGAAGCAGTAGCACTTTCCACGTACAATGGATGAAGCTGCGCCAAACACCTCAGTACGAGGCGACCATTCCGGAAGTGGAACGGCGCAAGTGGAACTGACACTGCAACTTCACTCCACTCCTTATGATCCCCTGACTCATGGGTGTAGCGGGATGCCAGAGACATCTATTAAAAAAATGTAAGTAATTACCATTGGCATCATCAATATTAGTTTCCTTTAAACGAAGATAGAGCAACATAAATAAAACGTTTATCTAGAGTTCAGGAATCTTAAGGCGCTTTATATTTTGTATTTTTTGCAATAAATGTTTGTGATGTTCTCTTTTTCCTTCACTGATTTACTGAATTTCTAAATAATTGGCTAACAACATCATAATACTCTGTAAAGATTCATAATTATTGTATATACCCGTGTATATGCTGTGCCTAAAGTATAAGGTAAAAAGTTTGAACCTGGATAAATCCACAAAATTACTCTCTAAGTTGATTCTGATACTACGGCAGAAGACTATTCCATGACTCCTACGAATTCTAGTTAACATCACTTAGTGCCTCTTAGATTGAAGACCACTGGATGGCTAGATTTCATTTTCCACCGATTATATCTTCACCTAGGGATATGTTTGGATCATCAGTGTTTCACCAAGTTGCTGACTTCTATTACATTGACTCTTATCTGCATCCTTCTAGACTATTATATCCTAAATAAATAACATTTAAAGACCATAGAAGTTCCAGGTGTAAAAACACCAAAATAGCTATCAACTTTTAATATTAAAGTTAGGATTCACATTCACATAGATAATTATACTGAGTACAAATCAGGGGGAATCTTCCAATAACACATGAAAACAATGGTTTGGGGTGTTCTAAAGTTTTTTGTATGTAGTTTGATGCTATTTCGTTCTTGAGATATTAGCGTTGTCTGTTTTATTATGTGAAACGACTCATACTTCCAACCATTGGGCATATTATGTAATGGCTTTGTTATTTTACGTACAGTGGACAAAGTCTGAGTAGCTTACGGATAGAGAAGACAACTAATGAAGCCGTTGATTTTTTTGGCGGAAGATCGATTCTGGGTTGGGTAATATTGAAGATTATACAAAATTATAACTCGCCCATAGATAAAGCCGTCCTAGATTTTTTTTCAGTTACCTACCACGTCCTACCTTCTGTCAACTGGCACCTTTTGCCTATGGCATCTTTATATACTGGATACTTGTGTATACGGTATGCCTAACTTACATATTTCCATATTTTATTCCACTTCATATTCATGTATTTCTATTATATCTTATTTCATCATGCATTTTTTAGCACTGATAACACATATTTATTAAACAAGTGTCGCTACTTTTCGAGTGTGGTGAGATTCATGCCGCGTACCATGTTTTTGCATGACTAATTCTGTAATTTTGATTTTTAAAAAATTTTCTTCATGTCATATGATTATAATATATTATTATCTTATTTGCTATTGAAAAATTTATGCTTTAAACAGAATGCTAATTTACTGTGAAGAAACTATTCAGACTCGTGAATGGACTCCATGCGAGTTTTGTTCTGTAAGCAATCTCTTCACAGATGTCTCCAATTAACGACGTAGACATAGTTTTTGGCACTCTTATTTTGAGTGTAATAGATTTGATTGCAAATTATATCAGGTTAATAAGCAGTTTATCATTTAAAAAACATATTCAGTTATACTTAAGTAATTAGTTTAACAATAATCATATTATCTAAATATTACATACCACTTGATTGTTGATCAAGAATGTCAAATTGGCAGCAGGGTGTGATGGTCCAACTGAGCAATTGGCTTGCAGCAGATCACCTGGACCATAGTCGTTTCTCTCTGCATGGATTACTGGTCCAGAAGAAGGGAGCTCTGTTGATGATGAAAAAAAAACACGTAATGTGGACTCGGTTCGAAAGAATAGTGCATAACAGTAAACAAATAAAGATGCAATTATCGTATTATTTACTATTTCTACTTGGAACATTGTGGATATATCCGGAAAGTTTTTTTACGAACTGCTCGTTGGCAATTATTTGGTCCTTAAAGCTACCTCGTCAATAATTATAGAGATCTGCTGGGTTGTTTCATCAGTTTTTTGTGTTAACACTTCACTCAGAATATTTAATTCTTATCGATAATTTATTATTTTTATTTATAATGGTCAAGTATCCAGTTACTCAGGAATTTCTTTTTAATCATTAATAATCTCTAATTTATAATAATATAAAAAATAAATTGAAATCTGCAACGTTTTTTCTGTCACGCTCTATTTTCATAGATTTTCCATACATCTAGTGACTTGAAATTAAGTACACAAATATACGGTCACCATTTTATTAAAATTTGTAAATTAGTTTGCTAGTCATACATCGGTTAAATATTATACAACATTCTCAAAAAATATATTTTTATTAATGATTCTATCGATCTGAAACCTTCACTAACTGATTTCTACTAGGCCAGTGATGGCGAAACTATGGCCTATGGAGATGAATTTTCATTGCACGTGAATGTTTTATTTTGAAACGAGAAAAAACCTACAATAATGACAGATCCGAATTGTATAAAAAATAGCAAGCAATATGTAATACTCTTCAATGATTTATAATGATTGAGACCAATCGGCCAATTAAAAATATAAATATTCAACCAACGCATGATGAAATTTATCAGCAGTCATTAAAATATAAACACCTGCTTATTATTTTACCTTAACGCTAAAAACGGAAAACCGCTCAGTGATAGGGAATATAATAATATGAAAGAAGCGTAGTTAAATGCTTCCACGATCTCCTTAAAAAATTGAAAATAAGGAAAAAAATATTTAATGAATAAAAGATTAGCCTTCGGCTAGAAACACAGTGAAAATAGAATCTCAAGAACTCGATTTATTTTTCAAGATAATGAAATTTTAATAATTCATTAATTCGCGTCATCATGTTGTATAATAATATATACCAAAATGTGCCTAATCAGTATAATAATACAATATTATTATTAACTGTAGATAACTAATTATATAAAGGTATAATTTATTATAATATAATTATGTTATAGTTACTCATCCCATATAGTTACATTATTAATATGTTTTATTTTAACTAAGAATAATTAGCTTTTAATACCATTAATATGACTAATAATATATTGAATAAATATTACCTTTTACTAAGTATTACAGAATTCTCTGAAATATTATTTGAACGATACAATAATTTAGTAGCATTTTACGAGAAATATATTATTATCATAAATGTATTAGGCTTTAAGCGACATCTCATGCATTAGCGGTGCTAATCTGATTATCTCTCCGATAAATTAATTTCCCACAGGTACCATCACATGTGTTTTGTCAATATTCCGGTTTATTACATTATTTGATGTATTGCATGACTTCACCAGCGTCAAATATACACATAATATACGTAATATATATATATTAAATATATTATATGTACATATATTCTAATTGGGAACATTCATGGTTCATTGATTCACGTTATAATGTACGAGATATAATCATCTAAATTTTATTGGTATTTGACTAATTGTTAACGAATTGATTTATCTATTAATATGGTAACATTTAATTTTACGTAATTATTTTATATTTAGCTTTCAGCTACATTTTCAATTTGTATTTTATTGTGTTTTTTACTACGAGTTTTTACAAATACGTTAAATATTTAAAATATTAAAAAAAATATACCTCATCCTTTAACTTAGGTAATAAGGTTTTACCTTCGTATAAAAAATAAAGACAAATAATAAATAAATGTATTCCTTGCCAGTGTCTATTTGCCATTAGTTAATGAATGCACATAGTGCCTGAAGATGCCGAAAGGCAAAAGCTGGATCACAAAATATTTGTTTAAAAAAAACACATTTTTCAAACACGTTTTCATAACTCAAATTAAATATAAATGTTTATTTCACTTTTTTTAGACGATTAAAAAATATATACGCTGATTTGCAACAATCTCATATGGAAGGCCACTAAATACTATCTATAGAGTGTATACGGCGGAGCTACGGGATGCTAGATGTTTGACCTGGAACGAAGCAAGAAGACTGGCGAGCGACAGGGATTCTTGGAGGCACCGCATGGTGTCCATATGCTTCAACTAAGGGGTGAATATGGCCAAAGAAGAAGCACCACAGAGGCAATTCACTTGACCATGTGGTAAAATAAAAATAAGCTTCAGGGTCAATACTGACAAACATGTTTGTATTTCTTATTAAGGTCAAGATCCTCAAAATAATATTATATTATCAAACAGCTTCGTCAAGCATTAGTACATATC
Source organism: Rhyacophila brunnea (assembly GCF_057557595.1). Taxonomy (NCBI): domain Eukaryota; kingdom Metazoa; phylum Arthropoda; class Insecta; order Trichoptera; family Rhyacophilidae; genus Rhyacophila; species Rhyacophila brunnea. Next base: position 37,432,609 of record NW_028232837.1, on the reverse strand, counting down.
GTTAGTTTTTGCGTGCTTTAATTAAAACATCATTTAAAAAAACCATGCGTTGCTACTTCCGATGAGACAGTAAAGAAACTATCCCCAAATATACCCACATATTTTGCTTGTTTGACAGTTGGTGTATTTTTACATATTTTTATTAGCAGCGGAAAACATGTTAATTTGTATAAAACAATAATAATAATTGTAAACAGCTTTAATACAATATGTAATTATTTGTTTAAGGATAGATGTATCTTGGCCTGGAATAGGGATTTAATAAAACTTTTTAATCACGTAGGTAGTAAACATTTTACGACATGCCAGTAACTTTGAGATAAAAATATATATTGAACAAAATTCAACAGTTTCCTAAACTTTTGAAGTCCAAATGTCCGCTGGCATCTTGTTGGCAGATAGTTTAAAATCAATTGAGCGTGGCTTACCGACGACATCGATGTGAGTGGTCACAACAGCTGTTGAAAAGGACGGAGATTCGGCTGAAACTTCGCAGCTGAAGTTGCCCGACAGTGTAAACTCCAACTGTCTCAGGACCACTTGTGTGCCGTTGGAAAGAGACATCTAGAAAAAAAGAGCAACAAAAAAATGTATTCAGTACTAATTAAAATTAATTTAATTTACAGATTTTAAAAATCATTTTTATATTTAAGTAATTACTTTTTTTATTGAACGAATAATTCACAAGATTTAAGAATGTAACATTCTAATTATTAAGCATGCATAATTTTGAAAATACTTCTGAGAAAATATATTACAACCAATAGAAAAAATCTTTTTGAAAAAAGTAAGACACTCCGCAGGAATCGAATCTACATCTCTCGGATTTCATGCCCGAGAGATTTTATGCATATGTATAGACAAACAGTGCATTTTATTGATACATCTTATGATGTATTTTTATGGTGTATTTTGGAAAACTAACATTGTATTTAAATGGTTTTTTTACTGGAAATGTGACATTTCTTGTATATAATCATACAACGCATTTAAATGGCACTAAACTCGTTTACTTAGGATCATAACCATTATATTATGTAATTCTAGGACCTTTTATATAGATTTCCAATTAAATTCCTTCATATTTTTATTAGTTCATTTTTGCGTTCGGTTTCTGCATTTTAGTCACCTTCTTAAATACAATATCCACTTAAAATGTCTTGCAGACTTATATTAATTATCATTAAAATGTTACCTAATAATCATAATTTAAACATTTTTAAATAATCTTGATATTTAAATAAGTCCTAAAATATAATTAAAGTTAAAAAATCTATTCCGATCAACATGAGCCTGATAAGAATTTATTATAGCTTAATTTTAGTCTTCTTTGATTGTATGATAAAAACATATTATGGTCACTGTATCTATAAGTGTTTTTTTCTATAAAAATAATCTAAAATAAAAATTATCTATAAAGCAGAGAAATGTCGTTTGTTCAACGTTTGTCTCAGCCAAATCTTAGGGGTACATTAGTACAACCGCAGTTATAAACACGCGAGTTCGTGAGCGGACACAGCAGCCGTCGGTGATTGAGGTAATCACCAAGAGACGTTTTACGTAGCTGGTACATGTGTTCCGGATACCGCTAAAGAGTACGACACTTCGTACCCTTGTGGCACAGTCTCAAGGGTTTTGTCATCGTGACCGCCCCTCTCTCATCCTGTAGCGGTGCTACAAAATCGATCTACGCGCTGCAGGTCTGGAATGGCGGGAGGCGCAAGATTTGGCGATGGATCGAGGAAAGTGGCGCAAACTTGTGCTTTCCCTATGCCCAATACTGGGTCGTGACAGGGTGAAAGAAGATAAGAAGAGAAGGTTAAAGCAGAGACAAAAAAAATTACAAAACTACAGATCTGAAATACATAGTATATTGTTATTGATTTAAAAAACATGTATCTTTAAACAACCTGTATCATTAGCAAAACGAGCTATTTTTTACTACGCTAAAATGTTTTCTATTCGAATAAAATACTAATATATATAAAAAATAAGTCTCTTGATATTACATTGTTAGATGTCTTGAAGCAGCTGTCGATATCTACAATTAGAAACTTGAATTAGTCAAGGCTTACTTGGCAAATTTGGTATATTTATTATTACAATGCATTTGAATGTAGATAGATGTCGACAGAAAATGAATGTCTGTGGAAAGATGGGAAACATTGACACTTTACTAGGCAGGCCTAGTTTTCCGGAAGTACAACGGCGCGTAACAGCTAATGAGTTTTCGCGGAAACCGGAATAATCAAACGGAACATATCCAACGGTTTGGAAAATTAAACTGAATAATATATAATTCGAAGGAGATCGTGTTTTATTCAAATTTACAACCTCGTTCTTTTCAAATAAGTATCACTGATTACTCAGTAAAATGGATATATTTCCAAGAGAGAGTAGCATGGTTTTACTGCAACTAGATAACTGTAATTATTTAGTCATTGTTGGGAAAATTAAATTTAAACTTCACTTGATTAACATAAATATAGACTATAATAATAATTATAATTTAAAATAAAAATGGAAAATTTTGCTTATTCAATTATTGAAAACAATTAAATATTATTCAATTGTATGAAAAAATATTGTAGATTTGGGTATTATCTTATTTATTTAATGCATTTATGTTTTTAATGTTATCTAATATTTGCAAACACAAAATTAACACAGTTCCCATTAACTTTTGACTTACCTAGTTATATCATTTTGTAGAGAAGAAAATAATGTAGAAATATATTCAATAGCTATCTCAAAAACAGTGAAAATCGAGTTATCTACTTGTAGTATTTTGGTGACGATTTATTTAGATACCTACTTATAAAAGTACATCAGTGGGAATATGGCGATAATACAGTATATATTTTTCAATTCGAGGTATTCCAATACTACGAACACGGTCCATACTGGTTTTCAAAAAACTATTTTATTTAAATTACGCTATCGATCTAAAGCTTTCACCAACAGATTGTTAAAATATAAAAATTATTTTCATATAATGAAATTCAAATATTTCATTACTGAGCGTTATTATTATTTTTCAAGGGTAGTAAAATGAGGGTAGATGGGAAGCCAGGTGAATAGTAAGACTCTCCACTAGTCTTTATAAAGCTCAAGCCATTAACTGAGGGTATTTTATGCTTTTTTTCCTAAATTATAATTAATGAGTTTTGATCCAATTGTGATCGGTTTTAGTGAGCCGGATAAGGTAGTTTAAGGCATTTTTAAGCTTCATATACCTTTAAGCCAATGCACTGAAAATAAAAAAAAAGCTTTTAATAATAATGTTTTAGACATAATATTATATTGAGTGAATAATCTCTGGATAAATATAATCGACTTATTATTTTATTTTAATTTGTAAGTATGCAAAAGGCACAAAACGTCCGTAGCCCGCCTTAAAACTCTCAGGATCGACAAACTTAATACACGAAAGTATATGGCAGCAGAAAGTTGGTTGTCTAGAATAGTAAAAACGCTTCTAGAGGTTTTTATACGTCACTGAATTTACCTTAATGATACTGATATTATTTCACTTTAGTTTTTTTTCTAAGTTACAGTTTAAACAGAATTATAAAATATATAATGAACTGAAACATTGCTTAGGTAGGTATACTAGTTACAAAGGTAAATTTTCAGCGGAAAACGCTTCGGGACATTTTGACATCGCTATGCGGCCGGTCACGTCTCTTTGCTTTTTCAATTTTCCTTCTAAGAAAATAACAAATTGTGAATTGCTAGGATTCCCCGGATATTGCGGTCCGATGCAAAGCATATAATGCACCTGCAGTGTCAGCAGGAAATGCAGTCAGTTTGCGCGTCTCGGTTTTCTTTCTCTCAGCAAAGAAAAGTTGGTTGCAAAGAAAACCGCAAAGGATGTAAAAGTTGCAGACAAGATAAGAAAGCGTACAAAGTGACGTGTGAGAATTTTCCGGAAAATCTTATCGACTAGTTGTATCGTCCTACAAGTTTAGTCTGATTATTTTTTATAAATCCTCAATAACTAACTTTTTACATAAAAATGAGTTCATATAAATTATGCGTACCTACTTCATTTTATCTTATCACTCTTCTCGGTGTCTTGTTTTTCATTCTCACGTGCTTGATTTAATCATTTCGTCAATTATTTTAAGGTAACTGTATGGTCGTTTAGCACTCAAACTTCTACCACTGTTTGTACGACTGCATTTTCACAAAAATTGTACACTCGTTGAGTTATAATATGTCTGGTCTATTGTTAATATATCAGCCTAGTAACCTCTAATACATCGCATACTTTTGTCGACTGTTTCTGTATACACTACATTTTCATGTCTCAATTCGTCTTACATTAATGGTTAAATTTCACCTGTAATCACAACATATTTGCTTATTAACTGAAACAATTTACTATATAACATGAACTAATACAAATACTACAATAATTGTACTCGATTCGAATTAAAATGATATATAGCTGGAATATATTATATTCTGTTCTACTTTGACATCTCTCTCAGATAGTACCAAATAGAATTTTGCACAATAAGTATATATTGTCAACACTATATCGATGTGATGTAACATTTCATAAACGTTGGTGACATTTTAATTTTAGTGGTTTATATTTTTGATTAGTGGTGTTCTAACACTAATATCAATTATTTTTTGAAAAAAACTAGTTTTTAAATGATAGTATCGTAAATTTATAGTCAAACTACATTATTTTTGTACTGATTAATGGATGTTACATACATAAAATATGAACGTTGATGCAATGTTGCATCCGTATAAAAAAATTAACAGCATATTCGAATTAACTATTTGATTTCTCAGGGTTGATAGACTATGTTGTACCAATATAACAAAAATAATTTACATTATTCACATTTTCGGAGCTAATTATGTTTCCTGGACTATTTCATACAACTTTCTGAACAATTTACGTTAACTATGTACAATAAATTTGAATAATAGTACACACACAACTGAAAAATAACATTTTAAGTAAGACGTTCGGGGATTCTGTATATACAAGACTTTCCACTAACGACTTATACCTCCGGCATAATCACTCATACGTCATACTTAAGAACACAGCATAACTACTAGGTATATGTCATACTTACGTCGACATATATTGTGGGCACAGTGAATGCTTTAACGGGTGGCGTAGCATTCGGCATAAACCTGAAGAACTCATGCTTTCCTCTGTACCACTTGACGGCGTAGAGGGGTGCGCCTTGTAGGTCATACAAGCACTGTAAAACCACGTGTTCCCCTCTACGCACGACGCTCGGCATAGCGTGGAGCGACGCCTGAAGGCACCATAGCCCTGTAAAAATATAAAAAATAAATATTTTGCAAGATATTATTTTCTTCAATTTCTTCGATGTCTTTATTTTAAGACATATAACTATTTTCCTTTCGATAATTCGTCAAATGATTATTTTCCGACTGCCTTTCTACAAGGAATGCTTACTTTTCACTCTTTTTAATCTCGTAGGTCTCTTCTGCTCTTGAAACACTTTTGCCTGTTTTCGCAAGAGATGGTTTCTAATCCTAGTGTCCATTAGAATTCATAAGAATTTGAATTCACATGCACCTGTCAATTACCTACGTGGTCGCAACCATGATTTATTCTGGATCGGAACCGTTTTCTCGTGTCAAGCGCACTTAGGCGCTTAGTGCGCTATTAGGCACCATTAGCGAGGGGCGCAAGACTAGTCAATGCGCTCCGCAAAGACGTAGATATTTTCGGTGACGTGCTATGTATTTTGTATTCGAAATTTTATTTTTTTGTATAAAATTGTATGCTTATATTTTTGTTTTATTTTATTTTATTATTATTATTATTATTATTATTGTTATTTGCTATATTCTCTTCTTCTCACTTATGAGGGTAATATTTGTTATTATGTAAATCTCATGTTGTGTACGTCTTGAATTTATATTTGTAATATCCACAGTGTTTTGTTTTCTTAAATAAATAAAATATATAAATGATATATTCCAGTGAGTTGCGATCACATGTGATAAACGTTAATAAGTTTAGCAAGTACTATAATATGTCATAAAACTATTAGCATCCAAAATAGCTTCATCTACTAGAAATTTTGTATAAACAGACATAAAACTAACATCGTATTTTAGTTATATTTAAATTTATTACAAGGATATGAGTCACTGATGAATGAGATAAGTTTTATAAATTAGCATTTTTCAAATAACTTAATTTATATATAGACTAAAGTATAACGTTGTAGGATTTATATATAATTCTAAATAAATCATAAACTGATGCTGTTGGAGGTTTAAATTTTATCCCAGACCATAAAAACTACTATTGCAAAGAGTAGGTAACCATAGCTCATTCAATCTATACATACTATAAAGACGGGCTCACACGATGCAATTGTTGTTGATCAACTAAAATCGAATGAACTTTCTGTCCACAAATTTTGAAATGTACCCTTAATATTAATAAAATTGTCGCTTGATAAAATAATAAATAATTTTTGTTTAAGTATCAAAATAATAAAATGCGCAAGTCGTATGTTATGTAATGTAATGTAAAAATTACTTACATCAAGTTTATACTCATATAAAACGGATGTGTGATTACGGAAAAAATAAACTAAACTAATAACTTAATAAATAAAATTTTAATAATAAATATAACCATAAAAATAATGTAATAATAACGTAACCTATGTACCAAATATGTGACAAATTCACAATTTTTTTACAATTTTATCAAAGTTATACAAAGTTTATCTTTGACTTTAAAAAAAATCTTTTTATTGTTTTCTGATACATATTTATTAATTGATACAGTTGAAATTGTAAATTATCAAAAAAAAAATCTCAAATTGCTAGCTTCGTATTTTTCCGCTAGGTTCTCTGTTGGAATAAAGGATCCCCCTTAAGAACAAAATTGCGATACCCCATCTTCACCTGTTATGTATATGCAGCCGCGATTTATGTAGGGCCGTCTTCTTGACAATAGTTGTATCTTCAACATTGTCATTTTTTTTATAAGTAAAATAATATATAAGGTGGGATAATAATTCTAGTAATAAAATTATAAAATAAAATTGAAAAAAATGGAAGCAGTTCAAGATAATCAATGTTCGTATAATAACCGATGCGTAGCATACTCATTCATTTCAATGCTCATTTGACCCCAAGTGCCTACAGTAAAGTTGGACTTCTCTTATTCATTCATCGTTTTTAGACCTCAGCCGTTTTTTATTTAATGCCAATTATTCCGCAAAAGACTGAGTTTTTTTAATCAGGATCAGGGTGTCCTACTCTGTATTATATTAATCGAATTTCTATTTTTCTATTTATAATTTCCTCAAATAACTTTATGTTAAACGCAGTTCTATCCCCACATTAATAAAGACTTCTGGTTTATGAGAATTATTATTTCTCAGTTTATAATATAAATTTCAGGTACAGTTCGGTTATGAGGAATACAGCGGCAAACTCATTTTGAAAATAGCCGATATACTAGGTTATTTGTTAGGTTAACCTAACCAAACCTAACCTTACCTAACCCAACCTAATCTAACCTAAACTAATCCAGTATATCGGGTATTTTAAAAATGTGTTTTCCGCTGTATTCCTTATAACCGAACTGTACCAAATTTCATACTGTCATTAATTTTTTTTAGTTTTCGTAAAAAATACATTATTTTGAGAAGTAACAAAGGCTTTTTTCTTTTTCTTTTATGTCAATTTAAAATTAAAAAAACTGTACCGTCTATTGGAGAAAGTAACAATGTACCTACTATTTTTTAGTTACATAGCTCTACAATCGGCTGCTTCAAGAAATGTTTTTAACTGATTTTTTACGAGGAATGGATGTTGGCCACTTGTTCAACCTATTAGAGGTCTATGCTCTGGGTCGAAACACGTGTTCAACACGTGCATTTGACAGGTGCGAGATTCAGAGGCTTCGTCAAAATAAACGTAAAAGGGTACCATTATTGTAATACCTTTCAGAACAATTATTAATGTCGCTTAAATTATGAAGATGCAATGTGATAATGAACAAGTAAAGGCAATTATTGCCTTAAAAAGACTAAATACATTTTTTAAATATATTATAATATACTCTTAATTCATCTAGTGCTAACACCCCGACTAGCGCGATTGGAGTATTTGGCCATTAGATATAATTAACGTGTTATTTAAATGTGGTAATTAAAAGGTTAGCAGTGATTGTGTTAATTCACCTTTAAGTAAGTGGAAAATTTTGGTGTCTACAGAATTTTAGTTAAACGCATTAATTACTTTCACAACACCTTACAAATTAAAAAAAAAACTAAAAATGCACATTTTATTAAGTACCTATCTATTGACTTGCTTTTTGTCAGTTTTAAGTAATATGGAGCTTTAAAATAAATAGTTCTGTTGAATACTTTTAATAAATTTTTAGTTACTAAATAAATATTCTAAGAATATAAGACAAAACTTATATTATATGACCGTTTTATTTGTATAATTAGTATTTTGATAGATTTAAATTTAAATATCAAAATTTTATTAAAATTGACTTTTGAAAAGCTTTTATTGTATTATTCTGTGCATAGGTTAATTATTTATTATAAAAAAGAATTTCTTGCTTCAAACATTTCCTTGGAAACCGCCAAAAAGAATTCAATATTTTTTAAATTAATTTAATGTTACGAACGATAAATTGTAAAATCTTTTTTCGAAAAACAAATTTTAAATATCAAACTTACCTCTTACTTCCAAGAGAAGAACACAAAATATTCCAAGAATGCACTTCATTATTAATACGAAAATCGAAGCACCGTTAAAACATCGCTTTGAAAAATAATTTTACAATTTTAAGCAATGTCTATTTTATCAAACGTAAACGAATCACTTTAATATTTTATTGTATTGTTCTGATTTTAATTAACAATTACTAACTTAAATTTGTTATTTTACGAAAGATTTATAATTTTCTTTTGGCAATTATATCAAGGGAATAAACAAACATTTTTAAATCATTTATTTTAATTGAAGGTTTTAAAAACATGGTAGGATATTGTTATAATTTAAAGACCATATTTTACATCATTATTATAAACGTAGAATATTCTATATATTTATTAATTAATTTTCAGGACAGTTAAACTAAAATATACAATATCTTTGAACAATCGTTCGTGAAGCAACCGACTCATGCGATAGTTGGTTACTTTGTGAACGTAGAGTAAGGTAGAAAGCCCGCCTCTACGAAATATGTTGTCTATGACTCTAGCTACTGGCACTTCAAGTCAGTGATATTCAATACCACTTCACGTGTTAATTATAATCATGTATTCGAGGAATGATCATTACTGATAGCTAATAAATGGTAATGTAGGAGTATTACTTCATCAAATTTAATATACTATTTATATACATATTATTTAATAAATATCAATAATAGTATCGTCTAGACCTAAGTGGATCATCGGTATTTAACCTGGAATGAGAGATGGAATCTAAGCAAGTTTAATCATAGTATATTATATGGTTTAAAAAATTGTTTCTCTCATTAAATAAACATTCTATGTTCTTAAATACATATCGTCACTTTAATATTAAAACCCCGTATATCTGTTTGAGAATAATTTTGAGAGGAAGGAAAAAACGTAATAAAAAAAATATTTTCAACACCTCTCTAATTGAAGAATCTGCTAACACTAGTTGTGAAATACGAGGTTTTAATTCCATTTTTAAAACCACGAGACTTTCTCAAAAATTTCTCGATATATGGACAGCGTACTAATCTACTATAGAACCGAGGTTTTGTTACGATATAAAATGTTTTTTTGTTTAAATTTTGTCGAACAAACTTATTTTTCCATAATATCGGACGTACGAGGTCTTAATAGTAAGGTGACGATATACGGAAAATTTAAAGTAAAAAAACAATATTTAGTATAGAATATGGATTGCTAGCAAAAGTCTATCTATTCTACAACTGTTTGCTCCAATATTTGACTGAAGAAGCACATTGTTCACAAACCACCATTCGTCTATAAAGCTGGCCTCGTGTCTTCACTTCGTTGGTCAGGAATTCTATCATCAAACTATATTTCAAAGCAAACAAACAAAGCAATGAATAATTTACAAGATTTAAAAATAAAACATTCTTTTATTGAACATACATAATTTGAAAAATCTCAAAAATATATAACCATGAAAAATGCCCTGGCCCTGGCATTCGTGCCCATGTGCTCTACCAACTAAGCTATCTGCATCCTATTTAATTGGGTCGAAATTAAGTATCAATGTTCATAATACTCTGAAACGTTTTCTAAATGGCATTAAATTGTTGCCAGTCAGCTTTTGTATTTTAAATATTTATCATCACATCATCAGCCTGAATCTATCCACTGCTGAATGAAGGCCTCTCCAAGCTGATTCTATTTCACTCGGTCCTGTGCGTTGCATTATCGGGTACTTCCGAAGATCTTTATCATTTCACCGATCCAGCGGCCTCTTGGTCTACGTTGCGGGCGTTTTGTACCTATTGGATACCACTGGATGACTAAATTTGTCCAACGATTGTCCCTAAATAGTATTAATATTACCTTAATTACTAAATGGTGTCAAGATCTCTTCAAATTCTATTTATATTGCTTGCACTTGCTAATACGTAAGAATAATTCACAATATTTTAGAATGTAACATTATTTTATTGAGCATACATAATTTTAAAACACTTAGAAAATGATATATCTACTAGAATTTCATAGTTGACTCAAATGAGAATCGGCCTATCGTATTGTCACTCTGAATTTCAGACTCCCACTCAACTGAAACTGTTGTATCATAACAAGGCGTGTTTAACGCACTCATTTTTTTATTCATATTAAAATAGATAAAAATATTAAACGTCCTATGTGCTTTGATTCCATTAAAACGAAATTAATGAACGCGCCTTAAAAGTTAAAACTGAGACGGCGACATATTTTCGGAGACCATTATTGAGGATGAGTATTACTATACGCTCCTGAGTTTACCGCCACTGTCGTAGCAAATGCGTGTTTTCGAATTAAGTACAATTGCGTTCTTTGTTCTCCCCTAGTGTGCTCTACCTTTGAATATTCTGCAAGCCTCCAAATAACTTTTTGAATATTTTCTGCTCTCGGCGAGTTTTCCAAAACACATGAAAAACAACTGGGAAAATGAAATCAGCTTCATGCTCTCACTTAAACGAGCTTTTGATATCTCGGATATGCGAAGCCTTACTATTTTTAAACAACCTGGATTTTTCATATTACACAGAAAAAAATGCTGTACTAGCAATAATATTTCATATTTTTGGGTTTATAGAAAATACAAGAATAAGAAAAATGAAATTTTTAGCAATATTACGTTATATAAGATTTTAACTAAATTCTTCTTCTCGTACTTTGGCCATATTTTTTCCTTGGTTGGAGCATGTGAACACCAAACCGCACCTTCAAGAATCTCACTAGCCAGTTTTCTTGTATCTTCCCAGACCAAACCAGCATTCCGCAGCCCTGCCCAGCCCAGCCTACCCAAAATAGACATCTTCTAAAATAATGCATTTTTTTTAGCAAAAAGGCAGTACTTGCACATATTCATTGCAGTTACTGCTTGTTTATTATTACTTTATTTGTATTTTAACATCCTACTTATAAAAATGACTACCGTTTTTTATTAATTCACAGTACTAAAGTTTGAGAAAAAACACATTATGTCATTTATCTCGAAAGTGTGTGAGAGTCAGTTACTGCAGTTACTGCCTTCTTCCGTAGAAGGGCAGTATGGCTTCTAATAATTTTGTCTCAAAACTGGTTATTTTTTTATTGTTTAAGTATAAAAGTTAGCAGTTACTAAAATATCTAAATCTTCTTCTTCATCTTTGGCCACATCCGCCCCTTAGTTGGAGCATTTGGACACCACTCTGTAGATGATATTTTGAGACCTTTCAAGACACCAGAATCTAGTTGGCTTGAAGAACAGGCATTCCATATTAAATTTTTCGCTATTTCAGCTCCTAATTATCGTCTCGTAACAAAATTAGTATCAACAACAAAATAAACAAATATTTAGACACAATTTGAGTATTTTTTGTCTAGCCATTCCATATAGAATCTCAATTACCATTAGGGTGAACTGCATTTTGTCATTTACTACCCTGTCACATATACCATTAATATTTTGATTGATAATAAGCCAGGAAAAACCTTAAATACGAGATAAGTCTAAGTCAAAATCTTGAACACCTTCACTATTATAAACTCTGCCTTTAAACGAATTATTCTCAGTCAGTTGTCCAATCTATGTATCCACAAACTAAGCCGTAAACCTACATGAGGGGTATGGAACAACTGGGTACCAGGATAATTGGGCACCGTACTGACGAATAAAATAAATAGACGTTCGTTACGATTTTATACAGAAAGTAGACGAGGAATTTTAATCGTTTTCTATCTACCTAATACTCGGCGGTTTTAATTATTCATTTTGCTCTTAACAAAAGTATTTTTATTGCGGATTGAGAATTATCATACCTGAGGCTTTATATAAAATTTGGTACTGTTCGGTTATGAGGAATACAGCAGAAAACACATTTTGAAAATACCCGATATACTGGATTATTTGTTAGTTTTGGTTAGTTTAGATTAGGTAAGGTTAGGTTAGGCTAGGTTTGGTTAGGTTAGGTTTGATTAGGTTAACCTAACAAATAATCCAGTATATGGGGTATTTTCAAAATGTGTTTTCCGCTGTATTCCTCATAACCGAACTGTACCGAACTTTCTTTTCGTAGGAAATTAAACGTATGCACAATTAAATTAATATTTGCGTGTGCGTAAAAGTACCTAAGTATAATAATTAACGAATGTCTGTTTCATTTGATTGCGAGGCGTCCAGTTGTCCTGGCGCCAAATCATCCTAGACCCATGAGTCAGACTTCATTTAAATTTATCAATATTCAGAGTTTCATATTAATTATGCATAATAATCCTTGGAACAGTTTTATTTCTAATTGTTTTCAAAGAGGCATCACATAAGTCTTTTAATTGAACTGACCCACCTCAAGATGTAGGTATATTGATTGACTACTGTATTAACACAATAAGGAGAGGGTGGATGGAAAATGTATCCTTTTTATGCGTCATATTCATAATCAGAGGTCGACGATGTTTTTAGCTACATCGCTGCTTTGTGGAAAAGATAAACAGGACATAATTGGCTCAAGCATAGTACACTTGAGGAGGCTTCAATTTTATAAACCTATTACTACAAAGATACTTAGATAACTATAATTAATAGATATTATTCTTTTAATGATTGGTGTCGATATTAATCGATAAATTAATAAGAACGATAAACATAAATCTAGAGCATTCTTGTGGTAATTAAGGACACAGGAAGTGTTATATATGTTTTTTAATCGAGTCAAGAAGTGAAAAAAACATGTTGCAGAAATTCATACTTAAATAAACATAATTTGAATACGTGTATTAATTAAGGCTCTAAGTACCAAAAAGTAGTATTGCCTGTAGTTACAAAATACCGAGTCATTGTAGTAAAATTTCATGAAGCAGACCTTTTGAAAAATGTGGTTTGACATTGTGAAGCAATCACGGCAGCTTCTATAATTTTAGGTATTAAGAACTCGCAAGTGACACCATCGTCAGCTATTTTATATTGAATGAAGTTTATAACTGTAGTGCTATTTACACCATTATAAATAAAACAGGCCAACGGACTTACAACGTCGACAGGTTTAAATATTTTACTGTATTTTTTTGACTTGCGTGAGGCACTTAGACCATAGTTGAAGTTATTGGCGTTAGTATGTAGAACACATTTCTATAAAAATGACATTTTTTTTTGTTTTTGGTACTTAGCGCCTTAATTAATATACGTATTTATTTATTGTATCACTAAGAAACAACCGGGAATATACCAAAATGGGAACTACAGAATAAAAATGAACCATGAATTGGAAGAGCTGATTGAACAGCAAACAATCAAATGGTACTGTAAATCCCAAAGACTACGATAGGCAGGACATGTGGAGAGGATGCCTGAATTTAGAGCGCCAAAGATCATGACGATGTGGCTACTCCAACGGAAGAGACCCAGAGGCCGTCCAAGAAGGAGATGGGCTGACGCCGTAGAAGTGGACTGGCTTCATATAGGAAGACCCGGTAACTGGAGAAGTGTGGCGAGAGACCGGAGTGAGTGTAGATCGGTTATGGAGGAGGCCAAATCCCACCCCGGGATGTAGCGCCGTGGAAGATGAAGAACTAAGAAACAACCCCGAAACCCTAAGTATGAGAAACCAGTAGTTTGCGCATTAGTCTAAGCATGCGCGATTGTACACATAAGTAATTAAATAATCTAAACACTGCCATTTTTCGTAAAAATATCTCTTTTGGGAGTATTGAAATATAGGTATATAGTTTCAAACCACAATAATGCTTTACCGTTTTGCTTCAGTTTAACGTACTGAATATAAAAAAAATATCATGTTCAGATATAAATAAATTAGTATTTATGATTTTTTTTCGGTTTATATGTGCAACGATTCCTGTATATTGGGTACACTCAAAATAATTATTGAATAATAAAACAACGAATACAAATTAGGCAGGAGTACACGATAACGTGGAGTCGTCAGTCTGGCGAAATGATAATGAGCTATGTCCATGGATAATTAATACTAGTCAAATATGTGGTTAATATTTGAGTAACCCAACATTAATTAGAAATTTGTATAATACTAACTATAATAATAAAAGCTTTCCGCTATATCTCTGTTTAAAAGAACGCAAATAATCAATAAATATGAATTTATTAAAAATAGTTGTGAAAATAGTGCATGCTTAAAATAACATAACTATGAAATCCATCAAAAATTTACATATTTTATTTTGCCTATTCAATTATTATTCTGAATAAAACAAATATTTATGTTTGGACTAGCGTTTTATAGATTAAAATGTACGGCTGTATTTATTCTATGAACTATTTCGTCCAGTGAAGCAGTGAAGCCAGTGGCAAATATTTTTTTAATTAGCCGATATACTGGACTATTATTAGATTAAGTTAGGTTAGGTTAGATTTTTATTATTGAATTCATGATTTTTTCTTAAATCGGCTATGAAAATTAGCGCGGTTTCCGCCTGGCTTGTACCTACCACTATTTGTTTTACCCAACGAATAATTTACAAAATTTTAAAATGTAACATTCTTCAATTATTGAATATACATAATTTGAAAATACCTCAGATATACCTATACCTACTAGATTTTTTTTAATACGACACCTGACGGGACTTGAATTTGTAACCATTGGATTAAATTTGCGGCAATGTGCTTTACCAAATAAGCTACAGGTGTTCTATTTAATTACGATGAAATTAAAAGAAATAATGTATTAAAAATGTATTATTAAAATTATTAATTAAACAAATAAAACGAATAAAATAAATAATTTATTAAATTATTAGCAAGCGCTAGTAATAAAATTTGGAGTAATCCTAGCATCGGTTAGTACTCGTACTTAATTGATACCTTGATGTAAAACACATAGCTAACATTAACCCAATTTCATAAAGCATTTTATGAAAAAAGTACTAGTTAATTATTAAGTAATGGTTATTTAAAAAAAAAAAAGGTTTCCCTGAAAAGTAAAAAGAAAAATGCAGTTATATTGTAATTTGGAAACAAGGGGCACCAATTATTAATCATAGAGTTATTCGAAGACCCACTGGATCAACGGACCATTAAAGGTCAGCGGAAACAGGTTCCAAAGAAAACCTTTTGAGTTAGAAGAATAAAGCAACTAATGGAGGTCTTTATTCAACAGTGGGACAACACCAACTGATGATGATAGAATATTAAATGTAAGCTAATAATTTAGCAAGTGACTGTGTTGAATTAATAATTAGTTTAAAATAAATTCAATACACGCGAACAAAGTCGTTTCGTAGTAATATGATGAAGTATCATATTGACTTTATCAAAAGCGACACACCTTGAAATTTTGTTTGATTAATTCACCTGTTGACCTCTATAGAGGTTATTTGTGTGGAAACTGTCACTATACAAATGCCAGTACTATTGCTTACCTACGTTTACATGAATAGCAAGGGAGTACGAGTATAGTAAATCGATTCATACTATGATCACATTAGAGAAAGTATAATATTGATTCATTAAAAAGTACGAGTTTCAATAGTAATACTATCGACTGAAGGTACTTGATGGAATTTGAATTCAAATTCTATTAGAGTCACGCTCTGTACAATTCCATTTAAGTCGTATTTTGCGACCAGGGTTTCGCCTTTTGGCATCTTCAGGCACCGTGTACACTCACCAAAGGTAAACACACACTGACAATGAACACTATTAACTGGGTCTAGGACGATTTGGCACCGGGACAACTGGACGCCACGGAATTCGAAAATAAATAGACGTAAGGTACTTATAGGATTTATATTTAAATGATTATATTATGATTTAATAGTTGGTGAGAATGTAAATATGCAGACGTAAATAATGATTTAATCGTGCATATGTTTAAGTTCCAACGAAAAAAGGAGTTTTTTATTTTATATAAAATCTTAGGCATGGCAATTCTCAATCCGCAATAAAGAGTACAATACCTTGTCTACGTTCTGTATACGTGTCTACAACAGTGCGGCGTCCAATTGTCCGGAGTCCAGTCGTCCCATTCCCCTCTTAATTCTAGCTTATATAATAAATCAATACAATAAAGTAGGTAAAACCTCCATTACCTACATATCAAATCAAAGGAATAAGTAATGCTGATCGATTAACTATTGTCATATCCTTTATCTTATATTACATTACAGGGCTTGTCAATAACCTCCATCACATCTGCAGCAATCCTGCGATGATCTGGTTTTTTCAGTAGTTAATTCGGTCGCTTTCTGCAAAGCGTCTGCCCTTGCAAACTCCTCCTTTCGACCCACCAATGATCACTCCTTTAGACTGCTTTTATCAATAATTTTAGCAAAGTGACTAAATAAATCAAAACGAACTCTGCTAAGTTGATAAAAAGGGTTCCACCACAGACAATAACATAAATTAATATGGATTAGAGTTTTTCCTGTACAATTACGTACAATTTTAAATTGGTGTACAGGAACAATGGAGTAAAGTAAGTATACAAAATGGACCTTTCTTTTTATTCATTACTAAATAATATAACAACCATACACATACACTGTAAATAAATAAACGGTACGTAATTATGTAGAATGAATATAATGTATCCGAGATATGAGAAGTTACAAAAATTCTCAGTGAATCATTTGAGGGGCTAAGAAACAAAAACGGCAGATTCCATTTTTGTAAAATGTTGGCGACTCATTAAAAATGTCTTACAATATCTTTCTAATATGCATAATTTATTTATGAAAAGGGTAATTTTAAATGATTTTGTATTCAAATAATATGTAATTTTTTTTAAACTATATTCGTTGTCAGTGTGTATTTGCCTTTTGGTGAGTGCACATATTGCCTGAAGATGCCGAAAGGCGAAACCCGGATCGCAAAAAAAGACTCAAATGGAATAGTACAAAACTTAAATCTATTAGAATTTCAATTCAAATTCCATGAAGTACCTACTTTCGGTCGATAGTATTAACCACAGAACAGATAATAACGAGAATACCGATAGTCTATATTCAATACACCGCATCTTGATGCAGGGTTTTGAATGTGTGAGTGTCCTACGAAAATGAAGCACGCGTTATGCACGTGCAGTAGTGTGTGTAATACACCAACATTAAATGAGCGTAAATGCATAAACCGAGAGCAGTTTTCAGTATTCGACGTAAAACGTATTCTTGACACGTGTGTAATTTTAACCCGGATTCTTCCTTACTCGAGTCGGTTACTTGCTATCGCCTTACCCGTTATGTATTTCAGTTCCCATTATTTCTGACTTCCCTGGTATTAACATTATAAAAATATCTGTATATTTACATAATATTTTATATTTATTTAGGGAGCATATAGAAAAATAGATAATAAATATAGAATCAAGAAAATGCATTAGTGTTTTTTTTTCAATTTTGACAGTTGTTAATTTTCATAGTTAATTATTTTTTATTTGTATTCAGAATTAGTTATTTATTTATAAATCATAATAATATGTATTCAGAAACACAATACAAATTAAATGTCTGCCAAGTACGGAGCCAATGATACTACTTAAGTATCGTATTGTCGTATCTCTATGTAAGAGCTAAAAACTTTCTAAAAACACTAAGTAAAAAGCTTTCAAGTTTTTCAAAGCTTCTTTTGACTTAAATACAATTCCTTGGATACCGTACAATTAAAACTAACCGTATTTTCATAGAACAGCTAGCTTTATTTTGTGCCAGGCGGTTCTGATTAGGCATGGTACTCACTCAAAATATAATACCCGAGTGACTGAGTAATTAAAAATCCAAATACCTGGTTACTTTTAACAAGACTTATACTCAGGAAACTTTTTATGCAACCAAATAGATGCTGATGATATTATTGCATCGAGAATTCAAGGGGAGTTTTGTAGGGCTTAAAATATGAGATAAACAAATAATTTATAACAATAAAAATAACATAACCATACTATTGGAGTATTTTAATATTGGGTTTAATGAAATGCTATTAGCTAATACCCAACGTAACTAAATTGGTGAAATAAGACAGATGTCATCTGCTGTAATAATTGAATTTATTTATAATTTGTCGTTAGATTTTGATTCCATTATTTTATAGCACCTGCTATATTACCTACATTATGACATCACCGTGCACGATCCTAATAGGATTATAATATTATGAGACTATTCAGTGTAGAGACAGATCATTGTTGTCACGAGAAATGGATGTTAGACACTTGCTTAACTTATGAGGTCCATCCATTAAGGCTATACCCCAGTTGAGGCATGGTCTAAAAAGATCGTGGCTAGGCGATGCGCGGATTTCGGGTTGCGGGTGCATATGACGCATGCCGAACGAAATATAAATCCAATATGCGTTAATGTTCTGTTTATTGTTCTATTCGTAAATTCGTAGTAAATGGGTAACGTTTTTAGTCATCTTTACACGATTTAAGAATTAATACCCCCGTCGCCATCACGAAACAAATTGTCGTATTCACACCTCGACGTTCGCTCTCCGAATACCAGCGAGTCCAAAATTTCGTCGTGCCTATAGTTGAAAATTATTTGCCGTTTCACTGATGTATCGTCTTAACTCCAAACACATATTGAAAAACAATGTGTGAAATTTACACATCGGGGATTCTCCCGTGGAGACCCACGATAATAAAAACCTACATAATGCTCGACTATCGTTAGCATATACTATATAATATTATGTATATTATATTATACATATATGTATATGTGGGTGTGTGCTAAGTCACCGTTTTATTAAAAATAATTTTAATTCGCTGTTTAGAATTTATAAGTGTGCAACTGTAATACAAATAATAATGTTAATGGGCATTGATTTTTTATTAGAATTCTACCTAAGAAAGACTTCTTGTAAGTAAATGAACATTATTTTTCATGCAATTGTAATTAAAGTGTACCTATGTCTTAATAAATAATTGTCAATAGACCTACCAAGCCACGTAGTAGTTTTTGTCGTTAATTAAATAAATATTTTCAATATCAAACTGAAATTACCACATGGCTCTATGCAAAAATGTAAATCGAACGAGAATTTTTCACCGGGTACTCGATACTGGTAAAGACAGGCCTATTTGTGATTTAGGTCGCCCGGTTTCTCTCCAGAAACAGGACAATAGCCATGCACTTCGCGATGCATTTCTGTACGTGACTGCTTGATGAATTCATTCCATTAGAAAGGGGTTGACATATGATTCTCCGTTTGAGTTACTTACCGCCATGCTGCACTAATTACAACGCTCTATCTGGAAGACGTTTGTGATTGTACGTTTCATTTGGAAGTTGTGGTAACGATAAGTTTGTTCTAGTACGTAATGTGTTATTTCTAACTAACGATTCAAATTATTCGACCCAGGTATTTAATGTTTACGGATATAATATTCATTCATAATATTATATAAGAAAGTAATGAATGAAAATGAAACTATTTCAACACGAACAATAATATAATACTAACAAAGCAACATGCTTAGATATATTATATATATTTTTTAGAATAATTATTAATAACCATGTCCTTGTTTTTTCGTACAAAGTGGTTGTTAGTAATTTTGAACAATCACAAATACCCAGGCTTTGAGAAAAACACATAAATATTGTGTCCTGACTGTGAATCGAACCCAGAACTCTTAGGTGAAGGGCAAGCGCCTTACACACTGCACCACGAGATCCGCCTCATGCTTAGATATTGTTCTTATTAATTCATTAAAACAAAAGTATAAAATAATGGCTATTCTTATGGTATTTAAACATATATTTACCTTTTTAAGCAATCATTTAGCTTTGACAATGCCTTCAAATTACTAATGTCTACAGTAGAGACTGATCATTGCAATGGACAGAATTTTTAGAAAGGTTAAGAAAAGGTTACATAGTAGGTAATCATTTAGCTTTGAAAATGCGTTTAAATGACAAAATTCTGCACTAGAGACTGAGTATATCATGGCAACAGACGTTCAAAATTGTTTAATACAACGCGTATTTTATTCAGATAGTAAAATTTATTAGGTATTATATATTATGCAAGTACTTACCAAAATTGTGCGTTTGAAGTTATATTTTAAATGCTAAAAATAATGTGAGGGGCACTGAGATAACGTAAATAACGATTTTCGTTCCTAAGAGAAGGATAATAATATAGACTATTACGAATTAAACATACGTTATTTTTAATGAGGCTTAGTTGTACGCCATTTGTCCGATATATTGCGTCTTTCCACTGGATCCTACACACTTTGACAAAACCATATGTATTTTATTTGACCAGCCGCTGGAATGAACTCGCTACTAGAGGTGAGTTGGAAATACTGTCACCAGTTTGTGTACTCAAGTCTTGGATGAAACTACCCATACTCAGTATGTGTGGCCCAATAAACTTGTTTCAAAAAACTTGTGATGATATCATTGCGAGTCGCTCGCCAGTTGAACAATAGGTCATAAATTTTGTGTCGCAGCACATCCCTCATGGTGAGATGACGCACAGGTTTATTATGAGTGTTATGACCGCTCAAAACATATTGTTTAAATCAAAAAAAAAAACTATTGTTATTCATTTTATGAACAAGAATATTATAACCTAATAGAAAAACAACTCATAAATTTAAAATGTGTTTAAAATTTTATAATAAATGGGACATTTCGAAAAGCAGAGCTCACAGTATTTTTAGCGATTCTCTTAAAGCCGATATTTCAAATACTAACATGGAGTTGGTTTTAGTTCCAGTTGAGTATGAGACTTAACGTCTCATACGCACGCCAAACACTCTATATAGTATTCCAAATACTAGTAAGTATTTCGGTACAAGTTTCGATACTAAGTATTTTTTATACTGGTAGTATAAAATCGTATATAATCGACCAGTTTTCCCACCTCTACTCGCTACCCATGGCTTCATAGACAGCTTTTCTACCAACTCAGCTATCTTGGATAGTTACCTACTATTTTAAGGGAGAGTGCTATTTTATTAATTCAGTTATAATTGACTTGGTAGAATTACATTTTACAAAAAGGATAATATAAATTATGATTGTTTGATGCAGACTGAATAACCTGGAGAGACTGGTAGCTATGAGTAGCCTTCAGGAAAGGCTAAGCAAGCAAAGGATCGAAATGGGTGGATAATCTCGGTCTCTTAAAAGATGACTAAATTCCAAGTTGGTCACGATCCTCACCCATGAGGAAACGACCAATAAGAAGAGCGTCGATAGTTGTTTTAGCTATTTCCTAGCGACGAGATTGAACGTAATATTGTTAGTGAAGTAAAATGATATTATATGGTGTTCAGGTTTGAGTTTAAATCTAGAAAACTGAAGTCACGGAAGCTGAAATCCGGAAACGAAGCGATCAAGCTGCACCCTGAATTTGAACGCCATGAAAGAACATTAATTGATAGAATTAATAGCTTTTTAATATTGAAAATATTCAAATACGCTTGACTTTTAAACCATCCCTAATATTGAAGTATATTTAAATAATTTAGCGAAAAAAAAAGTATTGCTGATGATGATAGCGACGTTAAAAAAACTATTGTACGTAGGTACTTAAAACTTTGTCATGAGTATGATAAAATATTTTTTTATAAAAAAATCGAGTTTAATGACTGTGTTTTATCAACTAGGTACTATAAAAATGTACATCATACTAGTATGAACGTGCAAAAAATAGCAGCAATGTTCAAACTATGAATCATGATAATTATTTTTATCATGGAACATTGTAATAATATAATAATTTTAAAACATTTTATTATTACGAATAAAAATTACAAACAATAATTAGCTAATTAGCAGCTTAATTATTAGTACATTTCTTATTGGAAAGATTTCACCGAAATATTAAATAATTGTAAAGGAAATTACATTTACCCAAATTTCCGGTTTAAAACGAATTCTCATGGATTAACAGTTAAGAATTATTATTCACTTGTTTATTTGTATAACTCAGTTTACAAATATATTCACATTTATCAAGTACACAAACCGTGTATACGGTGTAGGTACTATAGGAGGCTGAAAAAAAATACGTAAAGTCTATATAGATGGCCGTAAAATGGACTGGACATAGCACTCAATGAACAGATGACTACTTAACAAATACTCTCGTACTGTGGTATTAAAATAGCATTATATAATATGTAACATTATTTACACTAACCTTAGTTCTTATTCTCAAATAGCAGCAGGGTGCAGAATACAACACAGAAACGAAACCACAAATACCAATATACATACACATTATTTTTTTAATGCAGCTGGTATTAATAGCATTGTCAATTTTAATTCTGTCTATACTTAATAACAGTTCTATAATGATATTACCTTGGCAGCATTAATTGAGAAAAACTAAAGGAGTATAATATGAAAGCCGCTCGTCACATCCTGTATATAATACAGGGTGAGGTGTAGGAACTTCCTTTTTTGAAAATGAAACAAAAGACTGTACAGGTTTCAAAGTTTTTTATTCTTATTTTTCATCTGTCACACAAAATTCAACATTTGATTTTACACCGTTTTAAAAATAATATCTTGTAAATATCGCCCTCCATTGTCAACACACTGATTCAGTCGAATTCGGAAGTTTTTGTTCATTTTTTCAAACATTCCGACCGGTATATTGGTAATTTAGGCTCGATTTTGTTCTATAGGTCGTCCAGGGCTTGTGGACGATCGTTATAAAACCAAGAATTTGAGATAATCTTACTGGAAATAATCACAGGGGGCTTAATCAAGCGAGCACACTGACCAGTTTACGTTCCCTCTCAAGGAGATCAGCCGCCCGGGGAAGGCTTGTCTAAAAAAAATCATTGAAACCCTGGCGATGTGGGCTCTGGCCACATATTGCCGAAACCACACATTTTCTAGCTCCATTTCTTCGAGACCATGCAAAAAAACACCTGGACCATTGTCAAATAATGGTCTGAATTCACGGTTACAGCACAACCGTTTTCTTGAAAAAACTAAGGGCGGATGATCCCTACTCTTGAAATTGCACACCATAACGTGACACGATCCAAATGAAGGGGTCTCTCATGAAGTACCCTGGAATTTGTTTCACTCCAGTATCGTATATTCTGTTTGTTAACACAGCCACTATGTATGCCACAATATGAAAATGTACATCGCCAGAGAAGAACACAAGTACGTCGTTGGGTAAGGTGTCAATCAGCAGTTTACATGATGTTTGTCGGGTTACATAATCACAAACCTTAAATCCAGCCCCTCTCATTGAGCCCTTTTTCTCTCCTCTGTGACCTCCACTAACTTCACCATGCCGTTTTAAATAAAGGAAGTTCTCACGTCCCATCCTGTATGATATTACTTTTTCGTTCCTATTGATTGTTATTGACATAATTCGGCGTAAATAGTATACTACAAAAGTATACGAATTGTAATCAGTAATCCAAGTTTCTTCTTTACCTGTCGTCGATTAATTTTTCGGTTATAATATTATAATATTTTATAATTTACGTTTAATTCTTGATATTCTTCGAAGCCATGACGTTGAAGGAACGAACAATAATAAAACTGTGGCTTTTAAGGTGTGGCTTTATCGGCGTACCATGGAGATGTCCTAGCTAGACTGATCACGTTACTTATGATGATAAAATGAAAGGTAATTATATTTGATAGATATTATCAAGAGCAGAAATCTACGTACTTTCATATTTTCGTAAATGATTTACTCTAATTAATAATGCTGGGAAACGTAGAAGGTAATAGATCATAGATGTAGTGAGACCATCTTGGCTACACAGCTGTTGGGTTTCGGGAATTTCCCGATGGAAATGCTCGAGAAATTTTCGAGATTTTAATTCCCGAATCTCGAGAATTGAAATTTTTAACATTTCGTAATTTTTAATCTTTCCCCGGGATTTGTGATTTCTTTATTATCAAATAATAATTGAAAAAAAACGATTTTCTATATGAAAAAAGTGGACAGAAAACACAAAATGTTCAAAGACTGATCGAGGCATTTAACACAATTAAGCCAACGTTGACTCAAAATGAGCGCAATTTTTGCAACATCAGGAAATTTTGTGTCTCAACGTACGCGATTGTCAGACGCAGCGATTGATAGTCTGTGTTTTTTGAAATCCTGTTTTAATAAGTAATGTTTTGAATTACTTTTGTTTTCCTACTTCTATTTTGTTTGTCCTCTTACATGAATAAATAAAAATCATATTTTTCGAATTTGTCTGTTTTTATACTGATTTTAGGATTTTTACAGGTTTTTTTAAAATTTCCCGATATCTCGAGAATTCTCTTCTGGAAATCCCGAATCTCGAGATTGTGATTTTCTCGGGAAATACCCAACTCTATCAGTAAGTATTTTAATGTCCAAGATATTGGAAATCTGATACGACTGGTTTAGTATAAAGAAGTTTACCTACTGCATGTTGGTAGTAAGCCTATAGTTAGTAGAAGACGATACCAAAAGAAGACTTGGTATTAACCACATATTATAAAAAAAACCATTTACGATACCTACGTGTTTTGTTTACTTGGGTGAGCTTTATTTAGTATTAAGTTCATTGCATACTGAAAACTTAGTGATAAACATCTCTGGAAAAAGTAAAATATTATAATTATAGAAATATATATATTACAATCACTGACAACCACTCATGTCGAAAAAACTAAGCCGATGGTCAGTTAGTCGCACCTAGAGGCGCGGTTACTGGGTGGGGCCGCGCACAGGTATGCGTGGATCGTGTAAACACGCTCACACGTTTATCCCATACAATTAAATTACTCATTAAAACAAAAATGATACCCTTATAATTCATAAACAACCCTCAGACCATTACCATAACCCGCCGCATGCCGTTCATAAATTAAGTCGCCGTGTTTTTACACACATGCACCTCTTGATGGGGAGGATTTCATTTTCACGTGTGTGACACTATTACTAGGAATTTCGTTGATAATATATTATATTTAACAAACGTGAAAAATATAATTTAATGTCACCTCTCTACAAAAGGTCAACCATCACCTACCTATATCTGATAAGTATTTCATAAATTATTTTGGTACTGTTCGGTTATCAGGAAAAGAGCGGAAAACACATTTTGAAAATAGCCGATAAACTGGATTATTTGTTAGGTTAACCTAACTAAACCTAACCTAACCCAACATAACCTAACCTAAACTAACCCAAACTAACAAATAATCCAGTATATTGGGTATTTTAAAAATGTGTTTCCGCTGTATTCCTCATAACCGAACAGTACCATTATGTTTTATTTCGTCAGATATTAATACTATATAACTTTCTATATAAATATTGATCCGCTAAATAAAAGATGGGCTTACGTAAAATACGAGTGTTTTTTGAGAATTATCATATTATCTCCTTTTGTATTATCATCTTTTTTAGCACTACCACTCTTGATCGGATTTTAGTTCGAGATTTTACTCTCAGGATATGCATACATAGCCCACCTTACTGGTAACTCCTTTATTCATTGGCAATCGGCATTCTATACACGTTTTATTCGGGTCTAGGATGATTTGGCGCCGGGACAACTGGATGCCACGCATTTTGAAATTAAATATACGTTAGGTACTTATAGGTACTTTTAAAAAAATATATTTAATAATATTATTTATATATAAATTATCATATTATGATTTAATAGTTGATGAGAATTTAAATATGCATACGTAAATAATGATTTAATCGTGCATATGTTTAAGTTCCAACGAAAAAAGAGTTTTTTATTTTATATATAGCCTTAGGCATGGTAATTCTCAATTCGCAGTAAAAAAACATTATGTTAAGAGTAAAATGAATTAAAACTACTAAGTAGTAGATAAAAACTGATTAAAATTCCTCGTCTACGTTCTGTATACGTGTCTACGACAGTGCAGCGTCCAATTGTCCTGGCGTCCAGTTGCCCCATTTCCTTTTATTCCAGTACAGTTTTTGCATTTTTATATGCCACGGCGTGATCTTTTCGCCCACTTAAAATGAATACCTATTTTTTTTTAATTTTATTATATTGCTCAATTTATTGAAAACTGTATCATCTTTGTATTTTTTTTACAACTCGTACTATTTAAATTTATACATCATGTTGTAAATATCTTGAAGTATTCTTGTTCTTATTGTGCCATCCCTTAGCGGAAGTCGGCCACCATCAAGGTGATCTTAGATGTGTCGTCTGCTACCCGGAACAGTTCCATCCTCGTACCAATCATGGAGGTTATTACGCTACGAAATGCGGCGCCATCATCTGCTACGCTTACCATTGATCTTTCCTTGAATGACTAGTTGGAAAATGCTATATTTTTGTCCTGTTACAATGTGGCCGAGGTACTCTAGTTTCCTGGTTTTGATACTACGCAGAAGTTCTCGTTCTTTCCCCATTCGATTGAGAACTTCAACTTTTGTCATCCGGTCAGTCCAAGGAATTTTAAGGACGCATCTATACAGCCACATCTCAAAAGTTTGAATTAATAATGTGTTATGTCAATTGCTTAGTTTTTATGTTCATCGTGTTAGTCGACATGAACTGAGATCTTAGAAGAGTGCGGGAGACACAGCCACTATTCTGAAATTAATGATATGATCTAGCGCTGCTTGGTTTCATCGGGAGTTCCGTCAAGGCAGAAGCCACTTGCTGTCTGCCGATAGGTTGGCAGACGGTCTGGTAGTATCACAATAATCCTATCAAAGGAAGGGAAATGTATAGTTTGGGATGCCACTGCGGGATCTCATATGAATAAATCAGATGAAACGACAGGTTTTAGGTTTACACATCGGCTTATAATGTGGGTCTCAAGTTCAAATTATTTGTCTGGCAAATACACATATTGTTTTTCAATTTATTTTTGGAGTCTAACTGGGCGTCTTACGTGGGCAAAGTCGGCGAAGCGTTGAGTGGCGCGCGCAACTCAAACGTATAACCGTGTGTGAAAATATTCTTAGACGAAGTCTTTTTTTAGTTATACATTTATACGGTTATAGGTTTGAGTTGCGCGCCGCTTAACGCGCCGCCGAACGCGTTTACCTAAGACGAGTGGTAATAATTTGAACAAGTGGCTAACATCAATTTCTCATCAAAACAAAAATCTGTCAATATAACCTCTTCTCTGTGGACCTCTGTGGAGGCCCACACGATATTATTAGAATCGTGCAATGTCAAAATAAAGCAAGAAAGATTCAAGGTATAGAAGGAAATATTTTATTACTACGAAACACTTTTTTTATATTCAGGGGTATTTATAATTAATATGTACTATATTATTTTATACTTTTACATATGGACCAAATGGCTATTTTCTTTATACCCTTTTTGTTGTTATTATTGCGTATAATGTTATTTTTATATGTAATAATGTTATCCCTACTTAACTATCAATCTATGCTAATAAAAATTGGTCGTTTTGTTAATGTAAAAAAATGTAAAATGTGAAAAAATGAATATGTATAGTATAAAATAAATATCAAAGATTAGATATTCACAATTCAAAAATTTAGTTCTAACGCTCCGTTATTATAGTGCCGAAGCGTTTTTTATCATTCTAGTTGACCACTGTTAACTTTTAAATCTTTCGTTTTAATTTCCTCCTGTTATTTGCGGTTAAATTTACGGCTAGAAAAAAGCTGTATCACTTTGTGCATGCACTAAAGACACTTTTCAGTACGATTTATAGTTCTTTGTACCTAGTTATATGGGTGCACACTTAGCTAGCACATTACTTTTTTTTGTTGTGACAATACTGTCGTAGGGCCAACATTTTTTTTCTAACCAAAATATTTTGGTGGTATTCCATAGTTTTTTTTTTTTTAATAAATATATTTATTCATAAATATTTTTAAGTATATACCTACATAATTTCTAACGTATGTACGTACGTAATAAAATTATCCAGGACAATTCAGTAGTTATTAAAATTATGTTTGTTCCAAAGTCGGTTTGATCTATCACCCAATTTTTGACTATTTATAAACGGCAAATGCATTCTATAATGAAAATATCAATAGGTTCGAATATAAATGTGAATAACATTCATAAACTCATACTTATAAGAACAGTTAGAAAATAATGTAGTAAATTAATAATAACATATATTACAATAATTAGGTAAATTTGATATAGGTACTTAAGGGCGGACGTGCTGTGTAAAGGTTGAATATTAAAAGTTTTCATAATAATATTTTAGACCTAAGCCTATTTTAAATTTGTTGACGTTATAGGAAAGATATAGGTACATGTGATTATTATGCCCTATCTTTTGTCATTATATAAATTAATATTCTATACTATTATGTTTATAAAATATAATAATCCCAAAAAAATATCATATTACTGTTTTATTGTAAATACGTTATATTTTGGCACATCATTTATATTATGTACATCTTACAAAAATTAAAATAAAGAATTAGAGAGTACATACTCAACAAAATATTTATTTACTGAAAAGCTTGATTGACTGAATATATATGGTATTGAACATGTCAATATACACAACAACTATTCAAAAGAAATTAAATCTTTCATATTATTCAAATATTGCATTAAAATGTTTGATTTACAAAAATCAACGTCAAATGAGTCACGATATTTATTTATCAAATGGAGATACTAGACTGGATTATAGTCAAGATCTCGGAGTAGCTAAAGAATGAATAAATTGTCGTTTTAAAATCTAATATTAAAATATAAGCAATCAAACATTATGTAAAAATATAATGAGAACAGTGAAAAGATTTCTGAGTGAGTTAAGCTCACATTAAAAAAAATATAGCCTACGTGAATTCATATTCACGAAAGTGTAATATGCTACGAGTATATTTGTTTGCAACGCATCTTCACTATTAAGATCGTGGCCCCCACACCATGAAGCAGGCCCCCAAGCCAGACTCTTTGGTAGGCCCCCTACATATCAGTAAGATTAAAGACAGTATGGCGCTCTACAGTAACGTTTTCCAAATGGTGTTCGAGGCAAAATTAAGAGTATTTAGTATACTTTTTAGCTATTCTTAGTATCTTTTAATACATCCACTTAAAATTATTGAATTGTCGAGTATCGACACAAATCAAAAATTGCATCGCATAACTACATGTTTTAAAACCATAATCAACATTAATATATGAATTAAATTAGCGAGGCGCAGGCGACTTTTTTACTATCTCATTTATATGGTTGACCCACGACGCCGGGCGCCTAGGCTAGAGTCCTGTCAGCCATCTCCCCTTGTAGGAACCATGATAAAAATGTTAATCACACGTCTTTGTTTTATTTATTTGATTGTCATCAAATGCACATGAATCTACACTCTGGTGGCGAAAGTACGCTTATCCTTCAAAGGGTTCGGGTTTATTTTTTATGAAGTCACAAAACATATACCCATATGATTTTTTCAAGCGTTTATATTTGTGTGATATAATATATCACTAGGAGCAGTAATGGGCCTCGTGGTCTGTAGTAGTTTTAAAAATACTAACAAGAATGGCAAAATTATAATTTAAACCACGCATGAGTCGAAAAAGTATTCAGTTTTTTTTTATTTTTGAGTGTAGATAAAAGTAATGTATTTAAGTATTAGAGGCACGCACACTGTGATAGCTTGTAAGCTCGCGGAGTCATTATGCAGCGGACGACAATGTTTTTATTATTATTCCAGAAATTATTTTTTTCATTAGCTAATTGAAGCCTAACAACGAGTCTTGCTCGCATACTACCGTATATACCTATACTGGGTTATTCAAATCTGCTTTGATATTATTCAATAAAATTGTTTTATTTTAATATTTTAAAATAAAAAAAAATATATTTTAAATTACCATAATATTATGCATGTACCTACCTATAAACATGACTAAATGGGCATTGTTTCCAAATGAGGCTGTAATATAAAAAAACCATTGGTGACAAAAAATCAGCTGATGTGCATTATAATATTAGATAAAAATGGTTTATCATACCTAGGTCTCATCTCAATATAAAATTTAAATAATTTACATAGGTAATATAAATATTTATAATACCATTTCCATAGAAGTTAGTATCTAGATACTATGTTACAATTTTATATAGTTCTGAATTTCTATCGAATCAGCTGGCTTAGTTTTTTCGTCAGCCCAATATATCTTTGATATATATAATTTTGAAAATACTTCTGAGAAAATATTATAAAATTATAACCAATAGATAAAATCTTTTTGAAAAAAGGAAGACACCCCGCAGGAATCGAATCTGTTTCTCTTGGGTATCACGCCCACGCATATAGACCACTATTCTTAAGGAGTCATACTTAATTTCGACAAATTTTAAGTAATGGATTTTAATACTCTGTGAAGCGTTTTCCAAATTGAGCTACTATTGGCAATCGACTTTTGTATTTTAAATTAAAGTAGGTATTACTTTAATAATTACTAACCGACGTCACGGATCACTCCAAGATTTTTTGTTGTAACTCACTTGAATTTGCTAATAATTTTTAATTAACATTTTTTTTATCTTCATAATATATCTTTGATAGAAAATAATTTTTATTTGCGTGTTTTATAAACAATATTTTCTTTTAATACATGCACGCTCACGATGGTCGAGCAGCCACATGCTTATAATGTCAAGTGCTCTAGATTTAAATCCCGGATTTGGAAAAAAATACATGTTATTTTTCAATGTATGCTAGGACTATGAACATAATAGGTTGAGTAAGTATCTAAAATCTATTTCTCGTATAGCAATAATCTGTTAAGAAACCTTTTCGCGAAGCTACGCAGATAAACATACTAGAATTATAGAATTAATTTTTAAAAAATACGCCCATAAAAGATTCTTTACAAGGTACAAGCAGCATAATATATTTATTTTAAATATACCAACTAAGCTTATTTAAATCCAGAAAACATACTTAATATTTTTTAAATGGTGCCGTAAAACATTTCTCAACTCTAATAACTTTCACCATCTTCTTCTTCTTCTTCCACGGCGCTACATTCTGAGGTGGGATTTGGCCTCCTCTACAACCGCTCTCCACTCACTCCGGTCACTCGCCACACTTCTCCAGTTACCGGGTCTTCCTATATGAAGCCAGTCCAATTCTACCGCGTCAGCCCATCTCCTTCTTGGACGGCCTCTGGGTCTCTTCCGTTGGGGTAGCTACTTCGTCATGATCCTTAACGCTCTAACTTCAGGCATTCTCTCCACATGTCCCGCCCATCGTAGTCTTTGAGACTTACAGTATCTTATGATTGTTTGCTGTTCAAACTTTCACCATCAAATTATTTAAACTAAAACGAATTCCAATAGTAACTATCCAAAGGTCCAAACCCGTACAAGAGATACAGGACTTATCCCACATTTGTTAGTATTATATTATATTATACTAAACCTACATATTATATAGTGGCTATTGTTTCGTTTTCAAATAATAAAATTTTAAACAAATTTATGAAATACACTGTAATTTAGATGAAAACCAGGAGGGGCTATTTATTCATAGTAATAAACACGAAACACGAAACGGGGTGGGGGCGAATGCACTCCCAGCACCCCCAGCACCCCACTCGCGGCCGATTGTTGACCTTAAATGTCCATCCCTTTTTTTATTCGCAAAAGAGTGACAATATTAATTTCCACCACTACGCCACCCCTGTGTGCATAGATATTGTTTTGACCAGAACCGAAGTGGAAGTAAGTTTTGTAAGATATCTAGTATATAATAGTATCTTTACAGATTTTTGCGTTAAATCATAAACAAAATTCCCGTTAATACTTACGTAAACTTAATTGGGGATGGGACAACTGGACGCCAAGACAATTGGACGCCGCACTGTCGTAGACACGTTTACAGAACGTAGACGAGGAATTTTAATCAGTTTCTATCTACTACTTAGTAGTTTTAATTCATTTCACTCTTAAAATAATGTATTTTATTGCTGATTGAGAATAAGCATACCTTAGACTTTATATAAAATAAAAAAACTCTTTTTTCGTTGGAACTTAAATATGTGCATGATTAAATCATTATTTACGCGTGCATATTTAAATTCTCACCAACTATTAAACCATAATATAATAATTTAAATAAAAATAATAATATTAAATATTTTTTTAAAAGTACCTATAAGTACCCAACGTCTATTTAATTTCGAATTGCGTAGCGTCCAGTTGTCCCGGCGCCAAATCGTCCTAGACCCACTTAAATAGTGGATTACTATATTGTCATATCATATAGGATCAAACATGATAATTTACTACCTAATATATTATTTTGTTCCTCAAATTTAATATGATTTATTAGAGAATTCGAGAACTGGAGTTACAATTTTTTTTTGAAATCTTTCTTACCTACAATTAAAAATGAAAACAATTATAAAAGGGGTGTATTGATCGATATGAAGGTCCAGTATAATTATTATGATCTATCCTAGTGCAGTCTGCAACGCCTAGCATGATAGTAGGACATAACCCTATCTGACTCCGGTCGTGAACCCGATCCACGAACGGAATTATGATATAGCATTCACTATTCTCATGCAAGGATTTGATTATGGCGATGATCTTGGGAGATGTCTCGTATGCTCCCAGTATCCTCCAGAAAGAGGGGCGGTGGAAAGCCTTCTTCTAACCATGAATCAGCAGGCAAATGGACTGTTTAGATTACGACTCTACTGGAGAAAACATCAAAGGCTAGAGACCATAATATGGAGAAGAAATATAAAAATTAAGAAAAATAAACAAATTACTAACTTTGTAGTTTTTTCTTTATTGTATCAATTACGCTGTTTTAATGCAACTTTTTACAGTTTTATATCGTGCTTATTTTGTAATGCAATTAAAAATTGCAGACGTGTTAATTTACTAGAATACGACAATCGTAATATGATAAAATTTGTGATGCAAATATCTTTGCGGCGGAAACTTAATTCCCAACTCGCTCCAGAGATGTCGTTTTATTTTATTACGTTAAATTATACACCTTTTTGTGAAACAGGAGTTACTATTTAAATTGACGCCTGCGTACATGGTTAACTATTTACTCTATAATGCCGACATAACTTAAAAAAATAATTACAAGATAAAAAGAACTTTTTATATACAACGTTTTTAAATTTTCTGTTAAATCATATAAACTTGACTTGAGTAGCTTAAACGATCAAAAAAATTTGTACTTGATAGAATTATACTGAAATGTCATTTTGACATGTCATATTGATTTCCATAGTAACGCACGTATATATTAATAATTTAGTTGCTAGGACCCCAGACCCCTAGCAACCAATAATGGTGTCGAAAGAACTTTTCATACAAAACAGAATTAACTGAAAATGAATTCAATTCTACTTAAAAATGGCTAAAAGTATTAAAAATAATGCATTGCAATCGTGTTCTGATATATTCTAAAGGTTTCAAATGTCTAGCTAGTCGGGAAGTTAGTTAAAAATCAATTGCAAGATTTGTACCGGACAAAGAACCACCGGACATATAAGAATACGAGCTAAGAAAAACGTTGTAATAATTAATAACATACCAACAAAAATATCTGTTTATTTTTGTGACGATGATTATAATTCAAATCTTTCTCTTCTTTGAATATGTTATTTTTAGTTTATATCATAAAGCACAAAATGATCTTTTCAGAGCTAGGTAGATATGTAAACTAGCTGAAATTCCTTTTTTTGTTAAGCTATCATAACTGAGGATCGTAACGCGAATGACTGTCGGATACGTCACAGCTTCACTCTTCATAGAACTCACCGGCGCGCAGACCCTCAACAGTCTTGATTTGATTCATTTTACGTAAATAGACTTTTCTACTGACCGTTCTTCGACCTGACTATATGATGCATCTAGGTTGTTGATTTATAGTTTTTCATACGGCTTTCTGCAGGCTATCTGACCAAAAACTCGAATGTCCAGTTCAGGCAAATACAAACGGTCTATATTAAATGACTACGTGTTTTGTAGATTTTATTCCAGTTCAATAATTAATAAATTCTATTTTCAATACATAGAAACTCCAGAAGCATTTATTTTTAAATAATGTTGGTAAGTCAGTACAAATTTGTGTTGTTTCTCTTTTATAGGTATAATTTCTGAAAAAAAAATCTTAGTATAAGAAAAATAATTATAAGACATTTTAATGGACTTGGCAATATTTTACGAAAATTCAAACTGCCATTTTTGTTTCTTAGCCCCTCAATATTGTATGTAATTCGTCTAATGTTTTTTTAATATCAAACTTACATTATATTAATTATTAAAATAAAATATGTTATATTTTTTCCGCATAATTTATTCATGATTAGGGCCGGTTTCGTCAGCATCAATAGGATTTTGCCAACGTAATTTAATAGCGCCTGTACACATGATTGGATTTACTGTCAGCAACAGTGGTTATTTTAAACTATCGTGACAATAACTTACTGTTAACACGTAAAAGTGCTGAATGTCTCTCCAATCTCATTCTTCAAGAGTAAGCGAGATGTTGTCATTTTATAGTACTATTTTACAGGACGTATTGAAAATCGGTTAACGTCAAAATGAGTAGTTTTTTTTTTTACCGGCAGGTTTGCCATTATCATTCTACTGCGCAAGCGCAGATCTCATTGCGCATAAAAAATCAGAACAACAATTCAGAAGCTTCTGAACTTGGATTCATGCACGAAATCTTGCCAACTACAGGATAATACATGTTTCCCCATACATTTTCTTACTGTGCACATTAAATCTATGCACGTGTAAACAGGGTATAATATAAATAAGCGTGTACTAATTAAACTCACCACATGATTTTCCTCCATTACCCGCCACATCGTTACATCTTTGCATGCATATATATATAGGCAACCTTTAAATTCGCCCTGGGAGTGTTCCAAGAAGAACTTTCTGAGACGCTGATTTTTAATGAAATGTATTAAAGTGCGCTAGATGCCTAATTTGACTTCTATATTATACTTCACCGAAATGAGAAATGACTTTATTTTACGATGTATCGTGCTAAATTACTTTATTTTTTTATTATCAGTATGTGTACAAATGTATGTTAGTGCAGTGTATGTACCTGCACATGTCACATGGGGTAATCGCCGGATGCTCACGGATAATAAATAACCATTTCTTTGTCATAGGCAATCGTTAGAACATCATAAAAATAATAAATTCGTTAATTTAACCAGCTAGAACGTTCTGGCATGCAAACGGCGTCTAACCGCCAGTGCCACGGACCACGGACGTGCAGGCAGGCACTTGTTTCTACGCCGAATTTTATGAATGTTTTTTTTGTTTGTTGAAATTTTTTTTTAAATAAATAAAATAAACTGTTTTACTTTCCTAATAATATCTATTTTACAATATTATTTACTCCATTAAACCCATGTATTTTCAAGATTGGACGTACACAATATTAACATTAAATGTCTTAAATAGAATAAATTACACTAGACATTTTTGGCGGATTTTTCAATGTTATTTGTATAAATAAAAAAAATATTAACCATCGAAAAAACGTCAATCCCAGGATCATCAAATTGTAATCCTTCAGCTCTGTTTTAGCTCAGGATTGGATTCCCTAGTCTGGGGCCAGTCAAATTAATTTCACCTATTCACAGTACAAAATTAAAACTTGCGTGGGAAACTTATAATCATGCAGTCAACTATAGTGGCTTACACTATTTCACAGGCTAGATGGCATAATAAGCTGAAACATATCACGGTTGTGGCGCCACAATTCCATAATGAACCAACCATGCATACGAAAATATCAGAATTTCTGTTTTAAGCCATTCGGTTTTATTAAAATACATTCGATCAAATTTTTGAGAAGATATGAAATAATAACGGAACGTATGAAATATTAAAATAACTTTAATATTTAACTTACTTAACGTGTTAATCCTTAAAGTTGGAGTTTTATTGAATATGTTCTACATCTATGCTATATTGTCAGGATTAAGGTAGGGATTTGGGATAAAATAATTATTAGCGTATAATGAAAATAAATATTAGTTTAGTAAGTATGTTTGGTCTATAGCGTCGTGGGTCCCAGGTTCGAATTCTGGGTCTGGCAAGTACACTTATTGTTTTTCAATTAGTGTATTAGTCAGAGTATGGACCTAATTAAATCATTAACACATTCAC
Source organism: Rhyacophila brunnea (assembly GCF_057557595.1). Lineage (NCBI taxonomy): Eukaryota > Metazoa > Arthropoda > Insecta > Trichoptera > Rhyacophilidae > Rhyacophila > Rhyacophila brunnea. Next base: position 37,395,815 of record NW_028232837.1, on the reverse strand, counting down.
TGCTGACCAGATAATTCCTAATTAATTACCACATTTAAATAGCATGCTAATTATATGTAATGGCCATCTAATGCGTATGCGCTTAGCGCGTCTATAGAAACCTCTACTCTATGGAAGCCCATATTATGATCTTATTAGGATCGAACATGGTCGGAAAAAATGTACAATTTTTTTGAAGGTTAAGAAAACAGACACCTACCTATTTTAGTTTTCTCGCCAATTGTCATGCCTTGAGAAGTTGTAGTTAAGAAAGAAATAGTCACATATTTTAAGCCCATATTCATTTTTTATGCGGAGGATTTATTTACAGGCTAAGAAAGAGGGTCAAAAATTTATATAAATAAAAAAAAACTGCATACTTGACAATAAATTGGTATAAAAATAACTGGTAATGCACGGTTCGTGTAATGGGTGAATTGCGAAAAATATTCTCACAACCTGTAGGTACTTTTTATTATTTTATTTATTTATATTTACAATGTTTTTCTTAGGTCGTATTCTTATTTGTCTGGTGGTTGTTTGTCCGGTACAAATCTTGCAATCAATTTTAACTAACTTCCTGACTAGCTGGACATTTGAAACTTTTAGAATATATCAGAACACGATGCCAATGCATTTTTTCAATACTTTTAGCCATCTTTAAGTAGAATTGAATTCACTTTTAGTTAATTCTGTTTTATATGAAAAGTTATTTTAATACCATTATTGGTTGCTAGGGGGTCCTAGCAACTAAATTATTAAATAATATATACGTGCGCTACTACGGAAATCAATATGAAATCATATTGATTGAAAACATCCGCCCTTAATGCACAGATTGGCGCAACACCAATAGTTATACGGGTTCTAATCATGTCGAGGTTTGTATTTTTTTATAATGGGTATAATATATCTGATGGGTTTTCAAGTTATGCTTGTTCAATATGGAATGTTACATGTGAATTATTCATTGCATAAAAGAAATGGTTTATTAATATAAATACTTTTCAACAATATTAATGAAACATCAACTATATTAGAAATGTTATTATAATAATGTTTATAAATACACATTGTTGTCATCTACAGATTTCTGTTTTATTTTATCTCATCGTTCTTCTTAGCATAGTTGTACTAACGTCTTAGTTAAGGTTAGGTTATGAACAATATTCTGTAATTACATGTTAGGTTATAATTATTTTGCTTTTATCTATTTTATAAGTATTTATAACACTATAACCATCATTATAGTCATCAATATATAAAATGTTTCGATTCATTTTTAATCATAACAATGTAATTAATATTGTAATATCGTAGTATTGTAATGACGAATTACAAAATATTGTAATAAGTATAATATATAAAAGCTCAGATGTGACAATTGAAAGCTCCGGCTTAATGATATGATAATAATGAAATCATATCATCCTAATGTAACAATGAATGTTAACAACTTGATACACACTGGAACTAGTATTAGTACTACATAAAAGGTCTGACTTTTCCATCGCAATCTAGGGTTTAATGAGAGGATAGTAATGAACCAAGCTGTCACGTCATTGTAAACTTTACACAATGCCGTCAGCACTTCATTTCGGTGCAGTGGCATGTCGAATAGTTTTCAGCAGAATTGTAATTTGTGGAACTCGTACAACCCGATTCTGACACCAACAACTATGTTACACCAAAAAAGATCGTTCTATACCTAGTTTTACTAACTTTTAATAACAATTCAACCTTCAAATTGCGCAAATTTTTCTTCTGCGTATAAATTACACGGGGTAAATTCAATTATTGTCACCGTTATATTTTCCGACTGCTCTTACACGAAACCTACTGCACAGTTTTTTTTCGCTCGACGTCGCTTTAACTAAGTCATATTTTCTGTCAAAATCTCAGAACTTCACGCTTATGTGGTATATTTATAGAACTCAAGAAAATGTATTGTAAGTTGGCGCATTGTCACGTGGCAATATTGTTTATAGTTGCCATGGTAGATGACGTTAATAAATCATAAGTATGGTTAACTCGAATTATTTGGACTTAGTTAGGATATTCAAAATAAAAAATATTGTTCGATGTAGCTTAGCTGACTTTCTGTACATAATATAATATGTGTATATATATATATATATTTATGTATTTCCTCAAAGCCTGGGTATTTGTGATTGTTTAAAATTACAAACAACAACATTGTACGAAAAATCAAGGACATAGTCATTAATAATTTAAAAAAAAAACTTTGTCATTGACGGTCACTATCGACGATTCAAAAACGTAATTTTTTCAGTTTTTTTATGAATAGTTCTTTCATGGATCGATTCAAATATGAAATTATGTGTTTTTTTTAAATATTCACAATTATCCCAATGAGATTATTAATAATATATTATCATAATATTATTCAACATACAAATATTAATTCAACATTCAATTTTCAATTTTCACACGTTTCTATAATCATTTATCACCAAGTCAATGTTGATAATAGGTAGTTCTACGGTTTTGATGAGTACTTAAATTCTTAAATGCTTTAAAAAAGCCTCCTTAGATCATCCTAGGATATTTTTATGAGCCGCTTGCGTTGGAAAGAATGATGAGGTAGAGCAAGAGATTCTACTATATAGCCTTCTCAATGGTCGATGAGAAGCTGCCATATGGGGATATGCAGGACTTCGTAGCTTAGATGACGATAAATCGAATACAAACTAGACTAATTCAAACTAACGATAATATTAAGAAGTGGGAAAACTCCGATAACCCTTCAAAGAACGAATGAGGTGCTGAATAAACCATGGTCTACCCGCTTGTTGAAACCAGCTGCACCATCGATGATATGTTTGACGCCAATAACGTAGTCATCATGGTGGACAAGGCATAGTCGGGAAGAATCTATGCGCATTTGTTATATGGATATGACAGAAAAAGAACATTACATCATTAGTTATATTGGGGATTATGGTAGTGTTCCGTCAAGATAAAATGATTCAGAACACGGGCAGTGAACCTTTTTATACCTACCGCCCACTTTTGTATCTATGTTAGTAGTAAAATTTTCTAATCGCCCACCGGTTCTACAGTAATGGTGATTTATAAAATAGGGAAGTAACTTTACTTTATAAAATTTATAAAGCAAGTTAGTTAAAGCATATAATAATAATTACTTACCGAATACTTTATGTCAGACTTTCGGTAAGTTTGGCAGAATAAATCTTTATAAAACAACTTACTGCAGTTAAATCTATCTTTTTATTTATACTTTGCATAATTACTTAGAAGCATGAAGTCTGATGAAATTACATTTAATTAATTACATAACGTGAATTAAACTTATACAAAGGCGATATAAATAGTTTATTTTCTGAAATTTAAATTTTCACAGGGAATTTTATGAAAATATAAAGAAAATATTTTTATAACCCCTACCGCCCACCATGAAAGCTAGAACGCCTACTAGTGGGCGGTAGAGACCATGTTGACTACTATTGGTTTAGAAGCATCATACTATGCAACTTCCAGTAAGATAGGAAACAAAAGAATAAAAAATAATTCAGATTGATGTGCATATATACACAAGGTTTAAAAATACTTTTCACCCCTAATACAATATCAGGCGAATCTTATGATGTAGCAATTGCATGTTGAGTGAGATTGATTTAACTCAAAGTTACACCACTGCATATAAGGGAGAAATGAGAAGTATAGAGAATGGAAGTGGTGTGTGGCGTAGAAGCGTGGCTGACGGAAGCGAAATAATTCCGCAGCTCTCGGATGTGGAAGTGGCGCATTTCCTCAAAATCGCTTAACTTCATTGTCATTTTAAACTTTGCCACCCTCTACAAAGGGATATTTTGCTTCGCTTATACGTGAAAATTACTTTCCACAGTAAGATGTTCAACTCGAGACCACATAACATGTTTTATAATGTGACAGCTGTTTACTTTTATTGTTTACATTATTATCATCATCATAATCTCAGTTATTTTTGATTTAGTTTGTAAGTCTTTCATTCTCACGTACTTCCGACAAACTTGTTTATCTCATCAAACCAACAGACTTTAGCCATCTTTAAAATCTTTATAAAACTCTTGGTTAACATTAAAATTTGTTTAGCCATAATCGATTGTTAAACTGTCAATCTTAAGTTGAATTACGACATGTACCTAGAATGCAGTGTTTTTGTTCTTCATAATTTAGTTGATATACAATACTAAGGTGTATAGTTAAAAGCTTTCTGTTAGTCTAAAAAGTTTTGAAGAAACGTATTTTTAAATCATTCATTAACAAGCTTGTTAAACAACTTTCCTAATACATTATAATGGATTAACCTTAGAATTATTATTATATTTTAGACAAACACAAACGTGGAAAATCTTAAAAACATACATAATTTAAAAAATATAGATAATTACAAGATAAAAATAACTTTTTATATACCACGTTTTTAAATTTTCTGTTGAATCATACAAACTTGACTTGACTAGCTTAAACGATCAAAAAAAATTGTACTTGATAGAAATAATAACAAAATGTCATATTGATTTCCATAGTAACGCACGTATATATTAATATTAATAATTTAGTTGTTAGGACCCACTTAGCAACCAATAATAATTTTACTTTTTACGGATTTCTTCCGAAATAACTTTTCATGCAAAACAGAATTAACTGAAAATGAAATCAATTCTACTTAAAGATGGCCCTTTACCTATACCCAATACCTTTGTATTAAAAAATGCATTGGCATCGTGTTCTGATAATATATTCTAAAAGTTCCAAATGTCTAGCTAGTCGGTAAGGTAGTTAAAAATCGATTGCAAGATTTGTACCGGTGAAACAACCACCGGACAAATAAGAATACGAGCTAAGAAAAACGTTGTAAAAAAGGTGAATTGAGTGGGACTCATACTCATGTGTTTCACTTTTCAGGTGAGTACTTTGGCCTCTAAGTTATCGTTCCGTATTATATTAATTCATTCGGATTATTTCTTATATTTACGTTTAAACTAAGGTGATTAAATTCCACCAATTAGGAATTAATCTGTTTTATGATCAATTAAGGTAAATTACATTACTAACTTATTGTAATAAGCCATTGCCGACTGAAGTAGAAAGCTGATACATTCACTACCAACGACTGGTCCTACTTTTTCCGCCCCTCCCGTTGTTGTCTATGTATGAACTATCATTGCCTGTCATTGTTCTATAGAATGCTCATACTGACGCGTATGTCATGTTCACACAGGGAATGGTTTGATTTGAATAGATAAGTTACATGATAAATAATACACTAGCACACTAACACACCTTCTACAAATGTAATGCATAGATCAATGCTACACATTTTTTGGAAATCGATATTACCACCGGTTTATGTGTGAAGGACTAGTTAGACTTTGACAGCTGATGTATAACAGGAATATATATTATTTATTAATAACACTGATAGCTAATATATTTGATTTGAGAATTTTTTATAATTCAATTTGAAACGAGAAAGGACAAATCAATATGTCAAGCAATCTGGGATCTCATTTTAACAGCTGAAAAGTGGACCACTCGTTGCTTGTGCAAAAAGTTATGTCCAGGCTTTATTAATCTAAAGATGGCAGTAAATAAGCACAATTAATTATTGTTTGTCTGTCTTTTGAGAACATGATATTGGATCATGTTTAATAGTTTTAAGTAATCGAAGATTGAATTTAAATTTTTAAACAAAATACATGTTTGTTAAAAAACTGTTTGTTGCCTTTATTTTACTGTGAATATATTCGTTATCTCTAACATTCTACAGTTAATAAAAGGTATACAGTGATAAATATAGTGTGTTCTGAATAATTTGCGCCTTATTTTTAAAAACTCTAACTCGTTTCATGCATTCTATTATATTGTAATGTATAAATACACCGCAAATCTTCTGTAAATTTTGATAACCTACTTTGTATATTTTCTATTAGCAAGGATGTCCAGCAAGGCGATGTAATTACACCCAAATCATTGACAATCTAGGACAATCTATTCAGCTGACTTAGGGATATAGAGATCCAGTGCCGCATACTTCAGTCACTTGCGCATTGCACGCGTTTTTCTTGTCTTTACTTATGCTCTCACTTATGTCTCACTTATGCAGGTGGCTTACAAATAGGATTCATACATAAATATCTCTAAGAAAAACCTGATGTTAAACTTCTTTGCTAATCCCAAAATGACTCTAATAAATTATCTTTAAATTCAGAAGGTCAAAAAATCTTGAGCAGAATTATCTATATAAATATTTAGTCGCAGATATGACCTCCTTTTGATGAAAACTGCGTCCTCATGTAAGGCTTTTCAGGCACCAATAGCGAAGGCTGTGCGGCTGGTTGATGCATTCCCTAGAGACGTATGTAAACATTTTTCATGATGCGCTATATATTTTGTTTCTTAAATTGTACTTTATTGTTTAATTCGTTTTGTTCTTGGTTTTCAGTTAATTCTGTTTTGTATGAAAAGTTATTTTGGAAGAAATCTGTAATCCAATCCACTATAATTGGTTGCTTAGGGGGTGGTCCTAGCAACTAAACTATTAATATATACGTGCGTTACTATGGAAATAAAAATGACTTTTCAGTATTCTATATTTTGCGCAGTGGGTGTAAAACCAAGACAATATGTGCAAAAGACATATTTTGGAGATATTAGGGTTTGAAGTCTTCGTTTTGTTAGGATAAATAGAGTTTCTAAAAAAAACTATTTGGTTTATATCTACATTATTCTTTCTTTCTTTCAGTTACTTCACTTTTACATTACCAAGTTCACGACTTTTGCAGTTTTTTTGCATTTAATCTCGAAATTGAATAAATTGCAGATGCTTTGGTTTTACACTCACGGTGGGATTTGTTTGCTTGTTTCAAAATAGCAAAACAATGATTTGTTGACAATTGCCTTATTTTTTCTAAATTATTAATACATAGAATTGTCAAGTTTATATGATTCAACAGAAAATTTAAAAACGTGGTTTATAAAAAGTTCAGTCTTGTTATCATTTTGGTTTGTTTTTCTACTACCTTGATTTACCTGTTCTTTTCATTCCAAGTGTCATATCATGAACATTTTTAATTAATAATTTGTTATAGATATGTACTCAATTTTTTTTAAATATCTTTCTAAAATGTCTATGACTGAACAATCAGAAAATGTTAAACAATAATTTTTGCATAAGCATAATTTTAAAATTCCTCGATCATTCCATAATATTATATAGTGGTCAGACGTGTCGTCGCATGTTTCGCTATCTCTGTGCGTCTTTTTTATTTCTACAATACATCTGCGTTTTTTGCTAATGGTCGTTACCAAATATACAAACTTGTCCACTGTTTCTATATTTCGGACTATAATTGCTGCAAGTATAAAGTTAGCCCAATTGATAACCATTAATTTGGTATTTTTCTATTCCTCTACCCGATGTAGCAACAGAACTCTGTGATTTCTCTTTCATCAGCAGCGATTAGCATAGTATCATCTACAAATCTCAACTTATTTATTTTCTGACCACGAATTGTTATTCCGCCGTGCCAATGATCTGAGGCTTTCGCCAATAAATATTTTTCATATATTATATTGAATAACTTGGGAGATAAAACACATCCCCGGAAACTTATAAAAAATGTGTTATTTACTTTTACGTTTGTGGTTATTGTTATATAGGTTTTTGATGAAGCAAGTAAGATGTGTTAGAGTTCCTATTTCAAGAAATACCTTTCACGCAGAACTCCATCTTATACAGTGAAATAATGCCTTCTGATGGTTAATGACGTATAATATCATAAAGGCTTAATTACATTGGCAGACGCGCAGATCCAACCAGATCGAACGATCCACGCTGACCGTCATGACCATTGTCTTTACCCTATATATTAAGTAATTACACGCAACGATTCGATTGCGTTGGTCCTTGCTTTCGATTGGTTTAAAATATACATAGTGTTGCTATTATTAAAAATATAGGTTGACCGAAAACTATTTCTTCGTTAGATTGGTGGCTACACTAAACAGTTTTACCTCCCAATTGTACGTCAAAACTCAACTGTCAAACCTTACCTTGCAAGCGGGCGGTAGCTTCGTATATGTTCGTACGTTCTCGGTAATCTTCGTGAATTGTGGCAGACAAAAATAAGACTAGTTCCATTTTTCTCACGATCGTCCACGATCCCGGAAAACCATAGATAATAGATTTTGGCAATCATGGCAGACGATCGGGCCAGAAGCAATCTGCCAATGTAATTTGTATTGTATTAAACTCTCTACATTTTTCAATTAGTTGTCCGATGTTCAAAATTTGTTTGCTAGTTAATAAATAAAAAACCTATGTAGGTATTATACCAAGTTAAAATCAAATGTGAACGCATAGTAAGAGAATAAATAGCAGTAAGCTACAACATGCATCATTTCTGCGGGTGTGCTTGTGCGTAATTAACACGTCCATAGAATAATGCCTCCCCCCAAAACTATTCCGACATGTTTTACATCGCATACGTACGTACATACAAACATTGTGTCATTCGCTTTGCTAAAATCGCGAAACTTGAAATTAATTATTGTCTCTATATGCATGTGCCAGATTGTAGTGTGAGTGTTTCACACCAACGAATGATTTTGGCATATTAACCAGTAGCTGTTGATTATAAATTTCAAGTTTTGATTAAAGACATCATAATTTGATAATATCTACTCATCTAATTACGTGTCATATAAACGTCGAAAATTAATAATTTAGGGTATCTTTGAGAGATAAACCTGAATAATCTGTCGACTTTGTAAGTATGAGTATGTCATTATGATGCCATAACTCTTTTTCTATTTTATAAATCATTCCAAGACGATATAAACTATAATACAACTGAATTTAAGTTTCAGTTTTTACATTTTCACAACTTAAGTCCTATGGCCTAGTCCAGATGGCGCATTTTGTAACAAGTAACGTAAGTAAGTAACAAGTCGCGCGTTTACCATGAGACATGTAACCTCATTGAGCTATCCGCATGCACTCACGGCGTAACGTCTGTCGCGCGACAAGCGCAAGCGAACGCAAGACTCTCGAGTACGCGACGTCTATATCCATTCCAAAATTAATCACGATCACCTCGCGATGAGCGCTTTTTATGTCTACTCTAAAATAAATTACGTCACCTAGCTTGTAAACTGCCGAGAATACATATTTCAAGTTATCGCGAAATACAAATTTTCATAGAAACTGAGTATCACAATTGAGTTATCGGGCTTTATCTTGCACTTGTTTGTTTTTTATACTGATTTAAAAATGAATTACGTCACCTAGCTTGTTCACTGCCAAATGAAACGCGTTATATGGGCAGAGCACTTTTTTTTTACTCGAGCGTAAAGCGCGGTATGACACGCGCCATCTGGATAAGGTCCATGGGTCTATGGTGTTATCGACCAGAATCTATGCGTATAATATGCCTGCTATAAATAATCGACTTCACTGTTGTGTTTTTCATAATTCAATAAAAAAAACGTTACGCCCTGCCTAATTTGTGATCTATATTTTTTTTTAATTACAGTGATAATTATGTATTAATTATTCTGTGTCATTTCCTTTGATTCAATTTTTTGATATTTTAAAAAGTAATAAAAAAAAGTAATAAAATCAAACCATTTTTTTTATTAATTAGCTTCATTAGGTACCCTTTTCGGAGAAACCTTTTTTTATTGAATGTTGTATTATTTTTCCTGGAAATTTTTACTTTTGCAATTTGGCTTTGAATCAGAATGCTTCAGCCCGAGTGTTCTGCCCCGTTGAGCTTTTCATGCTTTATTAAGCTTTAAAAAGCCTTACAACTGTAACTGAACGCAAGAAATATGTACGCGTAGTTTATATATATATAGTTAGTTATATTAGTTAGTTAGTTAGTTACTATTATAGTTTATATAGTTAATATTTCGAATCATCAAAAAGAATAATAAATATATAACTCTTTAAGGAAAATTAATAACACTGTAATATTTATTTCGACAACTCAATCGGATGCATTCAAGAGACAATCAAAAGACTACATACAAACTCAATCAAACGTTACGTATAATGCTACCTACTCCAATCCAGATTATCTTTAGATCAGCAACGGTCAGGACCGAGGCTCGAAATGGACTGGAGCACACTGGAGCCCTGTTCCTGTTCATAAAATCAGTAAAATTATCGCTCCGTCTCATAGGAAAAAATCTGACTATCTGAGCTAGATAGGCAATATAATTGAAAATCTAACACACTTATTTTAATGAATTAATATACATCAAATTTGTGTTAATATGTAAACATCTTCAGAAAACTATCGAGCGCTCTGGTTCGTAAACTTTTCGATTTCAAACGCTGGTCTTCTTTCTTCTTCTTTCTTTCGACCATATTCGATCCTAATAGGATTATATAGGCCTCCACAGAGTAGAGGTTTGTATTAATAGATTTTATATTAAAATAAAGATAGAGAGAGAAAACAGCCACTTGCTCAACCTATTAGGTCCATACCGTGACAGACACAAATTGAACAACAATATGTGTACTTGCCAGACCCAGGATTCGAACCTGGGACAAACGGCGTTATAGTCCAACGCTTAAGCCGCGCGGCCACCGTGGGTGCTGGTCGTGGTGCGAACGCTGGTTAGGACATGTGAAATGTTTAACTACTTGAAAGCGTATATTGCAATACATGGTATCTTGCAAAGACATGGCAATATTTTAATAGTAATGACTAAAGCAGTATTCAACTCAATTCAGAATTTCTACAATTCCATCTTGTACTCAGTCATTAACAAAAAGCGTCTATTCAAACCTTGAATTCTGACAGTGCTGATTCAATTCGAAAGGAATTTTACATTCAATATAAATTAATTAACTTCTATAAACATATTATGGACATTATAAACATCATTTCTTTATTTCAGTTTGTACGTTGAGCACTGATATCATCTAGTTGTTAACCTTTTCTCCAACCAATTGGGCACTAAATAAAAAACATGCACTTTTCGACTAGGCGTCAAACACGCGATCCACAGCTTTGTATTATACAAAGTCAGCCACTCTACGTACTAGCTCAACATTGGTGCGAATAAATAAATTGTATATCAATAATATTAAGTAGGTTACTCTAGTATTTCAATAATTCAGACTAACCCTAACGTCTCAAACGGTAGAAAATTTGTATAGCCATTGAGATCTTTTCATAAACACAAGTTGTTTTTGTAAACGGAGGCGCTTACGCGTGTTATGTTGTACCTGATTTATATGAAGAGAGGGACACGAATAAAATAAGAGATCATGGTTAGGAAGTGAACTAAACATTTTCCGGATATCCGTTAGACAACTTTTGTCTGTTGATATGTAGTTAGTTTTTCATTTTCAGTGATTCTAAACACACTACCAGATTAGGTAATTTGTTCGGAAAACCTATCCTAATTTTTCTCAAAGACTATAAATAGATGAATTATTCATGTAAACTATTAGTATTATAATAGGTGATAGTGATACCACATTGCTTTAGTTCCGTTGATATCTGATTAAATCTAAGCTTTGGCGCATTTAGATATTATGGTTTTATATTTATCGGGTTGTTTTAAAATTTTATTATAATGTTCATCTTTTATACTGTTGTTTGAGAATTTTTTGATTATTTATCAAAATATTCTAAAAAATCGCGGTGTATTATAAGTATAAGAAATGATTTTTCGTTGGCCTAACCAACCAATGAGAGGCATTTTTATTTTGATACAGTTTTAGAAAATAAATATAATGTCTATTTTACTCTGTGTACTTGGAGCTTATTTAAATTCTTCCATAGATTAACCGTCTATTCAAGATAAATATTCTAATTATATAATTTTTATTCTTCTATTACAACTTATACTTTTTATTTGGGCCTATCTGGGATTTATGTCGGGCCAATAGCCAATGACAACGAGGTATCACTCCAAAAGCAAAAGTAACACCACTTTCCTTATTTTGAAGAATATCTATGAAGTAACATTTTGGTGGACATATTATTATGATCTTGTATGACAATTTCTATGCCATGTATGTCACTTGGCCGCATATGCAAGGCGTTATTTTGTAATATTTTCCGTGTCACATTATTTCTTCGATAATGCACTATCATTTCTTGAGGCCAAGATATAAAATTTTCATAAGTGCAAAAGTATCCTCTTCGAATGGGATGGTCAAAGGCATGGTTATTTATTATCATGTCGCCAAAGAGATAGGTGCCCATCATAATCATATTCAATCAACCAATCTTCCAATCAACCAAGATTCTAAAACACGAAACTACCTTAACTGTCAATATCTTCAGTAGTAAATTTAATTGACAAAACCAAAACAATGGTGACTTTGATTGGTTCCATGTGTTGTTATTCAGCTACTTGCAGAATATTATAATGTAAAGGTTTACTTTATTCTTATGGATTTAAGTTTTTTACTATTCCATTTGAGTCGTTTTTTGGGACCCGGGTTTCGCCTATCGGCATCTTCAGGCACTGTGTACACTCGCCAAAAGGCAAATACACACTGACAATGAATAATATTAACTCTAACTTATATAATAAATCAATACAATGAAGTGGGTAAAAACTATATCAACTACGTCTTAAGTCAAGGATCAAAATAAAAATATTATACAACAAACAAATTATGAACAGTGTGAACAAAGGTGTTTGTAAAAAAAACCCTACCTTATCAATAATAATACAGTCGATAAGCGTATAATAAATCGCCAAACCTAATAATAGATCACTAGTAATTATAAACAATAAAAATACTACACTCGAGAGGTGTAAAATCGTCCATTCTGGGAACAATGGTAACGTATTGTGAATTAATGGAGTTAACTAACGAGACATACATAATATCAGTCTTTAAAAATTATTAGTTAACAATTAATATTCAATAATATTAGTACATGAAAAACTACTCAGATGGAATAGTACAAAACTTAAATCCATTAGAATTTAAATTCAAATCCCATCAAGTACCTTCGGTTGATAGTATTAATATTATAAATGTTTATAGTTCAGCACAACAATCTTACCTGGTAATATCCGTTACTTGCTTCACAATTTAATTTATTAAAATACTACTGACCTATATCCATATTCTCTCCGTCTTTTCTTTGAGAAATAAATAAAAAAACATAAACCTTTTACTGAGGAAATGTATACTTAACCTGTTTTCAAATAACTCTGTCCCGGGAGAAATTTTCCTTCTCAGTGGAAAAGCAAGTGAGTGAGTACATTTAAGCGGTCCTCGGGTAACGAGTTATATGTTTCCTTACAACCATTCGATTACTTCTTAGTTTCACTTTGTAGTAAACTCATAAGCTTATAGTATTTTAAACAGTCCTGTGTAAACTCTACTTGGAAAATAATTTAGCTTTATAAATATATTAAATAGGTAAAACTTATTTGTATTTAATAAGAAATTGCTAATGTGATCATCCTATAATTATTGTCTATAATGCGTTTCAATTTAATTTTTCAATTTCAATTTATTTATTTTTTAACACAATTTGGACATTACAAATTATATTTTTAAGACGTTCACAACATAACATGAAACATTATTATAAATAAGAAAGAAAAAAAAACTAATAATAATGAAAACATAAAAAGAGAACATAATATTATATAAACATACAAAGCGGTGAAAATTCAATTATACATCTCATAGAAGTTCAAAGAAGTACGCCTAGTTTGCGAAAGAGACCCTATTTTAAGATTTTATAAAATAGCGTCCACCTAAACTCACCCTCGCGCAAGTGGAATATTATATCAGCACCCGAAGCAATTTGGTTGAACATAGATATCGCCCTCTCAATTGGCATTACCAGTGACAGGTTGGTTCTGCACCTTGTGAAAATAAACAACTGATGCTCCCTATTTTCTATATCAGGGACACAATATTTCAACACTACCCAGAATAGCAGAGTTCTCATGTATACCTCGTATAAGTCGAAAAAATGCGTAGCTAAATAAAGATCTCTTCTAAATTGCAGACTGCAGTATGTAAGCATACCTAAGAGAAAGTCAGTTAGATAAAGCCACGGATAGTATCCATACAAACTCAATTAAAGGAGTCTCTAGAATTATTTATAACAATGTGTCAACGAGGATAAAGTTAATAAATCTTGTTATCAAGAACAATTATTTCTGATCTTATTTGTATGATATCCATTATCAGCTATCTGTTAGGCTCTTTTCGATAGAAGTGGAGTAGTGAGATTCTTTCGTCTTTTAACAAAATTTCACTATCAGAGTTTACTTTGAATGATAAGATGTAAAAGTTGACATTTCTTAAGGTGCTTTAAAATATGGGCTAAATATGTCGAGTTTTTACATACTTCTTTCATTATTTCTTTAGTCTTTATCATTGTCGACATAACCTCGACATTCGTAACTTTATTTATCCAGCTGAAACAAATGATGTATCGATATACCCCTAATATTTTTAAAGCTTTAAGTTTTCTAAGCTCTGTTTCTATAAGTGTCTACACCTCTACTTCCTAAATTATAACTGTAAAGACCATTTTCATACCTGGTTCTAAGCTTAAGTCATAGCTGCATAGAATTTCCTTTTCTCGACTTTCTCGACTCTCGATTTCAGTTCAATATTAATATTCAGCGTTTCTCCAATCGTAATTTATGATAATTTTTAAAATGAGTTTATCATCAGAATAAAAATATTAACAAAACCCTAATAAGACGTGCTTTCTACTTTTCTTATCAAAATTCCCATCAATTCTACTCGGTTATAAGTTCTACCGCCCATGATGACCACCGGCCGATGTAACCCGACACAATTGACTGTAAGCCGACTCTCATATCTAAAATCGCCTCGTCTGCCACACAGCCATAAATCAAACCTTCCAAGAACGTCGATCCGGTGTTGCATATTATGCAGATTCATCTAGCGACAGTCGCACGTAACCTTCAAAACGTATATATATTTGGATGTAGCGATCGGCAAACTGGTATAGGAATGACCAATTCGTAGGTATTTTATTTGTTCTGGCGTCTTCGACTCGCAGCCCGAACTAAACCGTCGATTTCGACCAATCTGCGGAGGTCCATTTGGCAACGTGTGTTTTGTGAATAACGATGACGTCACAATGACGTATTTGACACGTCGCAGGTGAGATAGAGTTTTGATGTGAGACCCGGCTAAATGGCTGCCTAACCACTAGACGTTGAGATGCACAGTGATCACCTATTACCTACGTTCGTACCGTACCTCGCCTTGTTACACCAGCTTTACCCCACTTCATCTCTCTCCCTACCCAAACAGTACACAATCTACAGAAGCTAAATCACTCAAAAAGAAATGACGGATTGTCGTCGTACTACTGAGGACGGTAAAGAGTAGAATTAGAGATTATGCCGACAATCTCCTTCTGTTTAAATTCTAGAGTAATCCTGCGCTGATCTGTTTGCTCCGGTAATTGTTATCGCAGTCGCTTTCTTGATAAGTACAATATTATTATGCAGTTTTTTTATATTTAAGTACAGATTATGTTCACTTTATATACATGATTTGTGCACAGGTATGCCATGTATCCACGATGCATCTCAAAGGCGATAATGCAGTTGTCGCTGACGACACCTTGAACTGCCTCCAACGCTTGATGATGAATAAATATCTTCGAGGGAGCGGACTATCCACTCAATGGCGCTAGATGAGGCGGTGGTGGTCTAGCAGACAAGGTAAGATGCCTTACCAAGGGCAGTCACAAATATTTATTGTTGCGATATAAATTAAAATAAAATTGCAAATGGAGACAACGGCGTAAAGTTAGTACCAAAAACTATGGATAGGTACTGATGAGTAGGTACCACATGAAGATAAGAATTTAGCGCCATATTGTTTTTACCCAGTATTATAATATATAATGATATCTATTAGTTAACGTATTTATGAAGGATGACTATCGAACGCTAACTATATGACGTATTTTCTCTATTTATCATAATTACTCATCCTTATCTCTCCATAAACTCGAGACGATTTTTTGTGAACCTCGTATTTTTCAAATGACTCTCTTTTTCCGTCATTTGAATGTACCTTTTAATCTTTTCGCAAGTATTATTGAATAATTATAATAATATCATATTATGATAATAAAATAATATTATGTTGTTTAGTTTCATGATTTTCGTAACTTTTAATACCTATATAGTATTTTTCAAATACTTATCTAAAATATGTCTTCTTTCTTGAGACTTACCGAGGTAAGAGGTACCATTACTTGGTCCTCTCCCACCCAGAAACAAAAATATTATACAGATAAATTGGGTACTCATGCATTATCTGAAGAAAACCTCCAGTTTAAGTTACAAATTTCAAAAAGGATTTTGTTAAAAGAAAAAAATATGACATGTGGCTATGCGGGGTATAATTTTGTCCCACGCGACCTGTTCAGTTATGCACCCCTTCGGAAAATAGCGCGGTGGAAAAATTGGCATCCCCTAAAATTTGTACGACGCAAAAATAAAAGATGCCGTACATACCTTCGACATGAGCCATCGTAATAGCCTTGTTTACGTTTCAGAACAAATAAGTGCTATTGAATAAGTGAATAGCCCGAGCTGTGGGTGGGGCTCATTTTTCTTTTCAGAGGGAATTACCTTCTGAATGGAGCGGGAACTTTTTAAGGCTTGCGATTTTTTTGACCTTGTTTGTCATAAAAAAGGACAATTAAAAGCTGTTTTATAAATGTTTCTCTTTCAAATAATTTCTGTGGTAGGATAAAAACGTTATTTTTTTGGTTGAATACGTAAACAGCAAAACGTTGAAAAATAAATAATTTATAACTTTTTCTGCGCAAATGGTTTTAAATTGGAAATTTGTGTAACATTTTTGTAAAGATATCTTTTATACAATGACATTAATATGGACGAATCATCTGGAAACAAAAATGACACTCACTTTATTGTCGGGTCTGCCGAATGGCATAATCTGTTCTAACGCCATTACAATAAAGGTGATATTGCTATAAATTCCTTATGCTTTTTGTTGGGTCTGCCGAATGGTTCGGTTCAAACGTGTTCGCTCAAGTGAACATCGACATTAGAAACACTGCTCTAACGCCATTACAATAAAGGTCATATTGCTATAAATTCCCGATGCGTGATATCGCATACTGGAAATTGCGAGACGCCTACCTATACATGCGAATGCGTGAATTTACTTGCTAGCTACTGTATTGAGTGCGTCGTCCATTAATAATGTCATTGCTTTTATATAAGATATTATATACTTTAATATCAAAGCTAATGGAATCTTAGAGTGAAATATAAAGACAATTATTTATAAACAAAATCATCGATGTAATAATACTCCAGATCCTCGCCGGAGAGGCACGGAAGCTTTAATAATAATAAAGTCTTCTATAACTTTACTATGTTTTGATTGAGAACTTTTGTCTATGTACTACTTATAAAATAGTTTTCTATAAGGATTTTTTAGGGATAGAAAGAAGAAGAAAAATATTTTTCATCCACAATTAATTACCAAATTATGGCGAAAACTAATCATTAGGTATATCCATTTCTAATATTTCTAATAAAAGTCTAATAAACACATACAATTTGTATTCATATTTCTCAAATTTGATTGATGTATAGTAAACAATCGCCTGCCGCACAATTTTGTCGATATTTATTATCAATTATAAAATTGTGAATGCACGGATACTAGTAGATATATTATTATGTATATATTTTATTCATTTTCATTTCTTGTATATCAATAATCAAGCAGTTTATAACTTAGTAGTTGAACAACTACACAATAAAATAAATAGTAACCCCTTAAGGTGAGCTGAGGTATGGTCTAAAAAGATCGTGACTAGGCGATGCGCGGATTGTATAAATGACGCGAGCCAAACGAAATATAATTTGTCATAAAAAACCAATATGCGTCCATGTAATGTTATGTTTATTGTTATATTACTAATAATAATAGTATATTCATTGACATGTTTTCTTTTTCAAGTACATGCGGAACGTTTTTTAGTCATCTTTACACGATTTAAGAATATATTCCTCCGACGCCATCACAAAACAAATTGACGTGTTCACAAGTCGACTATCGCTATCCGAATGGCAACGAGGCCGAAATTACGTCCCACACAGTGTTGAAAATTATTTGCCGTTTTATTTATGTACGCTCTTAAAAGAATAAACAACTACTAATAACTTCCAGCTGATAATAATATACTCAACACAATGGAAAATACCTACTGCTATAAACAATACATCTTTTGTAAACCGTTTGTCTCTTTTGTTAATATAATTATTTATTTCGATTAATTTAATATATACAATCCCATAAGTCGATATATTTAACGTAATATTGTATGTTATTTTGAATTATATTAGTATTTTAGCAATTTACGCTTCATTAACCAATTAATATTGATACGAAACATTACTAAAATATCATCTAAATATATTGTTATAATATTATCTATTAACGTATTAATAATAATTTGGAAGATATATAATGAAATGTTTAATGGTATATTATGATGTGTTTTTATCAGAATAGAATATATTAATATCGTAAGCTACTTATTTTAGTAACTAATTATTATAATATCATAACAGGCATACAAAAACAAGCAATGTTTGTATCGTACCCCGTAATTAATACGAAATTACTTTTGTGGAAGAAAATTGACAGAAACTATCTCCCCGATTCACAAAAGGCAGAAAAGTTTTTGTCGACGCAGTAATTAGTAAGAATTTTAAAAATGTGTAGCATTTATTATAGTCATTTATGTATTGCAATGTTTCACGTTTATTAAAATTGTATAAGTATTTTTGAGCAAATAATATGTCTAATTTCTCACTCTATCTTTCATGCTTATCCTTCTGGGCACATTTATTTTAATGCGAAATCAATCGCTATCAGACTAAAATATTTACAAACATTTATCAATTAAACCAATAACCTTAGTAGGAACAACTCGAAACGCCACGCTAACTAATTCAACCCTACCATAAACGAAACGTGCGTAACTAAGTGACCCGGAGTCAAGAAATGCTCCAGCAGTCTAAGAGTCTCACCAACAAAAGGATAATATCTAGAATCCGTTTCTCCGTTCACTCTACTCCACAAAACTCTATCTCATTCAAATACAGTCCACTCAAAAATATGTATTAATAAAGTAAATTCTATTAAGATATAAGGGCCAGAAGCATTTAGAATGGTTTATTAGTAAGTAACCTAATATTCTACTAATATCATTGTAAAATATTTGTCTTCGGTATAAATATAATATAAAATGACCCTAGCTGTGCACTAAGGAATACAATCTCGGGATCCCGGACAATTTTTGATACCTATGAATCCCGGGATTAGGCAATATAATCCCGAAACCTTTGGGATTGATTTTTTTTAACAATCACAATCAATTAGTATGTATTCAAAATTATGTTAGTGAAGTGTATGTTCCTGCACATGTCGCATGTCACAAGGGAAATCCCCGGATGCTCACAGATAATAAATAACCATTTTTTGTTGTCATTCACAATAAAATTGCAAGAACATCAGAAAACTTATAAATTCGTTAATTTTACCAGCACTTAGCCGACAGTGCCACAAACGTGCAGGTAGGCACTTGTTTCTACGCCGAATTTTATGAATGCTATCTTTTCTTAAATAAATAATTAAAAAAAACTGTTTTACTTTCACATTATTATCTATATTACAATATTATTTACTCCATTAAACCCATGTATTTCTAAGATTGAACGCACATAATATTAACATGAAATGTCTTAAATAGTATAAATTATACTAAACATTTTGGACCGATGTTATCAATGCTATTTGTATAAAAAATAAAAAAATATAATATTAACTAGGTATCGATAAAACCGCCAATCCCGGGATCGTCAAATTGTAATCCCGAAATCCCGGGATTAAAATTTTGGCTCGGAATTGGATTCCCTACCCGTGACCCATACAATATAAACGAGCATATTTATATACGAACATAAACTAAACTATAAATAATTACAAGATAAAAAGAACTTTTTATATACCTACAACGTTTTTAAATTTTCTGTTGAATCATAATATAAACTTGACTTGACTATCTTAAACGATCAAAAAAAATTGTACTTGATAGAAATAATACTAAAATATCATTTTGACATTCATATTGATTTCCATAGTAACGCACGTATATATTAATAATTTAGTTGCTAGGACTTCAGACCCCTAGCAACTAATAATAATGGATTGGATTACGGATTTCTTCCAAAATAACTTTTCATACAAAACAGAATTAACTGAAAACGAATTCAATTCTACTTAAAGATGGCTATTTAAAAAATGCATTGGCTTCGTGTTCTGATATATTCTAAAAGTTTCAAATGTTTAGCTAGTCAGGAAGTTAGTTAAAAATCGATTGCAAAATTT
Organism: Rhyacophila brunnea; assembly: GCF_057557595.1. Lineage (NCBI taxonomy): Eukaryota > Metazoa > Arthropoda > Insecta > Trichoptera > Rhyacophilidae > Rhyacophila > Rhyacophila brunnea. The sequence goes on along the minus strand of NW_028232837.1, from coordinate 37,375,369 downwards.
GTACCGGACAAATAAGAATATGAGCTAAGAAAAACGTTGTAAAATAGAATTAATATTTGTGTATTTAAAAATATAAACAGATTAGTCTATAATTATGCAATTTTTATTCTAATAAAATTAATCACAAGGTAGGACTTCATCCGGTAACGAGTTAAAAATGACTGATGGCGACTCTATAAATCCAACTCGCGAATGAAATATGATAAATATGCGCATATGATTTTGCAGCAGTGTTTCTTGCAAAGTGGACTAAAAAAGAGTCAAAGAAGTCGGTAAGTATATAAGAAGCTTACGTCATCAGTCACTAGGGACCCCTTTGCGTTACATGTGACGTGAATTTTACTGCAAAAGATTTTTCTAAAGGCAAACGTATAACTCTGTGTCATCTATCAAAACTATAAGTTGAGTTAAAGGTTTATAATGTATTTACAAACAAAATTGAAACACTGAACGTAAGTCTTATTGACTGATATTATGTATGTTATGTATTACGATTTATTATGAAATCAAGAAATTAGTAGCTATATTATGTCGATATCTTACCATTATTTCACACTGTACGGTTTTAACCGTACGAAAAAAAATCCAACAGTAAAAATCAGAATCGGTAAGAAGTTCACGCTCTTTTCATACTATACGATTTATGCACGGTTTTTATCCGTCACAAGTTTTTGTTTATGAAATGTGAAAGCGTGCATTAGGTTACGTACACCACTGAGTAATTGGTGGCCATCCGGGCGGCGACGGAAGGCTGATATACGGTGCCGTTTCGGTTTATAACCGTTGCCGTGTAATGTGAAAAAGGCCATGCCATTTCTTCACGCTACTAAATGAATGTCGTTGTTCGATTGTTCGCCGTACGGTCAAAACCATATGAGTACCTTGGTATCAAAGTGGGACATACGCCACCTCCCACTAAATTCATGTTTTAATTGATTATGGTAGTGAAAGTGATGCTCTTTTCAAAAAATCTACTAAAAGTATCAAAAACGGTAGTTTTCATAGAGATTTTTGAGTTTAAAGTTGGTATGTTATATGAAAAACGGTCACTTTTCACACTTGTTTGTCAGTCTCCTGTAAAATTTTGTAAATGGCTTATGTCCCACTTTGATACCAAGGTACTCAATTATAATGTGAAAGGAGCGTTACTTACGCGTATTGCCAAGTTCTATTACCCGCCAGCCAGGCAGTAGAGTTGCCGCGGCCGTATCGATGCAGTTTTTGGCAATAAAATTTCAACGTTACCCATACATAATGCAATGCCAAACCTTATCTGCCATTACTGCAGAAGCAAAGTTTTTGCTGTTCACGGTCACAGAGTATTATTATATACTTATACGCATTTACATTTTGTATCCGTATTTCCACCGTGATTTAACACACTGGCGACTATATAGAAGTAGCATTGTTGACATACTTTCACTAAAACAGTAACTTTAAACTAAACAAATTTAAATTAACTAAAAACTGTTTGTAAGCATTACAACACTACTTGATTGCGATTTCAAAATATGTTTAGCGTAGTTTGACTAGTAACCAATAAATATCATTAGATACGTTGGTGAACTTAAAAAGAACTGAATATAAAGAAGATGGTGGCCTGTTTTGACGTTTAGTGATAATTTTGGTATGGAATATGAATATGTTAATTTTGTGTGTTAATGCTCAAATAATAATACTTTATTGTAATATTACATTTTGGAATATGCAGGAGCTTGTATCTTAGTGAAATCATGGCAATTGTATCTCATATGGCAAAAATGTGAAGTTTGCTACAAATAAATCTACAATTCTTCTTCTTTTCTTATGGCAGCAGGATGTAGAACATGACACGGAAATACGTACAGAAACGATATTTCAGATATCACAAGCAGTTCCTCTTGATATAATTATATAGAATACATCACTCTATACAACATACTATGAACATACAAGAATGTCTTTTTTCCCAGAAAAGATTATACACATCATCTGAAAGATTATAGATATTAATAACATCAAAAATCTGAAAAGATCTTAATGTAGAAAAAGTATGTCTTTAAGTAAATATGTATATATTATAGACTATAATAAATTACAATATGTATGGATTTTAACAGTAAGCAACCTGGCGTTCAGCTATAGATGCATTGGGCAAGACAACATTATAATGACCCTTATAATGCAGTTTGCAAATTGATCCTTATTACAATGTCTATAGACTATATTCTTCATTGCTTGTTTATATATTTTTTTGTCTATGCACTATGAGATAATACATGTTTTATGAGATGGCTCGAGCAGACTAGGTATACAATATGGATTTATTTTCTTTTTCATACATTTTGTCTATTTAGTACGTCAAAGCTTGCAGTAATGCTGTCAAAACCGGGAGGGTTGGGGTTTTCCTCTCCCATATTTGGCAAAATTTAATATTTAAAAAAGGAAAGAAAGATGAAAGACATTCTACAAATCCTTTCAACACACCACCATTATTAATGTAACATAACCTTTTCATGTTTGTGCTAAATTACTATTTACTTCACATTAATTTGCAGCTATAGATAGTATCTATCAGTAGACGCTTTTTAAAGCTTAACTTGCATATTATTATATTTAGACTACGTTTCTACGTAAAAACCTGTTTATTAAAACATACATTCGTCTCTCCGAGCCGTATGCATGAAATGTCACAAATCCTTATATTTTTTTTACTTGTTGATCGGCCTAATAACGAAAATTCTATACGTGAGCATCTATTATATAGACAAGACTGCTATATGCCGCTATCAGCAGCTACCGAGGGTAGTTTTTTTATTTTGTGTATCGAAGTATTAGCACTTATTGTAACAATTACAATATGTTAGCCGTCTAAACAATCAAAACTATCTATCTCGCTCTAAAATTTAACACAGCCAAGAGAGGTGATGTTAAAACATATCACTTATTGTAACAATCACAACTAACTTAATGTAAGTGTTACAATAAGTGCTAATACTTCGATACAAAAAATGAAAAACAAGCCTCGATATCTGCCGATAACGTCCCCTATACCAGTCTTGTGTATAGAATAGATGCGCTGATCATCATAGTGTTTTACTTAGTTTAACTACGAAGAGTTTCGTATAAGCCATGATTTAGAACTGACTGCTCCTAGGCGAGTATTGCATAGGTAGGCAGAAGTGGCAGATCCAATGGCAATATGCATCAAAATGCAGTGCACTAGATATCACACTACCAGCAACTAGCTACTACTAGCGCATACTTGCTACTGATACCCCTCGCTGCTGACTTATTACAATTTTTCATCTCAACTCTAAACTAAACTTGCTCCAACATTACGAAAACGTCATACGTAGGTTCAGTATTTTATTAAAATGTAGAGTTTGTTTCAAAGGTGACTGCATTTATGGAATGGGGTTTTAAAAGGCCAACATCTTTTTAAAACTATTTGTATTGCACTCATAATTACTGTTTTTATATATTTTCAAAAATGTGGTAGCCATCGTAAATTAAATATTATAGAACCTCCTTAGAAATAATAATATTCTTATACAAAAAATCTGTGTGTGTACTTATGTACGCGCATTAGAAGTTATACTTCTTTGGCGTAACAAAACAAAAAACTCATCTTTGCCATAAAGCGGTTATAATCGATTCAGAATTGCCCATGATGAATTAATAAAAAGTCAAATTTTATTGGCAAATTATATTATTATCATTATGATTATATTCATTTCGGTCTCAAGGGTATTTTATCGATATAGGTACCGTCAGCAATAATATTATGTATGCGAATAAATAATATTATTGCAGAATGTACCTACTTTGGAAAAAAAATTCAAAACCTATGTTTGAAAAATTTAGCAAACTGCTATGTCGACCATCTTTGCTTAAACAGATGACTGTACAACTATTTTCGTTAACAATAATAATTTATTACAAATCAAAAGTAAAATATAGCCTATTTAATGGTTTAACTGAAACGTGATATTAGTTTTTGTGATGAAACATAATAATTAATATTGTCTTCAATTATTATAAACCGCTAATAAATAAATTGACATGGGATATGCGACAAATTTAATATTATCCCAAACTGTAAAAATATGTATTTTTATGTATGAAGTGTCTTAATATTGTATATTTACAACATACCATTGCTTGAATTATTTACCAACTCAACATTCACAAAATTTATTTATTTATTGATTTATAATTTTACTCATAAATATAGCCTCAAATCTTAATGAATAATCAAATAATAAAAATTGCAACATTATTTGGAACAACCGAACGTCGCCGCTCAAAATAAATTATATGTTGCATCGCCGGGCAAAACTTCCATCCCACGTCCCACGCCAAATTAATGCGTTACATTTGCGCGCGTCACACGCAAAAATACACTCTGATCTGTTTTCCCAAACGCGCCTAAAGAAGTATAACTTCAAAAATTCGAAAATAAATATGGCCCGCATATTAAGCGCAAACCAAATTGAGGTGCATGTCGCGGACTATCACGTGACTTCATAGTAAGAGTGTAATATCGTTTTTCTTGGTGTTTAAAATGTTATCAGACTGATGCTTCCATACCGTAACACATTTTAAACCTTTGGACTGACATTGTCAGTTGGCAAATCTACCGAAATCACCAGAACAATAATGAGGTCACCTCACGTTGAAGTGCACTGCATCGACACTTGCATGACGCAATGAACGTTTTTATCATCTTCTACATACCTACACTTTTCGACCATCATCTCAAAATCACTTATTTTTATTTTTAGCGATTGGCACTATGTATTTTCTATAAGAATGTTGTCTATTATCTATGGTCTGCAGGTTGAGTTCTGTTCAAAATATTATCTATGGACGTCATGTCGGAAGTCATTTTAACGTATGCACATGTAGAAACTGTTAAAATTAATTGAAATTAGCATGAATAATTAACCTTTCCCTTACCATGGCAAAAAAATTACCCGCGTTCCCATGCAGTCCACTCAGTGGACCGATAGAAAATTGGCATTTTAGGGCATTTTAAAAGCTAATTGATTGCTTCAAAAGGTAAAGTATGTTTTTAAATACTGTTTAGTCATCGTTTAACATTTTATTCTGTGTATATTACATGCAATTATCTTATAATCGTGTATAATATCGGACATCGATAAAAGTACGTCATATCTAAGCCACGGCGTGTCTCGGTCTGTTTTAAATGGAACAACCAACATACGCTGCCATTTCACGGAGAGTGGGGGTGGCTAATTCATCCGAAGCGAACGAGGGATGTTATTAGGTAGGATAACATCTGTGTGGACTTGCGTTATCACGTTCACCACATAAAATAATAGTTATAATTTTGCAATATCGATTCCCTATATAATTTTAAAACACTGTGATCTTATTGTATCATGTTATTAAGTATTTTTAAAAATCGTATTTTAAAACACATTAAAATAATATACTTAATAAGAACAATTAAACAAGAAAAATACTCCGATTGATCGTATAGTTTCCACTAAATATATTTTAATATCATGTTTCTTATGCTGAAATAATACACATTAATAAATATAAATCACTACGCTACTTGAACTTATACGCACGTATTAAGTCTGTACCTCTAAGACTATAGATATATCTTACTTACTTTTAGATAATTTCCCTAGTATAACCTAGTATATAAAAAAATACTTATAATTTTGCAATATCGATTCCCTGATTATAATCTATAATATAAAAATCAATATTTGTTAGTTTGTTTGTTCGTATTTTATGCGCTGCCATACCGTTCATCCGATTGCGATAAAACTTTGTCAACTTATTGCTTGCACTTGCGCGCAGATTATAGACTATATCTTATACATAAAAATGAAAGTCTGTCTGTCTGTCTGACCTATGCGTTCTATACCATTCATCCGATTGCGATGAAATTTTGGTGAATTGACGTGTGCACTACGGGTGCGAGTCATGGACGCTAAATGTGAAAGCAGCTAAAATGGTGGATTGCTTTGAGAGAAAAATCCTTAGGCGGATATACGGACCCATGAATGATGATGGGGAGTGGAGAATTAGGTACAACACGGAACTATACCGCTTATACCAAGATTCAAAACTCTCCAACTTCATAAAACTCCAGAGGCTAAACTGGGCAGGCCATGTTTAGCGCATGCCTGAGTCACGGATACCGAAGAAGATCCTCGAAGGAAACCCAGGAGGGAAAAGGCCAGTGGGAAAGCCACGCACACGATGGGGTGATAATGTTACAAAAGATGCCAACCAGATACTAAAAATCAGGAACTGGAAAAGACGTGCGGAGGACCGTTCCGGCTGGAGGACAGCGGTGGAGGAGGCCAGGGCTCGACTTGAGCTGTAGCGCCATCGAATAAGAAGAAGATGTGTGCACACCCGCAAAGGTTTCTGAATTAGAAAAACTATCTTCTTCTTCTTCATTATATCTTCTTTTATTCATATGGTTCCTATACCATTCATCGGATGGCGATGAAACCTTCGCCAGTTGTTGTGGCAATACCCGCAAAGGTTTCTGAATTAGTACAACCATCTTCTTCTTCTTCGTCGTCTTCATTCTATATTCTTTTATTCGTATGATTCCTATAACATTCGTCCGATTGCAATAAAACTTTCGTCAGTTGTTGTGCCCAAACCTGCGAAGGTTTCTGAATTAGTACAACAATTTTCTTCAACCTTTTCTTCTATTCTATCTTCTTCTATTCGTATGCGTTCTTATACCATTCATCCGATTGCGATGAAATGTTGATCAGTTGTTGTGCGCATGCCCGCAAAGATAACTGAATTAGAAAAACCATCTTCTTCGTTATATCTTCTTTTATTCGCATGGTTCCTATACCATTCATCGGATTGCAATGAAACTTTCGTCAGTTGTTGTGCCCACACCTGCAAAGGTTTCTGAATTAGTACAACCATTTTTTTCCTCTTTTATTCGTATGCGTTCTTATACCATTCATCCGATTGCGATGAAATTTTGATCAGTTGTTGTGCGCATGCCCGCAAAGACTTCTGAACTAGAAAAATCATCTTCTTCTTCATTATATCTTCTTTTATTCATATGGTTCCTATACCATTCATCCGATTGCGATAAAACCTTCGTTAGTTGTTGTGATAACACCCGAAAAGGTTTCTTAATTAGAACAACCATTTTCTTTTTCTCCTTCATTTTATCTTCATTTATTTATATAGTTCCTATACCATTCATCCGATAGCGATGAAATTTTGGTGAGTTGTTATGTGCACACCCGCAAAGGTTTCTGAATCAGAAAAACTATCTCTTCTTCTTCATTATATCTTCTTTTATTCATATGGTTCCTATACCATTCATCGGATTGCGATGAAACCTTCGTCAGTTGTTGTGCTAACACACGCAAAGGTTTCTGAATTAGTACAACCATCTTATTCTTCTTCATCGTCTTTATTCTATATTCTTTTATTCGTATGATTCCTATACCATTCGTCCGATTGCAATGAAACTTTCGACAATTGTTGTGCCCACACGTACAAAGATTTCTGAATTAGTACAACAATATTTTTCCTCTTCTTCTATTCGTATGCGTTCCTATTCCATTCGTCCGATTTCAATAAAACTTTCGTCAGTAATTGTGCCAACACCCGCAAAGGTTTCTAAATTAGTACAATTATCTTCTTCTTCTTCTTCTATTCGTACGCGTTCTTATAACATTCATCAGATTGCGATGAAATTTTTCTCAGTTGTTGTTCGCACACCTGGGATGGTTAGTATTATATAAAATACAAAGTTTGTTGTTTGTTTGTTCCATCCAATTTTGAATTTTTTACTACATATTAATACTATTAATAACGTTTGCATATTTTGAATTCTATTTTAATTTACTGTTCTTTTGTTTGACCTTTACTCCTATTAGAATTACTTTCATATTGTCATATTGTATTACACAGATATTTTAATATTAAAAAGATAATTTCATTATTATTTTTTAAATATCTAAGGTAAATGTATCCACTAAGCGACCCTGTGCAAAGCCGTGTATCTCACCTATAATATAGTTTGAAAACACTGATCTTATTGTATCATGTAATTAAGTATTCCTAAAAATCGGATTTCAAAACACGTTAAATATTTATATTAGAATAATTAAAAACAAAAATAATCCAATCTTATAGTTTCCACTAAAATTATTTAATGTTATGTTTATTATGCTGAAATAATTACACATTATAAAAATTAAATCACTATGCTATGTGTACCTATACGCATGTAGTAAGTCTATAATATACCCACCTTTCGAGAATTTCATAACAAGAGGTTTTCTAGTCTATGTTAAAATAAATATATTGTATCTCCATAAAAATGTACTTTCATACATATTATATATTGCCAAACTGGTAGGTGCGCAGTGTTGCGAAGGGAGGCACGAAAAGTTTTACACAAATAAAGCCACGTCATGATTGCAGTTTGCAAATAAAGTTTATAAAACAGCCGCTAGTTATAAACTACATATAAACAGTCCTAAAAAACGTTGTTTGTAAACCTGTCTGAAGATAATATGTAGACTAATTTTTTAATACCTCACTTCTATACTATTGTTGAGTGTGCTGGCTATCTCGTGAAAAAATGATATACAAGGATCAAATCATAATATTGAAATTTGAGGCAAATTTGTTTACGAATGATAACTGTTGTTAAACTTGTCTATTTAGTTAAAATTTAAAAAAAAAAGTGAATAAATCAATGCAAGGACCACTAATGCATTGACTGATTTAAAAAGACAAAGTAAAGGCATACATAAAAAATTGGAGCTTTGGAAATCAAAATTTAAAAAAAAATCGTCATGTTTCCACTTTTAAATGATTTTGCGCCAGATATATTGAAGCAAACAAAATCTTTTTACTGAGCGCTTTGATAGTTTGCTAATGCACTTTCCCCATTATTTATTTCACAAATTTACTCTAATAGTAAAAACAATCATTTGATTTCAAAAATATGATATATTAAATATGTAGGTAGTTGTACGTTTGATGTGATACCTATATCATGATTGATATATGTAATGATAACTCCCGTGTATGTGTATAATTTAGGAAACACTACATTATAGTACCACACTGCCCTTAACCTCAGAGATAGGTAGGTGGGCCCGATAAATATCCTGGCCTAGGGGCTCGCTTTTCGCAAAATCTTTTTTACACATCCATCGCATGAAAAACAAATTAATTTAAAAATGAATAAATATAATATAAGTAGTAAAAGCTTGTTTATTATTTATATATTTAAGTTTTCTTCATTTTTGTATTAGTGCCTACATTTTTGACTATTTAAAAAGGTGTCTGAGTTATTTAATGAAATAAAGGGGGGAGGCGCCAAGTTTCGATTTTTTTAAAAAAGGAGGCGTAATAACATTATGTTTGGAAATCACTGATGTATTTGATAGGGACCGTAATTTAATACTTGTGTATTTTTGTAGATACTAAACATTATACTTACCTACATATAATAAAACAATCTTTAGATTTACTTAGGTGGAAGATAACGGTGTGAAAGACCCCTTACTTCAAAAATTGTACTGAATTCCACACCACCGTGGAGGTACAGTTAAATTGCGGGTTTTTTTAAATCTGTGGTTTTCCCATTACGCCTATTTCATTGTACTACGTTTTAACTTAATTTTCTAAGCATAACATATTATACAAACTACAAATGAATATATCTACATAATATTATCTAATTAAAATTTAAATGGTGACTCATAACTTTATATTATAATATAAAACAACCGAAATAATAAAACTACCTATTATTATATTTCTAAGAAAAATACTTACTTTCTGAAATGCAAAATATTAAGAATAACATTACCTACATAATAGGTATATACAAAATACATAAAAACATTTTATACATGTGATAGAGGTATTTTTTGCAATTTACATTAAATTTAGTCAATACCATTATGTACGGCCTATATCCAAAATGGTATACCAACGTAAAATGAATTGATTTTACAGACATGGGGTGCAGAGAAATAATATTATATTATGTTTATACCTACATCAAATTGAGTATGATAACATTTTTATAATAAAATAATATTATTTCGTACTTATGACATTAAAAGCAAAATTAATAATTAGTAGGTAATCTTAAATGTATTGGTCCTACCTAACTAAAATTCACTGATTTCAGGGACATAATAACATGGAGTTAATGTTATAGTCTAATAACTACATGTAAATGCAACAGTTTCAATATAATTAATTATTTAGACATGTACCTACCTACTCACTAATATTATTTTGTATAAAATAAAAAAGATAAAAATAAATATCAGTAAGCAATTATTCATTAGACGTAACCAACTGAAAGAAAGCATAGTGGTTCGTACCACGAGAAAGTCGTGTATACATACTTCATAAACAAAATAATATCTAGTTGTATTTGAAATGCATGCCCTGACTAAATATTCTTTTCGGGCATAAGTTATTATTAGTAATTTATAACTACAATATAATTTATTATATAGGTAGAATATGCAAGTACTCATAGGCACAAAGCAAACCGACCGCTTGCTGTGCGTTTTTGTGCAGGTCACTCGAGGTAGGTATATTTTCAAATGCACATGTTCCACAAACTGATGTAAACTTTACAGACCTTGTAATAAGGGTTTGTATTCTTCTAAATCTGGGTAAAAAGGTTTTTATGACCTGCCCGAGATACCGGGAATTTCCGGTAAGTGTTGAGGAATAAACGTCATATGAAGCGAAGTTAACATGATAAAATGAACACTAATAACATTACATTGAGGGTTAGTTTGGCATTTATCGTCAGATGCAGTAAACATTTTAAACTTCAAGGTTCGTTATATTATGGGAGGTTTTATACGAGCGCATCAGTCATATAATTAAATTGAACAAACACATCAATTGTTCTTGCTGTTCTAACAAATAACATTTTATAATAGTGTCTCACTTTACAAAATTATGATGTGGGTTTCTCTAACGTATATCTTTTTACATAGCCCTATCACTGTCTTATCAAAATATCGATCAGACTTTGGAAATTGATTAATTTTATATAGAAAACATTCAATTAAACTACTTGTGCATTTTTATTTTTACGCATAAGCACTTTATCTACAAATAGCTAAAAGTAGATTTTTCTGTATATAATAATAAATGGGGTATCCATGATTTTAGGGCCTAAATAAAGTGCGAGTCCTTCATGGCAACGGGAGTGTTAATAATAATTCAAATTACTAATACATTATAGTTGCTCGTTCGAAATATTCTGCAAAATGATAAAACCATAGACTAAATTTGTCGCCGCGACGGCGTGACAGTAAGTGACATGCACCTCAATATGATTCGTGCTTTAATCGCATCCACCGAATTTCGGCCTATGTACATTACCAATAATTAAGTCACCTGCACCACAGCTAATCACGCAAAAAATAAGTTATAACTATTTGTCGTGGGTCCTGGGTTCGAATCCTGGGTCTGGCAAATACACATAATATACAAAGATTCAAAAACTAAGAGTTACACAACGGACTGCTGTGGACCTGCACATTATTCTGCTTTTGGCGATCATCCATCGGTGTATTTAAATGTTAACCATTTCGCGGTACAACCGAGTGCATCCGCGGAAACGAGATGTCACGTATTTGGAATAAATTTTAGAAAATATTAGCTTCTCGCATTCGGGATGGCTAAAAATATTACTGACGTAAATTGTTTTATCGCTTGATGCAATCGTATATTAGCTTTTCAGCTCGATATCATAATATTAAATATAGTTAAAACGTAATAAATAAATTATTATGACTATCAAAGCAAGAATATTAAAAATATACTATTTTATACGAATTATTTTCTCATAATAATTAGAATCTGGTGGCGCTTTTTAGCAGTGGACTGTAATTCTTAAGATGCTGGTTGCTGGATTACTAATCTAGAGGGGGAGGTTTAACAGGATACCAGACATTGATATTTTATGTTGAGAGGGCTGGCACGCGCTGTAGCCGGTTCGGTGTTTACACACTCACGTACTGGTAAATAGACGGTTCGGAATGTAACCCTCACGGTTTCACTTGGTTTTGGGATGTATGATCATCAGTCAGATCAAAGGACGAGCATATGCATTTTGAGTCACTCTGTGGGTAACGATGGCTAAACTATAACAATCCCGCACGCGACCGCTTTCTTGATGTCACTCGAGCTAACTAAATGTTATTCAATCACGGTTGGCTGATGACTCGTAATTGCTGATTGCCTGGTCTTGTGACAATGTGACAAATAAGGATGTGAGGTATGTGGGGAAATAAGGAATGACGGCCACCACAATAGGTCCAACCAGAATCATTTATTGCAAAATCTGTAATATCGATATCTATATGTTAGCATTACACCTTATTATATTATACCTCATTTGCATTTATTATTAGTAGTATATTGTATTATTTATTACTAGTCACAGGGCTTCAGCATAAGATTAAATAAAACAAAACACACTTAAAATGTACATATAAACGTACGTGTACCTAAAAATTATTCTTTAATATGATAAGCTCAATTTTTTATACATTCCCAACTTAAAGCGCCTGTACACGTACATGGATTTACTTGAAGCAATAGTGTGTATTTTAAACTATCGCGATAATAATTACTGTTTACACGTTAAAGTGCTGACTGTCTTGCCAACTTCAGTCTTCAAGACTAAGAGAGACGCGATGTTATCATTTTATAGTATTATTTGACACGTCGTAAAAATCGGTTAACCTCAAAATAAGTCTGGGCGGTGTAGTTCGTTTTTTTACCGGCAAGTTCGCCACTATCTCTCTACTGCGCAGGCGCAGATATAAAATAAATATCAACTGTCAAACGGCGTGAAAATTCAGAAGCTTCCGAACTTTTTCGATTCATGCATGCAATCTTGCAACTTGCATGATAATACATGTTTAAATGTGCATTTTCTTGTAATGGCCGCGATAACACGTAATATCGGCAGTAAATTCATGTAGGTATATTATGTTCAATTTTAATTAGTGCTCTCAATTCTTTTCTATGGTATGGAAGTATGGACACTAAACCAAGAGATGTCACGGAGACTTAAAGCTTTCGAGATGTGACTGTATTGACGCATCCTCAAAATTCCTTGGAATGACCGGGTGACAAATGTTGAAGTTCTCAATCGAATGGGGAAGGACCGAGAAGTTCTACGTAGTATCAAAACTAGGAAACTACAATACCTCGACCACATTATGAGAGGACAAAAATACAGCATTCCCCAACTTGTCATTCAAGGAAAAATCAATGGAAAGCGTAGCAGAGGACGGCGCCGCAGTTCGTGGCTTAAGAACCTCCGTGATTGGTACGAGTGCAGCTCCACCGAACTGTTCCAGGTAGCAGACGACAAAGATAAGATCGCCTTGATGGTGGCCGCGACCTCCGCTAGGGGATGGCACAATAAGAAGAAGAAGAGATTGATTGCCTTTTCATGTAATGTTGAATTCGTCATAATAAATAGCAAATATTATTTTGATATCAAGCAATTATTTACTTATTTAGAAGTAAGTAGGTTTACTATACCTTTGTAATTATATACATACCAATAGATCACAAGAAAATCCAAAGTACAAAGTGGACGTGGAAGAATCCTGATTCGTTTTAAAGACTACATGAATGATGCCACAGGTTTCTCTCTACCAATCGCTAGGATTATCAGAGTATTGTTGAGGATAACGACAGTATTACGGTCGGTTAAGGTTGAGAACAGATTATGAAAAATAAATAAATTAATAAATATTTTCAACAATACTTATTACATGTCCTACTAGTGATTGGTCCAGATCTATTATTTTAAAGTTTTAGTGATAAAATAGAACATACAATATTACAATGCTTATCTCACATAATAAGCTAATGATAATGGTATTATTCGTATAATTCAATAGGTCAGGCATGTACAACGTGGGATTGCGGGGTGGATTTTACTCGATCGCATAATAAATAAGAAAAGATTCATGAATTTTTTTAAAACCATGTACCTACATTTAGTTCTAATCTAATGTGATTTCATTTTGGTTTTTATGGGGAAGCAATCATTATGCTTATGTGAAAGTAATTTTTAAATTAATTATGAAGAAGCCAGTGTGATGACGTCGTATCACTTGATCACATTATCGTTTACGGCTTAAGAGTGAAAGAAAGACAAGACCTGAATTTAATTTAATGTTGTGCTATAAACAAAGACGTAGATTCTTTTTACCGTTACGCAGTAGGCTCATTGTATAATAGAATAATAGTTTCTCAATTAGTTCCCAAAATAACTAGGGAACTCGACTGTGATCGTGAAAGAGAATATATTGCCAAATATAATATGTTTGTTCAAACCGAATAATGACAATGGGACAGTGTGGTAGATCACTGCTAGTTTTGATATAGGATAATATTATTATATCATAGCATTATTGAAGTTGGGCATGCCTGCAATAAGTGATTCTCAAACTATACAGAACAACATTCTATCAGATATGTAAATTTAAATTTAAAGTTTTAAAAGTATTTTTCAAAGATACATACAAATATTGGGAATGGGACAATTGGGCGCCACATTGTCGAATGAAATAAATTAATAGACGTTCGTTACGATGTTATACAGAAACTAGACGATGAATTTTAATCAGTTTCTATCTACTACTTAGTGGTTTATTCATTTTATTTTTAACATAATGTTTTTTACTGAGGCTTCGTATAAAAATAAAAGAACTCTCTTCTCGTTGGAAATTAAACATAAAATATGCACAATTAAATCATTATTGACGTGTTCATATTAAAATTTTCACCAATTATTAAATAATAATGTAAATATAAATAATATTAAATATATATTTTAAAAGTACCTATAGTTCACAAACTTCTATTTTGTTTTCGAATTTCCATCCTAGACCCCAAATATTACAATATATTATATCATTGTAAGAAAATTATCTGAAATACATATATTAAACAGCGTTTTATTTTAATCAAAACAATATCTCTCTATCAAGAATTATCAGTTAACAACGCAATTAAAGTGTTTACTTTGTTATTTTTTATCAAAATTTCAAACAGCATTCTGACACGCGCGACATTTTGATAAATCGAATACATAATAATTTTTAAGGGTTAACAAATAATTTTGATTTCTTTTGAGTATTTTTATATATTTTCCTCGCGTTGTGCTGGCAACACCCATTGTTTTCTTTTTGTAGGCTTCTGTTTTCGTTTGTCTTTTTCATCCCTCCGCAGAGCCTTAGGGCAGGCTTTAAATTGAATTTTTAAAAGTACAAAAATCCTCTCGGTAGGTTCTCCGGCACTTCTTTGTGTGCTTTCGAGCTCACTTGCGAAATTATTTGAAAGATTTTCAACAAAGAGAAAATATTTACAAATTTGAAATAAGTTTTTTTTCATGTTCAGATGTTCTCTTTCGATCTAGTGTAACGTCTCGTCTTTTCTGCATATGGCATCTGAGAAACAAACTCTTTTTAAAGTAATTAATTTCAAATTTTTAATAAAATATCTACCTTTTTTATTCAATCGTTAAACATTGCTTGATGATTGATTTGGCAAAGTATCTAATAGGCCAATGAAAGTAAAAAAAAAATCTACGGGTAACTCCCTAATTTTGCATGGTTTGTGGATGAACGATAAATACCGACAAGATTTTAAACAGCTGCCTCTTTTCAATAACTTATTACCCAAGAAAATCATAAGCAACATTTTATTTATTCTAAATATTGTATTCGCATTTTGGCATATTCGACTTTTACGTGTGCGTGATTTTAAATGATTTTTATATCATTGACTATAAAAATTATAACATTAAATTTTAATGTAACAACTTACTTATACTTGATTAATCATTTTAAAATGATTTTTTTTCGGTTCGGTACATGTTCAAATAGCGTTAACATGATCTTACTCTCTACTTCTAAGTTATAGTTTGTCCGTTTATGGCTACGGCCGTATGTTGTAGCCTAAACACTAGGAATTGCCAATAGAATTGGCGTATTTCAAAAAATACTACCTTATTCTTAGGTCAATAATTATTATAAAATAATCATTATTCGTAGGATGTTTAATCACACCTGAATGGTCAATTGAATACATAGCTAATAATCAATATCTTTAGAATTATCTTCAAATGTGATAATTGTGCCCCTTTTTTGAATTGCTTCAGGCACTTAGACCAGTGCTTCCCAAACTTTCAACATCTGTGTACCCCTTCTATAATTTTCGTAACACTGAGTACCCCTCGTCAAACCTCTTTTTAGTACGTAATCAAAATAATAATAAAAGAAAAATAAAATTAATTCATAATAACATATAAATAAAAAAGGATGAAATTGTTTATGTTAAGACGACAGATCATCATAATTTGGTTCCCTGGTTGTTAATTTTTACTTGTTGTTAGTTAGTTGTTAGTAGGTTGTCAGATGTTAATGTCTACAAAATGCTGAAAAATCATCTTGACATAGATATGAAGTTGGAAAAGGCAAGGTGTATTTCAGGACTTTCTCTATTAAAATTGGATACACATGTTGCATTTGCAATCAGAATGATTTTAAAGTACACTCTTTATTTTTCAAGAATCCGTCTGAATCTAATTCCAACAATTGCCTTCTTCCGCATGCGATAAACCTTCTAGCATGGATGTTGTATTGATGTCGTATAAATGCTTGCACCAGGCGCAACCAAAGCACGGTGCAGCGCGTATCTCCACCAAACCCTTCTACCTGTAAAAATGTTACAATAAATTATTAATATATACGTGCGTTACTATGGAAATCAATATGAAATGTCAAAATGACATTTCAATATTTATATTTATTCAGTATTTCTATCAAGTACAAAAAAGTATTTATTAATACATAGAATTGTCAAGTTTATATAATTCAACAGAAAATTTAAAAATGTGGTATATAAAAAGTTCTTTTTATCTTGTAATTATGTTGATACTTAGCGCCTTAATTAATACACGTATTCTAGTGTTGCTACATGAAAATTTCATATGACTTCCTCTTTTATAGAAGTTGCGTGCATTCCTAAGGATTCAAAATAATTTCTCAAGCCACGGCGCAATAAAACCCCTCAAGTGTCAAGTTCTTTTGCGAAAATCTCGATTCGAAAAGTCGATAATATTATGTTCTTTGACAGAAAACAGGTTCTTTGAAAGAACCCGTTCGCGTATCACACCCGCGCTGTATATTCCAAAGTTGGCCTAAACTTCTCACACGTCGCCGTTAGTTAGTGTCATATTGTCCGAGTTTTCTTCGGAAAAAGTACATAATTTATAAACGTAGTTGGCACAATGCAATGGCGTTCTAAAATAGTGGTAACAAATTAAAGTGAAATCTTATTTTATAACATTAAATGATGATGTATGATTGAGATAAACATAAAGGAACCAACTGGAAAACTGCTAAATGGAGATATTGAGCTTTAAAGTTTGTACATGTTTTTATATACTTTATGTACATATTGTGAACATGAAAACCATTAAATACTGTGGTTATTATTAATATATCTATATTATTAGTAAAATAATAATATGAAATACAGTAATTTATCTATGGATATTAATCAATAATACAGTTGGTTCCTTTTCATTGAATGACATTTTCCATACAAACAATCACATGAAACTATTTTACACAAAGAAACCAACAGGTGATTTTCTTTTTTATAATTCCATATTACGAGGTCGTAAACTATTTATTTATCATAGAATATCAAATTGTAAATAAATATTTGTATATCTTTAATAACCTAAACAAAATAACTTAAGGTAAAGATAGAGTACTCCATACCATCAAAGAAACCTTCACCTCTTGCCTCTTCTGACACTTTAATACTGACTATGACAGATACTTAGCAGTTGGTTCTTTTTTCATAACAGAAAATTTGAGGTTTAGAACATTAATCGCACCCCTAGTTTTAAAGTATGACAAGTCAAAAAACAGCATTCTGAGATAATTGGATTCAAAGATTCAAACCCTCTCAACTAAATCTAAAAATGTATGTACCAAACTGATTTTCTTGCTCGATGTGTATCAGGGCTTATATTTTTGTGTGAAATTATTATTATATTGAAAAATTATACAGAACACATATTTTTGGTAGTTTTTTTGAAATGTCATAGTCTAAAATTGGACTATTTTGATAAATTTTGAAATAACCCATCATGCACACAATACAAACTAATATGAAACAACATAAAATCTCTTCAATATATTATGCATATCAAGTAAAATAATAAACGAAATGGTTATTTGAAATTTTTATTTTAAAATAAAATAACTGGAACAGGTAAACCATCACATACCTACCGATTTTTTAAAATATATAATTGTATAAGATTATGATTACCTATTCAAGATTCTTGCACATTACGTAATGAAAATTATTATATAATTTAGAATTAATCAGAGTAATTTCCATCACTCTCTTCGTGAACCAAGTCATTTCTTGCTATTTGAGTACTTCTAGCGACTTATTGTAATATATATTATTGTAAAAATTGTGGTACGTCATCGGTATCAATTTTTTTGCATATAGTTAAAAGATCTTGCCTTTTCTGCATGGTTATTCCTGGTGGCTCATTATAAGCTTTCTGTAAAATTATCATATTCATGTGAACCGGACGACCCGTCATGCGATGCCTTATATTAATT
The DNA here is from genome assembly GCF_057557595.1 of Rhyacophila brunnea. Taxonomy (NCBI): domain Eukaryota; kingdom Metazoa; phylum Arthropoda; class Insecta; order Trichoptera; family Rhyacophilidae; genus Rhyacophila; species Rhyacophila brunnea. Next base: position 37,356,671 of record NW_028232837.1, on the reverse strand, counting down.
TCCTCGTAGGAAGTATCAATAAAATTGGTTTTAATGAAAAAACTATACGGTGATTCCCTTTTCAAATGCATGACTTTGATTGCTTGCCATGTTACCTTCGTACCTACGGTAGTTATAACATAATTTTGTTCCAGCTCATCGGACAGCAATTTCAGGTCAAATATATCATCAGTTGCCATTGCATTAACTCTATAAGGTTCACCATTCTTTTCAGCCATGGCTATAATGGGTATCTATATTGAGCTGGTATGAATACTGGAGCACTTTTAGCATTCTCTTTTTTTCTTTTTCAATGAGTAAGTGCATCGCAATCCACTGATCTTGGGTGTGACCCATCAAATATTTTAGCTTTATAGACTTTACATTTTCTGTTTCCAATGATAAATACATCGCAACTAAATATTTATTCTTATTCTGTCTAGCACAGTTATCGGACCAAAAATGCACATTCTTATTTAGATTTTTTTTCAAGTAATGGTATGTAAATACAACTACCAATTTCATTAGAACCTCTTTTAGCAGTCACTTCGTTCCAGATACAACAAAACCCTTTTTCTCAGCAATATCAAAGATGGTAAAATATGTTGCAAGTTTTCTGGTGTAATAGAAGTTTGAGACTTCACCACAGGGTTATGAGAGAACTGCTTGCAAATCGAAACATGAAACTATCATAATATTATCTGGATCAGGGATAGCTCCATTTTTCACGCCATTTTTTCTCCTCTCGTGCTTTTTTTTATTTGGGATATGACATTGAACGAAATTAATTGTTTTGCTTTTTGTGTATCATTTAAATTTGTATATGCTGTGCTGACCATTGATCTTTTTTGACTGAAAGCGCCCAATATTAAATTCTGTATTAAAGATCGTAGAATACTGAGATAACTTCACGAAAGGTCGATCATTTTGTTGACACTTTCCTTTGTATAGCCTATAGTGTTGCTAAATTTAAAGAGCCATCAATAAATTGTCTGGTAGTTAGTCTGGTGTAAGCGTCGTGGTTCATAGGTTCAAATCCTGGGTCTGGCAAGTACACATATTGTTTTTCAATTTGTGTATGAGTCAGATTATGGACCTAATAGGTTGAGCAAGTGGCTGATATCCATATCTCGAAAAAAAACAAAAATCTGTTAATACAAACCACACCGTGGAGGCCAATATTATGATCTTATTAGATCGGACATGGTTGAAAGTTTGAGCTCTCAGGAAGTGGGATTCTACCCTAGGAATGCAATTGATGTGATCTCTAACATATTGTTTTAATTCGGTATCAATTTTCTTATGGTTTTCATGTGTTCCTCTGAGATCCTTTTCTATGATTCCATCACTATTTGTTTCATTTATTATTGTATTTATCAACAAACTACTGTTCAATTTTCAGAATGGCTAGTCAACAGTGTGACCACAACACAAGTTTTATTTACTTTGTCCATTCCTGACCTATGATAATTCAAGATGTCATAGTCTTAAACTCGCTAAAATTTTGAATACTAATTTAAGACCATAACAACTCAAAATAGCATAGTCTTTAAATATCACACAATACTATTTATAAAAATGATAGACTATTCTTTCTGTTTTGTATTTCCGTAGAATTTATTTAGACTTTTGATAGTCTTTGACCAGATAAATAATGATATTTTCAACCTTTCTGCATTATTAACTCAAAATGTCAGTTTTTTGACTTGTAATAGTTTAAAACTAGGGGTGCAATTTGTGCGTTAAGCAAAAAGAAAATAATGTAAATGAAATGGAAGCTAGACCAAATTTAACTTGGATCTCTTTGGCGAATCTAAATTTGGATTTTTTTGAAGAAGTTCCCATTCATAACTCAAAATACCTAAAAACGTTAGTTGGGTCCTTTATGCTTATCACTACCTTAATACCAGTAGTAGTTCTAGGATATCTAGTTTATTTTTTTGCTTCTCAGTCATTCCTTTACGACTAAGAATCGTGACCATCTTAAAATGCAGTCATCTTCTGCACGACCAAGACTGTTAACCCTTTTCAATCCACTTCTTCTCTCATAGCAGAATTAAAACACCCAGTTTTAGCTCTATTACTTCATCGCTCCAGTGCGCCATCGTCTTTTCTTTGGTTTGTTTTCCTTGAAGGCTACCCAAAACTACAAGTTTTCTCAAAATATCTGGTCTGTACTGAAGACTATGTCCAAAATTTTTCAAAATACATCTCGGACATATTATTGAGACTCGTTAAACATTAAAAAAAATAACTGCAAAATGAGACGATGAGTTTATGGAAGTAGAACTTTGTTCGTCAGAGGGAGCGGTTTTGAGTAGATGGCCGTAATAACACAGTTATCGAGCCATATATTTTGTCCCATTGGTGTCGCTGACCTCCAGTCAGTTTAATCCCATTATATACAGTCAAGATACTCATTTTTATACTTAGTTAAATCATTGTTGTCTCGTTATGTTTATTTTCTTCAAAAGTTATAAGCATTTTTAATATAATAAGTATTTATTTTGAGCACCATCACTAATCGAACGGAAACTTACTTTAACAAATACGAAGGCGTGGTTATACATAAAAAAAACCTGATAAGATACATTAATTCTAATAATATGTGCTAGTTTATTAACCATCAAATAATGAATCTTTCTCCGCTGGAAAATTTAAGTTCAAATCGTAAGCTAAATAATTAAATATTCAGTACCAATAGCAAAATATGGTTTTATGTCCGTTATCTTTAAATGAAAGTGCCAAAGAAAGCTAGATATATTTAAAAATAAGATAATGCAGTCGTCGGAGGGTTCTAAGATAATTACTAAGTTGACAAAAAATAATCAAGACAATAATTAATAACCCCCTTCTAGTAAAAAAAACTACTGACAATAACTGCTCGTGTAAAACCCCAAAAGAAAACAAAAACATAATAGATTCCTAACAGGTGACGCTAGGTTGACAATATTTATAATTGCAGCCAAAGTAAGCGCTAACACAAGCCCAATTACCGATGGTGATAAGAGACATCAACGTCTCTATCCACCAGTTGATCGAAAGTGATTGATTATTGTGAATCATCACAGACACTATTGAAGCACGCTGTCTCTCATATTCTCTCACTTATGACAAAATTGTATATTAAGGTACCATAACTCACTACCGTAAAAAAAAGGTTCCATCAAAACGTAAGCGCTGAATAGATGGCATTTGAAAATGGCAATAATTGGGAGTTCCAGAAATTCCGCATTCAGTCGAATATTGTTCCAACTATTCCCATTTGGATAGTGAGCTCCTTTTGTGAAATATACACATTCCTATTTTATTCAGTTATTTCCGTGCTTAGGTATGTTATTTCTTTGATAATTTCTAGAGAGAATATTACATGGATACGCCACTGCGAATCACCCTAGAGTTAACTTATATTTACTCCAATAAACTTAAAAGTTTTTACTTCCTCCTCGGTCTTCTTCATCTTCTCCAACTGAACTGTTAAGTTTTCCCAATGGACATCGTAGCTTATTCTCAACAGCGCTATTTCAATCCACTATATCAACTATTTTGATATAAAACCGTCCCAATACGTTTTAAATTCACTTTTTAAAAAGAATATTACAGAATCACTAAACTAAAATTAATCTTTTCAGAACTCTCATCAGAGATATACCTATTAATAATTTTCTTTAAAAATATTAATAAAATGCTCAATTAAGATATTGAGAAAGAAATGCAACACATATGGAGAACTAGGTACGACCTGAACCGCAATCTATTCGCACTGTACAATTTGTACAAGTTGTGTTTTCCCCGGCATATTGCAATAACTTGCAAAATTTTTATCTGGCATATGACTTTAAATGTAGCGTTTTTGACACTACAAACAGCTTCAAACATCATACAAAAATGATAGTATCAGCTACTACGGCTTTTATACCTTATTAAAAATAAATCTTACATACAATTTTGTATTTGAATTAATTTTAGTGCATTAACAAAACAATAAATTCTACTCCAATAATATATTGTATTGAAATGAAAATTCTATGCATTTTTTCTACCATTTAGCTTATTTTCGTACTCTGGCATAATATGTTTATGAATGTTGGCCACACTATGCCACCTAAATTGAATACATGGGAAAAGGATGGCCATGATGTCTAGACTATTGTTGGTGAATTTTATAAACAGAAAAAAACACCAAACATGAACTTAGTGTAGTATAAAGAGCTTATGGCAGAAAAAGGGGAGTAGTGACAACCCTAAAGGTGGTTAAAACTCATATTGGGTTATTGTACATACCGATGATGAGTAAACGAAAGTAACCAAGTTATTATTTGTAATTTTTTTCTAATCTTTTGACTTAACTTCTTATACAATAGTTACGTCATTAATATAAAGTATGTTTTTTAATCAACACAATATGGATAATCCCAGAATAAATATTTCAAATCATAAATATAGTTTTAATCAGTTATAGATCTTCAACCACTTCGTAGTATAATGAAGATGTAGAGTGAATTAGTACCCAGTAAATTTTAATAAACACCCATCAGTCCTTGGTGACTAATATGATTACGCAGGGCTGCTTGATATGTCTGGAACATGTGCTGGAGATGCCACCCTAAAATTCAATACTTCATGCCCTTCACTGTTACAAAATCAATTTACACGCTACGTGTTCTGACAGCAAAAGATATAGGAGCACCTTATGCTTGCCCTAGGTGAGTAAATTTTAATTCAACTCTACTTCTTCTCGATCATTTCATCATAGTTGATGATCGTGACTAATTGTAATCGAGATATTCTTTTGAGCGAACAATACGTTTCTCAAGTTCTGCACTCAGGGTTAAATACAGACTACCTTGGTATTCTCCTTCACTCCATCATCCATCTCACCAATATTTTCTTCTTCAACCATATCCGCCCATTATTTAGAGCACATGAACACCACGAGTTGCTTCCAAGAATCCCTGTCACTTGCAAGTCTTCTTGCATTGTTCCACCGTTCCGCCGAATACACTCTATATATAGTATTTAGCAACTTTCCAAGACGCCAAAATCCAGTTGGCTTAAAAAACAGACAAGCCAGGTTGAAATTCTCTTCTCGCATCCGCAGCATGTGGCCGAGCCAGGTCCAACGTCGCCTCTTAACTCTCAGCGTGATGAGAGGCTGATTGGTGCGTCTTCTTATGTCCTCGTCCACCGCACACCCAGTATCCGTCACAAACATCTGTTTACGAAGCTCAGTATACGGTTGCTTTAAGGTAAGGTACCATGATTTGCTACCGTAAAGTAGCACCGTCAGAATACTAGCATCGAATAGGCGGCATTTGGTTTTGACCGAGTACAATCGTGAGTCTCGGACACATCGAGTTGAATGCTCTCTCTCCAAATTGCTTTCTCCAGTGATGTGTACCCCCAAAAATTTAAAACTGTCAACGCTCTCAGCTTGCCCCTCGCTAATCAGAAGAAAGTCTGGATTCTCACCTCACCAATATACTGTACTTTATCAAAAGTACCTACTAGAATAATTTAACACAAACATCATATTTCAGGGCCATTCATTTCTTTGTGCTTTCTTCCTTTCAGATTCTATGACTCAACACCGAAAAAATAATGTGCTGAATACGTCATATTCAATAAGAGTCATTTTACATTTATTCTAATTTATTTCTTAATTCAGGAAACTACACAAACACGTGTCTGAAAATCTAATTGAATGGGGGAAAATAAAATACAAATAATAATATCATGGTATCTCTCATTTCTTTTTGATTTTTTCTTTTATTAGAATAGCACACATACCTTCTTATGAAAAATATCATTTTTCGCAGAATCAATAAGAAGAAGAAAAAGCTGAATTCATTTGCGGCGAAAGCTCCGGCCGAGCGTCGCGATATCAAAACGTAGCTTTTAAAGTTTCGCAGAAAGCTCACCAAAAAGGAAAAGGCGCGCCAAAGAATAAGACGAAAAATTCCAATCAAACTTTATTATGTTGGCTTTATTGAATGGAGAGAGAGAAAGATTCTGAGTTTCTTGGAGTTAAGCGAGCTTAGAGGAAATTTCTCCACTCTGCGGAGGATGTAGCATATTTTACTTATTTTATTTATTCGACTCTTAAATGTAAGTGCGTATTAATATTTTACTGTTGGGCTTTAGATTTATATTGTATTCTTAAGACTTCCGATAAGTTTTCTTGTTAGATAACATGTTTTTACATCTTATTAATTTTACGTCACCAGTATCAAGATGGTACAATGAATTAATTAATTATAACGTAGACAACAAAAATATTTGCTTAAATTGTGAGAGTAACGTTTTTAATTAAAATTGCAAATTTAATACATTTTACTGATAATCAAAGCAATCTAAAAAATATTTTTATTGTTATATCATAATATATATTTTTTTTTAAATATTTGTGATGCATTTAATTATAATTTAATAATGCATTTAATTATATACCTAAGTTCATTCGAAGTAACGGAAAATATTTTTGAATAATTTGTACTTTCAACGTTTTTTTTTTTTAATATACAAAACATATTTTTATAGAACGGTACTGTGATGGCAAACGGTTATAACTGCTGTTTACACAATTTTACAGGAGAGCAAAAACAAAGTTTTTAAATCAGTCTGACAAGAGTTAGTTAGATATTTTGTATCAAAATAAGCGGAATCAGCATCCCAATACAAACCTCAAATCATGTCTTTTAAAAAAAAAAAGTTTTATTTAGCTTGTATTTTAAGCCATATCAACTTTTTTTCACGTCAGATGCAGATTTCTTTTAACGTTACTTTGTGACCAATAAAGTTGCAGCTCTATTATTTTGCCACATCTAAGAATGTACAATTTTGAAACATATTATGGAAGAAAACTAAAAAAAGTGAAAAAAACAACAGTTATAACCGTCTGCCATCACAGTACCGACTGAAAATGAAATAATATATTATACTTACGTACCTACACCTAAAATAAATATCACATCACTATAATACCATGCTAAGTAAAAAGATGGTGTTTTTGGTCTTAGTGAAATGAGAACCTAATTTTAAACTACATTTTCTATTATATTAATTATGTAAAATTATCAGGTTATTTTGACATAATCTCTAGAAAGACATTGTCTTCTTACTTAGTAGGGTAGTATAGATGGGGACTGTTTTTTGCTCAATTTGATATAAAGTTGTATAATTTATTTTAATGTGTATGTTAATCATGTTTAGTTGGGAATTGTACAATTAGTACCTATCAACTTGTCCTCATTTATAATATGACGCATTTAAGATGGGTTTATCATTATGCTACATTTATTTATTGTAATATCTCAAGATCATCTCAATAACTCACTCTTGAATCGTGATCACACCTTCCGATTTAATGAAAAATGATCTCTCTTAGATCAAAATATATGTGTCGCTAGATTTCAAAATCAGCCCAGTCCATAATGGATGAATAGGAGAAAAACAGCTTTTTGTTTTTCAAGTACACAGTCACCAGGGTGAAAGTTTATATTATTTCGATTATAGGATATTTAAAATTGAAGTTCCACATTTCGATAATGCAGAAATGTTAGAATGCAGTAGTTATTCAGCAATTCACAAAAAAGTCAAAAATACCTAAAGGTGGACTTGGCTGATTTTGAAATCTAGCGATACATAATATGTTCAATTTCACATAATTTAGTTACGATCGGAACCGATTTAATTGGCCTAACGTGATTTGCAACTGACCGTCACTGTTATTAAATTGATAGACTTTCTAATATTATAATGCCATTTTATATTTGAATATTTATTCACTTCAATTTATCATTTGCTCACACCATTACACTGATTTTATTTTTTCAATTTATTAAACGGTTGTCTAGCTTCTTATACCAGAGCTTTCAGTTTTAATTTCCGATAAGGTCGCAATATATTATTGGTCGCACTTTTAGTTGTGGACTGTAATTTGAAGATACTGGTTGGTGGATTACAGATCTAGGGGGGTTTAAGAAGATGCTAGGCACTGACCTTTTAGGTTGAGAGGGCTAGCGCGCGCTGGTGCCGGTTCAGTGTTCACGCACTCCCGCACTGGTAACGGATGGTTCGGAATGTCACTCTCACGGTTTTACTTTGGTTTTGGGATTAATGATCATGAAAATTTCAGGATGGATCATAGATGCGACGTTCGCTCAAACCTTTTCGGATTTTGCGTAACGAAGGTCGAACCGATGTGTTTTGTCTGAGTCACTCTGTGGTTAACGACAGCTGAGCTGCAACAAGGATACACGTTTTGGCTGAATCACACTGTAATTAGCGACGGCTAAGCTTTAACAAGCCTAGGCGCGCCCGCTGTCTAGATGTAACTGAATGTAACTTGCAATCACGATCGATTCATGACCCGTAACTGCTAAATTACCTGGTCTTGTGACAATAATTGGGTATTTTAGGTTAGTGGGAAGAAATAATGAATGCGACCATAATTGGCCCAACCAATTAAGTTATTTTTATATTGTCGTTTTATCAATAATTTTTTGCTACTGTTTTTGTAACTTAAAAAACTGCTGTAATATTTAAAAAATATATCCTATAATTTATGCAAGATTAGTTGTTATTTATTAGTTAGTTTATTGAAAATAGTTTTGCAAATTTATTGTGATTTATTTACACGCGAAAATACAGTAGGTTTGACGTCAGGGTGTAAATAAAACGAGTAGGTATCAATATTCAAGATTATTCCTTCAGCGTTATTTGATCCCATATGAACAACCCGTCGAGTGAGTTATTACCAAAATGCCACGGAAAACCTCTACTCTCATGCCTTATGTGTTGTAACACGTTATACAAAATACGTATAATTATTTTCCAATAAATCTTCCGATCGTCGAAGCAGCGGCTTTGTTCCACGCAAAAGCTAAGGGGGTAAGTTCTATTTAATAGTAGCTAATTAGCGGAGTTTGGACAAGGGAACGTGTCGAAGTTATGTTTTTCTTATGAAATCTCCGCGCTAGCGACAGATGGGGTTGGAAACAAGAAAGTAATTTATATGAAAATCATGGAAATTTACCCTTAAAGAAAATCACCGTTGCAATACTGCTTCAACTTATAATTCAACAAATTTATTGAGTAGGTACCTGTGTTATAATTTAAACCTACGTTTTGTAATACAAAATTCTTCCTACCAATACTTTTAAAAGAGTACATACTAAATCATTAAAATATAAAACCTATTTTTTATTAGACTTATTTCTATCAAGTATCTAGTGCTCAGGTGAGATGTTAAAATCTTGTATATAGCCAAATGTCATAAGTCCATCAGCTAACTACACATTTGAATCAGACTCTTCTTAGTTTTACCTGAAATGGACTATCTTATGTTCATAAAACCTGTGGGTATGTGATAACCTGAAAAAATCTTTAAAAAGTTTACCCAAGGCCCACTACATATTCAAATCTTGGCATGAAACTGTACATTTTGAGTGTAGGGCTAGTTATCGCGTACACTTTTAATACAATACGGCAAACTTTTCATACAAAATGACGACTATTGGATATTAAAAAATATTAGTAATTTGTCAATTAATTTGAAAAAATATATGCATTAGGAGGAGCGAGTTGTCACTGCAGTGTAAACAGTCAGTACAAGAGTTATGTTACTAGTCCGAGGTCTGAGGCTCGGTTGATAAGATGTCTTAAGTGATGTGATAAGTCTGATTGACACGAATATTACTGATTGGACTGAGATTAAGATTGATACTTATAATAATCCATCAACTATAACCCGCTATTTATATACCTGAATATTCGGTTTACTGCGAGTCATTGTTGATGAAGTTTGCAATTAGGAAATCTTCTGACCTCTACATTATTGCAACTTCGAGCGTTTCCATTGAAGAATGTCACAAGTCTAGAATATTCTGACTGTAGATGCGACAAGTATTCGATTGTTAAATGACTTGCTAATTCTTACGTTGTTTAAATAATTCTGACGGTATATTTAGCTAATCGGTTGATGATGATAATAATGATTTAAACAGTATTTATCTTTTTGCTCCTAATGCTATCTTTTCTTGATTATTTTTTACTATGACGTATCCTGAAATATAAAATAAAAAAATAGCTTATAAAAATCCTCCAAATCATCATCATCAGCCTGAATCTAACCACTGATGGATGAAGGCCCCTCCAAGCTTAGTCCACTTTAATCGGTCCTGTGCGTTGCGTTGCCACGTACTTCCGCAGAACTTTATCATTTCATTCATTGCAAGAAGTAAATACTTATATTATATAACAACGTATCTCTTCTGATATGCATTATTATAGTAATGTTTACAAAACTATATTATCATTCTAAAAATATCTGCTATAGGTATTTCATTTTTATTTTAAGATAAAAACATTTTAAATCATCAAACAAAATGATTCCTAAAATAATTTAATTCAAATATTATGATTTGGCGTATTTAATGAAAACTTTATTACTGGTAATATAATAAAAATGCCTACCGCTTTTCCGGGATGATTTTAGATCTGACTTTAATAAAAAAAAATGTAAAAAACACATTTCTTTAAAATTAAAGTGGGAAGAAGCTTTGTCTAATAACATTTATTCAGTTTTTATCTTTTTGGAAAAAAAGCAATGAAAAGAATGAGCTAGCAGTTTCAACTTTTAAATACTTTCTTTGAAAACGGCAAGTGGAAAAGTAATTAATGCCTTTGATAACAAACTTAAAACTTAAAAAGTTATTTCGAAGATACTGAGGATAAGAAGACGAATGTAAATAAATATCAGGTGGAAAGTTTATTCCAGTACAAAATAAACATGACAGGCAAAAAGCCAAGATATACTTTGTCAAACATTTTTAAAACAAAATTTTATTCTCGGCGATGTTTTTTTTATTTATTTTTTTCTGCAAAAAAAATATTACTGCAGCGCCAGAGTGCAAAGTTTCAGCGCAATTACAAAAGTTTAATTTTTGAAAAAGAAGTTCCGCTTCATTAAACTCGGAATCTAGAAAGCCGATATATCAAACTTGGAAAGTTATTTTTCCTCTTGGTGACTGTTTTTGGCGTGGGATACAAAAAAAACCTTATCTTGAAGCATAACACCGAAATGAAATAAACAACATCCTAACTAGTCCTACTTATAATATGTATCGAGAAATTATATTTTGAATATTTTCAAAATAAAATAAAAACATACTCTGTGGTCACAATACTAAAGCTTTTTTCGATATAAATAAAAATGATTTAATGTTACACGTCATAATAATATTCTATTTTACTTTTTTTATAAAGTACGAGATAACTTATCAAACCACCGTGACGAGGGATTAAATTGCTTCTTAAATGCTAACTTTGCATCAAATTTGAAAAAGATTCTACAGAATGTGTAAAGGAAAGTACAATGTAATTATTTTCTTTTATAGTGTTAACTGTCAAGTCATGGTGGAACTGCATTTTATTATTTGATTTATTATTTGTAATTAAATGAAACACAATTTTATAATACTGTACCGGTTTCGTCTTCTTCTTTTTTCGAAGAGGACGAAATCAGTACAGAATTTAATTAAAAAGTGGAATAAGTATTATAAATATGTGTTTCATTTAATTAAAAATAATAAATCAAATAATACAATGTAATTATTTTCATTGTTAATGCCTAAGACCACAAATATTTTCTTCATACTTGTCACATCATTGCAGATTTGCAACCGTGTTTATCGATACATAGGTGTTATTCCAAAAATTAGCCAAAATAGATCTAGTCGTGTGAATCTTAGATGAGTAAAAATGTTTCTATGTTTAAAATTAACCATAGTATATTAATAATAAAGTGAATGAGTTAATCGAACGTACACTTATATATTAACACATATATATATAAGTACACTTATATATAAATATAATCTTATTTTTAATGTTTTGGGTAGATACGTATTGATATTTATTTAGAATACTTGAATAATGTCTTGTTATTGTCTTTAAAATGTATTTATTTATAAAATTGGTTATCAATAAATTAGTTTTCATCACATATAATATTCAATATTATTTTTACGACACATATTTTGCTCAATTGGTAAGTTTTTTTAAGTATGGGCACCGAAAATTACATTAACATTATTTTGATAACTCATTTTATAAATTATCAAGTTCGATTCTAAAAAGATTATATAATGATCCTCCACAGAGTGAAGGTTTCACTAACGGATTTTTGTCCCTACTTTAAACGGACGTTATCCACTAAACTTGCTTTACATATTAGGTACATACTCTTGGTCCAAATACAAATTGAAAAAAACAGCATGTATTTCTATACTCAGGAGCTACGAAATTACGCTGAATCCCTTGAATAAATATGTTAAATTTAATCCTTCATATTCTGTTGCTTGATGTCCCTGATTGCATACTTGCTTACATTCATCAGCCACCATTTTTTTTTACATTATAACCCTACTTTTAGTATTTTTAAATGTTTAAAGTTATTTCTTCATTCGCTTTTTCTAATTGTATTACCTTACTTGCAAAAAATAAATCTATTTCCAGTCCTTAAAATGCTTGGCGATGTTTCTGACTACCTTACTCAAAATAAACATTAATGGAGGTAACTAACTTTGATACCAAAAGTCCTACATATTTCTTTAGCCAACGGGTTATCCCCAAATTAACTGATCTGTAATATTAAGTATACTTCGAGGTTGCTAATCCAAACGTGCTTAAGGCTTGTCAATTATTTTGTAATATTACAGATCGATTTTAAATACTTACGAATTATATTAGACATATATTATACCCTACAAAAATATATTTGTAACTGCGTAACGAAATAACTCATACTGACATACTGAAGATGATAATACCTAACCCCATACATAGCAAGCTCGAAATTAATTATGACGGCTATTTTGGGTTTGAGTCTAAGCTGGAAAACAATAACATAAACATGAATATATTTTTAATTTAATTAATATTCAAAACTGAATATTCACAAGTTTCATATCTGGTAATTATTATTATTGTTTTCGTTAAAAAAAATCATTACGCGCAGGCTTCATTTTAAAATTACAACGATTATTGACAGATTTTTAAAAAACCTAAATACCATAGACAATGATAATAATATTATGGTTAATATTTAGGTCAATAGAATAGTGATAAAATCTCTCGCCGGGATAGCGAAAGACGTGTGTCCGATATTCCCACCTGATTCTTTGATTTAAAACTTTGTGTGTTTTTTTTTAATTACTAATTATTATGAATCTAAATAATTCCTTTTATTAAGTTTCCTCTTCTTTTCTTTTTCGCGTCTCTCGAGGATGAAAATCACAACTGTGTTCAGATGGATCAGTCTATCCAAATACTGCATCTATTGTATAACTGAATGAATTGAAAGACTCTTAAAGAATTGTATTTATCAAATAGGGGGCATCCCTTTAGCGCTTCGACCCTCCATGGTTCTACTTTGAAAGAACTTCTTTAAAGTTTTATCATCTCAATTCATCGAGTTTCCCAGAAACTTGAAGTGCGGAAAGAACTTATGTGGAGACTTTCCTCATTTGATATGCACCTATATAATGAGAGATAAAATAATAATGATATATCTATTAATCATCATCAACCGAGGCTAATCAACTGTTGGATGAAAAAGTTTTTTCAGATCTAACTTGATAAGTTCGTCGACCCATCGAGTTTTAGGATGATCTTGTGGTCATTTTTTGTCTCTTGGGTACCTACCACTGCGTATCCGGAAATTTGTACGTAAACAGTTCACCGCAGGATACTAATTATTCGTGCGCCGCAGTAAATGTTACATGACTTCATGTAACATTTAATCAAATGACGAGTTCTTCGTTGAACATTTCACCGTGGAGTATATTTTTGTACGTATGCTACAGCATGTGGCAAATTTCATTAAATGTGCAATATTCATTTGATAAAATGTTATACGAACTCATGTTTCACGTACTGTGGCGCACGAATAAGTGTCCCACGGTGAACTGCATACGTACAATTTACATGTAACCCTACCACTCTGGGATTACATTTTTACAGTGATAAGCCATTCACAGAGTGACATATCTTACTTATTTTCATTTCATCTACTTGGTGACCTATCACGTGAACTTTCTTATTCATTAATTTATTTTATACTACCTAGGTATATCTGCATTATACTATACTTGTAACTTTCCAAAGCAGGTTTTGCTACACACTCTTTTTTATTTCTCCGATAACTATTAATTAAGGGTCAATTTTTAAGTTACTATTTTTGCAAAAAATGCGCTTTATTTTAGTTATATTCTATAGACATTTGTTTTCCGTATCAGAGTCATCAAGATCTTGGCATTGCATTTGACCTATCTACGTATTTTTTCCAACTTGCACACCATGTAAATCAGAACGCTGCCATCATTGGTGGGACCTGCCACCGGTGTTGTATCCCTCACAACCATATTAGAAATCAGGTTCATCCTTATAATTATATTATGTAATGCCAACAGTAACTGTGTTTATCTAAATTGTTTCGGCCATTGAAATATTCCACTTGCGTAAGATGAGCTTTCGTGGACATTTTTATTTAAATTCTCAGAATAAGGTCTATTTAGCTTATTCGGTGTACTACCATTTACTTTAATTTTGTGGTATTTACTCTTCTTAATACATTGTTTTTTTTTTAAATAATCAGTTGATTCCATTACTTACATATTTATTTGCTTTTTATCTTGTTGAGAACGTTTTGTATTAACATTTTGTAATGTTGACTATCATTCAAAATTATTAAAATTGAATTACAATTTGAATCATGCATGCATAATTTATAAGCATCTGAGGCTATTAGTTTCAAAATCGCTAACCTTTATATTCCATGATTCTGAGATAATCGCAAAAATCGTCAAGGATATTATTTATATTACATATTATTTAGGACTACAAAATAGGATATTTTAATGTTTGCAAACATAAGCAAATGATTATTAAAAGCAAGCTTTGAAGTCATTTAATTTAATAGAATCATATTTTAACTAGTTTAAAGTTAATCATAAAACATAAAAAATGTCGGCTGATGAATATAAATGACTTTGCAAATAACCTCCTAGTTCTGAATTCGATATTATTTTAAGAATATTATGCATATTATGGAAAAGTACTTACAGAATTTGAATCAAGAAAAATATCAAAAAAATAAGAATGGAGGTTGCCGACTCTGAAACTAATAGCCTTATTTGTTATAATACCTATTATCACTTTATAAGTACATATTTCTAAAAAATAAATACAAAAAAACCATAATAATATGAATATCTAATAGAATATGTATAATAATATAAGCATTTTATCATAACTTTGTAAGGACCTACTTTTTCCCGCGGTTAGATTGAAAAATGTATTATCACAGCCCCTAGATTATTTTTGTGAAAAACGTCAAAATACATAGAGACGGCAGGTCTTTCATTGGTGAAGCTAATCAATCATCAGAGATGTCGCCGAAAGAATTTGGTGGCTTACTTTTGGCTCTCGACATCGGCGTATAGGTACTCTTGAACAGTGCCGCGCGTAATAAAGGAGGTTAGGCATAATATTTGAATGGGTGAGTAATAGAAATCATAAAAAAAATACATATTTATTATTTGCATACCCCATATAAATTTTGTTTTTGATAGACTAGTTATAATATTTTTTATGATTGCATCGTATTTATTTAT
Organism: Rhyacophila brunnea; assembly: GCF_057557595.1. Taxonomy (NCBI): domain Eukaryota; kingdom Metazoa; phylum Arthropoda; class Insecta; order Trichoptera; family Rhyacophilidae; genus Rhyacophila; species Rhyacophila brunnea. Next base: position 37,341,015 of record NW_028232837.1, on the reverse strand, counting down.
TTATAGCAATAATTCTTAAAAAACTATTTGGTGAAACTTTGGAAAGAAACAAGAAGGTTGGCAAGCGGCAAAGATTCATTAGGACACTGAATGAAGTCATAACATACATCAATTATTAGCAGAACAATATAATATTCAGAAACAATAAAATTTAATGCATTGATTTCTTTTTTTTTAACTGTTTATAATTTTCTATTAAAATATTTTAGACTCGATCTGACAAAAATAATAAATTTTAAAACCGTAGCAGAATCAGAAATTTAAAAACTTTTTAGTACTAAAGCAACTAAAATACATTTAGAATATTATCTTTCTTCCTACTATTCAATCTCTATTGATTTATTCGACGAAATTTTATGATACATATTATTATACCGAATCATATAGCTGGATAAATCAGAGATGAGGGACACCCATTATTTGTTTACAGACCCGCTGCGAATATACGCAACATATGCATTATTTAGAATAAATCCGTCTCTTCTGTGAGAACTGAGTTAGCTATATCATTGGGAGTTCCATTAAATCCGTCTTACCACCATTGGCGGCTCTATGCTCGATGATTTGGTAGGTCAGTTTTATATTAATTTAATTTGCCTTTTCGTTGTACACAGACGTATAGCAAATTGGCTTTTTATACATTATAAAAGAAGTGCTATAAGTTGTTAGTTAAAAAGATAGATACCTACTTAACCTTCAAAAAAATGTCTATTTTCACATCAAACAATCAAAAATATATAATAAAAACTCCGTAGCTTATTAGTTTCATTTTTCATTAAACTGTCACTATCAGAAAAAGTGTTGTGTACTGTTATGAAATGGCGGGATCATGTATATATAAACACTTTTTATATTTCCACTGATTTTATTAGAAGGTAACTTTTACGATTAATATAGCAGATTACATTTTAAAGGGTAACTTTTATACAATAGTTTAAACTGTTTAACATAATGAATGCAGTCGATGCGTTTTAGTCAAAGGTTGTATTTAAACTAAACTAAAAAGCTATTTTTGGTTGAGTACTATAGTATTACAAAACAAACAATGACATTGCATAATATGAAACTTTCAGACAACAATAGGAAGTTTGAAATAATAGAAATATAAAAAATAATACGGTTGAAACCATGCTTGGTAAGTAATATAATACATGCTCGATGAAATCACGAGGCAATAATAATTAATAACGGAACAACGTTTTATACCTGTTTCCTTTATCACACTGAAAAATGTATTGTGATCTCTTTCTGGGACAATGACGAAAATCTTGCCTATGCTGTCTCAAAACAAATTAAAAAAAGACTGGCAAAATGTGTGTTTTCTCCGTTTCACATATGGAAAATGAGAGAGAAAGAGAAATATGTAGAAATATTTTATCCCGGCATATTCCCAAATGCCCAAGGTATAGCGACCGAGCGGATTCCTTTTGTTTGAATTTTATACACACAGTTCGTCCGTCCGTGTGCGTCTCGTCTTGGCGTGTTAGCCAATTATTATTATAATACATTGTACCTACATCTTAGATTATAACCTACATAGATTGTAAGATGTTTATTTTTGGAGGGTCATTGACCAATTGACCTAATGGACCAGCCGCTATTGCTTACCACTGAGAACATCTGAAATTATGGGGCATAATTTTCATTTTTGATACCACTAACTTGCTGGGTATTTCCACCGTGCTAGTTAGTCTCCAGTCCCGTCGTTTTCTAATTACTTTGGTCATAAATCTCAAATCTTTATCGGCTGTAACCATTGCCTACTGAAGAAGTAAGCCGATACATTACACGACTGGTCTTACTTTTCGCCCCTCCCGTTGTCTATGAATGACTTGTCATTGTCTATAGAGTGCTCATACTGACGCGTCTTCACGCGTGCACTTGTCGGAGTATACTTAGTTTCGGATTTCTTTCAGATTATTTTAACGTATCTTGGAGACCTTGGAGTTCATCTGATTTAGTGGTTATGTGTTAATAATAATTGTAAGTGACGATCCAAGTAAGTAAACTTCTTCTGTGTATAATAATATCATAATACACTAGGACGTTTGTCAATGTGACAGTCGATTCTAAACGACAATAACTAATACCTCATTTATACTCTTCCTTCAGTCATTATAAAATACCAAAATCTGCTTGCAAATACGTTATCAATACATAGTATGACAGTGTACCACTCGTTGCTTGCGCAAAAAGTTATGGTCAGGCTTTATTAATCTAAAGATGGCGGTGCTGTAACACATAGCCTGCCTGACTGACCACTTTTCCGGAATTATATAATATGCATGATCAATCCACCATAGTCCCTGCATTTTAATATTTAACATAATCTTTACTTACTAAAAACCATCAAACACCTCGATATCAAAATGTTATTTTATTTGCATATCAGTAATAAAACTGTGGACTAATATTTTTACTAACATAATTTTGTGTTGTTTCTTATAGTTATGACTACGTATGTACTATGTCTTTAATATTATGTAGACATTATATACCTCACGAAGATGTTTCTTAATATTGTTTTACGAAAATTGAAGACCTGTATTTTTAGTTCTATAATATTTACATTGGGCCACCTTACAAGCGAATGAATAAATGTATACGCCCTTCTATAAATAGTTATTACATTACAACATTTTTATAAGGTCTTATTCTTGTTTTTCCGGTGGTTTTTTATCTAGTACAAATCTTGCAATCGATTTTTAACTAACTTCCCGACTAGTTAAACATTTGAAACTTTTATAATAATATATCGGAACACAATGCCAATGCATTCTTTTAATACTTTTAGCCATCTTTAAGTAGAATTGAATTCATTTTCAGTTAATTCTATTTTGTATGAAAAGTTATTTTGGAAGAAATCCGTAAAAAGTAAAACACTATTATTGGTTGCTAAGGGTCTGGGGTCCAAGCAACTAAATTATTAATATATACGTGCGTTACTATGGAAATTAAAATGAAATGTCAAAATAACATTTCAGTATTCTATATTTATTCAGTATTTCTATCAAGTACAAATTTTTTTGATCGTTGAGGCTAGTCAAGTCAAGTTTATATGATTCAACAGAAAATTTAAAAACGTTGTATATAAAAAGTTCTTTTTATCTTGTAATTATTTTTTATTAAAGTAAAATACTTATGTAATTAAGTACATCGACGTTTACTACTACGCTACTGATCTCAAATGATTACCTCAAAAGTATTTTACGTGGACGTACTTTTCTAAACGTAGGTACTCTCATAATATACTTAACGTGAGCTCGACAGCTCTTTTGCGGCACAAGATGAGAAATAATTTATCAAATGTGAACTTCTCTTTATAACATTGTGTTTCACTTCATGATAACAATGCCTTAAATCGAACCATTTTTGCGGTCCGTTCTATTTATTAAGCGACGTATTCAAATCGTGACATTTCATTTAATAAAATAATATGATACTTTAGTGATAAAATTTAATAATGACGTTCTTTTTCAGCATCAACTTACCAAATGTATTTAACATTTTTAGTTTAGAATAACTTTGGATCTGGTAAGTTTTATTCGTCATGGGCAAACTGTCAAGCTAAAATATTAATAACTAGACTATTCGAGAAGTTTAAAATTACATCGATAGATCAGTACTATTTTTTTTTTCATTGACTCTGCAATCTGATATAACTATTGGTCGCCTCCAACGTTCCCTCTAATTTTTATATTGTGTGTGCGGATCATCAACGCATCTGAGCAGTGGCGTAACTAGGGTTGGTGTCACCCTTCAGTGACAGGCCGTCACCCGGTGCGGTAAATATACACCCCCCACAAACACACACATACAATATTTGTAGGTATTTATTAATTTCAGTGATTTTATATAATAACACTAACAACGATAAGTTGTCAAATCAAAGAAAAAAACATGTCAAAGAGTAAGAAATGTAGAGGATCCGGCACATAGGTGGTCATTGATAAACACTAAAATACGTATGTTCTTTTCGTATACTTTGGCACGCGAAAGAACGGGACGGATAAAGTGATCCCGCTCGACGTAAATTTTCATTTACGTGCTCGCGTTAGTCGCACTTGACCTTCGCCTTCCGAGAAATGAGTCGAAGATTATGCATGTGATGGTTTCGTGCATTCGAGTAAAACTAAAATCTGGCAAAGGAAATTTTCTTTTACAATATTTTTGTTTGAGGACTGTGCGGGTATGAAAACATGTGTGCGGACACATTTTGATAGGTGTGCGCACGCATACGCGTACACCTTACAGGGAACATCGGTCACCTTACGTAAAATTCTCTTTGTTTTTATTAAAAACCATTTTAAGTAAGTACCTATTAGATTTATGCTTAGGTGCAGACGATGTTGAAGGAGAGACAGAGAGAATTCTCCTCGAGCCTAATCTTCTACAGGCTTAAATTTTGAAATACTATGACAAATCTTATAGTTTCACAAAATACCGATTTTATTATTATCGTGCTTCGATTTCACCATGACCACGAATGTAGAATAGGGGGAAATATTATTTAGTGTATATTATCAAAAGGATTAAAAACATCTTACAATCAAAACTGAGTCAAGATTGACGAGTTTAAAAGATATTTTATCGCTTATTAAAATTGAATTTATAACAATTTAAAATTAATAATCTACTCTATAATTATTAAAAATAAGCATTTTTCTGTCACTCAATTTTCCTACTCACCGTTACGGTATATCCAGAGACTTCAAATTCAGTAAATATATGCTAATTTGGGGACAGTACATTCTAACAAAATTTGGTTGCAGTCCGGTACTATAAAAATGGCACAAAATAATAAATAAAAAAATGACTTTTAAAATAACAATATCAATCATGTCTTCAAAAATAGTTTCCTAATGGATGGATGACAAATAGAAGTGTAAAAAACATGAGTATTTTCCATTTATTTTTCGATATAATTCACGACGTCAATATTTGATTTAGATTCCTTTTGAACTAGTTATAAATAATATAACATACCACTCATATAATTGCATAATTTGATAGACTTTTATTTTTCTAATAGTACTACTATTATTTTTGTAATATCAATCATTTCCGCTACTTTTCGAAATTACTCATAATTGTCAGTGAATTATAATAATATGTACATACAAATACTTAGGTAAATGATTTATGTATTAAAAATGCTAGTAGGTATATAAATATTAAAGTTGTTTAGTTTTATTTTCTATAACAATGGAATCCATCAAAGAGGTTTTTGACTCAATAGGACTACCAAAGCTGTGGGTCGATGCGAACGAGGCAAAAATTAAAATACTGAATACATTGGGCCCAGTCAATGCATATTTTTTATTTAAATAGTGTATAGTTTTATTTTTCTAGAATCCGGAATCAGCAGGAATATTGAGGAGCACACTCGCTCACTGAAATACCACAACGTTTGATCGAACAATGCGAAAGGAGCAAATAAAACTTTGAATTCTACCCCTTTCCACGATACCAATCTCCTTTTCTACCCTCACACATAGGATTGAGAATATTTGAGGGGTATAGAAGCAAAGGCAGCTTTCTACCAAAACAGTGTTTTAAAGAAAAAGCTAAAAAAACTAATTTAAGGCAGATAAGTTTAATGCAGAACTTTTTGTTTTTTTTTCAACGTAGAAATAAGGTTAAAAAGATAATCTGTAAAATAAAAATCAGTAATTTTGTTACACTTATTAAGATATTTTAATTATAAAAGGCAATAATACTACATTTGCTTCCAAATATATTAGATTGCTGTGTTTGCGTCTAACTATTTGAAAGTTTGCTGTGTTTGCTCCCAAATTGTACCAAGCAGCCATTTTGTCACGTGACTTTTTTGTATGGGAATAATATTGAATATAGAAGAATGCAGTCTTTGCTTCTAATGTTAATTTTGAAAGTGATTTTGGTATGAAAGAATGCAAGGTTTGCGCGTCAAATATTGTTTTACCATGTGCATAATGAGCAGCTCCATATTTCTGCATGCATAGGTTATTTTGCCAATTTTTCCAAGATTGCTGCCTTTGCTTCTATACCCCTCATTTATAACAGTATATAAATTCTAATATATCAAATATTATACTTATTTTATAATTTATCATGAATTAGGTACCACCACAACACTCTTGTAGTGGTAAAATAATTCTTGAAAACATAATAAAAAGTCATTTAGTTTAAAATATATAAATTATTATTATTTGCCTTGTGTTTTTCACTAGTATGAGTCCTGCGTGCTACTGAATGTCGATAACGATTTAAGCAAACTGTGGACAACGCTGTTAAACTGGAAAATCTTCCGAGTCAAAATCCTCAATCGTGAGGTCCCTACGAAGAAAAATATTTAGATAACCTTATATTGTACCTATTGAAAGAACTAGGTAGTTGTCTGGTTTTATTTTTCAATCTTATTTTTTAAATAACTACAAAAAAGTAATATTAAATTTCTGTTTTCTTACAAAATAAAATAGAATATTTGATTAACCGATATAAAAAAATATTTTGCAAGATAAATGCCTTTTCTATTTTAAATTGTATACTTTGAATAATCTATTACAGTTATTACACAATTAAAATATAATACCTACATGATAATATTATTGGACCGTTTTCATCGTCTTCAGAGGGGCAATGTTACAATACTATAATATATGATTTTGATTTTTAAGGCTATACCTCAGTTGAGGCATGGTTTTAAAAGATCGTGGCTAGGCGATGCGCGGATTGTGCAAATGACGCGTGCCGAACGAAATATAATTTGTCATAAAAATGCAACATGCGTCCATTTAATTGTTCTATTAGTAACAAAAATAATATATTCATTGACATGTTTTCTTTTCCAAGTAAATGGGTAACGTATTTTAGTCATCTTTACACGATTTAGGAATTAATACCCCCGTCGCTATCACGAAACAAATTGACGTGTTCACAGCTAGATTTTCGCTCTCTGATTGCCAGCGAGTCCAAAATTTCGTCGCACCTATAGTTGAAAAGTATTTGCTGTTTCACTGAAGTACCGTCTTAAAACAATATCATTACCACCTTCATTTGACTGTTTTAATACATTGAAATAATAAATTTTAACAATTTCATTTAATTTAATAACTTTACTTGATACTTTAACATAAGGCTCCATATTGATATTTTAACATATTTGGTATTAAAAATGCATTAGTTCAAGAAATAAAAAGAATACTTAATAACATCAACTTACTATATCACAATCAATGTTATATGTATACACTTTAACCATATTTTGATATATTGTTGGTGCTTTATGCGTCATCTAAATAGTCCAAACTTACCACCAAATAAATACGTGAGGGTGAAGATTTTAAAACTGTGCTTTAAATATGAATTACATACAAATAATTTTATTCTCCATGTGTATTGTAGTGCAATTAGTGATCTTAATAGGTATATGCGGCGGTCACCGAAGATGGTAGTATTTTACCACGTTTTTCTTAACTCGTATTCTTGTTTGTCCGGTGGTTGTTTATCAAGTAAAAATCTTGCAATTGATTTTTAACTAACTTCTCGACTATCTAGACATTTGAAACTTTTAGAATATATCAGTACGCGGTGCCAATGCATTCTTTTAATACTTTTAGCCATCTTTAAGTAGAATTGAATTCATTTTCAGTTAATTCTATTTTGTATGAAAAGTTATTTTGGAAGAAATCCGTAAAAAGTAAAACACTATTATTGGTTGCTAAGGGGGTGGTCCTAGCAACTAAATTATTAATATATACGTGCGTTACTATGGAAATCAATATGAAATGCCAAAATGACATTTCGGTATTCTATATTTATTCAGTATTTCTATCAAGTACAAAAAAGGTATTTATTAATACATAGAATTGTCAAGTTTAATGATTCAACAGAAAATTTAAAAACGTGGTATATAAAAAGTTCTTTTTATCTACTAATTATTTTTATTAAATTGATTTGAATCCGCATGGATATGCCGGGGTTTTAATTCGGCTAACTTAAACTCAACGCTGTATTCTGTTAATTTCATTTGATTTGACCAATATAACAGGACATGATGTTCAATAACAACAGTGGGGTAGTAGTGAAACCGTATTGTAGAAGTAGCAATGAAATAATCACCCAATACGCAGGCTTTGAGAAAATCATATAATATAATTATGTATTTACGACAACTTACATAGAATCAAACATAGCCCGAAGATTAGAAGCCATTTCCGTAAGTATTGAACTACAACAGTGAGTTAGTGCTATTGGGTTGCTGTCTTTGTTCCTGATTTTCTATGTGAACTTTGTTTTCCGATATTTAAAGTTTAAGAATGAATGCCTCCGTCAAATCTTGAGTACACTGGTATGACCACGTTATAATTACTCGAGCTCGTGCGCTGGTACATCGCTTCTTTTGTGATGAGTATAATCATGAAGAGGCGTGATTTGGACGTAATTTTCGGATACTTATGCATGGTGTGACACTCGCACTCTTGTGACACAGCGGCCCTATCGAGAACCAATTTTCCCTCACCAGGAGGCAAGAGACATGGCGATGGGCAGACGATGTGATATTGTGCTCCAATACTGTACTATAATAAAGTAAAGTAGTCGTAATTATACAATCGATTAAAAATATGAAGAAATTAATTATGTTGTAAAAATACTCCCGTTTCTAGTTCTTTTTATTTTTCTTAACGTTTTTCGCTGGATGAGTGACTTTCGTGTAAATATCAACGTCAAGTATGGTCACTCTGGTTTTTACCAAAATTAACTTAATATTAAATCTCCAACTAGATATTGGCATTAAACTTGGAAGAAAATTTTCTGCTTTCATATTCTTCACGTAGAATTTATTTGGCTGAAATAAAATTATATTCAGTATTATTTTTTTAACAAAATATTAATCATTAATAATTAATTTGGAAAAGATCACGATGATATCTTATAGGAAGACCACATGCATGATATGCTATCATAGTTAATACACTTGCAGCATCTCACCTTATTTACTTACCTGTTAGGTAGGCACAACCCTCTTAGCAGGAAATAAAAAAATTAAAAAACATGAGACCCGAATGCCCAATTATACGTTCAGATTATCGGGATTTCAAACGCTTGGACCGTAAAAACCTTCTACACTAAAAGTTTTGACGGATACTGGGTGTTGTTAAGTGGCAGAACAACTGTAACTGAACATCGTTTAGGTGAGTACCCAATGCACCAGATTAATACATAATTTTAAAGAAGTAGTGTAACCGCTATCTTGGGCATATTCATTGCCGCTTGAGAGTTTGGGGAAGTATTCTACATGTAGATGGATACCTAATGTGTCATTAATAATAATGAAAGAATATAATGTATATAAAAATAATAAAAACATAATCATTATTATCATAAACAAGGTTAAAAGTACAAAAAAATATTTTAATTCATGGCAATAATTACCTACTTGAAGCTCTATTCTAGAATCTATAATTTTGAAGCATGCATCATGCAAAATAATGGAAAATATTGCCTAAAATATCACTATAAAGTTGGTACCTAGAATTTATTGTAATTAATATAATATTATTAATTTGTAAAATGGAATTTTACCTAGTAAATTTTGAGTCAATTAATAACTTGGCATTGGTAATTCCAATTGGTAAGCAATAACTTTGCACAACAAAATTTGTAAATCATAAATAGATATAACACACTTTCATCGATTGAATGCCATATTTCAAAAATGTAATTTGCAATATTATATAATGCCTAAAATTTTCTATTGTTCATAATAATTTATTAAATTAAGTTTTCCTAGAAAAATATATAATAGTAGAAAAGAATAGTATGAATAAAAATGTGTCTATCGTAGTGGATTTTTGGGTTTCCGCCGTGTGTCCTTCTTCCTTCTTTACTCGACGTTTCAGGCTCGTTGCAGAAGTCATTATATAAGAATAATATTATATTCTATGATAACAGTGTAGTATATGTACTCGTATATAAATGTAAACGTTGCTCTAAGAATGTCAAAAGGAATCAGATTAGCTATGAGCAAATCTCGCTCAGAGTAATCTGTCAATCGTTACGACCAGAGATACCGGCTCGAATATTGGATTTTCCTGATAGTGCCGAAAGCCATGACGTTTTTAACCGTAATCCATCATCCCTATTAATATTTTAAGAGTTTCTATGTATTTCAATAGCCTCCTTTACCAATCGCACGAAATATTCTTTATTCCGACGCAATATCTTGGTTTCAAAGTCAAATTTGCTCGGCAATTGCTGACATCGTGTAAAGTCGGTGAAAATGTAGTGTAGGTATATGAATGTAAACGTTGCTCTAAGAATGTCAAAAGGAATCTGATTAGCTAAAAGCAAACGTTGCACAGAGTAATCTGTCAATCGTTACGACCAGAGATACCGACTTATATTTGGATTACTAGATATTGGATTTTGCTGATTGTGCCGGAAGCCATGGCGTTTTAACCATAATCCATCATCCCCATTTTCATCATAAAACATATCATCTCTTGATAATGGCCTCTGCAACGAGCCTGAAACGTCGAGTAAAGAAGAAAGAAGGACACACGATGGAAACCCAAAAATCTACTACGATACAAAACAACCGTGAAAGCCTCAAACATTATAAAAACGTGTCTACTTTGGATACAATAAAGTGGTGACTCACGGGTTTTGGGCATTTCATGTTAATATTAGAATATTTCATTATATACGGCATTATCCATGTTTGATAGCGATGCATATCGCAGACGTTTATTTCATATGATATTATACTCTCTCTGTAGACATTGCTTCTCAATTCTAATGCTCTAAAAGATACCTGAAAATGAAAAATGTCGATTTAAACAATGTTCAAATGTAACACAATTGAGGATGATTATGTTACCTGACCATATGGACGTCTTCACACATTACCACACCATCAAGATTTAGTTGACAAATAAAATTTAAAAAAAGACTCAACATGCGGTTTTCAATTCAATACCTTCTAATAACCCAGCGCGCACGCTCTTAATACGCTATCTCAGCCATCGAGAGAATGACAATTGAAATAATTTATTAAATATAGATTATTTGAAAACAACATTTCTAGTGTGTATTATTTAGCATAATATAGAAAAAAACGATTTTTTTCCAGTGTGTATATTGCATGAGATGTTTTCAAATTATGTACATTCAGTATAATATATTTTAATGATACATTCTGCAATCTTGTGTATTATTCTTTGAAACAAAAAAAAAATTATTGAAGTAATTTATTACATAATAATATATTACTATGAAACCCAATAATTAATAATAGATTTTAATTACACATATTACTTTGTATGAACATTAATACATACATAATAATATAAAATCTCTATTATATTTCTACATTTGTTTTAAACTTTAATTATTATTCAAATAAATCACTGATAAAGCAAGTATCGAAATATTTAAAATATAGGCAAATAATTATATCACAATAGGTAATACATAAATGATGCAATCTTTGCGTCAATAATACAAAAAGAAGTCATATAATAATGACTGAATTATTAATATCTGATTATAGATATATGCAGTGGCGGCTTGTGGATATTATATCTGGAGGTGCTGTGGTTGATTAAAAATAAAAATAAATCGTTATTTGGATTGTATTTTACTATTAACATCTAAATTATTAAAATTAAATATTATAAGTGTTTTTATTTCATCGCGGTTACGATAATTATTATTGGATGTATCGGTGCGCGGGCAAGCTTAACACGCTTAAATAATATTGATATTTTCATATAATATACATAAATTTATGTATATTATAAAATTACATTTTTCTCAATTTGCTTGAGGGTGCTGCAGTTCCGCAGTGCATATGAACGAGCTGCCACTAATGTATTACGCATAATGGTAGGTATAAATATATTGAAAATAATTTAGGAATGTGTAAGAATAAGAAACTTTATTCGTACCCCATTTTTTACAACGTTTTTCTTAGCTCGTATTCTTGTTTGTCCGGTGGTTCTTTGTCCGATACAAATCTTGCAATCGATTTTAAACTAATTTCCCGATTGTTAGATATTTGAAACTTTTAAAATATATCATAACACGATGCCAATGCATTTTTTTTAATACTTTTAGCCATCTTTAAGTAGAATAATTGAATTCATTTTCAGTTAATTCTGTTTTGTATGAAAAGTTATTTCGACACCATTGTTGGTTGCTAGGGGTCTGGGGTCCTAGCAACTCAATTATTAATATATACGTGCATTACTATGGAAATCAATATGACATGTCAAGTACAATTTTTTTTGGTCGTTTAAGCTAGTCATGTCAAGTTTATATGGTTCAACAGAATTTAAAAACATTGTATACTAAAAGTTCTTTTTATCTTGTAATTATTCTGGTTCAATTACATTCGCATTCAATTGCAACCAAAAAAATATATTAATTTAATTTTACATGATGTAAGTACCTACCGACGTTTCATTTGCCATAGTTTGAATCTGGGTCGCTTCACAATTGAGGACATACGGCTCTGTTCGATTGGCCCGTGTTACAGCACAATATGTATCTTTGTACCAGTCTTTATGAGCGATGACAATTTCAGCTCGTTGAAACACAAGTTTGTATGCTCGCTTAAAGAAAATTCAACAAAATTATTATAATGTGGCAATTTGATAAACCGATACAATTGATAAAATCATAGGTGTTCGAAGGAATTACATTTGGAAAAAATTTTAATTTGTTTTTAATTCAACACCTTTCAAAATAAATATAATATATATGTTTGATTGGATGACCTGGCAAAGAAAGCTAGCCAATCAGTGGGTACCAGAATACCTGGACTGAAATGAGGCCATAAAGAAAATTTCCCAAAGCATGTGGATAGATTTTCACCACAGGGCACCCCTAGAAAGTGGGAAATAGAGTAAGTCCATTCTACCATCTCCACGTTTGGTGCCCTGGTTTGTAGTATCCTTTGAAGAGAAATGAGCTTAAGCTAATACTGAGGCTAGGAACAGGACACACAATAAGGAAAAGATTTGATGTCCTTGTGGGAAGAAGCTATTTGCAGCTCTGCGATGAATGTGATGTTTTGGAGGACATTGTATATATAGAAATACAATACCCTAAATATGAAAAACACAGAGTACAACTGCGAATTGCGGATATCTTTGAGAATGTCGATGAATTGAAAGGTTCCCTGGGTAAATCGGAAGAGCAAAGCCAAATTGTAAAGTTCTTTAGAATTGAATTGAGGGCCTGATCGGCGGATTCTCTTCTAGATAAGAAGAGGCGATATGACAGAGAATCGCAGTCAAAGCCTCGGTAAAATTATAAAAAAAAATATGTTTGAATAGTTATTTGATATTATTGGCCTTTCAAAAACAAAATGCTTTATTTTTTTGCGATGTTCAATTTTATATACCATACTTTACTATCGACAGTTAACTCGTAAGTCTAACAAACAACACATCACATGATTTCAAAATAATGCAAACTGAATTTTGAATTCATATTTGTTTCTCTAGTAAAAATTAATTATACAGTTACTCGTACTATTAACGGTTCAAAATATATCTTTGAAATTACTGGAATAATATAAATTAAGTCCTACATATTGTTATCAAAAGATATTATTCGCTTCTGCCCAATGAACTTTTTTATACATATTTCAAAGTTAGTAAAAGTAACCTATCAATAGGCATTATTTTAAAATAAATGTAGGTAGACATAATATCAAAAGTATAAGATTAATAAAAGCTATGCTTCCAGAAACAAGATCAAGTTATTGAAGTATTTGAAAATATTTTCTTTTTGAATAACACTTAAACCGTTTTGAAGAATGTTTAATTTGGCGCATCTTTACTGATAGAAAGTTCTTCGAGCAATTTAAAACCAATCCTTTAGTTAATATTATATCTAGGTCTGTGACTTTATTATATACAATAAATCTAGAACTGCCCATTTGATTTCTGAAGAAACCCTTTGTTGACACGAACGGACTATTCAAAGAGGTATACAGAAAGCTTTGATCATAGATGACTGAAGGACGGGTGTGATGTCATCCATGAACCTAAAAGAACTAGTTTGATACTAACATCACAATATCATCTGACACCCAATTCTCAGCCTTCTCGAATTCATCTTTCAGCATCATTAGGCATATACAGATACCGGAAGGCAAATGTTTGATATATTATTACAATATTATATTATGAAATATAAACAATTGTAACTCATGTTGAAATCAAAATAAATAATATTGTAAAAAAAATACGTTTTTTTATATACTTACTGACGATTCTTGCCATGTTGTTTTTGACATAAATAAACAGAATAGTAAAATTAAATATTTTCTCACTACAGTATCAAATAACGCCATCACGCTCGGAAGAATTTATTACATTTGCGAATTGTATTAGCGGTAATAGTTAATCTAAAACCTCTGTCAATCATAATAATATATTTTGGTAACAATAATTGCATCATTTGACAGATAAACTTTTTAATTTTCAATTGTGCGTTATTTTACTATAATAGTTTAATATCAACCATTTCCTGTGAGTATTTATAATTTTGGATAACAATTTAGTCAGTTGTATTTAGATAATTATATGTTTGTCCTTTTAATGCACTTTGATTGGTAATGTAAATATGATTAATATGAAAAAATATTCAAATAACACTTTTAAAATGTAGATTTAAAATCCTCTAGAAAATACCTACAGTTCAACAACACCAAAGCAAAACCCTTCGAGTAGTTTAAAGCTAATATACTTAATAGTATTGAGGCTGTGAAAACGTAGATGGATAGGTGAAGTTGTACACAACATTTACCTAACCGAAAAAAATCGTTTCGTTTGGGTACATCTTCAAACATGCGCGTTAACATGATCTTACTCCCTACTTCATTTTTCGTTTTTCAATTTATGGCTACGTCCGTATGTTGTAGCTTAATCACTGGAAAACGCCAATGGAAATGACGTCTTTAAAAAAATACTACCGTATTCTTAGGTCAGTAATTATTATAAAACGATCATTATTCGTAGGATGTTTATCACATTTGAATAGTCAAAGACATAGCTTATAATCTGTATGTTTAGAATTATCATCAAATGTGTCAATTGTGCTAATTTTTTGAATAATGAAACGCCTAATTCTTGTCAAATTGGGGATCACAGAGATTATAAAATATATTTTTTATCGTAAATATTTCACTATATACCTAATGTTAACATTAATTTTACTAACAGTTTTATAAATGCCTTTAAAATTAATAAATCTAAAAAATCTTAACACCACTGCACATGGATGAACTGAAATATGACTATATTCTAAAACATTAGACCAAGAGGTTTAAAAGAATACTATTTTATGTAATAAAAATATTTTATGCAGTCATCAAATGTTTAAAATATATAAAAATAAAGGATAATAAGGCTTCAAAATCATATAAATAGATTATCTACAACGTTTAAGGATTGTCCAGGATTATGCTCTGAAAATACCATAAAAGCTCCATTTTGACCTACGTGGGGCAAGTGGGCCCTTAATGCACTACATCTTACTCCCGATTCTCAACCTTTATAGTCTAAGATGCATCATTCATCAAACGACAATAGATTGATTATGCATCAAAATATTATATTCGTACAATACGAATTAATATACAAAGGCAGCACATTTTTAAATCGAAACAAAATATTATATTATAAGGAAGGACGTTTTTATCAAACTTATTGAAGATTCTAGTCATGCTAGTTTTTCCTCAAATAAATATAATATAGAATGCAACATTCCCTCTTCGCAATAAAAAAAGATCACCATATTCAAATAATTTATTAGACTTCCAAATCAATAAAAAATTTTGTAACCGTTACCGACAAATGAAAATTAATCTCATATATATGACAATAATATAATATTTCGATTACAATTATTATTGCATCACGTGGCAGCTGAACTTTTTATTTTTCTATATTATATTATATTTACAATTATATTAACAATTTCCTGTGATTAGGTATTTATAATTTTACCTAATATTATTATAGTCAATTATGTTTACATAATTATGTAATATGTATGCAATAAAACTGAATGCATTTTTTACTACATTAAATATAACCATTTAAATTTTCATCGAAGCATAAAGTAATTAATATTATAATAAATAAATATTAAATAACATTCATTTTAAATTATATTCATCACTTGGAATTCACTACATACCTATAAAGTTTTCTAACGTCACGTATTTTGCTCACTTTAGCCAGAATATTTACATTTGTGTCTATGTTATAATGTTATTACTATTGTCAATACTGTGTGGTCATCATTTATGGTACCACAACCCTTGGCGGGTTTTGGCATCGTTCAAAAATTTCCTCCATCCTGGACGATCTAGCTCCGATACTCCATTTTTTTTCACCGAGCATTTTTAATCCCCCGTGGCACAGTCCGGTTATCTCAATTTCGGCCATCCAGGTCTTCTCTTGCCATCGAGGGCCACATACATAGCCCGCCTGCCCGGTATATACTCCGGTCTTTTCCGGTATATTCTATTCTATGCACGTACGCCGATCTACCGCAGTCTCTGTATTTTCATATGCCACGTGATCTTCTCGCCTCCATAAAGTGTGTATAGCTCCTCATTATACCTTGACTCCCAAATGCTATCTTCTTGGTTAGCGTCAAAGATTCTTCTCAAAACTCTGTTCTCAGAGATATCCATACTTCTCTCATCCTGTTTACCGAATGCTCAGGATTCTGATCCATATGTTAATACCGGGCGCAGGGGAGTTTTATGTTGTGCTGCTATGTGGTAGGTGTAGAAAAGAAGCCATAATATAATAATATAGGAAATTGATGGTTGATAAAATTCCAAGTTAAAATAAAATTGAGTAGATGAGTAGGTGGGGACCAATAACCAAATCATACATAATTTTATGAATTATCATATTTTTTACAAGGAATGGATGTTAGCCACTTGTTCAGCGTCTCAGATTCATACTCTGGGTCCAAACACACGTTGAAAATTAAAATATTAATTGTGCCAGATACGGGATACGAACCCGGGACTTTATTAATATCGTGTGCGTCAAAAAATCTGTTAATACAGCTACAACTCTGTGGAGGTCCACATTATCTTCTTAGGATCGAATACGGCTCAAAATAAACAACGAAATGACATGTGTGTTTTTAATGAATGTATATTTGGTTCCAGAGTATAATGGACTTAATAGTTTAAGCAAATGGCTATCATCCAATTCTTACAAAAAAAAATCTGTCAATACAATCTCTACTCTGTGGAGGTCCATGTTATATTTCAAGCATCAAATATGCACGCAAAAAAACAACGAAGTTTTGAAGATTTAAAGAAGTTGGTTATTAGGACAGTCAATTATTGATACATTGATTTAAATTACAAAAACCGATAATCAACATTAACGCAATTTGATAAGCATTTAATTTAAGAACTACTAGTTAAATGTGTCGTAATTAATTAGGATGCCCGTAGCTTAATTGTTAAAACATATTCGCGCGAATCTAGTGGTCACAGGTGCAGTTCTGTCAGGCGTTGCATTTAAAAAAAAGATTTTTTCTAGTATGTCTGAGGTGTTTTTAAATTATGTATATTCAATAATATTTTTACTTTAAATGATTTAGGTGAATGCATAAGGGAGATTGACTTCTCATACGGGTGCTGCGGCTTCGATTTCCGGTGAAGTCACAATACATTCATGTTATCTTCTCAAAGCCTAGGTATTACATTATTGTTTCACCACACTACTGTCATTGCGAATCATGACCTGTCGTAGTGTTTAAGAATATTATAATCTTTCGAGTCAAACATTAACTATTGAATATTATATGTTAGGGGCGCATGCAAATTTATTATTCTATGTTAGTATTTTTAAATTTCATGTCTGTGTTCGTATATAGCAGTTATTTCCAACCGAAGTTCTGCAAAACATTGCATATTTTTTTTCCATTAGAGTAAAAAAGGTTTAGTATGACCTACATATTATTTTCAAAATATTTTTAAAATCTAGCTTGATTAGAGATATCGCAAGAGCTTTTGTTTTTGAGAGACAGGAAGTTTTGTAGCAACAATGGATTTAGGTGTGAAAAGTGAGTAGGTATATTTAAAGAAAATTTGGTACTGTTCGGTTATGAGGAATACAGCGGCAAACACGCTTTTAAAATAGCCGATATACTGGATTATTTGTTAGGTTTACCCAGTGGTCGGCAAACTCATTAGTCAAGAGAGCCAAATTTTTTTTTAGAATTATTAATAACCATGACCTTGCTTTTTCGTACAAGGTGTTTGTTAGTAATTTTGAACAATCACAAACACCCAGGCTTTGAGAAAAACACATAAATGTTTTTGTCATGACCGGGATCGAACCCAGAACTCTCGGGTGGAAGGCCAGCGCCTTACTCACTGCACCACGAGAGCCGCCTTAAGAGAGCCAAATATCAACAATCAACGATTGCGATTTCTTTGAAGAGCCAAATTTCTTAAACTTAAACTATATATGTAGGTACACTGATTATTAACTTAATAAACTTTAATTCAGGTTTTAAGTCTAAATTAAACTATAGGTAGGTACACTGACAAAACTTGATGTCTTACTTAATAATGATCTTATTTATTGATAAAAATTAAATTGTAAGTATGTTATTCATAAAATTAAATCAATAAACTATATAAAAATCTATAGAGATATAAATGACATCAATTCTCTTTAAATTAATAATAATTGCCTTCCATCTCCTTGAAAAGTTTGGAGAAGTCAGGCTTGTATGCTGTTTTTAATTTTAGGCACGATTCCAGGTTTTCATCAATAAGACGACTTCTCAATTTACTCTTGATAAGGTTCATGCTTGAAAAAGATTGTTCGCATGAATATGTAGAACCGGAAAGGGAAAGAACAGCAAACGCTAATTTTTTCAATTGATCATATTATAAGTCAGGAATACTATTCCAGGTGTTAAAAATCATCATGTCCCAGGGCTTTCAAAGTAGACGACTTGTGCAATGAACCATCTTCATATTGGCAATTTGCATTTCAAAATTTCAAAGTTGCCAATGTCAGCATTAAAGGGATAAAATAAATATTCTGTTACCGTAGCATTAAGAGATTTTTTTAACAAAGACTAACGTCGCTTTGCTGTTTCTGAATTCCTGAAACTTGTTGAGAAAAACTTCCCTCACATTTAAAATTCTTGTTTTAAAATAGCAAATGTCAATATCATAATATTATTTTTGTAGCGATGTTTCAGCAGGCTTAAAAGTGAATTAAACATTCTTTTTCGAAATCTTAAGCAAAAAATGATAATTTGTTTTCGACTAACATCGATAATATAATATAATAATAAGAATACAAAACTTTTTAAAGCGTTTCTTCTTGATAACCAATGTACCCTGTTATGCAGCAGAAGATATGCGTACTAAACTAACTAAAAAATTAAAATGGCAATGTTTAAGAGTTAACTTAGCAAATTTCTTTTGGAAATGTCTGCGCACAAAGCGCTTTTTGACGAATGATGCAATGCGCTTATTTTTTTCTTTCAATATAGTAACAAATCCGTTTCCTACACCGGTCAAACTTTTCGTCCTATCTGTTGAAATTGACACAATTTTATTGAGTGGAATATGATGTTTTTCCATGTACTCAATTACAGCGTTTGCAATATCCTCTCCACGTGTTTGACCTTTGAGTGGCAATAATCCTAAAAGTTCTTCTTTATTACCTGTAGATGAAACAAATCATACAAATTTGTCCTGTATCATTTATGTTACAAAACTCGTCAACTACTATTAATAAAGCTGAAACCAATTTAAGATCTTCGATTTGCTGGTTGGTTATATTTGAAGACATTTTGACTGTTTTATCTTTTACTGTTGTAGTCCGTACGTGTGGTAGAGCCACACTCAAGGGGCCAAAGAGCCACGTGTGACTCGCGAGCCGCGGTTTGCCGACCACTGGGTTAACCTAACCAAACTTAACCTAACCTAAACTAACCCAAACTAACAAAAAATAATCCAGTATATCGGGTATTTTCAAAATGTGTTTTCCGCTGTTGTATTCCTCATAACCGAACAGTACCAAAAAATCTAGTCAGTCATCATTTTCTTGACTATTGCCAGTGAACTCTGATGCTGAAAAGTAGGTTAATCATAAGTTATTTAGGAGTAGTATGTTATCAAATCAGTAAATTCAATAGGGAATATGAATAGCTCAATTTTTCAGAGGCTATTCTATGAAAATGACAAAACTTTCACCTTTTTAAAATATTTTCGATTACGTATATAAGAATCGTATTGAATGTAACTAAATTATATAATTAATTATTTCTTTTATTCAACGAATAATTCACAAGATTTAAGAATGTACCATTCTTATTATTGAACATACATAATTTTAGAAATCTGAGAAGATATATTATAACCAATAGAAAAAATCTTTTTTTGAAAAAAGTAAGCCACGGCAGGGAATCGAACCCTGCATCTCCCAGGCTTACACCCCGCCCCATCCGCGCATTACCTCTATGCTACGCGGTGACATACTAATTGGCCACTTTTAATACCCACTCATTAGCACTCTTCTAAATCAAGCAACTTTGGCAATCGATTTTTGTTTATCAAATCAAACTAGATAACAATTACTTCTATTACTAACCGCACTAACTTAAAAAAAAAAAAAGATTCTTTTTATTGGTTACTAGCTGAAGTACCCGGCTTCGCACAGGGTCGCTTCGTGGTTATATTTATCTTGGATATTTGAAAAATAATAAGAGGTAATTATTTTTTTTATTATTAAAATATCTGTGTAATACAATATGGCAATATGAAAATAATTCTAATAGGAGTAAAGGTCAAACATAAGAACACTAAATTAAAATCGAATCCAAAATATGAAAACGTTATTAATGTTATTAATATGTAGTAAAAAAAAAAATCAAAATTGGATGGGACAAACAAACTACAAACTTTGTATGTTATATAAAAATAATTTAGAAACCTTCGTAGGTGTGCGCACACAACTGACAAAAGTTTCATCGCAATCGGATGAATGGTATAGGAACGCATACGAATAGTAGAAGAAGATGATTTTCTAATTCAGAAATCTTTGTGGGCATGCGCATGACAACTCACCAAAGTTTCATTGCAATCGGATTAATGGTATAGGAACGCATACGAATAGAAGAAGAAGAAGATGGTTGTACTAATTCAAAAACCTTCGCGGGCGTGCGCACAACAACTGGTCAAAATTTCATCACAATCGGATGAATGGCATAAGAACGCATACAAATAGAAGAAGAAAAAGATGGTTGTACTAATTCAGAAACCTTTGCGGACGTGTGCACAACAACTGGTCAAAATTTCATCACAATCGGATGAATGGCATAAGAATGCATACAAATAGAAGAAGAAAAAGATGATTGTACTAATTCAGAATCCTTTGCAGGCAAGGGCACAACACTTGATCAAAATGTCATTGCAATCGGATGAATGGTATAGGAACGCATACGAATAGAAGTAGAAGATGATTTTCTAATTCAGAAATATTCGTGGGCATGCGCATGACAACTCACCAAAGTTTCATTGCAATCGGATTAATGGTATAAAAACGCATACAAATAGAAGAAGAAGAAGATGGTTGTACTAATTCAAAAACCTTCGCGGGCGTGCGCATAACAACTGGTCAAAATTTCATCACAATCGGATGAATGGCATAAGAACGCATACAAATAGAAGAAGAAGAAGACGGTTGTACTAATTCAGAAACCTTTGCGGGCTTGCGCACAATAACTGGTCAAAATTTCATCACAATTGGATGAATGGTTTAAGAACGCATACGAATAGAAGAAGATAGAATAGAAGAAAAAGAAGATGAAAATGGTTGTATCAATTCAGAAACCTTTGCGGGCGTGAACACAACACATAATCAAATTTTCATTGCAATCGGATGAATGGTATAGGAACGCATACGAATAGAAGAAGAAGAAGATGGTTGTACTAATTCAGAACTCTTCGCGGGCGTGCTCACAACAACTGTTCAAAATTTCATCGCATCGGATGAATGGTATAAGAACGCATACAAACAGAAGAAAAAGAAAATAGTTGTAACAATTCAGAAACCTTTGCGGCGTGAGCACAACACTTGATCAAAATTT
Organism: Rhyacophila brunnea; assembly: GCF_057557595.1. NCBI lineage: Eukaryota > Metazoa > Arthropoda > Insecta > Trichoptera > Rhyacophilidae > Rhyacophila > Rhyacophila brunnea. The sequence goes on along the minus strand of NW_028232837.1, from coordinate 37,318,860 downwards.
CATTGCAATCGGATGAATGGTATAGGAACGCATACGAATAGAAGATAGAATAGAAGAAGAAGATGGTTGTACTAATTCAGAAACCTTCGCGGGTGTTGGCACAATTACTCACGAAAACTTTATTGCAATCGGATGAATGGAATAGAAACGCATACGAATAGAAGAAGAAGAAGATAGTTGTACTAATTCAAAAACCATTGCGGGTGTTACCACAACAACTGACGAAGGTTTCATCGCAATCGGATGAATGGTATAGGGACCATACGAATAAAAGAAGATAGAATGACGAAGAAGAAGAAGAAGAAGAAGAAGATGGTTGTACTAATTCAGAAACCTTCGCGGGTGTTGGCACAATTACTGACGAAAATTTTATTGCAATCGGATGAATGGAATAGGAACGCATACGAATAGAAGAATATAGAATAGAAGAAGAAGAAGAAGAAGAAGGTGGTTGTACTAATTCAAAAACCATTGCGGGTGTTACCACAACAACTGACGAAGGTTTCATTGCAATCGGATGAATGGTATAGGGACCATACGAATAAAAGAAGATAGAATGAAGAAGAAGATGATAATTTTTCTAATTCAGAAACCTTTATGGGTGTGCATACAACCACTTACCAAAATTTCATTGCAATCGGATGAATGGTATAGGAACCATACGAATAAAAGAAAATATAATAAAGAAGTAGAAGAAGATGATGATTTTTCTAATTCAGAAACCTTCATGGGTGTGCATGCAACCACTTACCAAAATTTCATTGCAATCGGATGAATGGTATAGGAACGCATGCAGGACAGATACACAGACAGACAGACATACAGAGAGACAGACATTCATTTTTATATATTAGTATAGCCTATACTCTTTCCGCAAGTGCAAGCAATAAGTTTACAAAGTTTTATCGCAATCGGATGAACGGTATGGCTGCGCATTAAATACGAACAAACAAACACACAAACACACAAATATTAATTTTTATATATTAGATAATAATATTTTTTCTCAGAAATTGTTTTTCAAAAATTTTGTGTGTTAAATTATATAAAGTTTGGGGCTACATATTATATGAAGTGGCGGCAATTTATTTGCCTCATTTTTCTAAGGTAATAGTGTTTTCTCTTTTAGATATTAATTTGCGTGATTCAGGTAGAGCTTTCACGAGCTTTTATAAAATGCTTCAAACCTTCCAAACGGGTTAAAAATCACAGCAAATTCATAAAATGATGCTTTCATATCTACTTTGTTCCAAAAATGATAACTTTGTCGTTTACTCTTCTACAATAATCACATGTATTCACTATTGAGGTATTCTATATCACACAAGTAAACTCAACAGCTGATATATTAGATTTGACAGGATATTTACCGCGTGATTAACTCTTCCTTTTTTTATGCCATTAGAAACATGATTAGAGGGAATAATATTATATGGGTTTAAATAATAATATAAACTCTTAATTGTGCAATAATTGTATTATAGTATTAATTGTATTCATACATATATATATATAATATTATATTAATGAAACAGGTTTTTAATAATCAAATAATTAGCAAAGTAACACACTGTGATAAACTGTATATCATTTTAAATTGACTGGTAAACTCAATATTTTAAAAATAAAATACATTACGATATTATAGTTGAATTAGTGTTCTTAACCTTTTTAAATTTTTGTAATTTACGTACAGTTTTTATGTACACCTGTACATGTAGCAACAACATTTTTGTTTTGGCAATGTAAATTTTAATATCAAATCGCCAACTTGCCAAAGGAAAAACGCTCGGAAATATGTTGTTTTCTGATTTCATGTTTCTTATGTAGAAATACCCCGGCTAGAACACATCAATTTATCATAATAGTATAAAATCAAAAAAAACACTGTTTTATAAAAGCCTAGGATGAGTATTTGTTGCATAATTTAAAACTAACAATAAAATTGTAGTTGTCATCACATTCCTGTAACCTTTCAATTAAATATTCATTTTTTACGTACAGTCAGTCAGTACCTATAAAATGATTTCGTTATGTTATTAGATAGCGGATCTGCAATTTTATAACATTACGAATTAATATGATTTCATGATAATTTCAACATATTATTTCATAGTGCGCCGGTCAATAAATAGCGAGTCAGAATCGATTGGACATCTCACTTGATAACAAGTTTTCGTTAAAGACACATCGGTATTGTAAAAAAAAATGAAAGTATATATTATACCTTGATGATTTCACTTAAAAATTGTTTTTTTTTTAAATATTTATATGTAAGTATTTTATTTCGTTTAAAATTTAATTAATAAATAGATTCCACAAAAATTTATGTTTCATTTTTCCCCTGGCTATTCTGTTTTGTCACTGTTCTGTTTTGTCATGTTCTGTTTTGTCTTGTTCTGTTTTGTCCAGTCACCTATAATACATATCTTTTGATAATAGCCTCTGCAACGAGCCCGAAACATCGAGGAAAGAATGAAGAAGTATACGCGGTGGAAACCTAAGCATCTACTACGATAAAAAAACAACTGCGAAACTCTCAAACATCATATTGGTTATAATGTTTGCTAATTGACCTATCAAAAATATTAACTCCAGTACGTTTATTTATTATAAAATTTGTTTTTATAAAATAATGCATATAAATATAATAATAACTCACAACTATTGGACATTCGTAGTAAATGTTGGAATATTTCACTATAGCTGGCACCAACCATGTCTGATACCGCCCTGCATCACATGCATTCACCTCGTAGGATATTATGCTCTCTTTGTATGCATTATTACGCAATTCAAAAGCCTGACATGATACCTGAAAAAACATCAATTATTAACCCCTCTCTGTTTCATACACAGCTAATAATATCGCGCGATACATAGTCTACTGACCATGTTCCGTTAAGTGGTTGCATTGGTACGTAGAACTGTACAGAATCTTTCATATTACATTGGCGCAATTCCATCGAATAATCAAAATGGTTGTACAAATTTATATCGAACGATAATATTCACAGTGTATGAAACGGGTGGGGGGGGGGTAATTATAATCATTATCTCGAGTGGCCAGCTTTTATATTAATCCATAATGTTTCTAAATATCTCGATATTTTTTAATGCGTGCAGATTTTTTTCAATAAATCAGTATCTACTTTCAAAAAATTGCTGAGACTTAGGGGATCATTTACTAAAAAACCCCGATTCATTCTGTGAAATTGTCATACTTACGTGAATCGAGCAATCTCAGTGGATCTAAGAAACGATTAGTTTGACTTTGGAATTTTATTATATTATATAATATTATTTTCTATTATTCCTTTTAATGTATTTAGATAGGTATTTATTTTATTAAATAAAATATATTAAAATTTGATGTATTCAATAGTATTCAAATTAAATTAATATGAAATAAAACCAAAATGTATTGAAAAATAAACAAATTACGAGATACTGAGAATACAGAATTACGACAAAGTTTCAATAAATTAACTATTAATTACAATAAAATATAAGTATATATATTATTTTATATTTGGAACGATTAGTTTGACTTTGGAATTGTAATATATTATATAATATTATTTTCTATTACTCCTTTTAATGTAATAAATGTGTGTTTATTTTAATAATTAAAATATATTAAAATTTGATGTATTCAATAGTATTCAACTTGGCATAAATTAAAATCAAAATGTATTGAAAAATAAACAAATTACGAGATGCTTAGAATACAGAATTACGACAAAGTTTCAACAAACTAACCATTTATTACAATAAAATATATATCTTTTATTTAATATTTGCTAAATAAGAGTTTTTTTATAACATTTTACATTACCATAGATTCTTTACTAATATTACGAATTAGGTAGATATCGCAATTCAGGGAATACGGTTCCGTCCGATTGGACCTCGATACGTTGCACTTGGCTGAACTGTAAAAGTCTTTGTGATAATGAGCGACAAGCCCTCGTTCAAATTGAATAGTTATCTTCTATAATAATAATAGAAAACAAATTAATTATAGATCTACCATCATAAATTGGCATTTCAGCGAGGGCGCTAGTGTGACATTGAGAATGTTGCCATAACTAACAAAAAAATGGTTGTTTATACATTTTTATTGGTAGTAGATTTATGTACAAATATTATTAAAATAAAAAATTAACACGATCGAAATAAAAACGTGTTACATTTTTTATAACCACGAGGAATAAATGCATAGTTGGAAAAATCATAAATTGGAAAATATAAAGTAGTATTGCGTATATTTTAGTCATGGAAAAAATATAATAAAAAAAGCGAAAATAAATTAAATTAACTCTAAAGACAGTAAAATAGTATGAACATCAATTGAATTTTATATAAAATACGATAACTTACTATAAATTACACAAACAATGTAGAAATTATATAACTACCATAATGGTTCAATTCCAGATAGACTATCATCCGATTCTGTGTCACTCTTAGGACCATTTACGGTAAAAATAAAACCAGTCGAGGTCATATTATGGAATTCAAACTTGTAAATGTCAGTTTAATTAATATACTAAATTTCTTTATAAATCCGTTTACATACACAAATAATAAGTAAATATTAATTTATATTGCTATCCAACATTAATATTTTGTGTATATCATAAAAACAAGAAATTACTTGCGTTGTAATATAATTGCAACTTGGTAACACTGAACACCTTTCATGGCGGCTGGCCGTTGAATTCCATTATCGATAAAAATAATCAATTATTTTTGTCTTTTTTCGTCATCGCAGAATTGCCATAGTTTTAAAACGATGTCTCTGGCATTCCCACGAACTGCTTTAGAACTACTTGCCATTATGCACTATACTTATTTCTTCTGTATTTTCAAAAATCCCAAATTCTGCACGCTGACGTTTCACAATGTAAACATTTGACTCAGTCTGGAATAAATTTGTCATAACGCCCAATCAGTAAACACTACTGCGGAGTTATTTTCGGATCGCGCTTCATCTCATTCATTTCTTCGTGGAGACATAATTTGTTGTTGAATATATTAAAATATAGCTTACTTTAAATACTTACCAAATAATTGGTGCTAAGTAGCTATCGAATAATGTCAAATATTAAAAGGTCACATTCGTTTATTAATAATCTAAAATGCTCATTATGTTTTCATATATACAAACAATAAAAATCTTGCGAGCAAGAAAATAAGCGAACCTTAATTAGCAACAAACACTCGTTCGATTATAAAATACTATATCAAATATAAAATTATGTATTAGGTACATTCCTTATTTAAAATGGAAAAGCTTTTTTTACTTGTTGATCTCTTTTTTGATAGGTATATTTTATTTATCAACACTAAATATAATGTGTTTTTGATTTTTTGAAGCCATGACACCTAGATAAACGCAAGCGCAATCCATAAATTCGAGCAAGATGTAAAATGAAATGGCGTTTGAGATAAATTTATCCTCGATAGACAATTTTAGTTTCAAATTCAACCGGCTGATGACTTACGATGGTAGGATCTCTAGGCATCTAACACAATTCCCTGCTCTAGTTATAACTTACTTTTTTTCGCGATTTCATGTTTTTAAATCAATCTAGCTTGAAGATTGAATCAAAGTATAAACAATGGTGGTAGATATGTGGGTCTTTTCTATACTCATCGAACGCTAAAGTGATAAATATTATCGAACTTAGGGTAGGTTTGTATCAAAATATTAGCACTTATTGTACAACAAGATGAGTGCTATTAAAATATAGCACTTATTGCAACAATAAAAACCACTTTATTGTAATTGTTTATCGGTTTAGCGGTCGATGAGTATAGAATAGACCCAATGGAAAGGTAAAATTATTTTAGGTAGCAAAAACTAAACCAGTGCATCTATTTTACATAAAAGATTACATATCGGCAGCTACCTAGAGTAGTTTTTCATATGTTTGAATCGAAGTATTATAATTGTAACAATAAGTCTATAAATAGTCAAAACTTTCTATCTCGCTCTAAAATTTAGCACACCCAAGAGAGTTAATTATTGTAACTGTTACAATAAGTGATAATACTTCGATAAAAAAATATGGAAAACTATCCTCGATAGCTGCCGATAACAGTCTTGTGTATATATGAAGGATGCGCTGATTGATAAACAATATGACAATGCCTATTAAATGGAAATGTAAATTACACAAAATTGTGATATACGACGGCAATTCAAAACGGTCATTTTACTGTCAATTTAATAAAACATGAGTACACCCACGGTGGCCGCGCGGCTTAAGCGTTGGACTATAAAGCCGTGGGTTCCAGGATCGAATTCTGGGTCTGGCAAGTGCACATATTGTTTTTCAATTTGTGTGTGTCAGGGTATGGACCCAATAGGTTGAGCAAGTGGCTGACATCCATTTCTCGTAAAAAACCAAAATCTGTCAATACAAACCTCCACTTTGTGGAGGCCCATATGATCCTATCAGGATCGGACGTGGTCGAAAAAAAAAACATTTGTTAAAAAAAGTTTAAGACATTCACAATAGTTATAAAATTGTTAGCAAGTGCAAATACGATTACACAAAAAATTCTAACAAGCCTAGTAACCTATACTCACCGTAAAAATCGATGTTTTGTAGATTGAAAAAGAAAACATTAAAACTATAATTATTTGATAAAAGAGATACGAAGGTTCCAATAAAACTTATGAAACAACATTAAATCGATAATTTTGTTTCAAGAAACTACTTGAAACAATAAATAGATCTGATAGTAGAACCCTTCTTTTTAGCCATTTTTTTTCTAATTTGTCGCTAATAAAATAGTAAATAGTAAATAAAAAAATTACATTTTTCCCATTGTATTTAGATGTATATTGATCGATTAAAATATGTTTAAAGCTTTTTTTATTAAATAAAATAGTACTCTTTTAAACCTCTCGATCTAATGTTTTAGAATATAGTCATATTTCAGTACATCTATGAGCAGTGGTGTTAAGATTTTTTAGATTTATTAATTTTTAAACGCATTTATAAAACCATTAGTAAAATTAACGTTAACATTATAATATTATAGTGAAATATTAAACATGAAAACATAAAAATACAAAATATGGAAACCTAAACAATCGACCCAGCTCGCATAAATTAACATCTGAAAATATACGGATATATTTTTTTTTAAATAATTACAATAGAAAATGACTTACCGATTTTTCTTGCCAAGTTGTTCTTATCATGAACAAGTATAATAATATTAAAATACAACAATAATTTTGAAATTTAACTTCAAATTGAACCATTTTGTATTATCTCAAAATAGACACCTCTGTCTATGTCAGTAAATAACATGAAATAATCCAGACATAAACGTTTATAATTATAATATTCTGCAATATCCATACCTACACAATTTATCTGATAAACTTTATTTAATTACAATGTTCTCATATATGTCAAGTACTTAACCATTTCCGGTTTTGTATTCTCAATTTGTCAATATTTTGATTTCGTAAAAAATACTTAAATACGAGTAATATAATACTAATTGTTCATTGTGAAATGTAAATTACCATTTCCGCTTCAAATGAAACAACATGTCAATTTGATCTGACTTTAATTAGCTTATTCTTGGTCTGGTTCTGATTAGCTTGAAACGATCATCTTCTGTGCCACCACGACTCTCCACCCCTCACAGTCTTCTGTTTCTCTTAAGAAAAAATGCTGGCTGCTCTTAAGTAGTCTTCTTCACGTAGTTACTGCTGCGCACCAATGCTCTTTATCTGCTTCACTTTTCCTGGAGACTATCCAAAACCATCAAATCTCTCTATATTATCTGGTATGCAATAATCAATATATCCGAAAAACTACACAATGCTTTTCAAACAGGTTCGTTTGGTGGATTTACCAAGAAATACGAAGCATTCGGTGACAAAACCATCATTTACTACACGTTCTTTTTCCTTCAGGGTCCATGATTCAATATCGTACGTAAAAACAGACAACAATAATATTTATATATATAATAAGTATATTTTTTGTAAAATTCGTCGATTCCTCATTTAGTGGTAAAACATGTTACCAAATCTTTCGCAATATGTGAGCGTTTTCATATTTCTTCGTCATTCCTGTCTCTTCCATTGATAGCCAAGACAGTATTTTCCATCGATAATAAAAGCTCTAAGTATATTTTTATTTTACAGAGACACTCGACTAATACATCAAAATTATTGATAAAAAAAATATTTATTTAAAAAAAAAAAAAAAGACATTGTAGATTTTACAAATCAAAGTTCAGGACATTCACAACATGAGATTTACACTGAAAAAATCTTATTCTAATCAAACAAGTTAAATAAAAGTACATACTTGTCTAATATATAACAAATATTACTCTCACAAAAGAGAATAAAAAAATAAAAACATAAACTATTTTAAACGTTAAAATAAATTTTCAAAAACAATTACACAACACATCACTAAGTCTTTGGTGAGAACATTGACTAGTCTTGCACCCCTCGCTAATGATTCCTCATAGGCTTGATACGAGGAGATGGTTCCGACCCAGAATAGGACTTGGCTGCGACCACGTAGGTAATTGTCAGGCGCATAAAATTTAGGACGCCAGGATTGGAAACTATCCCTCATGATAGCAGGCAAAAATGTCTCAAGAACAGATGTGACCTATGAGATTCAAGAAAGTGAAAAGGGAGCATGCTTAAAATAAAGTTATCGAAGAAGTTTCTTCTGGGCGTGATCCAAAATAATCTTATAGGAAACTTCATAAAGACTCCAGATAATAGACCTATATTAAAGAATACTACGCACCAACGAAATGTAGAGTATTCGTACGACATTTGGATTCTTAAATGGTTTAGCTTGTCACATTTTATACAATATACTCATACATTGACCAAGATGATAATAATGCTTTCCTCTCTAGATATTAATTTGTATGATTCAGACAGAGCTTCCTCGGGGAATGGGACGATTTGGAACCGCGAACTGGCCTCCGCCGATTGGCCTCCGGTAATTGGCCGCCGGTACAATCGGACGCCGGCCCAATTGGACGCCGACCCAATTCGACGCCGACCCAACTGGCCTCCGGGAGATTGGACGCCGCACAGTTGAATTAAATGCGCAAAGGAATAGACGTACGTTACGATTTGTTGGAGTAAATAAGCAAGTCAGTTTAATATGCTTCTATCTTCTCAGTAGGTGTACCTTATACATTTCGCGCTTGACACATTTTTAATATAGATTGAGAAAAATTATTATGCCTTATGATGTTTATTAAAAGAAAATAATTCTTCCCTCGCTAAAACTTAAAGATGTGCATAATCAATTAATTTATTGTCTATACATGGGTACTTATTTATATTTACAACAAATATTTAAAATAATGTTAGATGTTAGAATGAAAATTACATTATATTTCAGCGTTTTATCGACTTAATATTATAATAAAGCTTAAATATGTATATTATTATGCATAAATGCGTATTTTAAGATAGTATGAAATTACAAACAAAATATTAAGTAAGTTATCTGCTAAGTATAAATGTTTCAGTAGTTTGATTGATAAACTACTTAGGTACTGGGTGCCGGACGAAATCCCGAAGGCCGAAATCCCGAAAAATAAAAAAAATACAAACATCAATAATTGCGCAATTTTTGCAAGAGAGACAAAAACCCATTTTTTGTGGAAATATAAAAAATGTAAAATACAAACATCAATAATTGCGCAATCGTGAGCGCAATTTTTGTAAGTGAGACAAATCCCATTTTTTCGGAAAATGGGTTTTTCCGATTGCGCAATTTTTTCAGGAGAGACCATTTTGTATAACGAATGGATTTTGTGCATCTTAGAGAAATTGCGCAATTATTGATGTTTGTATTTTACATTTTTTTTATATTTCCACAAAAAATGAGTTTTTGTGTCTCTTGCGAAAATTGCGCAATTATTGATGTTTGTATTTTTTTTTATTTTTCGGGATTTCGGCCTTCGGGATTCCGGCCATTCGGGAATTCAGCGTTCGGGATTTCGATATTCGGGATTTCGGCTTTCAAGATTTAGGCTTTCGGGATTTCGGCCTTCGAGATTTCGTCCGGCACCCAGTACCAAAGTAGTTTATCAATCAAACTACTAAAACATTTATACTTAGCAGATAACTTACTTAATATTTTGTTTGTAATTTCATACTATCTTAAAATACGCATTTATGCATAGTAATATACATGTTTAAGCTTTATTATAATATTAAGTCGATAAAACGCTGAAATATAATGTAATTTTCATTCTAACATCTAACATTATTTTTAATATTTGTTGTAAATATAAATAAGTACCCATGTATAGACAATAAATTAATTGATTATGCACATCTTTAAGTTTTAGCGAGGGAAGAATTATTTTCTTTTAATAAACATCATAAGGCATAATAATTTTTCTCAATCTATATTAAAAATGTGTCAAGCGCGAAATGTATAAGGTACGACTACTGAGAAGATAGAAGCATATTAAACTGACTTGCTTATTTACTCCAACAAATCGTAACGTACGTCTATTCCTTTGCGCATTTAATTCAACTGTGCGGCGTCCAATCTCCCGGAGGCCAGTTGGGTCGGCGTCGAATTGGGTCGGCGTCCAATTGGGCCGGCGTCCGATTGTACCGGCGGCCAATTACCGGAGGCCAGTTCGCGGTGCCAAATCGTCCTAGACCCCTTCCTCGAGCTTATAAAAAATGTTCTAAACATTCCAAAGGGGTTAAAAATCATAGTCTATAGCAAATTCATAATAATATAATGCTTTCATATCTATTTTGTTCCAATGAATCGTTTACTCATTTTTAAAACACTTTACACTTTATACTTTATACTTTACACTTTATTTAATTACAATGTTCTCATAATATGTCAAGTACTTAACCATTTCCGGTTTTGTATTCTCAATTTGTCTATTTTCTGATTTCATAAAAAATACTTAAATACGAGTAATATAATACTAATTGGTCATTGTGAAATGTAAATTACAATTTCCGCTTCAAATGAAACAACATGTCAATTTGATCCGACTTGAATTAGCTTATTCTTGGTCTGGTTCTGATTAGCTTGAAACGATCATCTTCTGTGCCACCACGACTCTGCACCCCTCACAGTCTTCTGTTTCTCTTAAGGAAAAATGAAGGCTGCTCTTAAGTAGTCTCCTTCGCGTAGTTACTGCTGCGCACCAATGCTCTTTATCTGCTTCACTTTTCCTGGAGACTATCTAAAACCATCAAATCTCTCTATATTATCTGGTATGCAATATATTATATATCCGAAAAACTACAGAATGCTTTTCAAACAGGTTCGTATGGTGCCTTTTCCAAGAAATACATTAAATATCATAGTCTATAGCAAATTCATGATAATATAATGCTTTCATATCTATTTTGTTCCAAAAATATAACTGTACTATAAAATAATAATATACTTCTTACTGTTATTTTTGCAATGAATCATTTACTCATTTTTATAATAAGCTGTAATTCAAATAACTGGTAAGTATACTAGAATTTTACATGATATTTTCCAAGTAATTATCTGTTATTTTTTGTATGCCATCAGAAACCTAGTTAAAAGGAATACTATTTTATGGGTTTAAATAATAATATAAACTCTTTATTGTGCAATATTTGTATTATAGTATTAATTGTACTCATACATAATATTATGATTTTGAAACATGTTTTTAATAATCGAATAATCAACAAAGCAACCCACTGTAATAAACTGTATATCATTTTATAATGATTGGTAAACTCAATATCTTAAACATCAAATACATTACGATATAGTTGAGTTAGTTTCCTTAACCTTTTTAAAGTTTTGTAGTTTACGTACAGTTTTTACGTACACCTGTATATGTAACATCAACAGCTTCGTTTTGGCAATGTAAATTTTAATGTCAAATCGCCAACTCGCCAAAGGAAAAACGCTCGGAAATATGTTGTTTTCCGATTTCATGTTCCTTATGTAGAAGTACCCCGGCTAGAACACATCAAGTATAATAATATAAAAAACAAAACAACACTGTATTATAAAAGCCTAAAATGTATTTTCGTTGCGCACAATTTGAAACTAATAAAAAAATTATAAATCGATCATTATTTCGCCGGCTGCGATGAAGTTCTACCGCGTAAACGTATAATAAATTTAATTAATACTGTAAAAAAATACATGGAGAAAAACACAGCATCATATAGACTAGGTACCAAAAAAAGTACAGTTGTTCATAAACGTAATAAAAAGAAAACTTTACGGATATAACTAGGACCGCCAAAAAAGTATTGATACTTTCTATCGATACAGTTAGGATGTCATATCGAAAAAAAATGTGTCGTTATCAGCGCAGCTATTCTTAACAGTTATCACTTTAGCACGTTTCCGTTATTTGTTCAAATTAACACGGAAGGCATTCCATACGGAAGACGGTTATCTACAGCTATCTACAATAATTGGTAAATTCGTAATACGCCAAAAATTTTGACCGGTAGACATGTCGGTTAAATTCCGGTATGTTCGCGCTGGCGGATACGGCCGAGCCCGATAATTTTGTATTGGTAATTGCAGTACAACAAATATTATGATACTAGTAGCGGCTACTAGCCACTCGATATATTATGACGGCTCGCGGGGAACTACAATTTAAGACGGCGACCGTAACGCAATCATATTTCAAAACAGATCTTGCATCTTAAATCATACGCTACGTTCCCCATCAGGTCGCCATTAGATATAATCAGCATGTTATTTAAATGTGGTAATTAAATATTAATTGAAAGGTCCATAGCGAATGGGTTAATTCTCAATAAGTAAAATTGACGTACTTACTCTGTTTCGCTCTACAAGTCAACACAGCCAAGAGAGGGGCTGTTAAAAGATAGCACTTTTTGACAGTTCAGACGGTTAAATTTTTTATATTATTAAACGCCAGAATGCGTTAAGTGATAAATGTGATAAATTTATCACAATATGTAGCTCTTTTCGGATGTTAAGTGATATGCTGGAATAGGCTCGCTGGTATTGCTATCAAAGTATTGGAGTATCGGTCATAAAGTGTCGATTCTCGTAAGTTTAGTATTGGTATCAATTGATGACCCTAGATATAACTATTCTACGAGTAGAACCATTTTATCTACGCTGTAATAGTGCCTTTAAGGGGCTAAGCGAGGATCGGGAAATGGATATATACATGAATACATAGTAGTTTCCACTAGTTTAATATTAATGTAGTCTACTGTAGGGTTCCTTTTTCGACACATCGGAATATTTTTTTTATTTTGCCATATTTATTTTTTCAAAATTAATCAGTTATATTATAATATAAAACTTTTTTGAACATCATTACAAAGCGTTCGGTGACTTACGTTGTTAAACACAAATATGTAGCTCTACGTCAAAAACCAAGTTGTCAAAGCGCTGATACTCTAATTTTTCCTGCAACACGCTGAAATCCAGACTTCAAGATAATCGACGCATTCAATTTTTGGTGGGAAAATGCTAAGCATAAAATGAACTTATCCATATTCTAAGAGTATAAAGACTTGACCACACTTTTAAAAGATATTCTAGCAGCTTGAAGAAAATGGTAATCACTGATGACGTCAAGAGTAGGAGATAGAGATGAGAATATAATATTTTGTTAAAAAGACGGTTTCCAACGCAATATATAATATTAATATTATCAGGACCTGGTTGATTTCAATGGCTTCTTTTAACAACCCCAAAATTTATTTTGTCTTTCATGTAAAAATTTGTGGCCTGTTTCTAGGGGGTAAATTAACCTATCGACATAGTATAACATTTTAAGTCGATTTGCGACATGCATTTTAATGACACACGAGGTCTGCCCAATATAAATAATTTTTCATCCGCGACATAAATATCTTTCGCATCTAAAACCTTGTAGGAAGAATAGCAAATAAAATACAATCTAGCATCATTTTACGGCTTAAACTAAATTATTAATGTTGGTTATAATGTTTGTTAATAATTGACCTGTTGGGTCACTAGTGTGGTGTTCGATGTGTGGGTTGAGGATGATGATAATGAAGTCTACGATGTAGCAGAGTGAGATTTATTAGCAGCGTATCGGTACAATAGTATATTATACAATGATAGTACATATAATCTACTGAGATAGTTACGAGCTAGGTACTTGGATTCGAGTGACATTTAGATAAATTATTCTTCGTTATTTATACAATAAAAAGTAATACCTTAACATAAAATTCTGGTACATAATCATATTGGACTAATTAAAGAGTCAGCGTTTTAAATCGAGTAGCGAAATGAAATATTATTTATTATTACAGTCGTAAGAAAATAATATGATACCAAGAAAAATGATTATTCGGCTAATACACCGTAATGATATAATATGCTGTGATATGATGTATAATATACCGTATCTAATATTGCCAATCGACTTGCTGATCTAGCTAATAAGTTGTTTGCTGGAAATTGATTCGCTGCGAATATATTACTGCAGAATAATTTGATACATTAAACAATAGATATCTGATCGCTACTATTCTGCAGCTACAGACCTATGAAAAATCCTACCTTCATTATATATATTTACGCCGATATATTTGTTTATGAAATAATTACAACTCACAACTTTTGGGCATTCGAAGTAAATATTGGAATATTTCTTCAAAGCTGGCTTTAACCATGTTTGGTACCGTCCTACGTCACATATATTCACTACGTAGGAAATTATGCTTTCTTTATATACATTATTACGAAGTTCGTAAGCCTTTAATGATACCTGAAAAAAATAATTAAGAATTAACCCCTCTTTGTTTCATACACAGTGAATAATATCGCACGATACAAAGTCTAACGACCATTTTCCATCAAGCGGTTGCAGTAAAACCTAGAACTGTATAAAAACTTTCATATTGCATTGACGCAATTTCATCGAATAATCAAATGGTCGCGCGAGTTTATATCGAACAATAATATTCGCTGCGTATCAAACAGGGTTTATTATTCTAATCATTATTTTCGAGTGACTAACTATTATATTAATCTATAATGTTTCTAAATAATCTTGATATTTTTTTAAATCCATGCAGTTTTTTTTTCAATAATTATAAGTATCTACTTTCTGAACAATTCTGAATAGGGGATCATTTACCAAAAAAAACCGATTCATTCTGTGAAATTGTCATACGTGTGGGTATATTCTATACACAAGGCTACTTATCGACCGCTAAAGTGATAAATATTATCACTTTATCATAATTGTGTCGCTAGATTTCAAAATCAGCCAAGTCCATAATAGATAAATAGGGGAAAAACAGCTTTTTGTTTTCTCGAGTACACAGTCACAAGAATGAAAGTTTATATTATTTCGAGTATAGAATATTTAAAATAATAAGTTCCACATTTCTATAATGCAGAAATGTTAGAAAGCATTAGTTCTTCAGGAATTCACAAAAAAAGTAAAAAATACCTAAAGGTGGACTTGGCTGATTTTGAAATTTAGCGACACACTTATTTATGTATTAAGGTATTATAAATATTATAATAATGAACAACATTAGTAACAATTATTGTTACAATAAGTTAGCCGTCTAAACAGCCAAAACTGTCTATCTCGCTCTAAAGTTAAGACAGCCAAGAGAGGTGCTATTAAAATATAGCACTTATTGTAACAATTAATTGAAACTAATTTATTGTTATTGTTACAATAAGTGTTAATAATTCGATACAAACCTACCCTAGATAGCTGCCGTAGAGGTCGAAAAGCGGTCTTGTGTATCAAATAGAAGTGGTGAATAGAACAATCTCGACGATTACTTTACGAGCTGTTTGTTGGC
Organism: Rhyacophila brunnea; assembly: GCF_057557595.1. Taxonomy (NCBI): domain Eukaryota; kingdom Metazoa; phylum Arthropoda; class Insecta; order Trichoptera; family Rhyacophilidae; genus Rhyacophila; species Rhyacophila brunnea. Next base: position 37,303,004 of record NW_028232837.1, on the reverse strand, counting down.
GAATTTAAAAGCGGGCGATTTAGCTACTGCGATTGTGATGATGACACACAAAACTTTCCATTCGCTGTGAAGCAAACAAGCTAGTGACTATTTTGACAGAACCTAGTTCGTTTTTTACCGGGAGGTCACTACTACGCTCTACTGTGCAGACGCAGTAGGCCCAGAGGGAACGAAACGACTGGCCTCCGGACAATTGGACGCCGCACTGTCGTAGACAAGTGTAGACGAGGTATTTTTAATCAGTTTCTATCTACTACTTAGAAGTATAAATTGATTTTACTCTTAACATTATGTATTCTTTATCGCGGATTGAGAATTACCATGCCTAAGGCTTTATATAAAATAAAAAACTCTTTTTTCGTTGGAACTTTAACATATGCACGATTAAATCATTGTTTACGTCTGCATATTTACATTCTTACTAACTATTAAATCATAATATAATCATTGAAGTATAAATAATAAAATTGGATATTTTTTTAAGTACCTATAAGTACCTAACGTATATTTATTTTCGAGTTCCGTGGTTCCGTCTAGTTGTCCGGTGCCAAATCGTCCTAGACCCGGCCGGCGCGTGTAGCGTGTAAAGTTGACCGGCTTTCAACTTTTCTCTGTAGATTGTTTACAATCTGTTTATTAGCTTGTTCAATATTTACACTGGGCGACTTTACAGGCAGATTCTAAATTCGCCAACAAACAGCTCGTAAAGTAGCTCAATGTAATTGACGCATAAGGAACGATTAGTTTGACTTTGGAATTTTAAAATACATAATAATTATAATTTATTATTCCTTTTAATGCGTTTACATCGGTATTTATTTATTAATAAAAATATATTCAAATTTGATGTATTTAATAGTTACTTGGGAGAAATTAAAATCAAAATGTGTTCAAAAATAAACAAGGTACAAGATCCATATTACCTCTGCTTCATTATTAATATTACGAGCTATGTAGACATCGCAATTCAGGGAATACGGTTCCTTTCGATTGGCTCTCGATACGTTGCACTTGGCTGAACTATACCAGTCTTTGTTAAAAGAAGCAACATGCCCTCGTTCAAATTGAATAGTTGTCTTCTAAAATAATTATTTAAAACAAATTTATTAAGCACCTAACATTATTCCCCGCTCCAGTTATAACTTACGTTTAATCGACTTAATACTTTTAATTTTGAATTAATCTAGCTTGGATGTTGAATCGAAGTACAAACAATTGTGGTAGAAATGGTAGGTTAATTTTTTTTAGGTAGCAAATACTTAACCTAATTGATACAATACGACAAAGCCTATTGAAATGTAAATTACACAAAATGTAAATAACACAAAATTTGTGATAAATGGTGGCAATTCAAAACGGGCATTTTACTGACAATCCATTTAAACATTATTTTTAAAAAGTTTAAGACATTCACAATATGCATAAAACATAATAAGTATAATAAACTCTTTCTTTTTCTCAATGAATAATATGTTTTCAAATTATATTAAGAATAAAAAATAGTTTATAAAATTGTTAGCAAGTGCAAGTAGGATAAGACTAAAATTTCGAAAAATTCCTAACAAGTCACCTATTCTTACCGTAAAAATCGATGTTTTTTGATATTGGAAAAAAAAACAAGAAAACTTATGAAACAACATTAAATCAATAATTTTGTTTAAAAAAAACTACTTGGAAAAATAAATAAATCTGATACAGAACCCTTCTTTTAAGCCGTTTTTTTCTAATTTGTCGCTTTCTCTTTTAAAACAAAAATATTTTTCCCATTGTATTTAGATAGGTATTGATCGATTAAAATGTGTTTAGATAATGAATTTCTATGCCTCTTCCCCTTAAAAGCCCACATGCCCCAAGTAGGTTAAAATGGAGGTTTTATGGTATTTTCAGAGCATAAGCCTGGACATTCCTTAAACGTTGTAGATAATCTTTTTTATATAAATTATGAAGCCTTATTATCCCTTATACTTATTTTAAACATTTGATGACTGCATAAAGTATTTTTATTACATAAAATAGAATTCTTTTAAACCTCTTGATCATGTTTTGGAATAAAGTCATATTTCATTACATCTATGAGCAGTGGTGCAATGATTTTTTAGATTTGTTAATTTTTAAACGCATTTATAAAACTATTAGTAAAATTAACGTTAACAATATAATTATATAGTGAAATATTTAACATGAAATTGCTCTTACTCTTCCCCTTAAGTTAAACCATAGTAAATAGTCAGTTACTATTATTAGCAAAATTTGCAAAGCGTTTTAATTGTATGACTAGGTACATACTAGTTTATGTTATCGTAATTAGATAATACTTTGCACAACACATTGGCCGGAATTCGTTGGATGCAGATTCGAGTCCTGTCTGGCGTTATATTTGAATCAAGACATTTTATAACAAGCATATTTTTGGGGTGTTTTCAAACTAAATATATCATCAAGTAAATACTTGTAGTAAATATAATAATAAAGACACCCACGGTAGCCGCCGTGGGTCCCAGGTTCGAATCCTGTGTCTGGCAAGTACACATATTGTTTTTCAATTTGTGTGTGTCAGGCTATGGACCTAATAGGTTTTCCAAGTGGCTGACATCCATTTCTCGTAAAAAACAAAATCTGTCAAATACAAACCTCCACTCTGTGGAGGCTCATATGATCCTTTCAGGATCGGACATGGTCGGAAGAAATATAATAAAATCATTGAATTAATACATATACACATAAAAATGCCGAGCATAATATAAAAAGTACATGGAAGTATGTAGAAAATTTAAAAAATCATAATACAACGTTTACTTGAACTCAACTCACACAAGTGGAATATATTAATAACTAAACTAAGTAATGTTGTTGAAAAAAGTTATCACCATCCTAATTCACATGTCACAATGGCTAGTTTTTCACTTCGGACGACACACAATTTCTTAGATAGTTATCAGGTACACACAAATTAAAACTAACAAGAATTGCATTGATGTTTTCATGTAAATAACCTTTTAATCATATTCTTTAATGTACTTAAATCTTTTTTAACTTTTTCAATATAGAATATAAACATACTACGGAGAAAAAATACGTATAAAAACAAATAGTATCCATACAACAGCAAGTAAAAAAGTCTCACTTTTTTCTGAATCTTCTTCATAATAAGTGACCTAAACATTCAACCCAGCTTGCATAAATTAACATCTGAAAATATAAAGATACAGTTTTTTGAATAATCATAATAGAAAATGACCTACCGATTTTTCTTGCCAAGTTGTTCTTATCATGAACAAATACAATAATATTAAAATACAACAATAATTCCAAAATTTGACTTCAAATTGAACCATCTTGTATTAACTCAAAATAGACACTTCTGTCTATGCTGATAAATAACATGAAATAATCCAGACATAAACGTTTAGTATAACTATAATATTCTGAAATCTGCATAGGTAACTACATATTATATCTGATAAACTTTATTTATTTACAATGTTCTCATATTATGTCAATAGTACTTAACCATTTCCGGTTTTTGAATTTTCAATTTGTCTATATTTTGATTCCATAAAAAAATACTTAAATAATATAATACTAATACCTAATAATTGTTCTTTGTGAAATGTTAATTACCATTTCCGCTTTGTGCAAAAACATGTCGATTTGATCCGACCACAGATTAAAAAGCAAAATATATACCAATTAGCTTATTCTTGGTCTGGTTCTGATTAACCTGAAACGATCATCTTTTGTGCCACCACGACTCTCCACCCCTCACAGTTTTCTGTTTCTCTTAAGGAAAAATGAATTAAGTAGTCTCCTTCACGTGGTTACTGCTGCGCACCAATGCTTTATATCTGCTTCACTTTTCTTGGAGACTAATCAAAACCATCAAATCTCTCCATATTATCTGGTATGCAATGATCAATATGTCTGAAAAACTACAGAATGCTTTTCAAACAGGTTCGTTTGGTGCTTTTTCCAAGAAATACGAAGCATTCGGTGACAACATTATCATTAGTAAATTTTCTTCAATTATTAATAGTCAAAAAATACTCGTATATCCATAAAATATCTAAAATTATTCAATTCATTCATACATAACTTTGGATACTTTATAGACAGAATAATATTGTGTATCTCTTGTAGTTTGGTTAGGCAGGGCTTAATGAATTAAAAAAAATGAACCAACAATATGTGTAATATGTATTCTTAATCCAACGAAAACAAATAAGAATGTATGAAAAGTATGTACAACGAAATTTCGTTGTATACCAAAACTATTATGGTTTGGTTGAGGTAGGGTTTAATTTGATTTTTTAAATCTTACTAATCTGTAAATTGTAGTTTGAGTTCGCGTATGTCTAACAAAGTTCAATGTGCACTATTTATAGCGGATCTAAACAGCCCACCTCCACCCTTCGCTACTGATATTTTTATTTTACAGAGACACTAGATACATCAAAATTATTGATAAATAAGTTTAAAAAAGACATTGTAGATATTACAAATCAAAATTCCGGACGTTCGCAACATGAGATTCTCACAACACAGAAGAAAAAAAAACATAAACTATTTTAAACAGTAAAATAAAATTACAAAAACAATTACACAACACAACATTAAGGGGGGACATGCTCGTCGAAGGTCAAAATTGAGTTTTTATTGTATTTTCAAACCATGATCCTGGACACTCCTTAAACGTTGTAGATAATCTATTTATATAATTATGAAGCCTTATTATCCTTTATAGTTATTTTAAACATTTGATGACTGCATAAAGTATTTTTGTTACATAAAATAGTATTCTTTTAAACCTCTCGCTCTAATGTTTTAGAATATAGTCATATTTCGGTACAGAACTGTGCAGTGGTGTTAAGATTTTTTACATTTATTAATTTTTAAACGCATTTATAAAACCATTAGTATAATTTATTACGAGATAATTTTTGTAAAATATTCACGATAAAAAATTATTTTGATAATCTCTGTGATCCCAAATTTGACAAGAATTAGGCATTTTATTATTCAAAAAATCGGCAAGATTAACACATTTGAAGATGATTCTAAAGATATTTATTATAAGCTATGTCCTTGACCATTTAAGTGTGATAAAAATCTTATGAATAATAATTGCTTTATAATAATTATTGACCTAAGAATAAGGTAGTGTTTTTTTGAAATACGCCATTTCTTTTGTCATTTCCTAGTGGTTAAGCTACAACATACGGCCGTAGCCATAAAATGACAAACTATAATTAAAGTAGGGAGTAAAATTATGTTAACGCGCGTGTTTGAACATGTACTTAACCGAATTTTTTTTTATTTTTTTTTAAACGGTACATGTTCAAACACGCGCGTCAATATCATTTTACTCTTTACTTCAATTATAGTTTGTCAATTTATGGCTACGGCCGTATGTTGTAGCTTAACTACTGGGGAATGACAAAAGAAATGGCGTATTTCAAAAAAACACTACCTTATTCTTAGGTCAATAATTATTATAAAGCAATCATTATTCATAAGATGTTTATCACACTTGAATGGTCAAAGACATAGCTTATAATCAGTATCTTTAGAATCATCTTGAAATGTGTTAATCTTGCCGATTTTTTGAATAATAAAATGCCTAATTCTTGTCAAATTTGGGATCACAGAGATTATCAATATAATTTTTTATCGTGAATATTTTACAAAAATTATCTCGTAATAAATTATGCTAATGGTTTTATAAATGCGTTTTAAAATTAATAAATGTAAAAAATCTTAACACTACTGCACAGTTATGTACCGAAATATGACTATATTCTAAAACATTAGAGCGAGAGGTTTAAAAGAATACTATTTTATGTAACAAAAATACTTCATGCAGTCATCAAATGTTTAAAATAACTATACAGGATAATAAGGCTTCAAAAGTATATAAATAGATCATCTACAACGTTTAAGGAGTGTCCAGGATCATGGTTTGAATATACAATAAAAACTCAATTTTGACCTTCGACGAGCATGTCCCCCCTTAAGTTTTTGGGGAGAGCAAGTTTACTAAGAAGCAGAGCTACTAGTCTTGCACCCCTCGCTAATGATTCCTGATAGGCTTGACACAAGGAAATGGTTCCGACCTAGAATAGGTCATGGCTGCAATCACGTAGGTAATACGGTATCTATTAGTTGAATACTTTAGGCTCAATGCGTCACTTTTTCATATAATTTTCAGACGCCCAATTGCACCCCATTCCAATTAGGTTATGCAAGATATCTCGTTATAATATATACCACCGTCAATAGTCACAGTTTCTCGCGATAGTTATTCTTGGTGGCATCATTTTAAATGTCATTAATGAAAATCGCTTTTGGGTCCGCACAGTTTATCACTACTGTTGTCTTCATGACATTAATTGTTTTAAATCTTACTTTGTATCTTTAATTTGCAACGTCCCCCATCATATCCTGGAGGTATTTAGCAAAAATAATAATACCGTCTGCAAAGCTAAGTAGCGTAGTGAGATTCTTAAGTTCTTCCAGTTGTCACCTAAATATATCTTCCATGGTAACGATAAATAAGCACTGGTAAAATCATGTCACCTTGTTGGAAACCTTTGCTAATAGAAAACCATGATGATGGCTTATCAGGCCTTATGTTAGTTGCTGTATCATTCTAGGTACTCGTATATTTTATTCAAGACATTTATATATCGCATTCAGACCTATTCTAGCATATCACATTTATCAATTTACTTTGATTATGTAAAAAAAGTTAACTGACTGAACTGACAAAAAGTGATATCTTTTTAACAGCCCTTCTCTTGCCCGTGCCAAATTTTATAACAAGACAGTATGTCAATTTTACATACTGAGAATTGAGACGCAAGACTGTTTTGCTGCAATTGCAATGACATCACTAATACAATAATTGTAAGTTATGTTGATATGTCTGACGTATCAATATATGTAATATATAATATATAATAATGGCGCTGGTTCAGCTTTATTCACTTAGGTTCGGCAGCATGAACATATCCGAATTCTACCTGTCTACCAAACTAAATTTTCGCCATATTACGAATTAGAGTTATCCGCCGCTAACCGTTTAATGTAAAGAAAAACTTCGGTGCTAATTTGGAAGAATGAAAATAACAGAAATGTATTAAAGTGATAACCATTAAGAATAGACCTGCTGGAAATTGGTCGGTTGCACAAAATATCAATAATTAAGGATTGTTTTAATGGGCTCAAATGACTTTTTACAATCAATAAAAGCCAGGTAAAGTAGTAATCGAGGGTATCTAACGGAGTAGTGCATGCGTACCGCACGACACTGTATCCTGATAGTGTTGCATAGCCTCTCCTACTCAATTCCTATCTCCACCTCCACGTGGTAAAACCTGGAAGACTGAGCAACTACACCTAAGATCAGGTAGTCAACCCTGGTGGAAGGTGTGGTCAGGACTAACGGAGAAGGAAAAAATGGCCCTCCGAAAAAGGGGTTGAGCGTGGGGTTAACAACTCCACCTTGCAAAAACCCAACTGTTACGAATCCTCAACCAAAGCCTCGGAAACCGGCAAAATCTCCACGACGACCTCGCAAACAAAATATGGACTTGATTTTTGGTACATGGAACATACGAACACTGTACAAAAGATGCCAACCAGCTGCTAAAAATCATGAACTGGAAAAGACGTGCGGAGACCGTTCCGGCTGGAGGTCGGCGGTGGAGGAGGCCAGGGCTCGACTTGAGCTGTAACGCCATCGAAGAAGAAGAAAGCAGTAATCTATATTCATGAGTAGCTATCCAAACAGCCTCAATTATTGAAAGCGCTTCAAAGTAAAATACATCGTGAGTCATTCATTTAATGTTTTCTTAATTATTTTCCATTTTTTTTCGAAGTGTTTTATTTGACTTTACAGTAATGTATGAAAGTAATTGCAGAATTAGAGCGGGTTTGATAATACAATGATAAATATCTGTGTTTTAGGGCGAATTTGCAAGGTTTGGTGGGTTTTAATACGATTTGGGGCGAACGTAATTAAGATATTTCGGTCTGTTTCCAATTTAAACACTAGATTAAGTCTCGCAGTTACAATTTCAACCCTTCATTGCCGTTAAGTCAAATTATAATTGGGGAATGCGTTAACATTAACGGGCCGTAAAACCCCATCCGAATGATTACTAATTTTCGTTTAATTTTGAATATGGGGCGAGTGTAATTGCAGAATTACGTGTTAATCTTATCGCCGCAGTATATTCCAAGGGCCATTATTTGTCTTCTTCTAGATAAATGTCACCCAAACTTACCCCATTAAAGTGGATTGTAATAGGTATAAGAGACATCTTGTGACGAAATTACAATACATGCAATTAAATACAATTTACTAATAAATCGCATTCTTTACTTTTTTCTTTAATTAATTTATATGGTCCCCTGTGTGTCCCCATAAATATTATGTATTACTTTCAGTAATGGTTTTTGATGCTGATGGCGCCCATATTAAATCTTGTAAGTGGATCCTAGCTGTAAACTTCTGAGACCACATTGGTATCGTGAACTTACACCTAATGGGGTAGATTTGTTCAAAATAATTACAAGATAAAAAGAACTTTTTATCTACTACGTTTTTAAATTTTCTGTTGAATCATATAAACTTAACAATTCTATGTATTAATAAAAACTTTTTATTGTACTTGATAGAAATACTGAATAAATTAATATAGTATACTGAAATGTCATTTTGATATTTCATATTTATTTCCATAGTAACGCACGTATATATTAATAATTTAGTTGCTAGGACCCCCGTAGCAACCAATAAGAGTATTTTACTTTTTACGATTTTTTTCCGAAATAACTTTCCATACAAAACAAAATTAACTGAAAATGAATTCAATTCTGCTTAAAGATGGCTAAAAGTATTGAAAGAATACATTGTCATCGTGTTCTGATATATTCTAAAATTTTCAAATGTCTAGCTAGTCGGGAAGTCAGTTAAAAATCGATTGCAAGATATTTTATATTGGACAAATAAGAAAAAATTTGTACTGGAAAAAACAAGAATACGAGCTAATAAAAACGTGGTAAAATAAGCTCAAACTCATATTTTGAGATTAAGGTCTGCGATTGGGCTAGGCAGTCATTTGAATTATTTAAATTATAGAAGCCAAACCTTTCATTATAAATATAATAAGTTTATGTATTATATAAAAGTATATTTATAACTTTTTTAAATAACATATTATAATATAATTTTGATGCATGTTTTAAATAGGTTAAGTCGCTTCATCGGAAAGTGAGAAAATCTTAAAGAGGTGTGTATTTTTACTAGGTACCCAAATGGTGTAAAATTGGTGTCAGAAATATATCCAAAGCCTAAAACTGTTCAGTAGGCCCTCTCGCTTTCACTCATACGCTTTTTTACCGTTCGAGAAGTTTGGCCTATATTATACTTCTCCGTCTAAAACACTACACGGTATTCAATTTTCAATTTCAATTTATTTATTTATTATACATATTGTAGACATTACAAATTATAAGTTTAAGACGTTCACAACATGACATTTAGACACAAAGAAATATTATTAAAACAGTTTTATGTACAGTATAAATGTGTAAATACAAAAAATATTAAGTATATATGTACAAGGAAGTACACCGGATGAGTTAAGCAGACCCTATTTTAAGAATTTAAAAAACAACGTCCACCTAAATTCACCCTCACGTAAGTGGAATATATCAATATCCGAAGCGATTTCATTAAACATGGTTATTGCCCTCCCAATTGGCATTACTAATGGCAGGTTAGTTCTGCACCGTGGGAGAACAAACAACGGATGCCCTCGATTCCTAAGGTAATTATCCAAAAATGGCAGAGTTCACATTTACGCCGCGTATAAGTCTGAAAAAATATGTAGCTAAATAAAGATCCTTTCTAAATTTTAAGCTACTGTATGTAAGCATCCCTAAGAGAAAATCAGTCGGATAGAGCCACGGATAATATCCATACAGCCGAAAGTAAAGGAGTCATACAAATTTCTTTTGGACTCTCTCCACCATAAGGCCGTACTTCAACTGATGCGGGGCCCAAACGACAGACCCACTCTTAAGTCTGCTTCTAACCAAGGAGTTATAGAGAATTTTTAGTACCGTAACATCCGAAAAGACCCGGGAAGCACGCAAGATAAAGCCCAACATCTTTAGCGCCTTTTTACAAATGGTATCTATATGACCACTAAACGTCAGTTTACCGTCAAACGTAATTCCAAGATCTCTTACAGATGATATTCACGAGAGAACTCTGCCATGCATCGAGTACTGGAAAAACAATACTCGTGAGGCTTTAGTAAACGATAAAACATTGCATTTATCAATATTGAAGTCCAGTTTGTTACGCCTGCCCCAATCTAATATATTATCTATATCAAGTTGGAGTTGACGACAATCGTCCAAGGTGACAACTTCCATGAAGAGTTTCAAGTCGTCAGCAAACAACAAAAACCTAGCATTTTTAATTACAAATGCTATGTCATTTATGAAAATCGTGAACAGCAATGGCCCTAAGTTTGAGCCCTGGGGGACACCAGAAAATATGTAAAAGGTCTGTGACTGATAAAGGCCGTACAAAACGTATTGTTGACGGTTCCTAAAATAACTCCCGAATAGCTTCAAAAATCGATCCGACAATCCAATAAGTTGGAGTTTTTCCATTAGAATATCGTGATCGACTCTGTCAAATGCCTTCGAGAAATCATTGTAAGAACAGTCAACCTGGCTGCCTCTATCTAGTACTGACGACACATAATCAGTGAATACCATCAGGTTGGTTTCCGTTGATCGGCTTGCTCAAAATCCATGCTGTTCATTCATTATAAATGACTCAATTTTTGGAGAAATCATGCTGTGCATGATCATCTCCAGAACTTTTGCTGGTCAGAACAGCTACCAGCCTGTAGTTTTCTACTGACGACTCTGTAACACTCTTATAAATTGGAGTCACCTTCGACATCTTCCATATTTCCGGAAAGATACCTGTCTCCATTGTAAGATTATATGTATATGCAAGTGGGCGTTTGACAAAATCAACACACCCCTTTAAAAAAAATGTAGGGACGTTATCCGGTCCCAAAGAGCGAGTATTCTTAAGTTTTTTAATAAATCTAAACACGTCACCTTCATCAATTGGGAAGATGTCAACGGATTGGGCACCGCACGATCGTTTTCTTGACGTTGAGGCGACATCCAGATTCGGAGTACTACTTGCCTAGACGGACCTGAAATGACCAGCAAATGCTTCTGCCATTCTATGTCCAGTCACCTCTTTGCCCTTCAAAGTCATCGAATTGGCAAATCCACCATCCTTTCTTAATGATTTTATATAATCCCAAAACGACTTAGGATTTTCGCGAATGCAATCCTTTACCGATTCCATATATGTTCGATAGGCCAGCCGAATAGCTTGTCTCACTCTCACACAATAAAGGCCAAACATTTCATAGTCATGCTGACCATGCTTAGCCTTTCAGGCTGTATGATAGTAGTGTTTGACTCTAATGTCTCTAATAATCTCCCGAGAAAACCACTTCGGATATCGCCTTCCACCTTGACATAGTGACTTCCTTGAAAAACATTTATTAAACACATTATATACAACATTATAAAAGTATTGTACCGCCTCATTCACATCAAAAATCTCACGCAACTCACTCCAATCTACTTCATTCATTAAAGAGTAAAGCAGCTTGAAATTTTCACCATCAAACTTCCATCCCCCACACCAATTAGCTTCGTGTGAGGGAATTTCTGTTCGCAGCGGGCGAATCGCATGAAATACGTGTAAAAAAACCAATGTAGGGTGGTACACATCCTCTCGTATCAAAGGTAATGTACATCGCGAAATTGATAAAATAGCGTTACTGAAAATCCTATCCAGAAGTCCACCTTTAGAGCTAAGAATATCATTGTACTGGGAAAATCCGAAAACAGCACACAGAAATTCCAGTTCACTCTTGACCCTTTCACCGCTGCGCGCTGAGTTTAGGTTAAAATCTCCCTTAGGTATCAACAATTGCCGAGCACTCGATGGATACAGGACACAAATTTGACTTCAAAACCAAGACACTAGATCGGAACAAGGGATGTTTCTCATGATTGATAAAGTAAACCATCGAAATCCATAGAAACCCTGGCCATATTAATAGGGATTATAGGTTATGGTTAAAACGTCATGGCTTCCGGCACTGTTATCAAAATTCAATATTCGATCCGGTATCTCTGGTCGTTACGATTGACACATTACACTGAGCAACGTTTGCTCTTATCTAATCGGATTCCTTTTTGCTTTCTTAGAGCGACGTTTGCATTCATAAACATACACTTCACATCATCATAACATAATGTTCTTCTTCTTCGGATATATTTGCCCCTGAGTTAGAGCACATGGACACCAAGCGGTGCCTCCAAGAATCCCTGTCGCTCGCTAGTCTTCTTGCTTCATTCCAGGTCAAACCAGCATCCCGTAGCTCTACCGTATATACTCTATAGATATTATTTAGCGGCCTTCCAGGACGCTGGAATTCAGTTGGCTTGAAGAACAGACAAGCAAGGTTGAGTTTCTTTTCTAGCATTCGCAGCACGTGGCCGAGTCAGGTCCAATGTCGCCTCTTCACTCTCAGTATGATAAGACGCTGCTTTCTCTTATCTCCTCGTTGCTAATAAAGTCATACCACCGCACACCAGTATCCTTCGTAAGGTACTATGATTCGCTACCGTTAAGCAGCACCGTCAGAATGCTTCGAACAGGCGGCATTTGGTTTGTAACATATATCTCTTGATAATGTCCTCTGCAACGAGCCCAAAACATCGAGCAAAGAAGGAATAAGTATACCCAATAGAAACCCAAGAATCTATTATGATAAAAAAACAACCGTGGACGTCTCAAAAATTGTTTAGAATAATAATATGTATCTATCTTTCAAAATACGTCTTAGTCTATATTATTTAATACATTATATATTTTCTGTGTAAAAATGACTTTCTAATTACAGTGATTATTTTGATTTTCACCAAAGTTTACTTTTCAGTATACTTTGTCTCTTAATGATCATATCATTGCGCGATGCCATCTGTTTTTTTTTTTAAGAGAAGCTCCACCGTTAGTATTTAAATTTGCATATCAACAGAATGGCAATTATGTAGGTATATAATTACTATACAATAATTAACTTCCTGCATATTGGTCGCGTCAATTAGTAATGGGCGATGTTACCAATAATTACACTCTACTTAAAAATTCAATTAAATACAGGATAATCGTAAAAATATATGTGTGATAAGCGAATAAAAAATGTAATTATTCATTTAATATGTATTAATAAATTATTGTTGGTAGATGTTATTTATTTTTTTATTTACTTATTTAAGAAAACAAAATATTGTGGACATAACAAATCGAAATTCAAGACATACATAATATGAGATTTACATTATAACAAATATTACCTTCACAAAAGAGAAAAGAATATTTATAAAATAATAATAATAATAACAATAAAAAAACATAGGTACCTACTTAAGTACAATTCTAAACAGAAAAATAAAATTTCGAACACAGAGTACACAGGACGTCACCGAAAATGTCTACGTTTTTGGGAAGCGCATTGCTAATCTGATAGGCTTGACACGAGGAAACGGTTCCGATCCAGAATAAATCAGGGCTGCGACCAGGTAGATAATTGACAGGCGTATGCAAATTCAAATTCATTAGGACACCAGGATTGGAAACCACCCCTCGCGATAACAGGCAAAAGTGTTTCAAGAGCAGAAGAGACCTACGAGATTCAAGAGAGTGAAAAGTAAACATGCTTTGTAGAAAGGCACTCGGAAACTAATCATTTGACGAATTATTGAAAGAAAAATATTTATATATCTTAAAATAAAGACATGGAAAAAATTTCTACTCGACAAGGTGTTCGGTCGATATATCCGAGAGGAAGTTGCTACGCAGGAAATATAGACACATACTAGAAGGGAGAAGAATACAGTAATTGGCATAATCTAGAGCTTTAAAACCTTTTCCAAGAAGAATTTGTCTCGGCATTCGTTACACTGGATAGAATTCTGATGGGCAGGCCATATAGCAATATTGGGCAGTGCTCAGCCACCGAGGGGAATCATGAATAACAGACTAGATGGTCCAACATCCCCAGACCCCGGTGGTTGGATGGTGTCAACGGATATGCTAAAGCGGCCGGCGCAGACACCTGGAGGACACTGGCGAAAGGGGATATGGAGGAAGTTCTAAGAGAAAATTAGGACTCACCTTGGGTTATTGGATCACTTATGATGATGATGGTGGATATTACATTGTTAACCGAATGGCAACTGTACTTACCATTATCAGGTATAATTTGACACATTTTGTTCCTAAAGTCAGAACACAACATTAAATCAAATTTTGTGTAGTACCTATTACAAAATATAAACCATTTATATTAAAATTAGAATCGAAGCATATCATTTTGTTCTTGAATATATAAATGTTATATAGGTGCCTACAGATAAAAATCGTAATGGGTATTATCTGATTTATACTTATTTATATGTAACCGTTCCAAATTTAAAACGCATTATTTTGATATCTATTCAGAATTCAGTTTATACAAGAATAAAAAACAAAACAAAACAACGTCCAATCTACTGTCAAGTGCATACAATATAATTGTATATCACAACCAAATGAAAGTCATATTATAAATGTATTTTTGATTATTAATTGCCACGAATTTTAAAACCAAAGATTTGAAAAAAGTTTTTTTATTAAACTGATATAAGTATATTAAATTTAGATTTGTTATATAAGACTAAATCTAAGTATTTGGATCTATCTGCGGATATGTGATGATATTATTGAAGCTCAAATCAAGAACTTGGGTGCCATTAGTATTTTCTCTGTCAACTAATGATCATTTTCCATCATACAAAACTGCCTATAAAGTGGGCAAGCTAAACCTTATTTACTTATTTACTTTACAACTAATTTGTTAATAGATAGATAGGTATTTATAATTCCACTTAAATGTAATATTAAAACCAAAATTTATAATTCCACTAACAAATAGCAAATATCTCACTGCACTATATTTTCTTTGATAGATGCTAGTATTTTAAATGATTCTATTTATTATGATAACCAGATTTTACATAATACCATTGTATAATACCATAATAATATATTGATATTATGTAAATCTAACTTTAATAATTAAACTAGGTTTTCTTTCTGAACTGAGAGTACCTAGATGTAAAATTAATGTAATATTAAAACGTATTTAATTTAAATCGACATTGGCACTGATGGCAAATAAGATAAAACTGGGAGGTAAGTAAACAGATATTGAATAACAACATTTTTATAAAAATGCTTTTTCTGCATATAGTTAAACTACTTTCTAGACATAAAAATAATATAGTATAATAATTAATTTAGTAACGACCAAACGAGGGGCAGATTTGCTCGGTGGGACAATGAGAGAAATCTCGGTAAGCTCAAAATAATAGATTTTGTTCTATATTGATTAACGTAATAAAATCATTAATTTAGTGAACACTATTAACTAACACCACATTCTGATTTGGCAAAAGTAACTACAATATATTTACAATATAACAATGTAAAGTCTAGTCAACCTTTTATGTATACCTAATTTGTCAACAAATCATTTTTTTGCTATTTTGCAACAAAAAAAACAAACAAATACAGAATACTGAAATGTCATTTTGATTTCCATAATAACGCACGTATATATTAATAATTTAGTTGCTAGGAGCATCCGCTTAGCAACCAATAATGGTGTCGAAATATCTTTTCATACAAAACAGAATTAACTGAAAATAAATTCAATTCTACTTAAAGATTGCTAAAAGTATTAAAAGAATGCATTGGCATCATGTTCTGATATATTCTAAAAGTTTCGAATGTCTAGCTAGTCGGGAAGTCAGTTAAAAATCGATTGCAAGATTTGTACCGGACAAACAACCACCAGACAAATAAGAATACGACCTAATAAAAACGTTATAAAATGCAAGTTAATCGTCTTCCTATCTCCAGTGAAAATAGGTCTTGTTAATATACTTTTAATTAAGCCGGAATTGGATTGACCATACGTATGTTCATTAATGTGATTCATTATTAATAACTTAATTAATTATTGCGTTATAATTTCTTGGCGAATTATACTTTCTTGCTAACCTACATTATATTGTACCTCCAGCGAATTTAGTTGAAGCTGGACAAGGAGAGTACATATTTTAATAATATATTTTCATATAAATTTCGTTGTATATGTACTAGGGAAATGAGCTATTTACATATGATAATACTCTCCGTTTGTTGGCGTGATTTGATTTTAAAATTTGACAGTTTTTGTATCAATCAATATCAAAGCAATAAAAATCTAATTAACGAATTGAAAACAAACGAATCCGAAATGAAAACAAAACAAAAATAGCGTAACGTCGACAGAAAATATGTTTTCGAATTTCGAGGCGTATTAATCAAGGGATTATTTTTGATTTAGCGTTTGTTGTCGAACGCCTGAATTTGATTTCGACCTTCCGCAAACCGAAATTACGTATTGAACAAAACAAATTTATTAAATGCCAACAATAAAATGTTTAATGTTCAATCATAATTTTCATAGTGATTTGCGGTCTATTCATTTATTGATGTGGCAGAAAATTTGGTTGAAACAGTTTCATTAAATATGTATTTCTCAATATTCTTTCTATGTTTAGGGGTTGGATTATTAATCCCCTGTATTGCGGGAAAGGTAAATTATAACAATGATTATCAGTAATTATTCATTTATTTTGTAAATATTATTAATCCTTAGACTTATAGCCAAAATACATTAAGTATATATTGGAGGACACTAAAATCATATCACCGAGTAATAAGTCTTGTTTTTGGTTGGTTACGTTAAAATAATAAATTCATTCTAAGTTATTAACGGGAATAAAGTAGCAATTAAAGGTATTCAATTCATGAAATCAAATGTACAAAAAATCGATTTGTTAAATAACAACGTTTCGTTTTCAATCGGTTATTATTATTTTTTCTAAAAATATTGGAATAAAATATTAACAGTGTAAACCCTTAAATATATTTTATATCGATTAAATCACTATTTATAAAGAATTGATTGGACAATCGACAATATCGAAACGAAAACATTGATTTTCTAATCCATCGATTCACACATCCCTAGTGTTCATCATCAGCCTGAATCTATCCACTGCTGGATGAAGGCCTCTCCAAGCTGACTCCATTTCTCTTGGTCCTGTGCGTTGCGTTGCCACGTACTTCCTCATTACTTTATCATTTCATCAGTCCAGTGGCTTCTAGGTCTACCTTATGGACGTTTTGTACCTCTTGGATACCACTGGATGACTAATATTGTTCAACGATTGTCCTTTCATCCAGGACATCCTTGTGGTCATTGTAAAATATCGCAATATTTCAGGTTCATATTCAATAAAGTATTCATGTAATTTTGTGAAAATCTTAAACTTACTAAGTAAGTTGTAACGCTCACACTTTTTCTTAATGAATCAATTTAGCCTTAAGTATGAATGACTATTATAAAGAACAAAAATAACCAAGTCAGCTTTAATGAAAATGGTTTTGTTCGTTGCTTCTTCAGAATCTATTGCTGACTCTCGAGAGATCCACCGTGAAATCATTTGACCCTAAATACATCTTGAATTGCACCGCAAAGGTTGGGAAAGCCAGCCGAACAGCTCCTTACACATGGAGCGTTGATATGCACCTGGCCAGGGCTTGGGTTCGAAATGTATCGGTAAGTCATGCAATTCTGCTGTGAAACGATTTCAAACACAAAAGCCTCCAGTCCCATGGGGTAGATTTGAACTTAAAATAATGTGGACCTATAGTTTGTAGTCTGGCATACCTCATGTCCTGGTTTGAGCGAGATTGTCCCGGTTTGGTGGCATCTACTGAAGTATGTAATTCAGTGCGCATCTAACTAAATTCTTCAAGAATTTGTAGAATTAAAATATTTTAACATCCAAATAACAACTAGCTTTGGAAGATATCACTAGGTACACTGTCTTTCATAACTCGGTTTAAATTATTTTGATGTTAAATAATTTTGATTCTATTTTCGTGCTGAAATCTAAAGAGAGTGATATTCTTGGTTAGCATTCAAGGAAAGTGAAGCATAAAAATGGTAGGCACGCTAGATAATAAGAAAACCAAATCACAAAACCACTCATATAACAAGTCATAGCGGAATTTCCAAAGTATCAATCCACAACGCAACAGTATCCGGTTCATCTTGGAGCGTAGCTGAAACTTTGTTGAAAGCATACACGTTGTCAGGCCAACACGATGTGCTCCATAGTTTGAATCATAAAGCGATTAAGTTCATCCAGGAGATCCACAGTTAGGAAAGAGATCCTCACGTCCAATGTTTTCTAGTCACGTGGCCAAGATCCTGCTACTCTCAGTTTTCAGCAACAATTTTGTATGGAGAAGGGCGAAGAGTTATCGTTGCGCATTAAATTAATGTAATTTAATTAAAGTGGCCATAACCTCCACCAAAAAAAGGACCAAAAAGAGAAAATATTTATTTTACTCTCTCTCTCTCTCTCTCTCTCTCTCTCTCTACCAACATAATCAATAATATATATTAATATGAGGATTTTTCTGCTAGATTTGAGATTTTTTAATTAGTATGTATTTATTGATATTAAATTATTTAATTGTTTTCGTATTACGTTGAATGTAATATAACGATGCTTACAAATGGTAGGTAAGTAACTCCTACCCTGCATAAGTATTAATAATTGGTACATAATGAATATTATTTATTAAAACTGTATCTGTCATGATCTTACAGATAAATTTGAAGACATATGAACAAAGAAATAATGAATATCGCGAGAGCATTATAAGGGCTAATATAGACGTATGTGTTGCTATTGAAAGTGATAAATGGATTACCCCTATAGTTCGTAAATACTCTAACCTGCCAAAGAAGTGTCCAATGAAGGTTTGTGTCGAAAATTTTAAAACGATATATATGTATCCTTAGTTTTATACCCTAATTATTACTGTACCATATAAATAAATGGGACAGTATTTTGGCGCTGCCTAGGGGCGGCATTATGTCTAAGGACGTCACTGCTCACTGCTATGCAGGTTTCCCGAATGATTTGAACTAATAAATAAAGATGGTTTATCATTTTCTATAACATAACAAGAGTAATATATTATTCGGATTGAACTGTACCAACTTATCTTGTCTTACCTTGTCTGTCACTTATTAATCATTGAAAATTATTATTATATTGTCAGGTTGGTCATTTGATAGTCAAAGATTTCGACTTGAATGGAGATATCCTGCCCGCAAATTTTCCTCTGGCGAAGTGGCGTTTCGATTTCAAGTTTTACCTGTCGTCCAACAGAAAGTATATTTTACACATGCAGCTGTTTTTTAAAGTCGAAGCTAGTGTAGCAAAGGGGAAGAAGGGAAAAAAACCAAAATGAAAAAACTCTATCTGTTATAATATTCCTAATTATAATTATAACATTCAAATATCAACTTGTTTAATAATTAATATAATAAAAATGTAAGTAGGTACCTACAAATTTGAAACATTAATAATAATACTGTATGAAGAGATAATATTATGGTAAGTCATAATTTGGTAAAATTGAGTTGTGTTGAAATTAGCAGGCGATAACAGTAACTCATAACGTCGTCTATAACAAGTAAAATGTTAAAATAATGTATATAGAGGTAGGTAAACAACATAAGTCCATTTTGAAAGTCCACAAAATGAAAACAAAAAAAAATATCTTACAAAAAATTAATGAAGGCAATTTAAATCTTCTCACTTACAAACACCAGATATTCAATCCGTGAAAAACGACTATATTTGACAATAAGGATTTACCATATTTTACCTCTCGTACACACATTAGAATTATAAAATAAAGCTTTTTAAATCATTTCAATAATTAGAGATTATGTAAATAAAACTTAATTCAAAATAATTGTTTGTTTATTCAATCCTCTTATTCCTGTACCTATAATCCCCTATCACCATCTGGGCGATCTTTACTTTATTAGTTGCTACCCAGAACAGTTCGGTCAAAGCATACTCGTACCGATCACGATCTGCGTTCGAAATGGACAATTTTACGAACCGGAGCGCTCGATAATTTTATAATATTAACATATTTATGTAATAATTTTATGAAAGTATTATATAAAAATAGTATATGTATTCTTTTTTTATATATATACCTGCCAAGATTAGACGGTTTACCGGGCCAGTTTTGTGCCATGCAAGATTTGGGCATAATCAGCAAGATCTGATGACAATAATTGAGGTTTACATCACGTCATAAATATTATATTTTAATATGATTCCAATAAGTTTCGTGTAAACTTTAAAAATTATATTTAAATATGTAAATAATTATATTACTTTTTAATAATTTATGAATTATTGTAATGCAACTTTTATTTTACGAACAAGAGCTGCGCTCCGGTGCGTTCCAGTCCATTTCGAGCGCTGATCACGATGCGGTGTTGCCATCTGCTACGTTTACGGTTGATTTTTTCAAGAATAATAAATTCGGGATGCTTTATTTTTGCTCTCTTATATAATGAGGCCGACCTACTGTCGTTTTCTGGTATTCAAACTACGTGACAATTATTATTAGGCCTTTCTCATTAATTATTATCAACTCGGCCTCCTCTCCTGCCATTCCAAGGAATTTAAAGATTTATTATTTAGCCACATCTCAAAGGCAAATTTAATATTTTAAGACTATATATTTAATATTTTTTTTAAATTAAACTAGGTATAAAAATATGTGGGTATATTTAAAAAATAGCCTTTGATTTTAAAGAATAAATGTTTCTGTGCGATTCTGCAGTCATTAGTTGGCGAAATATCACCTCATAATCATAATCGATATAATCGACATCTATGGACTTTTTTGACTTTTTTCGTTTTTTCAGCCTTTTGTCTTTTTATAGGTACCTACCTACATAGTAAGTACGTACGTATATTGTACACAGTGACGTCTCGTTGTGGGGGTAGGCAGATTGGGCGTCACTTGGGGGCGGCAGTTACTCGAACGGCGGCAAATCGAGGAGAATCATTTCGAATATATAGTAATAGCTACCTAAACTTAGTAATATCGAAAACACTTTGCCATTAAAAAAAATCAGCTCACTGGTTTTGTCGGGTTCGCGATATCCAGTGACGTCCCTAGACAAAATGCCGCCCCTGGGCAGCACCATAATGCCGCCCCATTATTTTATATAATATTTTTATCGTCCGTGCTCGTGTCGTTTCTGGTCACCAAGCACGTCAATGTCAACGGAAGTAAACTAGACATCGCGAACCCGACAAAAAATTACTGTCCTGTTTAACCTTTTATGTTAGTTAATACATTTTGTTTCCAACCAGTGAGCTGAATTTTTTAAAGGAAAGATATTTTCGTTATTAAGTACCCAGTTTAGGTAGCTATTTCTATATATACCAAATGATTCTCCTCGATTTGCCGCCCTTACTCTAACTGCCGCCCCCAAGCGACGCTCAATCTGCCTACCCCCACGGGACGTCACTGGCGATATCTAGTTTACTTCCATTGCCTTTCGACGTCCTTTGTGACTAGAAACGATACGTGTAGATTTTCGAATAATTACAGTCTGATATTTACATATCATACATCACATTTATTAGATATTGGTTTCATGAAAGGATGATAAAAATACTGTATTAAAAATGGGGCGGCATTTTGGCGCTGCCTAAGGGCGGCATTTTATCTAGGGATGTCACTGATTGATTGTACACATCAATAGAAGTTATCCCAAAATGACGGTGGCAATAAATTGATTGTTATTTTGATTTATTAATAATTTTACCTTTTATGTCCCGGACACTCAAATCTCACTGCCATCTATCAATTCAATAATATAGTTTTTAAAACAAGTCAAATCAAATAAATTTTAGTAATACTATTTGACTACAGATGTCAGTACAATTTTCAAATAATAAAAAAATATTATTTTCACAATAAGGAAATAATAATATTATAATATCCTCATTATCTACCAACTAATAATAATATTGTTATCACAGGAGAATATAATAGCTTCACAATAAAATAATATTTTGTTCAACATCCATTATTTTTGTTGATGATACCAGAATCTTTCAGGAAAGTTGTAAAATAACTACCTCTGTCATCTGAAAAATTCAAATCTCATTTTTCTAAAAGATGTTGTTCAAAACCTTTATTATTATAACAAATAAGTTCACAAAATACGTTTTTAACAACAACAAAAATAATTAGATATAAATAAAAAGGATTTCTAGTTATACCCATTTAATTTTTTTATAAAAAATTTTAAATACTTATTAAAACTATGAATTGGTCAAAATCTCTTCATTACATTAAAAAAAACTTATTAAAAGAAATTGTAATAATAAATATGACCATAAAATAATATGTAATAATAAAATGGGACCCTATTATCAAAAAATGTCTCAAATTGCAAGTTTCGTATTTTTCCGCTAGGTGGTAGGTAAAGACTTCGCCTGTTATTCCGGAAAGCAATATTAATTATATCAAACAACACAGTAATTGCCACGTAAAAACGCAGTATTAGGCTGTCTAACTCCTTTTCAACCACACTCCGTTTCCATTGTGATTCATTATTATCATATTGCGAACGTCTTGAACTTGTCATTTGTAATGGTGGTTCTCGTAAATAAATTAATTTATTAAACTACAATATCATACATTTTTGTGGAAAACAGTCACAGCCTTTATCTAAAGTTCTAAAATCTACCTAATCTAGATAATCTACCTAAATTTTATAATAACCTAATAACAATACTATAGGCACATAGGTAGATGAAGAATAATGATATAATCACTAAGAGAACTTCAAATGTACCTATTACAAAAAATACAATGAATTCAGATAGATTATGATGATATTAATCATAATATAATATTTTGTCCTATAATTGGCATAATTAAATGATTTATTATCTAGCCATTAGGTTTATATCCATTTACATGGGATCGATTTTGATTATTGCAATAACAATCACATCTGCGAGTATAAATAGTATTTATACATGTACCTATGCATATTATAATACAGTCCTCTGTTGGATATTGCAAATTCAACCGCACCACTACACCACAATGACAAGTTATTTGTGTATATTGATGTTCTCTTAATATTGGGGATGTTATCAATATTATCAGCAGCTAGGTTGAGAAATTTAAATTTAACTTTTTTATTAGCTCGTATTCTTTATTCGTTTGTCCGGTACAGATTTTTTCTTGTGCAATACAATTTTTTTCTTGTTTTTCCAAGATTTTTAACTAACTTCCCGACTAGCTAGACATTTAAAACTTTTAGAATATATCAGAACACGACGACAATGCATTCTTTTAAAACTTTTGGCCATCTTTAACCAGAATTGAATTCATTTTCAGTTAATTCTGTTTTGTATGTTTCGGAAAAAAATCGTCAAAAGTAATATTTACTACTCACTATTAATTATTATCGATTGCTAAGGGGTCCTAGTAACTAATTTATCAATATATACGTGCGTTACTATGGAAATCAATACCTATGAAATGTCAAAATGACATTTCTGTATTCTATAATATTTATTTAGTATTTCTATCAAGTACAATAAAAAGTTTTTATTAAGGTAATACATCAGTGAAACGGCAAATAATTTTTAACTATAGGCGCGACGAAATTTTGGACTCGCTCGCATTCTGAGAGAGAACATCGAGCTGGAAACACATCACTTTGTGTCGTGATAGCAACGGGCGTATTAATTCTTAAATCGTGTAAAGATGACTAAAAACGTTACCCATTTACTTTAAAAAGAAAACATGTCAATGAATATATTATTATTGTTACTAATAGAATAATAAACAATATAAAATGGACGTGTGTTGGATTTATATGACAAATTATATTTCATTTGGCATGCGTCATTTGCACACGCGACCCGCAATCCTCGCATCGCCTAGCCACGATCTTTTTAGACCATGCCTCAGCTGAGGTACAACCTTAATACATAGAATTGTCAAGTTTATATTATGATTCAACAGAAAATTTTAAAACGTAGTATATAAAAAGCTCTTTTTATCTTATAATTATTTTCAAAATGATTCATAAAGTTTACCATACCAATATTGGAGATTTAAAAAAACTAGCTTTAAGCCAAAAGTATTGAAGAAACTCATCATGGCTATGATGGGTTGATGAACAAAATTTAACAAAATTAAAAAGGTGGAGTCATCATCAACTGCTGAGTGAAAGCTTCTTTTAGCTCTTTTCACTCTAGTCTCTGTCATGTACATCCACCGAACTTGGTGAATTTGTCGATCCAGCGGGTTTTTGGGCTACCCTGTGGTTGTTTAGTGCCTCTAGGGCAGTGGTCCCCAACCCCCGGTCCATGGATCAAATGGTACCGGGCCGCCCAAGGAACTGTAAATTATCACCATTTTATTTACTGTTGTGTATTTCTCACGGGTTTGTGCGACTTTCCATGGACGAGAGGTTATAATTTTAAATCACTTTATATTATTTTTTTGGTGTAAACTGTATTTTATTTTGTAAGTTTGTATTTTTCAAGGCATGTATACAATTAAATTAAAATTATTAAAAATCAAAACAATGTCAAATATAAACAATCAATGTTGACCGGTCCGCGGCGATAAAAAGGTTGGGGATCACTGCTCTAGGGTACCTACTACTGTATAACTGCATTTGTCCACTGGTTATTTATTCGCTGAGCGACATGTCTAACCCATTCCCATTTTAATAGCTAGGCGAATTATATTACATTGTGTACTTTTGTTTGATAGGATAGTAGCAATAGGAAACCTACAAGACGGCTCATGCAATTTTGCAACCAATATATACCTACATACGCATTTAACATCAGCTGTTTTCAGAATACAAATTTGTTATTCAAAAGAGCAGTTGTGACGTATCAAAATCCAAAATATGTATCCGATGTGGAACTATCGGTTATAAGATTTAACAGGACTTCGACTAACCTGTTCAGCTACAAGACGGTCCTGAAACAACCATGGGGAGTCAATGCTACTGTAAATAAAACCTGCTTAATTGTTTGAAATAATTTATTAATATTATGTAGGACCATGAAACTATTTTAATATGAATCAATAAATATCAGCAAAAGTCACAGAATATTTGCCCAATATTCCATAAAGCAGATATTATATTATTTTATACGCTTTAGTGTTAACTGTCAATTATTGGAGGTAAGACATTGTATTAATTAATTTAAAACGCAATATAGTAACTAAGCCAATAATGGCGAACCTATGGCACGTAAGATGATTTTGCATGGCACGTGTTCGAAGAGAGTAAAATCCTATAACAATAATAAATGACACATCGCATTGTGTAAGAAATAGCAAGCAAAAACTCTTCCAAGAATAATCATTATGTTTAATGTAAATATATAATTGTATAGGTCGGTCCTTAGAATTTCTGTGTCACATATAATATTATCGCACTAACCTCATCAGGCGGCGGGGAATGCCGTGCCTCGAAACTCTAATTTTGATCGATTTACAATGCTTGAGACCACCGTAGCGAGAGAACGCCTCATCTGATCGGAGCAATTTTGATATCAATTTCTGCGTAAAGAACCAAACTAATTAATACATTAAAAAACAAATTCATTTATACACACAAAAAATGACTGCTCTAAATAAGAAACAAAAACTTGGTGAAGCTAGTAGTAGTAATTCTGGCAGACAGTTTTAAAATTGGTGGACCTAAATGTATTGCATAAATAATTGAAAAGTGATGTGTGCTATGTTCTGTGAGCGGTATCTACAACATCATCATTTTTTAAATATAACTTTTAAAAACTATTTTTTCCCCATGAAAAACTGCTCGACACGTCAGACAGCTGTAAAATAATATTTAGGAAATTTTAGCACGCGTAGGTACGTAAAAAGGCCAACCCTAAGCTAAGTGGACGAAACAGATGATCCGCAGCCCTGATCGTTACCTGCATATTGTGCTTTATTAACATTGTATCTACTATCGCAATAAGTACGGACTGTTTCCGAGTACTTAGTGTCCAATGAATCAATCACCGAGTGGTGTTACCATAATGTCCAAGGTATCGCTTTTTGGATTCCTTTACAAGCAGTGACGTCCCTAGATAAAATGCCGCCCCTAGGCTACGCCAAAATGCTGCCTCATTTTTCCAGTCCAATATCTAAGAAATGTGTTGTAAGGACTAAGGATACATTACTAACAAAATCAGACTAATTATTCGCAAATCTGTACGTGTCGTTTCTGGTCACCAAGGACGTCGAAGGGCAACGAAAGTAAACTAGATATCGCGAACCCGACAAAACCAGTGAGATATTTTTTTAATGGAAAGATATTTTCATTATTACTAAGTTTAGGTAGCTATATCTATATATTCCAAATGATTTTATTCGATTTATCGCCCTTCGAGTAACTGCCGCCCCCAAGCGACGCTCAATCTGCCTACCCCCACGGGACGTCACTGTTTACAAGTAGTGAGCAATTATCCAGGTCTTCCTTCAGCATGTGTGGCATTATATCGGTGTCAGATTTTTCCTGGAAAAGCCGTTTTAATAAAAAGTAAAATGCACATTAAATAAATTAATTTAGTTATGTATACAGATCCAACTGAGGACATACGAGTTTCGAGATAACCAATACAAAGAGAGCGTAATCAAAACAAATGAAAACGTCTGCCATCTGATTGAAAAGGATAAAATAGTCACCGATACTTTGAAGAAATATAGCAACTTACCTATGAAATGTCCTTTGGTAACAAAAACAATACTTACTAAAAATTCGTCACTGTAGGTACAGACCAAGTAGCATAACCATCACTATTCACCAAAGTGACATTTTGATGGTAATGGATTTACTCCATACTCTTCCACGAACTGGCCAAGTATCATAAATCCCAAAAAAAATATATTATATCAAAATAATTCACTTTAGGCCATTTTTGTAACTCGACAAAAAATATTTCAGCCAAATGCTGTAACCCCTCTAAACGTAAGCCACAGAGTACGTACAGAGTAAACCACTCAATTTGTAATAAAATAATAATATACCTATATAAAATAATAAATAAATATTAAGTATACAAAATAATAAGTAAAACCAATCCCCACAGTTCTTTTTCACTTCCTGAACAATTTGATATTTGAGGGTTACGCTACTTGGCCTGCACAGTGACGAATATAATAATATTATAATATGTATGACATAGTTTGTTACAAGTAAATTGTACATAAACGTAGTTATATATAAACATATAACACATGGCAACATAGTACTGAGACCCGATGACTAGGGATCCCAATCCCGGGATCCCGAGCTATTTTCGATATCTATGAATCCCGGAATTGATAAACATAATCCCGAAACTTTCAGGATTGATTTTTTTATCAATTTTTATGGAAAATAAAATAAAAACTAAAATACGAGGTGGGTCAATAAGTCCTTAGAAAAGCCGACAGGTGGCATGGCTAGTACTGCAAGCGGTTTGTTTTCATGCAGCGGCACTACCGATTCAGTATGCTGCGAAGTTTCAATCAGATTGGTCGGGTTGTTGTGTGTTTCTCGTACATTTAAAAAAAAAAATTGCTTGTGGAAAATGGAAAAATGGAAAATGGAGAAAATTGAGTTTAGAGTTGTTATTAAACATTTTAATATAAAAGGGTTAACAGCAAAGGAAATAAAAAATTAGTTGGATTTAGTTCACGGCATATCTGCTCCTTCACTTGCAACTATTTATAACTGGTTAAATGAATTTAAACGTGGTCGTACATCAACAAAGGATGAACCACGCTCAGGACGTCCTGTAGAGGTGACTACACCAGAAATGATCAATAAAATCCACGATATGGTGTTAAGTGACCGAAGATTAAAGTTGAGTGAGATAATTGAGGTTACAGGGATCTCAAAAGGTAGCGTCATTTCTATTTTACATGACAAATTGGGCATGAAAAATATTTCTGCAAGATGGGTGCCGCGTTTGCTCACAGTCGACAATAAACGCAATAGGGTGGTGGCCTCTAAAGCCCTGTTGTCGCTCATGCAACGCAATCCGGATGATTTTTTTCGTCGCTTTGTGACTGTAGATGAAACATGGATACACCACTATACTCCCGAGACGAAAGAACAGTCAAAGCAGTGGATTGCGAAGGCAAACCATGTCCAAAGAAGGCGAAAACCGTAAAATCAGCTAGTAAGGTTATGGCTACTGTATTTTGGGATGCACGTGAAATTATTTTCGTTGACTATTTGGAAAAAGGAAAAACAATAACAGGGGATTATTATGCATCTTTATTGGACCAGCTAAAAAACAAAATTGAAGAAAAACGGCCTCATTTAAACAGGAAAAAATCCTCTTTCATCAGGACAATGCCCGTGTTCACACATGTTTACGATCAATGGCTAAAATTGAAGAATTGAAGTTCGAATTGGTCGACCACCCACCGTATTCGCCAGATTTAGCCCCCAGTGACTTTTTCCTTTTCCCAAACATAAAAAAATGGCTAAGTGGACAACGTTTTTTTTCAAATGAAGAAGTCATCGATCGGACAAATGCTTATTTTGAGGACCTTCCGAAAACTTATTTTTCTGACGGTTTAAAAAAAATTGAGAAACGTCTAACCAAGTGTATTGAGCTCCAAGGAAATTATGTTGAGAAATAAAAAAAAAATACAAAAATAAAACCTTTTTTAATGCTTTTTTCTAAGGAATTATTGACCCACCCTCGTATAACAGAAAAAATACTTTTAATAACAAATAACTACATTAGATATAAACTGAGTTTGAATGAAATTTGATTTATACCCATGTGTAAGTTGCCGATTCATTTTATTTTTTCACATAAATTAATAAAAATGAGAAAATTTTTTTACACTTTTAACAAAGTTATTCCACCATGATCTCATCGTTTACGGCAGTTTCATATTTGGCTGACTAATTAGATTTGTGAAGTGGAAATGCCATATAAGTACACCATGATTATTTGCTTTACTATTTTAAATTTCGCTAATCCATTCATTAAGTCTTTACTATCAGAAACAGCAATCTCATATTAAATTCACATTATTATTTGTTTATATTACAATATTATTTACTCCATTAAACTTATGTATTTCCAAGATTGAACGTATACAATATTAACAATAAATGTCTTAAATAGTATTAATTAAACTAGATTTTTTTTTGACCGATTTTATCAATGTTATTTGTAAATATAAAAATTTTATATCAACAATGGAAAAAATTCCAATCCCGGGACCAGTCCTGGGATCAAGGGATTGTCCAATTGTAATCCCGAAATCCCAAGATCAAAATATTGGCTCGGGATTGGATTCCCTACTGATGACACGTTCTTTGTCCAGCATTTGACCAAGCGGTAATTTGTACTCATTTTACAAACTGTATGAAATACAGTAATATCGCTCTTATGCAATTTTTATATTAAATAGTGGCTAAAATGCCGTATATTTTGTCTCATACTAAAAATTACACAAAAATCATTAATTCAATGATTACGGGCATTTTCAAATTGACCCCATCATAAATACATCGAACTGTGGTCTCCAAAGATTTTTATATACAATAACAAGTAATTTTTCGTGGCTAATTTTGAAATGCGTGTAACGTCAGTTCTTGCACAAATACCACCCCCATTTTTTTTGACATCATTGCCTACGGATTAGTATTCAAACATATTTATAATTTACAGGTTGGACTTTTTCAAATAACAAATCTCAACATTCAAGAAGGCGCAATAATACCGAAAAGTATTCCGCCCTCTAAGTGGCGTTTCAACTTTCACTTATTTCAAAATATAGACAAAGAATATATGGTGAAATTGGAGGCTTACATACAGAAAAAAAATCAATTCCCAAAAAACGGACATGATAACAATATGTTTACTTAAGCCTGCTCTCACATTAAAACTCGTCCACCTAAAACGTGTCGAATACGTCGATGCGACGTCATCGTTATTCACAAAATACACGTTGCCAAATAGACCTTGGTTTAGTTTCGTTTGAAAAAAAACATCTGCTGTTGCAATCGACAAGTCGCATTCTTCTCGCGCTCCGAGTCGAAGAGTCGTAGTCGCATACAAACACCTACGAATATCTATACGTTTCGAAGGCTACGCGCAACTGTCGCTAGGTAGATGTGCGTGGATTTCACACGCAACACTGAATCGCCTTCTCAGAAGGTTTGATTTGTGGCTTTGCGGCACACGAGGTGATTTTAGATGTGAGGCCTCCCCTAGCCTTTTCCACTCTTCTCGGTCAATATTTATTTTCTGCCACGTACCTACATCCACCGAACTTTATGTGTTCGTCGATCCAGTGGGTTTTAGGGCGTCCATGTGGGCAATTAGTGCCCTTGGGTACCACTGTTATTTGAATAATGGCTACAAAATACGAATTTTTATATTATTTGACATTGTATTTTATAATCTATACTTAAATATCTAAAAATATGCAAACGAAAAATATATTATTTTAAATAATTACATAAATAAACATAAAGTTAAAAAAATTACTTAATGATATTATTATCTTAAAATTCAACATATTATATATTATATAACATACATATTATGAGTATGTTATTGAAACCTGGACTCTCAGAGAATCCGATATAGGAGACTCGACACATTCAAAAGACGGAGGATGCTCCGCTTTTTATGGATGGCCTGCCGCACAAATGCTTGGCATCATAAATATAATGTTTCTCGACTACCCGTAAGAGATACGTACCCATACCCCCCACAAGGGGGGGGGGGTGGAGGGGCTGACAGGACTCTAGCCTTGGGGCCCGGGCTTAGAGGAAGCCCAGCGTGGCGGGTCGACCAGTTAAATGAGAAAAACATACACCAAAATAATATACGTAAATTTCCTTATTGATTGTTAACATTAAAAAAATATATGACCATGCTATGTAATTAGATGTGATATAATGATTAATATAATTAAATGATAATTTACGTGTAGATTTTTTTTCTTTTCCTCTTCTTTGACCATGTCCGATCTAATAAGATCGTAATATGGGCCTTCACAGAGTGGAGGATTTTTATTAACAGATTTAATTTTACAAGAAATGGATGTCAGTCACTTGCTCAACCTATTAGTTCCATACTCTGACTCATACACAAATTGAAAAATAATAATATGTGAACTTGCCAGACCCAAGATTCGAACCTAGAACCCACGACGCTATAGGCCGATGCCTAAACCGCGCGGCCATCGTGGGTGTTAAAAAATTGTATGTAGAATTTTACTTTATATTTAGTTTAAGCATGTTTCCTGACTTATAAAATGGCTTTTATCCAATATGGCGAAGGGTTGCATAGGTTGCATATTACTTGATTAGCAGAAAAGGAACTCGCGATCAGTGCTTCCTAATAATAATAGTGCTGACAACTCAATAAATCAACACGAAATACCCTTAACCCTGGGGATAGTGATATCACTTTACGATGTCCCATCTACCGTCATATTAACTCTCAGGCATTTAACCTATCGACACTCTCGATGTTTTGTCCATCGTTATTAGGAAATCTGGACTGAGACAGTGATGTTATTGCACAAAACATTTATTTTCTTCACATTGATGGAAAGTTAAGGGGAAACCACCCGGATGGAAAGAAAATCATAACAAATAATTTGATCGCGTAAAATAAATATTTAAAATTATAAAATATTATCTCGAGAATAGGAAAACTATCAATATTGAGTGGGTACAAGTAACCATTATCAAATCCATACGTATCGATTTTCCTTAACAACACGTCATAACTAGGGAATCCAATCCCGAGCCAAAATTCTGATCCCGGGATTTCGGGATTACAATTTGACAATCCTAGAATCCCGGGACTGGTCCCGGGATTGGCATTTTTTTCCATTGTTAATAAAATTTTTATATTTACAAATAACATTGATAAAATCGGTCAAAAATAAATTTAGTATAATTTATACTATTTAAGACATTTATTGTTAATATTGTATACGTTCAATCTTGGAAATACATGAGTTCAATAAAGTAAATAATATTGTAATATAAATAATAATGTGAATTTAATATGAGATTGCTGTTTCTGATAGTAAAGACATAATGAATAGATTAGCGAGATTTAAAATAGTAAAGCAAATAATCATGGCGTACTTATGGCCTTTCCGCTTCATAAATCTAATTAGTCAGCCAAATATGAAACTGCCGTAAAACGTATGATATCATGGTGGAATTATAAAAAAATCATATTTTTTTAGAATTTGTCTGTTTTTACATTGATTTTAGGATTTTTACAGGTTTTTTTTCAATTTACCTTTATCTCGAGAATTCTTTTCAGGAAATTCCTAATCTCGAGAATTCAAAATTTTATCATTTCGGGAAATCCTGAATCTCCAGATTGAGATTTCTCGAGAAATACCCAATTCTAACCATTTATTAATACTTATGCCAATTATATAATTTCCCAATACCTAACAATAAAATATTAAAAAAATATCAATAATCAACCATTTATAATGAAATTACTAGGAGAGCTTCCATTATATAATTTCGAACAATGCATGCATTATACTTACATAGATTATGTTGTTTTATCACTATTCATTATTTTTTTCATGTAATTGGCATAATTAAATGATTTTATACCTTTTGGTCAAATTTATATCGACTTAGTTGGACGCGGTGATTACTCTAATGAAAATATTTTGATTGTCGCAATAATAAATAGCGAGAATATAAATACACCTGTACACGTCACATTATTATAAACAGACTTTTATTGGGTACTGCAAACTACGAAAAGAAAACTCCACAATGGAAATTTATTCGTTTTTATTGATTTTTCAAATTTTGATAAAGTTTTTAATGTTCTCAACAGCAATGGTGAGAATATTTTATTTATAAGGTAAGTATACAAAGTTCTCTTGACTTTAACTTTAAACCAGGGCTGAAAATAAAACCAGAACTAAGCCCCGGAATACTGAGAAGTCCTTTATTATTTTAGAACCGAAACCGAGATCGGAACCCTTGCTTTTGAATCTTGAAACTACCGGAACCTGAACCCGCTTTCATCATTTATCACTCCTGTTATTCCAAAAAATGAGCACAATTTTTTTTTACCATGTCTGATCTAAGAAGATCAGATGATAGATAAGAATTGATAGATGAAGAAGAATTAGATAATTGGTTAATATTTTGATAAAATTATCGAGCGCTCCGGTTCGTAAAATTTTCCATTTCATGCGCTGAATAAGATCATATGGGCCTCCACAGAGT
Organism: Rhyacophila brunnea; assembly: GCF_057557595.1. Lineage (NCBI taxonomy): Eukaryota > Metazoa > Arthropoda > Insecta > Trichoptera > Rhyacophilidae > Rhyacophila > Rhyacophila brunnea. The sequence goes on along the minus strand of NW_028232837.1, from coordinate 37,269,573 downwards.
GGAGGTTTTTTGTATTAACAGACTTAGTTTGTACGAGAAATGGATGTCAGCCACTTGCTCAACCTATCAGGTCCATACTCAGACTAGTACACAAATTGAAAAACAATATGTGAACTTGCCAGACCCAAGATTCGAACCTAGGACCCACGACGCTATAGGCCGACGCTTAAACCGTGCGGCCATGTGGGTATAATTATTGTTTGAGAGTATTTATATACCTACTACAATCATAGGTTATCAAAATATAGTGATTATACGTGTGCATGTGAACATCGTACTTGATTCTACCTTTTGTGCTTTTTTGGCTGATAGGTATATTGCAACTCAATGATCGCAATGGTCGATTTTAATTATATGATGAACGCATTCTATTGTTGTTTTAATTTAATAAAACGCAATTTTTTTGTAGTACTTATTCCACTTTTAATCAATAGATTAGGACCGGTTTCGTCCGCCTCAGAGGGACATTTTCCACGTTCAAAGAATTGACAGTTAACAAAAAAAAGAAAAAAATGAACGCATTCAATGGAATTGAATGTGTACATTCAAATGCAACCATGTGAGATCAATCAGACACTTCCTCTCCTGACGTACAGTTTTAGAGATTAAGCTAGAGAAGCACAGGTTCTATCATTGTGATCTGTACCCTTGAGAATTTAACCGACACATTTAAAAAACACCGTTTTTAATAATTAATATTGCCTGATGGATTTACTGACTATCCAACTAACTTATCATGTTAACATAATTTGAATAAATATTGAAATGAGCTTATTAGTTTAACATGTGATAAAATAGGTAAATAACCAATTATTAACAAAATAAATGTTAAAAAATAAAAATGGGAGAAAAATTGACTTTGAAATTAATAGCCTCATTTGCAAATCTGTTTTCAGAATACTAATTTGATATTCGAGAGAGTAGCTGTGACCCATCATAATCCAAAATATGTTTCTGATGTGGATTTGTCCCTTAAAAATATAACAGGACATCGCCAAACATTTTTAACTACAAGATGATAACGAAACAACCATGGGGAGTAAATGTAACTGTAAGTATTACCTACTGTTTAAAGTTCACAAATTCTATACCCAATCTACAAAATTGATGGGTTCTCAATTATAATTATATGCATTATATATATTATAGTATAATGACAATTCTAACCAACAAAATACTTGTAATGAATTCATTTTTGCCGACTCTTTACGTATGTATATAAGTATGCTCCTGTCATGTGTCAAACTGACAGGAGGTAGACGGCCGCCATGCTTCATTTTCGTGCGCATTCCTGTACGAATCTCATTTTTTATAGTTTTCTTATTCGGCCGATAAAACATTAACTGCGTTGAGCGCGGTTCAAAACTGTATGAATACGGCTGTTAAAATGTAATATTGTGGGAAGTTGTATTATTTAAACGTGGCGTTTCGAGTGATTTCGGAAACAAGTACCCGTTCGGCGATCTTCGACAATAATATGTTACTGCTTGTATAGTACTTGCGCAAAATAACTTTAATTGCAGTGATTTTAAGACCAACAATACTGAAAATGTAATAAAGTGATGACAAATCGAGTATTGTTTTGTAATAATACGAAAGTAAGGGCACAGACACACAAGACAGCGAACGTCGTCTGTGTTAACGTAAACAATGCTTTTCGAAAAGTGCTTTTATTAGATATTAACAATGTATACACGTTCTATAAATAGTAAGTAAACCACAAATGCCAAATTATTATCTAAATTCAGGTTTTAATTGAGATTAATTAATTTTTAATTTATGGAAAAAAGCATTTATCCTCAATTTTAATGATTTTTCTGTAATAACTCCTTTAATTATTATTAGATCGAAAATATATTACACTAAATCATCAATCATCATGCACCCAATGTCTGTGCTTATTTTTTAAAAAACAATAAACTAAAAATTCTCAAAAAACGTTTTTTGCCTCTCCTGTAAAATTTGTTCACTGAGGGTTACGTCCTTTTTCCTAAACATAGTCGATATGTACCTATCGAGTATCGATACATCTGGACAGACAAAACATAGCTTTCTAAATAAAACATAAATATTTTTTTTTAATTTCACACCCGCTGTTGGGTCGTGGAAGAAGACAAAATGATACACGTATAATAGTTTGATAGATGCTTACTGTGCGGTAAGAGCATATGGAGTGATTAGAATATCGATAAATTAGTGTGTTATCCAAGAGATTTTAGGATAATTTTAATAGATATAAGGTACTGCAACCAACACAATCAATAAAACATTATGGATAAGGAAGAACTATCAGCAAAGCGTCGAAATCTTCAAAATCTTGACGAAATGAAGTTCAGTGATAGCGTGCTCGGTAAAGTCAAGAGACTACAAAGATTCTGCCAGGCTAATGCAGCAGCTCACAGACGAATAAGAATAAAACTGAAACACCAGAACAAAGACAATAAGACAGATTATGATTATGTTGACAGCTGATGGTACTCCTATCTCGTAATATTTTCTAGTACCTATTATAATTATAGATTAAAAGCCAATCGCGGCCTTATTCGTTATAAGTAGGCTTAGGATTTTTAGGTGCTAAAAAATGAATAATAGGTAAGTACCTAAAATATTTAGATATAATTGGAAAATATGTTATTAAAATTTCATAATTATGTGCTAAAAAGTTTTACAATAAATCATATATCTATATTTCAACAGTTTAATTTATTATTATTTATTCACAAACAGAAAACACTTTATTACAATAAAATAATAAAATAATGCTTCAAATTTTCGAATGTGAATCTTTGACGATTTGATCTATCTACACATGGAAAAACTTCTTTCCACTTTTATACAGATATTATTATTACGTATGTAAATGAAACTATTTCTGAAGTAAAAATTGAAACATCTGAGGCATCTGATAGATTTTCCAAAACAGCTTTAATATTCTGCAGCGTTTGCATATTTTTCTTTAAAACACTATTTAATTTTGTACTTATTTTTATACCAATTCGTCCAGGAACATTTCTTATTTTAGCAGTAGTATTGTTTAAAATATTAATTTGCTCCACTAGTGACTTTGTAGATGATTCTAACATTTCAATTGTGTGTACCAGTAATTTGAAGTGATGAATGCCAATTCATTTTTTTATGGAATGGTTTCCCATTATTTCATTTGCTACCTATTTAAATAGAGTTGAAATCTTCCTCATCAAACATCTCCATAATTTCTTGTAATTTTTCCAAATTCGCAGTATAGTAATTTACTGCACTAAGCCAAGTTCCCCACCTAGTCATCACGGGTTAAGGGGGTAGTGATTAAAATTGAAATTTTGTGTTTATGTGAAAATATGTGCTTAAACCTAGAATATGTAAAAATATGTAATTATTCAAAAATATTTAAAAATAGGTGCTAACAAATAGGGCTTAAATGTTTCACAATTGTCTGTAACAGATAGACTATCTGATATTTTTGATATTTTGTTTTGGGGCCGCTCAAAAAAAAAAAACCTAAGAATCCTAAGCCTCGTTATAAGTATAATATTATATCTTACTTTTATAATATTATTGTCTATGATCTAAGTTTCTAACAAATTAGCAGATTTTTCATCTACGAGATTAGTCAGAAGAATGACGGCCACTATCCGTGCAACATTTAAGTAGTTAAAATTAAATTAAAACAAAAACGATAATTGTACACCGTTTTTAGTGGAAGAGATCGCTGAAAGTGCTATCGAAAAAGGCGCTTCTTGTAAGCGAGATCGAAAGTGGCAGTTTTGGCGGGAAGACGCTCCTAGACATCCAAATCAACATATACATTTCGTCCTCCGTAAAAATTATTAAAATTATATAAAATGTAGCCAATAGTAGTAACTAAATAAAAAAAATCGCCGTTTTCGACAATTCTGAGGTGTCATTTGTTCACTCCCAAGTCCCAAATGGCAGACGATGACCAGCAACCAGCATACTGAGCGAGGAGAGGAATGCATCTTCTCGCTCTCCGACTTGACGGGAGATGACAGTACCTACTAAAGAATTTTGGATATGTTTGCAATAAAACCAAAATCAATTTGTCAAAATGTATGTCATTATGATTATAGTTTTAAATTTCTACTAGATCTAAGATCCACTGACTAATTTTGAGCTCCCTACGATTAAAAAAAAATATTTCTTCAAATAAATCGATGCATCATAATTAATTTTTCACTTTAATTTTGTATAAATTATACAAACATGGGTTAGTTGAAACAGTCTCCTATCCTAACAATCCCAATACATACTTAGGTACATAAAAGACCCCCTTTTACATTTTTTGACGAATCAGTTGCATCATTTGCGTCAAAAAAACGTGCCGCTGAAGCAGTGATGTCCCTAGACAAAATGCCGCCCCATTTTTGTATAAAATATTTTTTATCATTCGTGTTCGTGTCATTTCTGGTCACCAAGGACGTCGAAGGGAAACGGAAGTAAACTAGACATCACGAACCGGGCAAAAAAAATACAGCTCTGTTAAACGATTTATGTTAATTAATGCATTTTGTTTCCAACCATTGAGCTGATTTTTTTAAATGAAAGATATTTTCGTTATTTAGTACTCAGTTTAGGTAGCTATTTCTGTATTTGGCTTATGAGAAAACAATACCTCGTATGCCACAAAACACGAGATGAAGAAAACTCTTTCTAGTAATTATCAAGGCATAGAAATTCTTCATTTTTTGTATATCACTATTAAGATTAATAGTAGAATACGAAAAATACGTGATAAATTTGATGGAATCATAGAGAATATAGATATTTTTTCATCTCATCCACAAAAAATGTCATGTGGCTTACGAGGTATTGCTTTCTCATGAGCGATATACTAAAGGATTCTCCTCGATTTGCCGCCCTTCGAGTAACTGCCGCCACCAAGCGACGCTCAATCTGCCTACCCTCACGGCACATCACTGCGCTGAAGCCAGCACAATACCTGTGAAGCTTTCATAAATCTACTTATATTATTTTTTAAATGCCTCTGCTGTCATATTATCAAGAATATGAATGTCTTTGGTAGTACCTACTTAGTACTTACATAATATGGGAAAATGTATTGAGTTTTTACGCAAAAAAATATGTATTTAATTCTATTGATATTTTCCAGACTGGGCTCTTCCAAATAAAAGATTACAACATACAAGAAGGCAAATTTATGAATTTGTAAATTAATTAATAAATTTTGCAAAGTGGCGCTTCAACTTTAACCTTTGGCAAAATGTAAAAAAAGTATTCATGCTAAAGTTTGAGGGCCACGTGGAAATAAAACCACCCATTCCAAAAAAAACAATATAAAATAAATCTACGGTACATACTTCTGCATAGAGACAACAAAACATGACCTTGGTTTGTTCTGTTCTCAAAAATGATTTTATTGTTTTAAGAGTGGAAAAATACTTATGACTTTCCACGGATATCATCGGAGTTTTATGTAGGCATTATATTTAATATTCAGGATGTATACTTACCTCAATGATTATATTAAATTATTATTACAAAATAGGAGCTACTGAGTAATGTGAGTACCTAATGAATTTATGTAAATACTTACATAATAAATTCCTATAGCTGTAGCTAAATAAATTATACTTAATAACACTATAATAGATATGTTTGTTTTATTTCTTTTCAAACTTCACTTATCAGTTGCAAAAGATGCCACCCTAAAGAACGAAATTGGTTATGGTCAAAGAGATTGGACTCCTCCCAGTCCCAATTTTAATTTTCCGATTAATATTTACTTTTGACCTCTCTGGTTGTTTTGGTTTTTACGATATGACGCTAGCGGCTTTACGAAGTGCTCACAATTTTGGTAAGAAAATATGATTTTTCACCGAAATCTAATGATGTTGGTACTACTGTTTTACGGTGACTGGAAACTTCAGAGACCGCGCGACTAGCATGTCGCATCTCTTCGCGACCGTTTTGAAGCTGAGAGATTCCAGTCTCGCCGTCAGCGAGCCGCCATTGAAATACATTAGCTAGATACTGGCTGGAATTTTAGTTTCAGTTTCGACGGACATAAGTTGCGCCGTGGGAGGATGGCCTTCGTTTTCAATCTCTTTGGTTATGGTCAATAATCTATTGATAAAAATAAAAAGTTCAAAAACATTAAGTAGGTAATAATTAATACATTTTTAATTAGATTATATTTTAATCAAGAAGATAACGATAATAAAGATTATAAGTCATTCTTGACGGAATATGGATTAGTAACTAGAGCGCTCGAAATGGAAAATTTTACGAACCGGAGCGCTCAATAATTTTCCTTTAAATTAAAAAAAAAAAAATGTATATTTTATAAAAGTGAGTGTGTTAGATTTTTTGTTATGTGGCCTATCTAACTCAGATGGTCAAATTATTTTTTTCACAAGACGGAGCGACAATTTTGGAGATATCCTGGAGCCTTGAGTAGCTTAATTGGTTAAGAGCCTCACCCGGCAAGAGAAATATGTGGCTTCAACTCCGACTCGATTAAGGATTTTCTTGGGGATTTTTAGGTACTATAGGTATGGTGTGTTTTAAGTTTTTTTTTAAATAAATAAAAAAAATCAATAAGATATTGCATTATTCTGTGTATGTGTTGTGATGAACTGAGGGATATCATAAAATGTTTAATGTGAGATAGAGACCGTACAATACGTATGTTATTGGATCTATACGAGTAATATAAGACAGTACTTCTCAAACTGGGGGGCGCGGCTCCTTAGGGGACCTTAGGGCTCCTGCCAGGGAGCCGCCAAATATTTCAGTATTTGAAAAAAAAATCATAAAAACGTGATCACATTTTTGACGTGACGATAATATTTCCCAAACTTAAATGAAGACCAAAGTACGATTGGATAAGAACACCATTATCCAAATCCTTAAAATATGATTAGATATTATATAACGTGGGCAGCTCAAGAAGAATAATTGATTGATATTTGAACAGATAATTCCCATGAAGTCGAATTTAATGAAAGAAGTCTTGCAGAATTTCAGATAGGATATACCTAGTAGAAGGCGATAGGAAGATTATCCGTCAATCGGAAAAGCAGCATTGTTAATCATAATTCCTTTTGTGACAATATACCTATGCGAAACAGCATTTTTCTCATTACTGGTAATAAAAAATGAATACAGGTCGAGTCTTTCAACAGAGGAAGGCTTTGGAGCAAACCCTACGAATTATCAATTCAAACATTGTACCGGATATTGATGTATTATGTAAAAATATGCAATCACACCCCTCCATTAAATTTTTAATAAAAATGTACCTAAATTAATGGTAAGTACCTACTGTTGGTCACTAAAGACTAAAATTTTTGGGGAGGGGAGCCTTAGGGTTTTTTAGATTCTTAGATAAGAGAACAGAAAAAGACAATAATGTGAAAAGAGAAAAGACTTATTTGAAATTAGATTAGTGTCAATTATACAAAACTTTGGAAATATCGCGATGAATTAATGAAGCATGTGAAATATTGAATGGATCAATGAGCGCCGAATAAAGGAGTTTCGCGTAAAAATCACTACGACTGACATGGTACAAAGACATGGTTTTTGCGTAAATCTTGATGGGCAATGGAAACTCACCCGTTGGAGTAGGTTTGGCGAGTCAACAAAACCATTGATAATTTTGAACAGAAAATACTGGTCAGATAGAGAACGTCGACTTTCCAAGGATGGTACCATTAAAGATGCAGTATTCGAAATAGAAATTTCTGTGCCGTTTTTTGTTATTAGGTACGTCTTCATGTGAATGCTCTATCTACTAGAAGAATATTGCAGCAATAGAATATATTTTTAAGTGGTATGCCCAGCGCTTGAAATGGAAAGGTTAACGAACCGATATTCTGAAGATATTAAACGAGTTATCAAATGTTATGTGTATTTTATAAAAAAATTAATAAATTAGATTTTTTTGTTATATGTATGACCTATCTAGCTAAGACGGTCAAATTGTATTTTCTACGAGACGGAGCGATAATTTTACCGATTCCACGATCCGGACGGCGCTCCGGTGCGCTCCAGTTCATTTCAAGGCCTGGGTATGCTCTATAGGTGGCCTTTAAGATCCGGACATGCCAGTTTACTTTTTAAAGTTAGAAATAGTATCCTGTGTTAGCAATCTGTTACTGCCAATACTTTTCAAATGGATCCTTCGAAGACTACAACGTCTACAATCTACAGCATCTGATGGCAAGCGATCAGGACATCTCCATTTAGGTAGGTACTCTTCGATTCTCCTATCTTCAGCAAGGAGCGGCACGACATGATTTTTTTATTAGTCAAGACAATGATGAACGATGACAAATAAAAATGATTCACGTCTTTCAAATTCAGCGGTTGCAGACATAATAAACTATAGTTCGACAAGATAAAAGTGGACATTTTGATGTTTGGTTGTGGTCGGCTATTTTTGACCAATACACGAAAGGACACAGTCTATATTAAACGTAGAAAATCGTCAAAGTTACTTTCAATATAGATAATTATTAAACTACTGCCCACAACAAGATCTCAGCGATAAGTCGCTGTAGTAGTAGTAGATATGTAAATACTATTCTCAGTAATTCACTTAGAAGACAAATTATTATTCGATAATTAACAATAGAAAAATAAATTATTATAATTTTACCTCTCAATTATTATTTTTATGATAGTTAGGTTAGATAATAGAGGAAGGGTGCCTATTATGAGATACCGTGTTTTGTGACATTCTCAAATCTAAAATAAACTCATTGCAGGGTAAGTATCTATTATTATAAATACATCAAACATACTGTTTACTAATACATACATTTGTAGTCATGAGATATTTCTTTCAGCCAGTTTATTTTAGATTAGCATTTAAGCGATTAGCGTTATATTTCTTCCACGGGAAAAAAACAAACAAAATATCCACGAATCGCAGTTTAGAGACATTATAAAAAAATGACCAAATGAATAGGTTACGAAAATTAAAAAAAAAAAAAAAGTCATCGAAATCAACTGGTGTTTGTTTCACGCCAAAGCGTTACGACACCTGTCGAAATATATACCTGTCGCGTAAGACGGCTCGCACATCAGAACTCGCCGCATGCGTCTTACGACGAATTCGTCGATGTGACGTCATCGTAAACCAAGAAACAAACGTTATCAAATGGAGCTTCGCAGATTGGCCGATGCAACTGCAACTCTGCGACCCTGTGACATTCGTCTAGTTGCATTGGCCAAAGCCTGCATGTCGATGTCCGGCCAATATCGACTCCGCGCATGCACACAGCTGTAGAATCGGGCGAATCGGCCATTTCTCTCCAGACTGTCGCTGCGTTTGGTAGAGCTAGAGCTAGCAGCGCTAGGCAGATGTGCGAGGTTGTGATCGTGCAACATTCGCCGGCAGTCTCGAAGGTTTTAATTTATGGCCGTCAGGCACACAAGGCGAGTTGTGATGTGAGAGCCGGCTAATGGTTGTCATGGGCGGAGAGCTTTAGGCCCCGCGCTCAGTACGACGGCTGGACGTAACCTCAAATCGCAAGATGTAACAGTCTAGGACCTGGGTGAACATTTCAGGTATGGTTTGGATGTGGAGATAATGTACATGGGGGTGCGGAGATGTTGCACGCCCTTAAATGTGTAGCGAGACAAAATGGTTTCAAAACGCAGCGAATTGATGGATGTCCAAAACCTCCGCAACTCCCCACGATACATCCCCATGTATAAACCGTCCTAGAAATATTCATCTAAACCAGTGAGTCTATCCTATCTGACCGCTAAAGTGATAAATATTATCACACTCAGGGTAGGTTTCTATCAAAGTATTAGCACTTATTCTAACAATTACAATAAGATGTTTGTAATTGTTGCAATAATTACTAAATTTTAAAATTTAGCAGCAGCAAGAGAGGTGCTGTTAAAATATAGCATTTATTGCAACAATTACAAACATCTTATTGTAATTGTTACAATAAGTGCTAATACGTTGATACAAACCTACCTTAAGTTTGATAATATTTATCACTTTAGTGGTCGTAAAGTATAGAATAGACCCACAGGGGTTTGTACTACAGTGTGTATTGCGGGTGGTTAAATCTTCAGTTTTTGGATGGAAAAGAAATATTTTGGCTTCAAATTATTGGGTAAGTATATATATGCATTAACAGCAAGTATTTTAATAAAAAATCGAGCAAGTATTTTATTAAAAATGTGGGAACTATTTAATATGAACAGCAAGTAAAAAATGATTATTGGTAAGTATTATAATATAACAATGGAAGTATTTAAATTATGATAGGGAATTATTTAAACAATTTCCGGGAATTATTTAAATAATTAACGGTAAGTATAAATATCAATTTGTCAGTATAAAATCTATTTTGGACAGATTTTTTCTTTTACAGAAATAACTTATTTAGTAGCTTCCTTATTATGTTAAATTTAGTAGGATAGTATTGTTCTTTCTATCTGGCTCTCCAGAACAGATTGTACTATTAGAATGGTATTTCTCTATTATTTCATCCCTTACGCCCATTTAGTGTAGCAGCATTTGTGTATCTATAAAATGGCTCAATGATGCAATGCGAGTCTCCTGAGCAAGCTTCTAGTGCCTTTAAGATACTATTTCATTTTAACTATCAGCTGTAACTTAACTTAACTGCACCTTCCGAACCACTAGTTGTAGGTAGCTGTGTACACTCTTGATCTAAACGCACTTCAAAGATATATGTAACCTTACCTTATGAGATTCAAACCCTTAATCTCTACTTCATCGCGGAGTTAAATAAATTGTAGTGTCTATTATATACATTTTCAACTTTGCAATAATAACAAGACATACTTCAGACTTGTATAGTGCTTATTACATATTATTTTCAGTACCTATCAGAATTAAATAATAAGACAGACTTCAGTTGTTTACAATAAATGTATTTCTTGTGTTCAAAAATTCACAATAATAATCAATTGTAACAAACATATGACAGAATAAGACGTTTCCTTCAATGATATATCAACTACATACAACCTATTACTAAAGACGACCGATGTCGATCAATGTGAATGATTGAAAATGATAATCTAGAATACACACCCAGTCAAACGATAGTAACATAAAAATCTTTTCCTTCAATTACGTACAACCTATTACTAAAAACATTTGTGAAATTCATAAAAGAAAACATAAAATATATGTTGTTTTTACTGTTATATTATTTTATGCAAGTCTACATATAAATAACACAACATTTTAGGATTATCGGAAAACATTCCGATAATCGCAACTTTTGACAGCTCGATTTTTTTATTCGTTCGTTGATCAGTATCAGAGCATAGACAAATCGGACGACTTATTAATTGTCCTCGGACTTTTGGCTCGCCAATGGCAATACGTTTCACGGTCTTGTTTACATTACATACTGTAATAAATTAACAATATTAAATTATTATCTGATTCGGCATTTACACTAATACTTACTTATTAAATTAGTAATTTTAAAAGACGTTGAAAAAAACCTTTTTTGTAGTGATGAGTAAAAAACATGTAAAATATAAAAAATCCGGGAACCCTAACTAATTAATTTAGCATACAATTTTAATTGAGATAAACTTAATATCATACTATTAATTATTGTTGTACCCAAACTGAGATTCATTTTTTTTATAAAATTAGACAATAATAGGTAATAAAAATGTACATAGTTTAAAAAAATGATTTCTGTAATATTTGTAGTACCTACCTAGAGAACCTATATTTTTGATCAATTATTAATTTAATCATATTCGCATTTATTGTGTGAAATGTCCATCTAGCTCTTTTTTCTGCACCTCTGCGACTTCTTATTATTTGATCTTCCTTTAATTATAATATAATCATAAATAGTTTGTTCTTACCGATATAGGTTCGTTTCTTTCAACATGTACGAAACAAATCCAATTAAACCATAGACAATATACATACAAATTGTATGAGACCGGAAATGGTTTGAGATTTGACGTTTGGTTCAGTGTATCATTGAAAATCAAACCGTTCTCGGATCATCAGAAATGGTTTGACATGAAACTTCAAACCAATTCGGACGATTCATAGACTAAGACGATCTGTCAAACGGGAAATCATTAAAAAGTATACATAACCTGAAAACGATATCGATCCAAGATTTTCGACAAATATTTCGTTTGTTATTTTCTCGACATTTGACTTTAATATAATATTTTGTAGGATTAAGGAAAATCGACATGCCTAAAAACAGCATTCTCTGGCATGTGTAAGATCATCGTGATATGTTAATATTAATATATTTTAGATTTAGTACTTTGTATTTTTGGTTTTCAATACAATGGATTTATTTCAATGTACCTATCCCATTATTTTTTGAATCGTCGTCGGAAGATTCGTCTGATGATGATTTTTTCATGCTGGAAGACTTTCAGCCCATTGCCAATAAGAAAAATGAAAATTATTGCGAAGAGACTGTTGTAGACTACACGGACAGGCAGTTCATGATGCATTTTCGCGTTTCTAGAGATGTGCATGCAGATCTCACGGAACGATTTCAAAATTCTTCTCATTTTCCAACCCAGAACAGAGGCGGCAATGATAGAATCATTGCCACTAACCATTTACTGATATTCCTTTGGTTTGCTGGACATAAAACTGCGTCATTTCGAGATGTGGCTGATAGATTTAATATCACTATCGGTTCTCTCTCCAGAGTCATCAAAAGAGTGACTGTGTTTATTAGTAATTTATCCCCAGAAATAATACAATGGCCAACGAATTCTGAGAAAGCAGTTATAGAGATGGCTTTTAGGGAGAACGGGTTTCCGGAAGTCATCGGTGTCATTGATGGTAGTCATATAAAAATAGATAAGCCAGAAGATGATCCATTGTCATACATCAATAAGAAATCATATTATTCAATGCAGGTAAGACAAGATATTTTTCTATGATATTTCTTTGTTTTAGATATATTTGTGTTTTAAAATAATAAAAAAGACTCGCCTTAGATTAAAGAATAAATAATCTCACATAAATTTAATCATAGCACTGGTTCAAAGAATGTTATTTAATAAGTTTTCCAAGTACCTAGCTGAAAATCACAAATCTCATTCGTGCCATACTTGTTTGCAGGAGCAGGATTTTATTGCTTTCTGTATGACTAACTATCCTTTATTTTAGTTGCAGGCTGTGTGTGATGATAATCTCAAATTTCGAAATATCTATGTTGGATATCCAGGCTCAGTGCATGATAGTCGAGTATATCGAAATTCTTCACTGTATAGACAACTACCAAGTAAATGTAACAACAAATATATACTTGGCGACAGTGCGTCGCTGTAGGATTGGTTTCCCGAATAGACCAAATGTTCAGGAGACGAAAAACAAATTTCATAATCCTATATTTAAATACATGGAGATATTTAAATTGTTATTTTTACAGCATATGAATGATGTATTCATTACCATTACAAAGTAATTTAAAGAAAGGGATGGTTCTCGTCCAATTAGATACAAAAAAATATTCTGCATTAAGAGGACGATTTCGACAAAAACGGATATTCGGGAAACCAATCCTATAGCGACGAGTGGATATCCCTGCCTCAGGAATTTGCTGACACCTTATAAAGCCAGGGGAGTACTAAATCAAACTCAAATTAATTATTATACCAAACTCAGTAAAATTAGAATCAAAATTGAGCACGCATTTGGTCTACTGAAACAAAAATTTAGACAACTCTACCACTTAAAACATTGTTTTAATTACTCACTTTATTCGAGCATGTTGTGTTTTACACAATATGTCTTTAAATGACCAGTTTCAGTGGGATATTGATTCACCTACTGGAAATAGTGTTGAAGCAGGTTCATCCTATTTATCCCGCAATAATAGTACAGCTGGCGCAGATAGACGAAATGAGATAGCTCAACTTCTTGCATCCAGGAACTTTCCATAAAATTTTTAATGCTTTTAGTATGTGTAGAGGCAGAGTTCAATATTTCAGTTAAGTACCTACCTACCTATCATGTTTTTATCTGTAACTTGTTTCTATGGTATCTATTTGTTGTTCGCCGGTACTTAGTAGGTATATTTTGTTACTTCATCAAATATAGATTTTGTGGGAGCAAAAAGTATCAACTGAATGGAGTCCTACCTGGTATTCTCAAAGTACCTCTTACCTAGTGTAATTTGTCTTTAATATTTTGTTTATTGGTTAGATATAGGTTATTAGTTTTAGTTAGTCTAGTTTTTTCAATTTTATTTAGGTACCTACCTAGTCTTTATTAGTTACTATATTTGTTTCCACACTTCACTATAAATATGTTTTCTATTTTGTTTAATGGTTAGATATAGGTTGGTAGTTATATTTACATACATTGTATATACTTATTTTTGCTTAGGTTAGCAATAGTTTCAAAATAATAAGTATAACAAAAGTATTACTTCTTCTTCTTCGGCCATATCCATCCCTTAGTTGGAGCATATAGACACCACGAGGCGCGCCCAAGAATCCCTGTCGTTTGCCAGTTTTCTTGCATCGTTCCAGGTCAAACCAGCATCCCGTAGCCCCGGCATACATACTCTATAGATAGTATTTAGCGGCCTTCTAGGACGCCGGAATCCAGTTGACTTGAAGAACAGGCAAGCCAGGTTGAAATTCTCTTCTGGCATCCGCAGCACGTGGCTGAGCCAGGTCCAATGTCGCCTCTTCACTCTCAGTGCGATGATAGGCTGCTTGGTGCGTTATACCTCCTCGTTGCTCCTACAGTCATACCAGTATCCATCGCAAACATCTGTTTTCGAAGCTCAGTCAACTTTATACTGAGCTTCGAAAAATATGTAGAAGGCTTCTTTTTCTGTGTACATATATATTACTAATATTGACCATAATGAAGAGACTTTTAAATATAAAACGCTGTGGAATATGCCTCCTGGGGAAACCACAAAGTAAAAAAAAAACGCACCATAGCACTATACCTCCAGGGTGGTGTGGAAATCAGTACCTACATAATATTTGTTTCGGTGTTGTAAGTGCCTATTATTTAACGAATATAATATCATATAAAAATAATTCACTGGAATACAGCCACACAATTCAGGTTCAAAACCCCACAAAGCCGGGTGTGATTTCAGCCACTGGCATAGTGCCATATACGCTAAAAACTGCTGGAGAAGGGACTCGTGGAAGATGCAATGATAGACTTAGCCACGCCTTACAGGTACTTACCCACTGGCTGATCTGGAAAGATATAGAAGATTCGCGTTGTATCTCAGGATACCATTGTGATATAACAATAAAACTAGACTGCTCTTTTAAAATTACATATTACTTTATTGAAATAAAATCATAATATGTTAAAACTTGTTTTTTTTTTACAATTTTCCATAAGTACCATTCCGTAGGTTACCATCCGGCACCACCAGATTTTCTAGTGCTAGTTTACTGAGATTACATCATGATGTTGGGCATAAATTCTAATTCTGAGACTAGTTTTCATAAATTCTAAAACTGATTCAATTAGTCCTAATTTCAAATCTTGCCAATACAGTTCAATCAAATTTTAAAATAAAGTGAATTAATGATGGAAAGTATATTGTCATGGTAATGCTTAAAAAAGAAAGTGTAGAATATTTTTAATATTTTTATTAGATTAAAAATGGGCATTGGAATTTTAATTACAATAATGGAAAAGGTCACATACTTAAGTATTTAACAAATCAACTTAACTATCACAAAAACTATAGCACAGATCAAAAGTAAACACTTGATGTTAATGGAAATATTATTTTTAAATATAAAATAGCAAAGGAACATTATGTGACACATTACTGTGTCGGACAAATACAACCATACATAGGAAATATAAAAAATCAGTTGGTAAAGCCGCGTTCACACGGTCCAAGTACACTTGGACCGAGTGCCATCCAAGCGCATTCGTATGAGACAGCTTTATACTAATTATTCCTATCCAAGCTACTCGAACCGCGTCCTACTCATCCAAGTTAGCTTGGATAGGAGTAATTTGTATAAAGCTGTCTCATACGAGTGCGCTTGGATGGCACTCGGTCCGAGTCAACGCGGCTCAAATGATCACAAGCATAAGATTGTCAATTGCACAATGGTGCTGTGGAACTCCAATACGCAACCCTGGCTCAGCACAAAGGTATTTCTGAAACAAAATGTATACACATTAATAATCAGTATGAAGGTAGCCATTCAAAGATGCGTTTTATACATGAAAGTAAAATAGGGTAGATTGTTTATCATTGCTGTGTAAACTGAATATTTTGTAATGTTATTAGGCAGCTGAAATTTTGCGAGTATTAACTATAATGTTTGAGACATTCATGGTTGTCACTTTTACAAGGACAGACAGTGTGTGAAAATCGATTCTGCGTATTTAAAGGTTGTGAAAATACCAAGTACTTTGTAAACACCAACCCATGCTATGTTTAGTAGGGAACGAGATGCTGCAAGAAATCCACCTGGTGTCCATAACATCTCACTCATGAATATTGATTATCTTGGGATGAGTAAGAGATATACATCGATATAGTATTAGCCAAAGATATCTGTAACACCGCGACCAAGCCTAATTTTATTTTACCAAACTATTTATTATTACGACAATATGGACAGTTCCGCAGAACTGACTTCTATACGCGTGGGTACAACACTTTGGTATTTGTTTTAAATAGTCTTAAACAACTTACCGTGTTCCATTTTGAATCTACGTAAACTTCGTCTCAATTTCTGTTTGATCGCGTTAACTGTTGTTAGGCTTCGTTGTAGTGTTGTACAATAATTATTATTCGGACGCGCTGAAGACTGCCGGTTGACGTTTCAAAGTTCGTTTTTGACAGGTTTTTGTTTTGTTTGGTAATATTAGTCTATGGTAATGGTGTTGTGACGTAGGAGTTGCCGTTTTATGGAAATAAATGATTGAATTAATTTTAAGCATTGGCAACACTAATTAGTTAGAAAAGCGTTTCCGTGGACATTTACCAAACGGTCCCAAACCATCCCAAACCCAACCGTCCGATTTCGTTTGTTTGATGCAGGTTGAATGATACATACTTGAATGCATAGACTAATATACTTTATATGCGATAATGGTAACCCTAAAATGCCGTGCGCCCCATTGAATGTTTTTTACTTTTCATACTATCAAAATAATAATGGATATTGATTTTATCTATTGGCCCATGTCATTTAAATAATGATTATTTATTTTTACTATGTACTGATTTTTGAATATTATTTCTTGCTGTACCATTATTTTACTTAATACTTACCATTCATTTAAAATTCTGACAGTTGTTATTTAAAAACTTTTCAAAATTGTCTATTAATACTTGCTTGAAAAATGCACGCCAAATATTTTGGCGAAAACAGCTAAAAACAATTCGACTTCGGTCTAGAAAGCCGTGGAAAAATACTGATGCTCCAAAGGTGCCGTCAATCGAAAAAAAATGGTACCTAGCCCTTGACCTACACTATTAATTCCTGCAATCTGTGGTTGTGTCTAGCCGTCGTAATTGGTGGCAAGTCTTAATCGTGCATTGCTCATTAGTATAGTGTAAACAAATCCGGCAATTTTGGTTCCTAGACTTTTGGGTCGTCAATCAAATGGCTCCTCTACATTAGAACGACAGAAATTATAATACATAATTATTATATAATGAAATCACCAAGAGACCTTACATTATATTATTACAAACAATGTATTCATATGATAGAATATAGATTATGATATTATCATCAGTTTTTTCGTGTAATTGGCATAATTAAATGATTTGATTTGATTTGAATGATCTGTCCATCAAATTTATACAGATTCAGCTGGAAGCGGATACACCTAATGAATACGTAGAAATAGTTTAATTATCGTAATAATAATCATCCCTGATTATTCTGAAAGTATAAATACAACATACTGTAGCTAAATATTATTATAAGCATGTTTTTGTTGGATATTGTAAATTATTCGGATAAAAAAGCATCACAATGAAAAGTTATTCGTTTATAGCGATTTTCTTAGTTTTGGCAAAGTTTTCAATATTATCAACAGCAAGGGTGAGAAATAATTTATACTCTTTCTAGATGCAACAGTAACTATTACAGAGATCCTTCTTGGCATGAAACACCTGATCACGGTTTCCTAACCCATGGATATTCACAACTGTTTCATTGGGGGTCGGCCACAATTAAACATTATTATTACTTATAAAAATATAATAAAAAATATTTATTGATGCATTATTATGTATTTGTATTATGTAAAATTTATTTATATTGTATAATTATAAATAACAATCGGAAAATCGACACTCGATTTTTCTTCTTATTGTGCCATTCCTTAAAGAAGGTCAGCCACCATCAGGACGATCTTACCATTATCATCTTCTACCCGAAATAGTCCAGTGGACTTTCACTCGTACCAATCACGGAGGTTCTTAAGCCACGAAATGCGGCGTCGTCTTCTGCTACGCTCACCGTTGATCTGTCCTTGGATGACAAGTTGGGAATGCTGTAGTTTTGTCCTCTCATAGTGTGACCAAGGTAGTCTAGTTTTCTGGTTTTGATACCACGCAGAACTTCTCGGTCCTTTCCCATTCGATTGAGAAGTTCAATATTTGTCACCCGGTCAGTCCAAGGAATTTTGAGTATGCGTCTATAAAGCCACAAGTCTCCGTGACATTTCTTGGTTTAGCGTCCATACTTCCATACCATAGAAAAGAATTATTGAGAGAACATAACAACGCACCATACACAGTCTCAGACCTAGGTTTACGGTCTTGGTTGCTAAGGAGGCGTCTCATTTTGAGAAAGGCACTCCTTGCGATCTCAATTCTAGTTTTTATTTCCTGAGACTGGTCCCATTTCTCATTGACCCATGTGCCTAAATATTTATAATGGCTCACGCGTTTAATTGGTTCGCTGTTAATGACAAAACTTGTGTTGGTGTCGCTATTTTTGATACTAGTAATAGTTTTGTTCTCTTGAGGATCATTTTTAAACCATAAGATTAACCACACTCGATTAATGTTTATAATATCCTCGCCCCAAAAGCAAAAGGCCACATGTGCAAAAATAGAGTTTTGAGAAAAACGCATTTTAAGTTTTATTTTAGTGAAAAAAATCGTGTGGATGTTATTTCTTAATATTTTGAAATGAAATTCAGAGTAAAGGTAACTTGTTACTCAAAGATTGAAATGTATTTTTTTATTTTTCATATTATCTTGTGAAGGTTCTCGCCACAAAGACCCCTTTTTCTGCAACAAAATCTTTTTTTGTACTTACAAATGCCTTTACACATTTTAAAATAATTACACATTTGCTTATAATATAATTTACGTAACCACTGCATATATAGACTGGTAAAATCGTGTAAGTATGTGTTTTTATCATAATATTATGTTAATTGAAGATTGGTCTACAAAAATACACAAGTGACTTTTATTTTCTTTCATAAATTGTAATAAAATGGATTTAGTTCAATAAATAATGTAATTTTTCTTATAATGTAAAGAAGATAATTACAAACAAAACTACATTCATAGGTAGGTAAATCAATACTGTCAAAATGTCACAAGTGTCCTTTTGCTTTTATGGCGACGATATTATTATCTAAAAACAAAAAGTTACCAGCGGAAAAGATAATAATTGGTCTTCAAAAGACTAGAAAATGTGTAATGTTTGACAGTGGACAAACAGAAATTATTCGTAAAGTCAATACAAATATTGTGATGATGGATAAATCCACATGATAAGCCTCATTTCCACATCTGTTTACAGCATACAAATCTGATATTCGAGAGAGCAGCTGTGACGTATCAAAACCCCAAATATGTTTCCGATGTAGAGATATCACTTAAAAGATTTAACAGGACATTACCAAACATCTTCAATTTCAAGGTGTTTCTGAAACAACCATGTGGAGTCAATGTCACCGTAAGCGCAATCTGTTTCTTAAAATTTAATATTGCAGGAGTCACATCCTAAAGCGGCCCCCAGTCTAGGATCTTTGGCGGGCCCCCTACCTATCGCTAAAGATAACGGTAGTGTGACGCTCTACAGTAGCGTTTTCCAAATGGTGTGCGCGGTAAAATTAATGTGTGTATTTAATGTTTTATTGTATATTTCAATATATCCATTTGAATTACTTATGGAGTTCTCGAGTATTGATACACAATTAAAAATTGTATTGTACCTACATCCCCATAAATTTTAATATTATTTAAGAAAAATAGCGCCACATGCGACTTTTTTTACTAGTAAGTAAAGAAAATTTGTGATGTGTGTTTATCTCACTTATCTACTCCACTCGCCTCGCTGGGCCCCCAGGCTTGAGCCCTGTAGCCCCCCGGGGCCATGGTGTAGATACTATGTAGTTGTAGATACTAAGGAACCTGGTGTTAAAAACAAAAATGCATCACTTTAGACTCACATCCGGGGCCTTTTTATTTTCAAGGGCCTATATTTGAATGTCGGTATATTATTCAACTGTTCATGCCTAACTATTTTTATTACGTTTTTCTTAGCTCGTATTCTTATTTGTCCGGTGGTTCTTTGTCTGGTACAAATCTTGCAATCGATTTTTAACTAACTTCCCGACTAGCTAGACATTTGAAACTTTTAGAATATATCAGAACACGATACCAATCCATTTTTTTAATACTTTTAGCCATCTTTTAGTAGAATTGAATTCATTTTCAGTTAATTCTGTTTTGTATGAAAAGTTATTTCCGACACCATTATTGGTTGCTAAGCGGATGCTCCTTCCAACTAAATTATTAATATATACGTGCGTTACTATGGAAATCAAAATGACATTTCAGTATTATTTCTATCAAGCTACCAAGTCAAGTTTATATGATTCAACAGAAAATTTAAAAACGTTGTAAGTATATTATAAAATGTTCTTTTTATCTTGTAATTAATTATTCTTGTATTTTAATATAAAATGCAAATAATCCAATTATTATTTTTAATTGGTGCTTAATTCCATATTATAAATATTATGCGGCTGCATTTTTACTCCCGTCATGCTGTTTATACACTGCGGAAGGAGTGTAGAACAGTTTCATGTTGGAAGGGCGTAGTTGTAGCCTGATAAAGTCAAATTTAACAAACTTCAATTAGATTTACACGATACAGGTACATTATTTTGTAAAAATCTATGTACTTACCTCAATTTTAATTGTGATATAATTAGGTTTAGGACCTATAAAGACACAAATTAATTTTATTCCCTGCATATTGGTGAATTGTTTTTGTAATTTGTCATAGTAAAACTATACCTATAACGGAAATTGTAAATTCTAAAGTTAACCAACCCTTTATTGACTATAATATTGTGACTGCTTTCTTAAGTTTGTATTATCAAAAAATTTATATAGGTACTTACTTAATCAATAATCTACTTTATAATGATTTAATGTAAATTTAAAAAAAAGAGTGGTTATAAGAAAATATACTCCTATTGTTGGAAATCTATTCATACATAATATTATTTAACATGAAATCCATTTAAAATTAAAAATAACATGAAACTGATGAGTTCAATTATTCTTTTGACAGATTCAACTGAGGACTTATGAATTCAAAAATAACCAATACAAAGAGAGTATCATAAAAACGAATGAACATGTCTGCCATCTGATCGAAAAGGACAAAATAGTTACAGAAACTCTCCGTAAATACAGCAACTTACCCATGAAATGTCCTGCGGTAACAGAAACATATTATTAATACCTATAGAGTAATATTTAAGTCGAGTAGGTATGCTTTTGAGATGTTATATTACAAATTATTTACCTGTGTTAAATAACTTATGGGTGAGTCTTAAAATAAATAGCCATTATAAAAATCTAAATTGTGCATCTAATCTATTTACCAGAACAAATATGGCTCCGTGCTGCCTTCTTGCAAACCATGTGTAAGTTTTAATTTTATAAGTAGCGAATGATTATTATTTAACTTTGTTTTTAATTGACAGGTCGGCCTCTTTCAAGTAACAAATTTCAACATAGAAGAAAGCAAATTCCTTCCGTTTATTCCACCTGCAAAGTGGCGCTTCAACC
The DNA here is from genome assembly GCF_057557595.1 of Rhyacophila brunnea. Classification (NCBI taxonomy): domain Eukaryota; kingdom Metazoa; phylum Arthropoda; class Insecta; order Trichoptera; family Rhyacophilidae; genus Rhyacophila; species Rhyacophila brunnea. Next base: position 37,247,509 of record NW_028232837.1, on the reverse strand, counting down.
TCAACTTATGGCAGAATGTTGAAAAAGAACACATGCTAAAGTTTGAGGGGCATATAGAGGTAAAACCACCCGTTCCCAAAAAACGAGCATAAAATTAATAAGTGTTCCATAATATGATAATCTCTGCAGCACCAAAAATCAAGCTTGCTTTTTATTTCTCTGATTTACATGTTGATATTATAATATTCAATTCTGATAACATTTTTGATTTACCTAATCTTTTATTGTAAATTTTTTTGGAAAACCTCAAAAGCCTACATATTATTAAAAAAAAATTGCACTGAGTGGAACTTGAACTAATACCCCGTTCACACATGCATACATTTACTGCTGACAGTACGTATTATTGCGGCCATAACAAGAAAATTCACGTATAAACACATATTATCGTGCAAGTTGCAAGATTGCATACATGGATAAAAAAAGTTCAGAAGCTTCTGAATTTTCACACAACAGTTGGAACTTGTGAGACATGCGCCTGCACAGTAAAACGATGATGGCGAATCTGCCAGAAAGAAAATGAACTACACCACGCAAACGTGTACCAATTTTCACAACCTGTCAAATAGCATTATTATTATCACAATAGCTATTTCACTATTTGTGGCATGAAGTCCATGCACGTGTACAGGCGCTATAAGCTATTGATCAGTTTTGCGATCCTTACAAATTAATTCTTGTATCTATGTTTTAACTGAGGTACTTCAAATTCCAAAAATTATGTTCTTTCTTTGGTTAAGAATCCAACATTTTTAAACCTTATGTACGTATATTATGTATTCAGTATTGAATAAAAAATAAATAATTTCATGTCAATAATAAAAATAAACGCCTGACATCTGTTACAATATATAAATTATTATTATCATTTATCTTAATTGATCACAAAGATCACACTTAATGCTCTACCTGTCTAGGGGGAATCTAAATCAAGTTTGGGACAGGTGCTATTACCTACACAAAATGTTGATTTTCAAACCAACCTGAGACTATAGTCGACAACATAAACGTTAACTTTTTTATGTTTGATTGGGTTCGGCTGTTTTCGGCCAGTATGGGAGCATCTAAGAAGGGAACAGCCTGTATTACATGTAGCAAATCGACAAAGTTACTTTCAATATGAATAATTATTCAACTACTAACTAACTGTCCACAACAAGATCTCGGCGATAACAGGAAGTCGCATTAGAAGATTTCTGTGTCGTCATTTTTTGAGAAAACAAATCCAGCAAAATTAGGTTTTTAATTTATAACAATTCTATTCTCGGTAATTCACTTAGAAGTCCAATTATTATTCGATGACTAACAATAGAAAAATTAATTCAAATAATTTCACCTCTTAATTATTATTAGGTATTATGATAGTTAGTTTAATTAATACTGGGTAATTATCGAGTTTGGAAGGAAATAAATCATTAAACCCACATTAACTGATTATATTGCTGCGGGTATTTATTAATTAAATAATTAGGAGAACACAAATTTATTACTTAATAAGTAGGAGTGAATAGTATACATCTATATATATAAAAGAAAGTCGGGTTAGTTACACCATTTATAACTCGAGAACGGCTGGACCGATTTTTACGATCTTTGATTTGTTGGATTTTTCTCAGCCCCGAAAAGCAGAATAACTATTAAAACATCGGAAAAATTCACGGAAAAGAAATTTATGAATAAAATTTATTTTCTCATACATTTTGACATTTTGAACAATGAACCATTCGCGCATTCGAAAATAAAAGAAAATCACAAAAAATTTAAATCCATATACAACGCCATCTCTGATACATGACAGAAACGATAAACAAGAAACAAACAAACAAAAGAAAGAATGATAGTCGAAATGTCTAACTGTCAATGGTGTAGTGTGCCCAACATTTCGTGCTTCATGTCAACAACTCAATTTGCTTGAAAACGATACTCATTGCCATATGACAATCGCTGAAGCAATTGTTTCTGCATCTCTAAGTCAGATACGCACTTTATTTACTATCATTATTTTGACATGCTTCCCATCGAATCCACCTGAACTGTAGAACAAATACAAGGATGACATGTAAGATGACATTTTACATCGAATTCGTGTCAGTTCAGGGAATCCCGATCTCGAGGTGAATGAGGAGATTATATAACATAACCAGGCTTTTCTTTTGATCGAAGACATGTGTTACTTCACGTGCAGCAATTTGTTAGTTAGGAATGCCAACGCCACATCGTGGAATGTACGACGCTTTCAATCGAGAATTGGAACATGAATGTGAATATTATGATCGAGATGCATTGAACCAATCAGTTCGAACGAATGTACTACTGTTGAACCCCCAACAGAAAGAAGTGTACGATACATCAATGAAGGCAATTAATGATGAAAATGGTGGTTTATTTTTCCTCGAGGCGCCCGGTGGAAGTATGAAGACATTCCTCATGTCATTGATTTTGGATACTGTGAGTGCGAGATCTGAAAATGCTGTAGCAAATGCTTCTTCTGGGATAGCGGCCACGTTGCTAGAAGGATGCCGAACGCCTCATTCAAAGTTGAAATTGCCCTTAAACCTGCAAACGACTGAAAAACCGACATGCAACATTGTGAAACACTCAGTAATGGCCGAAGTTTTGTTAGCAAGTAAAATCATCACCTGGGATGAATGCACAATGGCGTACAAACGCGCATTGAAAGCACTTAATCGAACTATGAAAGATCTGCGTAACGACTCAAGAAGTTTTGGAGGCGCAATGATTCTACTATCTGGCGATTTCCGCCAAACACTACCAATCATTCCAAGATCGGCCAAGATAAATGCTTGCCTCAAATCATCGACTCTGTGGCGCTATATGAAGAAACTTCAGCTGACGACAAACATGCGAATTGCATTGCTAAACGATCCATCTGCCAAAGATTTCTCCAAGCAATTGCTGACTATCGGTAACGGCCGTGTTCCTGTCGATGAATCGAACGGATTGATTTCGTTTCCGCTGAATTTTTGCAATTTAGTCTCAACTATGGACGAACTCATCAACAAAGTGTTCCCGAATATCATTGCTAACCACAAAAATCACAATTGGTTGAGTGAACGAGTATTCTTGCGGCAAAGAACAAAGATGTGGATCACTTAAACTTCACAATTCAAAATCAAATCGTTGGTCCACTGCATTCCTTCAAATCTATCGACTGTGTAACAAACGAAGACGAAGCAACCAACTATCCAACTGAATTTTTAAAGTCATTGGATCTGCCTGGCTTGCCACCGCACAATTTACAACTGAGGGTTGGTTCGGTAGTCATCATGCTTTAAAATCTGAACCAACCAAAACTATGTAACGGAATGCGTTTGGTGGTGAGAAAACTCATGGGCAATTTGATTCACGCGACGATAATCAAAGGAATGTTCAAAGGTGAGGAAGTTCTCATTCCGAGCATTTCGATGATTCCAACCGATATGCCATTCGAGTTTAAACGAATTCAATTTCTAATTCGTCTTGCATTCGGGATGACGATCAACAAATTACAAGGCCAATCCTTGAGTGTTTGTGGCCTGAATCTATAAAATGAATGTTTCTCTCACGGTCAATTGTACGTAAAATATTCATGTGTCGGCAAACCATCTGCTTTATTTGTTTACGCACCTGACAACAAAACGAAAAATGTCGTATATCACAAGGTGCTTCAATGAAGGGAATCGACCTGAGTGCAACCCATCCAGCAAATAGTTTAACAGAAAGTAGTGCAACAATGCTACGCGAATCATTTCGATTCGCTTCAACAAAGCTTTGCTACCACGTGAATTACATTCTTTTTTTTTTCTTTTGACCATGTCCGATCCTAATAGGATCATATGGGCCTCCACAAAGTGAAGGTTTGTATGAACAGATTTTATTTTTACGAAAAATGGATGTCAGCCACTTGCTCAACGTATTAGGACAATACTCTGACTAATGCACAAATTGAAAAACAATATATGAATTTGCCAGACCCAGCATTCGAACCTGTGACCCTCGACACTATAGACAGGCGCTTAATCTACGCGGTCATCGTGGGTGTACAGTTTAATGTAATTAAAATTGAAACCAAGCAGAAATATTTGCTATCAGAGAATCTCTCGAGTGGACACTCAAAAGATTAAAGATCCACAGACACGACTATGTAAACATATTCTCAGATAGCCAATCCAGTCTGGTAGCTCTTCAAAACCCATCATCGACACACCCACTTGTAAGAGACATTTTAACACCGTCAACACAGCTTCGAATGATAGGAACAAACCCCAGATTCTTCTGGATAAAAAGTCACACAGGGATAGCCGAAAACGAGGAAGCTGATAAATACGCTAAACAAGCCACAACAGACAAAAGACCTTTAACCTATACACACTTCCCTTGAGTTACGCAAAACAAAAACTAAACGAAGATACCATAGAGCTATGGAACCACAGATACACAACATCCGCCACAGGATCAAAAACGCAGAAATTTATTCCAAACATTAACTGTGCTATTATCACTCTTGCCAGGAACTTAAAAATATCACACAAACTCACACAGATACTAACAGGCCACGGAGCGGTGCGAGCTTATCTAAAAAGATTTAAATTGAGGGAGGACGACTGTTGTCCGTGTGACGGCAACACATCTCAAACTGTGTGGCATGTCATCAACGACTGCCCTATACTAAAAGGGAGCGATGGACTCTCAGGACTCGATGTAGACAACATAATCATGAAATTGACCTCCAAAAGCCTCACGAAGCACTAAGCAATAGAACAACACAAGAACACTACACAAAATATTTAATCCTGGCCATAAAGAAAATTAAAGATATAAATGGAGGCACCTAATTAGCCCCACATCAATGCAACTAACCCACCCAACCACCTTATACGAAAAAGCAAGGGTATGGTTATTATTAAAAAAAAAAAAAATGTAATTAAAATACTTTTCATTTTGATTTGATTTTTGCACATTTATTGAACTTATTCATTTTGAGTATTCATTTTAACTTAATATATATTGATTCTGAGGCGGTACGAAGTTCGCCGGGTCAGCTAGTATTAAATATATCGATTACCCTATCACATTTTTTTATAATTTACAAAAATAATGTCCATTAATTGGTATTTTTAGTAAAGTTGTCATTGTAAAACTATAAATATACGATTGAATCGTTTAGACTTTTCATGAACACGTACCAACGTTAACACGACCGAGGTCAGGGATATAATAATTATCTATCCCTACTCTATCCGCACGGAAGGAGGTGTGCTTCTGCGCAGGTCCGTGCTGAAGTTGTTTAGCTATAATAGTGGTTTTATTTATGTACTGATCAAATGCGATCATCGCATTTAATGCCTTCAACAAATACACTTACCTGTTAATAAATGCTATGGTATCATAGCATCACCACTTCGACTATTGCAAGCCAAAGCGTTAGTGACAAATTGCTATTCAGGAGAGCAAAAAGATGAGAACTTCTTTCTTAGTATTAGAGTTTTTTTTCCTTCATTTATGGACGAATAATATTGTTTTGGAGTATGTAGTGTTTATTTATTTGCAATTAGAATTGTTAATTCACTTATTTAATTCCTTTTGACTGTCCAAGACAAAATACAAAGTTTATAAAGAAAATACCGAATTGTTTTATTCATGTTTTTGTATGTAGGTATTTCTGTTATGTTTTATTTTTTATTATAATAATTTTAATTTTGCATACAACTAAAAAAATTACACTTATTATACAAAAATTAAAATAAATGTGTGGGTACTTACACCAATCTTATACCTACTGAAGGCTACTGACTAGATAATCTACGATCACCTCGTGGCCACAAACTTTACGTCCCAGGAACAGTTCAGAGGAGGATCCAAGAATCAAACTCACCACCTATTGATTTATTTAAATGTACATATATATTTCTATACAAACCATAGGAAATAAAATTAATGAAAACCTGAAAATGTTATACAGAAATAAATTGATTTATTGCTTTCACAAAAACTTTAAATAATTTTTAAAAAAAGTGGTTGACCACTTATCTATATAGTATAAAGTCTATAATTATAATAATCCATAACTATGTACATTGTGAACAGATATTAAATTTAGTCGAAAAGATTGATGCTCAGTTTTTTAAATTTTCCAAAATCATACATTTTCTAAAGTTTACAAAACTCAACATAAAGACCTAAACAACATAATATAGATATAAAACTATTAAAGCTTTCAAGTCTCCATACATTTATATAGGCACCATGTATAAGTTTACGTTTAGTGATGTTATAAATCTAAGGCACCATAGTCATCATCTTCATTCTCAAAAATAGATCTTTGAGACGAACCGTTCTTAGAGGAACCGCTTTGAGAGTTATCTTTATTTAGATCTTTTAATTTTTTGGGTGAGCCATTATTAATTGTAAATGAATTAGAACTACATAATTTTTCCGATGCGTTCGGTTCATGAGAAACAATTGAATTATTTTCTAGATGAGATTTCTTCACATTTTTTTCTTTAGTGAAAGAAAATTGAAGCAATTTTTCCATGGTTTTATCACTCACTGGAGAGATTTTTTTATTTTCTTTAAGAACATCTGGATTAGTAATGTCTAGCATATTTTTTATATTTCCTGTCGATATAGACGGTTCAGAAATAGTTAAATTATTTTCCTGTTTATCATTTATTGATAAATCCTTACAAGCCTTATTCTCTCCTTGCTCTCCTGTATTCATTACAAGTTTAGTAGTATCGTCTTGTGAATATTCAAACAATGATATATCATCTTCATTATCGCTACCGTTAAACTTCATTGTGCTATGAAAAATATCATTTACACTGGGTAAATTCTTCAAAATTTCCCGTTGATCAATATCACTTTCAGGACTAGAAACTTCTCCAATGGGAGATTTATTTTCCAAATTATTTTTTCCCCTTCTGCCACTCTTCTTCGCTATATTATCAACATTCTTTTTTGGCTTCCGATTCACTTCATCTAGCAGATCCTGTAAATCATTACATTTAATTTTCTTCTTTACATTAGATATCTTACTCCCTTTGTCTTCAGACGCAGTATTTTTCTTTGCCGAAATTCGTTTACGCTTGCCCGTAATTACGCCGGTGTAATTTTTCTTACTTATATTCAATGTCGAATGTTTTCTCAAAGATTCAGCCAATAAGACTTCAGTATTTGATTTTTTAGCATTGGCACTAGCAACAATAAAGGAACCATTATTTTCTTTTTCTAAAACACGATCTACTATACCGTCGACTGTATCATTATGTTTTGAATGATTAACCCTCTTTGATACATCTTTAAATTCATTTGATATATCTAATATTGAATCCAAGTCTTCATTTTGATTAATATTAAACTCAAATTTACTGTCAGCTTTATTTTTACCAATTTTCACAACTTCTGGTGAGTCTTCAATATTTATTTTATCATTAGAAGTATTGCGAAAGTAAGAACTTTTAACAACGCATGCGGCATCATCTTTTATTTCACTGGTTTCGAAAAGACTATCAGCCAATTTAAAATGTCTGCAATTATCATTATCAATATCCGAATTCAATTTCTGCGTACTGATATTTAAGAGTTTAGAATAATATTCCAACTCACTATGCCATATTTCATAAAGATTAAAGCTAGCGAGTAATCTCTTTGCAGTTTTGAGATATTCGAAATCAGGGTACTTGGTGAAATTGGAGTGTAAGGCGTCAGACGTGTCGGAGAGTGTGCAATCTTGCATTGATAAGTCCATTAGACAGACTGCAGTGATGGCGTCCATTGGCATTACGGTATCGTGGTACATTAATCTGGAATGAGCTTGAGACAATCTGAAACAGATACATAGAATAATTAACTAATTGACTGTAATCAATCACGCTATCCATGTATATCCATGCACACGGGCCGAGAGATCATATCAAGGTGTTGAGAGTTTTCAAAAAAATAATTACTATCTCCTGAGGTTTGGTAGAAAAATATGTGCCACCACCAATGTAGTGGAGTAGAGTAGAGCTGTATCTATACTAGTGTCATGCGGACTATGACCACAAACTAAAGCACAATATTTTTTCGGCCGCTGAGTAAACATGGGGAAGTGTAATGTATGTATGTCGCATTTCCAGCATATTCTGGTAATCAAGGATCTACTGTATATGAAAATACTTCAGCCTTTATTTACGAAATAATAACCGATTCATCACCTAACTAAACTGTCCAACATTCTAACGGTAGTACGAGATGGGTCTCTGTTTTCAGCTTTTCTCTGTCGCACATAATATGCATGTAGGATATTATTAGCACTTGGTGACATTGTGACATCTGACGGTCCAATCAGAGAGAGGTACAACTGAAACCAACAGGAAGAAAATAATATCAGATACAGATTAATAAATAATCTGAGGTAGCTTGTCCTCCAAATGCAACCAAACATAACAAATTTCTTGAATGTGTTATCGCGAAATTCAGTGGAAGTAGATGGTAATGAAAGACTAAAGACTGCGAAGAGTGGAGATAGGAGGGAGAGACTTTCGACTACCAACAAATATCGAGTGGCTGATATGCATTGCGATATAATATAGCAATCTTTAATATTTACATTGACGTCTGTTAAAATTTTATTTTTATAGCAATATACTTCTTCATTAAAAATAATGAGGCATTGCTAACATACCTGTAGTTTTTCTAGAGGCCAAGCCTTCAGGTTTATTGTGTCAGACGTTTTCCCAAATAATATGTAATCCGATACTAGCTTATCCCACTTATGATTCTGTGTATCCAATAGAATGAAAATTAAATCGAATCTGAAACATAGAAATGAACACTGTTTATTAAATTTACCACAGGCTGACATGAAAACAACTCAATATTCAAGACTAGTGTCCACCCAAGGGAAAAAAAGTCTCTCTACTAACCTACTAAGAAGTGGCGTACCCAGCGAAACATTCACACTGAGAGCTTGCTCTGTGTCATAGTGACCTTTAGGATTACACGCCGCTATGACAGCACACCTCGAATTCAATTTGCATATTATACCAGCCTGAAATAAGAATACAGGCAACAAATTTAATAACAATTCTAATGTAATCCACATATATTATTATTCATTATTTTGTGGTTAATTATTTTTATTTCAACAGAAATTGGCATGCCAGATTTCTAGTGATACTTCTTATGATGGGTATTCAAACAGAAATTGGCATGTCAGATTTCTAGTCATACTTCTTATGATGGGTATACACTTGGTCTCATTGTATAATGCAAATACTAAACAAATAACAAACACTTGGTCTTCCGCATGTAAATTATAAACCCAGAAACGGGTCATGGGTTTATAATAAGAAAACAGTTTTTTTTTTCGACCATGTCCGATCCTAATAAAATCATATGAGCCTCCACAGGGTGGAGGATGTATTAACAGATTTTATTTTTACAAGAAATGGATGTCAGCCACTTGCTCAACCTATTAGGTTCATACTCTGACTCATACACAAATTGAAAAACAGTATGTGTACTTGCCAGACCCAATATTCAAACCTGGGACCCAATAACGCTTAAGCCGCGCGGCCATCCTGGAAACGGTACCAAAAAAAAAATTCAGTTGTTTTCTGAATACTTAAAAGATGTCTACATTCTGGCATCCTGGTAGACGATTGATGATTAGATACCACCAACAACTGTCTTGGGAATGAGTCATCTATGCTTAAAAGCCGAGAGACATGAGCTGCAAGCAAAATTGACACCGACTAAAAACAATGCAACTGTATGTTTGCAAAGAGGGAATTGTATGAAAATAACATTCTGTTAACAGCGGTCATTTTTTCCCTTCTTCATCGTTATTTTTGAGCACGATAAAATAAAATATTATCATTTTTACTTTGGCAACAGATATAGTCTGCTGCTCCATGGCTTCGTGTATGCTCGCCCGGTCGTGTTCTCTCATCTGAGCTAACTCGTCGATGCAGCAAGCCCCCCCATCTGCTAACACCAGAGCCCCGGCTTCCAACTGCCATTCTCCGTCTTCCTGTTCATCAAACAATGATATTTAATTACAATGCACTCATCAAATTTATCTTAAGTGGTATCAATGTTAATCAGTATTCGTTTGGTAACAGATTTTTTAAAGAGCAATGGATATTAGCCACATGCTCAACCTATTAGGTTCATGGTTTGGATTCAAAAACATTGCAAAACATGTAAATTTGCCTGACCTAATATCCAAACCTACAATTCATGATATTGTCATAAACTCGTCCATTGCAAGCAGCTGGGATCAATGTTATCAATCTTCAGTGGGCCGGAATGCACACGCGAGCATGGCCATCAAGATTCTGAACACGTCCTCTGGGACTGCCCACTGAAATCTGACCAAGCGGAGCTCATTGCCAGAGTCCATTCGCAAACGGGCCCAATTGGCCACGCCGACTTGATATTGACTGAAACCAACTTTGAAGCATTTGAAAAGTTTTCTGTGTCGTAAGGAGAATGGAATAATTCCGATTCCTCCTTAGACTCATCGCTTTCAACTCCTGACTCCTCTGTTTGCGCAGAGTTTCAGCACACGGGTACAGAGAACACTTCGTCACCGTTCAGGCAAAAGTCACCAACCCTAAAAACATAGTTTTGAGATATCGCAATTTGAAAGTTTGAAAATGCAGGAAAAATCAGATTTTAATGTTTTTAAGGTTTTATCTACATTAAATTATTTTCTCAGGTCTTCTTAATAATTTCTTTAAGGTAATTTTACTTTTTGATGCTAATTAAAACATCTGGAAGGTTTTGAAGGAGGCAAGGTAGCTCAATTATGGTTTGGTGACTTTTGCTTGTTAATAATCTGAACAATGTTAGCCAAAAGAATGATCAGTAAAACTCACCATCCATAGTATAGTGACTTTTGCTTGTATATTTATAACGAAGGATTTTTTTTTTTATATAGTCAATAATGTCTATTCACCTATAATGACTTTTGCTTGTTAAGATTTTATCGAAAGTCATTTAGTGAAAAACAAATAATTCGGATTTAAGCAAAATTTTACTAACTAATGTACCGTGGTGAGTTTTGCATCTTAAAGAACATAATTTTACGCTTCGGGTGACATACTCAACTCAAAACTGCCATTTTCAGGGTTGGTGACTTTTGCCTGAACGGTGACGATTCATGTCACTAAAGATAAATGACAGCAGAGGAAGTCAAGATTCTTTTTTATTTTCTAAACTCTCTTTAAGGACTGAGGTGCATGGTCGCTTCATCAGTTTCATGTGGCTTCATCTCAGGACAAGGAAGTGTGACACTAAAATCTTTTCATTTGACACGTTTATAGTGTCATGGAAGGCGGCCGTGCACAAATCGTGGCTGCATATACATAGGGGGTGGAGATAGGGTAACTCAATGAGTACTATCAGTGACATTGCCAAATTAGCAAATAATAGACGCCATTAGCTTCCACACAGGAATTTGGTCATAAATGGATTAGAATTTTGCTCCACTGTCTTACTTGGATCCATGACAAATTTTCTGCATCTATTAATATCTAATCTCATTTTCTCAATATTATCAAATATGACTAAATATGTAGCAAATGTTAGAAGTATAGAAATCCTGTCAGTAACTGCAAAGCAGTTAAGCGCTTCACATAAGATATCACGTGTTGTACAGTTGCTGACTCACTCTGAGTGCAGTACAAGTAAGTCCAGCCTTTGTACTACCAGATCCTGAAGTCAGGATAGACCTGGAAGTGAGGACAGCACCGGCTTTCAGCAACTGCGACTTCCCGGTGCCAGGGTCTCCGACCAGAAGAAGGTGGCACTGTCCTCTGACAGATCGATCCTTGTTTTCGTCTGACGGTGATAAAGTTTTGGTCTGATTCAAATTTTCAGTCTCAAGGTTGTGGCTGGAGCCCGTTATTACAGTCAGCAGTAGTGCTAATTTCACCATGTAAAGACCATACACCTGCAATGAAAGAAGAAGCACTGCAAATGAAATTTGGTGCAACATGAAACATTGGAGTTTGAAGATCACAACTGTCGGAATATATGGGTAAAATTTTCTATAAATGAATCCATTTTTTCAACTTCACTTTCATATCCGGTATAGACGGTATTCTTCAATGATTTTATCTCACCCAGATATCATGGAAAACCAATAAAATCAAAGATATTAAACTGATTGTTTTCATTGGATTGATAAGCAAAATGAAAAAAAAACATTATATAGCTATCAAGTAAATATATCACACTTTGCTGATATTTCAATGCATCTGTCAAACAAGTATGTATGCAGAAATCCACTAGAACCCTGACTATCAATAGCAAAGATGGGCTATAGCTTAAGACTCATGGCATTTGGTCATCAATAATGATTTGCTAAAACAAGTCTAAAGCGGCATACTGTTCCATCTCAAACTGTCATTCTATAATAGATTCTTTTCTCCGGGTAACTTTTCCTTTCATCTCACCCTGTAATTTCATCCGCTTAGCAAAACATCTTAAACTTGATCACGAACTATGCTAATGAGATGGAGAATGCAGCCCTCTGCAGTGTGAAGGTTATATTAACAGATATCTGTATAGAGAATAATCGTCAAAACCATTAGGTGCTTTCCCTACAGCAAATACATATTGAAAAAACAACATTTGATTTTTGCCAGATTTGGTATTCAAACCCGCACACGCAAACATAATACAAATCATTCAATTTAAAGACAGCTAGTTAGAACAATGCTATTCAATATAATATCTTCCTGGCACTACAACCCTATGTGGGTCGTCGCCTCTTCCAGCATCTGCCTCCATTTAGGTCTGTCCAAAGCCGCTTCCCTCCAGTTTAGGACACCCGATGTGTCTTTAAATCCTACTTGACACTATCCCACCATCTTGCATGAGGACGACAGGCCTTCGTTTGTCCCTGAAATTCCCTGTAAAGACAACAGGGAATCGAACGCGCATCAACGATTTTAGAAATTGGGTTTCTACCGTCTATGCGAAACTCCTATACTATACAACTATCATATGTTACTTTCATTCAGTTCAATCAGACCCTTTTCATGGTTATATAAAATGTAATTTAAAATAGTATATTCAATGCTATTTTTACCTTTGAGCAAACAGAAGCGAGTATCACATCTCTTCCTTTCATAGGAAACTTTTCATACTTGGACCAGAACTCGTCGAAATCTTTTCTCACATCTGGCGCAATTGAAATGGCAATGGACTTTTGCGCATTGCATACCTCGATGTGATTCGCTTTCATCACGAGCTCCACTTCACACTTTTTGTTTGAAGCCAGCGGATTCCATCTTCTCAACACAGTGCCACTATAAAAAAACATTAAGTATTATGTATAATTTATTTAATATATTCAAACTTATTTATATACTTGAAGGGAGCATTCTGTTCAATATGTTCACAACATGATATTAAAACATAGAAAGAAAAATAAGTAATAGATATGAGATGAATAGGAGATTATACAATATAATACACAGTATGGTAAAAAGTGTCACAAAATTATGTACAGAACAAGATTATAATATTTTCTATCCTACATCCCCGAAAATGCTTTTAATAAAATAAGAAAAAAATCATGTCAAATTTGGTGGACTGATTAATGGCATTATGAGATTCTCAATCATTTTTATCAATATTAATTTTGAGCTGTGAACAGAATAACTTGTATCCGCTTTGATTTAGAAATATGTATATACATTTTTTAATTTTCTTAAAATAGATTGCATAGAAAATTACATGGGGAATTAATACTTAGAAAAACAATAATAACAATAAAAAAGTAAAACAAAATAACAGTAAGGAAAGGTGTAAAATTAAATGATATAAGTAGGTACATACATTATAATATACACCCGATCCTCTTTTTGTACGGGGGATACGTTCCAAAGACTACCGAGCAAAACAAAACCGTGTAAAAAAGATAAGGTGCCCATACATCAAATATACTTATTATTTATACATAAAAATATTTATTCATTAAAATACATACTTTTCAATATAAATTAAATTTAGCATAGAGAAATATTATATTCTTTAGTGTCGCTACTTGACAATAAACGTGCCCGTTTACTGCTGTTTAGTGACGCTGACGCCGTAGCATGCGGCGGGTCTCTCGTATCGAACCCGAAGTGACAGACTAGTGGCGCCATGTATGTACGTATGTATGTCTGGGCGGCATCCTGTGACAACATATGTATCCACCAGTGGCGTGCGGTCCATTGCAATGCAATTTTTTGATAACTATGTACATACATACGTAGTTTTATTCTTTTTAGTTTTTTTAAACCGTGTTAAAGCAAAAAAATCAGTGTAAATAAAAAATTATGGGAACTTTTTTAAACCGTGCAAAAAGAGGATCGGGTGTATAAACTAATATTGATAAAACTTATAGTATCCTAGGTTTCCCCGTGTACATAGAATATCTCCTCCAGTCGCCTGGATACCTCACGAGTACCCAAAACTGCATGCTTTTTTGGAATTAAATACTTATTCGCTGTCTTAGGTACTCAGTTGAATGGCACCTACCTGTTTTATCAGTCAAGCAACAACCAATCTCAGCCACCATCTTCAAAGCAGAGGAGACAATCGTATTTTTTGGCTTTGTTGGACTCAAGCTAAAAGAGCTGCTGAACCAGACGATTCAACTGATTTATTCAAGTGTATGCGAACCATACATTTCCCTTCCATCCACGGAACCATAATAACACCATCAGGCCGCTTGCTATCTTGTCAACAGACACCAAGAGGCTTCTGCCTTGATGGAACTACAGACGAAACCAAAGATCGACAGATCACATCATTGATGGCAGAATGACGTCGTCTTCCGGCACTCTTCTGGCAGCTCAGTCCATGTTAACCCATATGGTCAACTGGTCTTCTGCAATTGCATTGGTGTACATGCCACAAAGGTGCACCAAGTCAGAGAACAACAGAAATGCGTAAGGCATCATCGTTCAGAAGGGTACCGAGACTAGGAGAAGGAAGAGCATTTAACCAAAGACCCGACTTATCCGTGAAACTGCCATGAATCGAGTCGTCTCTGTGGGATCGTTTAAAAAAGAGACAATTAAATTGTTTTCTTTTTAATTGCAACAATTTGATTGTCCTACTCTTTTTGGATGAAATGCTTAACTTGTACATTGTACAAGCACATTTGGTGTTACACCACTACTTCTTCTGAATATGGCTTCTGTCAGACTTTTGACAGGGTGAAATGAGGAAATACATCAACTGCCATAATATGCATTAAATTTGGTAACATTTTCTGTTTTTTTTTTGTATTGAGTTTAATTATATGCTAGAATGCGAAATCTTTAACGTGAGACCTGGCGGCGGCGCTCGTGTTGTATCTTGTCTATGGTTTTCGATTTCAAAGTATTGTAAGTACTGAAAAACGAGAGGAGGGGATGTAGTTCTCCAAGCCGCCGCCTATCACCGTAAAGACTTCGCACTGTATGTAGGTAATTAACATTCAGGTGAAATGTATTATCCATACCATATACTGACATCATCACCTGGCTTACAGCAATCTACTAAATCATCTTCCAATGTCACCCAAATGGCACTCGGTATTCCACCCACGCTTAGCCTGTTCACTTGCTCCTTTAAAAATAATAAAATAATAACATATGAATACGTGTATTAATTAAGGCGCTAAGTACCAAAAAAATAAAAACTGACATTTTTATGGAAAAATGTTCTACATACCGACGCCAATAACGTCAACTATAGTCTAAGTGCCTCAAGCAAGTCATAAAAATACAGCAAAATATTTAAATCTGGCGACGCTGTAAGTCCGTTGGCATGTTTTATTTATAATGGTGTAAGTACCACTGCAGTGGTGAACGGCATTCAATATAAAATGGCTGACGACGGTGTGTTGACACTCGCGAGTTCTTAATTCCTAAAATTATGGAAACTGCTGAGATTGCTTCACACTGTGAAACCACATTTTTCAAAAGGTCAGTTTCATGCAATTTTACTGCCATGACACAGTATTCTGTAACCACAGGAAATACTACTTTTTGGTACTTAGAACCTTAATTAATATACGTATTCATATTAGGAAATAGTGATAAGTTCGGAACCATAACTGGTGTACATGTGGAATGAATAACTGCCACCCTAGAATTCTGCAAACATATCTTGATCCTGTATTGCACACTAGTGTTCAAATCCAAACCCTTGAACATACTGTTGAACTCTGTCATATATTGTGTCCCTGATTACCATATTAGAAATCGGGAGCATCACTTGTTTGTTCTCCCAAGGTGCAGAACTAACCTGCCATTGGTGATGCCAATTGGAAGGGCAATAACTCTGTTCAACCAAATCGCTTTGGATGTTGATATATTTCACCTCCGTGAGGATGATTATAGGTGGGCGTTGTTTTATCAATTCTTAAAATATGGTCCACTTAGCAGCTCATTCGGTGTGCTTTCATGCATAATATTTTAGAATTATTGTGACTTTTACTTTACTTTTCATACTGTTTTTGTGATACTACTTAAATTTATTTCTTCTTTACACTATTTAATACTAATTCTTTCTTTTTAAATGTCATGTTGTGAATGTCTTAAATTTATAATTTGCAATGTACACCGTATGTAAAAATAAATTAATTTGAATTGAATATTATGTCTTCCCTAGGTGACCTCGTAGGAGAAGACGTTGGTATGAATCTAGGCTCTACCGATGCATATCTAGTGATTACTATTTCTGACAATATGATTTTGTGTAGATGCCTGTCATTTTGTTTCCGTATACATTTCTATACTGTCTCCTACACACTGCCACTATAGGATTGATTAAATCCTATGCTAAATGATACTGCAGCTGGGTAAATAGAAATGTTTCTTATCTTTTTTTACGTATAAGAGTAAAATACTGCAGTTGAAACAAAATTCAACTAGTCCCATATGTATGAATGTGATGTGAACACTTTTTTTTGGTTGTCCATCGCCTACCTCTCTCCAACAGATACTTTTCGTTACTGACAATTAATATCTTTTGTGTGTTTATAATATTAATTAATAACCTGTATTTTCATTTCCTGATAATCCTTGCAATTGTCTCTGGTGACCTCATTAGCTGGTGTAAAAATATTACTACGGCATTGCATTTCTGGGTTACCGCATTTCATCGGAGGCTTAATAACATATCGCTGTTCATACTTTCCCTCAACAAGTTGAATGAAATGACATTTCGTGCACTTATAGTGTCTTCTATACTCGAGCATTTTGGATTGCGTCAATCGGATGGCAGTTCCTGTAATCGAAAAGTATTCTTATTAATTAATTGAGTCAGCATTTACTTGGTAGAATTCTATTTTACAGATTGATAATAATAATTTTAAATTTATAGCGCGGGCCCTTCGAATACTTTCTTTGTCACTCATCGGATGTAGCATACAGTGCCGTCCGGGCGCCCCCACTATGCCCACCAGAGGGCAGAGAAGAGGTCCCCTATTTGACTATATAAGGCGATGTTTGGCCTTCAGTTATCAATAAGAATTGAATCAAGCTTGGCTTCGTCAAGAGATCAAATTCACCTAGTTCACTACAATAGCCTTGCTTGCGCTCGAATACGGATAAATGCGATTAACAGTAAGCCCTATCAGACTCAAGTGAGCTATTCGGTTGAATTAGGTATATGGTCTGACTATGGCGTAGTTTCAGTATAAAGTACCCCGCAAACTTATTATACTGGCGTTGTACCAAATTATTGTAATGTAAAAAGTTAAAAGATAAAGTATACCATACACACTTTGTCGGACCCACGACATAATTTATAAATGAAAGGGAAGGAAGCAAGAAGAGTTCTACCCCTTACAAATTATATTAAACTAGCTGAGCCAGCTGGCTCTCGCCAGTCTGTCTCGCTAGGTCTGGCAGACGGCTTGGCGGTGTTGGATTTTAATATAATTGTGAAGTATGCATAGATCGCGCCATAGTTTTCCCTTCGGGATGGGTTTTTTATTCACATCAGACAGTCTGACATTTCGCTGATTTGTCATTTTTACGATTTGCAAATAGTCGCTGCCAATATAAATTTGGATTCATATGCGTAGTCTATTCAGGAGTCTGGCCTTCACAATATCGTCTAACATCGCCTTATGCTGCTATGCCTAGCAGACTGGCAATCGCCGATTGCTACCACTGACATTTTAATTTTAATACAATATATGTGTAGGTATGTGCAGTTAAATATGATTAATAATTATACATCTCAATCATTCGAATATAAAGCAATATATTATGTGATTATCATACATAGCGATCCAATATAACGTGATATTAATCTCCTTCGGGTTCCATTGAGATAATAGAAGGTTAGCAGTGTAAAAAATAAATTTAAACATTATTTTGTTTCATTGTCCATAAAAAATAAATGCTTGCAGCCATAGAATAATATTTAAAAAATCAAAATTTGAATTAAAAATTAACCAAACAATATAGTTTCCCGGTGCGGGATAATCATATCGAGACAAATAATGAAGCAATACATATTATATCTGAGAGGAATAGAAAAATGCTGATAAGAATATGAATTTATAACACCTAAAGATGTAGAATCAGCTTAAAGAGGCCTTCATCCAGCAGTGGATTGATACAGGTTGATGACGATATAAATAGGTAGGTACATAAAATCACAAATTTAAAAAAAATATAGCAGTTTATATGACCAAGAAGAGTAGAATTATGTTGTGATAACCTTCATCCAGCAGTGGATTGATCTTGGTTGTTGATGACAATGACGATATTATGAATGGGTAAATATAATATCAGCAATTTTGATAAATATAGCAATTCATATGACCGACAGAAATTCAAACAACTTAGAGAGGCCTACATCCACCGGTGGATTGATTCAGGGTCGTGATGATAATGGAAATATAAATATATATAATATAATATCACTATCCATAGCTATACCATCCCGGGATCCCGCACTATTTTCGATACCTATGAATCCCGGGATTAGTAAACATAATCCCGAAATTTTCGGGATTGATTTTTTTATCATTTTTTTATAGAAAATGAAATAAAAACGAAAATATAACAGAAAAAATACTTTAAATGAAATAAATAAAAAAAAAGAAAATTATTATAATATTTTCAAACAGTGTGGACTCAACTGTATGCTTAAATTAGTATGATGCCATAAAATATGAAATGTAATATGAAGACACAATAACCCTTGCCGAAAAAAATCAAATACTGATGTTATTATTTTTAATGATTTGTCATACACTAATTGACTATTCAAATAATGTAATAAAATAACAATAACAGCTGAATTCAACACTCGATTCTATTTTTAGTTTGTTTCTTCGATCTTTGTGTATTAATGCTCGGTAATAGTTACGGCAACTATTTTTAATTGACGTAACATCCGGGAGGATAATGCATTTGTCATTAATAAAAACGTTATCTATTATTATTATCTTTCCTTTTAAAATAATAACAACAATTGAAATTTGAAAACATGCCTGGGTACCTACCTACCAAAATTAGATACAGACCAAATTACGAAACACTAGATGCTTTGGTATTAATTGGGGCATATTCAGATTATTTTTTTATGTTGTATTGCCAACACAATAGGTTATTTTTTATTTTAATTTAACTTGTATTTGTTATGTTATCTTAAATAAATAAAACTGTTTTACTTTCACATTATTATTTATATTAGAATATTATTTACTCCATTAAACCTATTTATTTCCAAGATTGAACATAAACAATATTAAACAAATGACTTAAATAGTATACATAATTTTACTAGATTTATTTTTGACCGATTTTATCAATGTTATTTGTACATATAAAAATTAAATATTAAGTATTGGAAAAAAATGCCAATCCCGGGATCGTCAAAGTGTAATCCCGAAATCCCGGGATCAAGATTTTGGCTCGGGATTGGATTCCCTAAATATCACCAATTTTGATAAATACAGCAATTCAAATGACATAAAGAAGTAGAATCAGGCATGAGAGGCCTTTATCCAGCAGTGGATGGGTTCAGGTCAATGATGATAAGGACGATAGAAATAGGTATAATATATAAGTAGAATTAGGTTGCGGAACCCTTCATCCAGCAGTGGATTGATCCTGGTTGATGATGATGACGATATGAATATATAGATAATTGTAATATCACCGATTTTGATACATACAGTAACTCATATGACAGAAAGGAGTAGAATCAGGCTAGAGAGGTCTTTATTAAGCAGTGGATTGGTTCAGGTCGACGATGATGATGACGATATGAATATAGAGATAAATAAAATATCACCGATTTTGATAAATACAGAAATTCATATGACAAAAGGAGTATACTCAGGCTAGGGAGGTCTTTATTAAGCAGTGGATGGATCCTGGTTGATGATGATGACGATATGAATATGTAGATAAAAATAATATCACCGATTTTGATAAATACAGAAATTCATATGACAAAAGGAGTATACTCAGGCTAGGGAGGTCTTTATTAAGCAGTGGATGGATCCTGGTTGATGATGATGATGATGACGATATGAATATGTAGATAAAAATAATATCACCGATTTTGATAAATACAGCAATTCATATGACAAAAGGAGTATACTCAGGCTAGGGAGGTCTTTATTAAGCAGTGGATGGATCCTGGTTGATGATGATGATGATGACGATATGAATATGTAGATAAAAATAATATCACCGATTTTGATAAATACAGCAATTCATATTACAGAAAGGAGTAGAACCGGGCTAATGAGGCCATTATCCAGCAGTGGATTGGTTCAGGTCGATGATATAAGAATGATAGAAATAGGTATAATATCTCAAATTCGTTAAACCGATAGTAGTAGAATCAGGTTGCGGAACCCTTCATCCAGCAGTGGATTGATCCTGGTTGATGATTATGATGACGATATGAATAATGTAGATAAATAACTTTAGAAATTCAATACTGTCAAGAATACAATCAACGTAGAGAGGCCTTCATCCAGTAGTGAATTTATTGAGGCTCGTGATAATAATGGCATTATATATAGATAGGTAGATAATAATATAATATCACTGATTTTGATAAATATAACAATTCATGTGTAAGTAAGGAGTAGAATAAGGCTGAGGAGGCCTTCATCCAGCAGTGGATAGGATATGATGATGATAGGGACGATAAAAATAGGTAGATATTATGCAATATCACACATTTTAATAACTATAACAATTCGTATTAATTTCTTTCATTGTTTGCAATGGCAACTATATCGTGATCTATGGAAATTAGTAGCCTAGGTAATTATTCAATAAAAAAATAGTGTGTGAACAGCCACAAAGAAGTATTTAAAAAAATCAAATTTGGAATATCACGTTATCTATGATATGGCGGACAGTAGCGGACGCGCCTGTCAGATTTTTATTTACATAGTGAATTGTACCAAAATTATGGTTTTTTCACCGGAAAAAAGTGCGCCAATGCCTACATTCAGGGACGGCTCTTGTATAGGAGCAAATGTGCACTGATCTCCCAAATTATTATGTAATAATATGTACGTATTCAAATAACTACATTTATTGTAATAATTAATTATTGTAAAATATCTTTAATTTGTCGCCCGTCCGCTAAGTGCATCCACGTAAGTATTTCTGGCGTATTTTTAACCAGACGCTGAGCTGGAGATGTGGATAAATGTACGTCTTTCATAGTATTTGTTGAATGTTCGAAAGACGACCTGTACCGCCCGAGTGCCCGACCGTAGACGATTTTTTTGCATGCTGCCGAAATGTAACCTCACTGAACGTACAATTTTTACCTTGCTTTGAGCAATGTCCTCCCTCTTAGTGCTTCAAGTATAACCGATAGATGTCGCCATTGACTGGCGCGTTTATAATAATATTATTGTACGTACGTATGAAGTAGGTAAAAGGTTCCCGCGCAGTATTTAAAAATACTAGGTATATTATTATTTCATACATTATGACGTTATGAGGTAAATGCTCTGTTGTTTGATGTGCCATATTAATATTGAATCAATCAACATATCGATTAGAGTTATATTGTGATAATTAAGTTAGGTACAGCCATCTCACCATACAAATACGATTTTATAATTTTACATTTCAAAATTAAACACTAAATAATTTTAATATAAATAAATCTACAGAAAAGTAAGTCAGTAACATAATACATACAATATACCTACTTATCCTTACTATTATTTTTGATGTTGAATGTCTTTCAAATCAGTCCCATTTGGAGTGCAATTTTGGAGTGGAGGTGTACAAAAGTGGCAAATTTTTAATACGAGTGATATCCCGTTGGAAAATTAATGATCCATGCCTAGTATTTATAAAAATGATACAACGCGCATATGAGAATGATGTGGGATGACAAATGAGGATTTTACGGCTTTTTCTCAATGACACACGTCTAAAATACTTACATCAGTTACGATTTATGGAAGTTACGAGTGACAAACATGGTAACTATGTCAGCACATATGAAGTGTAATTAGGTACAATAAAAATCGAAAAATGTGTGTACCTATTGCCTTTTGCATCATACTTACCAGAGGCTTGAACTTGGTAACTTAATAACTTGTAACTAAATGCTGTTCGTGAATGTAAGCGTCGTTTAGCATTCGCCTACCTCCACCACGAAGGCTATTGCAGATTTTTTTTCAATACCATGAAAAGAAATATGCATGTCTTTATTTGCACTCCCTAATTTTATTATCACCGGCCGCCACTGCCTACATTACAATATTTGAATAAAAATAATCGAATCCGTTTGTCAAATAAAGGATTAGAAGGTCTTAAGCGACGAAGACGTCATTCTGTGAGCCGTAAACATTAAATATGGCGATTGCATACGGTGTGTAAGAAAATATCGGATATAAACGTCACGTACATGTAAAATCATGGAAAATTTCTGAAATGTGTTCAATTCAATCGGTAGATGAATCGGTAGCGCACATTTCGAAGTGAAGATGTAAAAATAACAATAAAATGTCGCTTAAATAAGCTGTTGGTGTATTTTCCAAAATCTCTTAGGATAATAATATATAGGAGATTCTACGGGATATTTTTGTTGCCGATAGCTATTTCGGTTGTAAAACACCATTATCAATACTACAAAAATAAAAGGTAGTAAACTCACAGAATGAGACGGCATGATCTCTCTCCCTCACCTTGAGACTACATATTCAAGAATAATACCTACTTACATGAAAACCGTATTAACTTAAAACAATTAATTTATTTTCCTGAACGCCATTATAATTTCAGCGAATCTGACTCTTTCCATGCCCAAAGACTACTAAAATTATAAATAATACAATTAATAACAACTAATAACATCCAAATTAACAAATGGGATTCACTTGACAATAATATTTATTAAAATTTAATAAAAGCGAAGTGTGAATAATGAGGTTTTCATTTATTATCTTATAAGTATTTTTGGATAATTCTTTATATTCCAAGTTGCTCTGGTAAAACATTAAAAATTAATTTGCTAATTTACTAGTCTAATACTAAAAGGTTATAAGTCAGGGGTTCTTAACCGTGTGCCCGCGGGTGTGTGTGCACCGGCGGAGCTATTTTCGTGCGCCCCCGGCAGAGTTCAGAAAAAGGAAAATTGATCAACTAAAATCAGGACTATCTACACAGCAAACGTTTTAAAAAATAAAAATGCTACCATTACTTTTAAAATTTCTCATTTGTTGCCAAAAGTAAAAAACAATTTTTAGATAGCGAATTAATTAAGAAAGCATTTCTCACTGGTGCCGATACGCTGTTTGAAGGATTTTTTAATAAACAAGAAATTATTTCGGCAATACAAGATGTGCAGTTATCTAATGACACAACTACTTTGAGAATCCAGAAGATGTCAACTGATTTACAAAGTCAGTTGAAGAATGATATGGAAAAATGTGAATGGTTCTTACTGCAACTAGACGAGTCGACAGATCTGACACAGCGCAATTGACAGTATGCATACGGATGGTATTATTCATCTTACGATGGTTTTAGGGTATAAAATATATTTCAGCAATTTTCCATTATCGAACCGATGGCTACATTTTAAGAAAAAAAATTAGTACAGACATAGGCATTGCTAAAATTGCTAATTCCATAATACTTTTTTTAGAAATTCGATGTGCGCCCGCTACTATTATCCTATATAAATATATATGTCTTAAATGCGTCCACTACCGCAAAAAGGTTAAGAACCCCTGTTATGAGTGTTTATTTTAGACAAAAAAATATTAATAACAACCAAAAGGATATAGACTAAAACATTTCGTTTACAATGCATCTATCAGAGAATATTACACACCTTACCACCTACATACATAGGTAGGTACTTATTACATATTTTCTAACCTGTAACTTTGAGAAAACATCCCAGGTCTTTATTTTTTGGAATGGTGATCCTATGCAACTCCGGGCAAACGGGCAATCCAAAAAATCGAGCGTGGACATTTTTCTTAATCGATAACCTCCTCTGTGAATCATTTTTGTTGTTTGCCAACACTTCCTCTTGAGCTTTCAGTAAATCTTTGTCACACTTTAACAGTGTGTTAATTGGATTACATAAAACGCCATCACCTAGGTTTGGATCGACCTCAAACAGGTTCAAAAAACTAAAACAAATTTAATCATTACAGATTTCTGTCCATTCAAATCAATTCAAATTGTAAATACCTTGTTGCTTATTAACTTACTCAACATTGACTGAGAAATTTTTAAATGTACCATTGTCTTGTAAAATCTTCAAAAGATCTGCACTATGAACTGTTAGCATATATTCTAGAAACATTTGGATGAATCTTCAGTTTCAGATCTCTCTTGTTTTGTTTTGTTTTGAGCTTACCTATTCTAAACAAGTTCAAAATAAATTTTGAATCTGACAAATGACAAATGACAGCTGTGTACTGTGAGCTGACTCGTTTTATTGCCATTCTACAGATTATACAAATAAAATTACTATTGTTATCTAGGTATACTTGTACATTTTCTATTATTAACACTATTTTTCTTTAGTTTCTACCAAAGAGATTCAATCTCTTTGGTTTCTACACTTATGATAAGATAATAAATAGTCCCACTTATTTAATATTTTATATTTTCCAGACAAAATAAAAACAAATTGAATTTCATCAATTCTTTCTCATAAAGTAACAAACTGCAGATAACATTATTTATTTATTTACTAGCTACTCGCTAAGTCTTGCAGACAGCTTTTCGCCGTAATGACACGGTATTGGATTTTAATAAAATTGTGAAGATGCCTATAGTTTTCCTTTCGGGATGGATTTTCATTCGCCTCAGACAGTTTGACAATTCGCTGATTTGTCAGTTTTATGATTTGCAAGTTGTCACTGCCAATATAAATTTGAGGTCATACCTATGCGTAGTTTAATCTGGAGTCTAGGATTCAGAATGCCGTCTGATACCACCTCAGACTGCTAGTCCTAGCAGAACAGCTGGCAATCACTGATTGCTACCACTGATATTTTGATCAATATGACGTGTGTAGGTATATTAATTATTATTAATGTTTTGTTTAATCACGTGCTAAATGTGATCAATTATACATCTTAATCATTCAAAATATATAAAGCTATATAATATATATGATTATCATAAAAAGCGATCCAGTATAACATGAATATTAATCTCCCACGTGTCCCATTTAGATAATAGAAGAAGGTTAGCAGTGTAAAAAATAAAATTTAAACATTATTTTGTTTCATATTCTATAAATAATAAATTAGTGTTTGCAGCCATAGAAAAAAATTGAAAAATCCAAAGAGATTGAAAGACTGGAGAGGGAACACGCTATCATTTATGTACTAAAAAATACGAATCGGAGAAAGACAGTTGGTAATGTTGGTATTCTGGAGCTTCTTCAAGTTCGTGTGGTAAAACAACATGGCGGATATGATATTGTTATTCTCTCGATTTATACGTATTATACGTTATTATTCGGTAAAAAAATGTTTATTAATGGAAGGATACAAATGAGTAACAGCATTTCGGAACAATATGCATACTATTAATTATTTATACATTGATAGTTTTTCCTAAAAGATCTTTTACAATAACAATTCAAAACTTTTACATCAAACGTCAAATGGTTGTTTATTGCGAAAAATCCAGGGCCGTATGCATAATATTATTTTGAACCCAAAATATACGATGTCTTTTTCAAAGTAAAAACTGTTAGTGCTAGTTAATGACATTC
Source organism: Rhyacophila brunnea (assembly GCF_057557595.1). Classification (NCBI taxonomy): domain Eukaryota; kingdom Metazoa; phylum Arthropoda; class Insecta; order Trichoptera; family Rhyacophilidae; genus Rhyacophila; species Rhyacophila brunnea. The sequence goes on along the minus strand of NW_028232837.1, from coordinate 37,221,265 downwards.
ATTATTAACATAGGTTTTATATTTCATTTCAGAGTTAAATATATTTTTAAGAATACCAAACAAAAAATTGTATTTATATGAAGTATGTACTTAATGGAGTATATGTAGCAATTTTATAATGTTATAGGTATAAATTAAATTATTTCAGATTTCCGAAAAATGAAGTTCTTCGGAAATTGTGGATTGATGCAGTCGGGCGGGAGAGCTGGGTGCCATCTAAATATTCATTACTGTGTGGGAAGCATTTCTCGGAAAGTGACGTTAAATGAGTGTTAAAGTTAAATGAGAGTTAAAAAAAGTGAGTTAAATAGATAAAATATTGTAATTAACTATATAATCAAATTTTCAACATACCTACCTGTATTTTGTCTCTAATAGGTTTGTATAAACAAGTAATTTTATACACAATATGTCAAAAACGAACCCATGTTATATTTTTATTTCATAAAATATTTTCAAAATGCACATGTGTAAATAGGTAGGTAATATAATATTTTTTTTTTGTTTGTAATTAACTGTAATTATTTGTGTTTTTTATTTAACCGTTTTATCTAAACAATAATGCTATGTTATTTTATATAGAACAATATGTAAAAACAAGACCATATTTCTTATTCCAATATTTAACCATTTGCTATTAACTGATTTGTGTATAATTTTTCGTAATATTATTGTGTTTTTTGTGTTATTAAAAATAAAATACTTACATCCATTTGCATTATTTTTTCTTACCCTGAATCCTTATAAAGTTTTTATTGCGGGAACTTTTTATAATGAAAATACGTTTATCATAAATTGGTTGTAAGCTTGTGTTGATAAAAAAAATACTCAGTGGGGCGTTTTTATGTCCAAGTATGGCCCATTTGCAGCAAAGTGTACCTAATTTCAGAGAAGTAGAACTTTCTCTCACAAAACGAGAACACGCTGACATTTGTGTGCTACCTCTGGGGGAGGAGTCCAATCTCTTTGGAAAAATCAAATTTTGAATTAAAATTTTAGCCTTAAATAATATAGTTTTCCGGTGCGGGACATTCATATCAAAACAAATGTTGATAAATAATGAAGCAATGCATATATCTGAGAGGAATAGAACAATTCTGATAAGAATATGAACTTGTAAGACCCAAGGTGTGGAATCAGCTTAGAGAGGCCTTCATCCAGCAGTGGATTGACACAGGTTGATAACGATAATGTCGATATAAATGGGTACCTAGGTAAATAAAATCACAAATTTTGATAAATATACCAATTTATATCACCAAAAAGCGTAGAATCCAGTTGGCATAACCTTCATCCAACAGTGGATTAATCCGGGTTGATGATGATAATGACGATATGAATAGGTAGATATGATAGGTATCAGAAATTTTGATAAATATAGCGATTCATAATATGACCAAGAGTATTATGCTCAAATCACATTGGCAGATTGCGTCTGGCCCGATCGTCAGCCACGATTGCCAAAATTTATTATCTATGGTTTTCCGGGATCGTGAGCGATCGTGAGCAAATTGGAACAAACTCTTTTTCCGTCTGTCATGATCCATTCATTAGCAAGCGAAGATTGCCGAGAACATACGAAAATATTCGAACACACGCCCGCTATGTTTGACAGCTGAGTTTTGACGTAAAATTGCGCGGCTAAACCGTTCAGTGTAGCCACCAATCTAACGAAGAAATAGTTTTCGGTCAACCTATATTTTTAATAATAGCAACACTATGTTTATTTTAAACCAATCAAAAGCAAGGACCAACGCGATCGAATCATTGCGTGTAATTGCAAATAGTGTAAAGACGTTGGTCACGACGGTCGGCGTTGATCGTTGGATCTAGTTGGATCTGCACATCTAGAATCATATTGGGATTAACTTTCATCGAGCAGTGGATTGATCCAGGTTGGTGAAATAAATAATAAAATAATATCACGATGTTACATTTTAAGGTTTTGGGAATATAATTTTTGAGACGATATTATGAATTAATTCGCATTTAAAATCTCTCCGATCCGATAAGAATAGTTTGTCAAAAACGCATTTTAATTTTAAAATCGTTCATATGGATGATATTAAACCAGTGTTGCAAGTAAGTGAATTTTTTTCCCAATCGATTTCTCTGTCATTAAAGTCACGTATCGTGTCGGAAAGCTATAGGGATACATTACAAGATTTGAAAATAAGGAAAAACCGTGTCTCTCATACTGTACTCCGGGATCCGAATTTAGAACATTTCGGCAATGCATGTTTTTTTTAAACCGGACATGACGAATAAGGCACACAATCGCTCGCCAAACCGGAAAAAGTCATAGGATAATAATATAATATAGGAGATTATAAATCACTAACTCAAGATAGTTACTTTCAATCTGTCCTACAAATGTTCTTCACGCCAACTACTGTCAAACAAGGTCTTCTTGTCAACGTGTTAAAATTGTGAACTAATAAGGCCCTCCCAAGGCCTGAACAAAAACGATGCATGAGTGCGAGTGAGAAAGTATTCGGCACCCTTATAATCTCTGAGACACGCGCTAGAGTAAGATAAAAGGTCTACATGTGTGTGAGTTAGTTTCCAAAAGTGTTGCCGGCAAATCGTGGCGAATCGCTTCACTTAGCGTCGATAACCTGCGAGCTTGTGTTGCTAAAATTGCTATTTTTTGTGTTAAACATAAAGTCAGTGGTAAATATTTTTATTTAATTAAGTAGAAAAGATGGTTCTGTGTGTTGTATTAAAATATGGTAGCCTTACCGATAAATAAGAAGATGGTATTACATTTCATAGGTAAGTTAATATATGTTCGTGATAATTTATTTGTATATTCTTATATATTTTAATATCAGTGACCAAGTGTTTCTTTAAAATAACTTAAATTATGGATATCTTTATCTAATGGTTGCATTTTGACCGCTTAAAAATACTATATAACGTAAAAAAATAGAAAATTATATTTTAATTCTGAGCGTCTAGTGCGAGCACTAGCGAAATGGTCTATGGTCTCGAGCATTTGTAGACGAATGCGTTCGCTCGCCCACAAACCAAACGCATGGCACGTGGCTTCATTTAGCAATGCAACGGGTGGCGTCTATATGTATCTATAGTCTATGGGCCCTCCTGTTCTTAACCGCACTTAGACTGCAACGACTTCCGGTTATCGATGATTTGTCCACCTATTAAAACTGTAAACTAACAAGCCCCTCCTATTTAGTCATACTTCGACTCAAGCGACTTCCGGATATTGCCTAGATCTTCTTGTCGGACAGTAGATTCTGGCATGATCTAGGAAGACTCCAAAAGAATGTTGAGTGATTGCCGTGTGTTGTCCATGTGGTCAACTAAGGAGCAGACGTAGACTAAGAAGAAGAAAACACTGACTAGGTACCAATCTAGGTACATAATATTACAGATTTTGTAAAATTTTCAGTGTTTAATTTTTGTATAAACGGTTGTAAAATAATATGGCAGACAATAACAATTCAATATTTTTATTTAGGCAGGACAGTAAAAAATAGGTGTTTCCTTATAATTAGTATAAATAAATTCCTTGGAATGGATCATTGAGCATAATTAATTATTAATGGGATAAGTACGTGGTATAATAAATAAATAATTACATAGGAGGTATTAGGTATTAATAATTTTGTTTGAATAAAAATCTGTTTTGCCGGATTCCTGATTATTATTAATAATTGAAGGATATCATTGAGGAAATTACAATAAAAACCATCAACCTAATGTTTGTCTACAATAGGTTTATTCAATAAAAATAATATTGACAGAACAACATGGCTAAAAAAGGAAAAAAAACACAGATATAACAAACAAAATGGCTCATTTTGTTTGCACTGGCCGTTAGTCATAAATCAGGAACGTGTTTTAAGATCCAAGGAACGTAGTATGATGTTCTCGTGAAGACATCGGGATAGCCAACGGCGCATGGAACTCCAAAAGAAGCAATTCCCACCAACGAGTTGTCTTTTACGAGTGGCCCACCAGAATCACCCTGTAAAATTTTAAATTTGATATCTTTCAGTTTTGTCTTTACCTTTTAACGGTGGATACTTATTTTGAATACCAAAATAATCTTGTGATATACCTAGGTACTTAATAAATTTGTATAAATTTACTTATAATATTATTATGTCATAATTATAACAATATTGTCGTACAAGACTGAAAATGGATTCTGTACTCCATTGATTGTGAGAAATAATTGATGGTGTTGAGAGCAGGGTATTAATTTAGAAACATACTGATACCAGATGGAAATCTCCCACAGGAGACTACCTCAAAGGGCGGACCGAACCATCATATTTCCCAAAATACCACAGCCTACGTCCACTCTTCGCGGTGATCGCAACCCTCGGCCGAGCGGAACCTGTCTCCTTGAAATTCAAATTCGTCAGAATCCCGCCAAAACAGACGCGGCCTACCGATAGCGCCGCCACCGGTCAATTTGTCGGTAAAACAGGGAGGTTCGCGATCGAGAGCGGGATGACGCCGAATCTGATGGTTGAACACGCGCGAAAAGCTCCTTCTTCGATTGGCCGCCGGACAGCGAGCATCATCTCTGCTCGCCTCGGACGCGAAGCCAAGATACATATCCCGCCAAAAGGACCGCGTCGGCAGACTTCTTAAGCATCTCCAGGAAATAAAGGACCACATCGGCAGCACGCCAAGCCGCAAGCCCCGATCCTATCTCCCATCGGACAGCGAGCATCGCCTCGGATGCCAAGCATCAGCAGCTAGGACGCAAAGAAGCCACGTTTGCAGCCCGCCAATTACCGACCGACCGCCATGACAATAACATGTAACGACTTACAATAAACCAGCCTTGACCAAATACCCCGTGCGTTTCTGTCCCCCACCCCCGCTTTGACCTTGACGTTATCACGGCCTGCCATCTCCGCTTCAGAGCGCGCAGAAGGCCGGTGATAATACTTTAGTCAATATGTGAAAATTGCGTATGGTAGCGCTGGTTTAACCATGAACTATACATTGTCTATGATGAGCTAGATAAATTTATATAATATATTATCCAAAGACTCCCGCTGGGTCGGGCATGTATAAACGATGAACAATACATCAATGTTGAAGCGTTAAATGTCAACATACCTGGAAAAATTACAAAACGAGGAGAGGCCACGTCTTCTGTGGGTGGATGGAGTTAAAAATAGCCTCCAGACTCACACCACGTTCAACTGGCATTCATGGGCAAGAGATTAATAGATGGTGGAGAGTAATCTTGGAGGAGGTCTACCGCACTGGGATGCAGTGCCATTAAAAATAATAATGCAATATATAAGATTTTAGAATATTATTATTTGTTATTCTTGTGGTTAGTTTATTTCATTAGTTGTGGTTTTTTTTAATTATTTATTTATGCTTACGAATGCAGAATCACATAATAATTACATTCTCTAAATGCACATTATTATAATACTGAAATATATCAGATATTTTTCTGTCGTTAAAATCAGATTTCAACAGTAAATAATAATTAACAATAGGTTTTATTGAGATCATGCACAAATACAGCATAATTGTTCTTATCTGACAATATGATATCCAATATAAAGATATATCTAAATATTATTATTAACAAAAAGTCTTACGCGGCAAGATCCCTGTCCGACAGCGTTGAAAGTGCATATCTGCGAGTAGTAGAGTGGCCTAATTTTTCGGTAAGCAAATTGACATATAGCCATGTCTAATAATTTCAGGTCTATTGTCTGAAGTTGCGATGTTGAATTCCCAGAGCTCTGAAAAAATGTCAAGCAATATAAATATTTTTTCTTAAATTTAAATTAATCTTTTTATCTAACGACTTTAATGGTTGTTTTTTAACGTAACAGATTCTTGGGTTTCCACCGCGTGTACTTCTTTTCCTCGATGTTTCGGGCTCGTTGCAGAGGCCATTATCAAGAGGTATGTGTTATGATGAAGTTTAGTGTAGTTGTATGAATGGAAACATCGCTCTCAGAATGCCAAAAGGGATCCGATTAGCTAAGAGCAAACGTTGCTCAGAGGAATGTGTCAATCGTTAAGACCAGAGATACCGGATCGAATATTGGATTTTGCTGACAGTGCCGGAAGCCATGACGTGTTAAACCGCATAACCCATCATCCCTATCAATATTTTCAGGGTTTCTATGGATTTCGATGGCCTACTTTACCAATCATACGAAATATCCTTTATATTGTATACAATGTTTGCCCTTACACTACACTTCATCATTACACAATATATTATCTCTTGATAATGGCCTCTGCAATGAGAATCGACGATGATTTCATAATAACATATTATAATGTTTTTCTTGCTAAATTAACTGTTTATAATAATTCAGAAATGCGAACATGATAATATTGAGTCATTGTTATTGCAAGAATATTACTTGTCCGATCGTGGAAGAATGCAAGTAGCACAACTTTGTGCAATAAAATATATTATTAATTAATTTATAACGTGATTTCATAATGCAAACAGAGTCATTTTTCCATGAATTGTTTACCAGGGCATGAACTCTGCATCGGTCATGCAGTAAACAATGACATGCATCTTCAGATCGTTCGCCTTAAGCTAACATAGCATTTCTTTTGTCTCAAATCACTATAAAAACCAAGGGAGCGAGAGACCTAATAACACAAGTGGTCAAATCATTCTAACATCCAGTCGAATCCACGATCTAACGATTAGTAATTTTCTCACGTCGCATCTCCGTAATTATTAACTGTAAAAATCACTTAAATATCATAGTACGTGTCTGTATAAAAACTGTATCATTTATGGTTAAGGGAAATATATTGGGTCTTACTTTATCACGCACAATCCTTCTATTCATTGGAATCAATCTACCCCCATCCACTCCTTTACGATAAGCCCAAAACGTCGAGAAAAGAAGTGGAAACTCAAGAATTTATTCCTCTTATTAACACTTATTCCAACAATCTTTTTCCACCTTGAAAAATCCTGTGCTGATCTTGATGCTTCAGCGTTAGTCCAATCGTTTTCATGATGATGCATACGCCGAGGCAACCTTCTTCCTTTAACTGATTAGAATATTCTAAAATAATTTAAACTACACAGGTAAAAGATTCAGTTTATTTTAAATTTGTTTTCTTACCGACTGAGTTCCAAAACCAGTAAACGTCAAAGTCTCATTGTCGCTTATGAACTTGGTCAAGAGGGGCAACGGTTGGACAAATCTTGTCATACATATCGGTCGATCGGTTATCAAAATGGCGATGTCATTCACTTTGGTTGTCTGGTTGTGTTGTTCGTGTTTAATGATTTGCAATACATTATACTTCTGTCCTATATTTGAACTCAGGTCATTTACACCGACCACCGCATGTATGTTTTCAGGGTAGGCTCTGAAATCAAAGAACGTGGTTGAAAAGGAGAATACAAAAAGATTAGTTACATAATTATTTATTTTAATACAATAAAATATTATAGATGACACATTATTTCTATTAGTACTTAATACCAAGAGATGTCACTGTTTAAACTTGTTTCACAATTTAATGGCAGTAGGTATTTAAGTATGGATTATGAATCCAATTGAGGCGTCTAATTACAAAAAGCGACAAGTCCACAATTCAATATTTTCGGGAAACAACGTTTTTATGTTTCTAGCTTCAATTATTTGTTTTAACTTGAGATTTTTTTTTCTCTTGTATTCTATGTCAAAATTAGAACCAAATGGCAATTTGTTTTAGCCGATAAACTCTTAAATGTAATAAATATAGGCAAAATAAAATTGGACTTAGCGCTACTTGTACTTCACTTTTTAATTTATCCCGCATAAGGCACATATTTCCGCGGCACTATCATAAGTTTATCAGACGCTACAGCATGGGAGACGCCCTTTTCAATATTGAACGTTCCCTTATTGGTTGACTTAAACACGCGCGAAATCAATGAAGCTTTAAATAATATGAAAAACGGACTTGGCGCTTTCTGTAATAAATCGAGACTTAAAATATTTTTTTTCGTAGGGTTCAATCAACACTATATCCTACAGATACAAGCGATTACATAATTATTAAGTATAATATTATGTTATCATTGAATAAATTGTTATTGCAAAACTCAAAATGAGTAAATTATATTTCCATAATATTCAATTGAGTGTTGTTTTTGTAGAATTTTTATTAAAACTTTTCATTTTTCACCAGTTGTTTAGTTAGCCATGAAGTGCATATAATTTCAGTTTGCCAAATCACATAAGAAGTAAACTTTACTTTATTCCCTAAAAATAGGAATGAATGTAAAACATAAATGCAAGTTTTATGTAATTCGGTACATATTGTCATATTGTTTAAGGGCGGACCTAAACGTTGTAGATAATCTATTTATATAATTTTGAAGCCTTATTATCCGTTATATTTATTTTAAACATTTGATGACTGAATGTAAAAAATCTTAACACCACTGCACATTTATGTACTCAAATATGACTATATTCTAAAACATTAGAGTGAGAGGTTTAAAAGAATACTATTTTATGTAATAAAAATACTTTATGCACTCACCAAATGTTTAAAATAAATATAAAGGATAATAAGGCTTCAAAATTATATAAATAGATTCTCTACAACGTTTAAGGTATGTCCAGGATCATGCTTTGAAAATAGAACAAAAGCTCCATTTTTACCTACGCTGAGCATGTCCCCCCCTTAAAATATATCAATAATATAACTAAACGTGAATGTAAATTATCAAATTGACTATAATATGGTAATATGGGCGTCCACAGAGTTGAGATTGAGATTAACAGAGTTGTAGTGCCTGTACACGTGCATAGATTAACTTGCAGCAATAGAGTGTACTTTAAACTATCGCGATAATAACTGTGTACATGTAAAAGTGCTGATTGTCTCGCAAATCTCATTCTTTTAGAGTAGGTTAGCAAGACACGATATTGTCATTTTATAGTACAATTTGACTGGTAGTGAAAATCGGTTAACCTCGAAATGAGTGCGATGTATGCTATGCGCGGTGTAGTTCGTTTTTTTACCAGCAGGTTTGCTACTGTCGTTCTACTGGGCAAGTGCAGATATTGCATGGCCCAATTGTCGCGTGAAAAGTCAGAAGCTTCTGAACTTTTTTGATTCATGCATGCAAACTTGCAATTTGCACGATAATACGTGTTTATATGTGCATTTTTTTGTTATGGCCGCGATAATACGTTCTGTCAGCAGTAAATCCATGCATGTGTAAACGGGGTATTACTTTCCGACTAACGTTTCTTTATCATAATTTTTTCGACCATTCATATGGGCCTCCACAGAGTAGAGGTTTGTATTAACAGATTTTGTTTTTAACGAGAAATGGATGTCAGCCACTTGTTCAACCTATTAGGTCCATACCCTGACTCACATACAAATTGAAAAACAATATGTGTACTTGCCAGACCCAGGATTCGAACCTGAGACCCACGGCATGATAGTCCAACGCTTAAACCGCGCGGCCACCGTGAGTCATCATAATTAATTAATATAATATTATGACTAATGACTGTAATACTTTGATTTTATATGAAGTATCTATAGGTATTAATTGGAGCATTGAGCGAGATTAGCCACCAATTGGAGAAGAAGATATAATGCTGAGCTCTACGGGCTGTACGAAGATTGCAGCAGAGTTCAATCAATTAAGATTGGGAGACTGCGATGGCTAGGTCATGTGCACCGTATGAGTGTCAATGAACCGGCAAAGAGAGTGATGTCCAGCAATCCAATAGGACGTAAAAGAAGAGGGAGGCCAAAGATTCGCTGGTTGGATGGAGCTGCCAGTGACTGCCGTATTCTGGGGGTACCAAATTGGAAAGCGGCCACACTGGATAGGGACAGGTGGAGGGAGCTGTTGGAGGAGGCCAGGACCCACACCGGGTTGTCGCGCCCCTGATGATGATGAGGTATTATTTTAAGCTACCTTTACAAATGAAAGGCAATTAGCTATGTGGGGCGTCTAATTCCAAAAAGCGATAAGTCCACATTTGGTCAAAATTGAGAAAAAAATATGCACGTATTCTTTGTATAATTTTACACAATATGTATTGATCTATAAATTCCAAAACGCGATATTACCCTACGAAAAAAAATATTTTAAGTCTCGATTTATTACAAAAAGCGCCAAGTCCGTGTTTCATATAATTTAAAGCTTGGTTGATTTCGCGCGTGCTTAAGTCAACCAATAAGGGAACGTTCAATATTGAAAAGGGCGTATCCCATGCTGTAGCATCTGGTAAACTCATAACAGTGCCATGAAAATATGTGCCTTATGCAGCATAAATTAAAAAGTGAGGTACAATTAGCGTTATGTCCAATTTTATTTTGCCTATATTTATTACATTTAAGAGTTTATCGACTAAAACAAATTGCCATTTGGTTCTAATTTCGACATAGAATACAACGAAAAAAATAATCTCACGTAAAAACAAATAATTGAAGCTTGAAACATAAAAACGTTGAAAATATTGAATTGTGGACTTGTCGCTTTTTGTAATTAGGCGACTCATAAAATTAATCAATGCTATGATGGATGAGTCAATGCACTAGGCACTACAAAGAGTTTGTAATACAGTGCAATCTCTTTGATCTAGACAGTGTTACTTATATTTCATAATAACTATATTATCAATATTATCAATCAACAAACATACTCGACGAAGCAATGAGCGGCTGAAAGAATGGCTATCTTGGATATGATGACCCCTCCGCACACATGGAAGCCGCTATTGTTCTGCAAAGAAACATGGTACGGTGCAGAAAGAACTGGTGCTGGTAATCCACCAACTATTCGGCGCTGTCCATCTGATAAACATTTTAAAACTGGATTACAATTCTGGTGAAAACAGTCTGATTTGTGCTTTCAACTTCATACGAACTGACTAGTTATTATTTATTCATTTAATTTTTTTAGTAATTAATTTGTATATTATCATATTTTGGCACACTGTCTACAATTTACAGTAATGTAGGTACTATTATATTAGGAAGCTGAGGATTGAACGAATATACATGCACTGAGGAGCAAATTGAATAAATCAATTTCAATGTTAAATATCCCTTTGTAGATAATAATTAGTATTGTTTTCGAACACTCTGTTTATACAGTATTGTTCTCAAATGAACCATTATAAGACTTCTAAGAAAAATTTTATGTTTATTAATTTTTTTAGCATTTGAAGGAGGACAAGCCAGGCTAATAGATATGTCGCTATGAAAATACTGACAACATTTTATAAACAGAAGTCCATGTAGGCCAGGGGTTCCCAACCTTTTTGTACTCTAGAGCACATTCTAAAATATCGGTAGGGTGGCGGGCACCACCTACTTTTAATCGACAAACTCCTTCCATAACTTCTCATTTTCCCATAATTTATTTTCTTATATTCATAATTTATTAATAAACAATAAACAAAAATGTTTCAAAATAATAAAACTATTATTCAAATTGCATACACAAAGAGAAATGTATTTACAAAACGTAAACAAAAAACACAAATACAAAGAAAACATTTCATAAAAAAATAGAATATCAATATGTCAATGTGATCTTTGGCATTGCATATCATTGGCCAGTGCCTCATAATTAGGATAGTATGACGATAATCCTGTTAGCAAACAATCATAAAGATGCTCATCGGTGAGTCGAGATCTTTATCTTGATTTTATTAAGTTCATGTTTGAAAACAATGATTCGCATAAATATGTCGAAACGAAAAATGATTCAATTTTATATGCCGCTTTTTTCAAAAATGGTAACTTTTCTCTATCCACTGTATTCAAGCAATGGTGGCCTTTTTAGAATTTTACACATGTCTAGTGAAAACAGTCTGTTATGCATTAGACTTGATTTTAGTTGACATATTTTTTTCTTTCTTACTTCAGATTTAAGTGGATAATTTACATCAATAGTGGCATGAATTATCGGAAAGTGTCATTCAACATTATGTTTTTTCGGCACTGCAATACTACTACCACACAACAAGAGACGCATTTATTTTTCACATTAAAGAAACAATATGATTCCTCTCAGTCAGTGTTAAAATTATAGGTTCGTTGTCTTTTACTCGGTCCACTCATTTTAGAACTATATAGAAGGAATATCAAAACTCCTAATTCGTGTTTCGTCATACGAAGATGTCTCCTAGCTAAATGTCGCGACCCGAACGGGGCAACAATCGCAATCACAATGACAGCAACGCGGTTCCAGGCTCCAGGCGGGGAATGCTATTTGCACATCACTCCTTGTACACGCCGAAAACCCGAACTGAGCCGATGATTGCCGAAGCAATCGGGATGGTACGAGCACGTGACTACTGTCACGTGCTTCGGCGTTCATCGGCTCAGTTCGTGGCGTTCTTTCACTTCGGGTTTTCTGTGTGTGTCAGACTAGCGTGAAAATTCTGTCTTTGTTGAATAGTGGCGTGCACATACGAATCGTTCCGCGGGCACGGGGTTGGGAACCCCTGATGTAGACAGTGTAATCCAATTTTATAAATAAAATGCATATTATATTTCTTCATACAAAGCACTTACACAAGTAGTTTCACCCATGAATAAATTAGTATGTGGTGATAGGAAAACTGTAAACCAATTTCTATATCAAGCCTTCTACTGACATCGTTACAACTCATGGGTTTTTGCACTCTGATACTATTAAGTCAATTGCACTTTGTTCACTTGTCAAACCATACACTCTATCTCTGACACTATTGAGAGAAATTATAAGCTTTCTTTTCTATATCTCCTCCTCACAATACTTCTACATTCAAAATAATGTTCTCCGTCTGCTTTCACAAAGGTTTAGGAATTTTAACATTAATAAAACTCCACGTGATATTGTACACACACTGAATTATGGGCGCGAGGAAAGTGGCTGTATAGGGAGGATTTTATTCCAGAAACGACTGTGGTGACGCAGACGACTTAATATAGAAGTCGCAGTATAATTCTAACTTTATTTTATCTATATATCACTTATACTCATTTAATCATCAGCAATTTAATTTCCTACCTTGTTACCTACCTAATGTTGTATCAACATAATTCTAACACAAAAATAACATTAAAATTCTAATTTGCCTAGACAAGATAAACTGTTTTTCACTAATTGACATAACATAATAAATCTAATAAGTCATAATAGTCTGATAGCTCAAAGATGTTGAGAAGAACCTATATTTGGCCAAACAATCCAACTGGCCCCTACAATGATTAATAATTATTGATGTATAATAATATATTATGACATATATTATTTACATAGTAAATAAATGAATGTGTATGTAAAATATATCCCTAAGCTTGTATGTTTTTAAATATGTTTATTACATATTAATAGCTGCATTTTCATAATAAATTTTAATGTTTACATACCTGCCAATTTCAGAGCTACACAACAGAAAATTAAAATCACAAAAGCAACACCATTTTTATGCATATTTGTATATTATAATACTGTGGAAATCAATTTTTTTCTATTTTAAACAAAAATATGGACACTTTCCTATCGATAACAATGATAGTAATAATTATTATTACAAATTGACATACTTGCCTATCAATAGATGCCAGTGAAGTAGAAAAATAATATTCACAACGATATAGAAAAATTATATAAATATAATGTAGTTATGAAATTTCGATAGAGTATTATTTTCTAATGAAATTGTTAATTATCTTTATAATATTTAGGGTACCCTCTAGGTTTTCTTTCATCATTAATAGTTTTCCCATCTATTGACGGAACTCGTTAACTAAATAAAGCTTCTAGATCCCAGCGCTAGGAGGTATTGAATATTATTTTTTATATTCTATAGATTTATAAACAATAGTTAATCACTTTGTGAAAATCCTTCATTTAAGATATTATACATGAAAGTATTATCATCATCAGCTGGGGTCAATCCACTGCTGGATGAAGGCCTCCCCAAGCTTCTTCCAACTCTCTCGATCCTGTGTCGTTTGCTGCCACGTATTTCCGCCGAACTTTACCAGTTCGTCAATCCAGCGGCTTTTATGGCGACCCTGTGGCCGTTTTGTGCCCCTTGGGTACCACTGGATGACAGCATTTGTCCAGCGGCCATCCTTTCGGCGAGCAATGTGCCCTGCCTATCTCCATTTCAGCTGTTTGGCAACGTCTAGTAGATCGCGTACTCCTGTCTGCTTCCTAACCCATTTGTTTCTCTTACGGTCCTTTTGCGTGATGCCCAACATACAGCTCTCCATGCCTCGCTGTGCGACTCTTAGCCTTTGGACATCTCTCGTGTTGAGGGTCCACGTCTTGCAGCCATACGTGAGCACGGGTAGCACACATTGCTCGAACACCCTACGCTTAAGACACAATGGTAGGTCACTTTTGAAGATACTATTCAGACGTCCGAAAGCACTCCATCCCAGCTTTGTTCTTCGAGCAATTTCATCGTGCATGCTTCCGTCTATGGACACCTGCTGTCCGAGATAGACGTAGCTGCTGACTTGCTCGAGTTGGGTGCCATTAATACAGATAATCGCAGGGTCCGAAAAACAGTTCCTCATCACTTTTGTCTTTGAGACGTTTATTTTTAGGCCGACCGTTTGACTGACATCCGCGAGTTCTTGCATTCTACCTTGGAGGTCTTTCGGGTCTTGTGAAAGTATAACTATATCATCTGCAAAGCGCAGGTGACTGAGGTGCTCCCCATTAATTGGAACATCTTTTTCCTCCCAATCAAGTTTCCTAAATATTTCCTCAAGAGTAGCGGTGAATAGTTTAGGTGAAATGGTATCACCTTGCCGGACACCTTTGTTAATGGGGAATTTACACGACCGTTTGTGGAGTTTCACGCATGCTGTGGCATCACTGTATATACTGTTCAATATTTTTATGTAGCAACTGGAAATTCCTTGGTTGCTAAGGGCGTCTATAATTTTTTATTGAATCAAATGCCTTCTCATAATCAATGAAACAAATTATAATATGTATAAAATATTTATTTTGTATTCTTTCCCAAGCTGCAACCATTTGTGGGTCTTGTCTCTCTTCTAACATCTACATCCACCTATATATGTCCAAAGTCGCTTACCTCAAATTTTGCGCCACAAAAATCTTTAAATCTAACTCAATACTAATCCTCTATATTGTATACAGTTGACCAGGTCTTCTTTGCTTGCCACTTTATGTTATTTAGGTAGGCATTGCCTTTCCATTGCAAACATGTTAGTATTTCTAACAAGCTGTTTCAAAACCTTATTTTCAATAAAATTATTGGAGATTTATTTTATTCAAGATTATTTATGAATAATTGGTGACACCATCTACTGGTCAATTATGAAAGCAGTACTAGTACATTTTATCATGACAATAAATAATAATTGATGAGACTGACATTTTAAAGTTGTCAATGACATAATTTTGGGTGTACATTATGTATTAAAAATAAAAACAATTTTAATTCAACGTCAGTCAGCTTTTAAAATTTTATCACTTCCGTATGTTATCATCAGGGTGTATCTATAAAAGCAATATTATTGTTATTATCTAGTTAAGTTTGTAAGTATGAGTGTGCTATTCATTTCGATTAGCGATTGTTTACATTCATCCAAAAAGCACTCTTCTCCACTGACACATACTATCCATTACAATCTAGAATTTTGAGGCCCATAGTATTAAGTTCTGCCACTTCTTTTTCACTCATCTTGGTCCTGTGCCACTGTCATTCATTCACATTACTATTTTGAGCACACGTTTTCTTTTGGAATGCCTAAATAATGACAGTCGGAGAATTTTTATTGATATATTTCTATCTACGCCCTATCATATGAATTATTTTCTTATCGTGGTATTAATCAAATAATCTTTCAAGATAATTTACAGTATTATAGATAAAAATGTTATTTAAACAGTAGTAGGTACCTACGTAATTTACAAAGAATACTTTGATATCGATAGGAAAATAGATGGTATCATTTAATGATGAGTGATTTAATATTCTAAATACCAACCAGTATAATAAGAATTATACAGCATTTTCTTAATAATTATTGAAACAATATAATGACTCACAAAATTCTCTGAAAATATTACTAAGTGTCTGAAGAAAATGTTGTACTCTGCGTATAATTGAATATCTATGGAATTAACTTGTCCGTGGCACTGATCAGACGATCGACACATTAACAGTTTTGCTCGGTATACCCGAGAAGTAGCTCGTTATAAAAGTGGATAAATGTATGGAGAAAATCATTAACTAAAATGTCAACGAATGTTTCCTCATTACATCCGAGATCTCGCTATTTCTGTGATCGTAATAACCAAGTTCAATTGTATTATGTAAAACTTAAAGTGGTCATTTTTGTCAGATTTTACATTTTGTACATCACTGTCAGAAAGTATGTTCAATTTTACAGCTGCTATCTAATCTGATAAACTTTTTGTTATTATAATATTAATACTATTGACCATGGGTACCCACTTGAAGGAATTTAAATTATAATGGATTTAAGTTTTGTATCATATCCAGAATAGTACAAAACTTAAATCCATTAGAATTTTGATATTATCATCAAAATTAGGTTTATGATATAGTTTTTTTTTTTAAACTTATTAGTGTTTTTATGATACATATTATAGCATGAGCAGTAGCCAATCAATAGGTATGACCAAATTTTTATGATAAATTTTATTTAATGAAAATAATATTGACAGAACAGCATGGCTAAAAAAGGCACATAAACACAGATATCACAAATAGAATGGTTCATTGTCATTGCACTGGCCGTTAGTCATGCATCAGGGGCATGTCTTAAGATCCAAGGATAGTAATGCGACGTTCTTGTGAAGACATCGGGATAGCCGACGGCGCATGGCACTCCGAAGGAAGCAATTCCCACCAATGAGTTGTCCTTCACGAGTGGTCCTCCAGAATCACCCTGTGAAATTTTGAATATATTATAATCATTAAAATAATTTGTCATATCTTTTGATGGTACATATTTTTAAGCGAGCAGACTCGTCGATTCATGTGTTGTGAACAGTTGTTGGCCATTGACAACAAATGGCAATTACATCCAGCAATTTAGGTATCAATTCGGTTGTCTTAATGCTTGTATCGATTAGTCCATAGCATACATTGTATTGCTAGTATTAAAAATTACAAGTTCTTGGCCAGCTTGGTGGCAACACTTAATAAACTTCCTTCGTATTTTCTTACTTTAAATGTAATTGTGCCAGACCTAGGATTCAAACTCGAGATCTTAGACTTATTAAGCAGGTATGTTACAATTTGGCCATTGCAGGCGTTTGCTGACTGTATTTACTAATATGTTATGTTTGTTTCATATTATTGTTGTCTATTAAAATAATTAATATAGTCATTAATAATTTTAAACATGTAAAGTGTAACGTATCATCTGATTTACTTGATATAAAAGAATCGATTTTATTAACAGAAATTCTTACATGGCAGGATCCTTGTCCGACAGCGTTGAAAGTGCATATCTGCGAGTAGTATAGTGGTCTAATATTTCTATAAGCATATTTACATGTAGCCATGTCTAATACTCGCAGGTCTATTGTCTGTAGATATGTTATTGAACTGCCTGGGTTCTGAAAAAAATTTAAGATTTATGTATTACCATCATGACTAAATTTAATACACATTACAAATAAAAACTTGTATATTATGTAGTTTATTATAAATTTTCTTGTAGGTAGGTACATAAAGTTTTATTTGTTTTAAAAATAATATTTATCTATTTACATTGTACCTATCGTTATATCAAAAAAGTTACCATCTAATGATTACTAAAGAATATAAACTAATATTATTATGGTTGGGAATTATTTTTTAACAGTCTGCAGTTTACTCATTTTTTCATTTATTTCGCAGTTTGGTATTAATATAATAGTTTAATAAGATTTCAATAGATGGCAGTAAGCACAGATAAAAAACTTTATAATAATGTCAAAATTCTAACTACAAATAAAAAATGGTTCAGTTTATTATTTCAAATACCTATTACCTATAATGTATTTTATGGATGAGTTTTTTATTGTATAATTTTAGTGTATATTAACAAATCAGTGTAGAATAGTATAGAATGTTGTCATTACGTTGAATCAAACTAACGGTGAAAGCCATGTATAGATCAAAATGGAATGATAATTGAGAAGGCAACGTTGCATTCTACAATCAAAATTGTGGCCATTTTTTTAAATTTCAATTGCCCGATACCTTAAATATATTAAAATTTATGGGAAAAGTATGAAACCTTCATAATATAAATTGAATAGTTCATAATATAGTTTTTAGGTTAATAGTTTAATTGATATAGTTTAAACAATTTAATGGCTGCATTATCAGTGGTTATGCATACAGTGTTTTCATCATTTTGCTCCTATATTTTTTTATTGACAAAATCAAAATTTAAAATATTTCTTAAGGTACCTACGCCTCTGCCATCATAATATTGATCTCAACCAATGTCAACCCAGTGTCGAAACAATAACATGTATTTAAGTTAGTCTTTACTGTATTTTATTTGATTTCTGGTTTAAAATACGTTGGTTATCATAATATGACAGCTGTCAGATTTATTTCACTTTTTGCCACTAGTTACGCTAACTGTGAGCTCTCACTCTCATTTACAAAAATAACGGCTGATCAGTGTTTACTAATTACATAAACATCAGCGTCTTGTCAGTTTCTTAGATTGTACATATTAGCACATGTACATAGATGACGTAGATATTATAATGAAGAATATTAATAAGTAATGTCTTTTCTTACTGTTTGAGCCCCAAAGCCAGTAAATGTCAAATTGTCATTGCCTGTTATGAACTTGACCAATAGGGGCACCGGTTGGACCAGTCTTGTCATAACAATCGGGAGGACAGTTAGCAAAACTGCAATGTCGTTCACTTTGGTTGTCTGGTTGTGCTCCTCGTGTGGAATGATTTTTGATATATTGTACCTGTGTCCGTTGTCTGAAGTTAGATTATTTACACCGAGCACTACGTGTATGAATTCAGGTTTAGCTCTGAAACAAATTTTAAATAATTAAAACAGAATAATCAGTAGCAAAGCTACAACCTTTACATCGCTGTTATATTTAGAATATATTACGATAATTCAATAATACATCATACGGCTCTCACATCAAAACTCGTCTCTCCTAAAACGTGTTGAATACGTCAATGTGACGTATTCGTTATTCAATACAAACAACAAAATACAAGTTGGCAAATGGAGCTCCGCAGATTGGTCGAATGCGATTGGTTCGTTTGAAAAAAACATCTGGCTGTTGCAATCGACAAGTTGCATCCTTCTCGGGCTCTGAGTCGATGAGTCGAAGTCACATACAAACACCTACGAATTGGTCATTCCTATACCGGCTCGCCGATCACCACATTCAAATATCTATACGTTTCGAAGGCTACGAGTAACTGTCACTAGGTAGATGCGCAGTCTTCACAAGCAACACTGGATCTCAGTTCTCGGAAGGTTTGTTCGGTACACAAGACGAGTTTTGATCTGAGAGCTGGCTAAGGGTAATTATAATTGGGATAGGACGCTATAACTTACTGTAACCTATTGTAACCTTAGGCAACATACACAATCAATCAAAAAATATCTAGGTGAGGAAGAACCCACTGACAAATAATTGAGTCTGAAATACCAGATCAAACAGGGTAATAAAGAACATACATATAAACATGAGAGAGGGAAAGACAGAATGTTGACAGCTGGTATTGCCATCTGATAATATTATTTTATAGTATAACAAATAATTATGTACATTTTTTATAATAAATTAAAATAGCGACATCTTTTGGCATTAGAAAATAATAAGAAAAATAATAATATGGCTTGTAATTTTGGAGAAATTTTAACTATTTAATAAGAAATGTCCACTACAAGATTATCATAAAACAACTTGGATTGCTTTTCTCATCAACATTAGCTTTAAGATAGGTCTTGCCACAATGTCAAACAAAGATGGTAAGACATAATCGTAAACTACACAAGGAATATAATTTTTGTTGTTTAATTTCATCATTCAAAATCATACAGACTATTGTTTAATTACATAATATAATGACTTAATTGTATTTTTTTAATTTTAGAACTTAGGATGTGGTCATCTGAACATATTTCTACATTTATATTTATAAAGTGATAAACAGCAGTAACTCAAAGAAAAATGTTAAAATATCTTTTAAGATAAACAAACGTAAGTCTGCACAAATATTTGAATGAATGGGCAACAGAAACTAGGATCTGGAATTTCTTGACAAGGGTGTGAGTGGTAAATAATAATAATCGATACACACATAAAAATCTGTGGCTTGTTAACATTTCTTGAAACAGTACATTGTAACTAGAGTCTGTCTTCTATAAGCTGGCGTGCCAGTTTCCCCCCCCCCCCGGTGCATCCATCTCGTTCCCTCCCATTGAAAACTTGCGACAGTTGAACGCAATGATACAATGCTTTCCGTGTGACGTGTACGCCAGCTTATAGAATACAGACTCTATACAGGTCATATGGCGATAGTTGGCTGACTGAAATCAGGTACCTAGCTGAGAAAAAAGTTTACATGAGCCGTCTTTTGGTGACATCGTACGTTTTTAGTCAGGCAGTTCAAACTTTAAATATTTTTTTATATCTTTACTCTATACTTCTTATAATGTTATTGTTAAAGCATACCCTACGAAGCAATGAGCGGCTGATAGAATGGCTGTTCTGGATATGACGGCCCCACCGCACACATGAACGCCATAAATGTTCTGCAGAGAAGCGTGATATGGTGCAGAACGAACCGGTGCTGGTGATCCACCAACTATTCGGAGCTGTCCATCTAATAAAAGTAAACATTTAAAAATTGAATTAATGATTAATGTTAACAATTTCTTTTGAACATACATAATTTAGAAAACACTTTTCCTGCAGGAATCAAACCTGCATCTCTCGGGTTTCGTGCCCATGCACATAGACCACTATGATAAAGGCGTCATTGCGACAAATTTTAACTAATGGCTCTTAGTACTAAAGATCTACCATCGTAAGTTGGCAGCCAGTCGAATTTGAAACTAAAATTGTCTATCGAGGATAAATTTGTTACAAATGCCATTTAATTTTACAACATGTTTCTCGAATTATGGATTGCATAATATTTGTACAGAAATCTACTACCAATAAAAAATTATAAATTACCATTTTTTTGTTAGTTATGGTAATATTCTCAATGTCATACTAGCGCCCTCGCTGAAATGCCAATTTATGATGGTAGATCTATATCTGAAGCGCTTTCCAAATTGAGTTAGGTACTATTGGCGATCGGCTTTTGCGTTTTAAATCAAAGTTGGTATTACATTAATTATTCACCGACGTCATGGATCAGTCCAAGATTTTTTGTTGTAACTTACTTGAACTTGCTAATAATTTTTAATTAACAATTTTTTTATTCAACAAATAATTCACAAGATTTAAGAATGTAACATTCTAATGATTGAAAAAATTAAAATAATTTTCATTATAATGGGCTATTTTCTTTCATTTTTTGTCATATAGGTAGGTACTGTAATAGTAGTTTTGCTAATTTATTTTCATTTTAACAAACAAACGATATTTATTTTATGACAGCAGTACAATTTGGAGCCATGCAAGGGTTTCTCTTGCCTCAGAATAATAATAATATGTATAATAATTTATTATAATTAGGATATTATAATGATATGATATTTTCTTTAATGTAAATAGACAATTAAAAAAAACTTTATTACAGTTTGATAGCTGCATTTTCATAATTAATTTTAACACATAGACATACCTGCGAAATTCAGAACTGCACAACCGAAAATTAAAATCACGAAACTAACATCACTTTTACGCATATTTATTTTGTTAATTATAAATTTTACGACAGTTTTTTAATAATTAGGTATTATATTTTCGAAGCTGATTTTATTATATTATTTTAAACATATAAGACCTTTTTCAATCGATAACAATGACAATATTATTTTATTGCAAATTATTATTATCAATATACATGCCTATAATTATTGGTACCAGTGAAGTAGAAAAATAATATTCACAACGTAATACTACGTACTATTTTAAAACTATAGTTTTTCTTTTTTCTGTAACACACAACCTGTTTGCTCGTAATCGAAAAAAAACGTCAGTAGGTATATATAAATTTGCATAAATATCTTTGTATTATGGCATTTATGTGGATAGTAAAACACAAAAAAACGTCTTAAAATTAAAAGAACAGAATATTATTGTTTTGACACTTAAGTAATATTGGTACTTTTCTGTGACTTCGTACTGTGTACTTCGGTGCATTGTTTCGTTGTCAATTAATATTCACGAAATATCAAAAGTTTGTATTAACATATTGAAAAAATAAAAGCGGTAGTCGTAAGTATATTTTGTATACTTACTAACATTATCGTAATTATATTGAGATAGTCACATACTTAGGTATCTATTTTAAAATTAGAACGCCGAGATCAGAGATGTTAAAGAAACCAATATTTTATACAGATGGACCCCTAAACATGTTATAACAATGAAGCCAAAAAGGACCTCTAAGACCTCGAAGACACTCATTTTCATACAAATTCATTCATACGGGATTATCTTGATGTCCGATCTTAAGGAGATCATATGGGCCTCCACAGAGTGGAGGTTTTACAATAGAACCTCGATATACCTAACGGACAAAATATCCGGTCAATAATGTGCATTATTAAAAACATCCTGTTAGTGTTATAACTACATGTTAAAATCCAAGTATTACAATTTTATATGCATGAAAATCACGACATACCTTTCACACTCGTATGCGAGTCTTAATGCCGTCGTACTTATAGTAATGACGCTTGCAACGGTGGCCGCTAATTCACACAGCTGCACAGCAGTTTAATTTGTTTACTCAAAATGTATAAATGCATTTATTACTGCATTCAATGAGTTTAGCAGATATTTACAATAATTATTAGTTAGTTGTTATTTGATAGTAGAAAACTTTTCAGTTAATTAAAGTTTTCATACTTACCTCATCATTGTTCAAAATCACATAATATTTTTAATCAATTTATAGAAACATCACTGGCTTTGTATTGTGCCGTTTATTTTTTTAATAAAAGATGCATTCAAAAAACCTACTTTTCTATAACGGACTTTTGGATATAACGGACAGCTCCTCATCCGCATTCGTCCGTTATATCGAGGTTCTATTGTATTAACAGATTTTTGTTTTTATGAGAAATGGATGTTAGCCCACTTGCTCAACAGGCCCGTACTCTGACAACAAACACAAATTGAAAAATAATATATGCATATTTTGGCCAGACCCAGGATTCGGACCTGGGACTCACGACCATGGGCGCCGCCAGGATTTTGTGTAAGGTGGTGCATGTCAGATAATTCATATTCTTATTCCCCAGATGTTGGATATTTCGCGTAGGCGTCGCAATTTATAATTTGCAGCCACCCCATAGTTCCCTGCATGACCCCTACATCCTAAAGCGGGTCCCCAGGCCAATATATATGACGGCCCCCCTACCTATCGCTAAGGTTAAGGGCGGTGTGCATTTCTACAGTAATGTTCCCCAAATGATTTCCACGAAATCTATTGTTAAGGGTATTCCGTGCAGTTTTAGCGATTTTTAAATATATCCTGTCGGTTTATAGAATTGTTGGCATATACCATCATATTATTATGAAGCACTAATATAAGTCATATTGCATAAATAGTTATTTTATAAGTAAGTAAACATATTAAAGATAAATAATTATAAAAAATTAAAAATTCTCTACGTGAATTATCATTTATTTATATTAATCATCATATCACATATTTTTAAATGTTATTAATCATTAAATAAAATAGCGCCGCAGACGATTTTTTTTACTATTAAAGCAAATTTGTGGTGTGTGTTTTTTTCACTTAACTGATTGATTCACCACGCCGGGCCCTCAGGCTAGAGCCCTGCCAGCCTCCCGTCTTGTGGGGGCCATGGTTCCCGGTCCCTTCGACATTCACTTACTTAGAAGCCATCCATGGACTAAAACCGCATGCGGCTTAGAACCGTATGCCATACTAAACTTATGAATTCTATTCATGAAACTATATTTTCATTAAGTTTGTATGTGTACGTGTATGGTATAAACGTATACAATCAGATGCTTATATTATTATACTTTGTGAAAATATATTTCCATGAACAGAAATCATAATTTTAGTATGGCACACGATTCTAAACCGCATGCGGTTTTATTCCATGAATGGCCTCTTAAACCTTACTACGAGTATAACGGTACCGCTTAAGCGGATAGTAATTATTCATACCTAAACTACAAGGGTTGTCCAATATTTAAAGATCTATATTATATAAAAAAAAAAAAAACAAAAAAAAACATACGACGTGCTCACGACATTTAGCCACTCGGCTGTCATGAGCGTTATTACACATACAAAAATAGCATTTAAATCAAATTATAATGTCTGAAAAATGATCGTTGGATGAAAAATATTTCATATTTTTCTAACTACGCCATTATCTGAGATTATTCTCTTATCGCAGTATTAATCGTATTATCTTTAATGATAATTTATAGGTTTTCAAGATAAAAATAATAATTAAACGATAGTAGGTACCTAACTACGTACCTACTTGCAGATAAGTAATCAGATTATATCGTTTAAAATTTAAATAATATGATAAAAATATTATACTTAAATACCAAACAATAAAAAATAATTCTATGTGCAGTTTATTAATCGAAAAAACACATGATTCATGTGGAGCAAGAAACGATGGTAAAACCTTAGACTATAGATACATCTAGACGCCACCCATTGCATTGCTAAATGAAGCTGCGTGCCGTGCGTTTTGTTTGTGGGCGGGCGAACGCATTCGTACACAAATGTTTTAGACCATAGACCATTTCGCTAGTGCTCGTCCAAAGTGCTCGCACTAGACGCTCAGAATTAAAATATAATTTTCTATTTTTTTACGTTATGTAGTATTTTTAAGCGCTCAAAATGCAACCATTAGGTAAAGATATCCATAATTAAAGTTATTTTAATGAAACACTAGGTCACTAGTATTAAAATATATAATAATATACAAATAAATTATCACAAACATGACCAACTTACATATGAAATGTAATACCATCTTCTTGCTTATCAGTACGGTTACCACATTTTAATACAACACACATCTTTTCTACTTAATTAACTAAAAATATTTACCACTGACTTTGTGTTTAACACAAAAAATATCAATTTTAGCAACACGCGCTCTCAGGTTATCGACGCTTAGCTATGCAACAAACTAAGATTTGGTGGCGACACCACAGCAAATCATCTCACACATCTGTAAACCTTTTATCTTACTCTAACTCGTATCGCAGTGATTATAAGGATGCCGAATACTTTCTGACTCGCACTTATGCATCGTTTTTGTTTAGGCCTTGGGTAAAACCTTAGACTATAGATACATCTTCATAAAATTTAATGGTAAACTTCGGTAAAACAATCCCGGTCCATTGTTTCATAATATAAATTCATAGTTTTTATTTTAATAATATGTGCATTTTTTGATTAGAAAATAATGGACCTTCAAATTATAATAATATAATTATGTAAAACTGTCATAGTATTATTATCAAGGCAAATACGGAACGCAAAATATTGCAATTTCTTCAATATTATGAATCGTTAACAAACTCTATTGAATATTTATATTTACCGAATATATTTGACTATAATCTGTGAAGTATGATTAAAATTGAAGATTATAATATTATGATGCATGGCTTGACAAAATTATTATTTTAAAAGGTGCTATAACCACTGACAACTGCAGGGCTATTCCAAATAGCTACAAAATAACACCGATACCACTCGAAGCATTTCCATAAACAAGGCGGTTATCTACAATAATTGTTACCACATATGGCACTGCGTCTAAATTGATTACAAATGTATCCGATTATAATCAAGTAAGACGTGTTAACTGTGTTAGTACTCAACGTCATTTGACATCTCGCATTTTTTGTTACTTTAATAATATGCGGCGCTTGTTATTTTCATATAGAAATTAGTTACGATTAAAAACCAATAATTATATTAAATTTAACATACAGGTGTCTTACTTTTCTCAAAAAGATTTTTTCTATTTGTTATAATATATTTTAGGCGCTAAAAATGTTGGGCTTTGTCTTGCGTACTTCCCGTGTCTTTTCGGATGGTACGGTACTAAAAATTCTCTATAACTCCTTAGTTAGAAGCAGACTTGAGAGTGGGTCTATCGTTTGGGCCCCGCATCAGTTGAAGTACGGCCTTATGGTAGAAAGAGTCTAAAATAAATTGTTGAGACTCCATTACTTTCGGCTGTATGGATATTATCCGTGGCTATATCCGACTGATTTTCTCTTAGGTATGCTTACATACTGTAGCTTAAAATTTAGAAGGGATATTTATTTAGCTACATATTTTTTCAGACCTATACGCGGTGTAAATGTGACCTCTGGTGGTGTTGGCTTGTGTGTCTCTGATAATTACCTTAGGAATCGAGGGCATCCGTTGTTTGTTCTCCCAAGGTGCAGAACTAACCTGCCATTAGTGATGCCAATTGGGAGGACAATAACCATGTTTAATGAAATCGCTTCGGATATTGTTATACTTATTCCACTTACGTGAGGGTGAATTTAGGTGGATGTTGTTTTATAAGTTTTTAAGATAGGGTCTATCGATATTTCCCCCTGTGTGCTTCCATCTACTTTTATTTTTGTTGCTTTATTTTATTTCTTTTCTTATTTTATTACTTATTGTATTATTAAGTTACATCTCTCTGTACTTTTATCTTAAAAATTGTTAACACTTATTTTATATCATGTCGTGAACGTTTTGAATGTGTAATTTGTTATGTTCATTATATGTAAAATAATTTAATTTGATTTGATTTGATTCTCAGAAGTTTTTTCAAAATTATGTATGTCCAATAATTATTAGAATGTTACATTCTTAAATCTTTTGAATTATGCGTTGAATAAAAAAATAGTTAATTAAAAATTATTAGCAAGTTGAAGTAAGTTACAAAGAAAAAATCTTGGAGTGATCCGTGACGTCGGTTAGTAATTAAAGTAATACCAACTTTGATTTAAAATACAAAAGCCGATCGCCAAATAGTAGCTCAATTTGGGAAGCACTTCAGTGAGAATTAAAAGGCCAATAGTTAAAATTTGTCGCCCTTTAGCATGTGCGTGGGCGCGATACCCGTGAGATGCAGGTTCGTTTCCTGCAAATTGCTTTTTGCAAAAATATTTTTTCTATTGGTTATAGTATATTTTCTCTTTGTTTTTAAAATTATGTAATATGTTCAATAATAATAATAGAATCATAGATTCTTAAATTCTATGAATTATTCGTTGAATAAAATTATAGTTAAGTAATTAAAAATTATATTTAAGTTAAGAAACTATTCATAGGTATTGCAAAAATTCACGAAAATATTTAATAATTTTTAAGAATGGCATTTTCGCCACTACCAGGGTGGTCCCAAAAGTACCCGACCTAACAAAGAAAACACAAAAAAATTGTGATTTTTTTTATTTCTCTACGTAGTCTCCTTTTAGGTCGATACACTTTTTCCAGCGATGTTCAATAGCTTTGATACCCTGTTTATAGTGAGAATCGTCGAGCTCCTCAAAATAACCATCAACCTCCGACTCCACCTCTTCATTGTTGGCAAATTTTTTACCACCGAGCCATTTTTTCAAGTTTGGAAACAGAAAATAATCCGAGGGGGCTAAATCTGGCGAATAGGCTGCGTGAGGAAGCAACTCATTGATTTTGGCCATCGCGATAACGGATGAGTGAACTGATGAATTGTCCTGATGAAACGAAACTTTATTTTTCGCCAAATGCGGTTGTTTTTTCTTGATTTCATCACTCAAATGCTGCAATAAGTTTGCATAATACACGCCGTTAATTGATTTTTATTTTTGAAGATAATCAATAAAAATTACCCCACGCGCATCCCAAAAAATTGACGCCATGACCTTGCCTGCAGATGAAACTGTCTTCGCCTTCTTTGGAGCCGATTCTCCCCTTTCAGTCGATTGTTTTGACTGTTCTTTCGTCTCAGATGTAAAATGATGGATCTATGTTTTATCCATGGTTATGAATAGATGCAAAAACTCTGCTTTATTGCTGTGAAACTTCGCCAAACACTCGATTGAAACATCCTCACGATGCTGTTTTTGTTCCATTGTGAGTAATCGCGGCACCCACCTTGCGCACAGCTTTCCCATGTCCATTTTTTTCAGTAAATATGTGATGTACAGCACTTTTTGAAATGCCTATCATGTCTACTAGCTCGCGCAATTTCATTCAACGTTCATCTAATACCATTTTATGGATTTTCGTCACCATTTCTGGCATGGTCACCTCATTTGGTCGACCACTGTGATGTTCGTCTTGACAGCTCGCACAGCCTCGTTTAAACTCACCCACCCAATATCTTACTGTTGTAAACAAAAGAGCAGACACTCCCAAAGTAAAATCTAGCGCCGCTTTGATATTGGTTGGACTGAAACCTTTCAAATGAAAGTATTGTTTCACATAAATTTGACCAATTTTTTCCATGTTCACAAATTCACTGAGAGTGTTCACTGTTGATGGCTGACAAATAATTACTGAACAACGTAGCGTCGTCAAACTTTAAACTTAGGCTTTATAAGATTGGTCCTTTCTATCATGGTCACTATTTTTAAACAACAACTGCTATCTATACGTCAGGTCGGGTACTTCTGGGACTACCAGTACTATTCTATTTATAAAAAAAATGATTTTAAAACTTAATACAGCTAGTCGAAGAAAGATAATATTTATTAATATAGTTAAGGGTACTGTAAATCAGTAAGTACCTATTCAAACAATCTCACCTGTAATGATAAGTTATAGTGCTATCATGTTTGTTTTACTGCTGCAAAATTTTATTAAAAATAATGTTAGTCGCATGTCTGTAAGACATACGAGTACTACTACTGCGATTAAGCTTAAAAGCTTAGCGTGACCAGCTACTCGCGAAAGCTTTTTTACTTTGCCGTAATAAGAATATTAATCGCAAGAAGAGCTAATTAACCTTACCTGCATACTTACACCCAGCTAAATAGTGAAAGACTTCCACAAAGAAAGGTCAGTTTGCAGAGTGCACAATAGAGGCGAAGTCTTGGAAACGATTGAAGTCGTTTTTAACCTTTGAAATTTTAAAAGGATTATAGTTTATGTGCTAACGGAAACTTAGACACTTAATGAGGCAAAGCATTTATACATGAAAGAAAATGTTGATACCTGTACAGGTAGTTTATTACTGTTGTCTTTTTTAAATTAACTCATCAACATCTTAGTAATTACATTTTGTATTACTATTAATTTATTCTTTGATGTTATTATAATAAAACCAATTTATTATTTTTATAGTAAAGCTAATAATTGCGTTCTTCTTATTTTTGTACCATATCCGTTATTGGAAATCAGCGATGATTTTGGCTATTTTTCCCATCACCCCTGTTCTAAATAGAGATGAAGTCAGTGGCGTATTTAGTGGTGTAGAGGCCCGATACACTGACTGATTTTGAGGCCCCATAAGATACAAAATAAGAATCTTATTTATTTTTTTCAAATTAATCCATCCATTCAAATATTTTATTATTTTATTTTGTATAAATTATAAAATCATGGTTTCATTGAAACATTTAACCGAGTACAGTCGTGAGTCGCAGACACTCCGCGTCAAGTTGAATGTAGTTTGAGCCATTTCTATTCGGATAGCGAATTCTTTTTGCAAAGTTCAATCTTCCATCTTGTGTATTTGAACCCGGTATTTAAATCTATCATAGTTATAATGATAACAAGATAAAAATAACTTTTTATATAAGTACAACGTTTTTAAATTTTCTGTTGAATCATATAAACTTGACTTGACTAGCTTAAACGATCAAAAAAAATGTACTTGATAGAAATAATACTGAAATATCATTTTGACATTCATATTGATTTCCATAGTAACGCACGTATATATTAATAATTTAGTTGCTAGTACCATCCGCTTAGCAACCAATAATGGTGTCGAAATAATTTTTCATACAAAACAGAATTAACTGAAAATGAATTCAATTCTACTTAAAGATGGCTAAAAGTATTAAAAAAATGCATTGGCATCGTGTTCTAATATATTCTAAAAGTTTCAAATGTATAGCTAGTCGGGTAGTAAGTTAGTTAAAAATCGATTACAAGATTTGTACCGGACAAATAAGAATACGAACTAAGAAAAACGTTGTAAAAAGTTGTCGAAGCTATGAAATTTTATGTCCAGAAATATACATAAGGTGTGTAACAAATATTTTACTCGATCCCAAATAAATTACAGGTACCTTGCTATGTTAACTAACACGGAGGCATCGGTGATTAATAGGTGTTGATGCTTGGATCATTCGGTTACCTCGCTGGAGACAATCTAACTATTGTTAACGCTTGCCTAGTTAAATTACATAATCTACTTGAATATTATAAACTGCACGCTGTCTTGATTTTAAAAAAATCACTCTCCCCGCCATATTGACGTTTATCGAAATCACCGTCTTCCAGTCCTAAAATTGTAACATTGGGTAATTATTTATTTAGTAATATAGATTACACGATCTTTTAATCTATTGATTTGTTAAGAGCATACTTAAGTGAAACGGCAAATAATTTTCAACTATAGGTGCGACGGAATTTCAGACTCGCTGATAATCAGAGAGTGAAAGTCGAGCTGTGAACACGTCGATTTGTTTTGTGATGGTGACGGGGGAATTAACTCTTAAATCCTGTAAAGGTGACTAAAAAACGTTACCCATGTACTTGAAAAAGAAAAGATGTCAATGAATATATTATTATTATTACTAATAGAACAATAAACATAACATTAAATGGACGCATGTTGAATTTTTGTGACAAATTATGTTTTGTTCTGCACGCGTCGTTTGCACAATCTTCGCGTCGCGTAGTCACGATCATTTTAGACCGTGCCCCAGCTGAAGTGTAGCCTTAAACAAACGATAATTAACTATATTATATGTTTGGTTTGGCATTGGTGAATGTAAAATTAATATTAATATTTTATCGGAATAGTTAACGAATTAATTGATTGAATTCACCTGCATACTAAACTTTTCATTAAAATTTCTAATTTATCGTAAACCACTCAGCATCAAAATTATGCCATAATACATTCGAAAGAGGTTTAAAATCAGTTTACAGCATCGTTCGAGCGAGATATTACAAATCCTTACCAATTCCACTCCCTTCCAAGCCCCATATAATCTGTTTAACGAAATCGTGTTCATCCATCGGGTTGGTAACGTAATATATATATACAATCTAAGTACCTACATAATATATATAAGTAGGTATATAAAATCTAGGTTCAAATATATAAAATAAAATTGAAAGTTGTGGCTTCTCCTGTCACGGTCTTCTCCTAACTCAATTTTATGCCTGCGTAAATTCAATTTCCATTCAAGAAAATAAATGCTTCCAAGTATATACCCTCAATATTGGTTTTTGTAACCATACAGTCTCATCATGTAACATAGAGCGTTACAGGTTCAGTTTTACGTTTTCCACTATGTCAAGTTTATGTTGTAGGTACCTTCTCGTAATATTAAACCGAGAGTTTTGAATAGTATTATAATACAATTTGCATTCTTTTATTATTAGTCATTATTATTTAGGTACTACTCAAAGTTAACACCTCCACTAACTGGGACCACTTCGTTACCTTAAAATGTTGTCTATCAGTACGGTTAGGGGTTACCAAACTTTTGTTGCGGAATAGTCAAATATAAGCATTAAAATGATTGAGATGTTTTAATAAACTATTTCTTTTAGTCAAACGAATAGCAAAGATTTAAGAATGTTATATTCTCAAATCTCAAAATTTAGTTGTGTATACCTTTAGACTTATCTCAGTGAGATATACACGATATGGTAGGTTTATATCTTATAATTTGAAAGAAATAAGCTATATAAATAATTATTATTGTGATTTTTTCATTGTTTGAATATTTTTAAAAGTTCCTAAACAATTTAGAAAATATAGAAAAACGGACATATCGTATTTTGCCATCTTACTACATCAATATTGCTGATGTTAATTAATATATAATACCAATTTTATTTTTGACTAATTTATTTAATTAAATGGATAAATAAAAAAATATTTTATATTTCAAATATATATTTCTATGAGGTTTATTCTGTAAATGGTTTTGAATATAATGCAAATGACATAATGTTTATGATGATTTAATGACGCAATGTTTACCAACATTATCAATGGTGTGATGTAATATCAAGAGGGCTTTAGTTTATTTTTTTTCCATTGTTCCTATCAAAATTCGTCACTCTTCAATTTTATAAGCCCAGGCATAGGTCATAGACAACTACATATTTTTTTTTGAATTATTAATAACCATGTCCCTGCTTTTTCGTACCAGCGGGTCTATTCTATACACAAGCCTGTTTTTGATCCGCTACGGCAGCTAAATAGAATCCGCTACGGCTATTGTAATTTTTACAATAAGTGTTAATAATTCGATACTTTCCTACCCTATTTAGCTGCCGTAGCGGACCGAAAACAGCCTTGTATATAGAATAAACCCACAGGTGGTTGTTAGTAATTTTGAATAATCACAAACACCCAGGCTTTGAGAAAAACACATAAATGTTGTGTCCTCACCGGGAATCGAACCCAGAACTCTCGGGTGGAAGACAAGTGCCTTACGCACTGCACCACGAGAGCCGCCTAGACAACTGCATATTAATAACCAATGAGTAAACCTGTATATTTTCCTTGATATACCCCACTAAATTACTTTAGCGATTCATCATCGTCTACACGATAGAAGTGACATAACCAAAATCCCAATCCAAGACTAATTGAGCGTCTTCTCAAAAAAATGTTCGCATATCTAATTAGTTATCAGTTGAGTAGAGTTGACATCCAGGTAAGGTACGTGGTGTAGGTGAGCACCAATTTTACATGTTATTTTATAATTCACGAGATTAAGAACACAACATAGATTCATCAATACTAGTAAAACCATAATACTTCAAGTGTATTTTCTTATAAACACCAAGTAAAGTATCTCTAAGAGGCTGAGAATTGATGCTCCGAAAAAAATGCCGGCTGTTCCACCTATAAACACTGGAAAGAAAAATATTCATTATATAATGTTTTATATTACAGATTAAAGTTATTTTTTTAATTTTCTTTTATTTAATATTTTTTTATGTTTTTTATTTTAAATAAATATAGGTATATTTATTTAAAATTTCACATCTCAATATTTTACATAAGTATTTGATTCTTTTCAGGTCAAATATGATTACTTTCATAATAATTAATGCTTGTGGTAATATTTTTTAGTTTTCAAGAATAATTTTCTCTCAAAAAGTTGGCTAGTTATCATTATTATTTTATATAATCAATTTTATTGGATATTAACTAATATAAACAAATAGGTATACGTGGAATAGGTATAAAATCAATTAAATTAGTATTAGATGCCTACCCAATCTAAAAGTATCTAATTCTTAAAAACTTAGTAGTAAAATCTTTCATAAAAACTATATTAAATTTCATAAATTTGTTTTCATAACAAACAATAATTAAGGCCTGTTCGGACTGTTCCAGTGATTTAGTAGAGTAGCGAGTGATTTTGTAAAAAACCGTGTCTGAACAGACAAATTTAGTCGAGTAGTTTAGTAAAGTAGCCAGTCCAGTCGATCCATTTTATTTTATTATTTCGGCCGAGTAGCGACCCCCACCACACCTCACTAAATACTAAACAAGCCACGAAACAAGTCTGAACAGGCGAGTTCATTGGTCGCAGACTGCCGCAGAGATGGCACAACGTTGGAGTGAAGATACTACTCGAAATAATATAACTCACAGTTATTATACTTCAATGTGACAAACCGTTGCGAACTTGTGTTGATAGATCCGTAGATAAATGGCAATATTTTACAGAAAGCTTGTTGTTCTTGAAGATAAGTAAAGAGGTACACATTATCTTATATGTTATATTCATTTATTATTCCGTTTATTCTGTATTCTGAATTATTTTTGAAGTTACAAGTTTATATGACAGACGGCAGCACTCTCGTGTCGCGCGAATGGTGTCCGTTTTGAAATATCCGTCGTTCTCGTCGCTTTGTTCATTTTGACATGTCACTCACTAATGCACTGTGTTCGGACACTTTTCTGTTATTAATTCACTAAATCACTCGCCACTCTACTAAATCACTGGAACAGTCCGAAGAGGCCTTTAGTCTGCTAAAGTATTTTACTGACCTACATAAATAAACCAGACCTTCTATCTTAATAACTCTAAACATAGGCAATTAAATAAACCTTAAAATAATAACTTTAAAATGGGTTATTGCATTAATATTATTTGACAGGGTTGATGTGTTTCCATTCTTGCGATAATAATAATTATTGCGTTTGATTTTTTTTCTATTTTAAATGATCTCATACCTACGTGATCAAGCGAACTTCTTACGACCAATCGTTTTACTCTGGTAGATGGTATTAACTCCAAACTGATCGAAATCAACGTTCCTCGGTCTAATAGTTCATCTGTTAATTCTCCAGTATTTGGCCTGAATAAAAAAAGGTTCTTTTATCAAAGTTTTGTTGTTTAAAAATAGGATATGTATTAGATAAATGAAGGGTTGAAAGTCTATAAGGGTCTAAGTCCCAAAAAATCTATGCTAAGTTTTTTACTCCAATGATATTCTGAAGGGTCTAATTTCCTAACTCTACCATTTTGTCACACAAATACATTGGAATATGGACGGGGTCTATGTGCCCCTACACACCCTCTACATAGAACGTTTCAATAATGTCAATGTTTAAATATTTTATTATTCCTTCGTTTATTTTATCGTCAGAATATTATGTAAACTTATCATATTATACTGATGTTCTTCCTTAACTTTGTAAACATAAAAATGTAAGTTTTCATACATATATGTATGGTTTTTTTTATATCTCAGTTTCATATTAGACTTTCAACCCTTCAAATCTCTTTGTAAACTTACCTATTTTTTACAAATATGACATCATAATTTGGTTCAACACACGATGGCAAACAGTCGCAATCTTCATCCAAGTCGTCACTCGCTTCTGATGATAAAAATATAAATTTAACAATAATTTTATTTTGGATATGACAATAAAGGGAATAATTATTATATTATTATTACTCCTGTAAAGAATACGTAGTCTAAATAATGTAGTTGTTATCTTTTAGTGTGGTGGTTTTAACCACGATGGCAACGCGGCTAAGGCGTCGGCCTATAGCGCCGTGGGTCCAAGGTTCGAATCCTGGGTGTGACAAGTACACATATTGTTTTTCAATTTGTGTATGAATCAGAGTATGGACCTAGGTTGAGGAAGTGGCTGACATCTATTTCTCGTAAAAACAAAATCTGTTAATACATTATGTTATGATCCTATTAGGATCGGACATGGTCGGAACAGTGGAATAAAAAAATATTGGATTTATCATCAACAATAGCCGGTGTCGATCCACTGCTGGTAAGGCCTCCTCTAGCTCCCTCCCAACTTTTCGGTCCTTAGTTCATCAATGCCACGTACATCCACCATACTTCATGAGTTCGTCCATCCAGCGGGTTTAGGACATCCCGGTGAACGTTTAGTACCCATTGGGTACCACTGTATGGAATATTTGACATGTCGAGCTCATTATCATTTCATCTGCTTAGCGACCTCTATCGCATCGCGTACTCTTGGGTGTTTCTTTATACATTAGTTATTTTGTGATCTTTCCGCGTTATGCCAAACATGCACCTTTTCATGCTATGTTGCACTATTTTACATCTTTATTCAGCTTTCCTCTTATACAATACTCCACGAGACCATTTATGGGGGCGGTCCGGAAACTTATTTCGATGTTTACTAAATTTTATCTGGCTCGGATTATATTATTCTATACTAACAATTGAAATTAAAGCAAAAATAATAAGCAAACCTCATATAAACAAACGATTACTGATACATCAAATATTAAACTACGTATTTGCGAAATAAATGGTTTAACAAAGTAAAACATTTTACCGTAAATTTAGCAACGATGAAGCCAAGACTAATTAAGTTTATACTTTATTAAAAATATGATTTTTTTATTATTTAATAAACTGATTACTAAACTTGATATTTATAGTGACAATAAAATATATATAATATTATATTTAGAAAATACCGCAAAGCCAAACTAAGTAAAATTTTGTTAAAATCGAAATAAGGACCTTCACCGCCTTCCGTTGAATAAGGAGGTTAAGGCCTACATTTAACCCACATTTCAGCTCCCTACCTCCGAGGACCACCACGTGTACAAACTTTACTAGAGTAATGTACCTGAAATTATTACCTGCAAGCTTTGTCAAACAGGTGAGTCCCTGAATATCGCAGCATGGCTCATTTTCTGCAACAAAGTTTAAGTGTCGTAACTTCATGCAATGATAATTAGTTATATTCATCAACATCATTTGTTTACTGTTGATTGTCACGGATATCTGTCAAACTTTGTGAATTTTGGGACAGTTCTTTGTCTTTTATGTTCACATGAAATAAGTAGCCAGGCGGTCGAATTTGGAAAGTGAATCATTATGATAAAAATGAAGATTGATGCTTCTAGTCGGTAAATAATCCTCGAAGACATACTAGTTGGTATACCTTGCACACATCGTGATTATTTCCTGATGAGCTTTTTCTGAACAAAACTACTTTGCGCATATTATATTCAATTAAAGCTTGAGTAAAATAGGTATTGGCGAGTTCGACATGATGCAGCTAGAAAAATGAAAATGAATTGATTTAAAAAAACAATGTTGACTACTTTTTACCAGAACAGATGAGGTAACATTAATTGGTAACATGTAAATTATACGTATGAGGTTTGTTGTAGCACAGTTCACCGCAAACAGTTGTATCAATAAAGATGGCCGTATAGCATTGAGATACAAAAAATGACGAATTCTTTCTGGAGAATTTCACCGTGAAGTAAGTTGTATACAATATACACAAAACCATTTAGATGCGACGCTTGTTTGCAGACATTCATATTTTTTTTATTCAATAAGAACAATTATTTGGTATTGCTTGATAACAAAATATCTGATAATGCTGTCATTATTATCAGATATTTGATTGGTACGAATTATTACTTACGAGCACCAACTTGCTAACCTACTTTTGAATCATTTATAATTCTATATAAATATAGTATAAGTACATTATAATTGTTATAGTTGTAATTGACGTACCTACATATTATTTTCTTCTATTTTTCCCTTGTATTCCGGGGGTTATATTACGTGTTTTATAAGTATTTTATTTATACATGAATTTTATCTCGATGCTATACGGCCATCTGTTTCCGAAATAACAGTTCATGAAAAACTGTGATTTTCCGAACACGGTAGTAATTATCCAAAAAAAACTAACGTAGGAGAGTTTGTTAACTGTTTATCTCGTAATAAGGTGAAACTAAAAGATCATAAACATGATACTATTCGTATTTTTATGAATTATTGGACGATTGTTACGACCTACGTCCTAGACAAATTGCATACTCATCCTTGGAAGCATATGGTGCGTGCAGTTGCATTGGTTGAGCTGCCTCACAGCCCTGCAGTGCACTATACACGTGGAGTAACTGTATCTTGGATATAGCAGACCTTCACTTGGGATCTCGTGGGGGAATAGACATCCTCTCATACGCGTGTTCATGTGTTCCACTGATTGCTCGTTGGTTATATCTTCTACCTAAAAACGGAACTATTTTATCTATTTACGAAGTATATAACTTAAGATATTCTGAAAAATTGATACAACATAATATATATGATAATAATATTAATTATTATATCCATTTAAGGCAGTAGTTCATAGTTTTTCATGTCATTTTTTTAAGCTCACCACGTGAATGACATATGCGAAATAGCTTTCAAACATATCGTAGTAAATGACTGAACTATGTTTTATGGGAAGCTTAGGGGTTCAGTGATACGGCCGCCGTACACAAACTTAAGGTTGTGAACTTATATGTCAGTTATTAGTGTGTGGAGACGTGTTTCACATGGTCAAGACATATGCTCAAAATATACGCTTGAAGGAGCAACACTCTGCACCTTCATCGTATATTCGCTGCAGGTCTCACAAGGGAGGAAGTTCGGGACGTTGTGATTAGGGATTGCAATATCGGTATTCTGAAAACCGGTATCCCGCTATTCATCGATAATGAAATATCGGTTTTACAAATCTAAAACTTTTTTTCGACCTTGTTCAATCCTAATTAGATCATATGGGCCTCTACAGAGTGGAGATTTCGTTTTTACGAGAAATGGATGTCAGCCACTTGCTCAAGCTATTAGGTCCATACTCTGACTCATACACCAATTGAAAAATAATATGTGTACTTGCCAGACTCAGAATTTGAACCTGGGATCCACGATGCTAAGAATCAGACAAATTGAAAATATATTATCTCAAATGACTGAATGACCAGATAAAAGTGAAAAAATAACTAAAAATCTACTACATATCTATGAAGCTTTTCACATATCTGTGAAAAAACTATTGATTTTGGTTTTGGGTTGAATATTTGTATTTTAGGAAAGGAACGATCTCAAGTTTGGTTTAGGAGAAAAATCGGATGCCATGAAAGAACTGTCTTAATATAATTTAAAAAAAATACCGGTATTGATACCACTATTAAATAAGTAATAATAACTATAAAATAAGAACCGGTATTGCTATTTTAATTCGGTATTGCAATTTCTAGTGGTGATGGAAATGTCACGACTTTATGGCTGCCATATACTCCAATTCTGTCGGGTGATTGGCCATAGTATTAGAAATTTTATTTATTTTTGAAGTATCATCATCATTTATGGCACTACAACCCTTGGTGGGTCTTGGCCTCCTTCAAAAACTTCCTCCATCTTGGACGATCCAGCGCCGACATTCTCCAATTGCTTTGACCGAGCATTTTTAAATCTCCCGTGGCACAGTCCAGCCATCACAGTTTCGGCCGTCTAGGTCTTCTCTTGCAATCAGGGGTTGCGTACATAGCTCGCCTCGCCGGTATATCCTCCGGCATTTTATGCAAGTAGCCGATCCAGCGTAATCTTTGCATTTGCATAAGCTACGTGATCTTTTTAAATATAATAATTTCAAATAATCTAAATTATTGATAACCTACTTGAAATCTCAATTCAAATTCAGAGGCAAATGGGAGATCGCCTTCTTTACTGTTGATTACCGGCTTATCAAAATTACTAAATATGATATCATCTGGAGAATGAACATCTATCTGAAATTTAAAACAATACAAATGAGATTATATTATGAGAATGATTTATATTTAACTCAAGGTGAAAAATAAACCAAACGATGAATCATTATTTACGAAAAATAAAGAGATTAAATACGATAATATAAATTTATTGTATGCCTAAATCTAATCCTATTTGTGTATTCTATATCTAGAATTAGGCGTATTAAAAATACATAATATTTACAATATAAGTAGATAGCTACCTAGTTTTAAATTACACAAATTATAGGTAAGGTATATTAACTTCTGTCTACAATTTACTATCGACTACTTACAAATGCATTTCATTTTAGTAAGGTGCGAAACCATGTTAGCTATACTCATTAAGTGTTCATTTTTGTTGGTTATACACATACCGAAATTATAGCACCTTTTTGACAGTTGAATTATAACCGTGTGATTACAAGTGAGATTTGTTTTCATTAATTGTATACTTATACTTACTGATGCATGAAATATAAGATATTTATTTAACATTTTATTTCTTAACGACATGAAATAGTTAATTTGTGAATCCAAATTAATATTTCGTTAACAATTTACGATGGCTAAGGTTTGAAAATTAAAACACCATATTTTTGATTATTATTCTGAATCTTTTTACTAGTGGGCATCCACCTCCTATACGAGGTCTTTATTACCCCTAGGCCGTCGTCGGTTTCCTCCTTCCGATGGTAATTCGCAGTAATGCAATATTTTAGGTATCTTCATTATCTCGTAAAATGAGCTTTCTACGAGTAATCTATTACTGAAAGCTTTAGGTCGATAAGATCATTAATACATTATATAATAGCATATCACCATATAACAGATTAATACATGTAATTCGGATAGGCTATACTCCAATACATTACATTTTGATGCAGAGTTTCGAATGTGTGAATGTCCTACAAAAATTAACTACACATTATAGAGGTGTAATAATGTGTGTTGTAACCTTCAAATACACCAATATTGAATGAGCGTCAGTGTATAAACTTCCTGACACGTGTTTAAGTTTATCCTGTATTCTTTCACACTCGAGATCGGTTGTCTGTTACTCTAGAACTCTATTTTTTCTGAATTCTCGGCATAGCACATATTTTTTATTTGTATCAAATTTTTTTTTTATAAATTACGTCCACTGCCCACTACAACAGTTTGCCGTTAAATATAACCCCGTCACAACCTAAACACACTTCCTCCAGAAATATGGAAGCCGGCCGGCGAGGGTTGTCAGTGAGGAGTATAGAGGGAAAACTCAATAAATCTTGTGGTTATGTCGGCGCATAGTTTAATTGAACAAAAAATTTACGATTTGTGACTGAATTTTGACGCCATTTCAAGTCGTCCATATACAGAAATGTGATAATATCAGAGTTGGCCCCCGTGGGCATACTAAATACGGTCTTAATAATAAACAGAAAATAACGCTATTGAATATAAACAATTATTTTGTCCCTTGAAATGTCCGATCCTAATAGGATCATATGGGCATCCACAGAGTAGAGGTTTGTATTGATATATTTTGTTTTTTACGAGAAATGGATGTCAGCCACTTGCTCAACCTATTAGGTCCATACCCTGACACCCACAAATTGAAAAACAATATGTGTATTTGCCAGACCCAGGATTCGAACCTGGGACCCACGGCAATATACTCCAACGCTTAAGCCGCGCGGCCACCGTGGGCATTGTTGAAAGGTTTAAGTTTGTTGAATTTGCTCTCAAACAAAATATATGAGTATATTTCGTACGCACGAGAATTTTTTTTCATTTTATTTCTTACCATAACGCTTTCCATGGACGTAAACTTTAGATATCCTGGGCCGGTGAGTTTATTAGACAGGTGCATTCGTTCGCCCCCAAACTGGGCAGAGTTGAACACGAAACACTCTCCGTACTCGGTGAAGATGGACATAAATCTCTCGCAACAGTCGAAGGTCTGCGAAACAGCGCATACATATTGCTATTAGACTACGAAAGATGCTCGAAAATTCCAGAGATACTTGTATACCTGTGATGTATTGAAAATAAAATATGTTCATAGACTTCGTAATAATTATTTATGGGTGTTCTGCTCATATTTCATGCATATATATTTTTTATTGAAATTTATCTGAATTTTATATACTTATTTCTTAAATTTAAAAAAATGTGGTGTTGAAAATTAAACGAGTATAAGCAACATTTCATTTAAAAAAAGTTACGAGCAATTCTCAGATGACCACATACTTATGCGTAAATTATTTAAATAGACAGTATTAAACAGTTTTGTATTAAAATTTGTTTTTTTCCTGGAAAAGTAAACTTAAAAAGTACTTACAACAAAAACTCATTAACAAAGTGTAGGAAAAAGTTGTATGCAATTGACAATTCAATATTGACTCAAAATTCGATATAGGTACATAATTTTGTCACTGGTGCATTGGTATTAGTTGACTCCTCAATTATTTCACATAACTTAATAGGGATAAGGGCCAGATTCGTCCTAGTTTTAGTACAATTTTGACTAATGTTTTGCCATGGAGATGATAGACAAAATTGGTTTAGATATATGATATCTTTCTCATGGGAAATATTATTATATTATGTATATTGGGTTTTACCTTAATTTATATACTTAATTTATTTTCACCAAAAATTATCAATTTACACCATCAAAATAATTCATGATACTATTCATGTTGTTAAAATGAATAAAACAATTGTTTTATGCTGAGGTATAACATTAATGTTAAGTATTTATAGCTAAGTGCTGAAAAAGCTCATAGCACAGGTGTGATATTTGATCGAATTAAAACTGCAATACAAAATGAATTTCAGTTATCCCAGTCGCACATTGAAAATCGTCTCGACTGGAATAATAGTCATAAATCAAAAACTGAGCGCAACATGTAACTATCTCATGTGCGTATAGGTAAGGCCCTGTGAGGACAGTGATGTCACACGGCAAGCTAAAATGAATGACGAAGTGCGACATTTCGGGATTATACCTGCGCTGCATGTCGGGTGAAAATGGGTGCATGCGACTTCAACTGTTTTTTTTTCAAACTAAAATGATGCAATCCACCAATGGGCGGAGATCCATTTGGCAACGTGTGTATTGTGAATAACGATGACGTCACATCGACGTATTTGACACGTTGCAGACGAGGCGAGCTTAGATGTGCAAGCCAACTTAATTTAACTATCATAATAATATGCTTCAGTAACTTTTTGGTTATCGCCATTTTCTTGTATTTTTCAAAGTCAAAACATAGTAACTTAACTTTAATAATATTTAAAATTTTATACGAGATCCATTTGAAAAAAGAGTTTTGTTGATTTCGACATAATTATATAATTTAGTGACTACCTAAACAAAAAGAATATCGATTTATAACACATAATTAGGACACTGAAAATGCCATGTTCCATAATCTAATCTTATAAATAACTAATTCTTGCCTAAATATTATTTATATCCTTTTGGATGTCTTGAGATTTTGTATTTACGTAATAAAACAAGCTGGCTACTTAAACCGTAATAATGTATAGAAAATAAAGTAATATTTTAACCTTATCTCTCCAAGAACACCTGACCACCGTCTCGTTACAGGGAGCTCGATATTTTTTCAGCAGCTGAAAAAAATCTGTGGGACATTTTAAGTTTTCGTCAC
Source organism: Rhyacophila brunnea (assembly GCF_057557595.1). Classification (NCBI taxonomy): domain Eukaryota; kingdom Metazoa; phylum Arthropoda; class Insecta; order Trichoptera; family Rhyacophilidae; genus Rhyacophila; species Rhyacophila brunnea. Next base: position 37,178,135 of record NW_028232837.1, on the reverse strand, counting down.
ACGATGAACAGCTTCTGCAATAATGTTGGGTATCGACGAATAATATTTCTTTATGGACCGATGTCAGTTCAGGCTCTATTTCATATCTGTAACAATTTTAAAAATAAGTATTAGAATCCTATAAAGGAAAGTTCTTTATAATTATGGTTAATAAATATTTTTAAATAATGTACTTATATCTATGTCTAATAATGTATGTATATATCTAGTGAGCTTGGAATCCGCATGGGTTTGGCAGGGGTGCATTCAGCCAACTTGGAGTCGCATTGAGGCCAATGCTGTTTTCTATGAGAACCAAATGTCGTTTGCTCAACGCGTGCGTAGAGTTGGGTTTCGGGAATTTCCCGACGGGAATTCTCGAGAAATTTTCGAGATTTTAAATCTTGAATCTCGAGAATTAAAATTTTTATATAACTAGGGTATATTATATCATATACATATTCTGTGGTTTTCCGATGACAATGAATAATCGATATAATATTATTTGTAAATAATAAAAAAATACTGTTGAAAGTATCTGGTAAATGGTAAAAAATATAAGGGCGATTAAAAAGATGGAAAATTGAATATTTATTTGAAAATAAGGATAATCCAGTTAGATTTAATTAGATAAAAATAATGCTTCCAGTAGGTATGTACTGATATTATTTAAATAATATGGTTTCATTAATACCTACATTTAAAAAAAGAATCTAATTAGAACATCATATAACCATATTCTGTTCGTATCTTAAATAAAATCTACTTATTTCTTAAAGTTGTACAAAGTGTTTCTGCTGATCGACGAATATTTTCTGCTAGGTATATTTTGTGAATCGGCTTTCGAACTAATATTAATAAAAACATACTAATTATATTAAACTTTTCAGTATATAAAAGCACTACATTAATACAAAATATATGTACTTAGGTCTCAAGATAAACATATTTAAACAAAAGGGAGCGCTGAAACATTCTAGAAAAAATAAGAGAATTACAACAGCAAATGATCCTAGAGAAAGAGAAAGGCAAAACAGTCAGAATAAAATATGATAAACTGATCATAGTAAAACTTAACATTAAAAGAATACTCCCTACATCATCTGAAAATAGCCCCCTTCCACAGAACGATAGAAACATTCAAGCCACCAAAAAGAACAAAACGCTTCAACCACAGATATCGTTTCGAAAATCAAATAGTCTGTCAGAAGGAGCCCCGAAACCGGGTATGCTGAACTTCTAAGTCAACAAAAATACCAACATTATAACAAACAACCAAGTCAACAAAGACAAGAACACATAGCAACCAACCCACCCCTCCCTCGAAGATGTCATACATGAAAATATTATAACAAGAAACGAAAACCATCTTCCAATACGGCTGGTCATCGAGGAAGATCAAACCATAACCCTCCAAAGAAAAATACAACCATGCTAATAAACCTTGCATCTATCCCACCAACTAAGCTTTACATATTAACCTACAACTGAACAAAAGGGAAACGCTACATAGGAAGACCCCATGCGAGATGACAAGACGACATCACAAAAACAGCGGGCCCAATTTAGCTACAAATAACCAAAGAGTCCAGTGGGATTTCTTTCTTTGGAGGAGGCCTTCACCCGAAGAGGGGTTCTTACAAACCAAACAAACTAGTATCTTAGCATTAAAAATATTATTTAAGTTACAAAACGTTACATAGCACTGTTAAATATATAAACATCATTTATTAGTATTATATACAAAATAAAAATCTTAATATATATATGTATTATACAAAAAAAATAATTTATATTATATAAAGTAGATAATACAATCATGGATAGATAGATATATATATACATAATAGATATAATCATAGGTTATAATATATACATTAGATATAGTCAATTCACTGTCATTAATTTTTTTGTCTGTACGAAATATAAAGGCTTTTAAAAAAAAAAAAATATTTATTTTATTTATTTTATATGTACTTCGAGTCTTTTAAGTCTGACAAAGCGTGCATTTTGTTTTAGATTAACCTTCGTTTACATACCGCCAATAGGCACTTTTCGCTTCTGTTTTATGTTATATCATCACATAAAGCATTGGCTTTGTTCAGACACAAGAAAACAGATAATATGTAATATAAATTAATTAAATTGCCTTTCAAAAATCATACAAGCACAATGTCTATTTGAGTCACGAGTAAACTAAACCGTCTCCCCGGTTCCAACAATAGCAGACGGCGACATCAGTTGAAATGCTACGTTTCTAGATGGAAAGACAATATTTACTCAGATTCTGTTGTGTATGAAAACATTAACTTATCTCCTGACGAATGGAGCTTTAATCCCATGGGCATTAATATATATTTCTCGAGGGTTTTTGTTTTAATAACTGAGTCTGTCAGATATCTGCAGCCTTCGGTATTGTCATTATACCGAAATCCTTTTTGGGGAAAGGATTGGAAAATATTTTTAATTTTAAAATGACATTGCGGGGAAATTAACAGTGGTTTTAAACCTTGTCTTGAAACGCCTTAAATATTTTAAAATAGCTTAAAAAGTTAATGCACCAAACAAAGTTTTGTTCAAAGTGAACATCTTTAGATTTAAAGTTATAATATTGTTCTAAACACAAGTTTTGTCATGCAACCGGCTTGTATCAAGGAATCTTGGCTGGTTTATCTTTTAATAGTAGATATTGTATCCAATCATTATTGGTTAAGGCGAAGCCTTTACTGAGCCGTTTTAAAGAGGCACCTAGCGGAAAATTACGAAGCTTGCAATTTATATATATAAATAAAAAAGATTTCAAGTTATACACATTTATATTTTTTTATAAAAATCGATGTTTTTTAAAATAGATATAAAAATAATAAAACTATAAATTAGTCAAAAATCTCTTAGGTGATGCTTAGAAAACTTAATAAACTAAATTTTAATAATAAATATGACCATAAAATATATGTTATAATAAGGTGCGGTCCGATTCAACAATTCACATTTTATTACATTTTTTACAATTTATTGTAAGCTTATCTTTGACTTAAAATAAAAAATATTTTTCTTTTTAATGTTTTCAGATACATATTTATTAATTAATAGGTACAGTTGAAATTGTAAATTATCAAAAAAATGTCTCAAATTGCAAGCTTCGTATTTTTCCGCTAGGTGCCTCTTTAAAAAAGGCTCAGTAAAGACTTAACGGCAAAATCGAACAGACAATATAAAACTATGGTATAGAAAACATGCAAAAAAAATCACATGCATTTTGTGAGGACTTTATTTCGAGGTAGCCATCATCCAGATTGAATGTAGGTACAAGTAAGGCTTAGTGGCGATTACCCATAACTTTACATTGTACTTTACTGTAATGGTTAGCTTTCCCTAAAGAAATAATTTGTACCACTTTTGTGAATGCTCCGCCTACCAGAGGTACCTGGCGAAAAAAATACGAAGCCTGAGATTTGAGACCATTTACTGGTGATTTAAATTTGAAGCTATTGCTCTAAATAAGTTGAAAATGAATAATTTTGGGGATGGCTTTGGGTTAAAAGTTTCAGCTGAATAATCCACCTAGCAGAGGCACCTAGTGAAAAAATACGTAATAGTTTGTAATTATTAGACTGATTTAAATAATATATACGTATCTAAGATACATACACAATAAAAAACCTTCTTTTTATTACATACTATTTTATGGTTATGTTTATCATGATGTTATATTTAATTTAGTGTACTCTATGACATATATTTAATTTAGTTTTAATGTACTTATGTATTTTATATTTATTTTGAAAAACAAATATTTCTAAAAACTTTTTATTTATATCGAATCTGATTTTGACTGATTTTCACAGTATAAAAGCTTGATTTGATGTACATTAAAATGGATTTAAAGTTTATTTTTTATAATAATAATAAATATAAAATACATCTAACGTTTTAGTATCTATAACCAAATAGTTTCGCTATATTAAAGAAAAGTTAAAGCTATACTATAATAGCTGGGGCACGATCTAAAACGATCGTGACTACGCGACGCGAAGATTGTGCAAACGGCGCGTGCAGAAAAAAACATAATTTGTCATACAAATTCAATATGCGTCCATTTAATGTTATGTTTACTGTTCTATTAGTAATAATATTAATAATATGTTCATTGAATGTTTTCTTTTTCAAATAAATGGGCAACGTTTTTTAGTCATATTTACACGATTTAAGAATTAATTCCTCCGACGCCATCACAAAACAAATTGACATGTTCACAGCTCGACTTTTGCTCTCCGATTGGCAGCGAGTCCAAAATTTCGTCGCACCAATAGTTGAAATTTATTTGCTGTTTCACTGAAGTATGCTCTTAATGAACTAAATTTTAATTAAATATTCATAATTTGTATTTTGAAAACACTTCAGAAACATTCCTAAATTTGAGCTTCAGTTGTATGAATATTCGTTAGTCAATTTCTTTAATTTTGTCGTAATTGGGTAGGACACAGGTAGCTCAATAGGTAAAGCACATTTACCGAAATTCGATGTATGCGGGATCGAGTCTCGTCCAGCGTCTAACTATATTCTAGTAAGTATGTTTCTGAGTTGTTTTCATGTTTATAAATGTTATACAAAGTCCATTTGGTACTTACTCTCCATAATAATCCCTTAGTTTTTCATTGTCAACTATCTCGCATACTGTCACTGCAGGAAAATCAGTATCCCAGTTAAGGTACGTAGTCTCGGGAACAAATGAAATTGCTTGATTTTCAAATAAATCAGTCGCCTGATGAAGAATGTATATCATACCCAGTGCTGATATTGATACAAGTAAGGACCATATTATTCTAAAACAACAATGGCATTACAAAGGATTATTAATCAATGAGCACTTGTAACAGAAGAAAAAACATTTTATTTAGCTCTCCATTCTTAAATAGGATATCGTCCACTTTTAGGAGTTTTCTTATCATTAAGGAGTGCTATCTCGCGTTTAATTTTGTGATACTCTAAAATCGTTGTGCGGCTGATTTTACTTTAATTGAATCAGTGAAACCCAATAGAGTCAACTTGCTTGCTTAATTAATCTGGCACCATAGACCATTCAGGCACTGCACAACCGTCATCCAGGAATCTTTATTCTGAGCTCTTTCTCTCTCCAGTTGGTCACACTTGGCCTCTTGGCGTTATACAATTATCTACTTCGGGGGTAACCCATGATAAAATATTATTATGTACATCTTTATACATTTATTTTATTATTGTTTAATTATGAAAAAAAAATACATTTACTTTGCCAGATTGTACTTGTTAGTTATTTTGATAATAATCATTGTGTTTCTTTATCTAAAATTTTGATGATATAATTGCTTTTGTGGTGTCTGGATGATCAGAACAATTTGATAAAAAATAATAAAGTTTTTCGTTTTTGTATTAAATCATAATCAGGTAATATGTCATTAGATGACGTATATGTTTCCATTGACAGCAACTGCTTTGCCATTTTCGTTTTCAAAAAAATACGACCCAATTATACATCCAGACAATAAACCACTCCGAACTGTTAATTTTCGTAGATGTAAAGGTGTTTCAAAAATAGCATGTTGGTTTTCATTACTCCAAATGTGACAATTGTGTTAATTTACAAGCCATTTAACCCAAAGTGAGCTTCATCGCTGAAAATGTATTTATATGAAATAATTGGTCTGTTTCAAGTTACTCTAAAGCCCAATCAGCAAAACTTTGATGCACCAAACGGTCATTCGGCTTAGGTTCTTTTTTATATATCTTCAAATGTAAATTTCTATGAAACATATTTAATGTAGTGCCATAAGAAAGTCCTCGAGAACGACATGTAATTGATTGTTCTGAAATATCATCCACACTTTGAACCACAATATCGATATTATTTTAAATGGCACGTTTACGTTTTAACAGATTGGAATCTTAACATCACAAACGTTACTATTATTTAGTTCTGTGTGTCGATTTTTTTAACCAAAAATTTCACGCACTGCTCAAAACGTAGCTTGAATTGATTCATTATTGTTGTAATACATTTTAATAATTTGTATACACTGTACAATTAAGTATCTTTATATGATGATTTGACAAATTTAATAATACAACACAAATGTCAATTTTGGTGGGATTCAGAAAATTATGGCTGCTATATTGTTTTAAAAATTCTCGGTACTAATTTGATAACCCTTTATTTAAAACACAGAAAAAAAATGTGAAAGCTTTTGTATCATTATTTAATCAATTCCAAATTCCGAGATCGGGATTGTCATCCATCCATACAATAAAATACACTATATAATTAAAGGTGTAAATAAAAGTTTAAAAATAACCTTTTTATAAATGGAATGTACTTTGAGGAGAAAATATGCCTCATGCCATGAAGGCTGCTATGATCGCCGAAGAAATTTATACGTTTTATTACGGTTTTAAAAATTGAAAAATTTTGCATTTCGAAAAGGTTGGTAAAACAGCACTAATATTAAATCACTAATACACGTCTGTTTGAACGAATTCAACACTAGTTATGTTTAACTGACGTCAAATGAAAAATTAGTATTTTTACATGCGAAGTATTCAACAATTTATTATTATGTAAGTAAGTATTTTCCGCGATTAAAAAATACATTTTATAATATAAAAGTACAGCAGGATTACAAAAAAAAATATCGATATAAAAGTATACAATATCTTATATAATATTGCAATAGAGTGACGTAATAGAGTTTGCTAAAAACCTCAAATGGAAATGGGCTGGACATATTGCTCGAAGAAGGGATAATTGTTGGACAAATTTAGTCATCCAGTGGTATCCAAGAGGTACAAAACGTCCGCAAGGTAGACCTAGAGGCCGCTGGACCGATGAAATGATAAAGTTCTGCGGAAGTACAGGACCGAGAGAAGTGGAATCAGCTTGGAAAGGCCTTCATCTAGCAGTGGATAGATTCAGGCTGATGTTGATGCTATAATATTCTATCGATCCTCATCCGCGAGAAATATTTAAAGAACAGGTAAACAGATATATACAATGAAAAAATAATATAAGTATTATTAATTATTGTCCGATTTCGAAGCGTGCGCTTCTCTATCTGCGTTTCACCTCATATTATTGCTAATTATTGACACGTTATATACAATTTTTAGCCATGTGATTTTCAGCCTATGCTTCACTATTATAATTGTTGCAAGTGTGATATTTCCAAAAAGATTCTTCTGAAATAAAAAAATACTCAAGATGAAATCTACTAGGTACCTACCTAGATACTTAGTATCAACAATTTAGTATACCAGTTCTCCAAGTTTCATCAATATTGATCTTGTAGTTTAGAGTTATAATCGAACAAACGGACAGAGAGATACCTACTCTAATTTTATTATTAGTATAGAATTCTCATTCGTGCCCTTCTCAAAATAAGATATTTTTCTGTGATACTTTACAATGGAATTTCTAACCTACACTTGAGACGATGTTACCCAGGGTTTCCTGTTAAATTATTTCAATTATTTCCATGGTATAGATTTTCCGACCATGTCCGATCCTAATAGGATCATATGGGCCTCCACAGAGTAGAGGTTTGTATTAACAGATTTTGTTTTTTTTTTTTACGAGAAATGGATGTCAGCCACTTGCTCAACCTATTAGGTCCATACCCTGACTCACACACAAATTGAAAAACAATATGTGTACTTGCCAGACCCAGGATTCGAACCTGTGACCCACGGCGTGATAGTCCAACGCTTAAGCCGCGCGGCCACCGAGGGTGTAGATTTATGTGAAGTAAACTAAAAATTAAGGTTTTCGGGATGTGGGTGTATCAGTTTATCTTCGAAATTCCTCGGAATGTCACGATGACTACTATTAGCGTCCTCAAATGAATACGAAAGGATTGTAAAGTTCTGCGTAGCATTAAAACTACTAGAAAACAGCAGTAGATTTGGATTATCATGGTTATCCAAAATTGTATATAGTCACATAATAATTGAATACGCTTATTACTTAAATCAAAAAATTTTAACATTTTGAATGTGATAGATACAATATTTTTATTATCTTACCTGTTTTGATTGGTATCTCAGTAGTAGCCAAAATAATACACTTTAATTAACTTGAACTTTAAAAAAAATGCTTGCATCTGTTTTTGTTTTATAAGGTTTTCCTTTGTGTTATACAAAATATACAATCAATTAGAAAACGCTGGTTGAACAAAACTGTACGACTAGAAGTTTTCTTTTGATGTAGGTAGATAGTCATAATGTAGTTTCAAAGTGTTTTTTTACTCAGTTTTAATCAAATTAATATAGACTTTCGAAATATAATAAGGCTGTGTTTAATTAAGTATTAAGTTTATAAAACTCCTTTGTCTATTCTCATTAACTAAACAAGTATATTAAACTGAAAAATTGTTATTTTACGAGTTTATTGAAACTAATGAATTATGAAACTCGCTTTGAAGTTGACAGTTACACCGATGATAATCTTCAAAACAGGAATATTAAATGTTAAAACTTTTACCTTAAGGCCACCCTGTTCGTATTGCATGCATTTTAAAACTGACATCGTGTTCATATTAAAAATCTATTACTCGTTTATACAAGTCAGTTATTTGGCTAAATTACTAATTGTTTTACAATACATGCTTTTCCTTCCACTACTCGCCACGTTTCCACGTCCTGTTTTACGTTACTGTATTATTTAATTTTATTTGTTAACCATAGTTCAAAGTGAAGTTCGCGAGGGATGTATTTTCTCCCTAAGTATCTTTAATTGAGAAAACGACGTCACTGTTGGGGGTTAAAAACTCTAAAATTTTAGATAGGGGTTGATAATATTATGATGCTTATAGAAAAAAAAAACATTAAAAGACTTAGGTTCATATATGTTCCTGTTGCTATTCAAAGAAATATATGTGATCAGTGATATTATTTATTTTGGGTCAAGCATCTCTAATAAAGGTCGACGCGAGGATAACACTAAAAGAAAAGTAATAATGGGAAAAACCACTATGGCGAAACTGTAAAATTACAAAGCGAGTAACATGTGTCTAGTACGATCTCTTGTATTCTTAATTTGTATAAACTAGATTTTCAATATCACCCGACCGAGGCATACCTGTTACCCCCACAGTGAAGCTATGCGACCTGGAATACGCCGATGACGCTGTCCAATTCGACAACTCAATCGAGGGCATTCAAAAGACAATCGACAGGTTGCATAACAACTCCTCTCGCGTTGGTTTGAAAATCAACGCAAAGAAAACCAACGTCTTGTGTAATAGCACCTGATTAGCGACGGACAAAACATTGAGAGCGTCGACAGCTTCAAGTACCTGGGGGTACACATCACGGGAGATGGCATTTTGCAGAAAGAGCTCGCTATCCGAATGGGAATGGCTGGAGCAATATTCAACTCGATGCGGAATGTCTGGGACTCACGATTGTACTCGGTCAAAACCAAATGCCGTCTATTCGACGCTTGTATTCTGACGGTGCTGCTTTATGGTAGCGAATCATGGCACCTTACGAAGGCTCAGAGAAACTGTATACTGAGCTTCGAAAACAGATGTTTGCGACGAATACTGGGTGTGCGGTGGTATGACTTTAGGAGCAACGAGGAGATAAGAGAACGCACCAAGCAGCCTCTCATCACGCTGAAAGTGAAGAGGCGACATTGGACCTGGCTCGGCCACGTGCTGCGGATGCCAGAAGAAAGTCCTGGAAAGCCGCTAAATACAATCTACAGAGTGAATACGGCGGAGCTACGGGATGCTTGTTTGACCTGGAACGAAGCAAAAAGACTGGCGAGCAACAAGGATTCTTGGAGGTGCCGCGTGGTGTCCATATGCTCCAGTTAAGGGGCGGATATGGCAAAAGAAGAAGAAGTTTTTCACATTTGGGCGGTGAACACAATATGTAATCGGAGACAAGACACATTTGCAATGTGATGCTGGAAGAGGGAGTTAAAAGTCTCGTGGAAGGCCAAATGGATACACGTATCGATTGTCAGTGGGTTTCACGTCATTCAAGATTCACTCTTTTCGATTTGCCTGCACCGGACCCTCCAGTTTTTTGCTTACATAGCTAGCAGGCAAGATGACATAATAGAAAAATGCTTGGCAGTTGGTTAGGTTAAAGATAAGGTAGGATAAGGAAGAGTATTCTCCAGATACACTAAATAAATCAATAGTGTCACGTGTTTCTCACTGACAGTTGCTCTGGATACCTTATGAGCAAATTTTTAGGGTCACGATAAACGTAGTTTATATTTTTTGACCATGTCCGATCTTAAGATCATATGGGTCTACACAGAGTGGAGATTTGACGTATTAACAGATTTTCGTTTTTATGAGAAATGAATATCAGCCGCTTGCTCAACTTATTACATCTATATTATGACCTCAAACACATTAAAAAACAATATGTGTATTTGCCAGACCCAGTATTTGAACTTGGGACCAACGATAGTATCAACAGACGCGTTAACTGCTCGGCCATCGTAGAGATAATATAGAAACATCATTAAGGGCATTTAATAGTTTCATTGCTATCAGTATAGTCTTTAGTATTCATACAATCCATCTCCATTCTACAGGCACAAAACTAGAAGACTCCAACCTTCGCACTGGATTAACCAGTTCCTCACGGGCCATGGCGACTTCGCCGCCAGACTCCACGAGTTTGGTTTGATAGTAGATGGGCCGGGTTGTACCTGCGGGCATGACCACTAAGATGTTAAACGCATCCTCTGGGATTTCCCGCTTATGGAACTCGAACGAGCGGAGCTGTTTGCCAGGGTCCGTCCTCACATGGGCCCAATTGGACATGGAGATCTGGTAGCAACCGAGGCCAACTTTGCGGCATTTGAGAAATTTGCAGCGTCGTATGGGGAGCGGGATAGTCCCGACTCCTCTGTAGACTCATCCATTTCAATTCGTGACACTTAGTATGCGGGTACACAGGGCGCCTAACGTCAGTGGATAGCAGAGTCAGTCCAAAAACAAAATAAATCTTTCTTAACTTTCTTTTTTAAGCACTATGGTACATGGTTGCAGCATCAGTCCCGTGCGGCTCCGTCTCGGGATGGAATGAGCACTTAAAATCACTTCTTTCAGACACTCCTGAGGCTCCTGGTTAAAACACAATATAATATGTGATTTTTTCAAAGCTTGGGTGTTTTTGTAATTTTTTCACTACTACTAATAGTTTGCTGTCAATATAAAAAATGAGAATATTTGCGATAGTAAATGATCCTATCGATCTGACACCTTTAACTAAAAGGGGTTCAGAGGTTGAGGATCAAGGGTCACGGGGCCAACGACAGCCAAAGGGGCAAAGCCTAACTAATAAAATAGATAAAAATATGAAGATGAGAAAATATATAAATTCTCAAGGAAGTTAAAGAGTTACATTATATTTGAGGATTCGTGAATGAATAGTATTATAACACCATGATAATATTATATAAATCACCAGGAATCGTAGTTGTTATGTCAATGATTATATTTTTGAAGTTATACTTCTTTTGGCACGTTTAGGAAATCAGATCAGAGTGTATTTTTGGCGTATTTTGTGACATGTAACACAAAATTTATTTTTTCACACGAAAAAAACGCACTCGATTAGATTCGAACCACAAATTGTTCAGTTATCAGCCGAACGCACCACCTTCACGCTACAGTATGATACTGCAATCGTGACGATTATACAGTATAATATTATAGTTTAGAATTGTTCCGTTGCCTAGGCAGCGAATTTATTATTGTCGGCCATTTGCAATTCCTTACGTAAACAAACGATTAAACGTCAGTTAGTAATATAAGTTAAAGTGTATAGAAATAAACCAACGGCGTTCCAATAAGCGGTCCTTTTTCTTGAGTGTTTAATTTAACAAGATAATTAAGAGCTAGTCAAAGAATCTAGTTTATCACAAGTTTTATTTTTGTTTTGTTACGTCAAAGAAGTATAACTTCTAACGTGCGTACATAAGTACACATACCGATTTTTTTGAAATCGCTACGATTTTATATAATATACGGTGCCTATCTGTATAAGTCTGTTGAAACTTGAAAATGGTACGAGTTTCTGTTATATTTAAATTAAGCTTTCGTTTAAGTTTTAATGGCATAATCTTTTACCAGCATGTAACTCAAATTCCGTGACAAATAATCACCGATCATCCCCTCACGCGACAGTTTTTCATTAGGTACCCACCTACACTAAAATAACGAATATTAAATTTTCAATTCCGTATAAAATTAAGGCTTTATATTATTATTTCAGAGAAAACAAATTTAAATATATATTCGTAACTCTTAAATTTATGTCTGACAAATTTGAAGTAATTTATATAATATAGGCCCTATATTATAAGGTAGTGGTCGGCAACCTTTTGTGAGACTGGGTAAAAAAATTCAATTTAGAAAAAAATATTTGTTTAGTGGGTAAAAGTTTAAAAATAATACGTATATCTGCATATATGTGTGTAAACATAAATTTATTATAATTATAAAACATACATAATATAATATAATATTTGGTACTGTTCGGTTATCAGGAATACAGCGGAAAACACATTTTGAAAATACCCGATATACTGGATTATTTGTTAGTTTGGGTTAGTTTAGGTTAGGTTAGGTTGGGTTAGGTTAGGTTAGGTTTGGTTAGGTTAACCTAACAAATAATCCAGTTTATCGGCTATTTTCAAAATGTGTTTTCCGCTGTATTCCTGATAACCGAACAGTAGGTACCTAATATTTTTTTTATTAATTTCCTTGGTTTTCAATTTTTTTTGCAAATTTTTCAACATTTATTGGCAAATACGTAGTTGTAGTAAGTCGAGCAAAAGAATCAAGATTCTCTGGTGTTAATCGATTTCGCAGAGTATTCTGGACACATGAAATAATAAGTGATAAAAACATTATTATTTATTCATTTTAACTTTTTATAATTATTGGTATTTTCAATAAATAAATAATAATTTGAAAAAAATATTATCACTATATTTTCTTGACGGGTAACTCAAAATGTTGTAGTGGGTAATTCAATTACCCTCGGGTAGTAGGTTGCCGACCACTGTTATAGGGTATAGTAATTTATGTACAAGTTAAAAATATTATATTTTTATCAATTAAAAAAGTGTTACACAACTAATTAATTGTAATTTGAAATGGAAAAAAATACTGATATTCAACATAATTATGCATGATTAGATTTCTCACATAGCTAAACTGGGTAGGAGCACATTCGGATGTCTAAATAGTCCCTTCAAAAGTGACTCATACTTAAACATTAAATACTGTGTGTTATTAGTTAAGTAATAACGTGTGCATATTAAATATAGATCTTTAATGCAAATGAGTTTCAAAAACTAAGAGTAGCCCAACATGTCATGGAAAAGTGCATCGTGGGCATAACGCAAAAAGAGTGAAAAATAGGTATACTAACATATAAAAAGATCGACAATAACGCAATGTGATAAAAAATGTTATCAAACTATGAAATGGTAATAAACTGGACGTATCGCTCGGTGACTGAATAACCGATGGACAAACGTAGTCATATAGTAATACTCAAAGAAAACTAAGTGGCTACAAGGCTGCAGAGGTATGTAGGGACCGAGAATAGTAGAAAGCGATAAGAGGAAACATTCATCCGACAGATAATTGATCATATTTGATGTTGATCGTTATATAACTCGTTGATTATGCCTAATTTCAAATTTAACAGAAAATACTGAATTTTAATTAATATATTATTAACTGCAAAATATTTATAAATTTTCTGATATATTTTTACACTGAAGCAAGTGCATGCTATAAATGTTTTCAATATAATCCAAAGACATGTAATTATTATTATTTCCAAATTTGTATGAATGATAAATTTTCGCACAAGTCGTCGTAAGACATAATAGAAATTACGATTTTTATTGAGTCCCGTTAAAATATTTTTTTAAATAGTAAAGTGTTGTAGGTATTTATTTTCAGGTGTGGCTAAAACGGCTGAAAGTATATAATTGTTTAATAATAGTTTAGTAAAAAAGGGGCCGCTTATTGGAGCGCTGCTGGTTTATTTCTATACACTTTAACTTATATTACCAAATTATATAATTGTTTCTGTAGATAGATTATTCTTATAGATTTGCTCATTATTTGTTGTAGTTTATCCATACAGAAGATGGATCTTCAATCTTTTACGACTCACTTGAACTTTACCATTTATTCATATAATAAAACATAAGTACATTATAATAATAATATTATAAGTATATATCCTTTGTAAATAATAAACAATATTTATTGATACTCATTCATATTTGCGTTCTGTCTACAGATTTTCAAGGACGGACATAAATACACTCTCAAAATAATATATCATTTTGTCGAGTTCCATTTGTTCAGAATCCTTGTAGACTAAGCTTTATGTGGGCGACATTATGCCATAAAAATATGTGACAGAGGAAAGTTGATCATCTCCGCATGGAAATTTCGCCCGCCAAAGTAATGAAAAAACTTTCCAAAAAGCTCTGAGTCGCTTGCAATAAGGCCCACTTTATGCTTATGGGCTGCTTTAACCGTTGAACAACGTCTTAACCGCAGGAGAAACTTATAAGTAAAACGTACTATAATTGTTTTACATTTGTAATCCGGGGTTTATGTGGAAGGATAACTTTAAATATTAAGACTAAGCACAACGTTTAATGGAAATTGTGTTTTCTCAGATATTGAGATATTATGTTGTATATACCTACCGTATAAAACCGCATACAATATAATAAATATCCGTATTAGTAATTTTAACAAGCATTAATTATTTTTTATTTCGTAAAGTAAAAATTAATAAGTAGGTACGTCTTCATTTTTTATTACAACGTTTTTCTTAGCTCATATTCTTATTTGTCCGGTGGTTCTTTGTCCGGTACAAATCTTGCAATCGATTTTTAACTAACTTCCCGACTAGCTAGACATTTGAAACTTTTATAATATATCAGAACATAATGCCAATGCATTTTTTAAATACTTTTAGCCATCTTTAAGTAGAATTGAATTCATTTTCAGTTAATTCTGTTTTGTATGAAAAGTTATTTCGACACCATTATTGGTTGCTAGCGGTTTGGGGCTCTAGTAACTAAATTATTAATATATACGTGCGTTACTATGAAAATCAATATGAAATGACATTTCATTATTCAGTATTTCCATCAAGTACACATTTTTTGATCGTTTAAGCTAGTCAAGTTATTATATGATTCAACAGAAAATTTAAAAACGTTGTATATAAAAAGTTTTTTTTATCTTGTAATTATTTATAGTACTGTTAACAAAAACCATTTTATGTAAAATATAATAATTAGTAGATAATTAGGATTAAGTTGAAAGAAATAATTTACCTTTACTATTTGCTACATATTAATAATATAATCTCAAAGTTTCGTAACTATTTGAATCTCAGTTGATAAAATACTATACGGCGTGATAGGTCAGCGATGAAATATAAATACTGTTATTTTAGAAGAACTATAGTTAAATTAAATTTACCATATAATAATTACACACTATATAAATTTATAACTTTGTAATAAATAAGTACATGATAATAATATTACGTGTACTTCTTTTGTGATTTTTGGGGATATTACGTATTTATATACAGCACACTACTGGAACATTCTAATTATTTATTGCCTTTAATAAAAACTGATATTTTACTAATTTCTTTTGACGATTTTTTCCATCTAACAAGGCTTTACTTCAGTTGAGGCATGGTCTAAAAATATCGTGGCTAGGCGATGCGCGGATTGTGCAAATGACGCGTGACGAATGAAATATAATTTGTCATAAAAATCCAACATGCTTCAATTTAATGTTATGTTTATTGTTATATTACTAATTTTTCCAACCATGTCCTATCCTAATAGGATCATATGGGCCTCCACAGAGTAAAGGTATGCATTAACAGATTTTGTTTTTTACGAGAAATGGATGTCAGCCACTTGCTCAACCTATTAGGTACATACCCTGACTTAAAAACAATATGTGTACTTGCCAGACCTAGGATTCGATCCTAGGACCCACGGCTTGATAGTCCAACGCTTAAGCCGTGCGGCCACCGTGGGTGTATATTATATTACTAATAATAATAGTATATTCATTGACATGTTTTCTTTTTTAAGTACATACGTAAAGTCATCTTTACACGATTTAAGAATATTTTCATCCGACGCCATGACAAAACAAATCGACGTGCGGACACCTCGACTGTCAGTCTCCAATTGGCGACTAGTGAGAAATTCCGTCGCACCTACTGTTGAAAATTATTTTCCGTTTCACTAAAGTACGCTCTTAATAAGGAATATTTTTGTTCAATTTTGAATGATTCGATATAATACCTAAATATATATAATTAACTATCAATTTACTGTTATTTCAAGAATCCGAAATATTAGTGTTTACTTATCTAGTGTGAATTATATCAACATATGATTTAATATTATCAAGAGATTTATGTATTTTATTTTAACGTGTTTATTAAAATTTTTTTCAAGTAGAAATATATATCATAATTATTCATCATCCGCCGGGGTCAATCCAATGATGGATAGAAGCCTCTCTTTAACCCTTAGTTTTAACTGTCGTCTATAGATATTTTTCAAACAACTTCTTATCAATATTCCATCCTTCGATTTCCACATACAATATTGAACAATACATTGCAGATAAATTCAATTAGAACAGTATGTTTAAGGGCGGACATGCTCAGCGTAGGTCAAAATGAAGCTTTTATTGTATTTTCAAAGCATGATCCTGGACATTACTTAAACGTTGTAGATAATCTATTTATATAACTTTGAAGCCTTATTATCCGTTATATTTATTTTAAACATTTAATGACTGCATAAAGTATTTTTATAATATAAAATAGTATTCTTTTAAACCTCTCGCTCCAATGTTTTAGAATATAGTCATAATTCAGTACATAAATGTGTAGTGGTGTTAAGATTTTTTACATTTATTAATAATTTTTAAACGCATTTATAAAACCATCAGTATAATTTAAATCGACATTATTACAGTGAAATACTTACGATAAAAAATTATATTGATAATCTCTGTGATCCCAAATTTGACAAGAATTAGGCATTTTATTATTCAAAAAATGGGCAAGTTTAACACATTTGAAGATAATTCTAAAGATACTAATTATAAGCTATGTTTTTGACCATTCAAGTGTGATAAACATCCTTCGAATAATGATTGCTTTATAATAATTATTGGAAGGAAACAAAAATATAACTGATTAAGGCTTCCCCTTTAAAACCTCAATGAAATAATATTACATTATAACTGGATTAAAATACTATTTATTATAATATTAATACCTTTGACCGAAGGTACTTGATGGAATTTGAATTTAAATTCTAATGGATTCAAGCTCTGTACTATTTCATTTAAGTCGTTTCGCCTGAAACCCGGGTCGCGAGAAACGACTTAAATGGAATAGTACAGAGCTTGAATTCATTAGAACTATTTGTTATATTTTCACGACTCAATTCCTATCGGCATATAGTGTGATAAACATGTTGGATATGCATGTTATAAGAAATCAACTTGATCAGTACTCAACGTGATTTCAAGATCATTTTTGATCGTTGAAAAGTAGAAAAGCCTGTCAGGATATTATAATATTACTAATAACAAATTTAGTAGTTCTCAAAAGTACAAAAAATATCAAAATATAATCTTATATTATCATTATAATATAATGGCTGCCAATGTCGAGATAGAAACATGTTTTTTTTTTAATAGGTCGTTTCAAGGTTAATTCACTTTTCCGTCTAGCCACTCGCCTCTAGAATAGTTATTTATATCTATGGTCCACAGACACTATCCGTAATGGTTTTATGCAATGCCACTAGACCGATATATAATATTATCTATGGCGAGAAAACGCGAGGAAAATGTGTCACGTTATATGAACACTCAGTGGCGTAGGTTAAAATATTGTACCCCTATTTAAAAATCATACAACATCGCCTTCTCTTTAATAATAAATACAAGATGGTATTAATTAATGCATAAGTATAGAAAATAATATGTATTATTCTGTATTGTATTATAATAATATGATTCATTCATCAGTTATCTTTCGATTTTAGTTACCTCTACATCTGCCATGATTGGAGCGAACGTCGCGTCTATCAGTCCTATCTTAATTCCAAATAAGTACTAATTACAATGATTTCAGTTTCCCCATCTCCATCCGCCATGTATAGGCCGCGGTTTGTACATGACTGCCTTCCATGACGCTATAAACGTGTCAGAATGAGAAGATTTTAGTGCCACACTTCCTTGTCCCGAAGCGATGTGTAACTGCGAGAGTGACAAACCGAACCGTTATATAACTAGTTGTGTGAGTGCGTGAATACGGAACCAGCTTCAACGCGCCAGCCATCACAATGTCAAAGGTTAGTCCTTGGATTGAATCCTTATGTAACCGCCCCCCAGCATCCAGAATATACCCCAATTACAGTCCACTGACTAGCATCATTTAAATATTACAAGAATTAGATCACTTCGATAATGTAAAAAACACATTAGAATTTAATATAATATGAATTAAGATTAAAAGACATTCAATATTATTTTGAGAAAACATGCTTTGAAAACAAGTCTGAAAAAATAAGGCTTTTTGTTTATCATTAGTGATCCTGCTGCTAGAATTTTTCTCATTAATCACATAACAAATGACTGTTATCAAATAAGAGCACACATTCCTTTCTTACCTTCGTCAAACAAAAGACACAATACATTACAAAAAAGACTAACGACCTATGTTCTGAAAGGGCGAAATAAAATAACTTTTCTAGATACCTAATGATACAAAATAATACGCTTTATTAGGGAGCGTATTATCGGTTATGGCGTTATCGTTATTACGTTGGCGTATTAGAAAGCAACCAGGGTATTTATTTGAGAAGTTATTTCTATCATATATCAAGAAAAATACTGTGTAATTTTTATCATATAACTAAAAATATATTTATTGGTGTGTTTTTAGTAATTCAATAATAAAAATATATTTTTTTGCTTCAAATAAATGAGTCGTAGAATTAATAATGCTATGTTAACTCTAGCTATTATTTTAATGCGGTTTAATTATCTAACTCGTGAATTAAATACAGTTTATTTATTTATTTAACCTTATCACTGCCAGCCAATTTTACTAGGTGGACACTTGTAGGCGAGCTATTTTCGGAATAAAATAAATCCTTTAAAAAATATGAAATAGAAACGGAATGATAAATATTTGTGAAAACTTAGCAACACAACATGTTTATCAAGTTTATCGTCAATATTTTCACACTAAAATGACAAATATTGTTTAGAAAATATACACATAATGTTTATTCATAAGTTATGACATTTACAAGAACCCGCGAATATATTCGTCCGTAGCTTGACACGTCATACAAATTCAAGACGTTCCCATGAGATTGACATTAAAACAAATATTACCCACACAAGGTAGAAGAAGAAAATAATATATTATAAGTACAATTTTTAACAGAAAAATAAAATTTTGAAAACAAAAATCATGTCTTTGGGAAGCGCATTGACTAGTCTTGCACCTCTCGCTTATGGTGCCTGATAGGCTTGACACGAGGAAACGGTTCCGATCCAGAATAGATCATGGCCGCGACCACGTAGGTAATTGACAGGGACGTGTTAATTAAAATTCTCTAGGACAGCAGGATTGGAACCCACCCCTCACGATAACAGGCAAAAATGTCTCAAGAGCAGAAGTATCTTACGAGATTCAAGAGAGTGAAAAGTAAGCATGCGTTGTAGAAAGGCAGTCGGAAAATAATCATCGAAAGAAAAATACTTAATAATATTATGTCTTAAAATAAAGTAAAATAAAATAATCTTATATATTATATAGACATCTATTGAATAAATAAGAAGGTTACAATTTACTAATGAGATTTATTTACCACCAAGATAAAATAAATTTTCATAATTACTACAGATGTCTTGCGTCTATATTCATATAAATATTTAGGTATTTAGGTACGCAATTATATCTCTTTTATTAAGACCTACGATCAGTATCTGCGCCGTTCATTTTATTAACCAACATAATCGATGAATTCGTATTGTGTTCTCATGAATTAATTAGTATGCGTTCAATCTGGGCAAATAACTGTTTTTCATTCATTCCCCAACTTGTAGACATTATGTATTTTTAAATAATTATGATTGGGTATTAGAGACAATCCATTGAATCTACACCATGGGTTACAATACATAACATTGATTGGTAAAGAAATTGATCTAAATTTGATTCAAAATATATTTAAATAGGTATGTGATTTCCATTAATTTGAGTTAACGGAAAACAATACTTATAAATTTTGAGAGTTTTGGTTAAATTTAGAGGATGCACTGATACTACCGTACCATTGTCACTCGAGTCCATTAGGAGAAGTGTACGTACTTGATGTCGAGTGTGATTACAAAAATTCTCTCCACGTAACTGATACATAATAATATTATGCTTTGGATGCCGACTGAGAGTACGTTATCATGCACAAATGTGTTACAGACACAAATCTCTGCATACTCTGCAACTGCAAAAATAGTCTATATAGTGCTGACATAACAATAAGCGTTGGACGTAGTACAAATGAGTCAGTAAACACAAGAAAAAAATATTGTCATTAAATAATATACATCTTTGTACCTAGTATTATTTAGTTCGGCAGAGGATAGGTATTGCAGATAAAAACGGTAGTAGTTGTTCATGATGATGGAGGAGGCGAGATTTTATTTACTGTTTCAAATAACTACAAGGGTACAGTCGATGCAACATAATAAATATAACGGTAGTTCGGTGCGATGTATCTTTAACGAAAACTTGTAACTGAGTGAGATATCCAATCGATTCTGACTCGCTATTTATTGACCGCCGCACTATGAAATAATATGTTGAAATTATTATGAAATCATTTTAATTCGTAATGTTATAAAACTGTAGATCCGCTATCTCATAACCTTACGAAATCATATTATATATTAGGTACTGACTGGTTGTACATGAAAAATGAATATTTAATAGATATTATTGTAATTGAGATCTGGGCTACAGGAATCCGATGACAGCCACATATTTTACCGTCATTTTAATTTTGATTTTGGAAATAACCAAAAATAATTGGCCGGTTGATTGTTAACCAAAAATTGTATTACCTTGATCATATCGTTATACTCATGATTAGTTCATTATATTTTCATGGGTAGAATTTCAATGACTATTTTTTCAGCGATTTTTGTTAACTTACCATTTATGATCGGTATTAAATTTTCCGGTAAATTTGAAAGCCCTAGTTCTTACATGATTTTCGCGAAATATTGGCGCAAAAAAAACTTCTCCCGGGAACAATTGGGCCAATAGAGATCTCGAATGAGAAAGAATTATTATTCTCTGCCCACGTCAGTGTATCTCAAGTAATAAACAAAAAAAACATTGCTTTTTGTTGTCATTACGCTACCGGTATATTAATCATTGTCTGCTAAGTGGATTAGAGCCGGGAACAAAATAAAAACAATCTTTTATATAAGCTACAGAATAAATAAAATGTTTTTTGATACCTCATAGATCTATTTTTAGAATTAAATAGTTCATAATATATTACAAGACTATAAGATATTCTGACCCACTTAAGAAATCCTAAAAACACATAATATGCCAAATAAAACTATTATCTTTGCATGAGAGTGAATTTTGAAATGAAACAATGAATTTCGTCAAATATTATTCCAACCTCGCTACATGTCGTTGTGGCGAAGTGTGGAGGTAGGCTGTTAAGATCCGACATAAATAGTGCACTCTAAACTTCATCAGTCAAACGTTTTTGTTTTGATTTAACTAAGAATATAAAGTGTAGATAGTGTTTGATAGTTTTTAAACTTCAAATAAACCCTCCCTAATCTAAGCCATAGTAGATAATAGTAAGAAAATATTCATTTATCTATAAAATATCTTAAATTATGCCATTTAACCATGCATTATTTTAGATACTTTATTGATAGAAGAATATTTTTTATCGATTATAGTTTGGTATAGGCATTAAAATGAATTTAAAACAACTAATCGACACCATCTTTAAGGGCTCACATGCCGCACATAGGTCAACATGGAGATTTTATGGTATTTTCAGAGCATAAGCCTAGACTTTCCTTAAACGTTGTAGATAATCTATTTATATAATTTTGATTATATAAATAGATTATCAAGCATACAGTATTTTTATTACATAAAATAGTATTATTTTGAACATCTCGATCTAATGTTTTAGAATATAGTCATATTTGATTACATCCATGTGCAGTGGTGCTAAGAATTTTTAGATTTATTAATTTTTAAACGCATTCATAAAACCATTAGTAAAATTAATGTTAACATTATATAGTGAAATATTTACTATAAAAAATTATATTTATAATCTCTGTGATTCCAAATTTGACAAGAATTAGGGATTTTATTATTTAACAAATGGGCACGATTAACACGTCATTTAAAGATAATTCTAAAGATACTGGTTAAAAGCTTTTGAACATTCAAATGTGATAAAACATCCTACGAATAATAATTGTTTGATAATAATTATTGACTTATGAATTAGGCAGTATTTTTTTGAAATACGCCATTTCTATCGGCATTTCCCAGTGGTTAAGTAGCCATACATTGAAAAACGATAAATGAAGTAGAGAGTAAGATCATGTTAACGCACGTATTTGAACATGTACCTAACTGAAAAAACCGACAAGAACCTGTCGCTGATGACTCGATGACGTGATTCAAAGTGACACTTCTTAATCGAGCTAAATGGTTGGTGAGAGTCTGCAAGTCCACTTGTGTATTTGGGTATAAGTATTCGTCACAGGACTGAGTAATATGTGAGAAATTTAAAACCTCTGCTCCATTCAGAATGTTCCTTAGATAAACCATCAATCTTAATCCGAGTGGCACTGTGTGTCTTGAATCGGTCTGCGGTCTCTTTCTTATCGCGACATCCAGCAAAGCGTTGGAGAGTGAT
The DNA here is from genome assembly GCF_057557595.1 of Rhyacophila brunnea. NCBI lineage: Eukaryota > Metazoa > Arthropoda > Insecta > Trichoptera > Rhyacophilidae > Rhyacophila > Rhyacophila brunnea. The sequence continues at coordinate 37,155,061 of NW_028232837.1, read as the reverse complement.
GGAAGATCTTTAATTAATTACATGCGGGCTGCGAAGCAAACGCCCCTATTCAGGGAGAGACAGACAGGAGACATTGAGAAATTCATTCATTTTGAAATGTATACAATGCAAACAAGGCTTCTCGTGTATAGTGCTTGGCACACTTATAACACTGAGATTTAGAGGAAAACCCCTTATTACCATACAACTCAAGATGTTAATTAAAACCATTGACTGGGAGCACCTACTTGTTAAAAATTGAATTGAATTCAAATATTGTGAATTGTCGAAATCAGAAATGGCGAAAAGTGTCAAATAAACACAGTAATCATGACAAGAATTAGCTTTGCTAAACGTTCAATTATATATTTTGTGTTATATATATATTTATTTTAATATCACTTATTACTAGCACGGTGTCAACTATTTTAATATCATATGTATAATTAAGAAGTACTTGCTTTTCCCTCCACCACACGCCACGTCTCCACACCCGTTATGCAGGCGTATACTGTCGCGTAACGAACGATAGGCGCTGTTCAAATTTGTGCCGAAAGTGTCCCAGGAGCAACTTCCCAAGACCTTCGTTGGCGTGCACTAGAGTGTGCGTGATCCCTAATTCCATATAATGTATTACGGTCAATTCTCGATGAGAAAAGACCTTCTCGCTCGCCGTATAATGCCGCAAACTTTTTAAAAGCTGAGAAATTTTCCCTCGTAGATACCAAGTTGCAATGGCCGACCGGTCCAACTGAGGGTCGGACCGACTTGAGAAGCTTCCCTTTCAACCGACATATGGGGACACTCCCAGAGGATGTGATCGGCATCCTGCAATTTGCCACATAAGCAAGTCGGAGATTCTATTAGGCCAAGCTGCAGAGCTTGGAAGCAAAACCACCGTGTCCGGTTAAGAACTAAAAAGTCAAATGGTCTGGAGTCAATCTAGTTATCTCCATGCGCCACTTTATATTAGGAAAAAACAATTGCGTTTGTCTGCTCTTGGAAGAAGTGGTCCATCGCCCCTGCCACACACGCAGCGCCCTGTCATACGCCAGGTCGCGTACAATAACTTTTCGAGCGCACCGGCTCATGGATCTAAGACCTAAAGGCGGCGATATAAAGATACCGCCAACATCCGCTCCCAGACCTCCGAGCAAGACGGTCGTGGCACCACGGACTTGAATGTGCAGCTCTAACGGAGGCACTTTAGCAAAGACAGGCAACGCGTCGGTATAAGAATAAGCCTAAGTGAGGGCAAGTAATGCTGAGCGTTGACCGCTGAGAAGAATTTTATAGGAAAATAACTTACATCTATGATACCAGGTGCTGGCGGCATATCCAGCAATACTCATAAAGATTGCATCATAAGCTATTTTAAGAGATCTGAACTTAAGTCCCCAATTACTTCCAGTAAGCCAGGAGACCCGATGGTAAGCTGCTTTGGCTTTAGCCACCGAAGTTTTGGCGTGGTGTAAAAATGATAATTTGTCATCCAATAAAATGCCTAGATATGTAACCTTATCTTTGATTTTAACTAAAGTACTACCCATACGGTTGGTGGGCGACCTTGAAGTGAGGTTGGCTGCTCCCTTGAGGAGGATGGGTTCTGTTTTATGCGGAGCAAAAGTGAGTTTGTTAGTAAAACTCCAGGTCATAATGGTTTCTAAAGCTTCGTTAGCAGCTAGCTCAAGACCATTGCGGCTGTTCGCACTCACAAGGAGAAGCGCGTTATCCGCATAGGCAATAATACTACATTCGTTTGGAAGCGTGATCGACAGGAGGTCATCAAAAAGGATATTCCATAGAAGGGGTCCAAGAACTGATCCCTGGGGACACCCCATTGTGGATTTCCTAGATATTATTGTATTGCCAGTATCATATAATATAGATCTGTCACTGAAATAATTTTGGTTTAGTGCATATATGTCTCCCGGTACACGTTTTAATCGAAGTTTTCACAATATTAATGGCCAGGAGGCACTGTCGAAGGCACCCGCTATGTCTAAAAGAATGCCCAGTACGTATTTACTTGTTTCTGTTTCAGTGTAGTTGATAACTTTTAGAATCGCATCCTCAGTGGATTTACCCGGCCTGAAGCCAAATTGGTTCGGGGAGAGTGGTGCAGTCTCTGCGAGGTGAGTCTTAAGTCGTGTGCACATAAGACGTCCAGCACCTTGCTGAATATAAGCAAGAGTGTCAGAGGGCGGTAGGCCTTAGGGTCAGAGGGAGGGCGGCTGCTGGCTTTAGGGATTATCCTAAGTATTCTTTTTTTCCAGCAATCCGGAAAAATACCACTGGAAAAGTATTCGGAAAAAAGAGACGTTATTTCCGACGCTGCAACAGCCCAAACATGCTTGGCCATCAAATTGTCAATACAATCATGGCCAGGTGCTTTCCCAGCGAGAAGGTTTTGAAAAATGCCACCTTTTTCATGCTCGGATGGCAATGGCGAAGAGGTGACTTGGTATGGGAGCGCTGTTACAATACGGACTTACTGAAGAATCGTATCATCCGTGGAAGGATCATCCTGTGGTATGAGGGCATCAAGTAAAAGCGTGGCTGTTTCAAGCTGCGTACTGGTAAATCCACGACCTAGAGGTCGCTCAATGCCACTAACGATCTTGGTTGGGCGAAGTCCAATCTTAATCGCGCGATACGGTGGATAATTTCATAATACTTGCAACTATTTCAAAACTAGTTGTAAATTTGTTTTTTTGCCTATTTATATAGGTATATTATGACAAAACTATTCAAGTCTTTGTGACAATCATAGTTCCATATAAGCTGCTCGGCACGCAATAGACAGAATTCTCCGTGCATTATTAAAGCAAAATAATTTTTAGAAATTAACAAATCTACCGATTTTTTAAAAATGCATTTATGAAACTTCACAAATCTTGACAAATTATTGCAAAGAGTTCATAGTAAGTACATACAAGTGACTTGAGCCTAGATTAAAATAATTTTGAGCTTACTTACGTCTCTGTTCTGGCAGAACACACTAACTGGAGAATACTAGTTTTGAGTAATTTGACTTTGAAGTTGTTAAAATGTTTGAAATAATGGTCTATCGTGTGAGTTTATTAAGTATTCGTAAAAAGGATGACTTTAAAATAAAAACTGTTTATTTATTAAGAAGGCTTCCAGACGGTAAAGTTTGAAATAAGGAACATTTTGGTACTAACTCAATATGTCATTTTTTCGAATTAGTGTCTTCTGCCAGAACAGTGACGTTATAATATCATCATGTGCTTGGGACTTCATTTTAAAGTTCTTTAGCGGTTCTTTACCTACCTATTAAGTATTTTGTTTATATTATTGGTTACAAACTGAAAACCATCCTTACAATATTCAGTTAATTTCAAATAAAATAATTTAAACTTTGTCGCATATAAATACTTGATTCCGTACACTGGGTTTAAAAGTGCATAGTATAAATTAAGGATAATTTTTTTACATTCAAGATATTTTTATGAGACAAGTAAAACGATGTAGAATCTTTATATAGTGGTACTATGGGTATAATTCTAAGTTGTACTGGTGTCGTTTATCAATCCTGCTTCGATGCATAACGTACTAACAACTGACAAAATAGGGTCAGACTTATTGCCAAAAAATTAAACCCAAACATTCTTTTATCAGTCTATCAGTTTGTACTCATGGTAGTCAATTTATAGACCAAGAACTCGCGGTTTTTTTTTATCGTGGGTCTAATAGAAGAAGAAAAACTGTTGTTATATTATAATAAAAAGTAAACTATAGCAGATGGTAAAAGGATTCAGGTTTTAAGCAATGGTTTATTCCTCTGATTGACAGAATAGGCACTGCGAAACGAGAAAAAAAAACGTATGTAGATGGAAAAAGAAAGAGCGAAATCTTTTTCTTTATAATATATTGGAGAGCAAATGATATAACGGATCCGTATATTATGTAAAATGTTTACATATTTTTACATTTGAATGTGTAGTAATATGGAAATACATTAATAGAATTGAGATTATCTCTTATGTAAATACATCTTGGTATATTGGGCGATATGTACATTAAATTACTTACAAATTGAATTACTGTATAACACAGAATAATAAAATTATACAGTTTTAATGGGGTCCCGACAAAACCGCCTGAACCAAAACCCCCTGGATATTACCGCCAAAACAATTTAGAAATGAGACAATTTTTATTTTTTACATAATATTATATTTTAGATACACGAATAAATATATAAAAATATTTAACATTAAATTTCAATATTGTGTGATAATAGATTTTTGGGTTTCCACCGTGTATCCTTCTTTCTTCACTCGACGTTTCGGGCTCGTTGCAGAGGCCATCATCAAGAGATGCTATGTTTTATGATGAAAATGTAGTGGAGGTATATGAATGTAAACGTTGCTCTAAGAATGTCAAATGTACATTCATATACCTCCACTACATTTTCATCATAAAACATAATATCATCTCTTGATGATGGCCTCTGCAACGAGCCCGAAACGTTGAGTGAAGAAGAAAGAAGGACACACGGTGGAAACCCAAAAATCTACTACGATAAAAAACAACCGTGAAAGCCTCAAACATTATATTGTGTGATAACCTTCTTAAATATTCTAAATAGAAATACTACCATACAATGGCATTAACTAATTGTTAAAAGCTGGTGATTTTAAGTTATTACTCTACTAAAAACTGCAACGGATAAATCTCAAATTAGACTAATTATCGTAAGTATGTAAATTTCTATCGATACGCAATTCGAAAAACCAAAAAATCACAAGTTTTATATATTTTTGTATTTTTTGCGGGCTGTTTTGTATAGGCGGATTTGTCCGTGCGGTATTAACGAGCACTGATACGCGCGCATTTGGCTTGGCGGAAATGTCTGGGCGGTTTTGTCGGGAAAAATACAATTTTACTAATAATATCATTATAAAAGATTCATAAATCAATTTCCCGATTTCTTGATCAGTTTCCCGAATTTTTTTATGGGTATTATCAATTTACTTGTCGAGATGATTAACGTACAAATAGTGTTTTTTCTATTTAATTTCACATTAAATATTATTAGACAGTATATTATGATGTCATGTTAAGCCAAGTACTCATTAGCGATTCGTAACTGTAATCGTTGCAGATACTGTAACCAACTCCAGATGCGAACTAATTATTTATTAGGTGTTCGAACTAATTATTTGGTGTCCATACATTTTTCTGTATCTGAAACGGTCACAGTAATGGTTTGCTAATTTGTACCCGGCTTTATACGCACCTAATAACATTGAATCTGGTCTACCTGTTATCCATGCCAATCGGCGTCCTAGACTGCCAGTAAATTCCACCCAAAGAATATATCTATACGGCAGAGTTACGAGATTCTGGTATAGCCTAGAAGGACGCAAGAAGACCGGCAACTGACATATTATATTTTTGGAGATGTTTATATGCTCTAAGTAGCAAACAAAGACTAAAAAGAAGTTTTACGTAGGTAGTTACCTTATGTGTATTTATTTTGAATTATCTGTAACTCACGAGAGAAAACATAAGAGAGAGACAAGGAGAAGCTGTATTAAAATACATGTATAAACAAAAATTCTGAATTTGAAAAAATAGTGGAATAATTTATTTTAATCGGATCGTGAAAGAAAACAAATGATACTCTAATAATATGTAGTTTGACAGATGCTTACAGTGCGGTAATAACATTTCGAGTCGATTAGAGTATTGAGAAATGAATGTGTTATCCAAGAGAATTAAGGGCAATTATAATAGGGTTAGGGTGTTATACCCTATTGTAACCTTATTCAATATTAACAATCAATAAAATAAATATAAATATTATGAATGAGGAAGAACCATCAAGTAAGCATCGCCATTTGATAAAAGAACGAGTTCAGTGATGGCGTGCTTGGCAAAGTGAAGAAACTCTACAAAGACTCTAGCAGTAGCTTACAGATAAATAATTGAGTCTAAACATACACGAAAAGGTATGAGAGAGTGGGAGTAAAGAAGAAATGTATGGGAATGTTGACAGGTGGTACTGCCACCTGATAATATTTGTTAGTATTTTAATATCGTGTTAACTTGTCAAAAATATATCATCATCATCATCATCATCATCAGCCTGAATCTATCCACTGCTGGATGAAGGCCTCTTCAAGTTGCTTCCACTTCTCTCGGTCCTGTGCATTGCGTTGCCACGTACTTCCGCAGAACTTTATCATTTCATCGATCCAGCGGCCTCTAGGTCTACCTTGTGGACGTTTTGTACTTCTTGGATACCACTGGATGACTAGATTTGTCCAACGATTGTCTCTTCTTCGAGCTATGTGTCCAGCCCATCTCCATTTAAGGCTTTTAATAAACTCTATTACATCGCAAACCCTTGTCTGCTTCCTTATCCACTCATTCCTCTTTTTGTCCTTTCGCGTTATGCCCAGCATGCACCTCTCCATACCACGTTGTGCTACTCTAAGTTTCTGGATCTCTCTTTTACTTAGGGTCCATGTTTCACACGCATATGTCATCACGGGAAGCACACACTGGTTGAACACTTTGCGCTTTAGGCACAGTGGAAGGTCACTTTTGAAGACATTATTTAGGCGGCCAAAAGCACTCCAGCCTAGCTTTACTCTGCGAACAATTTCATCAAATATACATCCATCTATAGATACTTTGTTGTCCCAGATAGATGTAGCTTTTCACCTGTTCGAGCTGAGTGCCATTGATGAGGATCTCTTTTTGGCCTGCAAAGCAGTTGAACATGACTTTCGTCTTTGTTACATTTATTTTCAAACCTACTTTGTTGCTTACTTCAGCGAGTTCCTGCATTCTGCTTTGGAGGTCTTCTGAGTCTTGCGAGAAAATTACTATGTCATCGGCAAAGCGCAGATGACTCAGGTATTCTCCATTTATGGGGATTCCTTTGTCATTCCAGTCAAGTTGCCTGAATAAGTCTTCAAGGGAAGCTGTAAATAGTTTAGGTGAGATTGTATCACCTTGTCGGACTCCTTTGCTGATAGGAAATCTGCGCGATGGTTTATGGAGATTTACAGATGCTGTTGCGCTACTGTATATATTATTGAAAATATTTATATAGCGTCCAGGGATTCCTTGTTTTCTGAGTGCGTCGAGTATTGAACATTTCTTTATCGAATCAAACGCCTTCTCATAGTCTATAAAACCCATGCATAGTGGCAGTTTGTATTCTTGGTACCGCTCTATGATTTCTCTGACGACTTGGATATGGTCCATAGTGCTGTATCCTCCTCTAAATCCGGCTTGTTCTCTCGGTTGGTTCTCGTCTAGTACATTTTGCAGACGGTTTGAGAGAATTTTTGTGAACGTCTTGTAGAGAATAGGGAGTAGACTTATTGGACGATAATTTGCTAGGTCTTCTCTGTCACCTTTTTTGTGAAGAATGACAATGCTGGCATTTTTCCATACCTCTGGGACATCCTCTTTGCATATGCAGGCTGTGAACAATTGTGCAAGTACTTCATTTGCATCCTTTCCTGCTTTTTTGAGGATATCTATCGTTAAACCGTCTTCCCCGGGGGCTTTCCCACTTTTCATGTAATTTAAAGCATGGGTTACTTCCCAGGATGTAATTTCGGGAGAATGGTCTTCCGAATTTCCATTTCTCTGAAGATCTAAGTCTATAGTCGTATTGTCAGTGTCATCACTGTAGAGATCGCTGTAGAACTCTTCAACTCGGCTTAACAAGTGTTCCCAATTTCTGACGATAGAACCATCTTTTGCTTTTAGTGCTGTGATTTGACGTTTTCCTATCGACAAGCATTGCTTGTTTTTGTTTAAACTTCTGCCTGCTTTCACAATTGCTTGTATGAGGTTTACATTGAATTTACGAAGGTCTTCTCTAATCTTCCTTCGGAGGGTTTTGCAAAGTGATGAAAACTCCATATCGTTTTGCGCCTGTCTATCGCTCTTGGTTTTCCTTCTCTGCTCCATAAGATTCAATGTTGCCTTCGAAAGCTTGGTGGAAGGTGTAACTTCTGAGCTTTTTACGCCTGTTTTTTCTGCACATTGTAGAATAATATTCGTTATATCCTCCGCGTTGGATAGGGAAACGGTTTCGTTCTCATCTAAGAAAGCCGATAGTGCATTTTTGAGTTCATTTTGGAATTCAGTATTGTTCTGCAGGTATACGCGAGCATTTGACTTCTTCTGCAGTTTGGATCTTTCTGATTTGACGTTCAATCTTATCTTACATCTCACCATCCGGTGATCACTGCCGGTGTTAAACTGATTGATCACCTTACAGTTTAAAAATGTATATTTTCTGTCAGTGAGGATGTAATCGATTTCGCTGGTCCTTCCTGTCGGGCTTCTCCACGTCCATTTACGTGTAGGTTTATGTTGAAAAAAGGAATTCATGATGTGAAGATTGTTGGTTTCAGCAAACTCCACAAGCATGTCCCCTCTACCATCCCTTGAGCCATGTCCGAAATGTCCGACCGCTACGTCATCTCTTTGGTATGATCCAATACGTGCATTGAAATCTCCCATTATGATGTTGAAGTGGCATTTACTTTTATTTTTCAAGGAAGTTATTTCCTCGTAAAATTCTTCCACTTTTTCATCAGGATAGTTCTGTGTCGGAGCATATACTTGCAAAATCTGAATGCGGTACCTAGCATTGATTTTAAGTATCACGCTTGCGACCCTGTCAGAAATGCAGTTGAACTCGACTATGCGGTCCCTCCAGGCTTTGTTGACAACAAATCCAACACCGCTCGTGCGTCCTTCATCGGTTCCTTTGGAGTACAGCACATGTCCGCTTTGTAAAGTAATAATACTCTCACCTTTACGCCTTACTTCGCTGAGTCCGACAACATCCCAGTGGATATTCCGGAGCTCTTCTTGAAACTCTACAAGTTTGGCATCGCTGGACAATGTTCTTGCGTTATATGTAGCAATGGTCATCTGTTGGCAGCCTTTTCCGGGTCTCCGGGGATTGTTAGCACCCTCTGCCTTCCTTCGCTGATCGCTGCCGTGATCAGTATCAGGTTGGCCTTCGGAGAATGAGGGCCGGGTTCTAGAAGTTTTTGTTTTCATATGAAGGTTTTGGACATAACACACCACGCTGTCCAGACGGGTTGGTGTGTGGTTTTTCTGTCTGGGTGATCCTTCCCGTAGCCAAAGGTCTCTCGTTTTAAGGCGCCAGAGTTTCGCCTTGCACCCTTCTCTATTAGCTACAGATATTATGTTGCGTTATACAGCACATTATCTGCATTGCCCGGGGGACGCCACGCGACTTTCTTGGACAGTGGCGTCTCAACATTTTTTAGAAGTATACCTATTGGCATCGGTATACATCATTGAGGCCATAGCTTTAAACTACTTTTAAATATCTTTAAATTGATATATATTATTTATTATATAGGATATATAGGTAGCTATTTATTACCAAATGACAGAATGATATATGCTTTGTTTTTTTTATACTTACAAAGTTACACGATGCTGTCTGAATATAGTGAAACATGTAAAAGTTTATACAGGCTTCTGTTTTCAAGTATAAAAATTTAAATAGACAAGTGATTGATCTGGCGAAGAATTTTTGTGATGCTCTGACACTAATGTCAGGCAGAACTTTGGACGGAGAGGACATATATTATTATTTATTAATTCATAAACTAAGAATTTAAGTAATATATATATACATATATATATATATATATATATATACGAATATACACAAAAATGTGGGATGTTAATATTTTGTAGTATATATAAAACGTATTTTTTGGTCGAAAATTTTTGTTCTACATTTAAAATAGTAAAATTACATTAATCATCGATAAATTGTAGGCCAATACAAATGGTTGTAAAATACTTCGTAAGTACAAAAGAGTTAGTTTTACAATGATCATGAATTGAGTTACGATAGTTTGAACGATTCCTATTTATTAAATGATTGATAACGCAATGTGTATTTTTTTTAGAATATTAATAACCATGTCCTTCCTTTTTCGTACAAGGTGGTTGTTAGTAATTTTGAAAAATCACAAACACACAGGCTTTGAGAAAAACACATAAATATTGTGTGTCCTGACCGAGAATCGAACCCAGGAACTCTCGGGTGGGAGGCAAGCGCCTTACGCACTGCACCACGAGAGCCGCCTACGCAATGTGTATTATTTGGACCAAAGGCTGAGTAAGTAGCTAATATTCATTTGTCGTGAAACAAAAATCTGCTATGAAACCTATTTGTATGGTAGCTAAAATTCTCATCAGATTTTTGAGCATATAAAAATAATGAGAATAGTATTTGATTGCATGTAATATGTATTTTTGTTGGTAATACATTTTATTATATTTATGTACCATTGCATTTAACATGTGTTATGTTCAAAATGAACATAACTTGCTTTCATACTGCTGGCAACCCCGACGATTATCTATGGTCACGTCGATGGAGCGTACGCAATTTGACAGATGTCGCTGATGGAATTTCCGGCTGCAACGGACGTCGCGAGGTGTGGAACAAGCAACTTGGCTGTCGTCTAGTATAGTCGTGCTCCGCTTGAGATTTACCCAACATTTATAATGGACGTCATTTAACGGAGCACGATGCAGCCGCAGTGTTTGAAGCTTCTGATCGTTCCAGTTTGGTATTTTAAATCTATTATTTGATTCACTACTCTTCCAATGTTTCTTGTCAAACTTAGCTGCTTGCATTTATTTTAGTATTTCCCAAATTTTAATATCGAGCCGCTTAATAACCTTTTAATGTATTTCTAATCTCTTGCTTTGACGATAATAAAGTTTCTGTCAAGTATATAAATTGCTCTTTTATTTATTGTTCCCACTTTATTCCACACTGTTAAATGATTATAATCTTCCACGGTCTCAAGATCGTGTGGCTTCCAGGACTTTATTATGTACATCTTAAATCATAGATTGCACGTGCCTTCAGCCGTGTAATCCCTTCTTGTATTCTAATTAAATTTAACAGTTGTCAGTTGTGAGGTTGCAGAAGTAATTATCGTTCGGCTTGAGAAAGATCAGGTAATCCACGGCTCTTCCTTTTGTTTCTCTTGTGTCTCATGCTCTCTTGCTATTTAACTATACTTTATTCTATTCTATCCTATTTAGAAACCCTTTTATTTTGTAATTGTGACGACAAAAATCACAACTACAAAATATTAATATATCACATGCTAATTTTAAAGTTATATATTTAAAAGTAGGTACGTAAGATTGAGATCGCTTATATATGCTGTCTGCTAAGAATTTCATGGATGGCAAATAGTACAAGAGTATGTTACAGTAGTTATGTTACAATACTTTTGTGATAGTGTCCCAAGGTCTGAACTCGGTAGAATGAGATGTTGTGCGGAGCGGTCCCGAGACTGAGATGCTACCAGACCGTGGACTTATATCATTCGAGTGACATGTTCAATGAATTATGATTCGCTATTTATCGATATACTCTCAATCAAAATAATATCTTTAAAAGAATATTTAGGAAATATTTATTATAATTGAGTCAGCTACCATATAGAGTTTATGTCATAGGATATAGCTGACTATGTGGAAAAATGCATATCGCGGAAATAATCTGCAGTAAGCTATTAATTGAGTTTACAATAATTGGACACTCCGGGAAATGGATATTATTAGAGAATTTGTAATTTTCGGTAATATGTTTAATATCGCTGATCAATATGCTGACACGGGTTGAGTTGTTTATCCCCAAATCTGAATTCCGAAAGTAAGTTCGAATGTCTTAAATATGTTTTAATACAGTTTAAGTATTATTTGGTCATATACGGGAATAAATAATATAGAAAGCAAAATAAATATATCAATAAAAATCATTAGCAAAAACAACAAAGGTCGACGTGGAAGATGGAAGAGAGAGGCCACCTACACGCTGTCCTGGCTAACTGTTTGACGATATGAGTCTCTCAATATCTCCAACCATGTGGATGTTGCAATACAGAAGAGAAATAAAAAAAACCTCAACAGTGAGGAATATAAAGACAATATATTCTTTTAAATAGTGCTCGGAATTACGTTATGTTACCTAAATAACACAGATAATGAAATATATTGTCATAAAAATATATAAATGTACGGGGGGACATGCTCAGCGTACGTCAAAATGAAGCTTTTATGTTTTTATGTTATTATGCTTTTATGTATGATATTTCGCTGAGCATGTGAGCCGTTAATAAATAGCTTTAATAAACTATTTCTTTTATTCAACGAATAAGACACAAAATTTCAGAATGTAACATTATATAATAATATATACTGAATATACATATTTTGCATATACACACGAGAAAAAATCGTTTTGTAGAAAAAATACAACACCCGACGGGACTTGAACATGTATCTGCTAGATTCGTGCCAGTATGTTTTACCAATTAAACTACGGGCGCCTTAAATAATTATGACGATTTTAACTAGAAGTTGTTACATGAAATGCTTATCGAATTGCGTTATAAGGTTTGCTATCGGTTTTAGTATATAAACACATGTGATGTTTCAAAATTATGTATATTTAATAAATAGCTACTTAGTAAAAGCTATGTTTTTCTTAAGAAATTAATGAGAAGGATTAAGATCCTTGATATGAAGAAAATATCATGAAGCTTTTTCGTTGCCATTCAAAAAATGTAATGCCAAAAAGTGTTCAGGATAAAAATATTTCTGCTTTATAATTTCATTTCATTTTTATAAAACCTTTTTTTTATATTGCTTAAATATTCGGCTATTTTTAATATTGTCACATTAAAAACGCCTGCTTTATACATAATCACATATTTCCGCAAGACGTTTATAAAGTGATTTTTTTTGGAACAGCTTGTAAAAATTATCTCTCCTGAATTATTCATGAGGCTCCATTACGAACAATGATAAACGACAAATATTTCAGCGCCAAATTTTCGAATTTGGAACTTTTTCAATCTTGAAAAAATGTTGGCGTAAAATATTGAAAAGAGATTTTCGAAATATCATAAAAGCATTAACTTGATAACAATGATAATACAATTATTAATGATACTATTAAGAATTTTAACGGTTTACCTAAATAAAAAATAGACTCACTGTTTACTTATTATCAGACTAAGTATCTATCATAATAATATTATAGTCAATTATATATGGTTTACATCTTTAAATTTATGAACTCTGTCTCAAAAAAAATAGGCTGAAAGACACTATTATCTTTGCAAAAGACTTATTCAGGAGTAGATAGAGGAGAATTAATAACGCGAGGACAAAAGAGGTGGTAAAAATGGAATCCATTAATGGAATGTAAATCAATTGTGTAAACAACTACGTCTATGTCGGATAACATAAGTCCTTGCGACTATGCCTAAGTCAAACTTTCTGACAGCATCCGAACACACTATGTCCAAGCCATATAAAGTGCACCGCTTTTTGATTACATCATACTGACTTATCATGTCACGAGTTCGAGTGTTGTCGTCAACTCCAACTTGATATAGATAATATATTAGATTGGGGCAGGCGTAACAAACTGGACTTTAATATTGATAAATGCAATGTTTTATCATTTACTAAAGCCTCGCGAGTATTGTTTTTCCAGTACTCGATGCATGGCAGAGTTCTCTCGCGAATATCATCTGTAAGAGATCTTGGAATTACGTTTGACTATAAACTGACGTTTAGTGGTCATATAGATACCATTTGTAAAAAGGCGCTAAAGATGTTGGGCTTTGTCTTGCGTACTTCCCGGGTCTTTTCGGATGTTACGGTACTAAAAATTCTCTATAACTCCTTAGTTAGAAGCAGACTTGAGAGTGGGTCTGTCGTTTGGGCCCCGCATCAGGCCTTATAGTGGAGAGAGTCCAAAAGAAATTTTTAAGACTCCTTTACTTTCGACTGTATGGATATTATCCGTGGCTCTATCTGACTGATTTTCTCTTAGGGATGCTTACATACTGTAGCTTAAAATTTAGAAGGGATCTTTATTTAGCTACATATTTTTTCAGACTTATACGCGGCGTAAATGTGAACTCTGCCATTCTTGGTGGTGTTGGCTTGTGTGTCTCTGATAATTACCTTAGGAATCGAGGGCATCCGTTGTTTGTTCTCCCACGGTGCAGAACTAACCTGCCATTAGTAATGCCAATTGGGAGGGCAATAACCATGTTTAATTAAATCGCTTCGGATATTGATATATTCCACTTACCTGAGGGTGAATTTAGGTGGACGTGTTTTTAAATTCTTAAAATAGGGTCTGCTTAACTCATCCGGTGTACTTCCTTGTACCTATATACTTAATATTTTTTGTATTTACACATTTATACTGTAGAATAACTTAAAACTGATCTATCTCTTGTGTTATGTACATAAAACTGTTTTAATAATATTTCTTTGTTTCTACATGTCATGTTGTGAACGTCTTAGACTTATAATTTGTAATGTCCACAATATTTAAAATAAATAAATTGAAAAATTGAGTGTTTCTGATGCCATTATACCAGTGGGCCTATACGATTTGGTCGAAATTTTGATTCTAAAAGCTGCTTAAAAGACGAGAATGAGCAACGAGAAAAATTGCTAATATTATTATCAGTATCATAGTATAGTTAGTAGTTGTAAACCAGTAAGTTGTGTAGTAGTAGCAGTGACAAAAACCCAAATGTCTTGTAAGCTGACCATGAATTGACCCCGAAGCCTGCAGATGGCAATCCAGTTACTTAAACATTGGATTATGAAAGCCATGAATATAATTGAACGTAGTTATGCAGAATGTAGCCAGTCCACAATAATGTCAAGCTGAGATAATAGTACTTTAGCAACAACATGATATTAAAAATGTATGTAAAATGTTAAATTGTAAATAGTATTTTATTTCAAGAATATTTTCTTTGCGGCTTGGCTATTTTCAGCAGAACGTAGAGAAAACCTTCTCGCATCTGATCTATATCATATCTCAATTTTAAAATTTTTGCGGACTGGCTACTTTCTGCATAACTACATCCAATTATGATAATATGATAGCTTAAACTTGTCAATACTTGGTCCTTCCATGCACTTTAAGCCACCGCTGATTTTACTTTATATTTTGGCGCATTCACCAATCCTTGTAATGCCATAATGGCTTTATATTATGTATGATAAAACTACTCGCAAAACCAAACTGGCATTGAGCGCATTTTAGTGTCTAAATAGTATATTTAAAAGTGATCTCCTATTATGTCTTAAGCATAAAGTGTTCACGTATGCATGTTGGTGGCGCCTTTTAGTAGTGGACTGTAATTTGAAGGATGCTGGATTACGGATCTAAGGGGGGTATACACTCTATATGTTGAAAGAGCTGGGGCACGCTGGAGCCGGTTCGGTTTTCACGCACCAACGGACGGTCCGGAATATCACTCTCACAGTTTCACTTGGTTTTGGAATGAATGATGATGAAAATTTCAGGATGGATGGTAGACGCGACGTTCGCTTAAACCGTATCAGATTTAGAGGAACGACGGCTAAGCTATAATAAGTCCGCACGCAACCGCTTTCTTGATGTCACTCAATCTAACTGAATGCTATTCAATCATGGTCTAATGATGACCCGTAATTGCTGGTTGCCTAGTCTTGTGACAATAATAAATAAGGATGTGAGGTAGGTGGGAAAATAAGGAATGTCGGCCAATATAATTGGCCCAACCACATGTGAAATATGTATGAAGTCAAATCAATAATAACAAGTAACACAGTATGCCATGGAAATGTGCATGTTAGCCATAACGCATAGAGACAACAAATAAAACCAATGAATGAGGAAGCAGACAAGAGTACACGATGTGATAGAGCTCACTAAAGAGATGAAATAGCAACTTGCTGGATATGTTGCTCGGCGAGTTACAGTAGACAATTGCTGGACAAATTACGCCTAACGGGTACTATAAATACGACCACAGGGACGTCCTAAAATCCGCTGTATAGACGATCTCATAAAGTTTGGTGAAGTTTGGTGTGTAATAAGTGGATAAAGCTAGGGGAGGTAAACAGTGGATTGAGACCTTTGACAATGATGACAATGAAATAAAAATATTTTTAATTTTTAACTTTATTACTGATTGTTTCAATTTGGTGTGTACTTATTAGTTAGGTACACTGGTATTTTGAAAATTTACGTTGTATCATAAACTACACTAGTACGTCATGCTATAAACTACAAAACGCAGGCAGCGTTTTGGATTGAATGACTTATCAAATCCACCGATGTGAATGTCATTTGATTTCGTACAGAATCGTAGTCAAGGTTTAGGACACCGGTTATGGTACTATTGGTTAACCGGTTATTAATATAATAGTACAATAATTGTGATGAGTGAAAAACAATTACCTACGTATTAAAAATAAATCTATAAATAATTACAAGATAAAAAGAACTTTTTATATACAACGTTTTTAAATTTTCTGTTGAATCAAAAACTTGACTTGACTAGCTTAAACTATCAAAAAAAATGTACTTGATAGAAATAATACTAAAATGTAATTTTGACATGTCATATTGATTTCCATAGTAACGCACGTATATATTAATAATTTAGTTGCTAGGACCCCAGACCCCTAGCAACCAATAATGGTGTCGAAATAACTTTTCATACAAAACAGAATTAACTGAAAATGAATTCAATTCTACTTAAAGATGACTAAAAGTATTAAAAGAATACATTGGCATCCAGTTCTGGTATATTCTAAAAGTCTCAGATGTCTAGCTAGTCGGGAAGTTAGTTAAAAGATTTGTACCGGACAAACAACCACCGGACAAATAAGAATACGAGCTAAGAAAAACGTTATAAAATAGCACTTACAGCGCTTTAATCATTTTTTTAAATCCTCGTTGTTAGAGATGCCACTTCATAACTTTGGTCTAAGATGAAAATGTTGTAATATTTTATATATTTTTTTTACATGTATTATCTATTAATTTATTTATTACCGCATATTATATTAATACAAGTAAATGTCATTTGATATAATTTTATACGAGGTAATCAGTCAAAGAGGCGTATCAGTGTAGTAAATAATGTAAAAAAGTGCAGTTACAAAGCTCCACTAGTTTATAAGCTTTGAAACTGGACAAAAACGGTCATGGAAATAATGGTTAAATTACATGGGTTCCACACATTACGGCAGGTAGATACAACAAAAAATCGCAGGACGTGGGAGTCTAGGTACACTTTTCAGCGAAGGCTTGGAAATGAGGATTGATTGATATTTAACACCTCCGTTTTGGCCCGTGTAATATACACAATTTATGTTCCTTAAATATATAAATAGTCTGTTAATTTCTGTAATTTATGATAAAATTTAACCATCGTAATGTGCGATTAGCCTGAGTATTAATAATATAATATAATTTTGTGTTATATAGCAGTAATGGCAAATCTTTTTACATACGTGTGCCAAAATTTCCCTAATATTATTATTTTTCGACTCTCTGGCGTGCCGGGCAGTTTTTCATATAGAAAAAATGAAAAAATAGTTAAATATAAGCACAAAATTGTAAAAAATAAAATTCTATTCGAATGTTTAAAAATTACAATTGAGTTCTTGAGATTCTATCTTTTGTCATGTTTCTAGCCGAAGGCATATCTTTTATTGTTTGAATAATTTTCCCTTGTTTTCAAAATTCGATTTGAAGAGATCATGGGAGCATTTTAACTATGCTTCTCTCGATATATTCTCTATCACTGAACAGTTTTCAGCAATTATGTTTGAGGTAAAAAAACAAGCAGCTGTTATATTTGAATGACAGCCCATACATTTCATTATTTCAATATTTTTATTAATAAAACCGAAAAAAATATGCCTTGCTATGTCGTCATTATGTTTAAATATTATATAAGTATAATTATCTATTTATATTTTTTGTGTTTTCTTTTAAATTGATCATTATTTATTATATAATAATTAATTAATTTAAAGGTTTTTTTGTCTTCAAAATAAAACATGCCGCGTGCCATGCAAAATCATCTCGCTTGCCATAGGTTCGCCATCGCTGTTATATAGTATCTATATTGTTTTAAATTAATTATAGTAACATATTAACCGGTGAATAATGTACATAATGTATTAGTAAATAATGTACATATTGATGGTACTTAATGAATGATATGATTGCGAATTTATTGTTGTAGGTTTTTTTTTAAATCTTAACCGGTAGTGAATCTTTTATTACCGGTTCGGACGTCACGAAATCGGTACGGCATTGACTCATCCCATCTGCAAGGTTATGGCGTGGGTGTAAGCTGAGGTGATGCTCTAACAGATTCAATTCTATGCATGACTGAATCTCCTAATAGAACTTGGAATGACGTATTATCTGACGAGCATATCATAGTACTGCTATAACTTCAATTTTATTATGGATACTAAAGTATTCCACGGCATCAATTAATTAAGATATAATTTATTTTGTTATTTATTTATTTGATATAATTTTTAATTTGATGTCAAATATTAATTGCAATTCTGATTATATTGTAGTTTACATACTTTTTTCAGCTGTAGAGTAGAAACACTGGCAAAGAATGAATGTTGACTTTAAATAATATATTGAATGTTCGTGCTATAATCTATTCAATGATAGTTTTACTTAGAAATATTATTGTTGCACATCCATGTACATAATATTATTATCAGATACCTACTATGAAAGAAAAATACAGAAATATTAATTTACGTTACGAATGAGGTTCTTTGCTGCTCAGGGAGACACCCTAAACAGCCTTACAAATGAAAATCGTATAGGGTTCAATTAATTTCTTTTTGGGCTCACCGGCATCATATCGATATAAAACCTTATTTACTGAATCCGTTCCATACCAATATATCGATGTATGAATGAATGGTTCTTTATTGCATTACAAACTGTCAGAAATCGAGTACGCGTCAAAGTTATGCGAATTTAGCTCAAAAGCCGATATCATCATAATTATATAATAAATAAATGTGAGTAAGCAATACATTTTTTTCTCGAGTTTGTTGTGTTTAATAATTCTAATCAATTCACTGAATTGGAAAAGTCATAATTTCCAAAATGGCGTAAATATTTTGTTGGTTTTCGATTTATAAAGATTTATATTATGAAGGCGCCAGATTTTTGATTTACGATTAGTCATTATTGGAAATAGGAGCTATTGAAACTCATATTAGAATTTTAAAAAAAATATTCCAATACAAACAGAAAATACAAAATTCTACCACCAATTTAATTAATTCAGCGTTTCTCAATGAATTTTCGTCACGCAACTCTTTCATATCTTGTACAATTTAATGAAATCCTTGAAATATTTAAGTGCAAAACTAAGGAAATGCGTCATAGGTTTTTTTTCAGTACAATTTTCAAGTTCAGATTTGGATTCGTAAGTATTGGAAAAGAGTCTTAACTAAGATTCAAAATTGTGGTTATGAGTCACTAAAAATATTTTATTTCTCAAATTAGCAATGTTTTCTATTTTTTCTAGGATTAAACATACATTATTAAAAATATAATTGATTTAAGTTTTGTACTTACTTTTCCATTTGAATCGTTTTTTAACACAGTTTTCAGCATCTCAATCTTAAAATTCTCTATACTAACATATATCATAATATATTACAAAACTGGATTAAAAACTTTCGAAATATAATATTTAAGAAACAAATGTTAAACATCATTTCAAAACAGTTTGAAAAATGTAAATCAATCACATTAAGTCATCACATTAAAAACAGTCACATTTCTATCAAACATATTTTTTTCGGTATATTTGTCGCGAAAAAAAAATATTCCATTCAAAGTATTGTGTGATAATTATAATTGTGTGAACCAGAGCCAGACTTGTCCAACCCGCAATTATTCAGCTTTGAGATAAATAGTGATAAAGTTATAGATTCATTGAAAAAAAACTCAATATGATTTCAGCAAAATACATGACAATTTATCAGATGAATCCCTTGAAGGCTTGTATTCACTGTTATCGGTTTCTTCCAGCACTTTACGAATGTCAGACGTGTCCGCTATTTTTATGTGGAATAGAAAAATATGGCAGTGATAATGATTTATTTTATGTGATTGCAAGAAATGACTGTACGTATATGGTAGAGTCATAAGACGACAATTGAAGCGCTTAGTTTCAAATCCCCCTAAAATCGTTTTTGATTTTTTTTTGAGTTAGATAATATGTATTTAGATGAATATTTTTGTTACTTATATAATGGCTAAAGATAAAACTTTAAAATACGCTAAAAACCGTCAATACTTATGATCAAAAATTAGGGTAAATTTAAAAACCCGTTAAAATGATTTGGTGTGCTTTTCAAATACCTACCACTAAAATGGAAAGCCAAAATACTCTTTAGAATGTAACGAATTTAAAAAAAGAATATATAAAGTTCACAGATTTAATAAATATGAGATTTCCTAATTTTTCTAAAAACTACCTAAAATTGTTTTTCTCATTTTTCTCAGAACTACGTAAAATAGTTTTAGGGGCTTTTGAAACTAGGCGCTTCATTTTTTAGTGATAGTCATATTTAAACCTGACAAAAATGAATATTTAATAACGATGAGATGCTTAACTCAGTTTTTTCATTTTTGTGAGTTGGACAAGTTTGGTACTGATCCACACAATAATAATTATTGTGGAATCAAAAAATTGTAGGCGAAGAATAATAAATTATTGTCAACGAAAATTTCAGACACCATTATCTACTGTAATAGTAATAATAACTTTTTCTACAATCAGTATTGGGGTAGGTATAATGTCATGTTACATTTCACGTGACATGTCTACTTTTCAAACGCAGAATTAAATAAATAATGTTAATTTAATTAACAATAAATTTGGCACAACCTTGTTAAAAGTATGTGTCAACGTTGTTTCTAAAACAATGACGGTTAAAAATAGGCCAATGAGGTTTCTTCCCGCCTTTTTGAAAGCGTCATATCAACAAATAACTTATTTCCGCCCAGAAGATTTCACTCCAAGATTAGATTCAGTTCAGATTGGACGTGCTCGGTTAACATAATAGAAACAGTTTCAACGCAGAATAACGCTTCTTCTTTCGGACGGAAAGATAGAAGACAAGATGAGATTCCAGCCATCACACCTAAAGCTAAGTAATAATTACCATCTTACAACAAAAACTCTAATGTACGGTACCAAGTGAACGCTTCTCAAATTTGTATTAGAATTTTAATATGTTTCCGTATCATTTTAAATTTCAATGTAAATTGTTTGTGTGTAATTAAATGACACTTTTAACGATTAGCTGTGTTCTTATTTTTATACTGTTATATTTAATTTGTAAATACACACATTTTAAGGCGCCCAAAAAATTATAATTTAATATTTCAACGAGTTTACAAATGACATTTTATTTGAGGTAGATAAATGATTTATAAAGCATTTTTTACACAGGGTTAAGTTGGCAGAAAGCCGAATCTTATAAGCTGTGAGATTAATAGTACTAAATATTTCATGTTTTATTGATTGAATTAGTTGGCACTCTATGTTTAATAATTGTGCATTACAATTATTAAACTTCTTTTACTATTATCATTATAACGTTACTATAACTATTTTACTCTTTTCCCATTTTCTTAATTTGACAATAAGTATATTGTATTGTGAATAGCAGCATCTATTCCGTTTTTCTTGTACGACAAACTTTGTAAAACAAGTGAATAATGAGATAAAGCAGAATGTATTGATAAACAAACCCCAGCAGATAATAATGAATTCCATTACTGCCTAGCAATAAATAAAAGTCTTATACTTGGCGAAAAAAAAAACCTTTAACGAAAAACTCTGCTCGTTATGTTATAAACGAGTTTTGAAATAGTATGAAAAGATAAATGGCACCGAATGTTGGTGTTTTAAAAATGGGAGACAGTATGCAAGACACTGAAATATCGCGTTAATTATACGACATTCGAGATAGTAGGGAAAATCTGCTTGCTTCCCCTTACTGAGGCTAGGGAGAAGTCTTAAGAAAATATTTAATTAAGTATTCAAATGTCACAATATAACGAAAGCGACTCTTAAATGAAATATCAAATTTAATTTCATTAAAAAACTGGTACGCGACTGCTAAAGCGATGTAATATATTATATTTTTTAAAACTCACATTCATTTTAAATATTTTAAAATGTCTTCTTCTTATATTCAATATTTTTTCTCCATTTTTGTGTCTCTAAAGTAGTGATTATATTGAGACGCAAGTCGCGTACTATCACGTATGTAATTTCGTTTTTCTTGGTGTTAAAAATGTTACTAGACTGATGCTCACATCACGTAGCACATTTTGAACCCATAAATGAACACTGTCAGTAAAGTTAGCAAATTCTGCCAAAATCACCAGAACAATAATGATGTCACTTCATGTTCTACTGCACTGCATCGACACCTGCATGGCTCAATGAACGTTTTTTATAATTTTCTATATGCCTACATATTTTTGATTCATGTAAAAATCGCGTGTTTTTGTTTTTAGCGGTTGGCATTCTATAAGAATGTTGTCAATTATCTATGGTCTGCAGGTTGGGTTCTGTTCAAAATATTATCTATGGATATAATATCGCGAGTAAGTTTAACATACACACACGTAGAAACTGTTGAAATTAATTTAAATTAGCATGAATAATCAATAATAATTCAAAATACTAATACATTACAGTTGGCACTCTCTATCATTGAATTTACAGAGGTGGTATTCATTCAAAATATTCTGCAAAATGACGAAACCATAGACTAAATTTGTCACCATGACAGCGTGACAGTATGTGACGTGCATCTTAATATAATCACAACTTTACTGTTGAGGATCGTGACTCTTATCAAAATATCCTGGTTATGAGGTCTTTCCAGCTATTCCTGATAGTATCGAGAGATCCATAGCACTTAATACGACCATTATCTAAGCGATTTTCAAAGTTCACTTTCGATATTTCCACAGACAGTAAACATTTTTAAATTATTATTCTCCCTTCTGACTATGCAGCCAAATAACTGCAGAAATATTTCATGATACATTTTAGAGAGCTAGTTGTACACGATAAATAATTAATATAAATAGCGCTTACTGTTTGGTTTGTTGGATTGAAACTAGCGGAAAAAATGTGTTTTAATACTGATACAAGGGTTATAATAATATCTACATTCGGCCCAATTTGTGCAAAAGAAATTTTATTTATAATTATTATCACGGTAATTGTTTCCATCCGTTTCAAAAAGTATGGCCCGACGACATCTTCTGCTAAGAAACTACACAAAGTTTTAATCTTTACAGAATGCATAAGTTTCTCTTAAACTATTTTTAAAATCATCAAATCCAGCAGTTTTTCATATTAACGTAACCGTTTAGTTTGATTAATGTCACTTGATTTAATCCAAAAATATCACATAATTTTTGCTACACAGGTAAGCAACCATTATTTTGATAATAGTTTTTACTTTTTGTGACTGTCAAATTTGAAATGACACTAGCGCAAAATGGCGGCGAATTTAAAATTGTCAGTTCTTATTGATACACCCTTTACTAAAACAAATGATTTCATTTATATAATATATAGTAATTTAGGTACTGCCCCTTAACTAACCTAGATTTATATCATATAAACGTCGGTTAAACTAATAAATAATTAGGTACATAATCTAGTAAGCATACACTATTAAAGTTAGGTAATTCTATATAATAACTGTGCCATCGTTTTTCTAATTTCAATACGTACGCTATTATGTTTTTTTATTTGATGTGAGACAAACCGAAACTTAACACAACATACTAAGAAGATAGTAATTTATTGATTATAGTAGGTTTTAATATGTTTTGTTTTTGTATTGCACGTCAAATTAAACAAGACGCAAAAACTGAAGATCACAACGCAACTCAAAATATAAATAATTACAGGATAAAAAGAACTTTTAATATACAACGTTTTTAAATTTTCTGTTGAATCATATAAACTTGACTTGACTAGCTTAAACCATCATAGAATACTGAAATGTCATATTGACATTTCATTTTGATTTCCATAGTAACCCACGTATATATTAATAATTTAGTTGCTAGTACCATCCGCTTAGCAACCAATAATGGTGTCGAAATAACTTTTCATACAAAACAGAATTAACTGAAAATGAAATCAATTCTACTTAAAGATGGCTAAAAGTATTTTAAAAAAATGCATTGACATCGTGTTCTGTATTGTATAAGTTTCAAATGTCTAGCTAGTCGGGAAGTTAGTTAAAAATCAATTGCAAGATTTGTACCGGATAAAGAATCACCAGAAAAATAAGAATACGAGATAATTCATGGTGGAACTGCATTGTACTATTTGATTAATTATTTATTTAATTAAATAAAACACAATTTTATAACACTTATTCTACTTTATTAATTAAAATTTTTTACCAGTTTCGTCCTCTTCAAAGGGACATTATCAACTAAATAATAAACTTAAAGCAGGCATTTATCAAACAAATCATAAAAGCGACAAAATACATATCAATACATTGCAACGAAGGTCCATAATAATCAATGACCATTAAAATACAATTACAGCAATTAGATACTAATAATTCTTGATACGTATAACATTAAGGAAACTGCACCAACTATTCTAAAAATGAATGAAACATATAATAAAATAAAATGAAACAAAAACAAAAAGTTTTTACAAAAAATATTTCAATAAATTAGACATATAAATTATTTACGTTCAGTCAACAGATTCAAATAATTTTAATTATTATTGGAAATATATATATATATTAAACCATTTATGGATAACAAAATAAAAGGGAAATAAGTCAAAATTTAAAACAAACAAATAAATAAAACAAAAATAGTACACAATACATATAAAAATAAGATGTAACCACGGAAATGACACAAAATTCATGGATAAACAAATAAGGGGAAATATCTAAATTTAAAAAACTAATTAAACAATAATATATATTAAATAAGATCTAATAACGGAGATTATACGGGTTTGAATCCCGTCGAGCATTGTATTTTTTTTCTAGTGGGTATATATCTGAGGTGTTTTCAAGTTATGTATGTTCAACATATTATGGAATGTTGCATTCTCAAAATCATGTGAATTATTTGTCGAATAAAAAAAATGTTTATTAATTATACAATTAATTTTATTTTAATTAATATATTGTTTAACCAAGAGAAATTGACAGTTAACACAATAAAAGTCATTATGGTATGGCCTAAATAATATTAATCTTGTAATTTTGGGCAAAGTAAAATAAGCATCTTGGACGCGTTAATCAATCATTTAAAAGAAGTTAATTGTTTGATATTTCCATTAAATTCGCTAAGTAATACATTACCTGGGTAGGCAGGCGGTGCGTCTTAAACTAGAGGGATTTCCGTGTATTAGACAGGTAGATTGTGGCGAAACACCTTTTGTTGAGAGAAACATCTTTGTTGGAGTAAGCCTCATGATTTATAATTAAGTTTTACTCCGGCATTAAGGAATTGAGAATTTATTTACCGGAAGCGGTTTTCTCTAAGCTACGTATAAGTGCGGTGTACGCGTGTTTGCACATTGTTTCGGTAGGGCGAAATGTATTCATTCTAAATACCTAAGGGTATTTCAATTAATTAATTTCTTAGTTTCTAAGTATGCGATAGAGTAAATCTTTCTACGAACATTCTAGCCGTCAAATAATGTACTCTATAACGTAAAAACATAATTCTTATTTTATTTATTCAATAGTGAACACACCTACATAAGTTTTAGAATATTTTTTATAGAAAATACATAATTTTTTAAAACCTTTGAAACATACATGAGAAAAATAAAACCCAAAAAAAAGTTGGACCTGGTTGGACTCTGACTAACATATTTCATTTTCTGGGCAAGTTCTCTAGCCTCAGGGGTAGTCAACCTATCGCCCACTTTTGTATCTCTGTTAGTAGTAAAATGTTCTAACCGCCCACCAGTTCCACAGTAATTGTGATTTGTAAAGTAGGGAAGTAACTTAACTTTAAAACATTTATAGAGCAGAGTTATAGAAAGTTTAAGCTTATAATAATACTTAATTACTTACCAAATACTTTATGTCAGACTTTTACTAAGTTTGGCAGAATAAATCTTTATAAAACAACTTAGGTAGCTACTGTAGCTAAATCTATCTTTTTATTTATACTTTGCATACGTATAGATTGACCTACCATTGATTGTGCTCCATCAGTAGCGCATGCAACAAGGAATATTTTTTTCTGTGACATAATGAAAATGTTTTTAAAATTCCTACCGCCCACCCTGAAAGCTGGAATGCCCACTAGTGGGCGATAGGGACCAGGTTGATTACCCCTGTTTTAAACTATCGATCTGTCTAAATTATTTCTATTAACTACATTTTTCCCTTTTTATAATGTTAACTGTCAATTCTTGGTGAATGTGTATTGCATTCATTAAAAAAAACACACTATCTAGTACTAGTTTCACTTATTTATATAAATAAGTGAAACTAGTACCTACTAAATATTATTTAATAACACTGGTTATCTGAAGCTTTATAATCAATTAGGGCAATTGATACTTCTAACATAACACCAATCACCGTCCGGAGCTAACCAAGTTTTTTATTGTTTAATATTGAATAATTGCATTACATCACCATAAGATGGGCCTCCACATAGTAGAGATTGTATTAACAGATTATTTTTTTTACGAGAAATGGGTGTTAGTCAGTTATTTTACCTAGTAGGTATATACTTTGACTCCAAATACACGTAAAAAATAACGTGTGAATTTTTCCATATTGACTCAGGCACTGAACTATTCCCCGTGTTAAATTGTGTGCTTACTTTTTCACCGTTTTATATAATTACTACGCAATTATTAAACTAAGTGTTCACGGTTTAAATATAAATTATTCAAACGATATATTTTCTGCTTTTATAGTGTCCAAGGTTATAATTAGGAACGTCTACGCGAAATGAATGAAATAAATAATTCAGATGGAAAATAGACAATTATACCCAGAAAAAAGTTGTCATATGGCCAAATTCACACGGTATTTTTAAACGCAGGATTTTTTTTGTTAAAAATATTATTCAAACTTTACCGCCTACTACTACTAAACGGCGTATTTTTTTTTTACAAATACGTAAATGCAGCAACACCCACGGTGGCTGCGCGGCTTAAGCGTTGGACTATCACGCTATGGGTCCCAGGTTTGGATCCTGGGTCTGGCAAGTACACATATTGTTTCTCAATTTGTGTGTGAGTTAGAGTATGGACCTAATAGGTTGAGCAAGTGGCTGATGTCCAATTCTCGTAAAAAAAAAAAACAAAAAAATCCAATTAGGATCGGACATGGTCGGAAAAATGCAACATTAGCATACCTGGTAATTTAAAAATGCAATTAAATTAGCTTCAGGCAGGTAGTAGGTATTTATTAGCTAACTTATGTAGAGTGCATAGTGATGTAATGCGAAATTAATTATCACATTGCTTTTTTTTCTGTAAGATTATACTTTGATTTGTATTTATTGATTTAACTGTTGTTTTATTCAAAATGTGATGAATTTATAATTTTGAAATATACCTAATCAATCGACTTACTAATTTTTTTTGGTAAATATAGTAAGAAAGAGTTATTTTTTAGAACGTTGTATAGATTTAAATACATATTTTATTGTGACTAGATTAGTATTTGCGTAATGAATAATTGCGTAAAACTGCGTCACATAATAGTGAAGATAATAAGGGTAGTAATAATTATTGTATTCTAAGTTGATATAGTCAATCTAATTTATCATTAAAATTTTAACTGATAAGAATCGGCACCCTGACAAAACCGCCCGGACATTGCCGCCTAGACATTGCCGACAAACCAAATGCGCCCGAACCAGTGCTCATCAATACCGCCCGGACAAATTCGCCTACACAAAACTGCCCGCAAAAAATAATAAAAATATATAAAACAATTAGTGATTTTTTGATTTTTTGAATTGCGTATCGATAGACCTTTACATACTTACGATTATCAGTATAGTTTGAGATTTAATCCGTTGCAGCTGTTAGTACTAAAGAGTCTTAGTACTAAAAACAAAAAAATGCCAATAATTAATACGTGTTTATTCCGATGCAGCTGTATAGCTTATACCTGGAATATCTACTATTTTTTTATAGCTTTATTTTTATATATCTATCCGTATGTTATTTTATTTGTGTATTTAAAATATACTATTATGTAAAAATAAAATTTGTCTCATTTCTAAATTGTTTTGGCGACAATGTATGGGCGGCAATGTCCGGGCTGTTTTTGTTCGGGCGGTTTTATCTCGACCCCATGAGAATCTGGTTCACCATGTCAAAAAAAACGAATGGCGAAATAATGTATTTTCTATTATTTTGTATGAATCTCGTTCAAGTAAATTATATGAGTAATAAAATAACAGTTTGCTACTAAATATATTAAACGTAGAATTAATAATGATATAGTATTTCTATAGGCCGGCTAGACGACAGTAGGGATTCCAATCCCGGGATCCCGAGCTATTTTCGATACCTATGAATCCCGGGATTGATAAACCTAATCCCGGGATTTCGGGATTGGTTTTTTTATCAATTTTTATGGAAAATAAAATAAAAGCGAAAATATAACAGAAAAAAATACTTTTAATAAAAAATAACTACATTAGAAATAAACTGAGTTTGAATGAAGTTTGATTTATACCCATGTGTAGGTTGCCGATTCATTTTATTTTTTTCACATAAATTATTAATAATGAGAAAGATTGGAACAAAACAATGCTTCGCACTTTTAACAAAGTAATTCCACCATTATATCATACGTTTTACGGCAGTTTCATATTTGGCTGACTAATTAGATTTATGAAGCGGAAAGGCCATAAGTACGCCATGATTATTTGCTTTAATATTTTAAATCTCGCTAATCCATTCATTATGTCTTTACTATCAGAAACAGCAATCTCATATTAAATTCACATTATTATTTATATTACAATATTATTTACTCCATTAAACTTATGTACGTCCAAGATTGAACGTATACAATATTAACAATAAATGTCTTAAATAGTATAAATTATACTAGATTTATTTTTGACCGATTTTATCAATGTTATTTGTAAATATAAAAATTTCATATTAACAATGGAAAAAAATGTCAATCCCGGGACCAGTCCCGGGATCCCGGGATTGTCAAATTGTAATCCCGAAATCCCGGGATCAGAATTTTGGCTCGGGATTAGATTCCCTAGACGACAGCGACTTGCCTGCGCGGTATAGTTTGTGCAAAAAACACTTTTACAGCACTTTTCGGTTTGCGCGAGCTACAGTTTTCTCGTCCGTACACACGGGCTTCCCAATACAAACCAGTTTACGCAGGTAAGCTTGTGGTAAAGTATGAGCGGCTAACTGGCGCATTAATGTGCATTTTAAAAACAGAAAACAAATACTCGAATGCTGTGGCCACATTACTCGAATGGAGTTTAAAATAATGTTATCCAGCCTTCGTTTAGAATACGGGCATAAAAAGAAGATTTAAATAGCTATCGAATCTTTTACATTCTTTACAAAAAAGTATACGCAATTGTATTTATATGCGACATCCATAATACCCGTTTATACTATTCAGAAATATCTGATAATATATTATCTCTTCAGAAATATCAGACAATTTATTTTATTGTAAGTTATAAAATTGAGTGGGCGTAGTAAGTACAGATATCGATTTTAGGTTGACAGGCGTCGTCTTTAAATATTCTATTCGTAACAGGAATAGACAGACAGTGAAAACAGATAAAAGCTTTCAATAAAAATGATATAAATATTATATCATCAAATAATTTATATTTTTTTAGGCATTTGATATAGGTATTAGCACAAATAAAAGTAATAAAAAATAAAATCTCATTTCAGTTAAATTAAATATTGTATAACATTGTAATCTAATAAAGAATATTTACCAGATAAAAAGAACTTTTTATATACAACGTTTTTAAATTTTCTCTTGAACCATATAAACTTGACTAGCTTAAACGATAAAAAAAACTGTTCTTGACATGTCATATTGATTTCCATAGTAACGCACGTATATATTAATAATTTAGTTGCTAGGACCCCAGACCCCTAGCAACCATTAATGGTGTCGAAATAACTTTTTATACAAAACAGAATTAATAATTAATTAAAATGAATTCAATTCTACTTAAAGATGGCTAAAAGTATTAAAAAAATGTATTAGCATCGTGTTCTGGTATATTCTAAAAGTTTCAAATGTCTAGTTAGTCGGAAAGTTAGTTAAAAATCGATTGCAAGACTTGTACCGGACAAAGAGCCACCGAACAAATAAGAATACGAGCTAAGAAAAACTTTTTATATACAACGTTTTTAAATTTTCTGTTTTACCATATAAACTTGACTAGCTTAAACGATCAATAAAATTTGTACTTGACATGTCATATTGATTTCCATAGTAACGCACGTATATATTAATAATTTAGTTGCTAGGACCCCAGACCCCTAGCAACCAATAATGGTGTCGAAATAACTTTTCATACAAAACAGAATTAACTGAAAATGAATTCAATTCTACTTAAATATGGCTAAAAGTATTTAAAAAAATGCATTGGCATCGTGTTCTGATATATTCTAAAAGTTTCAAATGTCTAGTTAGTCGGGAAGTTAGTTAAAATCGATTGCAAGACTCGTACCGGACAAAGAATTACCGGACAAATAATAATACGAGCTAAGAAAAACGTTGTAAAAAATATTTAATTCCGTCAGCTAGTTTTCTTCATGGCGCGATTTCATCTCTGTCCTGCACACAAATCAGTTTCTACTCTCAGTGGGTAATTTAAAATTTACTTCTATAAATCATTCAAAATTTAAAAAAAAAATGTATATTAAAATGCATCTAGCTTAGTGGTTCTCACGTAAAATATAGCTGTGGCTGCACAATTGACATTGACAGTTATATGCCGCGTTGTTATTTGTGTCGGTTACATGTAAGTTGGACATATGCAGTTCATCGTGGGATACTTATTCGTGTGCCGCAGTACGTGAAACATGAGTTCGTATAACATTTTATCAAATGACGAGTTCTTCGTTGAACATTTCACCGTGGAATACATTTGTAAAATGCGGCGACAGTTTGCAAATAGTACTGTTCCAATTAGATTAACCCTAACCTAACCTAACCTAGTAAAAACATCTCATAAAAATCGCCACATGTTGTAGCATACGTACAAATACACTCCACTGTGAAATGTTCAACGAAGAACTAGTCACTTGATTAAATGTTACACGAACTCATGTTTCACGTACTGCGGCGCACGAATAAGTGTCCTGCGGTATTAGTATTGAGTAATTTTAAAACACCTTAGATATTAGTATACGTACTAAAAAAATCTTTAAACAAAATACAAGGGTTCTAGTAGATCACATATTATGTTCATGAAGTGTTTTCAAATTATGTATGTTGAACATAAAGAATATAATATAATTTCCAGATTTTGTGAATAATGTGTCGAATAAATGAAATGGTTTACTCATAATAAGTAT
This sequence comes from Rhyacophila brunnea, assembly GCF_057557595.1. NCBI lineage: Eukaryota > Metazoa > Arthropoda > Insecta > Trichoptera > Rhyacophilidae > Rhyacophila > Rhyacophila brunnea. The sequence goes on along the minus strand of NW_028232837.1, from coordinate 37,123,520 downwards.
TTTAAAAATAATGGGGAAATGGAAAATGAAGGATCACTGAAATCGATATTATGTAGACCGGTAGTAATAAAAATGGCAATTAACACAAAATAAGTTAGTGTGTGGATTTATTATAATAATGAGTTTATTGGTTCTATGTGATTAAATGTTATATTCATTTTTAATACTTACATAATAATGTTATAAAATAAATATTATGTAATAATAACTTAATAATATTAAATGTGATAAATAAAATTTTAATATTGTATTTAATTCTTAGATTCTTTGTAGGTTACATGGTAATATAACCATTTATTCTCCGAAAACTTAAAGTCACGAAAAGTATTTAAAGTTAGTCGAGATATTATTGAGATATAAGTTTAATGCACCGGAATGAACAAACGTTCTAACTTCAGTTGGAAACTGAAATTGCGTTTTCGCTTTTAGCGTAAAATAATGCGTTAAAATAGACGGTCACGTACTTTTGACTGGTTTTAAGCTTTCAAAGTTGTAGCCACGTATTTCCGCCCACTATCTTTAACTCATCAATCAAGTGGAAGCTTTTGCTATTAACCTAGACTCATTCAAGTTATTCATATTTTATAGAAAAACTATCGGTTTCGATTTAGTTATATATTATTATATGATTGAATATCCTTGTATTATACTGCGCTTACTTTTTGACATTTGTGATCAGTATAGTCTGGAAAATCTTTATGAACAGAGTCACACTTCGTGGTTTTTATGGCCCACATAATCGTTCACCAGAGTAAGCTACCTGTCAAACTGTGGATTGATTTATTACCACAGTTTTTAAATTATGCAATAATACCACCGCATTTAAAAAAATGTGTGTATTGAAGAGAATATTGCCGCTGTTAACGAAAGTGTGGAAGATGATCTAAATATATCAATTCGTCATCCGCCACAGAAATTCTGTCCACCACGTAAAAATGTTGCGCAAAGATCTTGGCCTACACCTTATAATATTCAGTTAATGAAGGAATTTAAGCCACTTGGCCATGACATGCATCGTATTTTCACCGATTGGGCTCAAAAACAGTTGGAAACCATTGCTTTATAATTACATCCAAAAAATGTACCATTTGGTACGGTTTACACGCTGGTGGCATTAACAGACCTTATTTTTTCAAAAAATGAGGTCGGAGCTCATGTTGCCGTCAGTGAAGATCGTTACCGGACCATGATCGATATTATTAAAAAAATATTGTTGAACAGGATGGCGTTACATGTCATCCAGCGACCCTAACCATTCAATTATTCATATCAAAATTTGGCGACAAATTGATTTCGAGAAATAGAATTGGCATCCAATATCATGTAATTTGACACCTCTCAGTTATATCTTGTGGGGCTACAAAGTCACTGCCAGCAACAACTTGCGCCTTGGAAGTCAATATTGTTCATGTTATTCGCGATATACGACCAATACTGCTCTAAAAAGTGTCTTAAAATTGGACGTCCAGAATGAGCTACGTTAAAAACAACCGCGGTGGCTATATGCCTGAAATAATGTTGATGCCAAGTATTGATCTTTCCGAATAATAATAAAGATGATGAAAGTATTTTTTGTGTTATTTGTCGTCTTGATTTTTTGATAGGTATATAAATTATGGATATGGCACGTATTTCAAACGCAAATATTTTGTCGAATTATCAATTGTTGCATATCATAATATTGGCATGTCTTAATATATATATTAACACTTCATTGGCTTTAATAATATACAAATTCTTAGTAAATAAAGATTAAATAATTATTAGTACATTTTTATCGAAGGTAGTTTTTTCGAGTCTTCAAAACCTGGGAATTCATTCGTGTGGGGACAGATGTGGTTTTTTAAATAAATATTTTCAAATTTATTTTTTCGGACCCGGGACTACTAACAAGAGTGTGACCTTTGGTTAGAGTTTTTTAGTCCTAAAGTAAATCGGGTACTTGTATTAGTAGTAGTATTGTTAGTAGATTTTATATGAAAATTCACATATTATTATAAAAGATAAAAGGTGATAGTGACAATTTTACATAATGTAGTAGAAAAAAATTATCTTACCTTATTTATAAGCAGTCTACTTTTTGTCGTCAATTGTAGTAAAACATTAACTTTTAGCATTAACTTAGCTTTAGATTTCAAATAATCTAATCTGAACTTTTTTAATCTGTATATTTTTCTTTATTCTGTTATTTACAACTCAGGTGTTACACATTTGCATCTTTAATCTCATGAATATAAGCGATGGTATAAACAACTGGCTTTAAATAACGTTTTTGATAATAAAAAAAAGTAACCAACTTAAATATTATTACATATTATATTAATTATTATGTTAATCCAAAAAAAGGCGTCAGGGACCATTTTCAGATTTACAGGAGAACAAAATGAAAAATTATTTAATTGGTTTCGTCTATATGAGCTTCACTAATTCCGTAGCAAAAAAGCTATTTTATAGAATAACAATGTCGTTGAAAAGAGGTTTAGAACACCGAAAATGATTTAGGTATTAGTTCATTTAAATCCACCCATAAATTTACGTTTATCAACTCAAGTATTTAATATTATATTCATTTAATTTTAATGTATTGTATGATACAATCTTTAATTTAATATATTTTTGCTTTTAAAATGTTATATTCAGTAGTTCCAATGTATCTATAAAGTTGTTAGCAGGATCCATAAATTAAATATCTGGCAGCGAATCTCGTAATACTATACGTAGAAATGGAATTTTCATGTTCCGTCTTTGAAATATTTTATGTAATAAAATGAAATAATGGTCTATGACAGCTGAAAAATATAAAAGCTTTTGAGAATCTGAATATCTGGAGATATATTGATGAATTTTATTATACTATCGCAATATAGTTATTATTATACACAACGGTTCTAATCGTCGTTAATAATACGTCAAATTTAAGTGAAACAATATAATTAAGTATAACAATCATACTATAATCATGTAACAGAACATCATCAAAGCAGAACATGACAAAACAGAATAGTCAGTGCAAAAATGAAACATTAATTTTTGTATTTTCTATTTAGGTTAGGTTAGGTTATGTTAGGTTAGATTAGATTAGATTAGGTTAGGTCATTATTTCGTTGTACCTAGTCACCCAATCATTTTGAACATATTATATTGACTAAAATGAGATATCCTAAGCTTGCCGGCAAAGTCCCGTTTATTTGAGGCTTTCTAGCGATTAGGAATGCAGAAATTAGGTATATAATTTGATTTATTATAGCGTATTGAAAATCTGTGCTATTAAAAATCTATCAATCTATCACAGATAGGACAATTTCAATATTAAATTTATATTTGTCCTGAAAAGCCATAGTTATATTAATTATCGTTGTTCTGTTTTGTCATGTTCTATGTTATCATGTTCTGTTTTGTCGTGGAACCGTTTATTTATATTGTATCATCGTTGGTGTGAAACAAAAATAATGTAAGTACCAAAGAAATTATTAATAATAAATACATGCATTTATCAAAATATGACAACATCCCATGCGTATGTCAGGGGTGTATAGAATATGTTTAAAAAATCGGCTTTAGGTTTTGTCAGAGACGTAACTACAAGTTACTACAGAAACATAATGATACATTAAATAATTTAGAAAAACACTTTCTGAGAGAGTATATTATAACCAATAGAAAAAATCTTTTTTGAAAAAAGTAAGCCACCCGGCCGGGAATCAAACCCAACATCTCCACGTGTAAACGCCCCAATCGTCGCATTTATCCAATATGCTACGGTGTGACATACAAATAGCGACAAATTTGAGCTATTGGTCATTTTAATACCTACTCATCGGTGCTCTTCGAAATCAAGTTACTTTGGCAATCGATTTTTGTTTATTAAATCAAAGTAGGTAACTATTTACTAAAACTTTTAATTACTAACCGACGTCGTGGAATTTCTCCAATATTTTTTAGAAGTAACTACTTGCACTTGCTAATAACTTTGGCCGGGTGGCCTACTTTTTTCAAAAAAGATTTTTTCTATTGGTTATAATATACTCTCTCAGAAAGTGTTTTTCTAAATTATATAATGTTCAATAATGAGAATGATATATTCTTAAATCTTGTGAATTATTTGTTTGAATAAAAGAAATAGTTAACATAATGATACGTTATAAAATAAAACGAGATTTACTGTTTGGAACACATTTTTACACAATAATTGTGATTTTATCATTATTATATTTTTCTTATTAGATGATCATTGGTTACGTTTAACATTGTTCTATATCATTTCTTCTTCCTTACCCTGGAGTATGTGTCCACCCCATCTCCATTTAAGGCTTTTCATTGCAAACCCTTGTCTGCTTCCTTATCCACTCATTCCTCTTTTTGTCCTTTCGCGTTATGCCCAGCATGCACCTCTCTATAACACGTTGTGCTACTCTAAGTTTCTGGATCTCTCTTTTACTTAGGGTCCATGTTTCACACGCATATGTGATCACGGAAAGCACACACTCGTTGAACACTTTGCGCTTTAGGCACAGTGGAAGGTCACTTTTGAAGACATTATTCAGGCGGCCAAAAGCACTCCAGTTTAGCTTTACTTAAATATAAATCCATCTATAGACACTTGTTGTCTCAGATAAATGTAGCTTTTGGATATCGTTGGACAAATCTAGTAATCCAGTAGTATCCAAGAAGTACAAAACGTCCGCAAGGTAGACCTAGAGGCCGCTGGATCGATGAAATGATAAAGTTCTACGGAAGTACGTGGCAACGCAATGCACATGACCGAGAGAAGTAGAAGCAGCTTGAAGGGGCCTTCATCCAGCAGTGGATAGATTCAGGCTGATGATGATGACATATTAAATATGCCTTGAGTCTTTTCTATATCATCCAGTTACCGGAGCCGTGGTCTTTAGGTGCGTCGCTATCCTTCCGACTTTAACGAGGTTAAGGGTTTCAAGGCTAATGTGTCGTTCATCCTTTCTGTGTATTCTTTCTATATAGGCATATTATATTATAAAATAATAAGATTCATAGGATATACACATTAGCTTGGGAATGTATACAAGGGTTGACTGTGCGCTAGATATAACCGTTGTCATCAGCATAATTGTTTTGTTGCTATTCAAATTTTAATTCAAATTCAAATTTTATTTATTTTTACATATAGTGAACATTACAAATTATTTATTCAAGATGTTTACAATATGACATTTAGAAGCAAAGAAATATTCATAAAACAGTATTATATATAAAAAAAGAAATAGATCAGCATTAAAGTGTAAATACAAAAAAAAACATAAATCAGATACAAAGAAGTACACCAAATGAGCTAAGCAGACCCTATTTTAATTCATAAAACAATGCTCACCTATACTCAGCTTCACGCAGATGGAATATGTCAATATCCGAAGTGATTTGGTTGAATAGAGTTATTGCCCTCCCAATTGGCATTACCAATGGCAGGTTAGTTCTGCACCTTGGGAGAACAAACAATGGATACCCTTGACGCTATACCTATCTGAACTCTGCCACACAGGCCAATATTATTTTATTGCTTAAAAAAATGCAACATTTTACTGTGTACATGAAGATATCTTTACATATTATAATGTTTACATGGTTCATGTGCACATTATATGAAAAAAGAAAAAAATCTAAATTTAAACTCATTAAAGGTAAATTTGCGTGTGTGGTAACCTTAGTCTTGGGTGACTGCTACTGAGACATTCCCAGGTTAAAAAAGGTGATACTGCATATCAAAAAGTAGTACCTCATGATAAGCTCGATTACAGTTTTGTGCTAGCTCGATTAAGAGCGATTGTGGTGTGGGGAAGGATGGTGTGGTAAGTCTATGTTTGTGTTGCTATATAATATTTAATAGTCACTAGAACAATTTATTAATTAATTAATAGATGATGCTGTCCTATTCGACAACTCAATCGAGGGCATTCAAGAGACAATCGACAGGTTGCATAACAACTTCTCTCGCGTTGGTTTGAAAATCAACGCGAAGAAAACCAACGTCTTGTGCAATAGTACCTGTCCTGATCCAGATTTCCCTCTGATTAGCGATAAACAAAGCATCGAGAGCGTTGACAGCTTCAAGTACCTGGGGGTACACATCACGGGAGATGGCATTTTGCAGAAAGAGCTCGCTATCCGAATGGAAATGGCTGGAGCAACATTCAACTCGATGCGAAATGTCTGGGACTCACGATTGTACTCGGTCAAAACCAAATGCCGCCTATTGGACGCTTGCATTCTGACGGTGCTGCTTTACGGTAGCGAATCATGGCACCTTACAAAGGCTCAGAGCAACCGTATACTGAGCTTCGAAAACAGATGTTTGCGACGAATACTGGGTGTGCGGTGGTATGACTTTAGGAGCAACGAGGAGATAAGAGAACGCACCAAGCAGCCTCTCATCACGCTGAAAGTGAAGAAGCGACGTTGGACCTGGCTCGGTCACGTGCTGCGGATGCCAGTAGAGAACTTTAACCTGGCTTGCCTGTTCTTCAAGCTGACCGGATTCCGGCGTCCTGGAAGGCTGCTAAATACAATCTACGGAGTGTATACGGCGGAGCTACGGAATGCTGGTTTGACCGGGAACGAAGCAAGAAGACTGACGAGCGACAGGGATTCTTGGAGGCGCTACGTGGTGTCCATATGCTCCAGTTAAGGGGCGGATATGGGCAAAGAAGAACAATTTAAAATCTCCTATAACTTTGTGATGACACGTCGGTGCTAGTGGCACTTCCATATTGTGAATGTAGCTAATTATTTTTCTTAATAAAAAATAATTGAAATCAATTTTAAAGACGTATTCTACGTCAACACATCATCTGTTCTTAACTACCAACATCATTATAATAATATACTCTTGAGAATATTTCACTCATGTTACAAGGCAAAGTTAATCGTTCGAATGCATCCATAATTTGAAACGCCGCTTGCAAACATTATAGTATAGTTTTGATATATCGTATCACGTGGGGGAATGAATAGATTTTTGAAAAATGGTCTGCATGGATTTGCACCGGCGGTTGTGGTATTCCCCTTTTTGTTTTTCCGATTCATTTGTTTCGATTTGCGTTAATTGCTCTGCGATATCGCTGTTTGAAAAATTGATTATTTTTGGTAAATCCCCTTTCAAAAATGTACGTTATAAAAGTGGTTCAATCTATTTCTGTGTATTGACAGTTTTGCAATTGGAAGAGACCCTACACTAGAGGGTCCACCTCTGATGCTGTGGTTTTGTTGGTTTGATTCCGCGGCTGGTAAATCATTTTTACAACGTTTTTTATTAGCTCGTATTCTTGTTTGTCCGGTGGTTGTTTGCCGGTACAAATCTTGCAATTGATTTTAACTAGCTTCCCGACTAGCTAGACATTTGAAACTTTTATAATATATCAGAACACGATGCCAATGCATTTTTTTAATACTTTTAGCCATCTTTAAGTAGAATTGAATTCATTTTCAGTTAATTCTGTTTTATATGAAAAGTTATTTTGGAAGAAATCCGTAATCCAATTCACTATTATTGGTGGCTAAGTGGGTGGTCTTAGCAATTAAATTATGAATGACATTTTAGTATTCTATATTTGTTTGTTTTTTATTTACTTCATATCAAGTACAAGTTTGAGCATATTGAGCATAATAATTCAACAGAAAATTAAAAAACGTTGTATTTAAAAAGTAATTTTTATCTTGTAATTATTATCATTAATGTTATGTTGAATCCAGTGCAAAAACCCAATGGTATTTGATAAAGTATAATAACATTTTTTTGCTAAAAGTCTATACTTAGATATAACCTGGAATATTTCAGATGAGGAGCGAGTTAAAAAAAACGAATAACTAAGAGTTTAATTGAATTATATATTTCTTTATTCAATAGGTACATTACAAAATTTAAGAATGTTGCATTCGTTGTTCAATATACTGCAGGTATATTTTTGAAGAATTTTCAATGCAAATCGTAATCTTCGGATTAACATTTTGTTACTCTGATACTATTTAAATTTTCATAGATTCAAACGCAAAACAAACATTCTGAACACAATATATACTCTAGTAACTGTATGATAGTAAATATTCCTAATAATAATAATAATAATGAAACTAGGTATATGAAAGTTTTTCATTTCAGTTTTTTTATTAGATTTTTAGTTCCATTTTTAAATATTATGTTAATATAATTTCTCTCTTTAGGACGACATTAATGTACTTAAAATGTATGGTATATTTTAAAAAAATCAGGCAAACTCTTCACATTAGTTTTTTGTGGTAATTTCTGATTCAATAGGCTTCCCGCGCGACATTCACAATTGCTAGGGGAAGAGACATTTTCAATCTTGTCTGAAGCGCCAACAGATTGCGTTTTCGCATGACTGAGTGTGGGTACATTATTTTAAAATGGGGAAAATGCATCGTCTCCTAGGCAACATTTTGAGTACGTATAGAGTGCTTTGAATGATTACTTTGCATGTTCGCAAAATTGGAATAAGCCTTTTATTTCGAAGTGCCGGTGTGTCGTTGAATAAAACCATTTCAGTATACGTTACAAATATACCTATAATTTGATGTCTACAGATATCTTATATAATATTAAACAATTGACAATTTTCCACGAAGTACCAATATACGCGACAGTCGTTTCGTCAAAATCTTTAAAAATAATGAATATTTTTAAAACCAAAGTGTAAATAAAAATAATCAAATCATAATATAAACGTGTAAATATCCTGCAGCTAAATTATCTCTTCAGTCTTCTAATCAGTCTTCTAAGATTAATATTTGCTTTATATTTTTAATATAATTCATTTTAAAAATAAAGTCATGTTATAAACGTCTTTAATAATAATAATATGTTATGTACACAACAAGTGTTTTTATAAACAAATACAATTTACCAAAATATAAGTACGACTTATTTTTAAATTGATGTGTAATTCTATAATTAATTATGCATGGAATATTATTGTTTTCAAATAAATCTCGTATTTATAATAAATATATGGTAGGGGGAGACGGGGTACATTGACACACGCGGCACATAGTTTTAAATGTAACATATCGAGTTTTGGCATTACTATGAGGTTTATTAATGAATGTCAATACTGGTATTGATTTTACCAGGTTTTAAATCTAAATGCCATCAAATTATAAATTTATAATATTATTTTCTCTCGTGAATTTTTTTCTTCTCCACAGTGAAATCTTTATAAAACCAACACAGTTAATAGTTTGTTGGTAGGTTCATTTATTTAAAGAAGCAATATTTAAGATACGTCCTATCAAATTATATTATTGTGGATAAATATTTTTCAATTAGGTGGTGTACCGGGACACATTTATGCAATGAAAAGCTGGGTACATTGATACTTACTTATCAAGAATAACATATTATGAAATTTATTAATAACATTATTATATTACTAAGTTCAGTGACTAATATCTGTTTTTTCAGATGTCTTATACCATTATTTCATTTTATTACATAAAATATTAATTAAAAAACGGAACATGAAAATTTCATTTCTACGTATAGTATTACGAGATTCGCTGCCAGATATGGTACGTGTATACAAAAATATCGAGAGAAAAAATATTGATGAGAAGAATTTGGTATTCGGAATACAAGTTCAGTAGAAAAATGTTAAAGGTTTTTCCAAGTATTAAAATATATTATTTACTTTTATGTAAAAATATTTGTTTCATTTACATTAGTCACCGAACCTAACTATTATCATAATTATCACATTTTAAAAACAAATTACACTAGATACTTTTATGTCAATCTGTCCCTTTAAGTGTATCAATGTACCTTATTATTTGGGCATTTCGATACAAATACCAAATTTTGTTTGAATTTGATTTATAAATAAACATGCTAATTTTTCAATCATATATGAACAAATATACTCAATAGTTTTAAGTAGAAAATGGCTGAAAACTTTTGTAAAAATATAAATATTTAGGGAGATAACATGACACAAAAAATCGTTTCAATGTACGCCCTTTTCCCCTATTTATTTTTGAAATTCGCTCAATCACGGTTTCTGCAAAGTGTATACATATGCAACTGATTTCCAGTTTGAATGATTTTCTTCTATTTTTAAACCAGGTTAACGGTGTCACACAATCCGATTTTGTATTATTTATATAAGTAAGTTACCGCACGTTGATAATATTTTGTAAAATAATAACATTATTGCCCAAAAGATTTTTTTAAATATAACATAAATGAAAATAATACATGTTAGCAAACACGGTGGTATATAAAATTATGTATCTAAGATTACGGATATAATTTATTCCGCTAAACGTATAAGGGTTGCAGTAAAATGTCCATTATGCGTACCCCATTACTTAATAAGACATGACAACTTACTTACACAGTGTAAATTTTCTTCATAAATTAGATGCCTTAAGGCAGACTCATTTATAAATGTACATAAGTATTATTTTGTTTCCTTCATGAAAATATTCTTACCTACTTATTATTAAATTTACTTTAGTGAATTTATTATGAGTCAAAAATATAGTATATACGTTTCGCATGACACATACAAAATAATACTCCCTGTCATAATTAATATATCCAGGTGCTAAGTTAAAAGATTTAAAGTGATATTTTGACAACAATAAGGTATTTATGAGGTAATATTGTATAAACTTATATCTTTATAGTTCAAAAAGTGCGTCAACAAGCATGTTATTTCATGATAATGTGACAATTTTTTTTCGGTAGATTAATTATTTGTAAAACTAATTTTTGACGAGTCCAATAAAATCATTATTTTTTACAACGTTTTTATTAGCTCGTATTCTTATTTGTCCGGTGGTTGTTTATCCGGTAAAAATCTTGCAATCGATTTTTAACTAACTTCCCGACTTTACGACTACTTTTATGAATTCATTTTCAGTTAATTCTGTTTTGTATGAAAAGTTATTTCGGAAGAAATCCGTAATCCAATCCACTATTATCGGTTGCTGAGGTTACTTGGTGGTCCTAGCAACGAAATTGTTAATATATACGTGCGTTACTATGGATATCAAAATGACATTTCAGTATTCAGTATTTCTATATTTGTTTGTTTGTTTTTTTATTTAATTCATATCATATACAAGTTTGAGCATATTGAGCATAATAATTCAACAGAAAATTTAAAAACGTTGTATATAAAAAGTTCTGTTTATCTTGTAATTATTCGTGCTTTTCTTGTTAAATGGCAAATTGTCATTACGACATTTTGTCTTGGCACTTTTAATTTTATCCACCCACAAGTAAATATTTTTATTAATGTAATTATATTTTATTAGCTATTAAAATAATATTTATGTAATTAGCTTACATAATTCTTTCATTACTTCATAGGCATACACCTTAATCTTTTAAGCAAAACGATTCCCCGGAAATGTACTTATTAGAAATATTCTAGAAAATATCATGAACTGAGTGAGATTCGAACAATATTATAAATTTATTTTTCAGTCATATTATGATATACCTACAGGTCGGATAGAAGGTCGGGAGACGTTGACTGCGGTAGTTTGTATGTAGAAATGTAGAAACTGCTATAAATAGTACCTTTGTACAACCGCTAAAGCCTTCTTCATCTATATACCATATTTCAAAGACTTTAGATATATTTGAAATTTAATATAAATTCTTGTCTTATATTAATACGTGGTATTATCGTCCCTAGTACTAGTCTACAATATAATGATTTTATTTAGAATATTATCTATTATTCGTATTGGATTATAATTATAGATACAATATTATAATATGTAACGACATCTGTTACCACAGAATATGTTGATAATTAGATAATAATTCGAAATACGACAAATGCCGTTTAAAGCTTTTGACGAGTCCGTGACGATTGTAGTAAAAATGATTTTATTTTAAGATTCTCAACTTCGAGGTCTCCAGCGATGTAGTTCAGTGTTTATGAGCTACCTTATCGAAACTTAATATATTGTATATATCTTAAAATTAGACTTGTTACAAACATAAATTATAATGTTAGACACGCTTAAATAAGTCAGGTAGTTCAATTTAAGATGCTAACCGACAAATACCATTTTATAAAAGACACACAAGATAGATAATCATGATGTTCAAAAAGAATAGATATTTTCAATACAATTACGTACTATGTAATATTATAATATTCAATTTTCATTCAAACCTTACTCACTACTTGCTGTGATGAGAATTAGAAAAAACAAAAGTTTTAAAAATACTAACTAGGTATTCATAATTAATTGTTTGTCATATGTTTTATTCTGATCCCTGAATTAATAGGTAGGTGGTAAAGTTTTTACCTACCTACTTTATTGTATTGATTTGTCATATAAGTTAGAGTAAATTGTATTCGTTGTCAGTGTGTAGTTGTATTTTAGTGATTGTACGTCATAGTGCATGAAGATGCCGAAAAGCGATACCCAGGTCACAAAAGACGACCCAAATGGAATAGTATAAAACTTAAATCCATCAGAAATTAATATTATAAGGTTGAGATTTATTAATAAATTATGAAACAACTGAAAATGCCACAACCTTATCTTTTGTTAAGTGAATGGTAATAGCGAGTGAAAAGAAATTTTCACTTATAAAACAATAACCTATCCTATATGGATATTATGTTTGCATTACATTCAAATATTTTTTTTAATCAACGTAATTCTGTCAGCAATGATACTTTTAGTCCATTTTTTTTATTCTCTGATGACTCGGTCTTTTCCAATGTGAGTGTTTTATATAACATGATTTTATTTATTTAATAACTTGAACGTCCAACGTGCAGTCATTGTGGTTCCATAGTATGGTTACGGATCGTTGCGACGCCGTTTAACGCCGCAATTATAACGGTCGTTAGCGCCGTTAAGCGACGCTAAATGCTGGGACGTCGATAAGGGCTTTCTCCAGTTAATAAGTGAACTGTGGCCGCGCTAAAAGATACTTTGGAGATACTTGCATAACTCCGAGACCGTGATATTAATTTTCGTCACGTGCATAACTTTAATGATAAGAAAATGAAAATATTTAAAATAACATAAACCAAATATAATCGGTTGCGTTTTACTTACGAATATTTTTATGTGCTTTGAAAAATACACCAGATATGCTTTTTACGTTAACTGGGCTATTTAACGTTTTCACCAACCAAACCGAACCGGTACCACACCCGGCTTTAATCAACGGTAATACGGAATACTAAGCTTTGATTTGAGGTACTTTTAGTTGATGTCGCAAGAGCAGACACCCAAGATTGAGGTTACCGCGCACTTAAGTAGTTTTTAACTGAGGTTACTAGAATTTAGAACTAAACATATCAGTGGAAGAGAAGAGCATCAATAAGCAATATAAAAAATAAATATACAATTTTCGTTTTAATTTAATTAATTTTCGAATGTTTTATATTTAAAAATAATTCACATGTAGGGTGAATACCCTACCATCCAGCATGACTTGGCAGGAAACCGTTAATTTATAACTACAATGTATCTTGCAACATAATATTGTTTAAATTGCAAAACAAGTGATTTATGTGAGTCAATCAAATTTCAACAGAAAGCTAATTTAGCGAAATAATATTATAATTCAATCAATCAATAATATCATAAATTAAGAAATAATGCTATGTAAGTTTACCATGATATGCATACAAGTTGTTTGTATGAAAATCAATCTTGCTCAATTAATAAAAACTGCATAATTGTTCAAATTAAAATAAATTGTTTACAATTTACGAAACGAGTCATGCATTGCACAATAAACCTCATAAGCACGATTATCAAAAATATTCAAGTAGTTGAAAGCAGCATTTTCTATTGTACCGAATCACTATAAAATACTCAGTAGAAGACAGCAACATAGTCATTCAGTTATCTAAGATTCAACCGTAAGGTTATCGTTTTGCTTCGCCCGATCAGATCTCGTAATCCATCAGAATGCATACTCGTGATTTTACCCAGCTAAATTATAATCTGTAAACTTTTCTGTAACAATTAAATCAATATTTATTTTGAAGGCGATAATAAAACCAGGGTTCATTTCATTCACGCACCAAATTCTGAGTTATTCATTTGAGAGTCAAACCAACCTACCCTCCGGTTCCCTATTCCATCTCTTCTACTTCTAAACACATATTATTTATTATATATTGTTATATAATCGACATAAACTGAGGTCAATCTATTGATAGATGAAAACCTCCCCTATCTCGTTTCATTCGAATCTGTTCTAAGTTATTTGCTGAAGTTGATGAGTTAGTCCATACAGTGTGTTTTAGCTTAACCCTGTAGTCGATTTGTGTCCTTTGGGTACTCACTACACCATATTTGACTGCGTATTCATTTCTTTTATTGTAATCTAATTTGTAGAAAATTTTGCAATATTGTCGTTTGCATTTGTCAGCAGTTAAATACCATAAATAGTCAATCATGATTTCATTATAAATAAGTGGTATTATTTTATGATATAAAAAAACATGAATACACTAACTTGTATAAAATTAAAACAACGAACCATCATTATTTATTACAACGTTTTTAATAGCTCGTATTCTTGTTTGTCCGGTAGTTGTTTGTCCAGTACAAATCTTGCAATCGATTTTTAACTAACTTTCCGACTACTTAGACATTTGAAACTTTTAGAATATATCAGAAGACAATGCCAGTGCATTCTTTTAATACTTTTAGCCATTTTTAAGTAGAATTGAATTCATTTTCAGTTAATTCTGTTTTTTATGGAAAGTAATTTTAGAAAAAACCTTAAAAAGTAAAAGACTATTATTGGTTGCTAAGCGGGTAGTCCTAGCAACTAAATTATAAATATATACGTGCGTTACTATGGAAATCAAAATGACATTTTAGTAATCTATATTTGTTTGTTTATTTTTTATTTAATTCATATCAAGTACAAGTTTGAGCATATTGAGCATAATAATTCAACAGAAAATTTAAAAACAACAAGATAAAAAGTTCTTTTTGTCTTGTAATTATAATATGATATGATCAATAATATTATAGTATCGCTTATATAATAACGATCGAAAGATGAGACCATCATTAACCGCCTTATCATGCAGACTAATTTATTTTATACAGTTACAAATTACACTATACTGACAATAATTTTAATTATACAAAAAGTTTATGGCTATAATTTTCTTCGTACCGGGAAAGTATTCTCTACTCAACTGTAGTTGCTACAGAAAATTTTTATAAGAATTGAAATAAAATATATTTTATCATACTTTTACCACTATTGGGCTATCGACATAATCTTTGTAAAGATTTTGAGAAGACGAGGGCGTCTCGCCAGACCCTCTTTCGTTGGCTTTATCGAGCACGAAATTAACTTAGAGCCAAGAATAGACAACTACAAACGATTCGAGATATGGTGATATAAATACTTCGATATAAGCTATTAAAATTTTGCAATTTTTTGCAACACTGACTATACACGAGACTCAATAATTCATACATATGCATTATTAATTGAAAACACAAAACTTATTAAATTTTAATACATCCATTTTTGATGCACGAGGTTAGTGGTTAGTGTTCTCCATCCGAAAAGCAAAATATATATGTTTTAATTTGACTTGATCTAAAAAAATAGGTAGTTTCATTAGTAATGGATAGTCAGTGATTTATATTTTTACGCTATTATAATCATGACAAAGATTTCAGAGAGTTTAAACCTATCAATTAAATTTTACAACTTACTGTATAAATCATCTCGAGAATTTTTTTTATTACAAGTGGTTAATTCAATCATATACTTAATGTATTATTTCCTTACCGGAAATTGAATCCGGAAACCTTGAAAAGTAGTCAATGTTTTACGCATAGAATGTTCATAACATTTATGTATATACAAAAAACAATATAAACCATATATAAATTATTAGGCGAAGTAATAAATAGTATAAGCCAACTGTTTTGATCAGGGAACTCAGAAATAATGGGAATTGAAATACCTAACTAGCAAGGAGAAGCAGGCAACCGATCTAGAGTAAGGAAGAATACGGGATAAATTTAAGCACGTGTCAAGAATACGTCATACGTTGAATACTGACAACTGCTCTCGGTGTATGCATTGACGCTTATTTAATATTGGTGTACTACACATACTATTGCACGTCTATAATGAGTTGTTCATTTTGATAGGACACTCACACATTCAAAACCCTGCGTCAAAATTTACTGTATTGGTATATAGCCTATCAAAATTCTATTTATTATCTACTCTGTGGTTTTGAAGATGGTATAAAATTTAAATTTAAATCCTGAATAATAATATGCATACTAAATTATATTATATTGAAAATAAAACGATTGTAAGTTTGTTCTCAATACAAAATATTTTTTTCAAGTAATACTATAGATAATGATAAGAATATAAATATGATTTTTTTTTTTTAAATACCCGTTTAAAACTTTTACAAAGCTTTCTTTCACGGGCACATTTCCCAATCTTTAGAACCCATGGTTATTGCGCAGTAAATAACGATATTGTGACGTTGCACGTCGAACGGATTAATGGCAAGAAAACAAACCGGAAGCGCGGCTTATTGCAGCGGGAAACTGGTCTCCGCCATGTTTCGACTTGGCCTCCATTCAAATATTGCTTTTAATCGTTGTCACGCCATGTCTCACTTCCGCCTCGAAACCTTATTCGTTGTTGTCGTGCTGGCAACGATCATTGTTTCAATGAAATGCTTTCCAAAAACCTCTTACAGCCACAACCGAAGCGGGCATACTTGAAACATTTTCACAACATTAAATGTGGAATTAAATGTGGGATCAACAAAAAATAACTCAATGCGGTGTCTGGGACTCAAGATTGTACTAGATATAGGAAAACTGGTCGATTTTGAAGATCAAGTATACTTACTACCAGTATAAAAAAATACTTAGTATCAAAACTTGTTCCAAAATACATAAAATACTAGTTTTTTTTTATTATTTTATTAAGCTCTGAAGTCTTAATTGAATCTTATTTAGCTTTACTTTTTAACATACACTATTAAAACATATTATTACAATATTTACTCATACAGTTATTACAATACAAATTTACAGGAGAGGAAAAAAAAGAGAAAAAGACAAAAACAGTTTAAACTTATAGGCCACACTCACTCAGAAACATTTAGACACACTGGAACGCCTTGATATTTGGCCGAGCTAAAAATATCGTGAGATCCAGTGGCAATTGGTACTTTTGTTTACTTAAATCTTTAAGAAGCCGCTGTCTCTGGGCGTCATACAGAGAACATTGCCAAACAACGTATTTATACTAGTATTTGGGATATTATGTAAAGCATTTGGCGTGCAAAGCTGTCAATACTTTTTAGAAGCCATTATCACGCAATTTTTTTTATATAGTTATTATCCATTTATACAATTACGCATAAAATTTGAATTCAGTTTATAAGTTCCAAATAATTATATCACTAAAAAATTGAGAAACTCGACGTGACGAAACCAGTTAAACTCGTAAATACTTATCAGTCTTATACTCAACTGGAACTAAAACTAACTCCATATTATGACTATAAAACAAACTTGTCACTATTATTGTCCTTCACTATACCAACTTTACAACTGGTGAGAAAGAGAGAGCAATGAAGAAAGAAAAAAAAATAAAAACAAGTTACTAAAAAAACACTTTATATGGTGACTAAGAAATCAAACACTTTAAAGTCTCTGAGACATGTTCTTAAATCAATATTACACGATTAAGATATATTTAAAATTATATAATCTTAAATAACTAAACATGATATAAAATTGTGACAATTTTTGATAATGAAGAATCAACATGTTTTACATTTAAGTTAACACGTTAATCACATGCCATTTTATTACCACGTTTTTCTTAGATCGTATTCTTGTTTGTCCGGTGGTTGTTTATCCAGTACAAATCTTGCAATCAATTTTTAACTAACTTCCCGACTAGCTAGACATTTGAAACTTTTAGAATATATCAGAACACGATGCTAATGCATTCTTTTAATACATTATAAGTAGAATTGAATTCATTTTCAGTTAATTCTGTTTTGTATGAAAAGTTATTTTGGAAGAAATCCGTAATCCAATCCACTATTATTGGTTGTTAAGGGGGTGGTTCTAGCAACTAAATTATTAATATATACGTGCGTTAATATGGAAATCAAAATGACATTTCAGTATTCTATATTTGTTTGTTGCAAAATAGTAAAAAAATGATTTGTTGACAATTGCCTAATTTGACCTAAATTATTAATACATAGAATTGTCAAGTTTATATGATTCAACAGAAAATTTAAAAACGTTGTATATAAAAGTTCTTTTTATCTTGTAATTATTTTTTATCTCGATTTAATCATAGTCATACAATCGATTTAATGAGCAATAATATCTCTTAAACATACATAATTTTGAAAACACTCTATATTCTTACTTAAAATATATTATAACCAATAGAAAAAATCAAGTTCAAGTAAGTTACAACAAAGGATCTCGGAGTGATTTGTGACATCAATTAGTAATTAATGTAATACCTGCTTTGATTTAAAATACAAAATCCAATCGCCAATAATAGTAGCCCAATTTGAAAAACGATTCAGAGAGTATTAAAAGCCATTAGTTAAAATTTATCGCAATTAAGTATGACTCCTTTAGCACAGTGGTATATGTACGTGGGTGCGATACCCGAGAGATGCAGGTTCGATTTCTGCGGGGTGTCTTATTTCTTTCAAAATCATTTTTTTCTTATGGTTATAATACTATTTTTTCTCAGAAGTGTTTTCAAAACTATGTGTGTTCAATATTTAGAATGTTACATTCTTAAATCTTGTGAATTACTCGTTGAATAAAAAAATAGTTAATTAAAATATCTCTTAACATAGAAATTTTTAACAATTTGATTACTTCTTAGTCTCCGTATAATATAGGTTTTTAAAAACTTATTATATTCTAATTTTTGTTTTTGATTACAAATTTAATAAAATGTCAAGTCCTATCATTTTTATTTGAAATTATTTTTATTTACCAAAAAAATACCTTTTACTTCTAAAAAAGATGAAAAAAAAGGCTTTTTCCTGCACCGAAAATAATATTTTGCTATTTGCTAGTGTAATAAAATTTAATAGTCCATGACTCTTTGCGTAATATATTCAAATTTTATTCGCGTAAAAAGTTTCCAGCACAGAGGCGGACTCAGGGAAAAGTTCTGTCGTTTTTTTTCTCCTCTATCATACGAAACGTTAAATTTATTAATTTAAGTGGAACCTGACAAAGGAGAAAGTTTGTTGACACTACCAACACTGAAGCTTGCACTTTTGAATTTTCTCTTTTTGTTTGTACTGGGAAGCTTTTAATTTGCCAGATTTATATGCTGTATTTTAGCATTTCAAAAAGTACTTATGTCGTTGTATGTTTTATTTATCAATTATTTAAAAATATAAATTTAACTTTCATAATGGGTATTTTTCCAGCCATACATTTTTTAAACTAAACCTTATGAATATAAATTTACAAAGAATAATAAATACGTTATCTTAAAGTAAATAAATTTTATATTGTATGACGTTCAGGTGATACATTACTAAAACTTTCAGAAATACACGTTTTATTTATACAAAAATATTAATAAAGTGATAAAATAAGACTATAACTATTATTTGAAAATCACATTATTGGATGATGACTAATCCCGGTTCCACCAGCTTAAACGTGTCGTACATTGCCAGAAGCTTTTTCTATAATCTTGAATAAAAATGCTGATATGCAGTTTTGTAAAAATATACATGATAATAAACAATCTTCTCAACTTTAAATAAATTAAATCTATGTCACAACAACGTTTTTATTAGCTGGTATTGTTTGTCCGGTAGTTGTTTGTCCAGTACAAATCTTGCAATCGAGTTTTAACTAACTTCCCGACTAGCTAGACATTTAAAACTTTTAGAATATATCAGAACATGATGCCAATGCATTTTTTTAATACTTTTAGCCATCTTTAAGCAGAATTGAATTCATTTTCAGTTAATTCTGTTTTGTATGGAAAGTTATTTCAGAAAAATCCGTAAAAAGTAAAAGCTAAATTTAGCAACTAAATTATTAATATATACGTGCCTTACTATGTAAATCAAAATGAAATGTCAAAATGACATGTCAGTATTCTATATTTGTTTGTTTTTTATTTACTTCATATCAAATATAAGTTTGAGCATATTGAGCATAATAATTCAAGAGAAAATTTGAAAACGTTGAATTTAAAAAGTTCTTTTTATCTTGAAATTATTCTGTTCACTTTAAAGTATTATTTTAATTAGGCCAGATTTAGTACTGAAAACATGGCTGGATTTTTTGTTTATTTTATCGTCATTGGTGGCACAATAACCTGTAACGGGGCCTGTATTCTTATATATGGAGTATCTATATACTAAGTGTCAATTGACTGCAAACCCTATGTTATACCATCCAATCACCGCAATTTAGACTCATATAAACTGGACATATAAAATGATAATAATGTTATCTAAAACAAAATACATAACATAACTTTTATTTCGTATTTAACTAGAATGTACTTAACTGTGAACTATGTAGCGCTTGCTAATAATATTTTTTTTACACTGAGCTTTTGAGTATTCATAAAAAATATGGGGTTGTATAAGCTCTGGGGCTTAAAAATATACTAGTGATTAAAAATTCCGATCGCATTCCTCGCGTTTTTGGTAAAACGCTTTCCACCCCTCAAGCAATTGGAGTGTGAACGATTTGATAAACTTTTAACCGGACGGTATCATCTGCACAGTCAATTTAACTAATCCGGTAGATAGAGAAAGGATTGAATCAGATTTTTAAAATTAATCATTTTTTATAATATCCAATAATATTAAATTACTACTACTCACAGCATTGAGATAATTTATGTTAATATTTTAACATAATTTTATTCTTCTCGAAGTGTCGTCTTTTATTGAATATTGACGACCAAACTATCTCCTTATCCTAGACTAGTCATATCAGATTACTAACAACATGGATATTGAGTCAGTCAGTCGTTTTTTTAGGAGTATTAATAACCATGTCCTTACTTTTTCGTACAAGGTGGTTGTTAGTAATTTTGAACAATCGCAAACACCCAGGCTTTGAGAAAAACACATAACTGTTTTTGTCATGAACGGGAATCAAACTCAGAGCTCTCGGGTGGAAGGCCAGCGCCTTACCCACTGCACCACGAGAGCCGCCTTGAGTCAGTTGTTGAGAACGTATTGCAAATAAAATCTTTTTATGCTCACGGCTCTGCTGCTCCCTACCTTTCCCTATATTATGAGTGTGAGTAAATCAACATTTTTTGTTATAGAAAATGTGACCAAAAACTATAACTTTACCATTTACAATGCTATCTCTTGTTACTAAACAAATTACAGAAACATTTTAGATAATATTAATTGTATCAAGCGAGATTTAGCTCTGCATCCATTGCAACTCTGGTGATGTGCTTTAGTAATTTAGCAACTTTAGAAACTAATCAGGGAGAAATTTTCTAACAATACAAACAAAATTAAGATGTTGTTGAAAATCCCGGCAATATAGCGATTAGCCTTTGAATTTTGAATAGAAATATTAACAAATCCATTAAGTGATTCATTTATGGTTGGTATTCAATAAAAAATACTACATTTTTACATGTCGTGTATTAATAAAAATAAATTAATACTGCCGGCTGAGGGTACTTGATACAATTGTCATTGATTTATAATATTCATTTTAGTCATTTATGGAACCCGGTTTTGCCTTTGCACCTTTGCATCTTTAAACATTATACATACCCATCAATGGCAAATGCATATTGACTCATATTGTAATTAATTTTTGTTTATATAACACAAAAATACAATAAAATAACCAGCAAACTTTATTATTAAATAAAAAAGCGAGTATAAAATCTAATGTTTGAAAATACCGTAGTACATTATTTAGATGCTAACTATTAATACATTTAGTTAGCATAATAGTATAAATTACTCATAGTTTCATGAACAATAAAATTAGGTAACATGATGGAAAAATAATTAAACCAGGTAGGTACCCAGATATAATATTATTTCAATAAATAAAACAAATAAATAATGTCAAAGTATAATATGCATCAAACGTGGTACACAATTTCATGTTTTATTAAGGTTACATAATAATTATGTCATATATAATAATATATTACGTAGCTTAACTTTTATATTCAAATATTAGTTAAATTTAACTACTTACCAGTTAAGTTTTTTTATGCATACTTTTATACCTAACCATAATCTGTATATTTTTAAATATAAAATTCTTTTGATTACTTTTATTTTATACTTAGTGTAAAAGGACACTAAGATTTCCTATGGAAAATTTTGAGTGTTATTTTCATCGTTGAAAAATTCTGATAGGAAAAATTCTACGCGAAATGGCGTCAGAGCAGTCCCGCCATTTATAAATCTAAGTCGTTTATCATTGTCAGACATAATTAATCCACCATTTGCCACGGATTGCCACCATCTTGTTTCGGCCGATAAATTATTGCTCGAACTAATGACAGTTTGGGGAAATAAGAAAATTGAACCTAGCCCAACCTCAAAACAACAAAAAAAACATCGAATCCAGCTCAAGTTTTGATTGCTGATAAGTGATTCCAGTGTTCGACTTTGCTCGCCCTTTAGGATGTAATAATGTATTGTTTTTGTAGACAATATTAACAGGATAGTTACAAATATATAACTACTAAAGATGTTAAATTTTTTACAGTATAATTGTGTGGAGACTCGCCACATTTACTATTTCTATAACAAAGATAATATAAAATACAAACTGTAATAGAATAAAGTAAAAAATATATCAGATGTCATTTAATTTTGTTGTAAAAATGTGTATTTAGCTGTTTCATTACACTGTATGATAATCATTACAATATAAAATTAATGAGTAATTTTTTGATAAACTCAACTACTTAATATTTTATCAACTATGCGGTCTTAATCTCGTGTTTGAAATTTTGCTATCGGCATGTCTCATTGCTATTTGACTAGTATGGAAAACTTTATCTCATCATAGAACCTTCAACCGTTTCCTCACTATTCATTTTTTTTATTGTTACGCATTATGCCCAACGTGCACAACTATAACTGAAGTACCCTTTTATCTTTAAGTGTTACGTTAAGAAGGCAGATCAAAGCAAGCTATATTATGGCAGAGATTACCAAACTTATGAAATGGAAAAATAGAGCTGTTTGCACACACACACACACACGCGAACGCCCACACAAATACAGATATAATATTATGATATTAAGGCTTGTACCACTATGATATACCTATATGTTTATAATGCAAATAAAATGCCTAATTGCTGAGTATACAAACACGTAATGATTTAGTATGAAAAATAGAATATATTCAAGAAAAAATACATTTAGATAAAAAAAAAATTCAAAAGACAATAGAGTCTCCGTCACTTAACCTTGACATTTGGAATAGATGTGTTTGAATGAAAACGTGAATAAACCAATCGAGGTACTTCGAATTTACTAATACAATTATACGGCGTATGTGTGTAAACCAATCGAGTGCCCGGCTTTTAGTAATACATTTATACTGTTGCGTATACACTCAAATTGTTGTCACTATATACAATGGCAAGGTTATGTAGAGGATAGTCTAACCATAACGCATCGCCGAATATGTCCATACACAATATTATAATATTCGGGCAGTGTGCCGATGAGTTCAAACAGCACGAGCAACTGGCATCTTAACGTATTTAAAATTACCCAAAATGAAAAAAACATCATGATATCGATGATGATGATGATGATGATAATATAAATATATCTCACGCCTACGATGGCCGAGAGGTTACGTACTGGCTTACAATATCGTGGGTCCCGGATTCGAATCTCGAGGTTGTCTAAGATTCACATATTGTTTTTGGAGTCAGAGTATAGGTTAAGAAAGTAGGTGACATACATTTCTCGTAAAAAACAAAACTTTTTAAATAAAGTCCCCACTCTATGGAGGAACAAATAATCCTTTTAAGATCCAATACGGTCATGTAATGTAATGTGAATATACCTAGTCACTGCGGATTTTATAATGGAAAACATCTAATTACTCAACCAAAATCAGTAGTATTATTACTTAGTAGTTAATAAAAAAATCATGTTAAAGAATTTTACAAATCACCGTAATTTATAAAGACTGAATAAACGTCAAGTTAGTTTTAAAAATCAAACTTCGCACCAAAGAAAACGATTTTTTTTCATTTTCTAAACCAACGAATAAACTTTCCCCTTTCTAATGGATTCGCTTTTTGTGTGTTTTTTTTAAACTTTTTTCCTTCGGCGCATCGGAAAATAATAAATGGTTTTATCGACGTGTATTCCAGAGCTTATAAATGGTCTACAGAAAAAAAACGATAGAACAAGAAAAATTCATACAAAAGCTCTAACAACTACTACAGACATTCGACTTGTTTTAAATAAAGCTATTTTCGTTTTGATTTATTGCCTTTGCTAAGAAATCTTTTGTAAATAATGAACTGTATTGAATTGATAAATTGAAATGCCGAAGATAAAAATACTATTCTTTATATTTCCTCAATTACACATAAAAAAAGAAATAATATATTAATCTCAAAAGAATAAGAAATATCAAAGAAAGGATAAATAAAATTCTGTTCACTAAAAAAGAATTCGTAATTACACATTAAAAAAAATGTATTGGGAATTCACTTAAGATATATATGTTATATAATATGGGGTCCAATTTTATCTAATACTTTTTACAATTACGTGCGATTAGATAATCGATAATATTCAGGCAACTATAATAATAGTTTCAATAAAATGATAATTATATTATGTACTTAATACATAATATGTAGTTGATTTATAATCAGGAACAATTATAATCAAATTATTAAAGCGATTGATTATGTACCCACGGTATATTTAATTTTATTTAATTCAAAATATTCATGATTCACAGTATTGAGGCATCGGCTGATAAGTTATTACAACGTTTTTATTAGCTCGTATTCTTGTTTGTCCAGTAGTTTTTTGTCCAGTACAAATCTTGCAATCGATTTTTAACTAACTTCCCGACTAGCTAGACATTTGAAACTTTTAGAATGTATCAGAGCACGATGCCAATGCCATTTAGCCATCTTTAAGCAGAATTGAATTCATTTTCAGTTAATTCAGAAAAATCCGTAAAAAGTAAAAGACTATTACTGGTTAGTAAGGAGGTTGTCTTAGCAACTAAATTATTAATATATACGTGCCTTGCTATGGAAATCAAAAGAAATGTCAAAATGATATTTCAGTATTCTATATATTTTTGTTTGTTTGTTTTTTATTTACTTCAGATCAAGTACAAGTTTGAGCATATTGAGCATAATAATTCAACAGAAAATTTAAAAACGTTGTATATAAAAAGTTCTTTTTATCTTGTAATTATTTATTATTAGTTGTGGACCGATAAATTAATGAATTAGAATGAACCACAATATCTAGATGGTATTGATAAATGTAATTACGAATCCCACACCATTGATGTTTTCAATTATTTTTCATTCTGTTATATTTATGAATGACCTACAATAATAAATATCTCAATTTAATCTTTTTTTACTACGTTTTTATGTAACTTATTTTAATATTGTAATGAAAATTATCAATTCAATTTTAGCAAAGACATTTATTAGCTTAGTGACTTAATCTTCAGATTGGGTAGTTGTTTTTAATGTTTTTTTTATTTATGAAAAGATAAAATAATATACAATGTTTTAATATAGAAATATAGATAGGATAATCATAACAGTAGAAAAAGATACACTTGTCTCATAAAAAATGTAATAAATTTGATCTTAAAATGTGAGCGAAGAAAAATCTTTTACACTGTCAAAGTAGGTATGTATCATACTTTTATAGTGTTTTTTTGATAGTGTCATGGGATTATTTTTCTATCTAAAAGTCATTTCAGAAAAAGATATAAATTTATCTGGTATAATGCGCATGAGAATTGAACCCTTTGGCTAAGAAAGAGTTATTGACATGCAATTGGTACAGGGTTTTTATAAAAAATATATTCAAAGTTAGATTGTGTTATTTGTTGGTAATTAATAAGTAAACCATCTCCACAGGTTTACAAATACTGAATTGTGGGTCAAATTTTAATTAGACCTTGGTATTTAAATATAATAAAACAACGTTTATTTTTATTTTTTATAATTTTTATAATAAATTCAATAATTCTAAGCTAGTTCTAATTCAAAAAAATAAATATTAGTATAAATTAATTATTTTAATTTTTGTCCGATCAGGCACACAGCCTGCAATCACATTTTGATTTTGTTTTAAAAATAGCCCAATCCTAATGAAGTTGTTTATTGATGTCATTCTATTATCCAGACATAATAATATACAAATATTGTCTCAGATTTGCATTTCACTGGAAAAAAAAATATCCATCTCTAAGTGATTATGCCATTTAATTATTGTAAAAATAATCAAATGGCTTTATTCTAAATATTGTTCTTTAACTACCTATTCATGCGAGAATACTTTTTCGGGCATATCAGTAATACAAACTTAACAGAGAAACCGAATGGATATCAATACACTAAAGACACAACTATTCTTACAAAAATGCAATAGAAAATTACGCACAATATTTTAAAAAGTAAATACTTATTGCTTTTTCAAAATTTCAGAAATTCTATTATTAACAATTAATTTACATAACATACATAATTTTGAAAACATTTCTGAGAAAATATTTTATAACCAATAGTAAAAATCTTTTTGAAAAAAGTCCCCGCACGATCGAACCCGCATCTCTCGGGGATCGCGCCCACGCACATAACCACTATGCTAAAGAAGTCATATTTAATTGCAACAAATTTAAACTAATGGCTTGTAATACTCTCCGAATCGTAGGTATAACTTTAATTACTATCTGACGTCACGGATCACTCCAAGATTTTTTGTTGTAACTTACTTGAACTTGATTTTTTCTATTGGTTATAATATATTATTTTCTCAGAAGTGTTTTCAAAATTATGAATGTTTAAGAGATATTATTGCTCATTAAATCGATTGTATGACTATGATCTCAGAATATTTTAAATCAAAATAAAAAAAAAACATGACATTTAATTAACAAAAATGTCACAATTTTATATCATCTTTAGATCATCTTAATCGTATTTATTGATTCAAAAATATCTATCAGAGACTTCAAAATGTTTGATTTCTTAGTCACCATATAAAGTGTTTTTTTTAGTTACTTGTTTTTACTTTTCTTCTTTCTTTTTCGGCCATATCCGCCACCTAGTTGGAGCATATGGTCAAACCAGCATCCCGTAGCTCCGCCGTATACACTATATAGATAGTATTTAGTGGTCTTCCAGGACGCCGGAATCCGGTCGGCTTGAAGAACAGGCAAGCCAGGTTGGGGTTCTCTTCTGGCTTCCGCAGCACGTGGCCGAGCCAGGTGCAACGTTGCCTCTTCACTCTCAGCGTACACTCGCAACAAATTTAATCTAATGGATTTCAATACTCTCCGAATCGTAGGTATAACTTTAATTACTAACCGACGTCACGGATCACTCCAATATTTTTTGTTGTAACTTACTTGAACTTGCAATTATGAATGTTCAATGATTAGATTGTTACATTCTTAAATCTTATGAATTATTCGTTAAATACAAAAATAGTTAATTAAACATTTATTTACTGTTCTTTTTCTGATTATTTTTTAACAATAATTTTTCATGTTACCTATATTGTTTATGTATTTTTAATCATACTGTTATATTATGACCTCATCGGGAATCGAACCGAAAACCTCCATTATAAGAAACCAGTTTCTTAAGCATTGGAGATAAAAATCGCTTTACGCAAAAATCGTAACACATTTTTTATGTATGTGCTATGTCCCATGCCATAATAGATAAAATAAATAGACCAGAAATAACAACTGTAAACTTATTATTGAACTGATTAAAAAAAAAAAAAAATTAATGCTTTGCTAAAATTTAGCAATGAGCACCCTATATTGTTTACATAAAATACAAAATAGTTCTGTGACGTCATGGGAATAACAAAAATATCTCTTCCATGCATCAGGAAGCATTTTTGCGATAACCTTTTTTTATAAAACGACAAAGCGTAATGATCGATATGTTGCTTATAGTTTTCGTTCGCATTCACTGTAGATATTATTTTTTACGAGTAAATGTTAACTACTTTTGATTGCTATGGGGCCCAAAATAACTGTCAATATAAATAACTCAATAATTAGCAACATCACATTTTTTTGTCCCAAAAGAATTATAGAATTTTCTATCACGTAAACTCCAGTTAAACAAATTTTTTTTTAATATTTATTTTCTATAGTTACAAATTACTAATTATTAGTAAATATTGTCAATTTTCATTTATGTAGGTGTCATTCCTGAGGGCCCAGTAAGTCGTTGTCAAACTGTTTGTGAAATATCAAAAAAATACAATTTTATCATAGTAAATGTGCGGCAATGCAATTCATAAAACCAAGATAAATGGGTTTGGGGGGCTTTTATAGTAGAAGACTTTTATTTAAATTAATTTATTACAAACTATACCCTTATTTTCCTATACATGGTAGTTTTGTAGAGATAATTGTATAGTTTATTACGTATTTTTGAGAGATTATGATATAAATTTATTCCAGTTCAGAGTTTTATAATAAGTCTGTAGTGAGTTATGTTTCTTTATTTATTTTATCAATTTTTGTAATCGCCTGAATTAGATTTATTTCGTGTAGTGTTTTTGTGTTATTTTATTTTTCAACATTTTGTGAAATTTATGATGTAAATTTTATAATTATGTTGTCTGTATAGAGTTCTGAAAGTCCATCGTTCGCTTTAAAATATTGGGCAGTCGTTAAGGGGGGACATGCTCGTCGAAGGTCAAAATTGAGTTTTTATTGTATTTTCAAACCATGATCCTGGACACTCCTTAAACGTTGTAGATAATTTATTTATATAATTTTGAAGCCTTATTATCTTTTATAGTTATTTTAAACATTTGATGACTGCATGAAGTATTTTTGTTACATAAAATAGTATTCTTTTAAACCTCTCGCTCTAATGTTTCAGAATATAGTCATATTTCGGTACATAACTGTGCAGTGGTGTTAAGATTTTTTACATTTATTAATTTTTAAACGCATTTATAAAACCATTAGTATAATTTATTACGAGATAATTTTTGTAAAATATTCACGATAAAAAATTATTTTGATAATCAATGTGATCCCAAATTTGACAAGAATTAGGCATTTTATTATTCAAAAAATCGGCAAGATTAACACATTTGAAGATAATTCTAAAGACACTTATTATAAGCTATGTTTTTGACCATTCAAGTGTGATAAACATCTTATGAATAATGATTGCTTTATAATAATTATTGACCTAAGAATAAGGTACTGTTTTTTTGAAATACGCCATTTCTTTTGTCATTACCTAGTAGTTTAGCTACAATATACGGCCGTAGCCATAAAATGACAAACTATAATTAAAGTAGGGAGTAAAATTATGTTAACGCGCGTGTTTGAACATGTACCTAACCGATTTATTTTTTATTTTTTTTTAAACGGTACATGTTCAAACACGCGCGTCAATATCATTTTACTCCCTACTTCAATTATAGTTTGTCAATTTATGGCTACGGCCGTATGTTGTAGCTTAACTACTGGGGAATGACAAAAGAAATGGCGTATTTCAAAAAAACACTACCTTATTCTTAGGTCAATAATTATAATAAAGCAATCATTATTCATAAGATGTTTATCACATTTGAATGGTCAAAGACATAGTTTATAATAAATATCTTTAGAATTATCTTCAAATATGTTAATCTTGCCTATTTTTTGAATAATAAAATGCCTAATTCTTGTCAAATTTGGGATCACAGAGATTATCAATATAATTTTTTATCGTGAATATTTTACAAAAATTATCTCGTAATAAATTATGCTAATGGTTTTATAAATGCGTTTAAAAATTAATAAATGTAAAAAATCTTAACACCACTGCACAGTTATGTACCGAAATATTACTATATTCTAAAACATTAGAGCGAGAGGTTTAAAAGAATACTATTTTATGTAACAAAAATACTTTATGCAGTCGTCAAATGTTTAAAATAACTATAAAGGATAATTAGGCTTTTAAAATATATAAATAGATCATCTACAACGTTTAAGGAGTGTCCAGGATCATGGTTTGAAAATACGATAAAAACTCAATTTTGACCTTCAACGAGCATGTCCCCCCTTAAGACGGTACTTCAGTGAAACGGCAAATAATTTTCAACTAAAGGTGGGACGAAATTTTGGACTCGCTGGCAATCGGAGAGCGAACGTCGAGCTGTGAACACGTTATTTTGTTTCGTGATGGCGACGGGGGTATTAATTCTTAAATCGTGTAAATATGACTAAAAAACGTTACCCATTTACTTGAAAAAGAAAACATGTCAATGAATATATTATTATTGTTACTAATAGAACAATAAACAGAACATTAAATAGACGCATGTTGGATTTATATGACAAATAATATTTCGTTCGGCACGCGTCATTTGCATAATCCGCGCATCGCCTAGTCACGATCTTTTTAGACCATGCCTCAACTGAATTATAGCCTTAATGATATGCCAAATCATTAGAGACGTGTTGCCACCTTATGGACAGCAGTCATCGTCCTTCAATTTTAATTTGTTAAGATTGACTCTCAGACCCATAGCTCCATGGCTTGTTAGTATCTGTGTGAGTTCATGTGATAGTTTAATGTTACTGGAAAGAGTGGTGGCGGAGATTAAAAATAATGATTATATCTATAATCAATAATAATAACCGACCAAATTTTCATCCGTCATCTTTTCAATAGCAAAATCGTTTTTAACTTGAAAAGCATGATAAAGAGAGATACCTATACAAGTTTTCTTCAGTTGGTTTTAATTAAAACTTCATAGATATATTGAGCAATTTAAAATGCTTCATATATTTGAACTGTGTTTTTGTAATCACAAAGTGTTGCCACTTGTTAATATCTGCGGAGCCCGGATAAACTTAAATTAAATAATCGAAAAGTTTCTACGCTTTGCTGAAATTCCAATTTATTTCAAAACCGTTTTTCACTGGCAACTTTACTTAAAATAATAATTCCAGCAAACGAACGAAAAATACTTTTTTTTACCATGCGGACGAATAAATTTTTTAAATTGTAAAAAGTTCTGAGAAATGAATTTTGTTCATTTTTCTAGAAAGTTACAAATTAAACATATTTTTGAATTCATTGCAAATAAATCAACATCGAAATAAAATTAATTATATTTTTAAACTTTCATGGGAGTTTAAAATATATAATACTAAATATAAAAAAATAATGTGATAAATTTGATATTTTATAAAAACTTGTGTATACTGTTATTAAAAAATATAATAGAAATTTTATTTATATTCTATTGAGATGACAAATAAATATACGAGTGCCTACTTCAAAAAAATTAATACATTTTCATCTTCGGTTCTTCATGTCTGGAAGCATCTACTCAATTGTCTGTGATTCATAAATATTTTATCGGCCTTTTGACTATTTACATTACATTTTACTTTTAACTTAAATACTACAGGACCAATATTACAATATAAATGGGGCGCGATACCCGAGAGATGCAGGTTCGATTCCTGCAGGGTGTTTTACCTTCTTCTATTTTCTTTCTTTCTTTATTCAAAAAGATTTTTTCTATTGGTTATAATATATTTTGTGTTTTCAGTGTCTTTAAAGTGTTATTATAAATTAATTAAGGGTTATTATATATTAATTAATATAAATTATATAGGTATGTTCAACGATATTTATATTTTACGATGATTTATTATTTCTGGATCTATTCTATGGCATTCAATAAAATAATGTTAAAATACATAGTGATATCAAATATATTTTATTATAATAGGTATACGAGTTTATATAGGTAATATAATTATACAATATATGCTTTGATATGGTGTTTTTAATTGCTGAGTCACTGCTATTGGAAATTTACGTATCATAATATTTTATTTTTCAAAATTTATTTCTTTCTTCATCTTCTTGTACTAAAACTTAACAGTAGATATTATCATATTATCGTTAGAATGTAGATATTGCGAAAAATAATAATAACATTGCGAAATATTTTGTTCAGTTATAAACTTTTTATCAAAATAAAATAAATTAGTTATTACATACTACGATCATCAGATTATTAGGGTTCAACAGTCATATTATCGTAAATAATTGGCAATAAAATTACTGAAAAAAGTATTTTTAAGTACGTATGGAAAAGTATTGGAGGAGAATGATGCTACATAAGTAAGCCCAAGTGAAGAAGTAAGTTCTGGGAAGTTTTAACTAAGTCAAATTTCCGGTGAGCTGGAAACCGGAAGTATAAATTTAATGCTTTGCAAAGGAAATAGGAAAAGCCGCTTCTTTTAGGTTCCGGAAAAACTGAATTCAACGAAATACTTTAGAGTTTTAATAGGAATTCAATTAATTTTGATGTTCTGCAAATAATTTTTTTAGGTAAAGGATAAAACATTTTTTATGATATTTTTTTTACTATGTCCGATCCTGATAAGATCATATAGACTTTCACAGAGTAGAGGTTTGTATTAACAGATTTTTGTTTGTACGAGAAATAGAATTTAGCCACTAAATCAACCTATTAGATCTATACTCTGACTCATACACAAATTGAAAAACAATACGTGTACTTGCCGGACCATAGATTTGAACCTGGAACCCATGACGTTATAGGCCGATGCTTAAGTCACGCGGCCATCGTAAACAATTTAGTATCTAATGCCAGCAAATCAATCAGTTTTAATGAATTCGTTAACGTTTTTTCGTCCCGGTCAAAAAGTCTTTTTGCATGTTTCCATATACCCATAGATTTGAAAATTAGTATATATAACATGATAATACGACTGGGGTATATGAGACACTGGATGGGGTACATGACCGCCACAAGGGGGTTTGATAGGGCTCAAGCGAGTGGTACGCGAGGTGATTTTTCAAGGCACGCGAATGTTTTATTATGAAGAGAAAAAAATACCTTAATAAATTATAATATTTAAAAAAATAATTTTTACAAAAGTGATATTTATATAAGTATATATGTGATAATAAAAAACAATGACAACATAGCCATGCGTATTTTCTTCGGTTTTTTGTATTATTTAAAAAACAATATACCTATAACCAGTCATATTAAATTTACCAATCGATGCGCAAATGCAAACGATGAAACTCCTGCCAGATCGCATTGTATAAATACTAGCAGGAAAATAGTCGTTAAGAATAAGCATTACATTTAATGTAAATGCATATTATATAAATGCGTTGGTCGGTCTTTAGGCTTTATGCACCACATAATATTATCGTACTGACCTCATCAGGCGGCGGAGAAAGCCGCACTGTAAACCTCTGATGTTGATCGATTTACAATGCTTGAGACCTCTGTAGCGAGAGAATGCCTCATCTGATCGAAGTAATTCTGATGTCAAGTTGTGCGTACAACTCCAAGCTAAGTATTACAGTACCTAATGAACAATTTCACTGCTACCGACAAAAATAATAAATAAAAACTTGGTGGATCTAGTAGTAATAATTATGGCAGACAGTGAAAATGGAAAACCGTTCAGTTATGGGGAATATATGAAAGAAAAGTGGAAAGCTCCCGCGATCTCTTTAAAAAATGTTGAAAACAAGGAAAAAATATTCTTTTGCTAGAAACACGCTAAAAGACAGAATCTCAAGAACTCAATTGTAATTTTTAAACTTTTAATAAAATTGTTAAAAACTACTTTTCCATTTTTTCCCCATAAAAAAACTGCTCGGCACGTCAGACAGTTGAAACATAATATTTGGGAAATTTTGGTACGCCTACGTAAAAAGGTTCGCCATCCCTGCTATAAGCCAACGCTTAAGCCGCGCGGCCATCATGGGACTGTACCTATCTAAAATAATTGGTGCTTCATACATCATCTAATAATCGTAAATGGATTTTCATCTAGAATTAGTATTAAGAAAAAGGTTAAACCTATATTGTTTGTATTTCAAATACAAAAGAAAATACAAAAATATATATTGTGTAGACTTAGCTGATTGTTGATGTAATTTATTATTTTCCACGTAAATCGAATTTCTCCCACCACGTGAGATACGCCGAGAAAAATAAGGCAGAGTAATAACGCAGTGAATTGAATAAACTACAGTTGGATGTAAAATAATATATGTTATATTGTTATTGTGTACACTAAGGTCCATGGAGAAATTGCGAAATGTGTCATAGAAGATAAAAGAAACTGTCCGTGATTTTCTGTAACAAAGGAGAGTTTTTTTTATTTATTTGATTACGTACAATATAATGTAATGTTTTCCATCATATGAGACGAGTGTCACATTGGCAACTTTTTGAAGATAACCAGGTAATTAGAATATAAATAATCGAATCATTTATTTTATATAACCTAAAAAATACTTTATTAATAGAGGAAACTAATTAATTATTTATCATTGTCTCAAAATTAAATAAATATACCACTGGTTCACAACATTTTTCGAGTCACGGCCTCTTTTATAATAGCCAAGTATCCTTCGACCCTTGTCATATTTTAAAAAAATATGCTTTAATAGGATTAAAAAAACACATTAAAAGTAATTATATTTTTACGTGTGGTTTATGTTTAAATACGAATTTATAACCATTATTTTTAATTCACTTTACTAGACTCTATTTGAAGACTGTTCAATATTTACTCTTTTATAAATTTTATTCTGAAACTATTTATTTACACTTTCTGCCGAATTTTATTATTTTCAGTGGACGAGGTTAATCGAAAATAATACTCAAAATACAACATAAATATACATTTTAAATTCCGTTCGAAGAAGACCCATATTTGACAGTTTTGCATTAATATTGACATTAATTAACTATTTTTTTATTCAATGAATAATTCACATGATCTAAGAATGTAATATTCTAATGATTGAATATACATAATTTTTAAAACACTTCTGAAAAAATACATTATAATCAATAGAAAAAATCTTTTTGAAAAAAGTAAATCGAAAAGTAAAAAAGGGAACCGAACCTGCACCTCTTGGGTATCGCGCCCATGCAGATACGACCACTATGATAAAGGAGTTGTCCTTAATTGTGACAAATTTTATCAGAGGCTGTCCACCATTAAAGCGATCATTAGCTTGCAGTTTGTTATCCAGAACAGTCGACAAATATGCACTCGTAGCGATCACTGAAGCTTTTAAACCACATATATGTAGTTGATCTTTTAATAATGTACTTTTGTCTTTTCGTAATGTGGACGAGGTTCTTTAGTTTTCTAGTTTTGTATACGTACATATCTAAAATTACTATCTTAGCACTTTATGCTAATAAATTAACCACAAAATTCACTGCATACTTATTGTATATTATTTCGGATGGCTAAATTATGATTAAATTAATATCGTCCATCTTTCGAAAATTCCACAGATAGGTACAATAAGAGCTTTTCCAATAATGCACTTAGTAAATTATTAATCCAATTAATTTGAGAAATTCTCAATTCTATTATAGTCTCCCTGTAGACAACACCTTTGTGCGTGTATTATTACTATACCTATTTCGCCCTACGAATTCAAATTAAGTGTAATATGAAATCTAAACAATACAATATTACGATATTGCTATTCGATATTACTGAGTGTTTTGTAGTTAACTGTTTTATAGATTACGAGCTTCCAAGCATTTTTGAATCCCACCCTTTGAATGCGACCCCGCGCCTCATTTTCATAAAAATACACCTTCAAAATCTTGAAATGAAATTTTACATCATACTGTG
The DNA here is from genome assembly GCF_057557595.1 of Rhyacophila brunnea. Taxonomy (NCBI): domain Eukaryota; kingdom Metazoa; phylum Arthropoda; class Insecta; order Trichoptera; family Rhyacophilidae; genus Rhyacophila; species Rhyacophila brunnea. Next base: position 37,087,544 of record NW_028232837.1, on the reverse strand, counting down.
CATTAATAATTATATAATATATATATATGATTATTTTTTGTCAACGATTACAATATATAGTTCTTGAAGAGTACTTTTTATCTTTTGTACCAATAACTGACTGTTTTTGTTTGATATATTTCTATTGTGGTAATATTATACTATTAACTGCCTGTTTCTATCCATAGATTTTCAGTCGATAGGGTTAATCGAGTGGCCATTTCGCGAATGTCGAATTCTGGCTTTCAATACCCTCGTGAAATTTCAAATCTACAATATGTGAAAGAACTGTATGTATTATGCAATATACATAATATTTTTCATTACTACAATCCGATGTGAATCTTGTCCGCCTCACGAAGACGTTTCTTAGCAGATTTTTACGAGAAATAAATAGGTACTAGCCACGTGCTTAACCAATTAGATCCATACCGTGGGGGAGAACAACACGTTAATTTGCCAGACTGGGAATAGAACCCGGGATTCGAGACTTCAAACCTTCATAATTTATTTTAAGACATATAATACTATTTTCATTACGATAATTAGTCAAGTAATTATTTCCCGACTGCCTTTCTATAAGGCATGCTTACTTTTCACTCTCGTAGGTCTCTTCTGCTCTTGAAATACTTTTTCCTGTTATTGCGAAGGATGGTTTCCAATCCTTATGTCCTAATGAATTTGAATTTATATGTGCCTGTCAATTACCTACGTGATTTATTATTATGATTTATTCTGGATTGGAACCGTTTCGTCGTGTCAAGCCTATCAGGCACCATTAGCGAGGGGTGCAAGACTAGGAACTGTACTCCCTAAAGAAGTAGACATTTTCGGTGATGTGTTATGTATTTTGTATTGGAAATTTTATGTTTCTGTATAAAATTGTACTTATGATTTTTTTATTATTATAAATCAGTCTTCAGATGACAAACCCTGATAACTCGACTTTTTGACGAAATTGAGTTATCACTCTATTCAGACTCCTCTTGTTGAGATCTATAAGATGGCAAAACTCAATATATCCTAGACCCACTAGTATTGGAGTTATGAGCGTTGGCATTTTGTTATATCCCCAAAATGTTGATTTTAGAAAGTTGACAGAAACTTATAAAGCAAAATATCTCATTTTGACATCTTTCGTTTCCAAGGTTTAAGTGAAATTTATAATATGACAAAACATAATATTTGCCAATACTGTGATTTTGCCATACAATATTTTGTTTGCTAACGTCATGGTAGGTATTATAAGATGACTAAGATGACAAGATGGTTGGAACTAACGAAGAACGAAGAACCAGCAGGATAAAGAAAACCCTAATAAATATACTAGAGGAATACTCTCATAATTAACGTAGTTTTAAAAATACCTCTCTCTCTTTATACCATCAGATGGAAATAATGATCCGGAAGTCGATGTAAGAATTAATTGTCCAGAAAAATCCGTCGAATCTGATCCTCAAATGTCAGTTAGAGGTGCTGAATTAACAGATACTACAACAATAATTCATTCTGACAAATTCGTCATCAGCTGGCTTTCATGGACAAGATTTAAGAGGAAGACATCTACAAAAAACAAATTGGTTGATGAACGAGTCCAGATCGAGGCATTTATAAGAAAGAGTCCAAAACACGAGAGCCATTACTCATGTGAAGATGTTCCTATTTAAATATGCTTACTAAGTCATTAAAATATTAAAATTATGTAATGGTGAATATTAAACAATGAAGTTGGAAAATGGAAGTGTGAAAACTGCATATTATGATGTATTTAACAAAACGGGCTTCAAATTCAATAAACCTTGTTTAGATACATAAGGCGATGAATATATTATTACATGTTAATGTTATATATCTATCAAAGAGGCGAGGAATGAAATCTCCAAACAACACAATGCACATTTCATTGATGCACATAAAGATTATTACAGTAAATCAGGAGATAAAACTACAGCTAAGGAAAGATCAAACCAACTAGTTATAGTTGTTTACAACAGGTTCTACCATGTCTGCTATTATCCACAAATATTATGTACTATAAAAAATATTTTTTATATACAATTTAATTATTAGAGAATGTTCTTCTCAAGAATTCTCCGAAGGTTATAATGTGACATGAGTCAACCAGTGGAGAGGTTCTAATGACATCGCGTCATGTGTATTTAAGATAATCATGAATCTTTCACCTAAAATCAAACATGTTGTCACATACTCAGATGCTGCAGATGGACAGAACAGAAATATTAATGTGGCATGTATGTTTACTTATGCATTATAAAAAATATCTCGGTGAAGAAGCTGATTGACCAAAAATTTCTTCTATACTATACTATTCTAGACTCGAATGTGATAATGACCATTCACGAATAGAGATAGTAAAAAAAAAAGGTTGACGACAAGAACTTTAAAATATGATACTCCGGGATTGATTCCAATTTGTAAGAGTGGCCAGAGATCGGAAGCTGTTTGAAGTGATAAAAATGTCCCAAAATATTTTTTTTACTTTTTCAAATACAAATTCACAAATTCATCGCAAATAAGATAAAGAAGGTAATAAGCTGAAGTTGTTAAAAATTAGACGGCTTTGATGGCAATGAACTTGAGGGCAATGTAGACATAGAAGATATTGTTAAGGATTCAAATTAAAAATATATATATTATAATGATTTGATCGTTTCTTTATATTAGTATATCTACCTGTAAGAACATACCTAATATTGAATTCATATTATTTCACGGAACAGAAAATTTACATTAGGAACTATTTTTGCAACCCTCTGAAAATATTTGATGCCAATGTCTGTATCAATATGTACCTATGTAACATTTTTAATTAGTGTCAAACATTAAACATATATATTGTTAAGCTATTTTTTGAAGTGTTATTATCCAATTACCTCACACATCATGTTAGTTTATCTTACCATATAATTACAACATATTGGATGGTAAAATATGATAACTTGAAAAATCTGGAAAATCTTTTTTATACCAAACGTGGAGAATCAAAACTATTAAATACTTATTCTATATCTAAAACTCATTTCGAATACATCGTTACATTATATTATTTTCAAAAGACATATTCACCAGAAAGATTCAAACAATCTCTAAATTTAAAACAGCTCTCCTCACAATTAACAAAAGTGCACATATCAGGTTTTGCCATCTGAACACTGAAATATTCTCTCCTTTTCTTTTGTGAGGGTAATATTTGTTATAATGTAAATCTCATGTTGTGAACGTCTTGAATTTAGATTTGTTATGTCCACAATGCTTTGTTTTCTTAAATAAATAAATAAATAAATAACCGGACTCGTTACTAGGTACCAGTCCATCTGGGGTACAGAGATTGTACTATAATTATGAAAATGAAAGTATTTTAGTTGCATCACTTAAATACAAATACATCTTACATTGAGCTTAAAAAAATCGTATGGGCCTTCACATAGCAGAGGTTTTATTAATAGATTTTTTTAAAAGAAAAATGAGTATTAGCCAACCTATTAGGTCCATACTCTAGGTCCAAACAGACATTGAAAACCAAATATGAAAAAATTTCCAGTCCCTTTCGAATTCGAAACCGGGACACACGACATATAATTCGACGCAGTAATCACTCGGCTATAACGGGCGTACAAATGAAATAATATAGATTTATAAATTTTACAGTTAAAAGAAATCTTACATTTTTTTTAGTTTATTATGTACTAGTTGGTGATCCCTTAAAAATACATTGCGACAACCTGCGGGTCGCGGCTCATAGATTTGGGAACCTGTATTATAGAGCATAGATATCCATAACAATTTGGGTATCAAAATAATTATTCATCTATATTAGATTAACTATAGATACGGATACAATAGAAATACTTATTATGAAACTCGATAAACTATTCGGAATGTTACGTTCGTATAAACGTTAATATAACATAATAAATGGATGAGTTACTGTCAAAAATATAAGAATTTTAGCATTCTTCTTCAAATATTTTAACCTGTAGACATTCACTTCTGAACAATTTCCTTCCACCAAATAGGAGGTTGTACAATATCTCGATATCTTAGCCTCAATTATCATAGGATATTTTATCTTTAGCGCCCCATCCCTTCTACTGACATGGCTTATCCATTACCACTTGTGAAGGTTATTGGGGTTGAAATGTTCTATTTAATTTAGTATTGATTGTGTTGGTATATTAAATTATTCGATGAATAAAAAAAAATGTTAATTAAAATTTATTAGCAAGTTCAAGTAAGTTACAATAAAAAATCTTGGAGTGATCCATTGCGTCGGTTAGTAATTAAAGTAATACCTACTAATGCAAAAAGCCGATCGCCTATAGTAGCTCAATTTGGGAAACGCTTCAGAGAGTATTAAAAACCATTAGTTAAAATTTGTCTCAATTAGGTATGACTCTTTCAGCATAGTGGTATATGTGCATGGGCGCGATACCTGAGAGATCTTCAAAAAAGATTTTTTTCTATTGGTTATATTTTCTATATTTTCTCGGTAGTATGTATGTTCAGTATTGATGGTCAAAAGCATTAAATAATTTAACCGGCCGATACTATAGTGTGACTATGGGTTGTTTGCATAATATTATGATGTTACGCCTTAAAGCAGTGGTTTCCAAACTTTATGTTAAAAAAGCTAATCTTGGCGCCTCCACCTCTTTATTTCATTAAATAATACAGACACGTTTTTAAATAGTAAACAATGTACTAATACAAAAATGAAAAAAAATATATAAAAATAAACAAGGTTTTACTACTTATTTCATATTCATTTTTAAATTAATCTGTTTTTCATGCGACGAATGTGCTTGTTTATTAGCACAATCAATTTCAATAGTAGTCAATCCAAATTCATCATCGTTCATTGACAAATGGATTATATCATGTGCCCCACATCCTGAAGCGGCCCCCAGGCCAGGATCTTTCAACCACATATTTTAAATATTTAATAGCCCTGAAATAAAGCAGCGCCGCAGGCGACTTTTTTACTATTGATAAAATAATGTGAAAAGTGCATTAGCAAATTAACCAAGAACACAGTAAATAGAATTTTGTTTGTTTCAATATATCTGGCGTAGAAATCATTTAAAAGTGAAGAGACATGGCGAGCTTATTTTTTTTTGTAATTTTGATTTCCAAATCTCTAATTTTTTATAAATGCCTTCACTTTGTCTTTTTAAATCCGTGAATGCATTAGTGGTCTTTGCATTGATTTATTCACTCATTTTTTTTAATTTCAACCAAATAGACAAGTTTAACAACAAAATTATCGTTCCTAAACAAATTTGCAATTTCAACATTATGATTTGACCTTTTTATTTCATTTTTTCACAAGATAGCCAGCGCGCTTCACAATAGTATAGAGGTGAGGTATTATAAAATTAGGCTCCATATTTTCATACAGGTTTGCAAACAACCTTTTTTATTACTGTTTTTTTGTGCAGTTTATAACTAGCGGCCGTTTTATAAACTGTGCATTTGCAAACTGCAAATCTGTGGCTACATTAATTGTGTTAAACATTTTGCGCCTTCCAGTTTGGAAATCGCTGCCCTAAAGTGTAAAGGAGGGTTGGTATAACGCAATAATTTCTGACAAAATTGTTAAAAAATAATATGACATAAGAAAATCACTAAATAATCAACTCATTTTCAAGAGATTATTATTGTGAAATCGTTAATATTCTCAAAAAATTAGTTTTCTTATTAATGTATAAAAGGGTTCATAAATTTGATGTAACGCCAGAGGGTAAACGGTTTAAAAAGGTTAAATAGTAAGTTTATCTCTTAATTATCCACACTCGACAATGGTACCTTCTTACAACTAGTCCCTTAAAGTAACGCACTTTCTATTTTTTTTGTGTTCCCTGGTATGCACATATAAGCTTTCTGTAAATACACATGTCTATAAACAGTCTTGATGAATATTTGCATAGCACTTCCAGCGCATATATTCAATAAAGAAACATTTTGAGTTGAGTTGAATAACCGATGTCAGTTTACACAAACCTTTTTATAATTATATTATTATTAACACGTCATTATTCAATGAATGTCATAATTTGGGTAAAGTAACTCTGTAGCGGCGAAACTTTGAAAAAAGATCCATAGATGGCGCTGCCCATTGACTGGACGCCGCAAGCGCAATGTAAACGGATTATGATTTAAATCTATGTTTACTCCGTAATTTTTATCTCTCACAGTATGAAGAGCGGGATAGTCCCGACTCCCCTGTAGACTCATTCATTTCAACTCGTGACATTCAGTATGCGGACACATAGGGCGTTTAACGTCAGCGGACAGCAGAGCCAGTCCAAAAAAGTCTTACAGTCAGTCAGCATAGTCTGATTATCTCTGACCTTCTTGATCATAAAGGTCCTCTTTTTTTACTTTACACTATTGAGATTCATTTCTAGTGATAAGTGTGGTTTTTAGTTGTCAAATGTGATACCTACATGAATTGAACTAATCCTTTGGCAAGTTCATCTGGTTATTTGGTCGAGCGAGTTATCTTATCTTGTTAATCTGTTTTCGTGTATCGTTTGAAGCATTTTTTGTTATAATTGATTCAATCTCTGTGAATTCTGAATAAATACTAAACCGGAAGACGTTCTATCTTATAAATAAAAAAAACATACCTACTATAACTATATATAATAATAATAAAGGTTTTTAAGTTGCACACTCTTTAGAAATACATTATATAGGAGGTGTAATTTAGAACAGATGGGTAATTCATACCATTTGGAATATTGTTAAGTTCTGCTTGAGAACTTTTCGGCTTTAATCCAACTATGAATCAGTTATTTTTTTCGAGTATTTCCATCAATTAGCCGTCAATTGTAAGTATTTTTTTCATTACTCTTTACATGTGTTGTGCTATCTGTACTATTAGTAAAATGTTTCCACTTATATACGACAGTTTTACGCAATGACTTGAATGGGAAACCACAAAAATACTTACAAGCGTAAAGGATCTTAGTGGTAATCAAATATTAAGGAAAGATAAAGGACAAGGAAGGAAAAACTTATATTATTATTACAAGATTTCAATAGTATCTAATGTCAATATTATAAGGGCTTAAAAACATATTTTCTTCCCTTTCCATACTGAATCCATAGAAAGCAGAAAGTGAACATCTATTAGTCTTTTATTCAACGAATAATTCACAAGATTTGAAAATGTAACATTGTATATTTTTATATTGAACATACATACTTGAAAACATCTTATGCATATGAATATATGTATATTTCAAGCTCTGATAGTTTATGGACCGCTAGGTGTCATTTGAATGAGTATCTCGTATATTCGAGTAGCATTGATATTAAATATGTTGATGAGATCACACATCAAGAGTTTTATTTATTTAATTTTTTTTCTTTCTTCTTCTCCTATGAGTATTTTCAAAAATAAAATTAGTGACAGCACCTTTAAATGTCTAGTGACTGATATTCTTACAATATATCCAATTAAGGTAGTACGAGGGGAGTGGGTAGATTTTATTATATTATTATAGATGAAATTGGTATCATAAAGGGATTAGTGGATACATTTAACCGGATGAGTAACACAAGGTCACGTAATAATAATCGTTACCTTGATCTTTTAAAATTATTCTTGTTTTATAAATTTTATTATTATTTTTGTATACATACAAAATTGAAGAAAATCTCTTAATCTAGCACCATTTTAAAATTATTCCATCACTATTAATGCAATTGATCTAAAATTACTGTGCTGCACAAGATAAAATGGTTTGTGAACTCTGACGTAGACGCTCAGAGACTGTGGGTATTATAAAATGCTAAGCACGAAGACTTGACGGGTCTTCCCTGCTGCAAGTTACAAAGCACAGAGATGGGAATATGTCTAAAGAACAGGCTGTATAACAAAGCTCAAAGCTCCCTCCGCAGACTTCTGATGTATTCCATTATGGAATACAATGTCTTCTGCATAAGAAAACTGCGAATCTTCTTTATCATCATCTAAATGCAGATCTATTGAAAATGGTTTAACAAAAACTTTACAAATAAGCCATTTCCATTCGTTTAGGTACTAGTTTATTTTTTTTTAGTTTCGTATTAAATGTACCAGTAATAATTTTCTATTGACGTAAGACGTATTAAATTTCAGTATGTAGGTACGCAAAAACCCCTCGAACTCAGACATAATGGGAACTGAAATACATAACGGGTAAGGCGAAGCAGGTAACCGAATCGAGTAAGGAAGAACCCGGGTTAAACTTACACACGTGTCAAGAATACGTTTTACCTCGAATACTGAAAACTGCTCTCGGTTTACGCATTTACGCTCATTTAATGTTGGTATATTACCACACTATTGCACGTGCATAATGCGTGCTTAATTTTTCGTAGGACACTCATACATTCAAAATACTGCATCAACATGCGGCGTATTGAATATAATAGCCTATAGATATTCTATTTATTATCTGTTCTGTAATTTTCACATTACTTACGTCTGTTCTGTTCATAATTTTTGGAACGATCTTTTACTATAAATATCAGTGAATGAAACATTGTTTAAAAGATAAGGAATATACTTTTTTTTCGAGATAAATTCTCAAAAATGACAAATCAAAATTTATTACCAACATCGAATAACTCATGACTGATTATTTTATTTGAACAAATAAAAATTGAAAGTTCTATCGTTGCCTAACATCATTGTAACAATTATTATCTTACAATTCCATGGTGTCAAAACTTACTGCTGCATAAAAGCAAAAAAAAACTACTTAAAACAAAAAAAGGAGGGAGAGGATAGTTTACAGAAGCTAAAAAAAAGTATCTACTACAGATTAGCGATTGCAATATCGAATAAAAATGTCAATATCGGTTTTTCGGTATCTCTTATTGAATACCGGTATTAATATCGATATTTCTTAAAAAACAGAAGTAGGTGCTTATCAATAAATATAGCTATTCAAATCTTTTTAAAATATTATTATATAGCAAAAATCTACATACCTACATTTATTATGTTGACATTTAAAAATATGTATTGGTCATAATTGTAGAACTAGTGTTTTTTTTACAAATAATCTGAATATATTGATAATTTTAACTAAAGCCCTCAAAAGCTTCTAAAATTCAACGTTTGTGCAGGCATCAATAATATTAGAATAATTGAACATTTTTGCCACGGATGTTTTCTATTTCGAAAAAAAAATTATGATAATTCATAGCGACAATCACTTATATAAATATATTTGATGAAATTTGTTTTACTATTTTTTCACCTCTGTTACATTCACTCAATATATTTGCATGTTAGCAGCACATAACTTATAATTCATTTTCAAAAACGTAAACGAGTAATGGTTTCTTAATACCAAAAATTCCGGTATTTTGGATTTTTAAAACAGGTATTGATAAATACTGGAATACCGGTTTTGAAATACCGGTATTGAAATCCCTACTACAGATGACTTCTTTTTTTCTTTATATCACACATCCCTTACAGAAGCAACTAAATAAGTTAATACCCACAAAAAATGCCGACATGTAACTTGTTGGCATGGTATTGATATTACGTAAAATTTGCGGGTCAGTAGTACTTTTTATTAATCCTCACTCTTAAAGAGAGATATCTTCGGTAACTATATATCATTAGTTAGTTATTTGATGTACGAATGCTTTTTGGTTTTAATAATATCTTGTTTCTGTTATAAATAGACCCAAAAAATTAATAGGCTCTAGAAGATAATAATATCTTCCAGACCTACCTACAGTATCATATTATGATACTGTAGGTACCTACAAAAATTGTATTTGACTCATTTTCTGCAAAATCTTACATACTACTCATTGACTCTAAAGTACAGATTTATAGTAGTGCTCATGATAGAGTAGTTAACAAAATCATCTGACTTTAAGTCAACAGGTTGCAGGTTCTAATTCCCAAGCTGAGCTCGGTTCTGTTGAATCCACCCAATGAATCAGTACTAGTCTTAAAAAAAAAATGAATATATAAATCGGGTCGAATATAGAAGTTGGTTCCTGTCCACAGCAAATTAAAGAAATTTCTGACATATAAGATAGAGCTAAGGTTAATTCAGACCCATAGCTGATTGTAGGAACATATTTCATGCACCTTTACACCAAGTTGATTATACTAATGTTTTTTACATTTTTATTAATGTTGTCAGATATTACCCTCTGGGTTTGAGTTGCTACTGAGATTTATTCATGAATCTTATAGAGAGTTCTAAGTTTACTGCATTTAATAATGTCATGTATCAATCTCTTCAAGTCTCAAAGATCTTGGGCATATATTGGTCAAAAACTATACAATTAATTAATTAGATATAAATATTGGTTCTGGAATTTGAGATGGAACTTGACCACGTCCCGAAGAATTTTTCTAATTATTGTTAATCATTACTTAGCCAACCTGCCATTTTGACAAACGTTTTACCACTCGTTGATCACTAATTGTGTAGTATAGTGGCAATTATTTATATATAAACAATATGTTTGTGCTTATTCATACATCAATAATACTCATCTTATCTTCACGGTATTATAACAATACACTCTTGAAAATACAAATTAGTGTGATTCAACAAGTGCGATTATGTTTGCTCAAGATCCAAAAAAAAGTATCAATAACTCAATTAGAAGAAGTTACAACCTATTTATGAGTCGTAAATCGTTTCCAATTCTTCAAAATGTGTATCTATAATATTTACATGTTGTTTTAAAATGGTAATATTTCTTTATTATTGTATTCTGACATAACATTTTGGTGTTAAGCCAAAATAAAATTATTATTAACCACGGCAAAGCTTTCAATATTCTATGTTATGTTATAGAATGTAATATGATGAATAATTTGATAACGTGGAATACTTGACATTTGAAAATTAATTGCTAATACCTAAACCAGGGTTGGCAAACCTTTCTACGTAATTGCCAAAATTTTCCAAATTTAATTTTTCGACTGTCTGACGTGCCGAGCAGTTATTTTATGGGGAAAAATGGAAAAGTAGTTTTTAAGAAATACATTTAAAATAACAATTTAGTTCTTTTAATGTGTTTCTAACCGAATACATATTTTCTATTCTTTGAATATTTTTTTCGGTACTGTTCGGTTATGAGGAATACAGTGGAAAACACATTTAAAAATACCCGATATACTGGATTATTTGTTAGTTTAGGTTAGTTAAGGTTAGGTTAGGTCGGGTTAGGTTTGGTTAGGTTAACTTAACAAATAATCAAGTTTATCGGCTATTTTCAAAATGTGTTTGCCGCTGTATTCCTAACAGATAACCGAACAATACCTTTTTTTCCTTGTTTTCAAAATTTTCAAAGAGATCGTGGGAGCATTCCACGTTTCTTTCATATATTTCTCACAACGGAACGGTTTTCCATTTTTACTGTCTGCCACAATTATTACTACTAGCTCCACCAAGTTTCTGTTTCTTATTTAGTACAGCTTCCTCCACCACCCAATGAGGTCAGTGCGATAATATTATGTGTGACGCATAAAGCCGAAGAACCGACCTTTGCAATTTTTATATTATATTTACATTAAACGCAATACTTATTCTTAACGAGTATTAATTTGCCTGCTATTTTTTATACAATGCTATCTGACATTTTATGCATGAATTTCATCGTTTCCGTTTGCGCATCGATTGGTAAATATTACTGGTTATAAATTATTTTTAAATATTAATATATACCGAAGAAATACGCATGGCTATGTTGTAATTTTTTATTAATATTATAACATATATGTAAGTATATATTTATTTGTAAAACTTTTGTGTAAAGAAAATATTTTTGAAATTATTATACTTTTTTTTTTCTTCAAAATAAAACATTCGTGTGTCATAGGTTCGTCATCCCTGACCAAAACAAACTATTGTGTAAGCTTGCCTTGAAAATGTCTCTACCAATATATTATAGAATATTAATCTCGCATTAAGCGTGATGTAATTACAAAATCATAATGGTTTATATTCGATTTGATATACCTACCTATGAATAATTATTAATCGTTCGCTTAACGCGTTTGCCTAACTAAATATTAGGTACTTATATTCTATTTTATAATATAAATATATTTTACGAATTATTTACTTGACCTACGACTGACATAATTAAAATAAAGTATTGGTTGCACTTTTTGCAGTGGACTGTAATTTGAAGATGCTTGTGGATTTAGAATCTAGGAGAGGGGGTTATAACCGCATGCCAGACACTGACCTGTATGTTGAGAGGGCTGGCGCGCGCTGTAGCTGGTTCGGTGATCACACTCAGGCACTGGTAAACGGACGGTTTGGAATGTCACTCTTACGGCTTCATTTGAGTTTTAGGATAATAATGATGATGAAAAGTTTAGGGTGTATGATAGACGCGACGTTCGCTCAAACCGTATCAGATTTAGCGCAACGAGGGTTGAACATATGCGTTTTAGATGAGTCACTCTGTGTTTAACGCGGCCTCGGTCGTATAGTATCAGATAGAGGGCGATAGCTTTAACAAGCCTTAGCGCGTCGGTTGTCTTGAAGTAACTGAATGTAACTTTCATCACGGGCGATCATGACCCGTGACTGGTGGTCGCCTGGTCTTGTGATTAAAGATTTGAGGTTGGTGAGGAGAAAGAATGAATGCGACTATAATTAGCCCAATCAAGTATATTTAATAATCAATAGGTGGCCTAGCATGAAATTGATAAAAGATATGTTTAAAATATAGTATACTAAAAATGAAATTGAAATCGTCTTTATAATATCCTGTGAAATTTAATGTAATTTATATTATCATTTTTTATTTTAACGATTGCCTATATTTTACTTATCTACAGGAGCTACAAGATACTGGCATAACCTGGAATGACGCAAGAAGACTGGCGAATGAGATCGATTCTTGGAGGTGTCGTATCGTATCCATATGCCTCACAGTGCGGACATGGCCGAAGAAGAATAAGAGACATTTTTATATTCGTGTTTTTGCATCGGCAATGTGTTCCGAATGATTTAGGGGCTAGTGATTTCCCTTGCGGGTATTAACTGTCGATTTTAGGTTAAAATACATACTCAATATTAAATAAAATTAAAGGAAATATATACAGTTTACTCAAAGTATATACCTATCAGTTTGTATTTCGCGAGCTTGAATGAACATTGTCAACTAAAGGGTTAAAAGTCTGTAGGGTTAAAGTGCCAAAAAAATCTATAAAAAGTTTTTTACTTCAATACAATCTATATGCCAAGCCTAATGATATTCTGAAGGGTCTAAGTTCCCTTTACCCTTAAGTAACCCCTCTACATAGATCGTTTTAATATTGTCCATGTATAAATATTTTATTCTTTCTTTGTTTATTTTATCTTTAGAATTATGTAAATTTCTCATAATTCTGTAACTTTGTAAAAATAAAAATGTAAGTTTTCATATATATGTATGGTTTTATTCTTTTTTCGTTATATCTCAGTTTTACATTTTTGGCACGTAGACCCTACAGAGTATAGACTTTCAACCCTTTAACTATAAAAATAATAACTTATTAATAGCTTACCTACTTTAATATATTTTTTTTATTTAGTATGTATTTATAACTGATAGATTAAATTCGTTGATAAAATGGTTATTAACTATTATTTGTAAAATAATTCTCTAAAAATACCTCCACAATATGGAAATTCATTTATGTTTCATTTTCAACAAGGAATAGTAATTTACATTTTTATGGCAAGGACGTTTAAATGGGTCTTTGTATTTTTGATAGAGTAAACATGATAACATTTTTTCTTGTCCATTATACATATCGATGTAAAATATAAAGCCATTTTTATCGCCCTTGAACATGAAATGTTTATTAAGTGCAAAGAATCGTGTCCAGAATTGTCGTTAAGTTTGTTTCCTAACTATAATAGATCAAGATTCCTACGCAGAGTGTGAACGCGAAGGCTATGGTGCTTATTTCCTGCTTAGCGTCGCGACGCTGTTTGCTTTTCTCAACGCCCTACAAGCATTCATTATATTCAAGGGGATTCCCCATTTATATTGACTTTACTAACTTTAACTGTAAATATATATATATATATATATATTTTAATATCTATGCAAGATTGTGTTCTTACACACAATAAAATGATGTTTTGAGAAGGGACGTGATACTAAAAATTAAACATAAAAGCAGAGAGTTATTTTTTCATTTAAGCTGAGCAAATAGGTATTAAAAAAGTGATAATTAAGACACATAATAATATTAAAGTGGAAATATAAAACATCGGAATGAATAAAATAAATTTGAATTTTTCGAAAAATAGATATGTTTATATGAACATATTAATTATCTACTTTCTTAATTTGTCCAATTTTTAAAGATTATTTTGTAATTAATTATAAACGAAGAATATAAAGTTTTTGCCTAAATATCGAAGAAGTAAAAGCAATAATTGGCTGGTTTTAATACTCACCATATCAGAATAATTTTTAATATAGCTATTTTGTTTTTTGACTCGCTTCAAAATTATATCGATAATATTAAGTAAAATAAAACCAAATACGTTGGACTTATTTCATTTAGTTTAATAAAAATCAGAACCTGTTTCACCCAATTTAAAGGGACATCGTCAACTCATACAAGCTAAACAACAATATAGATATACATAGTAAAAAAAATTAGAAACAAACTTATGTAATAAAGATAACAATAAATAATACATTTTCTGAGAAATCCTCTATTCAAAAATTAATCAATTGAATGGTGAATTTTCGTTGAAACCATTACGGATTATTATAGAACCAAGTAAAATATTATGTACTTACTGTATTTATTCAGGCAACTTGACTGGAATGACAAAGGGATCCCCATAAATGGAGAATATCTGAGTCATATATGCGCTTTGCCGATGACATAGTAATTTTCTCGCAAGACTCAGAAGACCTCCATACCAGAATGCAGGAATTCGCCAAAGTAAGCAACAAAGTAGGTTTGAATATAAATGTAACAAAGACGAAATCAATGGCACTCAGCTCGAACAGGTGAAAGGCTACAGCTATCTGGGACAACAATTAGTGTCTATAGATGGATGTATATTTGATGAATTGTTCGCAGAGTAAAGCTAGGCTGGAGTGCTTTTGGCCGCCTAAATAATGTCTTCAAAAGTGACCTTCCTCTGTGTCTAAAGCGCAAAGTATTCAACCAGTGTGTGCTTCCCGTGATCACATATGCGTGTGAAGCATGGACTCTAAGTAAAAGAAAGATCCAGAAACTTAGAGAAGCACAACGTGGTATGGAAATATGCATGCTGGGCATAACGCGAAAGGACAAAAAGAGGAATGAGTGGATAAAGAAGCAAACAAGAGTTTATAAAAAGCATTAAATGGAGATCAGCTTGACACATAGCTCGAAGAAGAGACAATCATTGGACAAATATAGTCATCCAGTGGTGTCCAAGAAGTACAAAACATCCGCAAGGTAGACCTAGAGGCCGCTGGATCGATGAAATGATAAAATTCTGCGGAAGTACGTGGCAATGCAATGCACAGGACCGAAGGAAGTGGAAGCAGCTTGAAGAGGCCATCATCCAGCAGTGGATAGATTCAGGCTAATGATGATAATGATTACAGTATATTATTGTGTTTTATTTTAATTAATAAAATTTGTTTCTAATACGAATTATAATTAACAGCATAAAGAAGAAATTTCAATAATACATTAATTATTATTGCATTATTAGACTAAATATTATAGACATTGACAATTAATGCAATAATTGTAAAAATAAAACCACAAAAACAAGACTTAACAGGTCAATGCAGGATTTTAACAGAGAAAGCATTTCAATGAATATATTTTGTTCCAGGACAAAAAAAAATTTACATAAAATTGTCTAAAATTTTTACTTACGCATTTGGCCGTATCACAGTTCACTGTAAGATGTTGAATAGGAAATAAATGGCTGTATAGTATTGAGACCAAATTTATGTTTTAAAAAAAAATACGTAGGTAATAAAAACCAACGGCATATAAGGGAGAGACAAAAGAAAATATGTTGGTAAGTAAATTAGAAATACAATCATATTATCAATTATATAATATTAATTATATTAAATTCTTTATATTTTTTTTATTTAAAGGACCTCTAAAGAACAGCCTTAGTCGTTGCGTAGTTCCATAGTAGAAAACCGACCGTTTACATTATCGATTTTGCTAAGCCAAGCACTAAATAAATATTAATGGGATGCAAAGTAAACATGCTTTATCAGGACTTGGAATAGGTTATATTCATGTTTGATTTCCTGATAGGTAATCTAATTTAGCTGTTTTTGTTTGAAAAGAACATTTTAAGCGCAATATGTAAAATGTATGGTTTGCACAATCTGTAACCTAACTATTCGTAAATTAAGGGTTAAATAATATAACAGTAAAATACCAACTTTAATTTAATAATCACAAGAGAAATAGCATATACTATGCATTCATTACTTTAGTTCTTATTGTTATAATGTATTAATACAATAAAGATTACATTTATTTTGCTTTGGTTTTAACAACTCAACGACAAGTACAAGCGGTGAAGTAAAGTATATTTTGCGAATTATAATGGTTTGTATAATTCTATAATAATATAATTCTTAAAAAATATTTTTTAAAATACTGTTATATTATAATAGTCACATTTTCTTGAATATGCAACTTTTAGTGAGTTTCTATATTATATTTATAGTAAATGGTTGATGTCTTTGTATGGGTGTAAAAAGCACAATTAATATAGGTACTGAAAGACGTTGGTGGAAAAAGAGAATTTTGCGAAAAGTTTAAACTGGTCGGGTGACAAACAAAGCTTTTATTCCACATAAAATAAAATACTGTGAAATTCTCTTTAAAATAGTGAAAATAAATTCTACCCAAAACACTTAACGGCCCACATGCTCAGCGTAGGTCAAAATGGACCTTTTATGGAATTTTCAGAGCATAACCCTGGACATTCCTTAAACGATGTAGATAATCTATTTATATAATTTTAAAACCTTTTTATCCTTTATATTTATTTTAAACACTTGATTGCATAAAGTATTATTACTACATTAAATCGTGTTCTTTTAAACCTCTCGCTCTAATGTTTTAGAAAATAGTCATATTTTAGTACGTCCATGTGCAGTGGTTGTTAAGATTTTTTAGGTTTATTAATTTTTAAACGCATTTACAAAACCATTAGTAAAATTAATGTTAACATTATATAGTTATATATTTACGATAAAGAATTATATTTTATAATCTTTTTGATCCCAAATTTGAGAAGAATTACGCATTTTATTAGTCAAAAATGGGCACTGACAAATGGGCCACATTTATTTGGTTTATAAGCTATTTCATAATATGGTCTGCAATAAAGAGTAATTTCAGAAAATACAAAACTAATACTAGAATTGGGCAAACTATAAATACAGAAGTAGAAGTAGAATTTTATACATCTGCTTCTACTTTTGAAAACACACAAAAATATCTTCCGTTATACCAAAGTATTTACGTTATATCTAAAAGCAGATAAATTAAATAATAATCGTGCTATAAATCCATGGATATTCTAATTGATTTAAATTTTGTACTATTTCATTTGAATCATAACAAACCGAGTTTCTTTTTTTGTCATATTTAGGAAATATGCATATGACAAATAAATATACCACTGATGGGCTAGCATTAATTACTGCTAATTCACTAAATAACGTGTATCTTTAATAAAAGAATATTACATTATTAAATCATAAGAATTATTCATTCAATAAATTATTTGCAAGTGCAAGTACGTTATAACATAAATTTTGAACTTCTACACTTTGGTTTGAAGCACAAACACAGATTAAGAATACGTTACACAATTTTAGAAAGCGCTTCAGCGGATCTATTCTATACACAAGATTGCTATCGGCGGCTATTGATGGTAGTTTTTCATATTTTTGTATTAAGGTTTTATAATTTTTACAATAAGTTAGTTATAATTGTTACAATAAGTGCTATGTTTTAACATCACCCATTTTAACTGTGCTTACTTTTAGAGCGATATAGACGGTTTTGACTGTATAGACGGTAAAATTTTAACAATTACAATACTTCAATACAAAAATATAATAAACTACCCTCGAGTCGATAGCTGCCGATAGCAGTGTTGTATACCTATATAATAGATGCGCTGAGAGTATAATAAAAAGAACTAGCTGTTTTTTAATTTTGCAATTAGATAGGACACGAATAGTTTAGTGTTCGGGGCACATGACCACTACTTCTAAGTGTTTTCAAATGATCTTCAATTATAATAGGGTATTAAAAATACTAATAATGGTAAATACTATATAAATAGAGTAAAGCTAGGCTGGAGTGCTTTTGGCCGCCTGAATAACGTCTTCAAAAATGACCTTCCACTGTGCCTAAAGTGCAGTGTTCAACCCGTGTGTGCTTCCCGTGTTCACATATGCCAGTGAAACATGAACTCTAAGTAAAAGTGAAATCCAGAAACTTAGAGTAGCGCAACGTGCTATGGAGAGGTGCATGCTGGGCATAACGCGAAAGGAAAGGAAAAAGAATGAGTGGATAAGGAAGCAGACAAGGGTTTGCGATATAATAGAGTTTATTAAAAGCCTTAAATGGAGATGGGCTAGACACATAGCTCGAAGAATAGACAATCGTTCGACAAATCTAGTCATCCAGTGGTATCCAAGAAGTACAAAACATCCGTAAGGTAGACTTAAAGGCCGCTAGATCGATGAAATGATAAAGTTCTGTGAAAGTACGTGGCAACGCAATGCACAGGACCGAGAGAAGTGGAAGAAACTTGAAGAGGCCTTTATCTAGCAGTGGATAGATTTAGGCTGATGATGATAATGATTAAAAATACCTGACAGGAAATATGATACAATAAAAATGTTGAATACATTTTATAGTAGGTGTATGAATTGTAAATTAGAAAGGATCTAATGATGTACTTTTTAATAGTTTTTTTGAATAATTATTCGTGCCTATAATATTGCTAGGTATCAGTAAGTATATAATATGTGTCTGTGAGCAAAGCTAGGTATCTGTTAAAATAAACAATATTTTAAAAGTAACAGTCCAGTCAGGCGGAGAAGTTATGGGTTCCGAGAAATGCTAGATATTTCTTTCACGGTTCCTTTGGCACTATCAAAAGGCCGGCGCAACTTAACCGCGTGCAGTGGAATAATTTTGCGCAGCTGGCGTTGTACAGTGTTTTCTTTTCGTGGCTTGGCTCATGCAGTAGTGTAGGATTTCTTGTATATTATTTTTTTTATTATATTAGAGTTAGACGACAACATTGTATCTATTAATGCCAATAAAATATATTTAATACATTATTTTAAATTTCATAGTATTTTAAAGGCAGTAATTGCAATTAGTATGAAAACAGAAAGTAAAATGTACACATGAGTAATGACTTAATTACGAATACAGGCAAATGAGGCTTTTGAATATAAAGTCTGATTGAAAAGGACATAATAGTAGGGGCCTTACTTGTAGTACCAATTGGGGGAGGATTTTCATTGGAAAAAATATGTTAAAGAAAATATAATTATATTAATAATATATAAACGCAAATGACACATAAAACCGCATTTTATTTTTAATTTACATATAACAACAAATTTAAAAATAATTACGTATTATAAAAGATTGGTACCTACCTACATTTTTTGTTATTTTTTTCTGTATCATGTAAAAAATTATAATATCTGGAAATGTCTAGGAGTTATACAGCAATACAGAGTTTTACGTGGTATAAAAAAAAATATTAAGAGAAGTTACATACCAATTAAGTATTTATGGAACGACTATTTTAGTTTATATTTCTGTTATTGGAAAGAGGGATGTTGTCATTGATAGATCCTACTTCTCCATACACTCAAGAGTATCAGTAAATTTGTCTTTACATAATAGCAAACCATATACGAGGGGTGTATTTTCAAAGTGAACTTATGACGAAAATGAGTTATGAATGCCAGAATTTAAAGGATACAATTTCGAACAAGTATTTTTTGTATATACAAACCTAATAGCATTCAATCCAGTAGAAAAATCAACTTTAAAATCGGTGTTAGTTACAAATGTAACTTATTCCAATACAAAAAACATATGTAACGTCAACACCGTAAACATTTTTTTGGCTTTTGCCAAAAATTTGTTGAAGTGGAATAAGTTCACTTTGATTTTATCAAAGCCATGTTTTACTATCTTTAATATTAACAAACATAGTCGAATATTACAAGTGTAATTGACTATTAAATAATATAATGTGTATAATATATTACATTACCAAAATTGTATATTTATTTATATTAACAATAAATAATTATTTAATTTCAAAAGTATTTTCATTCTGACCATCTTTTATAAAATTTTCAGACACACTTTATACGATGTTATGAAGAAAACATATATTAAACAAGCATAGCCCAATCAAATTTAATTACGTTCCATTATATCCTGGGCAAGTTATGAGAAGAAAATTCTCGGAATGGTAACCAAGACCTGAGATAGGAATGGAGATATTTATGCGACCCTTCAGCCCGGTTATTTGTGGTCGGCTTGCCAGGACGTCGCTCGATAAATAAAGCCTCCGCCGCGACGCTACCGGCGTCCCAATATGGTCAAACGACGCCTTCTGTTTAAATGTTACTCGGTCTATATTTTATTGTCCGCAAATAACATATGGTATGTTATAGTAGATATTATATCTGACATAATATATCGTATGTTTCATAAAACCCTTAAGAATTGAAAATTGTTAATAGTACATACATTCATGTTAAAATAAGACAAATTTTTAGACCATGTCCGATCCTAATAGGATCATATAATTCTCCACAGGATGGCGGTTTGTATTAACAGATTTTGTTTTTAAGATAAATGGGTGCTAGCTACTTGCACAATCTATTAGCTTCAAACTCTGACTCATACAAAAATTTTAAAACAATATGTGTACTTGCCAGACTCAGTATTCGAAGCTGGGACCCACGACATTATAGGCCAACGCTTAAGGTGCGCGGCTGTCGTGATTTGTGAGTGTAGTAGTACTTATTCTAAATAATTTAATAATGATCAATACCGATTTTTTCCGCTTTAACAAGACATTCTAAACCAATATACTCATACAACTATGTATATTAAGTGAAACTACTAATAATAATAATTATATAAATGTATTTTCTGAAGCTAGGTGAAAGGTGTGAAAAGTGAAAGCTCAATCTGATTGCTGATATCTCTTATCCTAAGAAAGGGCAGCAGTATCTGTTAGTATGAGACCAATGAATGTTCTTAGTTGCTTCCACTATTCTCGGTTCATAGTTCTTCGCAGCCACATACACTCACGTCACTCGATTTTACGTTGGCACTGTAGTCGTTAAGCTTGCCTTGTATACCAATGTATGACAGAATTCGTCTAGTACTTACACATTATTTACTGAGCAACATATCCGGATATTTCATCAGGTTGATAACCTCTATGGAAAAGCGTAGCTTCTTATTCATTGATTAATTTTGTGAAATTTCCGTGTTATGATCAACATGCACATTTTCACTTTAGATTTTTGGATTACTCTTGTATTAAAGTTATATTCTAATGGGTTTAAGTTTTGTACTATTTCATTTGAGTCGTTTTTTGTGACCTGGGTTTCGCCTTTCGGCATCTTCAGGCACTATGTTCTCTCACCAACGAATATAATTATTCCTAACTTACTAACTAGTATTGACGATTTTAGACCACTGGAATGTAGTATTAAATTTATTGATTATTATTTAATGATCTAATATTAGGGTTTGACGATGTATACGCCTATCGATTGTATTATTAGTGATAGGATTTTTTTACAAATACTTCAACTATTCATGATTTAGTAGCAATAATTTGTTGACGTAATAGGGGTGGGTGATAAAGTTTTTACCTACTTTATTGTATTAATTTATAATATAAGTTTGAATTAATTTTATTCGTTGTCAATGTGTATTTACATTTTGATGAGTGCACATGGTACCTGAAGATGCTAAAAGACGAAACCCGGGTCACAGAAAATGACCCAAATGGAATAGTACAAAACTTAAATCCATTAGAATTTAAATAATTCAACTTGCATAAAGTACCTTCGGTCGATAGTATTTACTAAAGTTATATATTTTTAATACATATGTATGTATATACTTGTATTACGCATTGGTTGATTAGTTTATACTTGACGTGGTCAGTTTTGATTATAGTTACTATTCAGAGTATTATGTATATTATTATGTAAACAAAAAACATACACAATTATTAGAAATGTGTTGAAATTATGTTAGAGTTAGTTAATTATTGTAGAATAATTAAATTAATACAGTTATCTAGCTAAGTAATCTATTTAATATAATTAAAAATAGGAAAAATACATTAAACTTAATAACGATATCAAATTACAGGATTATGCAATTTCACACCTATCCTGCACTGTGATAGCAAGATAACCATGTAGGTAAAAGTGATATTGGTGTATGAAGAAGTAGACAGAAATGTTTTTTTAATTGCTCTTTGGATAGAAAACATGTGTATTGACAGCATACTAAGAAGAGAACGTGTGCTTTTTATATTTTAATTAATATAAGAAAAGAATAACAACACGTTTAAATATCGTGACTCTATTTTAATAAACACTTTTATACGTATAGAAATATATTTAATAATAGATAAACAAAATACGATATTCTCTTACAAATCGATTACGAATGAAACAAAACATGAGTACTAGGCAAAATGACAGTTCTCAATTTTTCAAAAAAAAAAAAAAAAAACAACACAACGAAAGAAATAAAAGAAATCTAACACACTCGTGCTTCATATCTCACATATAATCTAAAAGATTTCTCATATTGTGTAACGAACCACAAATGAAAAAAAAATCGAATACAATAACGATGGAAAGTGTTTTATTTTTCACACCATTTTCCTTCTGTTCATAAAAGAAAATTGTCTTTGAAAGAAAATGATTTATTTAATGCGGGGCAATACGTTTTATCATTCCCACTATTTGACATATAAGGTCACCATATATGTGGAAGAAATACTAGTTTGATTAGAAAAAGTTTCATTTTTCTATGAATTTATTTGTCAAATTCCTTCTTGTTATTTTTAATTATTTTGGTTTCAAAGGAAAGTCAAACTTATATCTTGAAAAGATTTTTTTCTCTTCGTGTGAATCTTTCCAATTTAAATATAATAAAGCTTATTTTTGAACACTTAATATACCTAGTTGTTATCGATAAATTATTTTATTTTCTTGCGTTTTTACTGTTTAAAAATAATATTCAAAATATTGGTAAAAGCTTTGCGTAAATATTAATACAAAAATATTCTAAACGTAAATCAACTGTTCATAAAATCATTTTAGATTTGATATATTTAAATTTAAATAGAGATTAACTTGTGTTTAAAAGTTTGTATTATAACTCTTAAGATTACTTTACGTGGACGACAGGAGTCAAGTCGAGACTTTATTTTAAATTTTCCGACCATGTCCGATCTTAATAGGATCATATGGGCCTCCGCAGAGTAGAGATTTGCATTAACAGATTTTGTTTTACGAGAGATGGATGTCAGCCACTTGCTCAAACTATTAGGTCCATACCCTGACTCACACACAAATTGAAAAACAATATGTGTACTTGCCAGACCCAGGATTCAAACTTGGGACCCACGGCATGATAGTCCAACGCCTAAGCCGCGCGGCCACCGTGGGCGTGTTTATTTTGAATAAGGTGTGGTAAATGATAACCGGTATTTCATTCACTGTTGAGATCTTACTCATATTTTTATAATTCTTTAAATATTCTACAAAATACAGTTACATTAATATCGAGCGGCAATCGCAAGTACAACAAGTCTCCATTATGTACGTTTATAACATTGTTCAATAAAGTGGCAGTCATTAGAGTGATCATGTAGAAAAAAAAATATAGCTTGTTTAAGTATAGGGTGATACAAAAATTTTAAATTTATAAAAAATATTCGACCCTGTTTAGACCAAGTACTTAATATAATAATACTTTAGCTTCACCAATGCATTGTCATGCTTGTTACGGTAAATTTTATTACTTAAATTTATTTGAAATTTTTTTGATAATTGAAAGAAAACATAATAATATATTTGTTATTTTATAATGAAGATATGGTGGTAATTTTGTGGACAATATTCTTTAAAAAAACTCATTAAAATGTCAGTTGCTCGTTTTTATTGTAACAGTAATCAGTAACCTCTGGTATAAAAGTCATGGTATATCGTTATAACTGTACAGTTTATAATTATGGTATAAATAAGCTTGAATAATTAAATTAAATTTATTAATAATCCACAAATCCAGGCAAATATTTTTTCTTCTTTGTTTTGCTGGAATATTGGGTAATTTATTATAGAATAGTCCTTTAATATGAAGCAATGTTTACTGCATCTGATACTGACCCAAACCTATCGGACAGCTATATATAAGATTTATTTTAGTCCCACAAAGAGAATAATTCATTTCGGCTTAAGAGACCGGCTGAAAGGTTTATTTTTGCACGGTAAAATGTGTGCTTTTCAAAATGTTTTTCGGGAAGCTTTTTTAGTAGAGCTTTCGGCTTGAACAAGCCTTTTGATGTGACCTTTTCAGATGACGAGTGTAATCGTTATGAGCTTTTATGTGTGCCGATAACATAACGTTAATGTTTACTATGTCAATATATGTAGATACTCTAGTGTTATATATTGGAAAATGTCGTCATTATATTACACCACATTCTTTTATTATCTTACCAAAGCATTTTTTTTACAAAATACTCGTAAAATAATAATGAAAAATTCTCTACAACCGTAGTATGTATATATATATTATCAGCCGGGGTCGATCCACTGCTGGATGAGGGCCTCCCCCAGCTCCCTCCACTCTTCTCGGTTCCTTTTTTTTCTGCCACGTACTTCCACCAAACCTGACAAGTTCGTCAATCCAGCAGGTTTTGGGGCGCCTCTATGGCCGCTTAGTGCCCCTCGGGTACCACTGAATGACTGCATTCGTTCAGTGGCCATCCATTCGCCATGCGCCACCGCTATTTCATAAATTTTATGACCTCTATCACCTTGTTTGCTTTCTTATCCATTGGTTTCTTATGCGGTCCGTACGCGTTATGCCCAACATGCACCTTTCCATGCCACGTTGCGCAACTCTCAATTTTTGGATCTCTCGTGTGTTGAGAGTCCATTTTTCGCAAGCATACGTTGTTAGCACTGGTAGCACACATTGGTTGAACACTTTACGCTCCATGCATATTAGAAGGTTGCTCTTGAATATATTATATATTACTATGTAGATGTTACAAAATGATCAATATATATTTTACGAAATAATTACACCATAAATAATAATATATTACTTTACTGTTAATACTCAATAGCAGTTATATTATTATCGTACAGGCTAATATCGGGAAAAAATACGTAAATTCAATATCCAAAACTATTGACGGAATACAAAAACACTAAATATGTATTTTTATATATTCCACAAATATTTACTTGTTTTTATAATATCATCCACAAAACGTTTGTCTAAAAGGTGTCCACTAGTTCAATGGTTGGAATATTTCCATAACGTTACCAGATATTTTAGTAAAGCCCTGCATCAATATATTTTTTAAATTCATGTTTTTCTGAAGTGTTTAGACTAACGTTTGTTGAATAAAAGAACACTGAATTCTTAAATCCTATGGATAATTTATTAAATAAAAAAATAATTAATAAATAAGGCATATTTTGACAATCATCAAAGATATAATGAAACTAAATAATTCAATACGATATTTGAGTTTCGTAAGAGATTACAAAAATATTTAGACATCACAAAGTAAGGACGACCGCGAAACTTTAGTAAAGATTAAAGTCATGGAAATAACTTTAAGTGAAAATAAAGAAGCTTTTGTGAGCTTTGGTTCTACAGTGGATTGATAACAACTGTTAACGACTATGTTAATTAACGCTATACAAAATTAACCACGTAATAATGGTGAGCTTTTCTTTAAATTCGGCTCAGACAAGGCTCAGAGAGATAGCGGCGGGTAATTTAATTTGAGTTTCCCGGTAAATTACCGGAAGCGACTGAAATAAGTGTTAAAATAAGCGAAAGCGACGATAAACACGGCGGAGCACGTGAGATACCGGTTAACAACATCCCGGGAAATAACGGATTACCGAGACAAAGGGTTTGACGCACCCCTGACTTGTTTTTATTTTGTTTAGTATTATGAAGGTAACAACGCCAGGTAAAAATATATATTGTAACCATTTTAGAATAATCTATCGCAAAGTTTTGATGGCAATATTAATGAAGAACATGGAAGATAAATATATATTTAATTTGAAACAGAAAAGTAATTGAACATACATAATTTTGAAAACACTTCTGAGAAAATATTTTATATACATAACCAATAGAAAAAATCTTTTTTGAAAAAGTAAGACACTCTGCAGGAATCGAACCAGCATCTCTCGGGTTTCGCGCCCATGCACATAGACCACTATACTAATGGAGCCATACTTAATTGCGACAATTTTTAATTAATGGCTTTTAATATTCACTGAAGCGCTTTCCGAATTGAGCTACTATTGGCGATCGGCTTTTGTATTTTTTGTATTCCAAAGAAAATATACAACCGATAGAAAAAATCTTCTTTGAAAAAAAAAATGTGCATAAGTGCGAAACCCGAGAGATACAGGTTCGATTCCTGCTGAGTTTCCTATTTTTTTCAAAGAAGATTTTTTCTATTGGTTTTATTATTTTCTCGGAAGAGTTTTTTTAAATTATGTATGTTCATTAATAAGAATGTTACATCCTGTGAATCATTCATTGAATAAAAATAAAAAAATAGTTTATTAAATTATTAGAGTTATTATTATAGAATTATTAAAGTTCAAGTTAGAACAAAAAAAAATCTTGGAGTGATCTTTGACATCACTTAGTAATTAAAGTAATACCTACTTTGATTTAAAAATACAAAAGCCGATCGCCAATAGTAACTCAATTTGGAAAGCGCTTCAGTGAGTATTAAGAGCCATTAGTTAAAATTTTTCACAATTTATTTTTACTTTATTACTCTATTAGTGTATTATATTACTATTTAATTTTTTTTTATTATTACCTAATTGTAAGTTGTGTTGTTTTTCATTTATTAATTACAATTATGACATAATACAGTATTCTTATTAAACATAAATGAGTTGTATAAAAATAGGAATAAAAAACATATCTGTACCAAAATTGAGTATTATTTATAATTTTAACCAGACCGTACTTTATAAAATACTTCATAAAAAGTCTCCCATCGTTTACTTTGTAAAATAACAACGAATATTTGCCATCATTATAACCCTAATAACCTTGGCAGTTTAGTCAGCGAAGAACATTACAGAGCATCTAATGAAAGTTAAGCTAATAATGTTTACACGTAATTAGTTTTTATGGGATTTTTCACCATTAATTTCAATTACTATTGTGAACATCATTAATAGTAAGTATTTTAATATACTTTTATGCGATATTTTTTATGTATAAAGCATTGAAAGAACTGGACGTAGGGATTAAAATCCCGTACCGTTATTTCAATCTCGGAATTTCATAATAAGATTTTTTCCAATAATTGGGAGATTACGGGATATGACGAAATAAAATAGTAAAAAAACACATGATATTTTGAACATACATAATTTTGAGAACACTTATAAAGAGAAAGAAAATAAATTATAAACAATAGTAAAATCCTGTAGGAATCGAACCTGCATCTCTCGGGTTTCGCGCCCACGCACATATACCACTATGCTATAGGCGCCATATTTCATTAATTTAAACATGCTATCTCCAAAATTTTGTATAAATAGATATATAATGTATTTACTTATACATATATATATATATATATTCTTTTATTTTTTTTTATGTTACTTTTTTATTTTTATTTTTTTCTTTTGTATATCATTTAATTATTCATTATTCTTCCTCATTTTTCTCATGTAATCTTCTTATGAAATTTCTTTATATTTATGTTATTCATACTCTCTATCTTGTTAGGCTTAACTATTTTATAATGTATATATGGAAACTTTGTGGTTGCAATAACTTTTTATTATTATATTTTAAATTTCTGTTATCAATATGTAACATAAATAAAATTAAAAAAAATATATATTTAATTACAACAAATTGTATTTAATGGATCTTAATACTGTCTGAAGTGCTTTCCAAATTGAGTTACTATCAGCGATCGGACTTTGTATTTTAAATCAAAGTAGGTACCTATTACTTTAATTGCTAACCGACATTTTAATTATTGAAAATATATTATAACCAATAGAAAAAATCTTTTTTGAAAAAAGTAAGAAACCCAGCCGGAATCGATATTTGTATTATATGAGGATGCGCAGGGTAACATAATAGTATCTAAATGATGTTTAAAAAAGTTACCAGAAAATAAATACTTATTATATTTAAAGATCAATAATATCAATCCGCGAGTCCGATCAAGATGATGAAAGCAATATAGTCTTAATCACGAAAAACGTGTAAATTAGACGAATTGATCTTTTAAGGTCTTTTTACTTATATATTTTTCAAATTGTCGGGATTTAAAGCAAGATTGCTAATCCTTCTTCAAAAAGTGTACTGTTTTTCAGTATGGTGTTTGAATATGAAGCGAAATCTCTCAGAATTTCAAACCCTATTCTACTAAAAAAATCATTGTTGTGCCTTTAAATAGAATAAATTAACGACACGCATATAGGCGTCGGATATAGATTTAGATTTAAAAAATAATAATGGTAAGTAATATTAATATTTTTTGAAGTAAAAATCGCATTTATGCAGGAGTTGAATGTTGCAACTTAATCTCAAATAGAACGAGAATTTCAATTCGATTCCAATTCTGGTCACACTCAATTAATATCATTTGATTCAATACTGAGTATGTTGATAATTTAAATTACAGGCGCCATTTATATTGGCATTCCCCAGTAGCTAAGCTACAACATACGGCCGTAGCCATAAATTGATAAAGATAAATGACGTAGGGAGTAATGGTAACTCGCGTGTTTGAACATGTACCGTTGTTAAGAAAATATTTTGAAATATTTTTTTTAGAAATGGCGTATTTCAAAAAAATACTGCCTTATTCTTAGGTCAATAATTATTATAAAGCAAACATTATTCATAGGATGTTTATCACGTTTGAATAGTCAAAAACATAGCTTATAATAACTATCTTCATAATTATCTTCAAATGTGTAAATCGTGCCCATTGTTGACTAATAAAATGTCTAATTCTTGTCAAATTTGGGATCACAAAGATTACAAAATATAACTCTTTATCGTAAATATGTCACTATATAATATTAACATTAATTTTACTAATGATTTTGTAAATGAGTTTAAAAATTAATAAAACCAATATAGTCATCAAAATCTAATAGAATCTAATAAACTAATAGATAAAAAAGCAGGCAAGAGTACGTGATGTGATAGAAGTCGATAAACAGATTAAATGAAAATGGGCTGAACACATCGCTTGGATAGTGGACTGCTGCTGGACGAATGCCGTTATATAGTAAAATCCAAGAAGCACTGAACGATTACAGGGACACCTTAAAACCCGCTGATTGGCAGCGAATAATTATAGACTGAGAAGAGTGGCAGGCGCTAAAGAAAGTCTTCATCCAGCAATTTTTGCAAAAATCGACTCAAATGGAATAGTACAAAACTTACATCCATTAGAATTTACAGTTATTAATATTACACTTATGTAAAATGGAATTCCATTAATATATTATTGTAGACTGAAATATATATCTAAATAAAAAAGAGCTTTTAATATTTCTATATAAATCGTATGTCAAAAAACGTAACTCAAACGTGATAAATCTGGTAACTTGAAACTATTTCAGCTCGTTCATTATTTTTCCGTCTCATAAAATGTCGTAATACAAGTAATATCAAAGTGAAGAAATATTTCTCCGGAAAAGAGAAATAAGCATTATTTACAGAGAAAAGCTTTCGATTGTCTTCGTTAAGTAATAAATGTTTTCTTATATTTCGTAACTAAAACTCAAGCAATGTGTTCCAATTCGTGACTACAGTAATCCCATATCTGAAACCCTCCAATCGATTATTAGATTTATTGCGCTTTCTGAACCCTTATGCTAGTTTTAACCCCGTTGTCTTTGGGTCGTATCACCCCCGCAGCCTTATTGTGCAACCCCCTACCAAACGAAACATTACCTTTGCAAACGCCCCACACTTCCGTTTCAAATTTCCGGATGTTTATTATTTTGCTGCTTACCTTTCTTCAGATGTTTTATGTGCTTTTCTTGCATTCGAACAAAAAGCACACTCGCAAATATCAAATATCTCATTATTGAGCTTTTTTAGTTTTACATTAGAACCATTCTTTGCTAGTAGAATATGAGTCAGTATAATTGTGTGCGTTGTTGGATTTCATTATTCGTAAAACGATACGCTGAAAGAAATATCGACATTATTCAAGTACTTTTATATTGAATATTAAATAACATAAGAAAAATAAAATATACATGTTTTAAATACAATTTTAAAATATATCAAGTAAAAATATAAAACATCTAAAAAAATACTATATTGTATTATTAATGTGCTAATTTAAATACATCTAGTAGATAAATTTTATACATTGCTTGGGTGAAACTACTTAATTATATAATGTTCATAAGAGACTACTTTTTATAATGAACATCTTTCAGATGCAAATTTACATTTTTAACTGTTTTAATTAATGAATATATTATGTTATAAAAAATAACTATAAAATGAGCGTTCTTTTAATGGTCTCATCTTATTGTTTTATTTTTTACGACCACCATTATAATTATTTAATATTTAATGTTGATATTTGACATGCAGGTAAAAAGGTACTTTCGAAGATATCGAAGAGGTTTTTGAATAGGCATTGTCATCCGGGGGCTCCGAGTTTGATTCGTGAAAGATCACAACCAGCCTTAAAAGAGACATTTATTGCACTGAAAAGAGCTGCCATAGAAACAGGTCAATCAAGAAAAAACAAAATAAATGCCTGCAAGTGAGGGTCCTTCAAGTTCACCACTCACGATTGACACATATCAGTTTGAAAGGGTTGACGAGTTCATATATCTGGGATCGACATCAGCCAAGAAGTTAGCAGAAGGATTACTCTGCAAAACAAATCTTACTACAGTTTACAGAGACATGTCAGATCAAGACTGCTCTCAAATAAAACTAAAATAAAGTTATACAAAACCCCTATTAGACCCATATTAACCTATGGGTCGGAATTCTAGGCTTTATCAAAAAAAGATGAGAGGAAGCTGGATATCTTTGAAAGAAAGATATTAAGAAGTCTTCGGAGCTGTATGTGAGGAAGATGGCACGTGGCGAGGAAGGTAGACTCAGTACAAATTTATAAGACGGTTTTATGAACCTTTTTGTGCTCAAAAATAATAGTTTAAACTAAAAGATTATATACAATAAAATTTAATTAAAATAACTGATAATACTGACTATTTATATCGGCCAATGGGTAGTCATATAAAGCAAATTCTATCGTATAACAAATATTATGTTGGTGTTATTGACCGTCTTAAATATTAAATTCACCTCTACAACCATGAACTATATGCGTTGTATGAAGATCTCCCTGTAGTCTCACACGTGAAAGTAGGGCGACTTCGCTGGGCAGGCCATGGATAGAAGACACCCAACTACCAAAGAGGCAAAGCTGGATCAAGGAACAAAAAATTCGTGAGAACTATATTCCCTTACTGGATGTGGTATAACAGGCTACGGATGTCAAGTATGGAATGGGTCTAAATAGGATAAAATTACACACATGTTAAAGAATAATATGTTGTTTCCAATTGTTAAGTCTATATGATAATAATATGCATTGAAGATTGTTTCGTAAATTTAACGTGCATTCAATATTGAAGGTAATTGGTATGCTTTGTTAGACTTCAGTTTCGGTCATAAAGTAATCTGCTTCAATACCTTGGACCATTGCTATGGTATTCAAATTTAAATTTATTAATTTGTTCTGCGGCATAGATATTTGTCATTGTTTCACTTATATTACTACACTACTGTTTCAATACATATGGCATGTTGTAATGTTAAAAAAAATATATAGGTATGTATATTTATATATTTTATTACATTTAAAATGTATTTAATGTTTATTTAAAAACATCGATTATTCTAAAAAAGAACTTGAAATATTTTTTATTCACTTCGAATCTAGCTTCAATATTGTAAGTATACCTATAAAATTATAACTATAATTGTTTCTAAATCCTGTGATATTTTTTCATTTCACTGAACTTTTTGCTTAAAGTTGGAGAGCAAAAATGCTATTAAATGATTTATTAAGCTAATGTTTGATAACACCAGAAATTAATATAATATTCTAATTTATAGAGATGTGCTGGTGAATAGAAATTATCTAGTTATACTACCGTCAAGCTATTACGGTCTTCTATTACACATTTGGCATGTTGGTAATTCTACACTCTACCCACGTCGCTTGCGTCACGTCTATTTGTTCAAATAAACAGCAGTATTAGCTACATGTACTAAATGTATTCCGTATAGTTCTATGTCCTATTATTATGGGCATATTTACTGGCTTGTTTGTCGAATTTATTTCATTTAACTGCAGCTTTCTCCCTTATTTGTTGTGTATTTCATCGTGAAACGGACTATTTTGGCTTGTTTAGCTTATTAATGGAAATTAATACGATACATTATTACGCCAAGAAAAGTATTATCTACATTTAGTAAGAAAACAAATAACTCGAATTCGCAAAATGATTAAAATATATTATATTAATACAAAATTACAAGATAAAAAGAACTTTTTATATACAACGTTTTAAAATTTTCTGTTGAATTATTATGCTCAATATTCTCAAACTTGTACTTGCTATGAAGTAAATAACAAACAAACAAAATATAGAATACTGAAATGTCATTTTGGCATTTCATTTTGATGTCCATAGTAACGCACGTATATATTAATAATTTAGTTGCTAGGACCCCCTTAGCAACCGTCAAGAATAACTTTTCATACAAAACAGAATTAACTGAAAATTAATTCAATTCCACTTGAAAATGACTAAAGTATTAAAAGAAAGCATTGGCATCGTGTTCTGATATATTCTAAAAGTTTTAAATGTCTAGCTAGTCGGGAAGTTGGTTAAAAATCGATTGCAAGATTTGTACTGGACAAACAACTACCGGACAAACAAGAATACGAGCTAATAAAAACGTTGTAAAAATAAGCACAAACATATTAACAACACCCCCTCAACGATACGCCACTCCGCACTTCGTTGATGAATTTTCCTAGCTCAGTCGGTGAGGGGTTATTAATAATAACGCTGTTTCCTTTTGAAAAAGTCGGTAATGACTCGGTTTATTTTCAGTATGTAGCGTCCAGTAGATAATATTTTTACAGGCCAATGTAGGTGAAGGCGGCAGACAAGTAAACGTGACGCCCGATTACAGCGAACGCGAGAGATATTTCACACCCGTAGGTAAACGGGATGCGAAACTCTCACCGGGGAGTACTTTGGCGTTCAAGAAGCGAAGAGATGCGCGGCAAAACTGGTGAGACTGGTCCA
The DNA here is from genome assembly GCF_057557595.1 of Rhyacophila brunnea. Taxonomy (NCBI): domain Eukaryota; kingdom Metazoa; phylum Arthropoda; class Insecta; order Trichoptera; family Rhyacophilidae; genus Rhyacophila; species Rhyacophila brunnea. Next base: position 37,053,833 of record NW_028232837.1, on the reverse strand, counting down.
GAGTGTTTGAAGAGAGGCTGCTAGTAGAGAAGATGTTGTTCCTGAGAGAAGATCCGGTAGACTGATAAAAATCTCTCGGATGCGCCCTCTTTTATAGCAGCCTCCCTTATTCTAATTGGTCCAAAGAGTTTGAGAAGGGGTGACCAAAGAATCTACTATTATCGTTAGCTCGTACTACATGTTACCTCTTGTTTATTTAATAAGAATTTACTGGTTTGTCAGAAGGACCAAGTATCAAGAGATAATATATTCTGTGCACGTGAATGGATATATTGACGTTATAAAATATCGTCTATCTAATTCTATGGATTTTATATGAATTTATTTAGAGCATTTAAATAGCTATCTCCGGCATAAACTCGCGGTTTTAGTCTTATGCCAGGAGTAAACACACGATTTGATTAGCGTTTAAATTACATGCATTTACAACTACTTACTAGGTACCTATTGACATAATAATAGGCCCTGTAATTATTATCCATCGACCTTCACATAAACATTTGTGATTTTACGACGTAAAACCTATCTGTTGCCTTTACCCTTAACAATTATATATTTACAATGATAACAATTTATTCTTAAAACTACGTCTTATATAGTAATATGAAATAATATTTTACTATTTCCAACAAATAGCAAAATACTACTTCTTGCAAAGGAAATTCGGTTTCAATGTCCAAGGGTATATCGATCGGCGATATGTCCCCACCTTGCCCGATTTATATCGCTGTCTCTTTCCCGCGTAGCTATATAAGGTCATGATTTTAATTTATTTGATCAGAAATTGGCGAAGCTCACGCTGGTTGCCATCAAGAATTTATTCGTTTTTAAATATGCGAATTTCCTCATGCTTTATATTACAGACGATAAATATAAATATGATGAACACAAGAATCCAACAATATTTCATAAAAATTAAATTTAAGAGACTCTACTGAAGTTATTGCGTAGGCCCGCCGATGCACACACACCAATGCATCGGCCGGCCGTTGGTGCATTGCTATGCCCGTTTATCTACGATACGAACATGTCCCGACATGTTTGACTTTCTGTTGCTATGCGCTTTGTTGTTGTTGCCACGTTATACATTGATTCTATAATTATTAGTTTATTATTAACGAGTTTATAGATGGAAATATCATTCGATTAGTGTGTTCCACATAACATTGTATACATCTTATTATAACCTCTCGCTACTGCATTCGTCTCTTTATTTTGACAATCATTCTGGCCCATTTATACTAATATACAATTACATAATAAACTTATATCTAACATTTTATATTACATAATCACAGGTTTTATTGTGCAGAACAAGGCAATTTCACATCCATCATTCTTTTATACTGTATTACCTTGTTCGTAGCAATCGATGCCCCGTTCGATATGTTTACATATCGAACGGGTAGCGTAAAAACCTGTGAACAGATAAACAATTATATATGATTAGACAAGGAAGCGTTTTAGGCGTTTTACTAAGCCGTATAGTTAGAGATCAGGTTTACATGTCGGCTTATTACTAATTAATTTATTAGGCGAAGACACCTACCTACAGGTAGGTGGTGACAATTTATTAGTGTATCCCATAAAAAATAATGTTTTTTTTAATTGATTATTAAATTTATAAAATACATTGAATATTTAATAACGTAGTATTCTTTATTCAATAAAATACAATATATACCTACTTCTAATTTTTACTTTTGTATTAAAATAAATAAGTATTAATATTGATATTTCATTTAAAATATTACGTAAATCATTTTACTACGTCATTATAATAAAGAAGATAGGAAGAGTTAAGTAAAGATGCAGCGAATCTTAATATACGACATAAAAATATTATGTTACCAAAAAATCATATTCATCGTTACAACAAAATGGGAGAAATGATAATTCCAGAGTTTTGGATAAAAATTTTGTCTGACAATATTCATCATAATTTAAATAGCAATCTACATCTAAATAAACATTATTTAGAAAAGTTTAATAATTTAAGGATAGGTACACGTAATGTTTTAACGTAAAAAATTGTAACACTATGAATATTATAATATAAAACTGGATTTGTGAATAAAAATGTGATTCAAACCCTCATCTATCAAATTATTCCACTTAAAATTTCTATCAGTATATTTTATAGTAATATGCATATAAGCTATTTGAAATTACGCTATTAATGCCAACCATTATTTTTTAATTTTCAATGAAGATAATGTAACATATTGTATAAGGTACTCAATTTGATCCTTTATAATACTATGTCGTCAAAAAAGCTTTTTTTTACGTACTTAACTATATTAAATAATTAACGACTCTTAAATATAAGAAAAATACAATAAATATAAAAAAAGTCGATTTTTGATTGCTCATAATGAGTAGTGTGAGTTGTCGAATCTGCGAGCCTACTCATGTAATTAGAGCATTAGTATAGGTTGAAAGATTTTACTCAATTTCTTTTCAAAATTAATGTAATAATGTATAATACTATACATACTAATATGGCTACAGTGGATTATATATTTTTTAAACTATACATCGTATTTATATATAATATAGAAATTAAATATAGACACCAATTTCAAGAATCCGTGAAAACTTTTAGAAAACATGTCATTATTGAAAACATGGTTTAAATTTTTTTTTTGTGATTTTACCTAGGCTTTGACTGCGACTCGCTGTCATATCGCCTCTTCTCTTCTAGAAGGGAATCCGTCGATCAGGTCCTCACTCTTATTTTGTTAAATAACTTTACAATTTTGCCTAACTCTTCCGTCTTACCCACCGCCAGGACACCCTTCAATTCTTCGAAATTCTCATAGATATCCGCAATTTGCAGCTGTACTCTGTGAAGTTCATATTTAGGGCATTGTAATGCTATATGTACAATGGCCTCTAAAACATGACACTAATCGCAGAGTTGCAATTCGTTTCTTCCCATGAGGACATCAAATCTTTTGCCCATTGTGTGCCCTGTTCTTAGCCTCAGTATTAACTTAAGCTCATTCCTCGTCAAAGGAGACTCTACAAACCAGGGCACCTCTCGTGGTGATGGTAGAATAGACTTACTCCATTTCCCCTTTTCTAATGATGCCCTATGGTGAAAATCTATCCACATACTTTGGCCCATTTTCTTTATAGCCTCATTCTAGTCCAGGTTTTCTGGTATCCACTGATACTGGTTTCAATAATGAAAATATTTATTTTGAGTAGAAACTGTAATAACATCAAGTAACTATAACATGCAAGCCTGCTATGTTATTCAAACAACGTACCTAACGAAATCGTATGAAGCCGAATATAGGTCGGATATAGAGGCATAAAATATGTTTTGTATGCTTACAAATATATTACTATGTCAAATTAATATAGATCAATTAAATACTAGAAGTGAAATGTTTGAAAAAAATCTAAGAAAATGCATCATTGCTATTAGAAACTTATAAAGTATTTATGTGTGACAAAAAAAAATGTTCTTTTTAATCTTTCATAATATATGAAAAACAAGAAAAACAAAAAACACGAATGCATTACGTCGCCACTATTAAATATAATATAAAGACACGATTAAGACAATTATACTAATAATATTTTAATTGATTAATAATGTCAATAAATAACCAACGTACTCGAACACTGTGATTTTGATAAATTTTGTAAATTTTAATATCCATTAAAAACCCACTTAGGGTTTTCAAAGTATTAATAATATTACAGTGTACAAATTCATAATATTGCTGGAACGAATAAGAAAATGTATTTTGTCTCTATCTATACACGTATAATATTTAAGCAAAGGCAAACGGCCTATCTGAATAGTCTTGATAATGGTGTTACAACCGAAATAGCTATCGACAAACCTTTTTTAAAACCTGTATATATTAAGTTATGGACAACATTGGACATGTATATAATTATTTTTTTTAAAAAAACTACAATTTATGTACATATACTTCACTACTAAATATATTACAAACAATAATTTATTGTAACTTCTCTTTGTCAATATTTCATATTTTTATATATGGATTTTGCAAACCCATCTAATGCTACTTTAATGTTAAATACGATTTGTTTTCAAGTATCACTGATTTGGCTGACATGAAATATTTTTTATAACAATCTAGTATGTCTAAGGCGGCTCTCGTGGTGCAGTGGGTAAGGCGCTGGCCTTCCACCCGAGAGTTCTGTGTTCGATTCCCGGTCATGACAAAAACATTTATGTGTTTTTCTCAAAGCCTGGGTGTTTGTGATTGTTCAAAATTACTAACAACCACCTTGTACGAAAAAGCAAGGACATGGTTATTAATAATTCTTAAAAAAAAAAAAAAAAATCTAGTATGTCTTTCGAAATGAAAGCGTATTGATGTGATGGTTTCATTTTTTTTTGATATCTACAAAGTCACAATATATTATCGAAACATGTATTCTTTTATATTTATTTTATCGTCTACTTTTCATATATTTCCAATGAAAATTACTTTTTTAATTGTCTGCTTTCTATGAATGATATTTCATATAATTTCTTTATTAAATTATCAATATACCTAGGTAGACTTTAATTTATCTTAGCGAACCTAAAAATAATAGTTAAGAGTATATGAGTGTGCGGCTAGCTGAAACGTCGGCAAATGTTAGTAATTATAATTACTGAATATAATCAAATCTCTTTTACTAGTTCTTAGCAGTTCTAACATTAGGTAGTACGACATTGATAAAGTCTTTTCCTTTACGACATTTTTTTAATATACTAACTAACTTTTCTGACGACGTATTTTCAGGTACGTTTTCTATAAAAACAGAACAGGGTCGAACTGGGTAAGAAGTGAGGTCGGGGCTGAAATATTACGCCACTTTGTTAGCCAAGACTTGCCTTCGAATTTTCTGCAGGTAGAATCACTCCTAGAGTTTGAGAAATTGGCATCGCGTTACAGTTTTCCTCGTTACTTTGGCGTTTTTTGAGAAATGAAAAAATATATAAAATGGGGTGGGTCTGTATCTGACAGGAATTATTACTCTTAGAATACTTACCGGGATGATTTCATATTACTGTTTAGTAAAGGTATTAGGAAAAACATTATACTACTTTAAGAGAGAGTTTATAACTTCGGTTCTACCTGAAGGATGTCATTAACTCACATTTATTTAAGATGTAAATAGTTACAATTTGGATTAGTAATATTCTAAAGTATTTGTCACTACTTGAAAATGAAAAACCAGGCATAATCTATTTTGAAAATGTGAAAAATTACATAAACAAAAATAATGTGACAAGCATAATAATTATACATATTATAATATCATCATCATCTCAATCATTCTTGATCCACTACAGGATTAAGTCTCCCTTGTAGAGACACTATTACTTAGTTAGTATTAAATGTTCAATGATATTACCTATTCATATTCATGTACTTCTATAATCATTTCAACCATGTGACCTGTTCATTTTCATTTAGTTTAGTTCAGTTATTTTTATTTTGTATTATGTGAATAACACTTTTGGTTGCTGTCTTAAACATTTCTTTCTTTTTAGATTCAATTGCGTTATTCCTTGTCAAATTTTTCTTATCTTATACGTACTACTGTTGATTTTTGAAATGTCGATTGAATTTGAGGTTTATGTTTTACACCCGTATATTAGCGCTGAAAAAAAAACGAAGGTTAAAATTTTTATATAATTAGCTGGTACGAAATCATCTTATAATCCATACCATACCAACCTTGATTACCGGACAATTTTCTTAGAAATTCTTCTAATATAGGTATAATATATATACATTTATTGTCAAAAATATACGTAATTTTCTTTCGATACATACTTATACAATATATCACGCATAACTCTCTACCAATAAATGATAATAATGACAAGATAAAAAGAACTTTTTATATACCACGTTTTTAAATTTTCTGTTGAATCATATAAACTGGACAATTTTATGTATTAATAAATATAGAATACTGAAATATCATTTTGACATTTCATATTGATTTTCATAGTAACGTACGTATATATTAATAATTTAGTTGCTAGGACCCACTTAGCAACCAATAATAGTGAGTAGTAAATATTACTTTCAACGAATTTTTTTCCGATGCATACAAAACAGAATTAACTAAAAATGAATTCAATTCTGCCATAAAATGGCCAAAAGTATTAAAAAAAATGCATTCCCGTCGTGTTCTGATATATTCTGAAAGTTTCAAATGTCTAGATAGTCGGGAAGTTAGTTCAAAATCTTGGACAAACAATAAAAAATCTGTACGGAACAAACAAGAATACGAGCTAATAAAACATGGTAAAAATACATTTATTTATAATCACTTATTTCTTTATTCAACGAATAACTAGTTTTCGTAAATACTACTATCATAATATATTTTTAATTGGTCAATTTTATTTAGAATAATTTGAATCAATTAGGGGGATCTAATCCCGAGCCAAAATTTTGATCCTGGGACTTCGGGATTTCAATTTGACGATCGCAGAATTCTGGGACTGGTCTAGGAATTGGTATTTTTTTCGATAGTTAATATAAAAATTTTATATATAGGTACAATTAATTACATTAATAAAATCAGTAAAAATTTCTTGTATAATTTTATATAATAAGTTAAGATATTTACTGTTAATATTGTGTACGTTTAATCTTGAAAATACATAGGTTTAATGGAGTAAATAATATTGTGTATTGAAAACAAAATGTGTGTGCAGTCTTTTGGTACTTTTATACTAAGCTGTAGCTCTATTCACTGATGTCAAATAGTATTTTCATATCGAATTGATACCGCCATCTTTTTGTGAATGTCAAATTTTAATTGTTAATTGGGTGTGTTGTTGAAAAGCAGTCTTAGAACTGATTGAAATAGAAAAGATTCCATATTATATAGTATCTGAAAGGAGTGTTTTTTGTTGATTCGTCATATTTTTAAATTTCAGTTTGTTATGATTTTAAAACGAGAGATAATAAATAACAATAATGTTTTTATTGATGACAAATTCATTTACTTCCCCGGATGTTATGAACAAGTTTAGATTTTAATGCATTTGACATCCATTAAAAAATTATTTATAATTCTCATTTAAGAGCTCTACTTTTTCTATTTATTATTTTTTGCCATCTAAATTTATTTAAATAAACGGATTTAATATGTTTCTGATGTTGTTACGGTTGCGTGTGGCAGAAAATGATTATTTATTATCTGTGAGCATCCGGCGATTCCCCTTGTGACATATGCAGGTAACATAATTATTTTTTACACATACCAATTGATTGTGATTGTTAAAAAATCAATCCCGAAAGTTTCAGGATTATATTTACTAATCCCGGGATTCATATGTATTTTTAAAAATTATCCGGGGTTACGGGATTGGATTTCCTGGTATCAATAGTTTGCCTGGATTATAACATCGTATTTAAAATTGAAATTGTTAGGTTTAAAATTAGGATAGATTTGTCTCAATACTATAGATTTTTACATATTATATAATATTAGCATTTCAAGTTAAAAAATATATGGAAAACTTTTAACAGATTTTATCAATACCCGTTTGCTTCACTCAGTTTGCTGATTTGGTATATCAAAATACGCTCATTTATTGACGCCAAATAGTTGAGGATTTAATGTAATCATTATAATGAAGATACTTCAGATAATATAATGGAAAAGGTTTTCTGTTTCATTCGCTGTGTAGTTAATGACTAAATATAAGTCGGGTCACAAAAAAAGAACCAATACTTCGACACTTTTTTAACGATATGATACCGATGTTAAGGATTGCAATACCGAATGAAAATACCAATACAGGTGTTCTTGAATTATATGGAAAAAATAGAATTATCTACCAATAAATATATATAAAAATCTCTTTAAAATATTAATATTTTATAGCAAAAATATTTAAATATGTACATATATATTAAATAATTACAAGATAAAAGGACTTTTTATATACCGCGTTTTTAAATTTTCTATTGAATCATATAAACTTGACAATTCTATGTATTAATAATTTAGGACAAATATGGGAATTGTCAACAAATCATTTTTTTGCTATTTTGCAATAAACAAGCAAATATAGAATACTGAAATGTCATTTTGATTTCCATAGTAACGCACGTATATATTAATAATTTAGTTACTAGGACCCCAGACCCTTAGCAACCAATAATAGTGGATTGGATTACGGATTTCTACTGAAATAACTTTTCATACAAAACAGAATTAACTGAAAATGAATTCAATTCTACTTAAAGATGGCTAAAAGTATTAAAAGAATGCATTGGCATCGTGTTCTGATATATTCTAAAAGTTTCAAATGTATAGCTAGTCGAGAAGTTAGTTAAAAATCGATTGCAAGATTTGTACTGAATAAACAACTACCGGACAAACAAGAATACGAGCTAAGAAAAACGTGGTAAAATAGGCAAAAGTTAGATATGATAGAGATGCTGACGTTTGTCATATTAAACCTTTTATGTTCATTAATACATTTTATTTCCACTTTCAATAAAGAATATATCGGTATTATCTGGTTTTTAAAACCGGTATTTCTTCGATAAATACTGGGATACTGATTTTAAAATACCGGTATTGCAATACCAATAAATTCGTGGATACTTTTTCTTTCGATATCATACTAATTATAAGAATTATTTTCCAACAATTTATATCGTTACCTACCTAATTGGTTGTATTTATTGTTAATCGTTGGTGAAGTCCACATTTTTTTATAAAATCGATATCGTTTTCGTTAATTAGGATATAATATTATATTAATTTATTAGTGTAAAAATAGTGTTGCTTATTGAATCACTAACGTCAAAAAAAGTTACCTTTATGGAAAAGCTTGCTTTTATAAAAATATAATTAAATACCAATATTTAATAAATTTTATTAAATATCTTCTAGAATATTGATTAACTTAGGTACGTTTTGTTATATAAAAAAAAATGTTTTTATCATAAAATGTAATATTATGCGATGTGTATTATATTATTCTGCCATAGACTATTTCTCATTATTTTGTTTTTCTCCGTTACTTGTATATTTCCCACAGGATTGCTTTTATAATCAATACGATGGCTTTGAAAGCACTTCTAGATTACTTTCAGCCCTTTCATACTATTTCTTGGCAGATTAATTTAATAATAATGGTAACATAATATATATTCGCCGTTAGAACTAAGATGATTTATTTTATATTATTAAAATCAGATATATAATACATTGTATAAGACTTGACTAAGTACATAATAGTGTTTTATACAAAAACAATTATAATATTAAAAATATTATAAAAAATAAGAAAGTAGGTATCATGTAAGAATATTATTTAATATTTATTATATTACTAATAAAATTTAAAGACTGATATCATAAATATATCTCATTAGTTAACAACATTAATTCCCAATACGTTACCATTATTCCCAGAATGGACGATTTTACACCTCTTGATTGTATTATTTTTATTTTATATAATTAATAATGATCTATTATCGGTTATGACGATTTATATATGCTTATCTAGTGCATAATTACTGATAAAGTAGGGTTTTTTTACAAACACTTCAACAATTCATAAATTATGTTTGTTATATAGGTAGGTACCTATATATTTTTTTATTGACTTAATAGGTACCTAGAAGATAAAGTTTTTTCCTTCTCTATTGTATTGATATGTTATATAAGTTAGAGTTAATTGTATTCGTTGTCTGTGTATATTTACCTTTTGGTGAGTGTACATAGTGTCTGAAGATGCCGAAAGACGAAACCCGGGTCGACAAAATGACTCAAATGAAATAATACAAAACTTAAATCCATTTTAATTTGAAAACAATTATTCATTTAAATATTGTAAGGAAAAAAATAATAGAATACAATATAATCACTTAAATTCTAATTGATTTGAGTCCATTCCATTTTAGTCATTTTTGCAACTCGGGTTTCGTCTTACAACATTTTCAGCCACTATACAAACTCTCCAATTGTAAATGCATACTGCCGCAGAGTACAATTAATTCTCGTTTATACCTATAACAAACTAAAACACTAAAATGACGTATAAATATTATTTATAAGTAAATAGAAACGTATAAAAAAATTTGGGTGGTGCAACAAGCTGTCAAACGTATAATATTATTTATAGAGAACATATTATTTCATCGACATAACATATAAAACAATCATGCAGTGGTACCTACATAGTTGTAAAATGCTTAGAAATGTTGAAAATAATATTAAAATTTCTTGCTATTTTTTCCTTGAAATCATGTGCTAACATTCAATGCATTTAATCAAGAAACTCGAAGAAAGTAGTTGTGTTCCAAACAAGCAAACCGCAATTCATTATTATCCAGTTCGTTAAATGGGAAATATTGATTCTGTTAAAGACAGTGTCGCAAATGAACCAAGCAATTCGACTCATCATCGGTCGCAACAATAAACATATCCAGATGTTCGTTGTGTAATGAATTTACGACCTTACAAAATCTATTTATTTAAGAAATAAAGTCTGCTGATAATCAATAGTGTCATACTCGTACGTTCATAGATAGGTGCTTGAAAAGCATTCAAGGAGATGAGATTACTTTGATTTAAAAATACAAAAGCCGATCGCCAATAGTAACTCAATTTGTTAAGAGCATACTTCAGTGAAACGGCAAATAATTTTCAACTATAGGTGCGATGAAATTTTGGACTCGCTGTCAATCGGAGAGCAAAAGTCGAGCTGTGAACACGTCAAATTGTTTCGTGATGGTGACGGGGGTATTAATTCTTAAATCGTGTAAAGATGACTGAAAAACGTTACCCATTTACTTGAAAAAGAAAACATGTCAATGAATATATTATTATTGTTACTAATAGTACAATAAACAGAACATTAAATGGACGCATGTTGAATTTTTACTACAAATTATGTTTTGTTATGCAGGCGTCGTTTGCACAATCTTCGCGTCGCGTAGTCACGTTCGTTTAATACCGTGCCCCAGCTGAGGTATAGCCTTAAGCACTTCAGAGAGTTATAAGAGACATTAGTTAAAATTTGTCGCAATTAAGTATGGTACCTATGGCATAGTGATCTATATGCATGGGCGCGAAACCCGAGAGATGCTGGTTCGATTCCAGCTGGGTGTCTTATTTTTCTCAAAAAAAGGTTTTTTCTATTGGTTATATATTTTCTCAATGTTATTCTTTTCAAAATAATGTTTGTTCAATAATATTAAGAATGTTGCATTCTTAAATCTCATGAATTATTCGTTGAAAAAAAAATAGTAAATAAAAAAATATTAGCAAGTTCAAATAAGTTACAACAAAAAACCTTGGAGTGATCCGTGACGTGCGTCGGTTAGTAATACCTAGTGGTCTCTGTACCTGGGCGCGAAACCCGAGATATGCAGGTTCGATTCCTGCTGAGTGTCTTACTTTTAAAAAAAATCTATTGGTTATAATATATTTTCTTAAAAGTGTTTTCAAAATTATATATGCTCAATTATTTATTTATCTTATTGAGACCACAATCACACGCTGAAAAAAGAATGATGTGTTTATTATTTTTGAAATGTAGGATATCCAACCGAGATTTTTTGAAACGCAAATTCTGGCATTTCTCATCGAGAGAAGAGATGGAAAATATAGTCTGTTAGTCTACTAGTATACTATATGGAAGTTTACAGCACTTAAATGGAAGATTTATCCTATATGATTACTTAAATATATTTACTACTTAAGTTATAAAAAATATATAGATGATAATATAATGTTTTTTTTGCTGTTATTGCACCGCAATCTCCCATAAATTACATTCCTCGGAAAGTTTAATCTAAATCAAATTACAAAATAATCAAGCCGGCTAGTCAAAGGCAAGCATAATATATTATCGTATTACGAAGCTCCTAGCTTCTGCAGGCTCTCTTAGATTACTCTGCTAAGTTGATATTGTTCTATGGACTGCATTGTTATTGCAGAATTATTGTCTTCGCCATGCGGGAGGGGCATTGTGCTCAACCGCTGCTGATGTACGGAGTTCTGTGTGCACTCCTCTCTGCTTTAGAATAATAGCACCGGAGCTTTGATAGAGGACGCGTAGACCCTCTACGGTGCTACAGCGTAGTGGTCTACGGTAAAGGAACGTAGACTCTAAACTGAAATAATTTTAATTAAATATTATTCTATTTGAAACATTAAAACTGAATAAATATTAATTAATGAATACAACTCAGACCAGCACTTCTGTAATGCCTTATGTTTTACTATTTAATATTGGACCATGATTAGAAATATCAGATAATCATATTTTATAATATATAATGATATTTTCCTCGTTTATAAGTCATCGGACTGCAAACACATAACTGAAAATATACGTGTATGTCAAATGTAAGTATGTGTGGGCGTCATCACTGTGGGTAGTCATGGTATTGTGGATGAAGAGGTCGTCAGAAGGAGAGATGAGAAGTCGAGATTTGGTGGTTGCTCCGATGGATGGAGGAGCGAGTTTTATTTGCAGTGTCAACAGTCGGTACAAGAGTATGTCACAGAGGTTATGTTACAATACTTATGATACTGTTCCGAGGTCCGATCTCGGTATAATGAGATGTTGTGCGGAGCGATTCTGAGACTGAGATACTAACAAACCGGGAACTTGTATTCGAGTGACATGTGAAGATCCGCTATTTATTGACGTACTCACAGTCAAAGTTATATCTTGAAAAGAATATTTAGGAAATAAATATTATAATTGAGTCAGCTACTATATGGAGTTTCCGTCATCGGATATAGCTGACGATGTGGAAAAATGTATATCGCAGAAACAATCATTGCAATCACCTATCTATTTATCTATTATACTGAGTTTGCCATAATTGGACACTCCGGGAAACGGTTATTTAATATCGCCGATCAATATGCTGACACGGATTGCATTGTTAATCATCATATTATATATAAATATTTAGGTATAATTCTGCACTATGACATCTCTAAAATGTCAGTTGAGACACTTATGAAATATATTGAAGTCAACCACAAATATGATAAAATGTTCGACAAAATAAAGACGATTCAGATGGTTGTCAGTATGAATTTAAAATTATTTGATTACACGGTATAATCAAGGTCTAATGAAATAATAGAGTTATTTCGTCTCTGGCAATGATCCGGTTATTAAATTTCATGTGATCCTATATATTGTGAATTTTTTGATACACACCACTTTGAAATTCTATCATCTTTTGAGCGACCAAGACTTTCCACCCCTCTCGATAATTTGCTTCTCTCAGGGCAGAGTTAAGACTTCTTCACTTGGCCACTATTCCCCTGTTTTGGTTTTCTTAGAGGCAACTAAAAGTCACCAGTCTCTCCAGGTAATCCAGACCATGCCAAAAAAATCTCCAAAAATCTGCAAAATAAATATTGTCGAGAGCCGTAATTTTATTAATTGTTTCTGGATGAATTTTGTCCTGTGCTCTGTTCAAAGTATTCGGCATCAACTCCACACCTTGAAGGCACCAATTGATCCATGACTCGACACCGAACAAATATATGGAGAACATCAAAATATTAAACTAATTTTTTTCATTTCCAATTAATTAGCCACAAATTAAATGCAGCATATAATAAATCCATCTAATAAAAAATATTGCAAAATGATTAATGATACCTTTCTATTTAAGTGGAATGAATAGATCTCTCATTTTATGAACGAGGAGAAAGAAAATGGCTTCAATGAATTTTTATTAAAATTCAGTTTTGTTTAATTGCACGAGCCTAATGATCCTAATTCAATTTCATTTTGAGTTAAATGCCTTTAATTAAAGTCTTATTCATCGCGAGTAATTTTCATCAAACTTTCTTCCACGTTTTCAATAGGAATACTCGTTTAATTATTTTAAAACTAATTGCTCCTTTCTATCTTTTTATGCTTATTAGAGGTTAAAAACTGACAATTTTTATTGAAAAGATAATATTCGCAACAAATGCATGAAGCCTTACAAAGTACATACAGAAAATACTAACGGGTCTAAAGAATAAAAACAATTTCTATCATCAACCAAAATAAAAAAAATGTATTGCTTTTAGAAATATGAGATAATAGGATGGTTTTTATTTATTTATAGCTTGAAAACACTTTGGGCCCATATTGGTTGCCAGTTATAGAATGTTTTAGTTATAAAATAGAAACACTTTATATTTTAGTATTTATTCAGCGTTCACAGAGATTAATCAACAATAACAGAGAATACTTCAAACGGTACACAAAAAAAGATTAATAAGATAAGATGACTCGCTCGACCAAATAACCAGATATACTTGCCAAAGGATTAGTTCAGTTCAGGTAGCTATCACATTTGAAAACAAGATACCACACTCATCACTAGAAATGAATTTCCATAATATAAGGTGCTTAGTCTCAAAATAGAGGATTTGTATGATTAAAAGGTCAGAGCTAATCAGACTAAACTGACTGACTGTAAGACTGTGAGAGATCTGCGAGAGATGTGTGAGAAATATCAATGACGGAGTCAACATAGAGTTAAATCCTAATCCGTCTACGTAGTGCTTGCGGCATCCAGAAAATGGGCAGCGCCGTCTATGGGTCTGTTTTCGAAGGCATGCCACCAAAAGATATTATATAAATATTTTATTATGTATCACTGAATCTAAAACATATTACAGGATATAGTTATCGGTTTGTTTGTCTCACTTATTATAGTGTAGAGATGCAATTAAATTCATAATAATGTATTTTACCAGCAGACTAAAAATAATTTCAGAAATTTACCTATTAGAGACAAATCCTAGAAAAAATATTAAAATATTAAATTTGAAGATAGTGTCAGGGTTTCTTCAAAATATTTTTTGACGGTTTAATAAACCATTTTTATTCAAAACTGTATAATATAATACAAAAGATTTAAGAATTTTAATAGTTTTAAATTAAATATAATTATTGTTGACTATAATATATTTACTTTAGGATACCTAAATTATGTTTTTAATTAATTTGACGCAAGATACTTTTTACCATATTATGAAATATTCAAAAATATTTATTTAAAGCCTTTTGCTTAACCAATTATGTTCATTGCGTCTAAATAATATATATTATAAAATATATATTATTATTATTAATAACCATGTCCTTGCTCTTTCGTACAAGGTTGTTGTTAGTAACTGTGAACAATCATTTGTTGGTTTTTAAAAAAGCACGTGTGCACACAAGTGTCTTCACCGTGGTCAAACCCAGAGCTCCCGGATGGAAAGCCAGTGCCTTGCGCACTGCACCACAAGAGACGTCCTCTAAATATATACTTAAAAAAATAGGTAATTTCCTGTGATTTTTTTAGATCCGGGATTAAAGCCCCCGAGTTCACTGGACACATTACCATTACGGATATATTAAAAATCAGATTAAAAAAAAATAAGTAGGTAAATACTCGTATTTAAAAAAAAAATATTTTGTCATGGTTTTCCTCATTGAATTGTGCACATATAGGCGCTCAATTTGATGTTTTATTTTGCTAAACAGTAATCCAATAAATAATTTTATCACTTTTAAGTATATCTATATAATACTATTTCCTAAAAAACTGTGCTTGCAAAACAGTTTTAATTGGCAACATTTACCAATTTAGATATGTATGCTATAAATTAAGAAGTTATTCTTGCAAATATTATTGAATTATTAGTAAATTTTTATTTATCATACAACTGTAAAACAATGAGACTCTTTAGAATTTATAGGAGAATCAGTTTTGCTTGATTATTATATGAAATAATACTGGTACACAAGTTCTTGGCTTATATTAATATTCGTTGGTACGTAGTTGTTTCCATGCTATTTCACTTAAGTTTCATTAGCAATGCAATTAATATGTAAGGCAGCCAGGAAAATATTGTTCTTGGATCGAAGATAAATGTTTGTATTACGCAGTGAGTTATTAAATATCCAGCGTTCAGACATGTATAATTTAGCTAATGAGTGTTAAGTTATTATAATTATAACTATACAAACAAACCTGATTTATTATTCTTTTTTAAAAGCGTGGAAAATTGAGAATATCGAGACGTTGGTTTAAGATAATTAAAAAGTTAGATAGACGCGTCAATATTTAAAATAAGTATAAAATAAAAAGAACTTTTTATATACAACGTTTTTAAATTTTCTATTGAATCATATAAACTTGACTTGACTAGGTTAAACTTAACGATCATAGAATACTGAAATGTCATATTGATATTTAATTTTGATTTCCATAGTAACGCACGTATATATTAATAATTTAGTTGCTATAACCATCCGCTTAGCAACCAATAATGGTGTCAAAATAAATTTTCATACAAAACAGAATAAACTGAAAATGAATTTAATTCTACTTAAAGATGGCTAAAAGTATTTAAAAAATGCATTGGCATCGTGTTCTGATATATTCTAAAAGTTTCAAATGTCTAGCTAGTCGGGAAGTTAGTTAAAAATCGATTGCAAGATTTATACCGGACAAAGAACCACCAGACAAATAAGAGTACGAGTTAAGAAAAACGTTGTAAAAAGGCTTGTTTGGGCCAATTATGATCCTAATCCGATCGCAATTATTAGAACCTAAGTATCATAATTATTGTCGTCATCAAGCGGGTCTATTCTACACACAAGGCTGCTTTCAGTCCGCTACGGTAGCAACATAGGGTAGGAAAGTATCCAATTTTTAAGACTTATTGTAATAATTACAATAATTTAGTTATAATTGTTACAATAAGTACTATGTTTTAACAGCACCTCTCTTGGCTGTGATAATTTTTAGACCGATATAGACAGTTTTGACAGTTCAGACGGTTAACTTATTGTAATTGTTACATAAGTGTTGATAATTAGATACTTTCCTACCCTATTTAGCTGCCGTAGCGGACCAAAAGCGGGTTTGTGTATAGAATAGATCCGCAGGCACTGTTAATAAATAAATTACAATTGGTCACTGTTTAACCATTTTAGTTTAAACATCTATTACCTGTACAAAATTAAGACGGCATTGCCTGCATAGGTTTTGAACGATAATGGCCGCGCGTACAGGGTGACTCATGCATCAGAAATCATTTGACCCTCGTTGGCTCTACATTTTTCATGATTGGAGCGAACGTCGCGTCTATCATAAATTCAGTAACATCTTCATCCCATATAAGTACAGTTTATACTGTACTTATATACTTATATATTATAGGTTATCCGTGAGAGTAATAAGCCAAACCGTGATAATACTAGATGTGCGAGTGTGTGAACACCCAACCGTCTCCAGCATTGCCTGGATTGAATCCCTGTGTAACCGCTCCCAAAAATCCTGAATCCTGGGAGTAAAATGATGTTAACGCACGTGTTTGAACATGTACCGTTTAAAAAAAATCGGTTAGGTACCTGTTCAAACACGCGCGTTAACATCATTTTACTCCCTACTTCAATTATAGTTTGTCAATTTATGGCTACAGCCGTATGTTGTAGCTTAACCACTGGGGAATGCCAAAAGAAATGGCGTATTTCAAAAAAACACTACCTTATTCTTAGGTCAATAATTATTATAAAGCAATCATTATTCGTAGGATGTTTATCACACTTGAATGGTCAAAGACATAGCTTATAATAAGTATCTTTAGAATTATTTTCAAATGTGTTAATCTTGCCCATTTTTTGAATAATAAAATGCCTAATTCTTGTCAAATTTGTGATCACAGAGATTATCGATATAATTTTTTATCGTAAATATTTCACTACAATAATGTCGATATAAATTATACTGATGGTTTTATAAATGCGTTTAAAAATTAATAAATGTTAAAAATCTTAACACCACTGCACATTCATGTGCCGAAATATGGCTATATTCTAAAACATTAGAGCGAGAGGTTTAAAAGAATACTATTTTATGTAATAAAAATACTTTATGCAGTCATCAAATGTTTAAAATAACTATAAAAGATAATTAGGCTTCAAAATTATATAAATAGACTAGCTGACCCGGCAAACGTTGTTCTGCCATATAAATTATTTCTAGTGAATATTTTGGTTGTATCGTAAGTGTGTGGGGATGGGATCTATGACAGAAAGAGGAATAGAGTGCTGTAGACGATGACCGCCGATAAAAACAAAAAAACATCAACCATTCATTTTCTCAATTCAAAATGAGTAATGATGTTTATAATGAATGAATTACCTGTGACAGGATCTCGTTGTTTACTGTTTATGCAATACCCGTCTTGTCCCTTCCAGAAAATTAGTGGATATTGGAGAGCGTCGTATGAACGGTGTGTGTCAGCGATAAACTCCAGATTATTGTTTCTTCTTCGAATCACGATTTCTCGCGTCGATGTGCGGTCGCCAACCATGATTCCAACAATGTCGTCAACAACAGTCGCATTGAATCGATGTACGTGCTCTCCAGCTGGTATTTTATCAGGATTGATGACAATAGCGTGATTGTCACTTTGCAATTCGTGCGTGTGTGCTTTGAAGAATTTCAATAATTCATTGTGCTCATTCAACAGGGCGTCCAGTTCGCCGACAATGCGCTTGGAAATAGGCGAATTGAGGCTATTGTAGCCGCAACGTGCATCCACATGATTGATGTCCTCGCCGCGCCCATGAAGTAGATTTGTAAAAATGTATGTGGTTCGTTTGGCATTGGCAGCAATGAGCCTACTTTGTGGTATACTTGGCCTTCGATTTTGAACGTAGAATGGAATTGTTGACCATTTGCCGCAGTATTGTGAAATATTTCTGTTGCTCCGGACGAAGTCATTTGGAAGCATGAATTGAATGTGCGAATGGACTTCAGGAACAGGTTTGAATCTGAAACCGTGCCGATGAGCAAGCCGTTCAATGGTTCTGGTGGTATCTCAATTTCTGGTAGTTGCACTTTTCCTGATGGGCAACACATCCCGGCTGACTCATGTTTGAATTCGAGCGCATGACAATGGGGACATTCTTTGTCCATAGCACCAATCAGCACTTTTGGATGAGCGGAATATTCAATATCTGGCTCGTACTCGAATGCGAGACGAAGGAACGAAGCGGATGTAAATGTTCGATGTACTTGTTGTCGTTGTCGGTCATTTGCTCTGCGTGTGTTAACTACGAACCGGCGCGCTTGGCTCCATTCCAATTGTCGTTGTTGATTTCGTTCAGCTCGTGCCTCTTGTGGTTGAGATGCACGCAATTGCGACATGCTTACACGCACGTTTTTGTTATCTTGTTGGATTTGTTCGCAAATTCTTTCTGCTCTACTATTTTGCATATTTGTTGCTTTATTCGTTCGACGGCCCAAATGGCTCCCCTTGCTTCTTGCTGGCATTGTGCACTGTAATACACGCATATAAAAATAGATAAATTAAAATTAATCTTACAAAATTTTGCACGCACTGCGTTGTGATATGCCGAATGAAATGTCAAAATGACGCGACGCT
The DNA here is from genome assembly GCF_057557595.1 of Rhyacophila brunnea. Taxonomy (NCBI): domain Eukaryota; kingdom Metazoa; phylum Arthropoda; class Insecta; order Trichoptera; family Rhyacophilidae; genus Rhyacophila; species Rhyacophila brunnea. The sequence continues at coordinate 37,034,378 of NW_028232837.1, read as the reverse complement.
TCTCTTGAATTCTTCTCAGACGTAGCGCCATCTGTCATTCAACAACATAAATAATTTCGTTATGTTTGATATACGAACGACGGTTAAATTTGTTCATACAAAAATAATAAAATCGCGATTTAAAAATGGGAGAGTGGGGGGTAGGAGGGTGAAAATTTGGGGTTATAGGTATTTTTTATGCCAAATAATAAAAAAAATACAAAAAAAAAATTGTCAAAAAAATAAAAGATAAATTTTCTGGATAGAGATACCCTAATCACCTAGCGATATGAAATATACTTGTTGAGCTATTCTCATACCTAACAAATATACATAAAAAAATCATAAAAATCGGTCGAGCCATTTCGGAGGAGTTCGACCACAAACATCGTGACACGAGATTTTTATATATATAGAGATTATCTACAACGTTTAAGGTATGTCCAGGATCATACTTTTAAAATAGAAAAAAAGCTCCATTTTGACCCACGCTGAGCACGTCCGCCCTTAAAGCATATTTTTTATACCTGGTATTATAAATAATATTGATATTTTCGTATCCTTACGATTGGAAGAAGTTGACATAATTAAAATATTATTTGATATCTTTCTATTTATTAAAGGGTGCATTCATGAATGACGTCATGCTCCGAATAGATGTTTGATATAATACTATGATGAAATCGTTAAAGGAGGAATGGTTATAGAAAATATGAGGTCACAAAACCAACAAAATGTAAGCTCATATTTTTATCTGGCAATAAAATATTCCGTGACAAATTATATTAAAATTCAACGAATTTATTTTTAATGAATATGGTAGTTTAAAAATAGGGTTGTAAAAGATTTTATGACAATGTGTAATAATGAATGGAGACCTATAAATACTGAAAATTGAGTCACGTCATTCATTAACGACATCAAGAATTTATCAATAAAAATAATTGAACACAGTTGTAAGAAAAAACTTTACTTTATCGTGACAATGTTAATCTACATTTTATTGTTTGCTAACCGACACTGTTATGTAGAGTTGCACTCATTTCACGGAAAATTTGCCTCTGGTACGTATACACTCCTTTGGATGATCTGATGAATGCTATTTTTTATTATTTTAGGCTTGTCATAATGTGGTCGACGTAATACAGTTTTTTAGTTTGTGTGATCCTACAAAATACTACTTGATCCTAAGCAATTAAACTGAGGACGTCAGCATTTAATTATAAAGTCCAAAGAATTTCCAGAATCCGTCAAACAACTACATCTAGTAGGCTTTCATGAAAATTTTATTAAACTTAGTACGTAGAAATAAATAAATGTCCACGAAACTGCTACGTGTTATTTAGTTTTATTCATATACTTTAGATTAATGTCTGCAAAGTTTATTTTTATTTATATGAAACTTAATTTAAATTTGAGAATTAAAAATAAAATTCAATTTGTTCTGTATTTGTTTTCTCCAGAACAGACCGGTATTGCGCGAGACAATTTCAACCCTTGGAGGCAATCAATTCGAGGCAGATTGTTTCATATAACTTTGGTAATTGAATTATTATCAATTGTATTGCCACGACTGTGCAATTTGGACGCACGATTACCCCCTAATGGGAAATTCCTCCGCCCGGGCGTCCTTTCACAATGACAAGATCATTTTATTGATTTCTGCCTCGCTTATGAAATATTGCCTCCAAATCAAATTTGCTCCAGACAGATGTCGGGTCACCACAATTTACGATGTCTATAAAATAATATATGTCATTTTTATATAAAACTATCTCATTCCTCATGTATGAAATACTTAAATCGTGTCTGAAATTTAAAAAGTTTATTTTTATTTTTACAACGTTTTTCTTAGGTCGTATTCTTATTAATTGTCCGCAATCGGTTTTTAACTAACTTCCCGACTAGCTAGACATTTGAAACTTTTATAATATATCAGAACACGATGCTAATGCATTTTTTTAATACTTTTAGCCATCTTTAAGTAGAATTGAATTCATCTTTAGAGAATTCTGTTTTTTATGAAAAGTTATTTCAATACCATGATTGGTTGCTAAGGGGTCCTTGCAACTAAATTATTAAATAATATATATGTGGGTTTCTATGGAAATCAATATGAAATGACATTTCATTATTCAGTATTTCTATCAAGTACAATTTTTTTTTGATCGTTTAAGCTAGTTAATTCAAGTTTATAATATTATGATTCAACAGAAAATTTAAAAACGTCGTATATAAAAAGTTATTTTTATCTTCTAATTATTACTTTATTAAATTATATATATTTGTTCTTCTTTTAATTAACTTTAGTTTTTAGACAGGTCTGTTTTCAAATATTTGATAGTTGGCTGAAACTAAAAATTATTTTTCCAATCATACATTCTTAAAATCTTAGAAATAAGTGAATGGTTAGCAAATAAACTTTGTAGAGTAAAATTAATACATACTTCTAACACTTCTAGTCATTCTTTCTGTATTAAAACCTCTTCATTGTTCACAAACTAAACTTTCAAGCATAAAAACCTTTACTTAGGTAATAAGGTTCTTTTTTTACTTTACTTTATTTTATTAATTTATTATATAAGCGAGAACTGTATTCATTATCAGTGTGCATTTACCACTGTGCGCATAGTGCCTAAAGATGCCAAAAGGCGAAACCCGGGTTCAAAAAAATCCTTAAATGGAATAGTACTAAACTTAAATCAATTAGAATGTAACTTCAAATTCCATCTGTATTACTCACGGTCGATAATATTATTTTTTTTATTATTATATATTGAATACTGAATATATAATAATTTAAGGATGTAGAATTATTATTTTTTGGTGTAAAAAAATAAAGCTTCAAAAACTTCGTCAAACTTATTATTATAATATATATTTTCCGACCATGTCTGATCCTAAGAAGATCATATGGGCCTCCTCAAAGTGGAGGTTTGTATTAACAGGTTTTGTTATTACGAGAGCTAGATATCAGCCACTTATTTCACCTATTAGGTTCATACTCTGACTCATACACAGATTGAAAAACAATAATATGTGTACTTGCTAGACCCAGAATTCAAATCTGGGACCCATAACGCTTAAGCCACGCGGCCCTTGTGGGTGTTATATAATATATTATAATATACCCAACTGAATCACTATTTTTGCTGATATTTTCATACATTCTTAATATTATAATATAATGAAAAGAATATCTAAATATTTTTCAACGTTTATAGGTAAGCGGCACACTTTACAACTAATGAGAAATTCACTAGATATAAAATTGTCAAATTAAATTTTTTTTTTTTAAATAATAATACGTTGAATATATTGTTATCCTCGCAATATACCATCATGTCACAATAGACTGATTGGGAAACATTTGCATAATTAATGATCAGAGCCTACGTCTGCCAATCGAACACGTGTTTAACTAATTTAAAATTTTATTCTTAAGTATTAATACGCGCCATGTTTTTACTACAGCCTCGTTGTATATAATGGAAGGCTTCTTTAATCAAAAGAATTAATTAATTATTATTATAGTTTTTTTTTATTTTTTTAACTGTCAATTCATGGTGGAACTGCATTGTATTGTTGTTTAATTTAATAAAACGCACTTTGGTACTGTTCGGTTATGAGGAATACAGCGGAAAACACGTTTTGAAAATACCCGATATACTGGATTATTTGTTAGTTTGGGTTAGTTTAGGTTACGTTACCTAACCTAACCTAACAAATAATCCAGTATATCGGCTATTTTCAAAATGTGTTTGACACTGTATTCCACATAACCGAACAGTACCACTTTTCAACAGTTCAATTATTTTCAGTACTACTATTATAATACTACTATAGTATAACTATTTATAGTTGAAAATATCCTTCTGAGGCGGACGAAACCGGCCCTAATTAATTGATTAAAAGTCGAATAAGTACTACAAAAAAATGCGTTTTATTAAATTAAACAACATATTATAGTGTTTAAAAAAACAGGTAAATTTTTCATCGACGACCCGTATGGTCAACTGAATGAAATGGGAAATCAAAAATGACGATAGATTTTTCTCCTCCTAGCCATGAAAGTTATTTTCACGCTTCAGCAATTTATTTTCTCTGACGATTTAACAAAACGCTTAGCTTTGTTGCCATGAGATAAGAATTTGAAAGGAAGATGAAAAGGGATTGTGTTATATTCGCATAAAAGAACTGCCCGGAATGAATTTTCTCCTTGCTTAAGGCCATTGTGCAAGTATGTTTCGTAGATTTAAGAGGCAAAAAAACGGCAAATGGGAGAACAATGAAGCCATAGAGTGTATATCGAGAAATAATAAAAACTATATCTGATTCACCCAATTTTTAGATACGCCAAATACTATAAATACGACTTTAATAAAGTATCCAAGTTTTATATCTACAGCCATTTTCAATTACCATTTTTTACAATACAAAATGAAATAGTTAAGCAAAAATAAATTGTTTTCTGTATTTTTAATTCATATACCACTGAGTTGAAATTGATTTAATAATTTACATAATATTCATTTTTATTTTTATTTTTAATATTTTAACTTTTTTTTATGAAAAATAGTTTTATAGATTACAAAATTAAATTTTTGTTTGAATGTCATCAGTTTTATGTACATATTATATTATTTTGATAGACTGTTTCCTTTTAAAAAAAGGTTTGATTTTTTTGTCACTAGTAGCTTATTAGTAATAATTACAAGACAAAAAGAACTTTTTTATATACCACGTTTTAAATTTTCTATTGAATCATATAAACTTGACTTGACTTGACTAGCTTAAATGATCAAAAAAAAATGTACTTGATATAAATAATACTGAAATGTCATTTTGACATGTTATAATGATTTCCATAGTAACGCATGTATATATTATTAATTTAGTTGCTAGGACCACAGACCCCTAGCAACCAATAATAATGTTTTACTTTTAACGAATATCTTCCGAAATAACTTTAACTTTTCATACACAACATAATTAACTGAAAATGAATTCAATTCTACTTAAAGATGGCTAAAAGTATTTAAAAAATGCATTGGCATCGTGTTCTGATATATTCTAAAATTTTCAAATGTCTCGCTAGTCGGGAAGTTGGCTAAAAATCGATTGAAAGATTTGTTTGGATAAACAACCACCAATTGGTAAAATACAATAAGTAGATCAAAAATGTAAAAAAAAAATATATGCTCAACATTAGGACTTCATACGAACTTAAATTGTGCCAAATGATAATAATATTATGCCTAAAGCGTAAAGTATAACAAAGTGAAAAGTGATCCAAAAATGAATTAGTACAAAGGCATATAATATGTTAAACGTGATGTGATAGATGTTGCGAAATTTATAAAAAAAATGGTCGTTTGACGAGTACAGAAGGATATATTATACAGTAGTCCTACAAGGTACTCAACGGTTGTATTTTATTCATTTTTTTAAACCTTTGTAAGTACTAATGCAAACATATAATCAAAAACTTTACTGTATTTTTAAAAAAAATCATTTTTTTTATTTACGAATAATTCACAATTTATCGATTTATGCTCATCTTATGAAACGATGACGTCATCTAGGAATAAAGGTAACCTATTGTTAATAGCTTGATTTAAAATCACAAAAAATGGTTGCCGACTTTTGACGTAAGCCTCGGACGCATTTTTATTTGTTAATTTTGTTGTGATTAGGTATATTGTAAATAACTAAATTGGCAAAATACATCGGCTAAAATTCCGATAGATGCGGAGCCTTGCCTGATACCAATATTTTTTTAAATACCTACATTTCTGAGGCATTTCGAATTATTGACTATTCTTCTTTTTCTATGCCTGCTCCTTAGTTGGAGAATATTGACACCACAAGGAAACTTCAAGTCGATTACCAGTCTTCTTAAGTCTGCTACCAAAATATTGATGTCGATACTTGGACCTACGGTGGCCGCGCGGCTTAAGCGTTGGACTATCATGCCGTGGGTCTCAGGTTCGAATCCTGAGTCTGGTAAGTACACATATTGTTTTTCAATTTATGTGTGAGTCAGGGTATAGACCCAATAGGTTGAGCAAGTGGCTGACATCCATTTTTCGTAAAAAACAAAATCTGTTAATACAAACCTCTACTCTGCGGAGGCCCATATGATCCTATTAGGATCGGACATGGTCGGAACTTGTAGTTTTATAGTGTTACTATAATATATCCGGTGAATGGTATTTAGCAGCCATTTAGGATAATATTATAATCCAGCTAGCTCAAAAAAAGGTTAAGATTATTTTGAGGCATATGGCATTTTGTCCAAACAGGTTCAATATTATATTATAACATTAGATACGAGGCAGTACGGTCCGCATAAATTTGTATAATACTAAAGCATTGGAAGTATTATTAGGTATATACTATATTTATATTTGTTTATAATATCTTCATCTTTTGTAAGCAAAAAAATGATAAAAGAATTTATTTTGACATTTATTTAATGATTAAAAAAATATCTTACGTGCAAGTCTACCGTAAATCAAATTTCCGCGAAAATTTTCCTTTATTTAAAAAAATGTATATTAAAAAACAGTCAAAAAGCAAGGAAAAATATTTTAAAAAAAACTGTCTTGCAAATTCAAAGTGACATGAATGTAATGAGTTTCCCTTTTCCACCTGTTGCCGCTAATCTAACCTGAGTTTATATTTACTTTTTGGATTTACTTCGTTGAAATACGCGCCGGGGATTTTTGTCATTTTTCGGTATTCCCCCGAAAATAAAACATTTCTCCAGATTCGTTTTGGATAAAGAAAAAGTTAAATTAGTTAGGCATGTTTTTTACGCCGCCTGTTTGCCCGACGTAACAAAATAACACGATGATTATGCTTTCGCAGCCCGTGAAATAAGTGACACGATTTTAAACGCGGAGCAAAATATTTACTTCATAATAAAATCATATAAAATTCCATAGAAAATTTACAAAATCTAATCTACATTCTTCTTTTCTGGCGCTACAGCCTAAGGCAGTGATTCCCAATGTTCAGCAAAACCCTGGGGTTACGCGAGTAGTATCAGACGTTCTACGAGATTTGACAAAATTTTGTAAAAAAAACGTAGATATAATTTTAGAATCTTTTTGGTAAAAAAAAGATTTAACGTGACATATTTCTTCACAATGAATCATTTAAAAAAATAACTTTATATAAATATCTCATCATAGTTAATCTTAAAAAATAGTGAGGGTTGAAAGAGGGTTGTTTTGGTGGCAGTACGTCCCTATAGGATCGGTTTGTCGAAGATCCGTTTTTGTCGAAATCGACCTTTTAATGCAGAATGAATTTTTGTATCAAAATGGACCAGAACAATCCTTTTCTTAAAATTACTTTGTAATGAATACAGCATTCACATGCTTTAAGAAAAAAACAATTTAAATACCTCCATGTATTTAAATATAGGATAATGAAATTTATTTTTCGTCTCCTGAACATTTGACATTTGGTCTATTCGACAAACCAATCCTACAGCGACGAGTAGTTTATTAGTATTTACTTACGGTACCATCCCGTGCATATAATTATATCATATTATTCTAAATAGGTGGTATATAAAGGCATTCGTATACTGATTTTGAAAGTTAATTCTGTGAAAATCATAAAAAAGTATTGTAACTATTTTAATCAGAATTTTAAAGAGGTGCTTTACATATATTAATTTAATATATTAACATAAAAATAGTGATTATTAATATTAAGAAGTGACATGATTTTTTAAGCTACATGTTGCCTCGGTATATCACTATTAACTGGTTTTTTTGTACACGTTTATTGTTATTTGTCCTCCTGGACTTAGTCGCCACAAAGGAAAATTTTATTGCGTTTAAAAATTAGCGGCATATTATTACGGACGTGAAGATATAATAAGACTATCTTAGAAATAGAGAGTATAAGTATTTTATTCTTCCAACGTGCACAACCAACCTGCCACTGGTAATGCCAATTGGGAGGGCGATAACTATGCTCAACCAAATGGCTTCGGGTGTTGATATATTCCACTTGCGTGAGGGTGAGTTTAGGTGGACGCTATTTTATAAATTCTTAAAATAGGGTCTTCTTAGCAAACTCGGTGTACTTCTTTGAACTTCTATAGATGTACCTATAATTGTATTTTCACTGCTTTCATATATCTATATTATGTTCTCTTTATATATTCTCACTTTTATCGTTTTTATCACTTTTCTTCTTTATAATAATGTTTCATGTCATGTTGTGAACGTCTTAAACTTATAATTTGTAATGTTCACAATATGTTAAAAAAAAATTTTTTTTATTGAAATTCATATAATTTCGTATGTAAATATTGTTTTAGCTTTATTTCTTGTATTGTATATTAATTAATTAGAATATTTTTTTGTATTCTCCCTACTTTTTTCTCTCATGTGGACTTAAATTAAGACTTTGAAAACCCAGTCAAATCACACTTAAGTACGTGGCAACTTCAGTACTCCTGAAACATTGCCAAGTCTAAATGACTACCGAATGTGGTACCGGACGAAATCCTGAATGCCGAAAGGATAAAATCTCGAATTCCAATAGGTATTCCGAATGCCGAAATCCCGAAAATATTTTATTTTCATATCCTTTTTAAATGTAAAAAATGCGTTCAATTACAATATCAAATTTTATAGATAACTTAAAAATGGCAGCACCAATAATTAGATAATGAATAGAGTCCAAGAAGAGGTCTGCTAAGAATACCGATAAAAACATTGTACAAATTCGAGCGTTTCAGAAATAATATACATGTTATATAGTTATATTATGTCTCACTAAATATGTATTATTATAAATAAAATATTTGATATACCTAACGGTATTATTTTACTTATTTAATATTTCTTTACAAAGTTATGACAACCATTAAAAATAATGGTTGCAAAAGAAATAATGAACCCGTACGATCGAACATCATTAACGTACAATATTAAATTGGCTAGTTTTTCATTCAGATATACATAGACTTGAAACTGTAGTAGTTCTTTTCGTACACAGTATGTTTTTTTGTTGATATCAAATAACCACACAAAAATCAAATATAAATCTTACTCATTAAATTTTAATCAAACTGTAGATATCTTCATTTTAAATTCTAACAGAACGAATATAGTATATTATTTTTTGGTATATTGTTTAAATTCATAATAGAAATCTAGCGGTCAATGATCTGGGGCCTTGTTAGCATTATTTCTACATGTATGACATTCTTTGATGAAAATGCTCGAAGTTGCAATAATGCAGAGGCCAGCAAATTTTCCAATTGCAAACTTCATCAGCAATGACTCGAAATTTACCGAATATTCATGTGAGTATATAAATAGTGAGTCATAGTTGATGGATTATTAATAGTATCAATCTTAATCCCAGTTAACAACAATTAGTAATCTTTGTGTCAGTCACTCCGCACAGTATCTCTTCCACCGAGCCTTGGACCTCAAACCAGTAACAAACATCTAGTAGCACAACTTTTATACCGTTCTGTCAGCGATAAACTCTCCTTCTCCATTCATTGAACAAACTCCAATACGACTTTTCATCTCAACTTTTGGTCACCTCTTACAGCAGTATAATATCGTCCCTTTACAACTAGACCACCAAAGATAATTAATATACTTTTTAATGAAAAGTCTGAATCACATATTTATTGAATCCAAACGCCAATATAAATTGTATTTAGGTTCGTAAAACATATTTTTTATCTTACGGTGTTTTGTATTTTTCATTGGATTTTTAAAAAAATACAACAAATGCTTTACAAACACAAAAATAGATTATTTCACTGGAAAATTTTGTGTACTATATTTTTGTAATGGCATTAATTAATCCTTTCTCTCGAACAGAGGTAAAAACAAAATAAAAATTTTCAGAGAATCAAATTATTTTCGTGTCATTTCTCGTTTTATGGTTCAGCCCTTATAAATTCAAACGATGTATGTAAGGGTAGCGTTTCTCTTTTTTTGCATTGCCATAAATTTAACGGCCCATGAAAGTGAGACTGAAGCGAAATAAATATATAGGGTCGCCCTGAGAGACCTTTCACATGACCGTTATTCAGGGCTGCCAAGATGATTTTTTTTTATTCTATTACATATTATTTAGATACGATAGTTGGTAGGTACGATGTAAAAAAAATATTCCTACGACATTCACTATAGAAGATTGGTTGCCATCAGGACGATTTTTACTTGAGCTATGTATTTTCGGTTCAATCATGAAATACTGCGTTTTCTCTCGACTATGTATACAGTCGATCTTTCTATGGATATTATCCATATAATGTATGTCTATATATAAGGTATAGCATAAAAATGTTGTACGTATTTTCTTTAATAGTGCATCAAAGATACTTTATGTACTCTAGTTTTAATGCTAATAGAACTTCGTGGTTTTTTTTTGTAGTTACAATAGTGTGTATTTTAAACTATCGAGATAAAACTTTTTACACGTAAAAGTATTTTACCAATATCATTCTTCAAGAGTAAGCTAGCAGCGAAGTTGTCATTTTATAGTACCTACTATTTGACCGGTTATGAAAATCGGTTAACCTCAAAATGAGTCTGCGCGGTGTAGTTCGTTTTTTTACCGGCAGATTTGCCACTATCGTGTATAACTGTCGCGTGAAAAATCAGAAGCTTTCGAACTTTTTTGATTCATGCGTGCAAGCAACTTGCATGATAATACATGTTTACACGTGCATTTTCTTGTTATGGTAGCGATAATACGTACTGTCAGCAGTAAATCCATGCACGTATAAACGGGGTATTATTTATCCTGTTTGTACAAAACATTTTAATGATACGTCTATATATGCTTACATAATTTAAAAATACATAAATTTTATTATTTTCAATAAAAAACCTACATAATGAAACATATATATTTTAGCATACAAACTAATGTTTCTTACATTTATTTAAACATGGCCGTATGCATTATAATCACAAAGTATTTATAGTTGATCTAATATTCGTTTTTTAGTTATTTTTCTACTAAATAATGATATCGGAACCATACGCTTAGATAGTAATATATAAAAAATAATCCAGTATTATATGTAATAATCACTTGATTAAATATATAATGTTATTTAATTCAAATAATATTCCTTCGATAAAATACATAATATATTTTTAGATATTATGTAGATTTATAATGTAAGAAAGAGATAGTAGTAAATTAAAATAATACGATTGAATACAGACAGAAACAATTTTTAATCTAAAGTCATAAGAAATTGGATGCAATCGGAATTTTAAGTGTTGCCAATTACTGTGATATTGCTGTTAATTGCACCCCTCCTCGTAGTACTAATAATAGAATAATTATATGATAACATGCATTTGAAAAGTATACAAACAATTTTGAAATATATTTTCTCGCAATTTAAATATTATAATATTATTATTAGCTCTGTTTGTAAGTATGATAATTAGTAAAGAGAATGCTATTAATATAAACATAATATATACGTACTTATATTATTACTTATAAAAAATATTCTATTACCTATGTCTTCAGTCAGTTACAAATAGAAAAAAAATATTTTGATACTTTTTGTCATCCTTACATTTTACTGCAGAATGGAGACATTTTAGTATCGTCGCATTTGACCCCAGAGACGAGTGGTTGATCCCTTTTCCGCGTGGAAAACTCTTGGATATATCTCAATCTTACGTGTGGCTAGTTTCAGTTATGTAAATTAATAGTTTCCTCTTACATAACTACATAACTCATCTATTATATTGCATTTTCCGATTTCATTATGCCCTTGACCATTGTAAAATTAGTCATTTTTTTTTAATTGTTTCTCCTCTACTTGTTTCACTCTTCATATGAGATCGGCCACCTTCATAACTATCTTCATTCTGTTGACTACAACCCGGAATCATTCATTAAAGATGCATTTGTAGTACTCAAATAGATTCTTAGATAGCGAGGATACAATATGTATACTAACCATAATCACTGATAATCAATGATAATCACTGCGAACCCTCACAATATGTTGAGCAGATTCGCGATTCGCTACATAGTTTTAAAGGTCTACAGCCAGTTGATGTATCTTATTGGGTTACTAGTTTGAACTTACCTACTACCTAACCGTACAATGTTGGTTATAATTCAAATTTAGTGTATTACCCATTATCAGACACTCAGTGATTTCACTTCAGCGATGTATAGCTGGCTTCTAGTTATAACCACTGACAGGATTCTTATTTACCAGTATCTGGAATATTTCACACTTATAAAATTTATAAGTGTGAAATATCCCAGTTGGTCTCAATGGTTATCGTATAGTGCAATTTTAAGCCACTAAATCCGGCGTCATCCTCAACCACCTGTTCCGTTGATATTTCCTTGGATAATGAGATGAGGATAAAAGATAATAATATATAAATAAGAAAATACTTCTCAAGGTAATTGCATCGTTCTTCTAGTGTCTAACATAAGGAATTCAAATAAGCGTGCTATTAAACAATAGGTATGCAACTTAAGCTTTGGTTTTCCTAGTTTTTCGCAATTTTTTTTTATAAAATAAATATTATATACCTACTCTGCATAAAGTATACATATTTTTATACTCTTTTATTTAATATCAATTAATATTTAAATTTTAGTTGATTTTATTTTTGTTATAATATAATGATTCTATTCCATTTGAGGTATTATTTAGCATCTTCATGTACTTTAAACACTCAAGTTTGACAAATTTTCATTGACAGAAAATAGTTAATTTTTGTTTATATAATGAATAAAAATACAATAATAGATCCTTGCTAATAAGTAATGAAGTAAGAATAAAATCTAACGTGCTAGGAATTTGAATTGCTTATAAACAGAGTTAAAAAGCATATTAAAATGTCATTGCTCATAAATAATATTACTTAATATTTTTTTGGAAATTTTATAAAATTACGTTATGAGATGTGAGTAAAACAATAATTTAATAAACTAGATTCTATTGATAAAAATAACCATAAAATAATATACAAACAATTACAAGATAAAAACAACTTTTTATATACTACGTTTCAAAATTTTCTGTTGAATCATATAAATTCTATGTATTAATAATTTAGGACAAATAAGACAATAATTGTCAACGAATCATTTTTTTGCTATTTTGCAACAAACAAAATAAACATAGAATACTGAAATGACATTTTGATTTCCATAGTAACGTACGTATATATTAATATTAATAATTTAGTTGCTAGGACCCACTTTGCAACCAATAATAGTTTTATTTTTTACGGATTTCTTCCAAAATAACTTTTCACATAACTGAAAATGAAATCAATTCTACTTAAAGATGGCTAAAAGTATTTAAAAAATGCATTGGCATCGTGATCTGATATATTCTAAAAGTTTCAAATGTCTAGCTAGTCGGAAAGTTAGTTGAAAATCGATTGCAAGATTTGTACTGAATAAACAACCATCGGACAAACAAGAATACGAGCTAATAAAAACGTGGTAAAATAAGATAGGCTTATCTAAAAAATTCAATTAAAATTTATTTTTCATTAAAATATTTTTATTTTTAATGTTTTTAAATACTCGTACCTTTGTACCTATTCCATCTGGTAAGCAACCCATTTCACTTAATTTCTTTACCATACCAAACCACCACTTTACCATACCAAACCACCAAGCACTCAAGTGTGCTTTGACCAAACAAACATGTATTATGACATTTTAGGTGATTTCGAACAATATTATTACTGAACCTACATAATTTTGAAAAACACTTTCTGAGAAAATATATTACAACCAACAGAAAAAATCTTTTTGAAAAAAGTAAGCCACCCCGGCAGGGAATCGAACCCTGCATCTCCCGGGTTTACGTCCCATCCACGCATTACCTCTATGTTACGCAGTGACATACAAATTGCAACAAATTTTAACTATTGGCCACTTTTAATACCCACTCATCAGCGCTCTTCTAAATCAAGCTACTTTAGCAATCGATTTTTGTTTATTACTTCAATTACTAACCGACATCGTGGATTTGTTTTTAAAAAGTGTTTTTCAAAATTATGTATGTTCAATAATTAGAATGGTACATTCTTAAATCTTGTGAATTATTCGTTGAATAAAAGAAATAGTTAACAATATTATTACTGTATAAATAGATTTTAGAAAGAAAACAAAAGAATATCAATGATGCACGTTGTCACGTTGTGGATACGTACCTAAAGCCCTATATTCACAGTAGGTAAATGCTAACCGATAGAAGAGGATGCAAGATTGCTTGTCTTTCACACAAATCCCCACCCTGCGGCAGGACGAGATCCTACTTGTACTTTGGCGGGCAGGAGGGTTACACCTTCATCGATCTCGATCACTTTTACCCTGACTTCTAAACTGGATGGATCTTTCAACTTAACCTACTTTTTGCTTATGGCCGGTCGGACGCCGGTCACATGAAACTCAGTTTTTCTTTCACTTTTATTGAACTTTTATCAACATTAATTTCCAAAATCAGTGTCTTCAACTTCAAATGAACGAGCGTCCAGCAGATGAGTACCCTATTATCTTTTATTATAATGTTTTTGTAAATTAGTACTATTCTCATAGAAAAGGTCACAAGTCTCCGTAATTTCATGTCTCTGTAATTATTATACTTGTAAAAATAAATTCAATGTTTTTTAGCCCATAATAAACAATTATTGTTAACTCTAAATCTAGTGTTTTCTTTATTTATATGGTATTTCGTTATATACACAAAAGTAAAAAGCACTTGGCGCCCTTATTATCTATCAATTTTATCATACACTTGCAAGTCTTGTTTATACATAGTTTTCTTAGTCTATTTAAATTCCTTTTTTTATTATATTCTATAGATGCTAGTTCTCTGATAATCACATACAATTGTCAGCGCGATCTCATGCCCTGAATAATCTAATCACCCTATTTTACATTTACGCTTACATCTCACTCATGCTCTATTCTTAACTCACAATTAATCCAATCTCTTTTTTTATTCACATATTAATAATCCATTTTACCAATTTTTACAACGCATTATAACCAAAATAAGCCAAAATACTGAAACTAGAGATTGAGTGATTTTTTTTTATAAAATAACGATCAAAGAATTAAAATTGCAGTAAATACCATTTATTTCATATTATCTGCTGATAACTTTTGTGGTTTCCTACTCAGTTTAATTGATTTTCCAACCGCTCATTTTGTTTATGTTTGTAATTTAACACCAGACCAACGTTCACTTTTATCATTTTATGTATTTAATGAAAGTTAAACACTCTGCAATTAAATTGTTTCAGCTTTGTGGTTTTTAATGGTATCCATTCTAGAAATATTTGGCTGCACTTTAGTTTTATTACATTTGCAAAAAAACAAATAACTTTTGTAACGTAAATAATTCTAGTAGGTATATATTTATTCACATAGTGCAAATAGCTGTTTATAATTTTATTATTCATATTTTGCAAAAAAATGTGGTTTCCATAAAGAATATGTATTTAGTGTTAATAAAATATAATGAATAATAAGTTCAGTGTATTGTTTTCAGCATTTTTACAACGTTTTTCTTAGCTTGTATTCTTATTAGTCCGGTGGTTCTTTGTCCAGTAGATCTTTGTCCGGTACAAATCTTGCAATCGATTTTTAACTAACTTTCCGACTAGCTAGACATTTGAAACTTTTATAATATATCATAACACGATGCCAATGCATTTTTTTAAAAACTTTTAGCCATCTTTAAGTAGAATTGAAGTCATTTTCAGTTAATTCTGTTTTGTATGAAAAGTTATTTCGACATTATTATTGGTTGCTAGGGGCCTGGGGTCCTAGCAACTAAATTATTAATATATACGTACGTTACTATGGAAATCAATATGACATTTCAGTATTATTTCTATCAAGTAAAATTTTTTTTGATCGTTTAAGCTAGTCAAGTCAAGTTTATATGATTCAACAGAAAATTTAAAAGCGTTATATATAAAAAGTTCTTTTTATCTTGTAATTATTTAGTTTTTACACCAGTATTCAGAGAAAGGCTGAAAATTATTCTTAAATAATATGGCTTAAAACCCGTACTCAAGTTATAGACATTATCAATAAAAGAATTTCTTTCTGATCAGAAATCAAATTATAAATTCCAAGTAGGTAAACTCTTATTATCTCCGTGTTGTTTAATTTTCTTCCTTGAAACATTGAAATATTGATATTATTAGTCTTAATATTAGTATGACAATCAGAATAGCTATCGGGTAATAAACTTACCTGTAGAAATTTATATAATTTATATAATCAAAAATTATTTTAAACTGGGATTCTACTAAATAATTATTACAATATCCTTTCTCGTACCTGTCCAGTTATTCTTACAAAAATATTTAAAGAAATGGTTTAATTTTTGAGTGATTGTATATACAAAAGATAAATATTCAGGTTAACTCATTGGCAGTTGGATGAAAATATTTTACTTGTACCTAAATTAGTTAGTAGAGATAATTTTCTACAAAAAGTCTTATTAATTGGAGGTCCTTAGCCCTTTTACGGTTTAAGTTATTTTTAAATTGCTTAAAAATGTTTATACATTTATAAATTATAAATTCAGAAAAGGGAGGAGCATGAATAAGTATCCTCAGTAACCAAATCATCCGGGTTACGATCCTCTACCATGTAACAATCACCTGTAACAATTAATACATTCGTTATTTGCATGTTTTATTAGTACATGATAATAATAACATTATTACCCTATATATTATAATAATAAGTGGGTACATTCTTCGGTTCCATGTAAGTTGTACGTATGCAATTCATCGTAAGACACTTATTCGTGCGCCACAGTACGTGAAACATGAGTTCGTATAACATTTTATCAAATGAGTTCTTTGTTGAACATTTCACTGTGGAATACATTTGTACGTATCTTACAAAATGCCGCGATAGTCTGCAAATAGTACTGTTCCAATTAAATTAATCCTAACCTTAACCTAACCTTACTTAACCTAGTAAATACATCTCATAAAATTTGCCACATGTTCTAGCATACGTACAAATATGCTCCACGGTGAAATATTCTACGAAGAACTCGTCATTTGATTAAATGTTACACGAACTCATGTTTCTCGTACTACGGCGCACAAATAAGTGTCCTGCGGTGAACTGTTTACGTCCGGATACGACATTCTTCATATTCGTGTACCTAGGTACCTATTTATAATTTAATAAACAAATACCAAACAAAGATAATATCATTTTTCTTCATTGTTTTTCTATGTTCTACATTCTGTATTAGTTATAAAATATATATTAGTATGTAGGTGGAGGAGATTACGTCGTAGTTGCTTGGATGTTTCGATGAGAGAGTTTATTAATCGATACAAGAATAAATAAATACAATGTTTAAGTAATTTTATAATCTCGGGTACGTAATATGTACTGATGAGATTGATTATATTAATGAACTGACCGACATGTTAAAATAACCGAGACACCGAGCTCGAGTGGAATGACGGTTGACTGTGTCGAGTGACTGGACTCAAGATGAGTGATGAGTTCAAATTAAATCAAATTTATTTATTTTTACATATAATGAACATAACAAATAATAAATTCAAAGCGTTCATGACATGACATAAAAATAAGTGTTAATAATATTAAAAAAAATATAGGATATCCTTGTTATTTACACAAATGCAGTCCATACATCGCAAGAAGAGACATTGTCGTATTTAAACAAATCATAATAAATACGCAATTGATCTAGGTTACGATTGAGGAAATGCTGACGATCGGTTTCGTCACTTTGTTTTGTTTTGACAACAAAATATACATATTAAAGTGTATCACCCTTGTAATGCCGAGTGGTATGATTGCCACATATATTAATATAAAATAAATTATTTTATGTACATATAAGTAATACGTTTTTTGATATACTATAATAGTAATAATAAAAAATGATACTCTAGAATCTAGGTGTTAGTTAACAGTAAGAATATCTTCCTCAACTAATTCGTAGTAAAACCACGAAATCGGCTGCAACATCTCTTTGAATTGCAATACTAATCATCTGCCATAAACACTCTCCCAAAGGACACGTAGGTCTTATTTGATTCCAAATACACGGTTAGTATTATCATAATCGGATGCATTTGGGATCAAGTAGGTCCATGCTATTAACCTGGAACGACGCCAATTTTTAAAAACCATTTTTTCTTGAAAGAAAAATATACAATATTGGTAAACCCACATTACATCTCGGATCTAGAAACATAGATAAGATTCTTGGTCCTATACCGTGAAATATTTATTATCATGTCACATTTCTGTGTATAAAGACGTCTTGTAAACGCCTAAAATTGTCTCGCATCACAAGATACCTGTTTGGATGCTCTGGTATACGCCATTACATTATATAAGATAACAGACAATATTTATCTGAAGCAATTTCACAAAATGCTTTATTCACATACGCATAAGCTTTCTGGTATGGTTTTGTCGACTGAAAAAAAATGTATATTTCTCTTTGATATCATTTCACTGCCACATTTTTAAGCATAAATGGGTATAATTTTCACTTTTATGTGTTTAAATGAAAAAGGAAAAAAATACTGAAAACTCTTTTTATGAAGAAACAAAATAATAAATGATCATACAGGCAATATTAATATTTAAATATTCTTCGTTTTTCATGCCTTTATTCTTGTAGTATTTATATTTCACAGACGTAAGCTTAACCATAACATTTTTTCTTTCATATACTTTTTGTGAAAAGAAAATTATATACTTTATTAAATCATCTTTTAAATATATAATAAAACATAATTAAATTAACAGAAATATGTTATTAAAATAAATTGATTTTTGGCGAAAATATTAATAATTTACATTTTAAAGAAAAACTTCTTAACCACGATAGGGTAAGGGCAGAAATGTACCAGGGCAGTTTGATATTATGCAAGGAGGTGTCGAATTTGAAGTAAAACAACATATAATAATAGGTGTGTGTACTTATGTACACGCGTTAGAAGTTATACTTATTTGTCGTAACAAAACAACAACAAAACTTGTGATAAACTAAATTCTTTGACTAGCTCTTAATTATCTTGTTAAAAAAAGAAAAAGGAGCGCTTATTGGAACGCCGTTGGTTTATTTCTATACACTCTAACTTATATTACTAAATTATATAATGGTTTCTCATTGTTTTTTTAATTTTAAAGTACCAACGGTCACTCTGACATTTAATTGTTTGTTAAATTAAGGAATTGCAAATGGCCGACAATAATAAATTCGCTGCCTAGGCAACGGAACAATTCTAAACTATAATATTATACTGTATAATCGTCACAATTGCAGTATCATACTGTGGAGTAAAGGTAATGCGTTTGGCTAATAACCGAACAATCGGTGGTTCGAATCCAATCGAGTGCATTTTTTTCGTGTGAAAAAATATATTATATGTTACATGTCACACGCCAAAAATACACTCTCATCTGATTTCCCAAACGCGCCAAAAGAAGTATAACTTCAAAAATATATGTTATTTAATAAAATTTAAGCTGTCTCTCTGTCTGTCAATTTCCAATTGTTCGGTTATAACTCAAAAACTACCGGACCAATATTAATGGAACTTGACTATAAATTGTTCGTAATATTTTGTAAGTTTATTTCATTTGAACGACCATGTTGTGTTACGAGAATAAGGGCATTTATTTCGATGTAGCAAAATGTTTTGACATTTTTTTTTTTAAAATAATGCATCAGATAAAGATAGTAGCGGTAGATTGGTGATTCAAAATTTTATTTATCTTTACATAATATAGTAAACATTACAAATTATTAATTTAAGATGCTCACATAGATTTAGCGACAAAGAAAATAATATTATTACAACAATATTAATAAAAAAGAAATATATCAGTGATAAGTTATTAACAGTAGAAAAGTATAAAAACAAAAAAACTAAATGATGTGAGGCGCGGGTATGAAAGAAGTCTATATTCAACCTGAATTCTATCGCCAGTTTTAAATATAAATAAACATAATAGTGAAAAAAAAATTATTGTCAGATCAATAAGTTAATATTAACAATTATGAAAATCTTGTTTCAATCTAAGAGAGAAGATTTTCTAGTCCTAAAAACCACAAACAATTTTTTCAATATATTTTTTGATTACTTATTATGTATATTGGTACCTTCTATTAAATAATATTTTTTTGTTATTTTAAATTAACTATAGCGGACAGTTTGTTGGTTGATTGTGAGAATATTTATATGTTTCGTCCTCTCACTGAAATCCTCTCCACAAGTATTGGAATAATTCCAAGAATTTTCGCCATTTTGTCAGCACCACGGGCTATTTATTCCTCATTGTGATCATAATATCTGTATTTATGCTTCACTGTTGCATTGTTTATGGTAACATAGCTTAAATTTTGTTCAGGTCTGGTAAAGCTTATTCATATAATAATGTGACTTTGACCAATGTGCGGTGTATTTTAAGATATTATTATCAATTAAAAATTATTTACTTATGTATTAAATATAATATTAACATTGATTCTTACAATATTTGCTGAAAATTTCAGATAATCCCATTAGAATGTTTTAAGCTGGCTTTTATTTAATCTAATAGCAATAAAATAACAAAACTGTTTAAGCTGATGTGTAATTAATAAATAAAATTATTTAAAATATTAATTTAAACTAAAATTTATAAAAATAATATTTATTTTTCAGTACGTAATGACCAGAATTCGGGGAATTCCTGATGACGGCTAAGAATCAAGATAAGTGGGTATATTGGTATCTGGATTTTTTCTTTTGTCTTTTGATCATGTCCAATCCTAACAGGATTATATGGGCCTCTACAGAGTGGAGGTCTGTATTAACAGTTTTTTTTTTGTTTTTTTACCAGAAATTGATGTTAAGCCACTTGCTCAGCCTATTAGGTCAATACTCTGACTCCAAATACAAATTAAAAAACAATATGTGTATTTGCCAGACCCAGGATTCAAACCTAGCACCCACATTATAGGTCGACGCGTAGGGCCATTGTGAATCCCATAAACTGGTTTGCCATAATTACTAAATTTGGTAAAAGCTTTAATCGCATAATTATTAACCATTAGTTCATAATTGAGTAGGGCACAGGACGGTGGCTAAATTGTTAAAGCACATTGACCAGAATTTGATGTATATGGGTTTGAGTCCCGCCCGGAACCGTACTGTTTTTCAAGTTTTTTTTTTCTAATAGGTATGTTACTGAGGTATTTTTGAATTAGATAAGTATACCAAATAAAGAATATGACGTTTTTAAGTCTTTATAGAGTATACTTAAATACGAGTATTATAATGTGTGAAGTTTAATATTTTAATCATTATTTTTTGTAACATTATTTTGGGGAAAGGTGGTGAGTGTAGATTGAAACAGCAGTTGTGTGGATGGATGTAGGTGTTTATTGTCTTGATGCAGTAGTACAGTTAGTAGTTAAAATTATCGGTGTAAGATTAACGGCATTGAGTGATTGCGGTGAGCTAGGTGCTCAGACCGAGCCGCGATATGGTTGTGATGATGAACAGGTGACAAGTTCGGGAGTCTGTGCTCGAGAGACGAATGTCAAATTACCAGACTCGAAATGAGTAGTGTGCTGAGTGACGGACTCGATATGAGTGACGAGTTATGGATTGATACAGATGCATTTCATATATTTCTAGAAACATTGTCACAATCACAAATTATTCATAATATTCGCTTTTCATCTAGGTAATGATTGCGAAAATGCTGACAATTGGTTCCGCTACTATGTTTTGTTTTAACAACAAAATATGTAGACTTAAGTGTGTCATATTTATGATGCTGAGTGGTATTATGATGGCTACAGTATTATATTATTTTATTTATAAAAAAATAACTAAAAAGTTTCTAAGGCTAAATTTTGTTACTACGAAAGTTTTAAACCTCTTCTAGACTAGAGTTTCACATTTGGCTTGGAACTTTTACGAAAGCCATTTCAATGATTGGAATGTAATATAAGTCCGAGTTTTACATTTTTAGTTTCGTTTTATTCTCTGTGAAATTTAATCTTTCCCTCTATGCGGCAAACTGCCTATTTATTTGCTGCTATTCCGCCAACGCGACAATGTTGGAAAAGAAACTTAAATAATATTATCTGGTTTGCTTTTTTAATAAAAAACAAAAAAAAATATATTTTATTTTCCACATATTTTATTATAACGTTTAAAAAACAGTGTAAAAACGTGTTTTATGTAGAAACTTGTACCATTATTGCAAAGTTTGAAATAAACACAATATATTGTTTCAAATAAACTTCATAGTTGTCTTTTCGATTAATTTAGTATTTAAGAAAACCATAACTTCAATAAAAATCGTATTTTTTAATTTATTTGTTAAAGGGCTAAGCCTTTAATATTGTTATAAATAACAAACACTTCCAATGCTAAGTAATAAGTATGTTGAACATACATAATTCTGAATAGCCAATACAAAAAATCTTTTTCGAAAAAAGTAAGACACTCGGCAGGCATCGAACCTACGTCTCTTGGGTTTCGCGCCCTGTAGATTACCACTATGCCACGATTACCATGCTTAATTGCGACAAATTTTAACTATCGGTCTTGTTAATAACTGCTTATAAGCGTTCTCTACATTGAGTTACTGTAGGCAATCAATTTTTGTATTCTAAATTAAAGTATTTATTTCTTTTAATTACTGACCGACGTCACGGATCACTCCAATATTTTCTGTTGTAACTGACTTGAACTTGCTGATAATTTTTAATTAACTATTTCTTTTATTCA
Source organism: Rhyacophila brunnea (assembly GCF_057557595.1). Classification (NCBI taxonomy): domain Eukaryota; kingdom Metazoa; phylum Arthropoda; class Insecta; order Trichoptera; family Rhyacophilidae; genus Rhyacophila; species Rhyacophila brunnea. The sequence continues at coordinate 37,011,564 of NW_028232837.1, read as the reverse complement.
ATGAATAATTCACAAGATTTAAGAATGTACCATTCTAATTATTGAACATACATAATTAGAATAATACATTCTTAAATCTTGAGAATTATTTGTTGAATAAAAAAATAGTACATTAAAAATATATAAGTTGTAATAGTAGTCATTTTATTCCATAATAATATTTTCATCCCGATTCACAATTAAATGATCCTGAATATTTTTTTTAAATCATGGAATCGTCATCCATAAAATACGTCAATAGTATTTGGTCATATTAATATAGGTAAACGTTTATTATAAATATTTTGGTTGAATAAAGCTAGTTTAATCAATAATTATTCTTCTCACGCTATCTAAATACGGTGGTAGTATAGTGGTAAAGTGCGCAAAATCGTAAATTATTGTTCTTTTTGTGATTGTGGTATTTAAAACCCGGTAACTTCTTGTTTTGTTGTTCTTTAAAAATCATTGTTTTGCCCTTTTTTTGTGATAATAACATTGTTTTTTTCGTAAATTTATCTTCTTTCTCTAGGATTTTCCATTAAAATTTTCTACCCCTTCTGCTCAAATATTCTGTAAAAATGTATTACCTATATGTAAACAAAAGAGGTGTCGTAGCTATATAAATAATTTAATATATGTGAATACCAAATGGTGCATGAACTTTCATAAAATTATCATTTTTGTTTTTAAAAGTGCATATATGCGATATAAACACCCCACAAAATGGTAAAATCTTAACAGACTTTTAAGAAAATTGGTTTTTAGGCATTCTTAGAATGCCTATTTAAAGGGTCGGTTTAATGGAGAGGAACAGAAGATCATTACAGATACACATACACATAATATATCTAAATAAAATTATATTGGCAATGGAAGAAGAACAGAAACCTTGACAAGGGTATTTTTTTTTACTATGAGCTGGATTAGTTTGTGAATTTAAAAAATAATAATTTATAAACAATTTTAAAATATTAGCTTTGTTACAAGATGCATTGCCTTTTCTTGGCGGCATATAAAATATCTGGGATTGCGTAGTTCTTAGTATTAATTCGCATGAGCCATACACTGATCGATAACTTCAAAGATAAGAGCATTCACCTGGACAGTGAAAGATGATAGTTTGAATCATACTCTGTCGAACGCTATTTAAAGATATTTTTCTGAAAATAATTTGTTGTAAATATTTCGTTCTTAAATCTTAAGAATATTCAGTATGGAACCATTTCATGAAAATAACAAACATAAAAATAATTATTTTGAAAAAATATAGTTTGATCTTGAAAATATGTAAAAACGTACAAATAACGGTTTTAAATATTGTACAAAATATTTCAATTTCAATTTATTAATTTTTTAACATATTGTGGACATTACAAATTATAAGTTTAAGACGTTCACAACATGACATTTAGAAACAAAGATATATAAAACAGTATGACATAAAATAAAAGAGATAGATCAGTAGATAAGTTAGATAGGTACAAGGAAGTACACCGAATGAGTTAAGCAGACCCTATTTTAAGAATTTATAAAACAACGTCTACCTAAACTCATTCTCACGTAGGTGGAATATATCAACACCCGAAGCAATTTCGTTGAACATAGTTATATCTGAGCGTAACGCAAATCATTTTTAAAATAAGTGCTTCATTTTGAATTTAGTGTTATTTTGAATTAATAAATAAAGGAAACATTTTATTGTATCATCCACAATTAATAATATATTACTTTATCTATATGATTCCAATAATTATTATAGTAATTGGTTGGACACAATAGTACTCGTTTATGCGAATGGTACACTGGGGTACTTCGCCAACCTCATTTAAAACGAATTGAGTTTTCCGAAAAGGAAATGCAGTTTCATTGAAATTGTAGCGAAGCCTTTTGTGAAGGTGCCAAGAAGGCTTTCGAGGAGCCGGCGGAGAACATTGCATGGCCACTATTTTAAAACACATAAAGAGAATTCAAGAGTTCTAACTCCCACCGTTACTCCTGTGTGCTGACTCAGAGTGGAAGGGGTGATGATAACGATAGCTTTTGCCCCTATATATTCGTCTCCAAACCTATACAGTTGTAGAAAATAAACTTTGTTGAGTTATCCAGAAGATTTATAAGGTAAACTATTGGATTTATTGTATTTTTTCAGATATTTTTTAAACTATTATTTATTATCAAAATGTGTTATTTCATGTGACACGGTGTCAAATGGCTTGATAATATATACACAATGACTTAAAAAAACAGAAAGTTTCTTGGAATTTCGGTTACTTAAATGAACATAATTAACGCTTTCGCTGCTGAATAGATAATGAGATTTTAATTGCCCCCTTTAAAATGCACGTTAATTACATCGATCGGCCGCCTGGTCATTACGCACCGTGTGCGTCTTCCGCGTCCAAAGTATTAAGTCAGACTTTAAAACGGAGTTCGAGACTGAATGGATGATAATATATAGAAATTTCGAAGCATAAAAATGTTACTGTGACCAAAACAGGGTTATAGAGAATTATGTTTTGAAAATATCAAATAAGCCAAATCGCTTAACTAATACAATTTAATACTCATATTATTGAAAATTACAAGTTAATTGATGAATAGAAATTATGTTTATATATTTTATTTGGTTACGATAAATTATAGGTACCGACAATAGTCTTAGTACCGACATAATCTATATATATATAAAAGTCGGGTTAGTTACACCATTTATAACTCAAGAACGGCTTGACCGATTTTTATAATCTTTGATTTTTTGGATTTACCTCCGCCCCGAATAGCAAAATAACTATTAAAACATTGGATAAATCACGGAAAAAAATAAACTATGAAGAAAATTCATTTTCTCATACATTTTGACATTTTGAACAATGAACCTCGCGCATTCAAAAATAAAAGAAAATCACAAAAAAATTAAATCCGTATACAACGCCATCTGTGATACATGACAGAAACAAGAAACAAGAAACAGACAAACAAAAGAAAGAATGATAGTCGAAATGTCTAAGTGTCAATGGTGTAGTGTGCCCAACATTTCGTGCTTCATGCCAACAGCTCAATTTGTTTGAAAACGATACTCATTGGGATATGACAATAGCTGAAGCAATTTATTATTTCTGCATCTCCAAGTCAGATACGCACATTATTTGCTATCATTATTTCGACATGCTTCCCATCGAATCCACCTGAACTGTGGAACAAGTACAAGGATGACATGTCAGAAGACATTTTACATCGAATTCGTGTCAGTTCAGGGAATCCCGATCTTGAGGTGAATGAGGAGATATATAACTAGCCTTTGCTTTTGATCGAATACATGTGTTACCTCATGTGCGGCAGTTTGTTAGTTAAGTTAGGAATGCCAACGCCACATCGTGGAATGAACGACGCTTTCAATCGAGAATTGGAACGTGAACGTGAATATGATCGAGATGCATTGAACCAATTTGAACAGTTCGAATGAATGTACCACTGTTGAACCCCCAACAAAAGTGTACGATACGTTAATGAAGGCAATTGATGATGGAAATGGTGGTTTATTTTTCCTCGACGCGCCCGGTGGAACTGGGAAGATATTCCTCATGTCATTGATTTTGGCTACTGTTCGTGCGAGATCCAAAAATGCTGTAGCAGTTGCTTCTTCTGGGATAGCGGCCACGTTGCTAAAAGGATGCCAAACGTCTCATTTAACGTTGAAATTGCCTTAAAACCTTCAAACGACTGAAAAACCGACATGCAACATTGCGAAACACTCAGCAATGGCCAAAGTTTTGGTAACAAGTAAAATCATCACCTAGGATGAATGCACAATGGCGCACAAACGCGCATTGAAAGCACTCAGTCGAACTATGAAAGATCTGCGCAATGACTCAAGAAGTTTTGGAGGCGCAATGATTCTACTATCTGGCGATTTCCGCCAAACACTACCAGTCATTCCAAGATCGACCGCTGCCGATGAAATAAATGCTTGCCTCAAATCATCGACTCTGTAGCGCTATGCGAAGAAACTTCAGCTGACGACAAACATGCGAGTTGCATTGCTAAACGATCCATCTGCCGAAGATTTCTCCAAGCAATTGCTGACTATCGGTAACGGCCGTGTTTCTGTCGATGAATCGAACGGATTGATTTTGTTTCCGCTGAATTTTTGCAATTTCGTCTCAACTAAAGACGAACTTATCAACAAAGTGTTCCCGAACATCATTGCTAACCACAAAAATCACAATTGGTTGAGTGAACGAGCAATTCTTGCGGCAAAGAACGAAGATGTGGATCACTTAAACTTCACAATTCAAAATCAAATCGTTGGTCCACTGCATTCCTTCAAATCTATCGACTGTGTAACAAACGAAGACGAAACAACCAACTATCCAACTGAATTTTTAAATTCATTGGATCTGCTTGGCTTGCCACCGCACAATGTACAACTGAACGTTGGCTCGGTAGTCATCATGCTTTGAAATCTAAACCAACCAAAACTATGTAATCTATTTCATTTTGATTTGATGTTTGCACATTTATTGAACTTAGTTCATTTTGAGTATTCATTTTAATTTAATAATAAACTGAATTTAACACAAGAATATGAGGTGGTACGAAGTTCGTCGGGTCAGCTAGTATTATATAGTATTGGTATGAATTAAAAATTGCAATCTCAGTTAGAGTTGTCAATTTGTGGATTTATATAATCGATTTCAATCTCCTGAGCTCCAGGGATTTTAGTTTAAACATATTAAATATTAATGTACATCATAAATAAAATCTAACAAATTTTTCACAATGTTGTAGACATTCTTTGTACTTGATATGATCGAGTAGAGAAAAGGATAATATTGTGTTATAAAAATGTTGTAGAACTTGTAATAATATGATAATAAATGAGTATTAAGTAAAAATAAAAATAAATTTGTAGAGCCCATTCAAATTTATTGAAAATTCCGCAAAGAATATTTTTATATAAGCTTGAAGCACTATTATTGCGATGAAAAGTAATAATATCCGGTAAACTGTATATTAAGTACAAAGAGCGACTAAAAATATTTTTTTATCAACTGAATGTTTACAAGATTTAAGAATGTACTACCAGCTATGCTTTTAAAAACACACTCACAGAATAGTAAAAGATCTGTTTTAATGGATTTAAGTGTTGTACTATTCCATTTGAGTCGTTTTTTGGGACCCGGGTTTCTGTTATGAAAGATCTATGTTTGAGTATATTTCTATAATCATCTTTTATATATATCATCATCATCAACAGCCGGGGTCAATCCACTGCTGGATGAAGGTTTCCCCAAGCTTATTTTAACTTTCTCGGTCCTATGTCGTTCGCTGCCACGTATTTCCGCCGAACTTTATCAGTTCGTCAATCCAGCGGCTTTTAGGGCGACCCTGTGGCCGTTTTGTTCCCCTTGGGTACCATTGGATGACAGCATTTGTCCAGCGGCCGTCCTTTCGGCGAGCAATGTGGGGCTCATCTCCATTTCAGCTGTTTGGCAACGTCTATTACATTGCGTACTCTTGTCTGCTTCCTAAGCGGAAGCGTGCTGGGCCCATAACCCATTCGTTTCTCTTACGGTCCTTTCGCGTGATGCCCAACGTACACCCCTCCATGCCTAGCTGTGCAACTCTTAGCCTTTGGACATCTCTCGTCTTGAGGGTCCAGGTCTCGTAGATATATAGATATTTATATAAACCCATCGTTTTTTTCTGATATTTATAGGAACGACTGCTGTTTCCGTTATTACAACGTTTTTCTTAGTTCGTATTCTTGTTTGTCCGGTGGTTGTTTGTCCAGTACAAATCTTGCAATCGATTTTTAATCAATTTCTCGACTAGCTAGACATTTGAAACTTTTAGAATATATCAGAACACGATGCCAATGCATTCTTACAATACTTTTAGCCATCTTTAAGCAGAATTGAATTCATTTTCAGTTCATTCTGTTTTATATAGAAAGTTATTTCAGAAAAATCCGTAAAAAGTAAAACACTATTATTGGTTGCTAAGGGGGTGTTCCTAGAAACTAAATTATTAATATATACGTGCGTTACCATGGAAATCAAAATGAAATGTCAAAATGACATTTCAGTATTCTATATTTATTTGCTTGTTTTGTTTTTTTATTTACTTCATATTATACAAGTACAAGAAAATTTAAAAACGTTGTATATAAAAAGTTATTTTTATTTTGTAATTATTTTAATGTAATAAATCATTATTTCAAAATTTTGATAAGTACTTATTTTGTACACGTTCTAAAAAAACAATAGAACGTTCCATTTACTGTCACTTGAATTCTATACAGTCGTTTTATATAAAGTTTAAAAAAAAACAATAGTACATTCCACTTTGATTATATTATGATCACGTCACGTGGTGTCATGTTCTAATATGGTGACAAATTTAGTCTATGATTTCGTCATTCCGCAAAATATTTTGGATGATTACTATCTCTATAAATACAATTATTTGTAGTGCCATCTCTAATTTATTAGTATTTTTAGTTGTTATTCATTATATTATTGGCCATTAAAATTAATCTTAATAGTTTCTACGTGTGCGTACGTTAAAATTACTTGCAATATTGCATCCATAGATAATATTTTGAATAGAACCCAACCAGATAATAATTTAATAAAAAATCCATAGAGAAAAGAAAATAAAAAGCACGCGTTTTGACGTGAGTTGAAAAAGTGTGAGCATGCAGAATGTATTAAAAAAAACATTCATTGAGTCACGTGGTTGGCAATGTAGCGCGATACGCGTGAGGTGACCTTATTGTTGTTCTATGATGATAATGAATTCGAACCTTTCATGTCACTAGAATATAATCTACTTTTCTTCGAATGTTTGATCCTACGGAGATTATATTATTATGGGGCTTCACTTTGTATTAATAGATTACAATAAATGGATGTTAACCACTTTTTCAATATATTACAACATATATCCCTACTCTGGGTTCAAATACACGTTGAAAAACCATTTATGTGTTTTTTTTTTGCCATACCCAGGATTTTATCCTGAGACTTACGATATTATAGGTAGACACGCTACTGCTCAGCCATCGTGGGCGTTAAATATTTTTAAAATACTTTAAGTAATATACATTTGGTGACGAATACGTGGTGAAATTCACCGTGGATACTAGATACCACGTCCAAGTGCAGTCAACACACGTGACCGGTCCCCCGAGGCCGCTCGATCGACGAGTAAACGATAAAGTTACATTTCCATCGCAATTTGTATTCGGAAATAGAGAAATGTTTCAATACTGAATGTGCCGATTACCCACCCACCCGCCTTGCACTCAATATTCATACCCATTCCAGATAAATGAACGGTTTTATATTTCTATGATATTGTTTGAACAGAAATAATATATTTTTTTTTAAACACAGAACAGATTAATGTACAGTGGAACCCTGATCTACCGTTTTCACAAAATCGTTTTCCCGCATGGATCGTTCATTTTTGAAAGTCCCGATGAACACCCATAAGAACAATGTTAAATAATCCCGCATTAACCGTTCCCCGATTTATCGTTTTCCTCGATCTATCGTCTAAATATTATGGTCCAGTCACAAATATTATCCCGATTGAGCGTTTTATTGAATATTTTTCATTTCGCTTTCGTAGAATTGTTTATGATACATACATACAGACCTTTCAATCGCGTTGCTTTGTTTGCAAAGGTTGGTTGGCGCTCAGTCTTACCTCAAATCTCATATTACGAATTTTTCGCAACTAAAATGCCACCCATCAATAAAACTAGAACTGTAGCTGAGAAACTGAAAATAATTCAAGGCGTCGAAAAAAATCCAAGATAAAAACGAGTTGACATTTTTATATATCCCGCATTTATCGTTTCCCGCATGTATCGTTTTTTTAGGGTCCCATGAAAACCGTAGAATCGGGGTTTCACTGTAATATAAACGTGAAAGCCAGTCACCAATGACTAAGTGTTTAAAACCGGGTTCTGTTTATTACTTTATGACTGTAAGAAACAGAAAACAAAAAATGCGCCCAGTCTTGTCAAATATTTTCAATATTAAATGCGCGTTTACGTTTCAAATTTGGATACATATTATTATTATGGTACAAACGTAAATATTGAAAACAACATTTTCTCTAACACGTGTTTACGTTAATCTCATCTTTCTACACACTCGACATTTAAAAATTGTTAGAGACTCGCCTAAAACGCAATCGTCGTCCCATTACTTTTATGTTCCATGTTTCAATAATATTATCCAAGTCTGAGAAGTGATATTTTGCTTCGGTAAAAAAGGAATTTAATCGTTATTTAAACATAATTATTTGTAACATCGAGGTTAGTACCTATTGTTAATTCAAAATTACAAACTTTGGTCAATATAAATGTAGTATTTTTTGGATAATACTTTTCTATATTTTAAAATGTCAATAAAAATACTATACTAATTTCTAAGTAAAGAACACCTGTGAGGTTTTGGAAGAAATATAATTGGTATTTAACTATTTTTTTTATTCAACGAATAATTCACAAGATTTAAGAATGTACCATTCTAATTATTGAACATACATAATTTTGAAAAACACTTTCTGAGAAAATATAATATTATAACCAATAGAAAAAACCTTTTTTAAAAAAGTAAGCCATCCCGGCAGGGAATCGAACCCTGCAACTCCCGGGCTTATGTCCCATTCGCAAATATCCAAAATATTTAATTTAATATAGAGAACACAGATTTGTAATCAAAGACTGGCCTGATAAATAAAAAAGGAATAGTTACCGCGACAATAAAGAAAGAAAAGTTTACAATTTATGATCATGCACATTGAAATAAGATCCATGAGATTGCTCTCGTGTGTCTCATGCTCTCGGTGCACACTTTGAATACCAATTATATAAGTAATCATCAAATAGTTGAATGTCAAATATTTATATTCAAATGGAAGATTAATGACATACTGTAAAATGAACAAAGATTTTATAATAAAACACATTCAAATAATATAACGTCCGATGATCTGTTAAGGTGTGATTCAAAAAGCGACCTTGGCGTGGACGTGCAGACAATGCAAAAACCCCTTTCTGAGGGCATTCTCCTCTTCTTCTTTGGTGAATTTCCACCGGGGCCAGAGTGACAAACTTTAAAGCTCGACGTGAAACAACCCAAAGCACGCAATATATCAGCGGGTAATGTTTAAAATATACTAGGGGGAATCAATACATAGCAAGCTTTTATAATTAAAAAAACTTAATTAATTGTTTACGTAGATTATTAATTATTTTGGAAAACCAACTTTTTTTCGGAAAAGGAGGTCTAGACAGAAGACAAATTTTATGACTGTAAAATTCATATGATTTCTCATTGATCGTTGGTCGAGCTCATATATGGAAACAACACTGTTATGATTGCCTGTTACCTGTGGTTTTAAGTTATACACTATTATATTTTTATAAAAATCCATTTTTTTTTTAAATAAATAAGTATAAAAAATGTGAAAACTATGAATTAGTCAAAAATCTCTTAGGCAATGCTTAGAAAACTTAAGGGGGGACATGCTCGTCGAAGGTCAAAATTGAGTTTTTATTGTATTTTCAAACCATGATCCTGGACACTCCTTAAACGTTGTAGATAATCTATTTATATAATTTTGAAGCCTTATTATCCTTTATAGTTATTTTAAACATTTGATGACTGCATAAAGTATTTTTGTTACATAAAATAGTATTCTTTTAAACCTCTCGCTCTAATGTTTTAGAATAAAGTCATATTTCGGTACATAACTGTGCAGTGGTGTTAAGATTTTTTACGTTTATTAATTTTTAAACGCATTTATAAAACCATTAGCATAATTTATTACGAGATATTTTTTGTAAAATATTCACGATAAAAAATTATATTGATAATCTCTGTGATCCCAAATTTGACAAGAATTAGGCATTTTATTATTCAAAAAATCGGCAAGATTAACACATTTGAAGATGATTCTAAAGATATTTATTATAAGCTATGTCTTTGACCATTTAAGTGTGATAAACATCTTATGAATAATGATTGCTTTATAATAATTATTGACCTAAGAATAAGGTAGTGTTTTTTTGAAATACGCCATTTCTTTTGTCATTCCCCAGTGGTTAAGCTACAACATACGGCCGTAGCCATAAATTGACAAACTATAATTGAAGTAGGAAGTAAAATGATATTAACGCGTGGTGAATATTTTACAAAAATTATCTCGTAATAAATTATACTAATAGTTTCATAAATGCGTTTAAAAATTAATAAACGTAAAAAATCTTAACACCACTGCACAGTTATGTACCGAAATATGACTTTATTCTAAAACATTAGAGCGAGAGGTTTAAAAGAATACTATTTTATGTAACAAAAATACTTTATGCAGTCATCAAATGTTTAAAATAACTATAAAGGATAATAAGGCTTCAAAATTATATAAATAGATTATCTACAACGTTTAAGGAGTGTCCAGGATCATGGTTTGAAAATACAATAAAAACTCAATTTTGACCTTCGACGAGCATGTCCCCCCTTAATAAACTAATGAGTAATGACCATAATATATTATGTAATAATAAGATGGGGTCCAATTCAACAAATTCACATTTTATTACATTTTTTACAATTGTAAGTTTATCTTTGACTTAAAATAAAAAATATTTTTCTTTTTAATATATTATTCAGATACATATTTATTAATTAACACAGCTGAAATTGTAAATTATCAAAAAAATGCCTCAAATTGCTAGTTTCATATTTTTCCGCTATATGCCTCTGCGCACCTATTCTATACACAATACTGCTTTCGGTCCGCTACGGCAGCCAAATAGGGTAGGAAAGTATCGAATTATTAACACTTATTGTAACAATTAACCCATTCGTTTCTCTTACGGTCCTTTCGCGTGATGCCCAACATACACCTCTCCATGCCTCGCTGTGCGACTCTTAGCCTTTGGACATCTCTCGTGTTGAGGGTCTACGTCTCGCAGCCATACGTGAACATGGGCAACACACATTCGTTGAACACCTTAAGCTTAAGACATAATGGTAGGTCATTCTTGAAGATACTATTCAGACGTCCGAAAGCACTCCATCCCAGTTTTGTTCTGCGAGATTTCATCGTGCATGCTTCCGTCTATGGGCACCTGCTGTTCGAGATAGACGTAACTGCTGACTTGCTCGAGTTGGGTGCCATTAATACAGATAATCGCAGGGTACGAAAAGCTATACGAACGTAGTATAATGAACATAATATTATATTATAATACAACCAAAACAGTTAAATAATAATATACATTGATTTCAAAAGTACTATATTTCATAATTGTATTAACGCGAATTGATGATACTCGTAGTAACATTAAATGGCTATTTTATATTCAAAATTTCAATCACAATAAAATTACCAATTCGACACTATATCCTGTAATGTTTTTACAGAGCTTAGATACAAACGAGGCTAATAAAATTTGAATCACCACCATTAAAAGAACCCAAAGATTATATTACCTGTGAAACAAAAGAAAGAGATCAGCTGTAGACAGTGGCTTTAGGTATCGTTAAAATTTAACAGTATTGAAAATTGTCCTTTGTATTTTAACTACCCTTTATTACAGGGTGTAGCATCCTCTCGGAGTAATATCCACAAATCAGGTCGGGTGTGTCCCACCGCCATTCTTAGTAAAACAATAACGGTGAACCATGGGATAGGTGAGTTAGGACCTACTGCGATACAACAGTGTTGGGTAAATAGATTTATTGTCAAAACTGGAAAGCTTGAACTATTTTACAAATTTATGGTTTTAGTTAATATGGAATTATTATTTTAATAAATACTCAATCCAATACAGATTATTCTAGTGTGGTTTAAAAAAAATATTCAAATATTATAATAAATTATCGTTTGAAAATTATATCCTGTTTTTATACATGTATTCAATGTATGATATTTTAGGTCAAAATGTTTTAAATCTGTCAGTTGGCTTGTGTTAGGCGAAAACAATAAATTACAAACAAATAATTACAAGATAAAAAGAACTTTTTATATACAACGTTTATAAATTTTCTGTTTAACCATATAAACTTGACTTGACTAGCTTAAACGATCAAAAAAATGTACTTGACATGTCATATTGATTTCCATAGTAACTCACGTATATATTAACAATTTAGTTGCTAGGACCCCAGACCCTAGCAACCAATAATGGTGTCGAAATAACTTTTCATATAAAACAGAATTAACTTAAAATGAATTCAATACTTAAAGATGGCAAAAAATATTTAAAAAATGCATTGGCATCGTGTTCTGATATATTGTAAAAGTTTTAAATGTCTAGCTAGTCGGGAAGTTAGTTAAAAATCGATTGCAAGATTTGTACCGGACAAATAAGAATACGAGCTAAGAAAAACGTTGTAATATACACCTAATTTAATTATGTCATATAAGTGTCAAGTGTCAACTGATATTAAAAAAGTCAAATTTCTTACTTACTGGGTACTATACTAATTAATATTAGCTATCGGGTATAACGTCACAGTTTGCATTAATACAATGTTTCAAATAGGTACTTACCATTAATTTGATTGAATGGGGTACTTATTACAGAAAAAAGCGAAACATTTTTTTTATTAATTCCAGCGCATCTATTCTTTACACAAAACTGCTTTTCGGCCTCTACGGCAGCTATCTCAAGGTAGGCTTGTATCGAAATATTAGCACTCATTGTAACAATTACAACTAATTTATGTTTTAACAGCATCTCTCTTGGCTGCGTTAACTTTAGAGCGAGATAGACAGTTTTAACTGATTAGACGGCTAGCTTATTGTAACAATTATAATACCTCAACACATAAATATGATAAAATGATAATATTATTTATCACTAGCGGTCGATAAGTAGAATAGACCCACTGATGTGAGTTGTCAGTTCTCATATTATTATCTTACCTATAATAATATGTGTCTGTAATTATTATCTTTGCAATTATACATTATAAAATACTTTAAATTCTTAAATACTGTTCACATAATGTCGTATTTAATGAAAACATAACCTAATTAACAAGTTTGAGAACATCATCACTATATTTTTTGATAATACTTATCCTAAACTTATATTAATCAGGTTTGTGAAATTATCATGTTACCTTGATTTAATTTGAATAAAATTGTTTCCCAAAGAAATTTAAAGCAATGTATTTAACGTATTTATTCGCAATAAATAAGAGCTATTATTCGGATAGTAAAACGACTGAATTTGAATCCTATTTACTTCTTCCATTTTTGAACCAGATTTATTCTATTAATTGAGTTAGCATTTACTTGGTAGAATTCCATTTTACAAGAAATGAAAATATAATTAATATTAAATTCTACAGGTTTTTAAAAAAAGTTTGTCGATAGCTATTTCGGTTGTAACACCATTATCAAGGCCATGTTACAACCGAAATAGCTATCGACAAACCTTTTTTAAAAACATGTAGAATTTAATATTAATTATATTTTCATTTCTTGCAGATTTATTCTAGTAGTTTTTTTTTAAATCATGTATTTTAAATCTTTTTATTTTTTACTACAAATACTTTTTTGTATTATTATGACAAATTCGGTTTAAAAAATACTCCAACACAATCCATTATAGCCCCGGTATCCTGAATTATCAAATTTATATGGCGCGGGCTGGGCGCATTTCGGCTCGTTTAAGGATTGCCCTTTGGGGAGCAGTCGCTCTAACGACCGCCGGCCCTGTGCGAAGTTGGAAAGGCCGGAAATATGAGTCCCACCCTGTACTACCTACAATTAAATTAATAGAATTGTATTTATTATACAAAGGTATTGAAGGTAACGGGTTGATTTATGCGGTCTGTATCCTGTGAAAAAATGTTTGGGTGTATTTGCTATCGTAAATTTGTGTACCGAAGTACCTAATGAATTATTATGCCTAGAAGTTTGCGGCTTATTGAGATAGTAAGATATTTGAATTGAAATTAGATAAGATTAGGTTAAATGTTTAGGATATTATGTAATATTTCATTGAATTCTTTAATTTATTATGGTCAACGCTATTATGCTGTTTGGCTATAATCAGAGTTGGAAATAGAACCAAAAATTAACCCTGAATCGAAATCCTTGATTTCGATTCATAAAAATACCAGACCAAAACAAAAATATATATTATCAAGTCGGAAAATATGTTTTCTTACTAGTTGATGAAATGTAAAATAAAATACCAATGTGTAAACGTAGATAGAGAAAAGAGAGAGTCTTCTGTGTGTATGTTTACCTTTGGTGAGTGTACACGACGCCTGAATATGCCGAAAGGCGAAACCCGGGTCGCAAAAAACGACTTAAATGGAATAGTACAGAGCTTGAATCCATTAGAATATATTTTGACATTCAATATTAGTAACGTTAGTATAGCTAAAAGAGAGATATTGTGAGATTCATCATTAGTAGTTAATAAATCAGTCACGATGGCGAGCAATTCGTATTTTCTTCATTTTATCACGTGCCATATTTTGCTCATAACAATATTCCATTAAGATCTGAACAATGTGATAGAAACTAGAAAATAAACTGCTCACCCACCATATTGAGAGGAAAATAGAATTGGCGCGTGCAGTGGCATACCTGTAAAACAAAAATTTGAGATTAATAAAAGTATTTTTTATATGTTTCTTTTTAATGACACGATATTATTAGGTTCAAAACGACTGATTAATCAGTGTTTACAGTTATTCAAATTTATTTATTTTAAAATTAGTTTAATAATTTTGCATTAGGTATGGATGTAAAAATAATATAACAAAAAAACATAAAATGAGAGGATATAATATATTCATTATGAATATAATTCATTTAATTCAATACAATAAAATAGTATGACAGTTGGGAGAAACATTGCTCTTTTAATATAAGATAATACTATTATGATTATAGATATTAAATCAAAATTCAGCTTTAGTTTATCAACATTTTGTTTTCTATATTCTTACACTATTTAGATTGTTGAATAAATCAATTTATCTAAAATATCTCAAAAGCGGTTAGCTGAGCATCTACAAAATGCCAAGCAGGAAGTAACGGGTGCCGCCGTCGAACGTCAACAGTGATTTTCAGAATGTTTGACTGAGAGTCATTTACTCTCCAACTTCCCGCTACGATTATTATATATTAAATAAGGAATAAATTTTGTCATCGTCGTAGATGAGGGTCGTTATTTTTTTTTGCGGCATTATATAATAAGGATTGAGGATTTTTATTTAATTTATAATTTATTAAAAGTTTGCAACCTAAATAATATGTTGACTGTGGTGTGTTTATAAAATTTCTGTGTAAACGCCACGAGCGGCAGAAAAAAAACTTATTATTCACCATAAAAGCTATTTTTTTTTAAAAGAATGATTTACATTTGTCTTATATAAATTAATTGATAACAGGAAAATTTTCTTCAATTGATATTTAAACAAATGTATTTATTGTAATATACTACCTCGCATTTCATACTGGTGTGTATATTTTATATATCGTCATTGAATTTTGATCTCACCCATTTCTTAAATATTATTTAACGCTATCGTGGAGTTTTATTTGAAAAAAAAATGCCGCCACTGGCAGTATGTGAAAGAATTTGTATGAAAGTTCGCAATGTCTCTGCGGTGTAATTAAGCGCATAATAGACAAGAAATATGCCAGAAATAGTTTCTGGAGGTCGCGAAAATTGAAAGAGAAAACGGCTATACCTCACCCTCTTCCACCCAATTCTTCAGGAAGAATGCAAGCAATAAAAATATAATATGATCGCCAGCCATTTTTATAAGCAGACTGAGAAATAAATACTTTTAACTGGTTTTTATGACACATATCTGATAAAGTCAATATAAATTATAATGCATTTTACAACGTTTTTATTAGGTCGTATTCTTATTATTTGTCCAGTGGTTGTTTATCCGGTACAAATCTTGCAATCGATTTTTAACTAACTTTTCGACTAGCTAGACATTTGAAACTTTTAGAATATATTATCAAAAACACGATGACAATTCATTCTTTTAATACTTTTATCCATCTTTAAGTAGAATTGAATTCATTTTCGGTTAATTCTGTTTTGTATGAAAAGTTATTTCGGAAGAAATCCGTAATCCAATCCACTATTATTGGTTGCTAGGGGTCTAGGGTCCTAGTAACTAAATAATTAATATACAAGTGCGTTACTATAGAAATCAATATGAATGTCAAAATGACATTTTAGTATTATTTCTATCAAGTACAAATTGTTTTGATCGTTTAAGCTAGTCAACTCAAGTTTATATGATTCAACAGAAAATTTAAAAACGTTGTATATAAAAAGTTATCTTTATCTTGTAAATATTAATAATTTAGAATACGTAATATAGTCGCAGACTGAATACCAATAATGTTTACCTAGAAAAGACAAAATCTTGAAATCATCAAAATATTTTTCACGATTGGTAAAGGAGGCTATCGAAATCCATGAAACCCTGGACATATTAATAGGGGTGATGGGTTATGGTTAAAAACGTCATGGCTTCCGGGACTGTCAGCAACATCCAATATTCGATTCAGTATCTCTGGTCGTAACGATTGCTCTTAGCTAATTGGATTCTTTTTGGCATTCTTAGAGCGACGTTTGCATTTATACACCTATACTACACTACATAATAATACATTTATCTCTTGATAATAGCCTCTGCAATGAGCCCGAAACTTCGAAAAAAGAATGAAGAAGTACCTACACGCGGTGGAAACTCAAGATTCTGTTACGATAAAGAACAACCGCGAAAGTCTCAAACATTATAATCTTGAAATGCATTATATTAATATGATTATATCAAACACTATTTTTATTCTATTATAGTATTTTCTACTCCAACTTGATATATATTAGATTGTGGAAGGCGCAACCAACTAGACTTCAATATTTATCAATGCAATATTTTATCGTTTACTACAGCCTCACGAATATTTTTTTCTAATATTCGATGC
The DNA here is from genome assembly GCF_057557595.1 of Rhyacophila brunnea. NCBI lineage: Eukaryota > Metazoa > Arthropoda > Insecta > Trichoptera > Rhyacophilidae > Rhyacophila > Rhyacophila brunnea. The sequence continues at coordinate 36,994,566 of NW_028232837.1, read as the reverse complement.
ATGGCAGAGTTATCTCACGAATATCATATGTAAGAGATATAGGGATTACACTTTTGATAGTAAGTAAACTGACGTTTATTGGCCATTTTACTACCGTTCATAACAAGGCGCTACAATTAATGTTTGGCTACGTCTTGCATACTACCCGGGTACTAAAAGTTGTCTATAATTTATTAGTTAGAAGATAGCACAATAGATAGATAGATAACACAATCACTGCTGATCTTTTAATTACCTTTTAGTTACCACATTTAAATAACACAATAATTACATCTAATGGCGAACTGCTCCAAACGCGCCAATCGCGGTGTTAGCACTAAACTCGTTCGACGCGGACGACACGGCTACCGTGTCCCCGTTAAACGGCAATTAGCATGTGGTGATCGTGTTGAGTGGGTAAATTATTTTGGCCCGCATTAGCTGAATAAATTATGGTTGAGATTGTTCATAAACAAAATTGACACTCCTTTGCGGCTGAATGGAAATTATCCATCGCTCTGTTTTGCTGGCTTTCTCTGAGGTATGCTTAAGATTTATGGTAACTCAGTTGGTCACTTTAACGTATTGGTCACAAACATAGACGTAAAGTAGTGCTATAATGTAAAATTACATACCTACTAATTATTGACAAATAATATTTGAAATACACTTCATGTGAATTAATGATGGTATAACAAAAAAATTCAGACATATTTTCTAATAATAATAAATTCTTTCAATAGTATTAGCAAACTAGATAAAAAGTTACAATTTTAAAAGGAACCAGACTAATTTAATTGAAATCTGAAAGAAAACGTATTTTCATCAATCGTTAAATGGGTCGGTAATAAGGTAACGATGGAGACAATTGAACTAAAAGCTTTTATATTCAGGTGATCTGAAAGCAGGTAACTTTGTAAGGTTATAAATCTTCAACTTCATTGCCATTATAGAAAATAAAGTTTCCCTTGTTGTTCCGAGAATGGATCACTTTTTCACTTTTACCTTCAGTACAACTAAAATATATAAAAAAAATACTGTGGAGCTTTTAAAACTATTATTTTTTATTAAATTGAATTATACTAAAATTTTGTATAAAGCGCGGACTATGGAGAATAAAAAATATTTCCTATTCTACGACTGATGGTTTTTAATCTATAATCTAGGAAAAAATCTTGTTTTTTTCTCTATTTAATGGTATCAAATGGAGTACCTATGTTGGTCATAACGTGGAAAGACCAATAAATAAACCAATGGATAATGTAAGAGTGTAGACTAAATAATGTACACCTAAACGATATAATAAAGGTCACCAATCCAATAAACTGGGTATGTTAACGATCATAGTCATTAATTGGTACATAATGGGCACAAAATTACTATGGTCAAAAAAGTGTTATAAATAGGGAAGGCTATTATGTAATAATAAACCACCTCAGCTGATGATAATATTATTATTTGTGTATAATAAAAAAGAAATGTAATTATTTATTGAAAATTTCATTCTTGAATTCATTTTTTTTATATAAAATTATCAGATGATTAACTGCTAATACTAAAGAAGATATTACTAGAAAACCACGATATAGTGGAACTAAATACCAAGAAGGCTGTGGACTTAATGATTCATTTATTAGGTAAAATTTAAGATTTATTATAGGTATTAATTGATAATCAATGTAACATTAATATACCTAACAAATAAAATATATTTTTACAAAAAATTATCTTAAAACACTCCTTTCTTCTTTCGGTAAGTGTTTATTTTCAATTCTTGTAATGTGTTCTTACAAATTTAATAAAAGTGTCATGCTACTTAATCGTAGAAAAATGCTGTTTCATGATTCCGTATAATATGATATCAACATTAATGTTGATGTACTTTGTTTAATTATAAACAATTTTTTTTATTCAATGAATAATAATTCACAAGATTTAAAAATGTAACATTTTTTTTATTGAACATACACCATTTGAAAACACTTCTGAGAAATATATAACCAATAAAAAAAATCTTCTTGAAAAAATAAGATAAAATAAATAGCAAGAATCGAACCTCTGTCTGTCGGGATTCACGCCCACGCGCATTGACCACAATACTATAGGCATCTTATCTAATTGCGACGAATTTAAGCAAATGGTTCCCTCAATACTCTCTGAAGCGCTTTCACAAAATTATCTTTACTTTGTTTAAATGATAAATACTTTATGAATGTCATAAATGGATTTAGTTTATAATATTTTTTGTTAATTACATTTTCGGTACTGTTCGGTTATCAGTAATACAGCGGAAAACACATTTTGAAAATATCCGATATACTGGATTATTTGTTAGTTTGGGTTAGTTTAGGCTAGGTTAGGTTGGGTTAGGTTAGGTAAGGTTAGGTTAGGTTAGGTTAGGTTTGGTTAGGTTAACCTAACATATAATCCAGTTTATCGGCTATTTTCAAAATGTGTTTTCCGCTGTATTCCTGATAACCGAACAGTACCAAATTTTCTTATTGTTTAAGTATTGACATTCTCTATAAAACACTTTATATTATTTTCACTAATCGCTGTTATGCCATAATACGGTTTTTTTAAATTCATAAATAAATAACAATAATAGTGGGTTACATTGCATTTAACTGAAACTTCAAGTAACTTACCATCAAGCTCGAGACAATAAAGCTATCCAGGTAGAATTGCCATCTACTAAATCGGTCGCGTCTCACCTTAACTTGTTAAACTAAAAACTTAGAAAGTGGAAGAACTTTGTCCTCTAAGCCGAAGTTCAGATTGACTCTCCGATACTTTTCATTTGATTATAGTGCAGGTAAAACTTTGCTTTGCTATTTAAACTATTAAAAGTCTTGACGGAAATTATTAACTCGTTTTGATTATAACTTTATGCAAGATTTTGTACAGTTTTCTATTAATCTACTCGAGAAAATACTGTAAATTTTGCATGCATAATAAGTAGATTTTCCACGACATAGGTATAATATACCAGCATTAAAATAATAGAATACCATAATTATGCGGTAAGATCTCATATATACACACGATTGATTTAAATAACCATAAAATCATATTACGATATGAAAGACAAAGCAAAGACCTTATGCCGGCTCAGTATGAATTTCGACAAAGTAAAATCAACAAATCATTTAACTATCAATTTCTTCATGTAGCATCAGTGTTTTTATTACAGGTAATGTCATAGCAATATACTATCTTTTTCTTGCTCATCAAAACACCTCTTAGTCGTTAGACACTGCAGCTATTTTATCAAACATAACCTAGTTCAACAATGACTTGTATCATTTATTAAACTAGATAAACAGTGGCTCGTGTAAGGTATTTTTTTAATATAAATAGTGAAGAAAAATTGATAAGAGTTACTTTCACTTCACACTTGAATTCAACAGAGCATGAGCCTGAGCAACACCACAACCGGATTGAGGTTTGGTCGAATCACCTCAGCGTGATACTCTTTATCGTTATCTTACTTTTGTAACTCTCTGTACTCTGCATCAACACAATAAACATCTAAATCAATCTGCTACTTTTATCATCCATAAAGATCTTTATTTATTTAAGAAATCAAAACATTGTAGACATAGCAAATCTAAATTCAAGACGTTCATAACATGAAATTTACATTATAATAAATATTACCTTTACAAAAAAGAAGAAGAGAGTATATAGTATTATAATATTAAAACATAAGTACGGAATCTGTATATTATACTAATAATAAAAGTGTACGTTTGTCCACCCGTTTGTTTTGTTATAAATCAAATATTACTAAGCCAATAAGCATGGAAAATCCACAACTTACAGAAAATATTTTTTGGCATCAATTAGGTAGACTTTTATGTCGGTTCTCAATAAGAAACTTCTCTAAAAAACGTATTTGTAACAATGAAAAGTTAGATAAGTCATGGCGCGAAAGAAATCGAACAAATTATATTGTGTTAATAATTTGCACCAATATGGTGTGAGGGGCAGATAGAGTACTTATTCATTGTGTATATATGTTTGATTATTATTTTAAATATTTCACGCGGAAGAGGAGATAAAAATCCTGGTTTCACTTTTCGGCATCTTTAGACTCCATTTAGGTATATAATATATATATACATATATATATATATAATGTTTTATATAGTACCAATGTTATGTATATATTTGACAAAATATAATATTTGTACGACAGGGGCTCGTCATATTATGACACTTTATGTGATATTTTTGGATGACTTCTAAGTCGCTTATATCTTTTTTAGTATCTTTCTTTCAAAGATGTCTATTTTTTTATATATCCCAGCATACTTACACATATATGTCAATGTTATGTATAACTTTATTTTAGAATTTCAAAAACAGACAACGTTTTTCTTGGCTTAGTAGTTTTATTCACTGTAAAAGAAAATGATTTATATTACAATATTCCTGCATGCATAAAATACCATCATAAAAGTTTAAAAGAAAACATAAAAAGTAACTAAACTTGTACTTTAATCCATTGTTTTTCATGGCTGCATTATAATACAGCTATGCTTGCGTAAACGTGTTTGCACAAACATACCCTACGTAATTAAATTTATTACCAAGTTGAAAAAATACACCGGCATATAGAAATTAAAAATAAGGTCCGGGGTACTTGGTTATATTACAACGACGCATATACCACAACCGTTTTTATTACCAATCCACCTAAAATTTTCATATGAATGGGTTAAGCGAGCATTATTTGGTTATATTTTAGTATCTGAAGCTGGAAAAGGCACTCCACAAAGGCTTTTATCTTTATTGCAATCGGAGGAGAGGGAAGCAGTCTGGAAAAAATGGGAGATGAAAATAGAAAGGACAAAATTATCTGTTAATTAAATAAGATAAGAGGAAAATGGGACAGTAAAAATTCAAGCCCTACAACGCAGGGCGTTTTAATTCCATTTCACAGCTTTTTGTAGGCTTTGCTCAACTCAAAAGAACGACTAATTACAAGTAAAACAAAAAAAAATACACCGACAATAACAATCAAATTTTATAATTAAAAGATTTCAACAAAAAAAACTGAAGGTACTCATCATTAGCGTCTTGAAATAATGAAAATTTATTGTGTTATTTTAACATCGCTAAATAAACTGTATATTTTTAGAAAAAGTAAAAGTAAAATTCAAATAATATTAATTAAGTATAAAATATGAGTACCTTGATTGGCGAGGAAAAGCTCCTTCCAGAAGGACGGACTAAATAAAAAAATGCTACAGGATTCACACTGATAAAAGTCTTACGTGTCACACAATGCCAATAAGGATAGGTGCAATCTGTTGAGAAGGTTGTCACGTCATGTTAGGTCACATCACGATCCTTCGTCATGAGGTCCTGACGAAGAAAAAAGATACATTATTTTCTAGTTTACTGTGTATTACTTATGTACCTACTGTTAGTATGGAGAATCGTTAATTTGAAGTATTTTATAAATTCGATTTATTTTACTGAAACGATATTTTGGTAAACATACCATATTATTTGATAGTTTTGACAGAAAGCAAGACGGTATGATTGATGTAAATACAATAGGGAAAAATCTGCTGTCACAATAACTACATCAGCTATTGTGTTGCTTCGTTGCCTTAGTAACTGCAAATTGACAAATTAATATTATTTGCACAATATTTATTTATATATGCGATGTATTTAAATAATCCAAATCTTTTAAATGGAGAAAAAGCAAAGCAATAACACCATACTAGGTGATTATTTAAAACCTATCTTCTTATAAATTTAAATAACCTAAAGACATTATAAAGGTAAACAAAAATAAACAGAGCCATCCGTCTATATTTTATATTAAGACGATACATCAGTGAAACAGCAAATAATTTTCAACTATTACGACGAAATTTTGGACTCGCTGGCATTCGGAGAGTGATCGTTGAGGTGTCAATACGTCAATTTGTTTCGTAATGGCGACGGGGGTATTAATTCTTAAGTCGTGTAAAGATAACTAAAAACGTTACACATTTACTTGAAAAAGAAAACATGTCAATGAATATATTATTATTGTTACTAATAGAACCATAAACAAAACATTAAATGGACGCATGTTGGATTTATATGACAAATTATATTTCGTTCGGCATGCGTCATTTGCACCAGCGACCCGCAATCCGCGCATCGCCTAGCCACGATCTTTTTAGACCATGCCTCAACTGAGGTATAGCCTTAAGGCTATACTTCAGCAAAACAACGAACAACAGCAGCAAAACAGCGAACGTGATTGTGCAAGTGACGCGTGCAGAACAAAATATAATTTGTCATTAAAGTCAACATGCGTCCATTTAGTGTTATGTTTATTGTTCTATTACTAATAATAATAATATCTTCATTGTTATGTTTTCTTTTTCAAGTAAATGGGTAACGTTTTTTTAGTCATCTTTACACTATTTATTACACTAATTCCCCCGGCATCATCATAAAACAAATTGACGTGTTCACAGTTCGACTTTCGCTCTCCGATTGTCAGCCAATCCCAAATTTCGTCGCACAGTCACGCATAGTTGAAAATAATTTGCCGTTTCACTGAATTACCGTCTTAAGGATACACACATATACACATAATAAAATACTATATCCAAGTATATCGAATCTTTTACTAACACATAACAGTAGTTTGGTGTAATCGAAAAAAAATATGAAGTTTGATGGTAATAATATTGGCATTGACATCTTATAATTGTATATTTTATCATATTATTATGAAACGACTAATGCTTCCACTACAACGTCATATTGTGTATGCTATTTTCGGTATAGTAAACAGATTTCGAGTAGCCTACTGGATAAGAAGCCCAACTTTTTTTAGCCCAAGTTCGATACCAGGTGGGCTTCACATTATTTCCAAAATATCTATTTTATAAGAAAACAAAATATTTTATTTTCAATAAATAAAATAAAATTTCAAAATCAAGTTCAGTAAATATGGCTATTCCAAGGCCAGCTACCGAAAACAGCCTATATTTCTTCAACATGCACCATTCAACACTGGTAGACAGGATGGCTGCTAAATGATTTCAGGGGTACTCGAGGGATATAAAGCTACCAAAAGGTGTACATTGGATAGATAAAATATTAAGGTTCCGCGGAATTATGGGGTGAAAAAAAAAACAAACCAAAAAGAGTCGAGGGAGCTTGAAAAGATCTCCATCTAGCAGTGGATTGAAAGAGGTTGATGATGAGATATTAGCATCAGCAGTAAAGGCTAATGAATTGAAAATGCAATCTCTTGTTTTATAATTTTATTAAACGATTCCCCTAAAAGCATAGAACTTTTAATATAACAACTATAAAACATCAAACCCTTAAAAGTGTATAAAAACGTTCTCTTAGTTAAACGAAGCATTTACAGTCGTAAAAGAAATTTTCGCGGGACGATATTACGAGGTTAAATACATAGAAAATGGGATTAACTTCAAATGTTATTCTGAAAGACGTTCGCTATGTTCTCATTTCATTGTGAAAATAAGGGAAAACCTTTCCCTTATCATAAGAATTGAGAAAAGAGATAAGAAGGTAATGGGATTTTCATTCTGAGGCTGTGCCCGCGAAGCCTTTTTTGGTTCGTTTGTTACTACTATGCTTCTAAGACCCGATGCGGTAAAATTATCTCGAACCTACCAACTTTGATGTTTTGCTTTTGAATCGAATAACTGCTGAAAGTAGACTTTGAAAGAATTGCAAAATTGAAAGAGAAGATTGAAACCAACCACAAGTATCCCCCAATTGACATTGTAGCAATATATTATATTGGGATCTTTCAGTCAATTATATATCTTGAACATACATAACTTGGAAACACTTCAGATATAATATACACACTATAAAAATCATATTTGAAAAAAAATACGATTTTTTTCGACGGGATTTAAACCCGTATAACCACTGGTATTGCGCCAACTGTGTATTAGGTAACCAATTATGCTACGAGTCTATTATCTTATTACAACAATTTAAACTAGTATGTAATACATGAGATGCTTATCAAATTGTGTTATTATTGACTATCGGTTTTTGTGTATATTAATTACGAGTACCTTAATTACTAACCGACGCCCGGCTCTCACCAATTATTTTAGTTATATAATTATAGTTTAGTTATTAATTATTGTATATCTATTTAAGTTGATTGAAATGGTTATAATCAGCTGCGTTTTATCTCTCTGTATACACTATTGCAGGGTTTCCCAAACTTTTTCTGTAATGGAACACTTTGCAAACCCGGAAATTTTAATGGAACACATAGTTTATTTTGTAGGTTATTTATTAGCGCAGCTAACCGTTCTACCAATTTTGCTAACTGTCGTTAAACTGACAAGACAGTTAAAAACAATATACCCTATCGTTCATCTTCCATCTTTCATCAAAAGATGGTCCTCCGCCTGTACATCCCGAAGCGGGCCCCCAGGCTAGGATCTTTGGCAGGCCCCCTACTTATCGCTAAGGTTAAAGGCAATGGGACGATCTACAGTTGCATGTTCCAAATGGTGTTCGAGGTAAAATTAAAGGTATTTTTAGCGGTTTTTTTGAATTTTTAATACACCCACTTTTATGCTGATATGCACAATTATGGACATGCCAAATATCGACAATAATCAAAAATTGTAAATATGGCAAAACCACATATTATTAAATATCAGTATGCTTCAGGTGAAACAGCGCCACAGGCGACTATTAGTGCGTGTTTGTGATGTGTGTTTACCTGGCTGGTCGATCTCCCACGCAAGACCCCCAGGCTTGAGGCATGTCAGCCCCCCCCTTGTGGGAGCCATGACCTATCTAGATGCATAGGACCGGAGGAGAACTACACTGCCATTGTCGGAAAACATAGTCTTCACAATGAAAGTAATGACAATGGTACCCGACTAATTAACTGTGCAGCGTCACTAAATATGGTTATTCGTAGCACAATGTTTTCCCGTAAAGATATATATAAGGGAACTTGGAAATCCCCGGATGGGTGCACAATAAACTAAATAGACCATATTTTGATAGACAACAGGCACAGATCGGATCTAATGAGCGTCCGGACATACAGAGGATCTAATGTAGACTCAGACCATTTCCTTGTGTGTGGAAAAGTTATAGCAAAGATCTCAAACACCAAAAAGGAAATGGGAGCAAGAGCAAAACTCTTTGACACTGAAAATTCCGCAGGAACTGGCTCGGTACCAGGAGAGCTTGAACACTCACCTGAGTGACAATGTTGAGGTTGGAGACCATGAAGAGGTAAATCAACACTGGGAAGAGTGCAAGACTGCCATAGTATCTTCAGCTAATGATACCTTAGGACGCCGAAAATCAGGTGAACGATCAGAATGGTTTGACGAAGATTGCCGCAAAGTCACTACGAGAAAGAATGAGGCTTACTTAATGATACTACATACGAAAACATGGGCATCAGACGATGAGTAAAAAAAGCGCCGGCGTGACGAAAAGAGACTACACAAGAGAAAGAAACGTGATTATTTAAAAAAGGAAATGATCCTACTCCAAGAACACTATAAAGTTGTTTTTATTTAATAAAACGCAAGCGGAAATATCCGAGCCATTTGTATCACTGAATGGGCTAAGGCAACGTGACGCTCTGGCATGCCTTCTTTTTAATATTGCGCTAGAAAAGGCGATACGGGAAGCAAAGATTGGTGCCCGTGGCAGCGGCATGATATTTACTAAGCCTGTGCAGCTGCTGGCGTATGCGAAGATATCGACATCATTGCCATATCAGAATTGGCGCTGAAAAAGGCATTCACAACACTAGAAGCCTCTGCCAAAAGAATGGGTTTACAAATAAACGAGGCAAAAACTAAATACATGCCTGTCTATGTCACACCACGAGAAGTCGCACCAAAGTTAGATATTGGTGCATACAAGTTTGATACGGTCGACAGTTTCATATACCATGGATCTCTTGTAACTCGACATAATGATATTACAGAAGAAATCAACAAGAGAATCATGTCTGCGAATAAATGCTACTTTGGTCTGTTAAGACATTTTAAGTCCCGCTTACTATCTCGCCGAACTAAAAGCACTCTTTACTCTGAGCCAGTGCTCACCTACGCATCGGAAACCTGGACATTAACTCTGCGAAATGAACGATCCCTGAACATCTTTGAAAGAAAAATTCTTCGCCGTATATATGGACCGATCAGGGATGGCACCAATTGGAAGAGAAGATATAATGCTGAATTCTACGGGCTGTATGAAGATTGCAGCGCAGTTCAATCAATTAAGATTAGGAGACTGCGATGGCTAGGTCATGTGCACCGTATGAATGACAATGAACCGGCAAAGAAAGTGATGTCCAGCAATCCAATAGGACGTAGAAGAAGAGGGAGGTCAAAGATTCGCTGGTTAGATGAGGCTGCCAGTGACTGCCGTATTCTGGGGGTACCAAATTGGAAAGCGGCCATACTGGATAGGGACAGGTGGAGGGAGCTGTTGGAGGAGGCCAGGACCCACACCGGGTTGTCGCGCCCTTGATGATGATGACTTCAAATGCATGTTGACATTACATTGGAGCTGTTAGGGCTTGCGCAGACAGAGAGCGGTCGGAGTTCTGCGTTCAACCGACCGTTGACGGCTAGCGTTCAGGGACAGCAGACAGGTGGCGGTCAACAATAAGCGTTCCATTTGTTTACAAACGTTGTAGTGACACAGGCGCTGCATAATGCGAGACCGCTATATTCCGACTGCGAGTGGAAGTGAGAAAGCACCGCTGTTGCGTACTCACTCCCCCGTGTGGTTTCGCTCTATGTTGTGTGACTGCTCAAATTCCTATGACGGGACTGGACGGGAGGTACGGCGTTCTTTGTAATTCCGGAATAGAACTCTAGAACGCTAGCGTTCCAATTGACCGGCGCGGTCTGACCGCCGGCTGTGTACCCATACAGTATGAAGTCCATACAGTACAAAGAACGCCGAACTCCGAACGCGGAACGCAGACCGCCTGACCGCGCTCTGTCTGCGCAAGCCCTTAAAAAAACTCAAGATACCAACTGATTCTGAGATAAATCAAATTATTCATAGAACGAATAGATATATCCCATAATATTATGTTTACGTATGGTGCTGGTAGTCTTACTCATAATAATCTTTCATTATTATTATCCTAAGAGATTTTGGAAAATTCACTAACAGCTCATTTAAGCGACATTTTATTGTTATTTTTACATCTTCACTTCAAAATGTGCGCTACCGATTCATCTACCGTTTGAATTGACCACATTTCACAAATTTTCAATGATTTTACAGGTACTTGACGTTTATATCCGATATTTTCTTACACACCGTATACGATCGCCATATTTACTGTCCACGCCTGTCAGAATGACGTCTTCGTCGCTTAAGACCTTCTAATCCTTTATTTGACAAACGAATTCGATTATTTTTATTCAAATATCGTAATGTAGGCATTGGCGCACTTTTTTCCGGTGAAAAAAAAATAATCCTGGTACAATTCACTACGTATAATATCTTTTGACAGGAGCGTGCGCCACTGTCCGCCATTTCATAGATAACATGATATTCCAAATTTGATTTTTTTTAAATACTTCTTTGTGGCTGTTACGCACTATTTTTTTTATTGAATAATTACCTAGGCTACTAATTTCCATAGATCACAATATATTCATATTAAACTAACAAAGTTGCCATTGCAAACAATGAAAGAAATTAATACGAATTGTTATAGTTATCAAAATGAGTCATATTGTATAATATCTACCTATTTTTATCGTCCCTATCATCATCAATCTTGACCTATCCACTGCTGGATGAAGGCCTCCTCAGCCTTATTCGACTCCTTACTTACACATGAATTGTTATACTTATCAAAATCAGTGATATTATATTATTATCTACCTATCTATATATAATGCCATTATTATCACGAATCTCAATAAATCCACTGCTGGATGAAGGCCTCTCTACGTTGATTGTATTATTGACAGTATTGAATTCATCATCACATCGACCTGAACCAATACACTGCTTAATAAAGACCTCCTTAGCCTGATTCTACTCCTTTCTGTGATATGAATTTCTGTATTTATCAAAATCGGTGATATTACATTTATCTACATATTCATATCGTCATCATCATCAACCAGGATCAATCCACTGCTGGATAAAGGGTTCCGCAACCTGATTCTACTACTATATTATACCTATTTCTATCGTCCTTATCATCATTGACCTGAGCCCATCTACTGCTGGATAATGGCCTCCCAAGCCTGATTCTACTCCTTTCTGTCATTTGAATTGCTGTATTTATCAAAATCGGTGATATTATATTATATCTATTTATATTTCCATTATCATTATGAGCCTGAATCAATCCACCGGTGGATGAAGGCCTCTCTAAGTTGTTTGAATTTCTGTCGGTCATATGAATTGCTATATTTATCAAAATTGCTGATATTATATTTACCCATTCATAATATCGTCATTATCATCATCAACCAAGATTAATCCACTGTTGGATTAAGGTTATCCCAACCTAATTCTACTCTTCTTGGTCATATAAACTGCAATATTTTTTTAAATTTGTGATTTTATATACCTACCCATTTATATCGTCATTATCGTCATCAACCTGTATCAATCCACTGCTGTATGAAGGCCTCTTTAAGCTGATTCCACATCTTTAGGTCTTATAAATTCCTATTTTTATCAGATATAATATGTATTGCTTCATTATTTATCAACATTTGTCTCGATATGAATGTCCCGCACCGGGAAACTATATTGTTTAAGGTTAATTTTTAAATCAAAATATGATTTTTAAAATATTATTCTATGGCTCCGAGCATTTATTTTTTATAGACAATGAAACAAAATAATGTTTAAATTTATTTTTTATGCTACTAACCTTTTTCTATTATGTAAATGGGTCCCGAAAGAGATTAATATTCGCGTTATATTGGATCCTTTTTTATGATAATCACGATTGAGATGTATAATTATTTATCATATTTAAATGCACATACCTATACATATATTGTATTCAAATTAAAATGACAGTGGTAGCAGTCGGCGATTGCCAGCTGTTCTGCTAGGCCTAGCAGCCTGAAATGGTGTCAGACGATATTGAGAAGGCCAGACTCCAGAATAGACTACGCACATGACTCCAAATTTGTATTGGCAGTGACGACATGCAGATCGTTAAACTGACAAATCAGCTAAATTTTCAATTGTCTGACGTGAATGAAAATCCATCCCGAAGGGAAAACTATGGCGCCGTCTATACACGCTTTACAATTTTTATAATAAAATCCAACACCAAGTCACTATGACGAAAAGCTGTCTGCAAGACCTAGCGAGACAGACTGGCGAGAGCCAGCTGGCTCAGCTAGTAGTTATTAATCTCAAATTACACTGGCAGACTCCCCAATCGTCTGCGCCGATTGCCACCGATAGTGAAAGTCACTTAGATGTAAGTTGTACGTATGCAGTTCATCGTGGGATATTTATTCGTAGGCCGCAGTACGCAAAACATGAGTTCGAACAACATTTTATCAAAATCGTCTACCATGTAACAATCACCTGTAATAATTAATACATTCGTTATTTGCATGTTTTATTAGTACATGACGTAGTACAATGTGGTATGCATTGGTAGCATTAAAATTATTACTTAATATATTATAATAATAAGTGGGTACATTCTTCGGTTACATGTAAGTTGTACGTAACCAGTTCATCGTGGGACACTTATTCGTACGCCGCACTACGTGAAACATGAGTTTGTATAACATTTTATCAAATGACGAATTCTTCGTTGAACATTTCACCGTCGAATACATTTGTATGTATCTTACAGAATGCGGCGATAGTTTGCAAATAGTACTATTCCAATTAGATTAACCCAACCTAACCTGACCTAACCTAGTAAATACATCTCATAAAATTCACCACATGTTGTAGCATACGTATAAATATACTCCACGGTGAAATGTTCAATGAAGAACTCGTCATTTGATTAAATGTTACACGAACTTATGTTTCACGTACTGCGGCGCACGAATAAGTATTCTGCGGTGAACTGTTTAAGTACAAATTTCCGGATAAAGTTTACAGGAGTCGTGACCAAAATATAATTATTTATATTTTTAGCGCATAGCTTAATTGACGATCAGTGACCTGTATGTCGATGATTACCGAGAGCATACGGTAATCGTTGACCCAACTATCACTGATCTTTGATTGAGGCGAAAGTAAAAAATACAAATTATACTACTTTAAATACGACTACAGTATACGACCCAAAGTAACATTTTATAAACGAGGACAATAGCTCTGAAAATCGGGGGCGATTGTGGCAGACGATTGGCATGAGAATCTGCCAGTGAAATTTTGCTTTTATGGTGCCTGCAATGGCACGTCATCTAAAAAATTCAAGGATTATAAATCTTTCAGTCATGCATATTACAACCACCCTTACTACATATTGACCTTGCTTATACTAAATAACAGAAAATCAATCTACGTGTTCAGCCGATAAAAAATATACAGGGATTTGATATCAAACTTCGAATGATTATAACGATTTCTTGCTATAAAATAGTAGAAAAAGCATCAGCTAAAAATTAATTTTCATGCCTTGAAAAGATGACGGAATGAATTTACATGGATATATCGCACTTAGTAAAAAACTATATGAGAAGTGCTCAATGTAGGGCCATTTCTGAGTAAAAAAAATCATCAGAAAATCACGACACTGTTTACTATGATACCTTGCCATTCTCGTTTATATGTTATAATATTATAACTATGAATTTTAGAGATTTATGAGACGGGTAAAACTAAATTATTCACTATTATAATTGGTAAGTTATTTTTCATCCCTTACTACTTGAACTATTATTTAGGTAACATAATGTTCTAGAATAGTATAATCATGAAAATATTACATCTATTGGGCAGCCACAATGATTTAAAATACGTAAGTGCTGTGCAATAAAGTGATTTTATAGCGGCGTGACTTCGAAAAGAGACCCATAGATGGCGTGGTTTTTTGACTTGACGCCGCAAGCGCTATGTAAACAGATTAGGATTCAACTCTATATATAGCAGCGTGACTTCGAAAAGAAACCCATAGTTGGCGCTCCCCATTGACTGGAGCCGCAAGAAATATATAGATGGATTAGGATTTAGCTCTATGTTGACTCCGTAATTAATATCTCTCACAGTCTTACAGCCAGACAGCTTAGTCTGATTAGCTCTAACCCTTTTGCTGATACATGTGCTCTATTTTGAAACTGAATACCTTATATTATCAAAATTCGTTTCTAGTAATAAGTATGGTTTCTGGTTGCCAAATATGATACCTACCTGAACTGAACTAATTCTTTGGCAAGTTCATCTGGTTATTTGGTCGAGCGAGTCATCTTATCTTGTTAATTTGTTTTCGTGTGCCGTTTGAAGTATTCTCTGTCATTGTTGATTAAATCTCTGTGAACTCTGAATAAATACTAAACGTGTTTATACTATAATTGTTTCTATTTTATAACAAAAACACACTATAACTGGTGACCAACGTGGGCCCAAAGTGTTTCTCAGAAAAGTTATAAATAAATAAAACCATCCTATAATTTTCGAATTAGGATGAAATGGAAATGGAGAGCGGTACTGAAAACATAATTTATTATTAGAGGGAGAAGTATTTTTAAGAATCAAAAATTGGTTTTAAAAATAATAGTAAAACAATGACAATAAAAATCTAGAAAGTAATATTATTATTATCAGTCTCGAAGCTATAAATCACGTGAAACTAACGCGGGAATAAAAAAGTATTTATAGTGTCTCTTTTTTTGTGAATTCTCAATATATTTTATGCTTTCTAGGTAATAAAATCTTTATGTTACATTTTCAACCTGAAAAATCGTACATTAAATCTAGTGGAAAATAAAATGGAGGTATTTATCTTTTGGTGAAATGGAAAAATTCTCTACAAAAAGAAAAACTTAAGGCGAACAAAATCTTGAATTCTCTCATTCAATATTTTTACCACACACGAAAGGATATTTTATTGTTTTTTTTTCTTTTTAAATAATTTTAATAATTTAGGATACTGACCATCAGTGGCGAAGGGTGCAGGTAAGCTGTCATACGTATTTGTTTTTATTGAACTAAGACTACAATTATTTATAGATGGAGCTGGTTAACATAAAAAAAACAATTAAACCCTGCCTAAACCAAACCATAATAGTTTTGGTATGCTTTGGGCGATCCGACAAAGTTATGCACACTTTCTCATTCATACTTATTTGTATCACGTTGTTGGTCAGTTTTTTTTTTAAATTCATTAACCCTGCTTAACCAAGCCATACTATAATATACAAATATTATTCTATGATTTAATGGCATAATTTTAGATATTTTATAGATATACGAGTATTTTTTTACTGTTATCTATTATGGCTTGGTTTTCGCAGGGTTTAATTGAATTCTAAAACTAACCAACAATATCTGTAAATTGTAGTCTTAGTTAAATGAAAACAAATACGTATAACTGACAAAGTTTAGTATGCATTATTTACAAGGCCTGAACAAAAACGATGCATGAGTGCGAGTGAGAAAGTATTCGGCACCCTTACAGTCTCTGCGACATGCGCTAGCGTAAGATAAAAGGTCTACATATCTGTGAGCTAGTTTCCAAAAGTATCGCCATCAAATCGGGGCGAAACGCTTCACATAGCGTCGATAACTTGCGAGCTCGAGTTGCTAAAATTGATATTTTTTGTGTTAAACAATAAAGTCAATGGTAAATATTTTTAGTTAATTAAGTAGAAAAGATGGCTCTGTGTGTATGTCTTAAAATGTGGTAGCCGTACTGATAAGCAAGAAGATGGTATTACGTTTCATAGGTAAGTTGATACATGTTCGTGATAATTTATTTGTATTTTATTATATATTTTGATATCAGTGACCTAGTGTTTCTTTAAAATAACATAAATTATGGATATCTTTACCTAATGGTTGCATTTTGACCGCTTAAAAATACTATATAACGTAAAAAAAATGAAAATTATATTTTAATTCTGAGCGTCTAGTGCGAGCACTTTGGGCGAGCACTAGCAAAATGGTCGATGGTCTCAAACATTTGTAGACGAATGCGTTCACTCGCCCACAAACCAAACGCAAGGCACGCGGCTTCATTTAGCAATGCAACGGGTGGCGTCTAGATGTATCTATAGTCTAAGATTATTTATATCGGATCTTAATAGCCTACCTCTACCCTTCGCCATTGAGCGTAATGCAGAAATTCTTAACTAAGTCACTCCCTCGATTTAATCAGACTTAATCATATTATAGTATCGCCTGTCAGGTGATAATCTTTGAGATTGTTCCTTTTTTATTTGAAATGGTAGGTTGCATTTTTAAAATTCCGACAACCAATGGCAAAATTATGAAAACTGTAAACTATAAATTAAATAATTATAAATTTAGGGTTATTAATACAAAGTTAACATCATTTATAACATTAATGATCGTGTTATCAGCTGTACATATAACAGTACAAAAATATTACAGAACACGGGTACCGTGGAAAATTTATTTTAAAGCCACCATTAATATAGACATCAAATATTTTCAAGAAATCTGATATTGTTATTTATTTAGTATTATTACATAGCATTGCAAGCTGTTGTAACTCGAAAACATTTTATTAATTTTAAAAATGTACACCTATATACTAGGGAGATCATGTATTACTCAAATATTCACTCTAAGGCAGATTCTAGAAAAGACAACTGAATTCAATATCAACACGTATCACCTATTCATTGATTTTAAGGCAGCTTATGATAGCATTAATCGATACCGGTTATACGAAGCAATGCGAGAATTTTAAATTCCGATGAAAATAATTAAACTTGTAGGGATGACAATGACACCAGTGCAATGCCGGGTGAAGCTTCAAACGGAAATATCCGAGCCATTTATATAACTGAATGGCCTCAGGCAAGGTGACGCTCTGGCATGCCTTCTTTTCAATATTGCGCTAGAAAAGGCGATACGGGATGCAAAGATTGATGCCCGTGGCAGCGGCACGATATTTACTAAGCTTATGCAGCTGCTGGCGTATGCTGATGATATCCACATGATTGCCATATCAGAATTGGCACTGAAAAAGGCATTCATAGCATTAGAAGTCTCTGTCAAAAGAATGGGTTTACAAATAAACGAGGCAAAAACTAAATACATGCCTGTCTATGTCACACCACGAGAAGTCTCACCAAAGTTAGATATTGGTGCATACAAGTTTGATATGGTTGACAGTTTCATATACCTCGGATCTCTTGTAACTCGACATAATGATATTACAGAAGAAATCAACAAGAGATACTATCTCGCCGAACTAAAAGCACTCTTTACAAGACACTTGTAAAGCCAGTGCTCACCTACGCATCGGAAACCTGGACATTAACTATGCAAAATGAACGAGCCCTGAACATCTTTGAAAGAAAAATTCTTCGCCGTATATATGGACCGATCAGAGATGGCACCAATTGGGGGAGAAGGTATAATGCTGAGCTCTACGGTCTGTACAAAGATTGCAGCGCAGTTCAATCAATCAAGATTGGGAGACTGCGATGGCTAGATCATGTGCACCGTATGAATGACAATGAACCGGCAAAGAGAGTGATGTTTAGCAATCCAATAGGACGTAGAAGAAGAGGGAGGCCAAAGATTTACTGGTTGAATGGAGCTGCCAGTGACTGCCGTATTCTGGGGGTACAAAATTGGAAAGCGGCCACACTGGATAGGGACAGGTGGAGTGAGCTATTAGAGGAGGCCAGGACCCACACCGGGTTGTCGCGCCTCTGATGATGATGACACCTATACACTATGTTGTTATTATCATTATTAAAAATTATTTGTAAGTGCAAGTAATAAATTTGAGTAATCCTGACACCGTTTTATTAAATAAATTATAATTATAAGTTTATAATAAATAAGGTGATTTAAAATACAAAAGCCGAATGCCAATTAGTAACGCAATTTAGAAAGTTCTTCAGAGAATATTGTAAAAACTATTAGTTAAATTTGTCGCAATTGGATAAGATCCTTCTCATCATAAGATCATAGTTTTCAGTGCACATGGGCGCGATTTCCAAGGGGAGCAGGTTAAAATCTTGTTGTGTGTCGTATTTTATTCAAAGAGTTTTTTTCTGATGGTTATTATATTTCTCATAAATGTGTTCAAATTGTGTATGCACATAGTATTTTAATAATAATTGTTAAATTCAGCACAAATATATATCTAAATGGTTTGATTTCACATAGGTATAAATAATTACTAACATAGCTAATATTTAAAAAAAAATATATATATTATAGTGCCTACCAACTAGATGCATATAGCGTGTTTAAAAATAAACGATGCATGTAAACATGTCACCTTGTTTTAAACAATATTATTTCACGTGACTACTACGAGAATATTTAAAAAAAATAGTTCACACGTCATAAAATAGTACAAAATTTCAGTAGGTATTCACAAACCACGAAAAACGTATTGAGATGGCTAGGTTAAAATGGTGTAAGCGTGAAGAATCCTGACAAAATGACACCACAGAAAATAAAATAGAGTAGCCCAAGAAAGGTAAAACGACTGTCCATCGGAAGACCTTGGCAATCTGAAACTGAGAGCCCAGAATGACGAAGAAGTTACAGTACTTAGTATAGTAATAATTTTATTACATTCTTCTTCTTCTTCGGCTATACACTAGTAGGCTAATACACCTAGATGGATCATTTGGACACCATGAGGCACCTCCAAGAATCCTTATCGTTTAACAGTCTTCTTCCATCATTCCAGGTCAAACCAGCATTCCGTAGCTTCGCCGTATACACTCTATATATAGTATTTAGCGGCCTTCCAGGACGCCAGAATCTGTTTGGCTTGAAGAACATGCAAGCCAGGTTAAGGTTCTCTTCTGGCATCCTCAGCACTTGGCCGAGCTAGGTTCAACGTCGCCTCTTCACTCACAGCGTGATGAGAGGCTGCTCGGTGCCTTCTCTTATCTCCTCGTTGCTCCTAAACTCATACCACCGCACACCCAGTATCCGTAGCAAACATCTGTTTTTGAAGCTCAGTATACGGTTGCTCTGAGTCTTTGATAGGTGCCATGATTCCCTATCGTAAAGCAGCACCGTCAGAATGCAAGCGTCAAATTGGTTTTTAACCTATAGTTATTTTGTAATATAATTGATTAAATATACTAATATATATATGTGGATTTTATTATAATCCGTATTTAACCTCTTCGATGCTAAACTTAGGTGATATGTAATTCAAAAGTATTATATTGAATGTTATAATTGTTTACATTGTAATTTTCTTAATTTTGTCTTAATAGAATATTACGCCAAAGAAAATAAATACCACTATTTTGTTAAGGGAAAATTGTTATATTGTAGCTTTTTTACTAACTTAAGTAATAAATTCCTTCTCTTTTACTATCATTTGTCTTGTAGGGAAGGGAAAAGACAAAAGGCACTAGGATGTCGCTTATTTTACAGCATCGATTATTTTGTAAATTATAGGCCCATACTAAAACCATCCTTGTCGTATCGTAAACTTAAAAGTGGAAATCCTTCTCTCTATAGCTACCGCCAGTAGAAATTCCCAGATGAAGCCTGACGTCCAAATGATAAGGGTGCAGCATAGAAGGCTCTTGTCTGTCATTAAAAATAATTGGTTACATGCGTTTCAATTCAGAACATGATTGCTCAAATTATGTTGAAAATTCCTACAATGTTTGTGAAATATGGTGAAAATGTGTTATATTGTGTAGTATCAAAATAAATTACTGATGAAAATTGGTAAACATAGGGTGGAAACTAAAATTGTCATTAATTTAGTAATACTCAATAACATACCATATTATTAAATTTAGAAGTGTAAAATTGATTACAGTAAAGTAGTCTCATAAAAAAACACTTGGTAGTAATCTAATACTACAGATACACTGGTAACTAAGTTTAATTAATCTACTTTAAACATAAATTATGCAAAAATAATATGAATAACAGGGCGGCTCTCGTGGTGCAGTGCGTAAGACGCTAGCATTCCGCTCAAAAGTTTTGGGTTCGATTTCCGGTGAGGACACAATATTTATGTGTTTTTCTCAAAGCCTGGGTGTTTATTCAAAATTACTAATAACCACCTTGTACGAAAAAGCAAGGACATTGTTATTAATAATTCTAAAAAATATCAATAACTGATAAGATTTTAACATTGTATACATCAGCTCTTCATCCATTAATACCTACTTACCTAGCCGAATTTTTTTTAACGGTACATTTTCAAACACGCGCGTTAACATCGTTTTACTCCCTGCTTTAATTATAGTTTGTCAATGTATGGCTACGGCCGTATGTTGTAGCTTAACCACTGGGGAATGCCAAAAGAAATGGCGTATTTCAAAAAAACACTACCTTATTCTTAGGTAAATTATTATTATAAAGCAATCATTATTCATAGGATGTTTATCACACTTGAATAGACAAAGACATAGCTTATAATAAGTATCTTTAGAATTATCTAATTGTGTGTAAATAATGTGTGAATTTTGTCCATTTTTTGAATAATAAAATGCCCAATTCTTGTCAAATTTGGGATCACAGAGATAATCAATATATTTTTTTATCGTAAATATTTCACTATATTAATGTCGATATAAATTATACTGATAATTTTGTAAATGCGTTTAAAAATTAATAAATGTAAAAAATCTTAACACTACTACACATTTATGCACTGAAATATGACTATATTCTAAAAAATTAGAGCGAGAGGTTTAAAAGAATACTATTTTATGTAATAAAAATACTTTATGCAGTAATCAAATGTTTGAAAGAAATATAAAGGATAATAAGGCTTCAAAATTATATAAATAGATTATCTACAATGTTTAAGGTATGTCCAGGATCATGCTTTGAAAATATAACAAAAGCTCCGTTTTGACCAACGCTGAGCATATCCCCCCTTAAAGAAAGACCAGTTATGCTGAAACATTAAATATTAATATAATAAACTTTTTTTTATTCAATGAATAATTTACAATATTGCACCCACGCCTCTAAGGTATGTATATTTCAATGGCAGTCTAGTAATGCATCTTCTCAGCAGCTCAACAGCTCTATGTATGATATTATTTTATGGTATTTATATATGTACCATACATGGTAATAAAAAAGGAGATGTCTTAAAAATAGTATTGTCATCCATACAATTTAAAACGGCCTTTATCCTTCATTTCTTTATACATGCAGTACTTATTATCTTCCTAAATCTTGTAATTTTTTTTATTAAATGGATCTAGGTATCACATTAATACACCGCGTAGTGATAAATTTATTTTGTAAATTATTATCAATTACCACCAAGTAAGCACTGAATCTCTTAAAAAGCTTGTGAATTCGGATATTTTAATGTACGAATTACGTCATATTATTATTTTCATTTATTTTATTTTATTGTACAGTAAATAAGACTCCTGCAACCTCATCGCGTTTAGTAGTATGTAAATATTGTCAATTCTGATAGTAAGTCAAAATTGTTTTTTAATTCTAATCTGTATACTTACATAAATCTAGTATATAATAGTCCTTTATTCCAAGTTATTTTTCCTCCATTCATAATTTTTCATCTTAGGTGAAAAAAGTTTATAAAACTTTCTGTAAATATTACAACAATGTTACACGGTATTGAATGATATTCCTGGCAGAGATATTAGTTAAGGGTAGGTTTATTGTTATGGACTAACTTCTGCTCAGAACGACACCCCTTAAGTGGCATTAACCCCACTTGTGAAGCGGTTGGGTCGTATGTCCTGAAACGCATTTACTGCCGAGGTTACTACTCTTTCAGGAGTAAAGCCTCCTAACAGGAAAGCGGAGAACTACTTGCGAAGCTTTTTGCTTTAGGGATTTGGAGCAGTTGACACTTGAGTAGGTATTAGAAGATGTTTTTTAATATAGTTACTTGCCTAGTTAATAAGAGAAATGATTTATTACTGTTACATACATATTAGGTGGGTATCTTCATACATTAGGTACTTATGATTACTTCTTACATAAAAGTATAAAATGTTCGAAATTTTAAATATAAGATTTTGTATAAAATAGGTCAATAATGACTATTTAAAATGTGAAATTTCTGTACGATATTAATAAAGAAATGAAAGGAAAAGACTAAAATGGAAATGGGCGGGTCATGTAGCGCGACTACAAGATGAGAGATGGATAAAAATAATTACTTCATGGAACGGCCGAAAGAGGAAACGCTATAGAGGAAGACCCCATGCGAGATGGCAAGACAACATCATAAAGACAGCGGGCCCAAATTTACTACAAATAGCCAAAAACAAAGTCCAGTGGGACTCTTTGGAGGAGGCCTTCAGCCGAAGAGGGGTCTTACAAACCAAACAAACTAATTACATATCATTGTTTAATTTATAAACATTATCTTATAGTATTATATACAAAATAAAAAAATCTTAATATATATATGTATTATACAAAAATAATAATAATTAATTTTACATAAACTAGAAAATAAGTAGGTAGATAATACAATCATAGATAGATATAAATAATATTTTATATTCATAGGTTATATTATATATCCATTATAATATAGTCAATTAACTGTCATTTACTTTTGTTTGTAAGAAATAAAAAGGCTTTTTATTTATTTTATTTATTATATATTAATTAGGAATATTATATCACTCTAAAATTCGTAATATTTATAAAAAATATTATAAGCACTAAATAATAATCATGAGTATGTAATTAAATATGTTTTAACATTTCTTGTATCTCCAAATAATTATATTAAAATTATTTAATTATTCTGTGGAGTATTAAAAAAATATCGTTAACGTCATGATTTATATAATTGGTATATTATTCAGAAAAACTTCAAATACCTATTCGTTTAGAAAACTGTCTAGAAAAGTGTTCTACCCCGTTTACACGTGCATGGATTTACTGTTGACAGTAAGAAAATGTATGGATAAATATGTATTATCCTGCAGTTGGCAAGATTGCATGTATGAATCGAACAAGTTTGGAAACTTCTGATTTTTTTTCGATCTTCGCCTGTGCAGTAGAGCGATAGTGACAATCCTGCTGGCAAAAAAACGAATTTTCAGGTTGACCAATTTTCACTAGCTGTCAAATAGTACGAAATAGTACCATAAAATGCCAACATCGCAGAATGAATTGGAGAGACATTCAGCACTTTTACGTGTAAACAGTTATTATCATGGTTAGCACGTGTACCTTAGCTGACAGCAAAGTTTAACGTTGCTCAGTATAAAAAAGGGTGTAATAGTTACTTCCAGAAATAATAAATTAGATATGAAGATTCGAAGCCTTTGAAGTTTTTAATTAACGTAAACCTTATATTTGACGTTTTAATATATTTCGATTGCAACACATTAATAAAATAAGGAAAAAGAATATACGGTGACATAAATATCAAATATGATATCAACCAACTGTGAATATCTCAAGCAATATTTTAATCTATTGACGTTCTGCATTTTGTTGATTTACCAGTCCAAACGAAGGTCCCCTGCCGATAGCCAGTAGTCAGCTATTTGTAGTACGGACGCAGCCATGTCGATATAACTCAGGCGACACACATGCAACTGGCATGACGTATGATCAAACTACACCACTAGGTATTGGCATATTATTTCAGGGATGCCATTGCAGATACTAAATTTATCAGCATTGTAATTTATTTATTTATTTAAGAAAATAAAATATTGTGGACATAACAAATCTAAATTAAAGACGTACACAACATGAGATTTACATTCTAACAAATATTACCCTCACAAGAAAGAAGAAAAGAATATATAAAATAACAATAATAAAAAATAACATTAAAATAAAAACATACTAAAGTAAGTACAATTTTATACATACAGAAAAAGTGCCTGATAGGCTTGACATAAAGAAACGGTTCAGATCCCGAATAAATCATGGCTGCGACCACGTATGTAATTGACAGGCGGCATATAAATTCAATTACATTACGACACCAGGATTGTACACCATCCCTCGCGATAACAGGCAAAAGTGTTTTAAGAGCAGAAGAGACCTACGAGATTCAAGAGAGTTAAAAGTAAGCATGCCTTGTAGAAAGTCAGTCGGAAAATAGTCATTTAACAAATTATCGAATGGAAAATAGTTATATGTCTTACAATAAAGACATCGAAGAAATTTCTTCTGGACGCGTTCTAAAATAAGCTTATATGAAATCTTATAAGGACACCAGATAATCGACCCATATTCAAAAATGCTACGCACTAATGATACTCGTACGTAGAGTGTACGTAATACATTTGGATTCTTGAATGGTTTGGATTGTCGCATGATGAATCCTAGAAGCTCACTCGCACGTAGAGCCGTAGAAGTTATATGCATTATATGGTTAGCTATATTTAATATACTTGGGTTTTAATATAGTTGTATTGGTACTTGTACACTATAATAAAACGTTAAAATAGGCCAAAGATAGTGCTGAAAACATTGTTATAGATATCTTTCAATACACCAATCAACGCAATATCAATTTTGTGTGGCTACGAACTTGTTAAGAAGTAAACAAAATGTTTATAAGATTCCTTTTGATTACTTATATAGTAGCTACCTATTTTTTTCTTTTATTTAATACCATATTTTTTATTAAATATGGTATCAAAATATGCTATTAATTATTATATTATAGAAAGTGGTCATGCAGAAACGACAGCCCTGCTTGTCTACTCAGGTACTTCCGGCCGAACCCCCAAAATGATGACCACACATAACGGAAAGGGTTGGCTCTGATGGCTAAAATAGAAGGGTAAATTTTCAGCGCTCGCTCACAATACATCATTATTACACCATTGTTTCAAGTATGCAAATGTGACGTCACGAGTGATGGGGTACGATGCAGCAATTTCAATGCGGATTGATTTTTCCCTATAGATAGTTCAATCATGCATGCTTTGTTACTTTAGAATATCTCATAGAAGGGGTATTACTGTAAGCAAATAAAATTATATAATGGTGTTGATGGGATGTTTTACGTGGTTATATTATTTACTTTTACATTTGAATTGAGAATTACATACCAGAATACAAAATGTTTAATTTGTTTTTAATGATATATACAAAATCTCAAGACTTCATAATGGTGTTACAACCGAAATAGCTATCGACAAACCTTTTTAAAAAACCTGTAGAATTTAATATTAATTATATTTTCATTTCTTGTAAAATGGAATTCTACCAAGTAAATGCTAACTCAATTAATAATATTACCTACTCTGCAATTCCACCCGTGGTGCAGACCAGCTATCTTAGCTTTGGTCGTCCAAGTCTTCTCTTGCCCTCAGAGGATACGGATGTAATCTACCTTGATGTTAGCTTCTTTGGGATTCTATGTACGTGGCAGTTTTATTCTAAGTTTTCATATATTATGCCACGGGATCTTTTCATCCCATAAAGTAAGTACAGCTTCTTATTCTACCTCAACCTTCAAACGCCATATTTTTTAACAGCCTCAAATATTCCTCTTAGGAATGTCTTCTGATATCTTCGTATAATAAGACTTCGTCTTCATATAATATGTGTACATTAATACTGCTATTAAGTATAGATTTACAGAAAACTGGTTAAGAATTTTTTCACATTGAAATACTGCCTACTTGTTGGCAAAGTTAATGTCGTTATTTGTGATTATGACAAAAAATATCTTGTAAAGATAAAATATATCCACAGTTGCAAAAACATCAACGCCTACTATAATAGGGGTAATTTGTTGTAACACATATCTTTTTACCTACATATTTCGTAATACATGATAACTTTTACTTATTGAGTTTTGTTCATGCCTCGTGCACATTATTTTAACTGTTCTGGGAATGAAACGTTCGCATTTGTGTCACGGTAAAATATTACATATTTGTATGCACTCAAATGTAATAAAATGCATATGAAGCCATGAATAAGCCTTTTTATGTCATGCTCTCATTCCATAAGGCCTAAATGGTTGTAAGTTTACCTTGTAAAACTCTATTATATGTAAATGTGTGTTTAATAGTATTGTAACCTCTCGATATATATAAAATCCAATGGGTTACAGGTAACTTTGTATTAGGATTTTATTTCAACGGACGGAGAAGTAAATGAAAACGGTTTCATATAAAATTAAGATCTTATCAAACCTATTCATTTTATTTCAAATATTAAACACGAATAAATTACAAAAGTGGGGCTGGCCTTCAGCAACAAAAAATTGTTTAAATTATTAAAACAAATGTATATTTTAGTTTTTATTAGCAATCACATAATATTATGTACCAATATATGAGTGTTTCACAAGCATAGTGAACCAAGTCCATTCTGGTTATTTTTGAATAATCTAGGTTCAAACATAATACTTGAGTATTTCTTATTCTGTAAGGGTATGATTATCCTTACATAATAACTTAAATGTACTTAAAATAACACCTCAGAATTGAAATCATACCCTTACAGAATTAGAAATAATCAAATAAAATAACCAGAACGGACTTGATTTACTTTACTTGTGAACCACTCATATTATATTGGTATTATTCTGATTGTTGTCTTTTGCTAACTCATAAAAATGTATATATACTTGGGTGAATCACTACATTACTATCGGGAGAAAAGTCTGTTGGGTTTTTGTCGAACCTTATCTCAAAAGTGCGCAAAAGGGGGTACATGCTCGTCGAAGGTCAAAATTGAGTTTTTATTGTATATTCAAACCATGATCCTGGACACTCCTTAAACGTTGTAGATGATCTATTTATATAATTTTGAAGCCTTATTATCCTTTATAGTTATTTTAAACACTTGATGACTGCATGAAGTATTTTTGTTACATAAAATAGTATTCTTTTAAACCTCTCGCTCTAATGTTTTAGAATATAGTCATATTTCGGTACATAACTGTGCAGTGGTGTTAAGATTTTTTACATTTATTAATTTTTAAACGCATTTATAAAACCATTAGCATAATTTATTATGAGATAATTTTTGTAAAATATTCACGATAAAAAATTATATTGATAATCTCTGTGATCCCAAATTTGACAAGAATTAGGCATTTTATTATTCAAAAAATCGGCAAGATTAACACATTTCAAGATGATTCTAAAGATATTTATTATAAACTATGTCTTTGAC
The DNA here is from genome assembly GCF_057557595.1 of Rhyacophila brunnea. Taxonomy (NCBI): domain Eukaryota; kingdom Metazoa; phylum Arthropoda; class Insecta; order Trichoptera; family Rhyacophilidae; genus Rhyacophila; species Rhyacophila brunnea. The sequence continues at coordinate 36,966,303 of NW_028232837.1, read as the reverse complement.
CATTCAAGTGTGATAAACATCTTATGAATAATGATTGCTTTATAATAATTATTGACCTAAGAATAAGGTAGTGTTTTTTTGAAATACGCCATTTCTTTTGTCATTCCCCAGTGGTTAAGCTACAACATACGGCCGTAGCCATAAATTGACAAACTATAATTGAAATAGGGAGTAAAATGATATTGACGCGCGTGTTTGAACATGTACCGTTTAAAAAAAAATAAAAAAAAATTCGGTTAGGTACATGTTCAAACACGCGCGTTAACATAATTTTATTCCCTACTTTAATTATAGTTTGTCATTTTATGGCTACGGCCGTATGTTGTAGCTTAACCACTAGGGAATGACAAAAGAAATGGCGTATTTCAAAAAAACACTACCTTAGTTTTAGGTCAATAATTATTATAAAGCAATCATTATTCATAAGATTTTTATCACATTTAAATGGTCAAAGACATAGCTTATAATAAGTATCTTTAGATTTATCTTCAAATGTGTTAATCTTGCCGATTTTTTGAATAATAAAATGCCTAATTCTTGTCAAATTTGGGATCACAGAGATTATCAAAATAATTTTTTATCGTGAATATTTTACAAAAATTATCTCGTAATAAATTATACTAATGGTTTTATAAATGCGTTTAAAAATTAATAAATGTAAAAAAACTTAACACCACTGCACAGTTCTGTACCGAAATATGACTATATTCTAAAACATTAGAGCGAGAGGTTTAAAAGAATACTATTTTATGTAACAAAAATACTTCATGCAGTCATCAAATGTTTAAAATAACTATAAAGGATAATAAGGCTTCAAAATTATATAAATAGATTATCTACAACGTTTAAGGAGTGTCCAGGATCATGGTTTGAAAATACAATAAAAACTCAATTTTGACCTTCGACGAGCATGTCCCCCCTTAAAAACAATTCTCAAACATAGTAGTATCTACATCATTTTACACGCTTCCACTAAATTGTATTTTTGTATCGGTGATGGTATATTTTATGTAGATATATTTTTTCTAAAGTTTTATTATTTAGTTTGAATTTGTTGAATATTGATAAATTATTTGGAAATATTTTCGTAAATATCAGATTATTAAGGCAATAATAATATTACTCGTTCAGAGAAATATTCATAAATAAATTGAAATATAAATCCAATGGAAAATAGTTGAAGGAAGTTTTTAAATTTCTATAGAGATATACAGTGTGCATAAACTAAATTTGCACGATAATTTTTTACCGGTATGGTCAGCTTTTATTACCACACTGCACTCTAGGGCGGAGTAGCGATACAATATTTCTGGAAATAAAAAATGTCATTGATAATTTTCAAGCTTGGCTCTCTACACGGTGGAATAGTATCAGTGTGTCAATCATTATATTAATCCCGGTGCTGGTTCAAAACTCGCATCCAATCAAAATTACATCTCGTTTTTTATATGTTTTTGATTTGGAAAAAGGGCTGAGAAAATGGCTAACCATCATTCGTGAAAGAAGTTAAAGAAGGATACTAAAATATAATTATCAATCAACAACTAGGCGGTAGTTATGAATCACACAGCACCGCTAGATCAACAGGGTGAATGGGTAAAAGAGGAATGTCTTAACTATTTGGGTGTTACTTAGAATAGGCCAGATGCTGTTGGCATCAGAAGAGAATTTGAAATGAGAATTATCTAATGCCCAAGTCTGTAAATGTGGCAAAATACAAAGAATAGAATACCTATGTTTTATATACTATATTATTTACTTATAGTAAACCTTAATTTACTGAATCATTCAAGATATTCTCGTATGCTTTACTACAGCGTAACTTCAACCCTACAAGTTGAAGAGAATGATTCTTGCTAACGTAATTAGTCTCACACAATGAAACCTAGTCAGTTTTTTTGCAAAATTCTGCGATTCCGATATAATTCGAAAAAAAACCAAAAACTACAACTTGAAATCGTTTTGCTAATAAGATGTAAAGTGAAAAAATGTTATAGCAGAAATATGTTAAAATAATTTATTAGTAGGTAATATTGAATCTGAAGATGTGTAGGTAATAACAGCCAATGCCAATGATAATGTCTGCTCTTTCCAACTATTATATATATCGGATTATTGTGCGATGAATGTCAAATTTTTTGTATAGACTTTACCTCGCGGATCTCAGCCCCGTCTTCCGTAATGTATGCTATACGGTAGGCTCTAAAGGCGAAGCCTAAAATCTTTGAGAATAATATTATTTTCTATGACTGCAGCTTTGTCCAAAATAATTAAGAATAATATAATTAAAAAAATATATAATATTATGACATTCAATCACATATAAATATAAATTGTTTTTAAAATTTAAAAATAATTCTATCTAATGATTTTCGATGTATAATTTTTAGAAAAATACATAATTTCAGATCATCGTTCAATTTTATATCTTCAATGAGCTATTGAAATTTCATCGATTTACTGTATCGTTGTCATTAATGTGTACCTATTCGACAATAGTTATATCGTATTATCTTATTATTTCACGTAAGTATACCTGAAAAGTGTGTTCTTTTTCTCTAACCTCCAAAGTCTACCTCTTTCCAAAATTCACCCTTCGCCACTGGGTCCTAGAGATTTTACAATTTTTTTTAAGGGTTCCGTCAACCAAAAAGATTGAGAATTCCTGCTCTAACTCAACACTCATTACTCTAAAGTTTGATGAAGATGCTCCTAAAATGTGTATCACGTAATCAAATTTAGTATTTCAATCTTGATTTGATTAGGTATGCTGAAATTGTTTTAGTAAGAAACAATTTAATACGAGTAAAATAAATGAGCCGTATTAAATACGCATGTTACATTTATAATAATTTATTGCCACCTAGATATCAATCGCATAATTTGTGGTTTCCAGTACACCCTTTTGTACAGTGGTGAACCGTGTTATTTTCCAATGCTTTTGTTGTAGCGGCCAATTAAATTAAAATGTAATATTTCACGTTGGTAGAGGTATAATGAACGCTACGGTCTACGCATAACTAATTTATAGGAAACTCACAAGTACATGCATATTATAACAATGAAATTATTGTGATGCAGTTTTATATATTTCGTTCCGAATTAAATTTAGGGGTGGTTTTTTTTATTAAATCACCGCACCGGTAAAATATTTCTTAGCTGGTGATATTTTTTTTCGTTTGTCCATATTATGAAATGGTTACATGTAATATATTGCAGTGAAACATTTCACCGTAGCACAGTTCGCAGTGAGCTTTCTTATCGGAAAGAGATGACCATATACCATACGGTCTCCAATTTTATTAGATTCAATATGAACATTAATTCAATTTCCATAGCTGATTTTGGTTAAATTCATAATTTCAAGAATGAAAATCTAACCTAACCTAACCTAACCGAAAAAATAATCCAGTATATCGGCTACTTTCAAAATTTGTTTGCTGCTGGCTTCCTGTAAAGTGTAAACTGACAAGAACCGTGTTTTATTTAGACATTAATTTTATATCAGTACTATAATATTATGACCATATATTTCCGATACAACATTTTACGGTGAAGCGTGATACGGCGAACTACATACGTAGAAGTATCCGGACACGATATGAAATTGGGTAGGTAGGATTGGTTTTAATATATTATTTTTAGTCACTAATATTACGTATTATACAAGTATAAAATAGTATATTCCATATTATAAATAATCAGTGACAGGTCACATAATACAATATAATATTTATAAAATATACCAGTGGAGAAGGGTGGAGGTAGGTACTCGTAGTTCAGATCCGACATAAATAGTGCACATTAAACTTTGTTAGTCATACGTATTTATTTTCATTGAATTAAAACTACAATTTTCAGGTAGTGTTGATTAATTTTTTAAATTCAATTAAACCAGTGTCTAGTGAGTATGACATCTCAGATAAACTTTGCCAGATTTTTGCTCTTGGATAGCCTGACAATTTTTTTTGTCAGATTGAAGGTTGCATAGTAGCAAAAAGGTCTCTATCCTAATGAATGGATTAAATCAAGAGTATCACGTATTTTCCATCGATATGGGTTCTGGGTACCGCTGAACGCCAAAAAGGGGTAGAGTCGAAAGGAAGAGTGCTGCCTGAGAGACAAATCATCACGGTCACGATTCTTAGTTATCAGGTCCCAGTGAAGAAGAATTTATTAAAATAAGCAGTTAGAATAATTAAAATGTAAATAACACGTCATTATTCATCTGGAAATTAAATAATATAAGTTTTTTCGAAGTTAAAATAAGATTCGGGCTATTTTGAAACCATTGTTGTAATATTTATGGTTTTATAGTAATATAAATCTAGTAAGTTTCCAAGTATAAAACGTTTGAAGATTTTCTATTATAATATTAGTAGAAATAGAACAAACCTTTTTGCGAGATTAAATCGAAATACAATGTATAAAAAATGAACGCAATCATGGCAGACAGCCACCTATATAAGAATAAACAAAATAACCAAAAAAACCCTGAAATTTCGAAACCGCAAAAGGTAAAAATCATCCCAGAAAATATAAAATATTCATGCCGCTTTGCCGCGTACGCAATAAAAGTTGGGACTCCACTGCACCCTGCAGCGTTTTGCCATAATGCATTTTAATACAGACATCTATGTCCTTACCGCAAATATTATATAATATGTTACATTTTTAATAAGGTTATATATTAATAGTTCGGACAAGGTACAACTAAAATCATTAAAGGTTGAGCGGGATAACTTGATATAATAGGAGCGATGTAAATATTATTAGTGATAGCGACAATATACTAGAACAACATACTATTTTGCACAACCTACTTTTTGTACACGAAACGAAATGGTATCTGTCACTGACCAAAAAATCGTCCGCAATAAAATTGATTGATTAGTTTTACGTATGAGGAAATTTGATATTCTGTGAAATACAGACCTTGAATATTTTAATCATATTTTGCATAAAAAAATTTGACTGACTACATTCATAATTATTTTAATTTTATAAAAATATTCTAATAATATATTTTAAATAGATTAATATATAGTTAAAAAAATCGGTGTGTGTACTTATGTACGCGCGTTAGAAGTTATACTTCTTTGGCGTAACAAAACAAAAACAAAACTTGTGATAAACTAGAGTCTTCGACTACCTAGCTCTTAATTATCTTATTAAATTACACACTCAAGAAAACAGGCCGCTTATTGGAGTGCCGTTGGTTTACTTCTATATACTTTAACCTATAATAGTAAATTATATAATTATTTCTCGTTGTTTTTATATTTAAAGTAACAACTGTCACTCTGACGTTTAATCGTTTGTTTACATAAGGAATTGAAAATAGCTGACAATAGTATATTCGTTGCCTGGCAATAGAGCGATTCTATTATCAAACTTGCGTTTGTATAAAGCTGATTGATTCGCAGCTAACTTCATACTATCGCGCTCTTTCGTAACGGTATGCGCGCGCAGCTCTTAATTTCACTCTCTACCAAACGCCCCAAAAGAAGTATAACTTCAATCAGTCTCTAAGGTTGATAATGAATGAACATGAGATAGAAATTCGATATAGAAAATTGAAGGAATACAAGTCACTGCGAATATGTTGAGGAAATCGACAATATTATGTGAATGTAAATTCGATACTAATGGTAGATATTCAATTTTATGTAATGTGATATTATCAGATAATGATTCATTATAGTATAATATTCCCTATAAGAAGACAACATATTATGTTGTTATGTTTATAATTAATGTTTTAGTATATTAAGGAGGAAAGGCCAAGCCATACAATTCAGATTAGATGACCCCATAACATGTAATATAATGTTCGGAGTAAAATTCTCATAACTAAGTTATGTTCTAACAGTCCTAAGTCTTGTTCATACAGCATAGTTACATGTTTGAATCCTATTTCATATAATATATTATGTGGTGATATGAAACTACTCGTAACTGACATTTAAATTGTATGTAATTTGTAGAAGTTTAATACTCGGCTTCAAAATTATATTTAATCATCTTATAATATCATAAAAATTGTTTAAAAATGTTTTTTTTTTCCTTTAAAATATAATATTTATTTATTTGTTTAGAAAAGAGTATTATGGCATTACAGCAATTGGCCAATGCACCTTAATACATAATAAATACAAATTATAAAAATGACTTAATTACAAATAACAACCGATATAACAAGAAAGTATGTACTTATGTTGATATTAAAGTAAAATGATAAATACAATTATTATAAATTTAACCTATTTAATACGACCACATACTTTATATTAAGTACTATTATAACTTGATTTAACAGTCCCTATTAATTTTATCAAAATATCAAGGTGTGAATGTCTTTATTAATTTGTTTTTTAATAAATAAAGTGTATAGCAAAATGTGGTCCTTTATTCAAATTATAAACTAAAAGAAGTTTTAACGGCTAAATAAAAGAACAGTTTAAAAAACTCAATATCTGTAAAAAAAAAAAAAAAAGAATGGCTTTTTAATAATAATGTAGCATTATTGTGAATATTAAAACACATAAGTTTAAAACAATACTGTTTTCTGATATATATTTTTGGTGATTCTTGTATGTTTTATTTGTTGTAATATAATGTGTAAAATATGGCATCATATTTAATGACATAAACGTTTTTTTTTATGTTGAATTTTATCTCATTTTTTCGTTCTATTTAGAACACGTCCCCATTAATCTGTACTACGAGGACGACATGCATAATAGGTATTATAGCCGGTGATAATTCCAGTATTTATAAAATAATTAAGAAAAAAAATATGTCTGTATGCATATACATAATGGCATTACGTTACTCTACACAGCACAGCATGATGAGCTGTGGCGAACTTATTTGGCACTTTTTCAAAAAGAAAAACCAAAAAAAGTCCAAAAATGTCCCACAATTGACGGTCCGTGGCTAGCGGACTCGACCGCTGAATATTAAACAGGGAAATGAGGCGGTTGGTATTTTCACGTGAAATGTGGTGCTTGTCTGAATGCTGGACCAATGCCTTTTTCCGCCGTATGTACTGCCAAATGAATTGAAGCAATTCTTACATAATATAATATACGTATTGCTGACCGTATGTTTTTTTACGGATTTTATTATCGGTAAATCAGTTTCTGTTTGATATTGCTATGAATGATTTTTATCACAGACTGATAATATTATTGCGTGATAAATAATAGCTTAATTTAATAATTAATCAAATAATGAAATCAATAAATCAAAATCACTATGCCTAAAGCGCAAAGTGTTCAACCAGTCTGTGCGTCCCGTAATCACATATGCTTGTGTTGGCGTCACCACTGTGGTGTTCGATGTGCGGGTTATGGTGTTGAGGATGATGATGAAGAAGTCGAATATGTATACAGGAGCAAGTTTTATTTGCAGCGTAACGATAACGATCGGTACAATAGTATAAATACAATGACAATACATATTATCTACGGACATAGTTACGAGCCAGGTACTTAGATTCGAGTGACATTTTGATAAATCATTATTCGTTATTTATACAATAAAAAGTAATACATAAACATTATATTCTAGTACATAATTATCTTGAACGAGTCAGCGGTTTAAATTCGAGTAGCTTGTGAATTTTATTTATTATTTCAAATATAATATGATACTATGGGGAAGGATTATTCGACTAATTTTCCATTGCGACACCGAATTTCATATCGTCAATCAATCTGCTGATCCAGCTAAACAGTAAACTTGTTTACCGTTATATGAGTCGCTGAGCAATTATTATTGCGGTTGAATAATTTGATACATTAAAAAATTGATATTTTTGATCACTAATATACTGACAGCTACACGTGTGAAACTTGGACCCTAAGTAAAAGAGAGATCTAAAAACTTAGAGTAGCACAACGTGGTATGGAGAAGTGCATGCTGGGCATAACGCGAAATGACAAGAGGAATGAGTAGATAAGGAAGCAGACAAGGGTTTTCGATATAATAGAGTTTATTAAAAGCCTAAATGGAGATGGGCTGGACACATAGCTCGAAGAATAGACAATCGTTTGACAAATCTAGTCATCCAGTAGTATCCAAGAAGTACAAAACGCCCGCAAGGTAGACCTAGAGGCCGCTGGATCGGTGAAATGATAAAGTTCTGCGGAAGTACGTGGCAACGCAATGCACAGGACCGAGAGAAATGGAAGCAGCTTGAAGAGGCCTTCATCCAGCAGTGGATAGATTCAGGCTGATGATGATGATGATGACATATTGAAAAATTATATTTTTGATATTATGCAACTATTTTCACTTATTAACATTTTTATGAAATTTGTTAAAGCTGTTACTTTATTTAATACCTCTATGGCTGTTACCTACCTTACTTTATGTGACGTTTAAAAATTGTTATTTCAATTTATGGTGTTTTTACGCTATATAACTACCTATTCATTGGATCAAATAAATACAAAATAAATTAATTGTGAACGCTTTCCATGAAAACAGATCATTAGCCACTGTAACGCTCAGAATAATAATGATTCATTTTGAACTTTGTTGTACTAATATATTCATTATTTTAATTTAAAAATATTACAGTTATGCAACCATTTGTATAAATTGTACTAACTATAAAATTATGTTCACATTAATTATAGAAAATATACATTTTCAACGTATATGACGTAGGTGAATAATTGTGGTGAAAATATTTTGAACACCAATATATTATTCATCTTTAAATTTCACTTAAAATATTGATGCCAGAAATCTTACACATTTACTGGCATGATTTCAAACTACCTACTAATAAAAACAGAACTCTCTGACGGTAAACTATTAAGAATCTATACCTTGATTACATACCACCATTATTCAGAGGAATTTCCGGAATCAAACTAGATATGTTGATTGCAAAACTCTGAGATTGAGAATGCTATAATGGCGGGATTGTTTAAACTTTGATATGAATTTCATCAGAAATACGTAACTCGTATTAGCTAAAGAAGTTCTAGACTTTATAGACAGTAAAAAACCTAATTAGTAAAAACCCTTCCTGACACTTCAAATTTGTTTACTGTATTTTTGTGACCTCTGACTAGATAGGTAGGTAATGTAGTGTGTGTATTTGCCTTTGGCAAGTGTACACGACACCTGAAGATACCGAAAGGCGAAACCCGGGTCGCAAAAAACGACTTAAATGGAACAATACAAAGCTTGAATCCATTAAATTCAAATTCCATCAAGAACCTTCGGTCGATAGTATTAATATTAGGTATTTTAATAAATATCCTTCTTATTGCATTCAAATAGTAACATAATTCTGATATTATTACATTAAAAAATAAAAAGATAAATAATAAATATTAAATACGTAAACAATGATATTAATAATGAAAAAGTAAAACAAAATAAGTGACAAAATGTATAAAATTAAACGATATTTTTTAGAATTTGAAATATCATATAATTATCTTTGCGTACGTTCTTTATCATATTTTTAGAGATTACAAAATTAAAAAAAAATATCTAATACACTTTTATTCTCATTGTTTTCATAAAACTCAGAATTCCATAATGGGTATTATGAATACTAATACCGATCTCCCGAGATTCTAAATTCATTGTATGAGGTTGCAATCTGTAGACCAAACGCTAAAATACTTAACAGAAATAATTAAAGTAAAAGCATTAATTTAATCTGCATGACGTTGATATAGGCTATATTATCTTACTTCGCTCTATTTTTTGAGCATTGGAGCATAGGATAAGTACAAGATCGAGCCATTACCTTTGGTATATCGTTACGTACCGCGCCATCTGTCATGTAATGCCAGCGCTCCATTGGCGAACCAAAAGTCCGAGGACAATAAATTGTCCGATTTGTCTATGCTCTGCTACTGATCAACGAACGAATAAAAAAGACAAAAGTTGCGATTATCTTAATGTCTTCCGATAAACCTATAATTTTGTGTTATTTATATGTAGACTTGCAAAAAATAATATAGCATTGAAAACAACACAAGTTTTACGTTTTCTTTTATGAATTTTATAAATAAAAATAAAAAAAAAATTGGTAATTAATCAATAAAAATGTATAAAACAATTACAGATTTTTTTTTCGGTCCGAATGATAGCGTATTAATGTCTAATCGAATTTGCATAGTGCTCGACGGATGAAATCTGGTAACTGTTTGTTAACATGTTTGAAATCCAACGAGTCTGGTCTGCGGAATAAAAAGTCCGCAGATCTGGGGTGCTCCACGCGAAAAAAGAGTCCGAAGACTGTAAATCGTCTGACTTGCGTGCCAATGGAGCGCCGACATAAGATTTCATGACGTAGCATCGTTGCAAGTTGGCGGAGGGTCAGCGAAAGTCACATTACCTGTATAGTTATGCCACAGGGGTACGGAGTGTCGCACTATTAACACAATGCTTACGGGCCCTTTTAATTAATTTTGTAATTAACGTGTTAATTTGCATTTGAAAAGTAATTAGCAAAAACACAATTTTGTGCGGCCCGTAAGCATTGGGTATATTTATCATTATAATCAGGTATAAAATATTATGATAAACGTTTGGTATTGTGTACAATATATGTGTCGCTAGATTTCAAAATCAGCCAAGTCCATAATAGATGAATAGGAGAAAAACAGCTTTTTGTTTTCTCAAATACACAGTGACAAGGGTGAAAGTTTATATTATTTTGAGTATAGAATATTTAAAATTAATAAATTCCACATTTTGATAATGCAGAAATGTTAGAAAGCAGTAGTTCTTCAGCAATTCACATAAAAGTCAAAAACACCTAAAGGTGGACTTGGCTGATTTTGAAATGTAGCAACACATATATTATAGTGACATGAAATTATTACATAAATCATGTAGTTTTTAAATTCATATGAACATTCAGCTATGTACATATATTTTGTTTATGAAATGCTATTAGTAATGCCATCACGTAAGCATTAGTCGACATTTTGTTTTGGCCGTACATGTCAAGTGGAATTGGCAAGCAAGCATAAGGGTAGTCGACACCGCATTTCTAGTTGTAGCAGGGAGGGTAATGTACGGGAATTAAGGTTTCTGCTCGCTGTACTTACGCGCTTTTGCACAAATGGATGTGTCGCTAAAATAGAATTTGTTTTGACATCTCTATGATTTATAACAACGGAACTATATTTTTCTAAGATGTGTCTCTATCATTAAAGAAGACGTGATAAGAGGTTTGCTACTAGTCTTCCACAAAGAGTAAAAAATATTAATATCTATAAGTAGTACATACCTAAATATATTATATAGGTATTATGTGTTACTTTTGAATCTTAACATAAATTCTACATTTTTATAAAGATCATCTTTAATAATTATAAGATAAAAAGAACTTTTAATATACAACATTTTTAAATTTTCTGTTGAATCATATAAACTTGACTTAACTAGCTTAAACGATCAAAAAAAATTTGTACTTGATAGAAATACTGAATAAATATACTAAAATGTCATTTTGACACTTAATATTGATTTCCATAGTAACGCACGTATATATTAATATTAATAATTTAGTTGCTAGGAACCACTTAGCAAACAATAATAGTTTTACTTTTTACGGATTTCTTCCGAAATAACTTTTTATATAAAACAGAATTAACTGAAAATGAAATCAATTCTACTTAAATATGAGTAAAAGTATTTTTAAAAAAATGCATTGGCATCGTGTTCTGATATATTCTAAGAGTTTCAAATGTCTAGCTAATCGGGAAGTTAGTTAAAAATCGATTGCAAGATTTATACCGGACAAATAAGAATATGAGCTAAGAAAAACGTTGTAAAAAAACGTTGTAATAAAAAGTACACTATCATTCTGTTAAGTAAGTCATTTTTGACTTTAGAGAATCTCTAGTCGTCAGCTAAATGTAATGCTGCATCGATTCTGAATGCGCCGGCTAGACGGCAGCGATTTGCCTACGCGGTATAATAGTTTATGCAAAAAATACGATACACTTTTACAGCGCTTTTCAGTTTGCGCGAGCTACAGCTTTCCCGTCCATACATACGGGCTTCCCGATACAAAACGATATACGATGCATTTCTTGATAGCAATATTTAAGTTAACATATTAGCAGAATATGACAACATTGTTATTAAGACACGAACTTGAATTTTAATATTCACCCTTAAATCAATGTAGGTAGAGTTCAAAAATGCATATTTTATTCTCCAGATACTACGTCCAATAGTACAAGTGAACATCGATTAAGTACGAAATCTAGCACAATTGCAAATTGATGTATTTCAATGACCATATTTTACCACTACACCGTGACAACACATTGCAGTTGTAGAACAGTGATACCCAGACTTATGTATTGTACTCAATCAACATCATCATCACCATCATCATCATCAGTCTGAATCTATCCAATGCTGGATGAAGGCCTCTCCATGTTGATTCCACTTCTCTCGGTCCTGTGAGTTGCGTTGCCACGTACTTCCGCAGGACTTTATCATTAAATCGATCCAGCAGCCTCTTAGTCTACCTTTCGGACGTTTTGTACCTCTGGGATATCACTGGATGACTAAATTTGTCCAACAATTTTCTTCGAGCTATATGTCCAGCCCATTTCTATTTGAGGTTTTTAGCAAACTTTAGCAAACTTATTCACTCATTCGTCTTTTTGTATTTTCGCGTTATGCCCAGCATGCACCTCTCCATACAATGTTGTGCTACTCTAAGTTTCTGGATCTCTCTTTTACTTAGGGTCCATATTTCACATGCATATGTGATTACGGGAAGCACACACTGGATGAACACTTTTCGCTTTAGGCACAGTGGAAGGTCACTTTTAAAGATATTATTCAGGCGGCCCATTGTACCCAATTGTACCCAATATATGTATATTTTGTGATCTCATCAGGAATCGATCCGGAAACCTTTGGTGTGAGACACCATCACGCTTTAGACTTGAAAGGCTACCAATACGTCAGTATACTACATACAAACAATATTCATTATTCAGACTGAAGTAGATTGCACTATGAATCAATGGATGTTGTATAAACTACGTTCTTTTACTCTTGATCAATATGTTTGCTTGTCTTAGATAAAGTGAAGACATCTATTAGCATCATTTAAATTTAACTTTGTCCTTCAGTCGACTTTTCTCTTCCTATAAAGATCCTTCAAAGAGTGTAAGACGTCTTTCTCACGAGTGACCTGACTAGCATACAAACGATGTAAAATTTTCAGCCATAGTATGAAGGTTTTTTTTAACATAACAAAGGTTTTTTAAACTAACTTACTGATTTATTTAACTATTTTTTTTTCAAGATTTAAGATTGTAACATTCTAATTATTGAATAATTTTGAAAATACTTCTGAGAAAATATATTATAACAAATAGAAAAAATCTTTTTGAAAAGGGTAAAACACCCCGCAGGAATCGAACCTGCATCTCTCGGGTTTCGCGCCCACGCACATAGGCCACTATTCTAAAGGCGCCACATTAATTAATGGCTCTTAATACTCTTCTGAGGCGCTTTTCAAATTGAGCTACTATTGGGCTATTGGCGATCGGCTTATTGATTATTGAACATACATTAGAATGTTACATTCTTAAATCTTGTGAATTATTCGAAGAATAAAAAAAATAGTTAATTAACAATTATTAGCAAGTTCAAGTAAGTTACAATAAATATCTCGGAGTGATCCGTGACGTCGGTTAGTAATTAAAGTAATACCTACTTTGATTTAACATACAAAAGTCTCAAAATTTTAAACACGATCACGCTATGGGTGGTTGTTGCTTGAGTACTAACCCAAAACTGCCGCCCCGCTCCATTCACACATAATATAATATATATTTACTGCCAATATCAAAGTATTGAGAAAAAGTTGAAATACCTAGGAATTATATTTTGACCAAAAAATTATATAATAAATTGTCTTGTTTCATTTTTATTTACTTTTTTGGAAATAAAATAATTAAAAAAAACTCTCAAACATACATATTAATTTAAAAAAAAATTGGAAGTGTAGAAATCGATTTCACCTGTTTCACTTCCCGGGTGGGTGTTTTGGCCTCTAAGTTATCGATTCGTCTATGATACATTCGAATTATTTCTTATAACTACGTTTTTAACTGAGGTACTATTTTACTACCCATAACTTCGAGAAAAAAGTACCCCTTTATGACTCGCTGTATTTTTATCGCCCTTTGTTATACAAACAATATCAATTTTGCCAAAAAGTTGTATGTTTATGTTAGGATGCACTCCAACATCCCCGCTTAGTGCACCCCTGCCTATAAAATAAAATAACGGACCACCAAAACTTACTTTTCATTCAGACTCTGATACTCGCCCAGACAACATCTCGCTCTCAATACCGATCTCAGCTCTAACTGTTGAATTCATTCTGAAAATAATAATTTAATAATCTGATCATCGCACAAGAGAAAGATACCTACCGCTTCACTGCTATTTTCGCCAGCCAGAGAATACCTAGTCGCTATCTTCCTGCCATTTGATAGTCTTTTTCAAGATAATCTACGACAGCGGACCAACTTAGCGTTCTCATTCGGGCTTTCATAGCAGAGTCGCGATACGTCAAACGACATCAAACCTGAATTCCTCTTCCACCACGCCAATACCTACATCCCAAAAAAGAATTGTTAGTGTATGCCAGAGCCTTGTGTCAAAAGTGTCAGTGTCTCAGTGTGTGAATCCGAGTATCTTGAGCGGTAACGGCTCTGCTCTGTTCAGTGTGGTGTTGTACTCGATCGCAATCCTCATTTCAATACAGTGATTTTGGCGACCGTGATTACGTTAACGCCAGTGCTGTTCAGTTCAGTTCAGTTTTTGCAGAGTGCTTCGGAGAGTCTACTTAAGTGCCGCGCCTGAAGAGACAGGCATACAGCTAAATATATTCACATTCTGTCTATTATCATATCCTTCTCAAAGCCCATTCTTGTCTTACTGTCTATAATATCCGCAAAATTATGTAACTTAACTCTATACTATTACTATTGTTGACGCAATAGATTTCTGCCCTCCGCTCACATAAAAGTTGACGCAGGGGATTTCTGCCCACTGCCCGATCATAAGTAAAATCACTCTAAAAACTACCAAAAGAAATTAAATTCTCATTTCTTTTTATTTTCCCTTTCTTTTTTTTCTTTTCTTTCAAATCAGTATCAGTAATCAGATTCATAATCAAAACATGTCATCGCCTAGGTTCAATGAAATTTGCAAGGAAGCAAATACTTATATCCAAGACCTGATGGAAACCCCCGCATCCCCGACCCCCAGACAGCTGCTGGAACAGGACCCGGCTACCACCCTGCAAAACATAGCGTATATGATTACCAAAAACAAAAACCAAGATCTTCAAACTCTGATCCGCTCTGTTTTCAGCCTCCTGATATCTTGCATGGACTCGAAAACGAGAGAACAATGCTGTCAGCTACTACCCAGCCACCCAGCCGCAATCAACTTTAAAATCAAGAGACCGAAGAGAACGCAGACCGCCCAGAAGAAGCAGGAGACTCTACTCAATTCGCAAGATACGATCGCCGTCACACAAGAGGATGACGATTACGAAGAATTCAACGACGACGTCACAGACGCCTCGGCAGTGAGGAAAACACAAAGGGAATCGAACTCACCCAACACCTCGCAGATCTCTCTACAACTAAATAAGAAGGCAGCTCCGGTAGTCAACACACTATCAACACAACCGATGACAATATCGCCTAACAAAACCTCAAAGGATGCCCCTAAAGCGGAAAATCCCGCCAGTCAATCTTCACTTGAAGCGAGATTACTCAACAATAGTGAAAGTTATGAAACTTGCAGGCATCACGCCTGGACTTGCGATTGTCCAAAAGACAATATACGAGTAGATTTCGAAGATATAAACATCTACCGGAAAACTGTGTCTTTCCTCGATCAAAGGAACATTGCGTTCCACTTGTAAACGATCAAAAAACACAAAACCTACAAGGCAGTTCTCCGAGGTATTCCAACATACATAGATGAAAACGATATAAAAGACGAACTCACGGCGTTACAGTTCCCAATAATATCCGCCCAAAGAATGCGCCGCGGACAAAATCGACAGCCCCTCCCACTTTTATTACTGGACCTGGAAAAAGTGATGCAGGGAAATGTATATACGACCTTCACTTTCGAGTAAAAGTGGAGTCACTCAGGAGAAAAACGGCCTCCAGACAATGCCACCGATGCTAAGGTTTTGCCCATTCGGGAATAAACTGCCACGCCCCTCCAAATTGGGTGAAATGCGGCGACAACCATTTAACTCAAGAATGCGACCCACACACGGGACATGGGCGAACTGCGCAGGTCCTCACCCAGCAAACTATAGAGTCTGCCCGAAATTCCCGCATCAACAAACCAGAAACGTAAACCACAGACGAACATGGCCGTCCCCTCCATGGCAAAGACAAAGCCAGACAGCACCGCAGTACGAGACACACGCAGCCTCCGCCCACACGCAGTCTCAACAAGATGATCACAGAAGCAACAAAACTACGCACTCAAATAACAGGTCAGTAGCTCATCCTTACCGATATCCCAATACCCACAATACACCCTCCAATTCCAACTCAGACATTAAAAATCTAGAAATTGCAATTACACAATTGCAACAAACTATGATTTGCATGATTGCAGGCGATTGCCATGGTAGCCCAAGCCACAAAACTGGTCCAGAAAAATGGCTACTAAGACCAATCGAACTCTCTACAGACGGCTTTCTGGAACGCTCGCGGTACTTTAATCATAGATAAGGGGGAAATCATCAATTTCCTATCCAAGCACGACATCGACATACTCCTAATTAGCGAGACCCGCTTTGAACCCACCCCCTGCATCTGTTTTCCAAACTAGACCACGTACAGAACAGACAGACTAACGAACAGAGGCGGCGGAACCGCTATCTTTATTAAGTCTCATATAGAAAATTGTGAGGCACCTCCCACCTCACAAAGCCGGGCACTAGAATCATGCTCAATTATAGTTAATACTCTTTCTTCTGACAACGTTAAATTCACTTCAGTATTTATGTTCCTCCTTATAATAAAGCTGACTCTATACACAGATCAGATCTAGACAGCATACTGGACGCTAATGTTACCTGCACAATCATCGAGAAGAAATTCTACAAGTCCATGATAAACCATTCCAACGCGACTATTAAAAACTTTTTAATCAAAAATGGAAGCGACACAGACAACGCCTATAGGAGGCTGAAGGCAATCCTGCTGGACAAGCAACCACCATAGTTCCTTCACATCCATACTACAGACTTCCTATCATCCGAGCGACTAATCTGTTATTTTTCAGCGCAACAAGGAGAAACATTGATACCCGACCCTCTCCCGAGGATAATAAAAGATGAAGGGCACCCCGCCGCCTGACACAAGTACGGGCGGAGGGAACCTTCCTCCCTAGTATTAAAAAATATAAATACTCGTATTCCAAAAACAAAAGACATAAGTATAAAAGATTAAATACCGCTCGGGGGAGACAATCGGGCTATCAATGTCACAGCAGAGATTTCACCAAACCACCTGTTTAGTGATGTGACCTGAATCTGGGTTACATCACTGCTAGGATAAAAAAAACTGTATTGTTTATATATGGAATTATATAAACTTGTACTTAGCCAAAGCCTAGAAAAAACAAAATTATAACTGAGACGAAGGAGATAGAGGGCAGAGCCCTGGAGCTCCAAATTTATGTATTAAGGCTATACACTGAAGAAGAAGAAGAAACCAAAACTAACATGAAAAATATATGTCTGCTCTCAAAGAAGAAGTTCATTTCCCAAACTCTTATATTAACAATCTAAAACAGTGACTAACACAGGTCAATTAGATAATAGGTATAATAATTTTAGTAATATAACATATTATCCTAATATAATACTGTATTGTAGTAGGTACTTAACTGTTTTATTTCTTTGCATTTCTGTAACAATTTTTCCCCCGTATTTTCGGTCGCCACTGAATACCTAAAGTCAATTCTCTATTGACTGGTGTTTATTAGCCGAAGCGAAAACTCTGACAATAATAATGCTTTGTGGGTTTTTTTGATTATTTAAACACACAAAAATTTTACCAGTGTATAGCTTCGCAATGACATGGAACAAGGAAACGTCGAGACGTGTTCTAAACAAGACAAATGACGTCATCAATAAGTATAAGTTCCACACCAAGATGGTGACGTGACGGTGGCGCTGTGTTAGTGTTAAAACCGCTTATCATTCAAACAGACGCTAAGCTTTTTACACTTGCCAAGAATTGGGAAAATTCTTGCAGTAATATATAGGGAGAATAAATTTTCCCCAAACGCTGTTGACTTGTTAAATCTATTATTGAATATTGGAGATCATGGTAAAACCCAATTGAGAGTATTTTTATTGTGGGACGACAACAGTATTTGGTTTTATCATGATTCATGGATCATCGCCCACCTAGAAAAAATATTATTTGCTTGATAATTTTTTTTGTTTTGTCAATTCGAAAATAGGCTCTTCAGTATTAGCTCATTCGGTAAACCTACTTCTTTGAATGTATTATTATTTATGATGTGTATATATTTTTCAAATTACGATATTTTTTATAAAAAAAACTTTATTTATAAATGAACAATAGTTTTATTATATTTTTAATGTCACGCTGTGAACGTCGTAAACTTTATCATATTTATTGTAAAGAAATAAGATATTATTCGAAATATTGTAACTTAATATTTAAATTTGTTAAATCCTAATTGATTTAAGTTTTGTACTATTCCATTTGAGTCGTTTTTTTGCGACACGGGTTTCGCTTTTCGGCATCTTCAGGCACTGTGTAAACTCATCAAAAGGTAAATAAATACTGACAATCAATGCTTTTCCATTTGAGTCGCAAAAAAACGACTCAAATGGAATAGTACAGAACTTAAATCCATTAGAATTTAAATTCAGATTCCATCAAGTACCTTCGGTCGATAGTATTAATAAATTTGATAAGTAAATAGATTCTTGAGTTTATTGAATTTGATAATACAATATTATTCACTTGTTTCCGTTACTATTGTTTAACCCTTAAATGCATGATTTTTCCGATTTTGATTAAAAAAATATATTCATATGTAGTTGATTGTCTATAACATGGGAAAAATAATAAAAAAAAATAAAAATTATTTTTTGGTCAAATTTTAATATAAAAACCATTTGTATTCATATGAATACACCATGCATTTAGCTCATAAAAGTGAAAGTGTACAACATGAAATGGAAAAATTGAAAGACTTAATTAAAACCTTATAATTATAAATCAAATTCGTATAATTACTAACAAAACAATTTATAATACATTATGGAATAATTTAAAGCAAGATTAAAGCACAATACTATTCCACATTTCTCACAATATACTCTAGATTATCCTATATAATAGTTATCAAAAAACACGATATCATTAATGTTTTTGAAGCATTTCTTAATAATCTGATGACAGTATTCCCACTTGCTCCCAGGCCTGGTTCAGACGGAAGTCTGTTTTTTGCCTCATTTTCTTGTCCAGAGTATATCTCAAATTGGTAGGCAAAGCCTGACACAGCACAAACAACTTAAAGTCCCATTTATTTGGTTTTTTAGGCATGTACTGCTTCATGTAATGCCCAATTTTTGACGAACACAAAAGTTCATCTAGACACAACCTCTGCTCCATAGGAATTTTACAGAACATTTGATTTAATTTACCATAAATAGGCCTAATTAATTTATGTAGCCTATCGTGGTTAGAGTCAGTTCTGTGAAGAAGCGTAGCATTTTGGTTCAGCAGAAAGTGACGAATCTTTTCAAATTTATTATGGGCATTGTTGATTTTATTGGTTAAAACGGATATACACCTGACCAATATCAACGAGTGCCAGAATATCGAAAGACAGACACGAAAATAATTATACCTATATACTGCCTTATGTCAATACAAGAAACTCCCACGGGCTTACTCGGGTCTTTTTCAATGGAAAACAAATTCTTTTCAGCAACTATTTCTTTAGCTATATCATCGGTAAAAAAATAATTGAAGAGTTGTTAAGGTGTTTTGCGCTCTAATGTTTCTTGAAGAAGTGATGTGCTGTCTGAAAAAGATAAGCAGGCTTCATCTAGTGTTATATTTTTCCTTTTCCATAATAGTTTTAGGGGATTAGTTTTTGAAGGTGGAAGTCTTGAAGTTGAAGGTATTGGTTGATCATAGGACTCATCCATTTGCAATGGTGGGTCGTCATTTGGATCATAAGTGGAAACTTCCGCTTCGTCATCTTGCATCCTCCATCTATCTCTGGTCGAAATTCTGGATCCCCAATACTGTCATCGTCACTGAAGTCCATTCCATCCTCACTGTCAGATAAGTTGTTAGGATACTCTTCAAGTTCTTTGTCAGTTAAATAGTGTCGGCGAGCCATGGTTGATATAAAAAGGCCAAAATATGTTCACAAAAATTAGCTTCCTATGTGGTTAATATTACCCGTTAATGCATGGTGTATTCGAATGAATACAGACGTAAATATCACAATATTCTGGAAATATACAAAAAAAATCTGAAATATTTTATAAAACTTTGCTTGACTGACCTTCATTCAGTATAAAATGATTTTTTATAGGACTGGAAGATCTATTGTTCCATAGATATAGCACTGCAAACATGGAGAAACGTCATGATCCGATGAAATGTCAGATTGGTGTGGTTAAAGCGTAATAAAAAATAAATTTGTGTCATCTGGTTGTCAAACGTGAAACTAAATGGAAGCATAGACTTTAATAATGATTAAAAGTATTACCTTAACACTACATCTTGGAAGATTTAGACAATAGATGCCATATTATGCTGTGTATTTGTATGAATACACCATGCATTTAAGGGTTAAATTTAAAATTATTCTACCTACTACAGTTATTATTATTATTATTATTAAGACTTAATGAATAATTGAATAGGAATATATTTTTAAAATATATATAAAACATGATATATTATTATGTTGGTATGTTTTAATAACTCAAAACCAATATATCTCAACTTTGATTCAATTACGTCGACAATGACCTGACAAATACAGATTTTGTACATAAATTATTGCATCATTCCGAGCCTACTAACCTCTTATAGTTAATTCATGAAAGAAACTATAAAATATTAAAGCAAAAAAGCTGTAAGTAACTACATTTATTTATTCACTCATATGGTGGCAGGGTGTCAGCGATCCTATAGATATATGGATGTAAATAAGGATTGCGTGTGATCGAGAAATACTCTTTTATTCAAAAAAATAAATTGAAATATCAATATGACAGTGAGCGATAATAGCTTGTATCACGATATATAAGTATTATTGTAGTTGTTAAAGAAATGCAGATTATAATTTTACTATGCATGACAAATTTGCGTACGGATGAGTGTGTTTTGTATTCGAAAGCTGGAATATATATCAGCTGTACAAAATGCCAGGTTAGCATTTTGTTTTAAGTAATATAGAAAGCGTTGAATTGGGGTGGGTTCATTTCATTTACAAAGTAGCCACGAATGAATTTTTTTCATGGTCAATTCGCATGCCCTTGATATTACGTTACAAAAGTATGTGACATGTTTGATTCCGCTGATATCAGATTACTTGTGCAAACGAATTTGTGTTGTGAAATTCGACTTTCATAGAATGCGATTTGTTTTAGTAAATTGCTATTGTTTCACTTTTTAAATAATTTTAAAGTTGCAATTTATAGATACATTATGAATAATATATAGGTATTTAGGCTGCATCATTCTGCTGGCTAGAATATTCAACCCTATATTATATATATTCAAATAAAAGCACTCACGCAATAACATACAATCACATATCAACATAATAGCATAGTAGAGAGTAAATACTCACTCTATGTATGCGCTTTAAGCATGTACATTAACATCAAGTACGATAAAATTTAAGTTGTGTTTTCCGGAAATTGTTTTTTGGACCTAGGATACACCAGATGTCCGGTATAGAATAATGTATTTTTATAGTAGCTACTATCACTATACGAAGAAATCAGCTTAACTTTACTAGGCAATTTAATCTTTAAATAGTGATAACAGTAAAGTTACGTGTTGTGACGGAGGGTGTCTTACAAGAAGTCAAAGACATTATGGGCTTCTTTTTGCCATATTATGAATCCGCCCTAGTCTTTCTGGGAACCTGGGGTGTGGGTCGGCATTTTTTTCCGGGAGTCAGAAGAATTTCTTATGGCTAAAAATAGTAATCTTCATCTAAGCAATTTAGCTTTGATAAATAATATGTATAGTGTAATAATTAATGTTACAATAAAGTAAGCTACGGAGTTATTGTTTTATCTATCCGATTTTTCATTTCTAGCCTTCTCCTTTCTTTGCCTATTCTCTCTCATATGCTTCTAATACCACCTCTTCGAAGATTTACCGAGACATTGTGGTATTAGTATTTTAAAATAGAGTTTATTTATGTCAGCTGTAGAAAAGACAAATAAATATTGGTATGGGATTCTACTTTTCCTTCTTAATGATAAAACTAGGCAAGTCAGAAGCTAATGGGAACTGTATTATGAGCATACATAAGTGAAGCGGCAAATAATTTTCAACACTATGTGGAACGAAATTTGGGCCGCGTTGCCATTCGGAAAGGGTAGCGACCTGTTCGCATGTCAATTTCTTTTGTGATGGAGTCGGATGAATATATTCTTAAATCGTGTAAAGATGGCTTAAAAACGTTCCGCATGTACTTGAAAAAGAAAACATGTCAATGAATATACTATCATTATTACGAATATAATAATAAACATTACATAAAAAGGACGCATGTTGATTTTTATGACAAATTATATTTCGTTCGGTTCGCGCAATTTGCACCCGCGACCCGCAATCCACGCATCGCCTAGTCACGATCTTTTTAGACCATGCCTCAGCTGAGGCAAAGCCTTAATTTTGTTTTTGAAAATATTAGATAACGTCTTTAAAACCATGAATACATTAGATAAATACAATAATATTTTTACAATATTTTTTCATACAATTGAACATTATTTAATATTGTTCCCAATTTGACAAGCACAGTTTTTCATTTTTATTTTAAATAATAATTATTTCCTAGATTTATGTTAATCAATAGTAAACTTTAAATTCCATTTTCCCAACAATGACAAAATTAGAGTTATCTAGTTGTAGTGTTGAGATGACGATAAATCAACTATTATGTTATTAAAACTGAACTTATTTTATCATTATTTTACTTTAAAAAGCATCTAATACTAATTAATAACAGCAGAATTGTAATAGCAACATCTTGATAAAAAAATATACTAAAAATGAATGAGCTTGATTGTTTGAACTGAATCAATTTTAATGAACCAAAATGTATTATCTTATTTCTTAGTTGACTCCTTAATTTTCAATATATTTTTTAAAATACTGTAAAAAATCTTTTCCTTTTTTATTTTAATTAGGTTTTCTTTATTTTCCAATCTAATAAGATACTGTTCAATAGCGTACAGGTACAAACCAACGTTATTTATTCTTCTTTGATTTTACGCTAAGTCCATAATATATTCTTTTCACATAAAAGTCCTTCAAGATCTCTTTCAAGTGAAGAAAAATGATTTCAGCGGAAGAATGAAAGCGCTTCAGCGGATGAAAAGAAATAGAAGATAAAGAAAAATCTCCGTTTAAAGAAAGTTCATTAGTCTATTTCATATGAAAATGTAAGGAAAGCAGAGCTTTTTACGGTGCCCATAGAATTATTAAATGGCATAATAAATCATTTCGAAAAATAGCATGCTTTAAGATATAATAGAAACCAAAAATCATTAGTTTAATTTTTGAGAAGAAACAAAAAATAAATATGTACCTACATAAATATAGTATGTCTAGTCACATAAGTATATCACACTGGATGAAAATTTTTCCTTTCTATCTCAACTCTCCTCAGTCATTTTCCTTGCATTACTATCTACTTCCGTTAAACCTAATTATTATCTCATCTATCGGTGTTCTATTAATTAACATTTAAGCATTTAGGTATATCTTTAAAAAAATGTGAATTATGTAGCGAATATACGTAATTGAATGATTGAAACTTTCGGTTTAACTCTCCATTTTTTAAATAGTTATTTTATTATTATTATTAGTACCAGCCATAGTAAGTTAAATATACCTATCATATTTTATTTTCATTCGTAATAAAATATTCAATTAAAATAAATTAATGTATACTGCTTTCTATTAAATGTTCACACAGTTTTATATTGCTACCTGTTAATACGAACACAAAATTATTAATACTTTTAAAAATTTATATTTTTTTAGCTTTGGGCTATAGATATTAATATTTTTCTTACTATATAGATAAAAATTGTAATTCACTATGTGGCTGGAATAGCGTCATAAGTAGCATATGCGCTTTCTTATCAAAATGTCTATGGATTGATCCTGTCAGCTCTGTATATTTAATATTTCGTTAGTCGAGTATTACGGTTTTTCGTCACATCAACGGAATTCACTCAGTGGTTCGCGTGTAAAAAGTGTAATAAATTAAAAAGAATAGATCAGATAGCAGAAGATTTTTAAATGAATATTACCGGACGAAGTTTGTTTTATAATATCTGCAATTTCGTGTGAAGAATTCATGAATATAATGTGAACAATTAATTATTATTCCTTTGGCTATTCAGATGGCAAAATTCATGGATTACTGAATAAATATAACTAGAACATTAAAAGAAATCACAATCTACAATATACAGTGCCACAAAACCGAAGAGTACCACTGTATAATCTAATTTTTCCAGTGGTAAACTTTTATTCATATCTGCCCATTGTCCCTCAAATATCCACATGAATGTATGTAATAATAATATTATATTTATATAATAATACTATTACTCGATTCTCGGTTTGATTCTCGAGTCTAGATTCTCGAGATTTCAAGAAATTATCAACCAGTAATTTAGGAAGATATTTTTTTTTAAAAGAAAGCTAGAAATGCTCATATTATAACAGTTATTATATTTAAAATAATATTAAATAAACGATTGTGACTTTGATCTTGTTTTTGTTTAGAAAAACCTGCATAAATATTAAAAAATCCTTGCAAACAACTTCTCGAGATATCAATATACCAATATCAAATTTTACTTCATATTATACTCACATATTTTTAAATATTATAAATTATCACGATGCACCTACTTAATACGTGAGTACATTGCAATGTCGTCTAAACATGAATACGACATTAAGTTTTCCCGGAATGATGATTGTATCTACAACATCCATTTTAATTAGAGCCACCTTCACATTAAATCTAAAACACATTCATATCTATCTTTGTAAAGCAATGGACAAATGAACACATTCTTTTTTGTATTATTTTGTGTAATTTAATTACATTACAAATTTATATAATTGAAAAGAATGAAAGAAAAAGTCAAAAATCACAGTTGGCGAGATCAATAGAATAGGTTTTATTTGTATTATTTGCAGAGGAAATGGCTTATATATTTTTTAATCACGATAAAGTTGATTCCACTACGTGTAATACAAAAAAAACTATCAAGAAAAATAAAAGACTTGAAAGTCGATGGACAGTCACAATAACTTACGATTTCCAAACACTATCAAAAATGTACGTCGAGACATTCCACGGCCCGACGCGGTTATTCGCCAATTATGTGTCGCCTTTTGAGTTTTCCGACTTTATTATGGTGAAATCAGCCGCACAATGATCAAAAAGTTATCGCGAAAGAATACTAATTCTTATAAGAAACCTACTAAAAGTTGATGACCACTTGTTTTAAATTGGAGAGCAAAACAAGAAGGTTAATTTTTGTCGCTTGTCATCGCCAGGCAAAGTTATTTATTTTAATAGTTAGTACATTTATATAAAGAATTTATGATTCATAAAACATTTATATTTTTACAGATGGGCAATACAATTTCCATCTTTAATATTATACAAGTGCCACGTAGCATAGAGCATGGAGTTGTCAATAGGAGTTACTCGAATTGCTAAAATTGTTTAGATCAATTGTAATTTCAATACATTTTTATAAGGTACTAGCTGAAGTATCCGGCTTTGCACAAGGTCGCTTCGTGGTTATATTTTTCTAAGATATTTAAAAAATAATAAGAGGTAATTATTTTAATATTAAAATATCTGTGTAATACAATATGGTAATATGAAAATAATTCTAATAGGAGTAAAGGTCAAACAAGAGAACACTAAATTAAAATCGAATCCAAAATAATATGCAAACGTTAATAATATTATTAATATGTAGTAAAAAAAATCAAAATTGGATGGAACAAACAAACAACAAACTTTGTATTTTATATAATACTAAATTAGAAACCTTCGCAGGTATACGCACAGCAACTGACAAAACTTTCATCGCAATCGAATGAATGGTATAGGAACGCAAACGAATAGAAGAAGAAGAAGATGGTTGTACTAATTCAGACCCACGGTGGCCGCGCGGCATAAGCGTTGGACTACAAAGCCGTGGGTCCCAGGTTCGAATCCTGGGTCTGGCAAGTACAAAAATTGTTTTTCAATTTGTGTGTGTCAGGGTATGGACCTAATAGGTTGAGCAAGTGGCTGACATCCATTTCTCGTAAAAAACAAAATCTGTCAATACAAACCTCCACTCTGTGGAGGCCCATATGATCCTATCAGGATCGGACATGGTAGAAAAAAAAAAAAAAAAAAAAAAAAAAAAAATTCAGAAACCTTTGCGGACGTGCGCACAACAACTGGTCAAAATTTCATCGCAATCGGATGAATAGTATAATAACGCATACGAATAGAAGAAGATAGAATAGAAGAAAAAGAAGAAGAAAATAGTTGTATCAATTCAGAAACCTTTGCGAGTGTAAGCACAACACTTGATCAAAATTCCATTTCAATCGCATGAATGGTATAGGAACGCATACGAATAGAAGAAGTAGATGATTTTCTAAATCAGAAATCTTTTCTTGGGCATGCGCACGACAACTCACCAACGTTTCATTGCAATCGGATGAATGGAATAGGAACGCATACGAATAAAAGAATATAGAATAGAAGAAGAAGAAGATGGTTGTACTAATTCAAAAACCGTTGCGGGTGTTACCACAACAACTGACGAAGGTTTCATTGCAATCAGATGAATGGTATAGGAACGCATACGAATAGAAGAAGATGGAATAGAAGAAGAAGAAGATGGTTGTACTAATTCAGAAACCGTTGCGGGTATTACCACAACAACTGATGAAGGTTTCATTGCAATCAGATGAATGGTATATGAACGCATACGAATAGAAGAATATGGAATAGAAGAAGAAGATGGTTGTACTAATTCAGAAACCTTCGCGGGTGTTTGCACAATTACTGACGAAAGTTTTATTGCAATCGGATGAATGGTATAGAAACCATACGAATAAAAGAAGATATAATGAGGAAGAAGAAGAAGATGGTTGTACTAATTCAGAAACCTTTGTGTGTGTGCGTATAACAACTTACGAAAGTTTTATAGCAATCAGATGAATGGTATAGGAACCATACGAATAAAAGAAAATATAATGAAAAAGAAGAAGAAGATGATGATTTTTCTAATTTAGAAACCTTTGCAGGTATGCATACAACCACTTACCAAAATTTCATCGCAATCGGATGAATGGTATAGGAACACGTACGGAACAGACAGGCAGACAGACAGACAGACAGACAGACAGATAGGCAGACATTCATTTTTATATATAAGATATAGCCTTTATTCTTTGCGAAAGTGCAAGCAATAAGTTGACAAAGTTTTATCGCAATTGGATGAACGGTATGGCAGCGCAAAAAATACAAACAAACAAACAATTATATATTAGATGTATTCTAATATATAGCAAATTCGTCGTCATAATATGAATATGAAAATATATTATATTAAGTAAAAGTGTCCAACTCATGTACAACTGCATTTTTCGTGAAAATGCACTAAATAACTATCTGACATCTTACGTTGTGGTTGTCTGGAAAAAATGCCCAGCTAATTTACAGCCTGGAAACATACTAACCCGAGTTTGTCAAAATGACTATCTACTTACGACATATTCTTTTACCCGGAAAAATTGACCAAGTGACAATTTTACAGGGTTCATTTGACGTACTTAAAATTTTTGTCTCGCAATAATGTTACAAAATTCGTTTATAAAGTGTAATAGGGGAAATGCGTTATTACGAAGTAATAGGTAATTTTAAATATATATTCGTTTATTAAATTACTTTGTATTTGATTTTTGAAGAAGCAGAATGCTTCTTTTCTTTATTAATTTTATTACAGTTGAATGTTTTATATCTTAAATAATTGTATTATTACGTGTACTATCAAAAACAAAGCAAAATTTCGTTTTATTTCTTATAACGGTGTTTATTATGTCTACCTACCTTATAAACTACATTTTGTAGTACAAGTAAAATTGACCAAGTGACTATTTTTTTTATAAGAGGTTCATAACTCGTGAAACCAACATAAGAGGATGGGCAAATAACAGTACAACGCAGATGTGCGCTTATGCTGAAGACATAGTAATTACAATCAGATCCAAACAGAGGATGATCGACCATGGTGGCACTATGAAAATAAAAGCAGAAAACGCTGGACTGCAAATAAACCAGTCAAAAACTAAATATATGGTCAGCACACGCGATCAGGTACCGCTGCAGAATATAGACATAGGACAGCATGCATATGAAGGGGTGGACAAGTTCACGTATCTCGGATCCAGCCTAAATACCCAACATAAGACAGCAGAGGAGATAAAAATCCGCCTTATCTCCGGGAATAAAATGCTGGCATGCCCGCAAGCGACTGGTGGGGTCAAAAATTCTAGGCCGAAGAAGTAAAATTCTAATTTATAAAACAATTATAAGGCCAGTGGTCACTTATGGCTGTGAGACTTGGAGCTTAACTCAAAACGAGGAAAACAAATTAGCTGTCTTCGAGCGCAAAATACTCCGCAAAATCTTTGGACCCACGTTGGAAAGTGGGAACTACAGAATAAAAATGAACCACGAGTTGGAAGAGCTGATTGAACAGCAAACAATCATGAGATACTGTAAGTCCCAAAGACTACGATGGGCGGGACATGTGGAGAGAATGCCTGAAGTTAGAGCGCCAAGGATTATGACGAAGTGGTTACCCCAACGGAAGAGACCCAGAGGCCGTTCAAGAAGGAGATGGGCTGACGCCGTAGAAGTGGACTGGCTTCATATAGGAAGACCCGGTAACTGGAGAAGTGCGGCGACAGACCGGAGTGAGTGGAAAGCGGTTGTGGAGGAGGCCAAATCCCACCCCGGGATGTAGCGCCGTGGAAGAAGAAGACTATTTTTTCTCTCATAAAGTAAATAAATTTTTAAGTTCTGAAAATGAAAATTCAATTGTCATCTATTACATGTAAAAAAAATAAATGTAAAACTTTACATAATGGAACCATTTAAGCATCTTGCTAAACACAAATAATTACAAGATAATAAGAACTTTTTATATACCACGTTTTTAAATTTTCTGTTGAATCATATAAACTTGACAATTATATGTATTAATAAATACTTTTTTTTGTACTTGATAGAAATAGGTACTGAATAACTATTATAGAATACTGAAATGTCATTTTGATTTCCATAGTAAGTAACGCACGTATATATTAATAAATTAGTTGCTAGGACCACCCTCTTAGCAACCAATAATAGTGGATTGGATTACGGATTTCTTCCGAAATAACTTTTCACACAAAACAAAATTATCTGAAAATGAATTCAATTCTACTTAAAGATGGCTAAAAGTATTAAAAGAATGCATTGCCATCGTATTCTGATATATTCTAAAAGTTTCAAATGTCTAGCTAGTCGGGAAGTTAGTTAAAAATCGATTGCAAGATTTGTACTGGATAAACACCCACCGGACAAACAAAAATACGAGCTAAAAAAAACTTGGTAAAATGGCTTTACTCTAAAATATTGTTTTTGCAGTTGTTCACTTTTAGTTGTATGACAACGCAATAATAGTTAATATGTTTTTATTGTAATATTGCATAGATTTAGATAACGTTTGTGGTGTAGCGCGTGTCCAAGTTTAGCTTTTAATAGCTTTCCGTGTTGATTAGAGTTGTATTGTAGTTTGGTCTGCTGTAATAGTAATTATTATGCGCCATTTTAACGTTCAAGTCTCAATTACTCCAACGGTGAAACATGTCATAGCGCCGCTTGATTATTATTTATTCTCTATATTCATTTAATTAAATCTATACACATATTTTTATATGTATATATTGTTATGTTTAAAACAAACATAACCAACTTTAAGCAGCTGGGAACACTATTATTTGTTATCGATGGTCGAGTTGGAAGAGCGTTCGGCCGTAAGAACATAGACGCCGCTGGTTGAATTTCCGGCAACAACGTCAGGTCTCGTGGTGTGACAGAAGAATCCAGGCTTTTTGATTTTGTCTGCCACCCGGAATAGTCGTGCTCCGGTAGGGTCTACCCGATAGTAATTATGGACGTCACCAAATGGAGTACAATGAAGCCGTCATGTCGAGAACCTCTGTTATCGTTCCAGTTGGATATTTGAACTATTTATTTGATCCACCATTCTTGATTATTTCTTTTAAAACTTAGCCGCGTGTATATAAAGTTAGTCATTACAATTTCAGTACCAATCCGCCTAATATCTATTTAATGTTTTATAAATTCCCTTTCTTTGTCATAATATAGTTTCTGTCAAGTATCAATCGATATTTTATTTAATGTTCCCATATTCTACACTTATCTTGATTCATCTTTCACGGTCTTAAGATCGTGTGGCACCCCTAAATTATTATGTTATTCTTAACCTTGGATCCCACAAACCTTCAGCCGTGAAAATCCTAATTTGATGCAAATTTCAGTTGTCAGTTGCGAGATTTCTAAAGAGTAGCGGAGTTCGGCTTGAGAAAGATCAGATAACCACGCGACCCGTTTCTATGTTTCATGTCTCATGTTTGTACATTTATTTTATTTTAGATTCTTTATTTTGTAATTTTGACATCGGAAATCACAATTACAAAATTTTATATAACAATATATAACAATTACCTATTTATTAATTCAATATAATATACCTAATTATCTGGAGATTTTTTTTAGAATTATTAATAACCATGTCCTTGTTTTTTCGTACAAGATACTCTATATACTTTATCCATAGAAACCCTGAAAATATTAATAAGGATGATGGGTTACGGTTAAAAACGTCATGGTTTTCGGCACTGTTAGCAAAATCCAATATTCGATCCGGCATCTCGGTGGTAACGATTGACACATTACTCTGAGCAACGTTTGCTCTGAGCTAATCGGATTCCTTTTGGCATTCTTAGAGCGAGGCTTGCATTCATGCACCTACACCACACTTCATCATTACACATTTATCATCTCTTGATAATTGCCTCTCCAACGATCCCGAAACGTTGAGAAAAAGGAACAAGTACACATGGTGGAAAACCAAAAAATCTATTAATATAAAAAATAACCGTGAAAGTCTCAAACATTATATATAAATCTTCATTTTGTAGGTAGGTATCTCATGGCAAGAAAATATACGCAATCCTGTGCTTTCACTATGCTCTGATTATGTTGCGTCATAATTTCAATTAATTGTGTTTGTATTGCTCATCTCTAATATCATCATAAAACTAATGTCAGTAGTATTTAAAAAATGTTTTTTATGACATGGCTACACCCAAAAAATATTTTTAAAAGTCCACAATCACAAATCAACGCAGATAATAACGAAAAAATGGACGTTATCTATGGATATTTTCCCGAAATATTCAATTGGCGATGGTCACAAATGGCGGCCATTTCAATCTATCTCCCTTACGAAATATCGTCGACTATCAAATAAATAACCCAATAAATCTGCTTTATTGCTTGGCAAGATGTCACCCCGCATTGCTCGTCCATTCGACCAAAGTTTGGCCGCACACACAATATTTTTTTCAATATTTTATTCTGGTAAATTATTACTATATCTCACAGAGAATTCCTTTGAAAAATGTAGCTGTGTATTAAAGTAGTTGGGCGTATTTATTCAGCAGTGATTGATTGCTAATTTATTATTTTATTTAGATATACTTAGATATAGGGGATTTGTCATAGTCATACTATAACAAAAAATGGCAAAGACTGAAGTGATATTAAAGCTTTTTTACAGTATTGAGTGTGTTGCTTTTACAACGTTTTTATTAACTCATATTCTTGTTTGTTGGTGGTTGTTTGTTCAGTACAAACCTTGCAATCGATTTTTAACTAACTTCCCGACTAACTTGACATGTTTAACTTTTAGAATATATCAGAACACGATGCCAATGCATTCTTTCAATACTTTTAGCCATCTTGAAGCAGAATTGAATTCATTTTCAGTCAATTCTGTTTTGTATGAAAATTTATTTCAGAAAAATCCCTAAAAAGTAAAAAACTATTATTGGTTGCTAAGGAGGTGGTCCTAGTAACTAAATTATTAATATATACGTGCGTTACTATGGAAATCAAAATGAAATGTCAAAATGACATTTCAGTATTCTATATTTGTTTGTTTTTTATTTACTTCATATCAAGTACATGTTTGAGCATATTGAGCATAATAATTCAACAGAAATTTTAAAAACGTTATATATGAAAAGTTCTTTTTATCTTGTAATTATTTTTACTAATATTATTAATTAAGGTAAAAACAACTATACCGTAACCTTCTTTCCTTCGGTTTCTTTTCACCAGGCAGAAAGAGCCAACAGGTAAGAGTTATTTTAACTTGAAGGTTATGCATTTTTATTGATAACAAAAACTTCTACGTGGGTGACTTATAAAATAAATAGGACATCTAATTTGACAGTAAACATTACGTACAAAAGAATAATATAGAAAATTGAAATATTATAATCCTAAATTGTTCTTATAAAGAATTAAATTCCTCACTCCCTGAACAATAATATTGGATGAATTTTAATATTCGATTTACTCTTTTTAAAACTTGATAAATTTTCATAAAATAACTTAACTTGATCAGCGCATCTATTCTATACACAAGACTGCTATAGACCGCTATCGAGGGTAGTTTTTCATTTTTTCGTATCGAAGTATTAGCACTTATTGTAACAATTACAATAAGTTAGCCGTCTAAACAGTAAAAACTGTCTATCTCGTTCTAAAATTTATTGCAGCTAATAGAGGTGCTATTAAAACATAGCACTTAGTGTAACAATTACAACTAACTTATTGTAAATACTACAATAAGTGCTAATACGTACTTCGATACCAAAGATGAACAATTACTCTCGATAGCTGCCGATAGCGGCCTATAGCAGTCTTGTGTATAGAATAGATGCGCTGAGAAGAGCGATATTGTGCACATAGACGTCATGGACAATATGGACGTTTTCCAAATGAACCGAAAACGTTATAAACTTGATCTTCCAAATATATGCATTGTTTACAATACCAATGTAGTAAATGGTATGTAACATCGTTTTGGTGACAAATGGAGCAATTCCACACAAAATTTTACACAGTTTATTTGATCATAAGATTGAAATACCATTATAGTGGTGACAAGACAAGTAATATTTTGAGCAAATGAATGGTTTAATATACAAAGAAATCAAATATTCACATCTAAGAAATTTTCCGATGTGAAATACGTCTATTTGGCACCAGAACGACTATAAATATATAGCGTAAAAGTTATAAAGTATTATCTCAAAATACGTGATATATAACCATCAAGTATGGATATAATATATTATATATATATATTATACAGTGTAAATAAAATAGTACCGGGTCACAGTTTTTATACCACCTTACCTCATTCTCTAGTTTCCTTACGCAAATGTTTTAAACTTTGAACTCATACGTACCAAAAATTTTGTAACGGAAATGACAACAATTATCGATAGACATAGAAAATTAAAGTGAGAAGATGCTAAGATTAATATATTTTTCCAAAATCATTACGAATTGAACTGACATCGCTTTCCTCGTATTTTTACGCCCGGTTTCTTCGATTGTTTCTAGGTTGAAAATAAATTTCTGTATTATTTTTCTTTGACAATATCTATTTTCCTTCCGATAATTCATTAAATAATTATTTTTCGACTACCTTTCTACACGACATGCTTACTTTTCACTCTCTTGAATCTCATAGGTCACTTCTGTTCTTAATACATTTTTGCCTGTTGTCGCGAAGGATGGTTTCCAATCATGGTGTTCTAAAGAATTTGAATTTACATGTGCCTGTCAATTACCTACGTGGTCGCAGCCATGATCTATTCTTGGTTGGAACCAAGGCCTGAACAAAAACAATGCATAAGTGCGAGTGAGAAAGTATTCGGCACCCTTATAATCTCTTCGATACGCGCTAGAGTAAGATAAAAGGTTTACAGATGTGGGAGGTGGTTTGCTATAGTGTCACCGCCAAATCTTAGTTTGTTGCATAACTAAGCGTCGATAACCGTGTTGCTAAAATTGCTATTTTGTATAGTCTAAGGTTGGAACCGTTTCCTCCTATTAATCCTATCAAGCTTATCATACACCATTAACGAGGGGATAAATTTCGTAATTTTATTGTTATGTCTAAAGTTATTTCATTTAGTTAAAGAAAATCTTGAATTTAGATTTGTTATATCCATAATATTTTGTTCTCTAAAATAAATCAATTAATTGATTAATTGATATCCGCTCCTTAGTTATAACATAATATGGACATGACATAGCATCTCCAAATAACGTAGCCAATCTTCATGCATCATTAGTTTTGCTGGCATTCTGTAGCTACACTGTATACACTCTGTGGATGGTATTTAACGGTTTTTCGGTACGCCGGATTCCAGTTGGCTTGAAGAACAGGGAAGTCAGGTTAAAATTATCTTGTCACGTCAGGATCGCATGGCCGAACCAGGTTTAACCTCGCCGCTTCACTCTCAACGTTTCTTTATTCACGTGACCTGAAGCTATTGCACAAGATTAGTGGATGAACGTGGCAGCAAATAACTAAAGACCGAGAAAAGTAGAGGGAGCTAGAGGAAACCTTCATATACGGCTGACAATGATGATGACGATACAAGATTTAATAATGTGAAATTCTTAATTGAACATACAAAATTTGAAAAGTATTACTAGATACAATAATTACAATTTAATGATGTTATTTTAATTGTAGCATCCTTTAATATGGACAGAAAAGCCAAGATGCTTTATTACAATGGTAGGTACCTCGTCGTGTCTTTTAATAAGGTTTTGAAGTAAGTAAATTATTATTATATGTAAGCATTAAGCAGTTAATAACGGGCCGCCTGGGTGGAGCAAATGAGCACTCTGTCTAAATCACCATGTATAAATCTTCCGTAACAGATGTTTCTCACAATTTCGTTCACATGTCATATTAAGTATAATATTTCCTGCTTCGCTTCATAAAGCACCCTCCGGTGTCTTTGTTGCGTAATGATTATCATAAATATAGGTAGCCAATTTTGAAGCAAAATCAAATTATGACGGAAATGTTATGACGCCAGTGTTTAATATTAATGGCGCAAGAATGAATTATTACTACTAATTTATAATTTAATTATGTATTGTCACCTCAATAGTACAATTAGATAACTCTGCAAGAAATGAAAATATAATTAATATTAAATCCTACAGGTTTTTAAAAAGGTTTTGTCGATAGCTATTTCGGTTGTAACACCATTATGAAGACTATTCAGATAGGCCGTTTGCCTTGATTAAATACTATACGTATAGATAGAGACAGAATACATTGTCTTATTCGTTCCAATAATATTATGAATTTGTACACTTATTAATAATTGTAATATTATTAATACTTTGAAAACCCTAAGTGGGTTTTTTAAAATGGATATCAAAATTTACAAAAATTTATCAAAAGTACAACGTTCGAGTGCTTTGGTTATTTCTTGACATTAATAATCAATTAAAATATTATTAATATAATTGTGTTTAAATTATATTTAATAGTGGCGACGAATGCATTACCAAATTTTCATTGATTATGCGATTACTTTTGGATAATTCGCGATTAATTTCTAACTGTTCGAGTAAATTTAATTTTAGACCTTTGTTACATATATGCAAACATTCTGGCGGTATGTTATTACTGATGCTATACAAATTTGATATTAAATGTTTAGCGAACTGAGAATCTGTTTTACCATTCCTGAAAGACCGGAGGTGTTCTTCGGACCGAGTTTTTATAGGCCTGCCAGAATGACCAATGTAGCATAGACTACATGTGCCACATGTTATTTTATAAACTCTGCTTTTCTCCAGTTTGTTGACTTTATCTTTACTATTTTTTTAATTTTAATCCTAGATTATTATTAGCTTGGAATGCTACGTTGACGCTATGTTTAATTTATTGATAAATTTTGTCTGAAATAATGCCGTGATAAGCAATGTACTTGTAATAACGATTAGAATCTTTAACGTTAGGGTATATTGTAGATCTAACTAATTTTAGTTGTTTTTTAAATAATATTTTATTGACCATGGATGTTGCATATCCATTACTCAAGACTATTTGTTTAATGGTATGTAGTTCACCCTCAAAATCTAATTTGTTCATGGGCACGCTAACTCTTGTAAAATGGAATTCTACCAAGTAAATGCTAACTCAATTAATAGATAACTCTGGTTTGGTCATTGTTGGGAAAATGAAATTTAAACTTTACTCGATTACTATAAATAAACGTAGGCTATAATTATTGTTTAAAATAAAAATATATATTGTGCTTGTCTAATTGGGAAAAATTAAAAATTGTTCAATTGTATAAAAACATATTCTAGATTTTTATTATTTCATTTATTTAATGCATTATTGGTTTAAAGTTATCTTATATTTTCAAACACAAAACTAATACAGTTTGCATTAACTTCTGACGTATCTAGGTTTATCGTTTTGTAGAGAAGTAAATATAGAATCATTTTCAATAGCTATCTCAAAAACAGAGAAAAGCAAGTTATTTAGTTGTAGTATTGAGGTAACGATATTCATTGTGTTTTTAAGTTAGTTCTTACTGTTATCACATATTTTGCAAAGGTCAAATATTAAAAAAGCATATAGAATATCAGGTTCTTATTTTTAGACTTCGTATTTCAAAAGATAAAGACTTGTTAATAATTGTAAACTGAAGAACTAAAAAATGCAGATAAATAAATATAACGATCATCAAAATACTTTAATAATATATTTACCAACCACACCTCGTAGCATAGTGGATAATGCGTGGACGTTGCATAAACCAGAGATGCAGGTTCGATTCCTGCCGGGTGTCTTACTTTTTACAAAAAAAAAAAAATCTATTGGTTATAATGTATTTTCTCAGAAGTGTTTTTCAAAATTTTGTTTGTTCAATAATTAAAATGGTACATTAATAAATCTTGTGAATTATTCGTTGAATAAACTAAATGGTTAATTAAAAATTATTAGTGCTATACCTCAACTGAGGTATGGTCTAAATGTCTAAAAAGATCGTGACTAGGCGATGAGCGGATTGCGGGTCGCGGTTGTAAATCACGCGATCCGAACGAAATATAATTTGTCATAAAGATTCAACATGCGTCCTTTTTTATGTTATGTTTATTAATATATTCGTAATAATAATAATATATTCATTGACATTTTTTCTTTTTCAAGTACATGCGGAACGTTTTTTAGTCATCTTTACACGATTTAAGAATATATTCATCAGACTCCATCACAAAAAAAAATTACGTTCGAACAGACTATCCCTTTCCGAATGGCAACGCGGCCGAAATTTTGTTCCACATAGTGTTGAAAATTATTTGCCGTTTCACGTATGTACGCTCTTAACAAGTTCAAGTTAAGTTACATAATAAAAATATTGAAGAAATCCGTGACGTCGGTTAGTAATTGGACGTAGTTAAGCAGAAGCCATCCAATCCTAAAACTGTCTAACTGAGAAAATTGCATTTAAAAGTTGAAGAAAGAAGAAGTTTCTTATAATTTTTTCACCAATGGAAATTTAAAAATATGCTGCTTGATGTGGCTTGTCAAAATTTTCAAAAAGGTTTCAGTCATGTTACAATATGGAATTTTTCAGGTACCTTTTCAATATTATCCAATTCAATTTCAACTATGTCCAATTGAAGTAGTCGGTACCTACTTTGATTTAATAAACAAAAACCGATCGCCAATAGTAGCTTGATTTAGAGAACCGCTGATGAACAGGTATTAAAAAGCCAATAGTTAAAATTTGTCGCAATTAGTATGTCACCTCGTAGCATAGTGGATAATGCGTGGACTGGGCATAAACACAAGAGATATAGGTTCAATTCTTACCGGGTGTCTTACTTTTTTCAAAAAGATTTTTTCTATTGGTTGTAATATATTTTCTCATAAGTGTTTTTTTAAATTATGTATGTTTTAACTTTCGTAAAAAATTATTGTTTTCCGATTATCTTCTCGTTATTAAGTTTAAATACTTCCTTGTAAATAAATCACCTGATAATTACCTTCAAAACGATGATCTTTAAACGTGACAGGTGTGAATTAATACTACTCAGGAGTTGGACAGAAGTCCAGTCTTTTGTAAGAAGACGAAGGAAGAATAACACCACGATACCACATCAGGTTCCTGTCAACCCAAACCATCTGATTCATTTATCTGAGGGACATAACAGATCGCCATGCCAAACTAATACAAGTCAAGATGAGCTAACAAACTAACAGCATAGCTAGATCATGTAGCCAGTTGCATATCTGCGGATCGTTGTCGTGGATGTGGATTGTTAGAAGGTTATTCAGTTATTATTAATTATGCTATTTATATATTTAAATAATAACAAGATAAAAAGAATTTTTTATATACAACGTTTTTAAATTTTCTGTTGAATCATATAAACTTGACTTGACTAGATTAACCGATCAAAAAAATTTGTACTTGATAGAAATAATACTGAAATGTCATTTTGACGTGTCATATTGATTTCCATAGTAACGCATGTATATATTAATAATTTAATTGCTAGGACCCCAGACCCCAGCAACCAATAATGGTGTCGAAATAACTTTTCATACAAAACAGGATTAACTGCAATTGAATTCAATTATACTTAAAGATGGCTAAAAGTATTTAAAAACTGCATTGGCATCGTGTTCTGGTATAATGTCTAGTTAGTCGGGAAGTCGGTTAAAAATCGATTGAAAGATTTGTACCGTACAAAGAACCACCGGAAAAATAAGAATACGAGCTAAGAAAAACGTTGTAAAAAAATGTGGAGCATAGATTGAAAAACACTGAGTTATTAAATTTCATCTGTTTTATAATAGTTAACCAAACAATTTACTATCATCATAATAAAATAGAAACATAATATGAATGTATTCAATATCTATATAATATTATATAAGGTTTCCTGACAGTATTATTTCCGTTATGTAAAACAATACGTAGGCCCATAATATTATAAAAATAATATATATTTATGACTGTCTATTGCAAAACATATTCGTTTTATATTATACCTACATATCAAAACGAACCTATCCATGTTTTGGCCTTACACCTTACCCATACCTAATAGGAAAAAACAGGTGGCTTTTTTGGGCCGGGTTAGCCTTGCACTGGCCCCAAGAAAGTATTTTTTCCATTCGGAGAAAATTCCCTCAGGGATTTCCCCGGATGACAGTCGTAGGGATGTTATTTAATCCTAATTTTCCCGGTCCGGTAAACTTTTATCCGGGCGCTCTTTGTCCGTACACTCGGGCCAATGTGTGTGTTTCTATTGACTGTTTGGGCGTCGTATTTAGATGTTTTTTGTCCCGTGCGCGGTATTGGGGCTTTGTTTATTGGGCTTAGTAGTCCAATCTTGGACATTCTATTCATTAAATTGGAGACCACATTCCAATTGAACTATCTTATTAAACTATTTTATCGTATCTTTTCACTTACGTAGTCGAATTCTTTCCGTATTTTTCTTCAAAATATATACATATTTACCTTTCTTGTATATTTTACATTATTTTATACCGAGAATTAGGAAATAATGGGAACTGAAATGCCTAACGGATAACGAGTAGCAGGTAACCGATCTCGAGCAAGGAAGAATCCGGGATAAACTTAAACACGTGTCAATAATACGTCATACGTTGACTACTGATAACTGCTCTCGGTTTACGCATTGATGCTCGTTTAATATTGGTGTATTACATACACTATTGCATGTGCATAATGCGTGTTTCATTTTCATATGACACTCACACATTCAAAATCCTGCATTAAAATGTAGCGTTTTGAATATAGCCTATTGGATTTTATTAGCTGTTCTATGCTTTCTACAAAATAAACATTGCCTTTTTGTGATTCATTGAAATCCTAAAATCCGGCAGGATATTATGTTCAATCACTATAATAATCTAAAGCATAAATCATGGCAATATGCAATAATACACAAAAAATATTTATATTTGTCCCTAACCTACCTACTATTAACTACACCTGTGGGTCTATTCTATACTTATCGACCGCTAAAGTGATAAAGTGATAAATATTACCGGTTGATAAGTATTTATAGAATAGACCCACGCTAAAGAATTGGAGCATAGAGCACGCATAAGATCGCGTTGATTCATTTGGTCAATTGCCATATTGGACACTACAGAACTCATGTCCAAACCACTTGAAGTGCCTATTTATGACTACGTCATTCACCGAGCACTAACGCATTAGCAGTGGCGGGTCTAAGGACTTGTTGGCTCGAGGCACTGACCAATTTTAGCATACAGTAAACAATATAATTTTTCCATACGATAAACAATAGAATAAAAACAATAAATTTCAACTACCAATGTAACTAATCAAAATAAAATGTATCTCTTCCTTCTTCTTCTTTTGACCATGTTCGATCCTAATAATATGATCATATTATAGGCTTTCACAGCTTGCAGGTTTTGTATAAACAGATTTTGTTTTTACGGAAAATGGATGTTATCCACTCGCTCAACCTATTAGGTTCATACTCTGACTCATACACAAATTAAAAAACAATATGTGTACTTGCCAGACCCAAAATTCTCGACCTGAGACCCACGACGTTATAAGCCGACGCTTAAGCTGCGCGGCCATCGTTATTATTGTAGATATAAGTATACATTCATTAATATTTTTTAATACGACGATATGCTTTGAGTCCCAATGACCGTAGTGCAGTGGAACAGTAGTATACTTAGTAATATAAGTGAAGCAATCACAAACATCCAGGCTTTGAGAAAATCACATAAATATATTGTGACTTTAGCAGGATTCGAACTGGGGCCCCCTGGATGAAAATTCAGAGCCTTACGCACTAGTCTTCGAGGTGATACTGATGACATAAGTTAATACTATTAGTGGTTTATTTCGTCGTATACATTTAGATATCTGTTTGAGTAGTTATGTTAACTTGACAATTCTATGTTTTAATAAATACTTTTTTTGTACTTGATAGAAATACTGAATAAATATAGTATACTGAAATATCATTTTGACATTTTATGTTGATTTCCATAGTAACGCACATATATATTAATAATTAAGTTGCTAGGACCACCCCCTTAGCAACCAATAATAGTGTTTTACTTTTTACGGATTTTTTTGAAATAACTTTACATACAAAACAGAATTAAATGAAAATGAATTCAATTCCGCTTAAAGCAACTGATCGCTTTTTGATAATCCAGATCGCTGCAAACATATAACTACATAATTACAATAATTACAAGACAAAAAGAACTTTTTATATACCTCGTTTTTAAATTATCTGTTGAATCATATAAACTTGACAATTCTATGTATTAATAATTTAGGAAAAATAAGGCAATTGTCAACAAATCATTTTTTTGGTATTTTGCAACAAACAAACAAATATAGAATACTGAAATGTAATTTGGATTTCCATAGTAACGCACGTATATATTAATAATTTAGTTGCTAGGACCACCCCCTTAGCAACCAATAATAGTAGATTGGATTACGGATTTCTTCCGAAATAACTTTTCATACAAAACAGAATTAACTGAAAATAAATTCAATTCTGCTTAAAGATACGAGTAGCAACTGATCGCTTTTTGATAATTCAGATCGCTGCAAACATATAACTACATAATTACAATAATTACAAGATAAAAAGAACTTTTTATATACATCGTTTTTAAATTATCTGTTGAATCATATAAACTTGACAATTCTATGTATTAATAATTTAGGACAAATAAGGCAATTGTCAACAAATCATTTTTTTGGTATTTTGCAACAAACAAACAAATATAGAATACTGAAATGTAATTTGGATTTCCATAATAACGCACGTATATATTAATAATTTAATTGCTAGGACCACCTCCTTAGCAACCAATAATAGTAGATTGGATTACGGATTTCTTCCGAAATAACTTTTCATAGAAAACAGAATTAACTGAAAATGAATTCAATTCTACTTAAAGATGGCTAAAAGTATTAAAAAAATGCATTGGCATCGCGTTCTGATATATTATAAAAGTTTCAAATGTCTAGCTAGTCGGGAAGTTAGTTAAAAATCTTGGACAAACAAGAAAAAATCTGTACGGGACAGACAAGAATACGAGCTAATAAAAATATGGTAAAATGCCAAAGGCTGAACGTGATAGTAAAGCTACTTTACATTATTGAGTGTGTTGATTATTCTACTAATATTATTAATTAAGGTAAAAACAGCCGTACCGCAACTTATAGACTACACAAATACTACAACTAACAGAAAGTTATTTAAAAATCAATCGTCCAATACAAATCTTGGACAAACAAGAAAAAATTTGTGCTGGACAAACAAGAATACGAGCTAATAACAACGTGGTAATAAATACTTTTTCGCTTATAGAATAAAATAGCATACATATTTCCCTTACTTATATTTTCATTTCGTTATTGATACAAGTAACATCCATTGTAGAACCGCGCAATGCTCAAATTGTGTGCATATGAGTTTCTTACGATTTTGGTCCGCATTGAACATATGCGTATTATTATTTTTATTGAAAGAAAAAACCTTTTGTTCTTCGTGTCTTTGTGTGTTTTGTTTCATTGTACATTTTCTCTTCCTTTATTATTTTTTTTCGTATGAGTGTAACGGCTTTTATACGATATTCTGTGTTTTAATAAATTCTTAGAAAATGTTATTTAAAGTTGAGAAAACGTACGTAGGTAGTATATAAAAAGAAAATATTATATCACCTTCGTATGATAAAAGCATTCTTATAAGAGGTAATATTTTTATTTAATTTGGAATCCCTCAAAGAAATACAGAACAATCTTTATGAAAATTTATAATATAACTAATCTTTTTCTTCTTCTTAGTTGATCCCTCATAACTGATTGTTATTACTACTGTAGGTT
Source organism: Rhyacophila brunnea (assembly GCF_057557595.1). Classification (NCBI taxonomy): domain Eukaryota; kingdom Metazoa; phylum Arthropoda; class Insecta; order Trichoptera; family Rhyacophilidae; genus Rhyacophila; species Rhyacophila brunnea. The sequence continues at coordinate 36,922,786 of NW_028232837.1, read as the reverse complement.
TTGTCCTTTTGATGATGGAGAGGTCACCACATCACGAGGTGTACCTTGCTGAACTTGCCGGTAAGAGATTCCGGCAGTGGTCACCACTGTACTGTTCGATGTCTGGGTTATGGTGTTGAGGGTGATGATGAAGAAGTCAAAGATATTGTATGCAGGAGCGAGTTTTATTTGCAGCGTAACGGTCAGTACGATAGTATAAATACAATGACAGTACATATTACGTACTGAGAGAGTTACGAGCCAGGTACTTAGATTCGAGTGACATTTTTATAAATCATTATTCGTAGTTTATACAGTCGAAAGTAATACATAAACATTATATTCTAGTATATAATTATATTGAACGAGTCAGCGGATTAAATACGAGTAGCTGTGAATTTTATATATTATTACAGTCATAATATAATATAATACTATGGAAATGGATATTAAACTAATTTTCCATTGTGATACCGTATTTAATATCGCTAATCAATCTGATGATACAGGTAAACAGTTGTTTACCGGTATATAAGTTCCTGGGAATTTATTATTGCGGTCGAATAATTTGATAAATTAAAAATAGATTTTTGATCAATAATATACTGACAGCTACACTACCTTAAAATTCAGTATTTTTCTGAACGACCCAAACTCTCCACCCTTCCAATTCTCATATTTCTCTTAGGGCAGAGTTAGGGCTGCCCCCAGTAAGCTCCAGTTGGTCGCTCTAGTGCGCCGACTCTCTTTCTCTGCTTTGCCTTTCCTAGAGGCTACCCTAAATCAGTCTCTCCATGTTATCTGGTTCACTATTGACTGGTTAATCTTGTGTTTTGTCCAAGAAAAATAAAGCATTCGACGCCAACACCACATTTAGATGGCTGTAAAATTGCTTTCTACCCCCTTGCCTTCAGAATACATGACTTGACATCATTCAAAAATATAGAGAACACTAATATTTACACAAGCATAATTTTCACTTCAATTGAAATTCCTCGATCTTTCCATATAGTGGTAAAATATGTCATCGCATTTTTAGACATCTGTATACAAGTTTTTATTCCTGTTTCAAATCTGCCTTTTTCACTAATGGTCAATCCCAGATATATATACAAACTCGTCCACTGTTTCTAGATTTTCGAGTTTGCTGCTGGTAGAAAGTTGGCCCAATCGATAACTATTAACTTGGCCTTATTCCCATTAATTAATAAGGAGGCCGTATTTGCTACTCTGTGAGATCTCTACAACTTATGTAACTGATAATAGATTCTTTATACATTATTATTATCTAATTTACTATTCTAACAACAATATATTATAATGAAAATGTTTGCATAATTTAAAATGATGGAAAAAAGTAATCGATTAATAGATTGTGTACAGACTAATGTTATCTAGTTAATATACACATACTTTTAACATAATATTCTTATGATTGATATTAATGAATATGTTGGTATTTATACAATATAGATTAATAAAAATATATAGGTAATTTAAGAGTAGTGACAATAAATGATCGTGAGTCTCGGAATTGAATCCAGGGTCAGTCAAATTTGCATGTTATTTTTTAACATGTGTTTGGACCTCACCTTGGACTTAATAGATTGATCAAGTAGCTAACATTTATTTTACGTAAAATTAATTAATAATTAAGCAATGGTGTAATCATTAATCATGCCAAAACTCCGTTCAAAAGAAAAAAATTGAAAGATCTTGACGTTGTTTATGAATGAAAGTTAATAAAATTTTGACTCAAATTTACTAATTTATTATTATTGAGAATACTAACATATTTTGATAACGCCTCATATTATACATATTGTAAAATAATTTCGGCGTGATTAATCTTTACCTACGTCATAGCTCAATGATTGGATAAAGCACACCGTCTATAATGTTTGAATCTCATTGGATGCAAATCAGGAGATAATTTTCAAATAATATGGTCAAATCCACTTTTTGACAAAATGAGAAAATGCGATATTTTCATTTTCTCTTTTCATAAACAGTTTGTGTTTACTAGCAACAAAACAAATACGCCATGTGTGATCACCTTCATAATGTATAGCAAGGTGGTATCTACCTTTACGGTGACATGATTGGTTTACATGAATTTGACACAGTTTGAAAATGAACCAGCTAAATTTGGCCACTATAAAATATAAATAAATAATTTATTTGATGTTGAATTTGGTGAGTTTTAAAAATCACACAATGCTAAGCACACTCAAGAGTAGCATTGCTAAAAAAATAGTTAACCACTTTTGAAAAATAGCTATTGAAATATTTTTATTAAAAAAATAATAGATTCACGTTTCAGAGGTTCTTTAAAAAGTAAGAAGTATATTTAATTAAGTATGCTACATTTAATTAATATTTTGTAAATTATTTCATTTTTAAATAAAAAAAAAACAATGCAATTATATAGCACATTTAAAGTCGTGGTAAGTTTTGTCTTATACATATAACCAACCAACTAACAATATCCGATCTTAATAGGATCATATGGGCCTCCACATAGTGAAGGTTTGTATTAACAGATTTTGTTTTTGCGAGAAATGGATGTCAGCCACTTAGCTCAACCTATTAGATCCATACTCTGACTTATACACAAATTGAAAAACAGTATGTTATTTTTCCAGACTCAGGAGTCAAACCTGAGATCCACGACACTATAGGGGGACGCTTAAGCCGCGCGGCCATCGTGGGTATACTTTTAAATGAATAACTGAACAATGGTCATTCAGAATTTGACTATGTTGCGTTGGCTATAAAATTACTAGATATTGGGTCGCTACAATAATATGAAATAACATTTCCCTACAGCTGTGGTTGATTATAAGTTTATTATTTTTTTTTTAAATATTCTACTACTTTTAATTAAAATGTACCTACTAATAATAATGTCGTGTGGGCACTGCGCTCAATGAAACATGACGGATTGTGAGGGGATGCTTGAAGCATACGCGTATCACTAAAGTTCGCGTGCTTTCTAGAATTTCCCCTCCCTTTATCCATGCCAAAATGCACCCCGTACTGAAGAATGGATCTGCAACACGTCATACAGGGATATCATTTGTAAAAACGAAAAAGATTTAGGAGGCCCGGTTACCCGGAATAAAAAGCGAATTTAATGTCTAAGGGTCTCGAAGAATAGGTAAAATCAGGAGCCAAGATCGAACCAAACATTTTAAATTTCTAAGAGACTAAAAATAAATACATATTAATTTCATATAAGACAACATCACTAAAATGTGAATTTTAAGAAATGGTTGCTTTTAATATTGTAACGAATAATATGCCTAATTCTTGTCAAATTTGGGATCACAGAGATTATAAAATATATTTTTTTATCTTAAATATTTCACTATATAATGGTAACATTAATTTTACTAATAGTTTTATAAATGCGTTTAAAAATAAATAAATCTAAAAAATCTTAACACCACCGTTTAAAAAATAAATCTTTTTTTTTAAACGGTACATGTTCAAACACGCGCGTTATCATGATCTTACTCCCTACTTCAGTTTTATTTTGTCAATTTATGGCTACGGCCGTATGTTGTAGCTTAACCACTGGGGAATGCCAAAAGAAATGGCGTATTTCAAAAAAAACACTACCTTATTCTTAGGTCAATAATTATTATAAAGCAATCATTATTCGTAGAATGTTTATCACACTTAAATAGTCAAAGACATAGCTTATAATTAGTATCTGTATAATTATCTTCAAATGTGTTAATCTTGCCCATTTTTTGAATAATAAAATGCCTAATTCTTGTCAAATTTGGGATCACAGAGATTATCAATATAATTTTTTATCATACATATTTCACTACAATAATGTCGACATAAATTATACTGATGGTTTTATATGCGTTTAAAAATTAATAAATGTAAACGATCTCAACACCAATGCACATGGATGTACTAAAATATGACTATATTCTAAAACATTAGATCGAAAGGTTTTAAAGAATACTATTTTATGTAATAAAAATACTTGATGCAGTAATCAAATGTTTAAAATAAATATAAAATATAATAAGGCTTTAAAATTAAATAAATAGATTATCTACAACGTTTAAGAAATGTCCAGAATCATGCTCTAAAACTACCATAAAAACTCCAATTTGACCAGCGCGGCGCACGTGGACCCTTAAAGATGAGACAGAACAGCGCAGATGACAAAACGGTTATAATAATAATTTAGATATTGTTTAAGCTATGCGCAAAAACTAATTAATTGTCTTAGCATGGTGATTTTAGCCAGGAATATGCAGGAGCCTGCAATTAAAGCGACAAGGCACGGTAAGAGTAGAAGTGGCATAATAACTAAATTAAGGCTAGTACATATCGCACCCGGGGAATAATAGTGGCACAACTCGATTTTCTTGTTTTGGCAGGAGAGCAGTTTTAATATTTTATTTTAGTGTGTTAAATCAGTTTTTTTAAATTTACTTTATAACAGCGTGAAGTTGGCAGACTAGTCATCTCATTTTGTATGTTATCCGCAATAACAATGACACAATGATCATTGTGCCACTATTTCTGCTTGAATTCTAGTAAAATGTTATACTATGATAATCACAAAAATGCTTTTAAGGCCCCCATTATATTTTACAACGTTTTTCTCAGCTCGTATTCTTATTTTTCCGGTAATTCTGTTTTGTATTAAAAGTTATTTCGACACCATTATTGGTAGTTAGGGGTCTGGGGTCCTAGCAACTAAATTAATAATATATACGTGCGTTACTATAAAAATCAATATGACTTTATTTTTTGATCGTTTAAGCTAGTCAAGTCAAGTTTATATGGTTCAATAGAATTTAAAAACGTTGTATAAAAAAGTTCTTTTTATCTTGTAATTATTTAAGAATTATGCCGCTATTTGTGCGAATAGTAATGATATTTTGGAACATTTCTGCATACTTAACTCAAAAATCACAAATTTGGACTTGTGCCACTATTATTCCCCGGGTGCGATATGATATTCACCATCCAAAAATAGATAACCACTGTTATTTTACGTACATAATATTTGTGTACAAAATAATTATTTTTGTGTGCCATAGTGTGCGCGCCTGGTAAAATAATTATTGATCAATATAATTATTATGTTTTACATATTTTTTATGAATAGACTAAACATAAAATAGTTTAATTACTGCAAACTAACTTTGCCGGAGCTACATAGAAGTTTGAAAAGGAAATCAACATTGCCTGCATTTTCACTCCTATAATAATTTAGTTCGGCGTGTATTTTCCCTTTGGGCCCAAACACAAACACAGGCTTGAGAGAAAAGCTGGTTTATGGTAAAACTTTCCTTGTTTACTTTGTAAAATGTATTTAATATTAAGCTTGGTATGTTTGAAACAATAAACAGCGTTAAATAATATTGAATGAATACCTAACAATGTTCTCAACTTCACACTTAATTCACATATACATTTATATTGCCTACTATAATACCAATAGTTTTCTACCATACTAATATTTTTAAATGATGTATTTTAATTAAAAATAAACATTCTTAAATAAAATATAATATCTTCAGTATAAAATAAAATAATACATAATAATATCTAACTGTTGCGAAAGGGTGTAATTGATAACTTTTGTTAACACTTGACGCCATCTGTAAGCGTGTTAGTAATGTACCTATTATACAAACTAGTTGACATCGCATTGGCATTTAAATTGATAAGAACAGAGAGTGAAAAATTGGGAGATAATAATAACTCTGACAAAGGCTAAATACTGTCTAAAGTAATTTTGAGCTAATTAAATTCATTATTAAATATTGTAATAATAAGCCAAGTCAGGCAAGATTTTGAATACATCTAAATGAAGGGGTTATTGCAAGACAATGATACGAGTATGTCACAGAAACATAGTTTGGAGATATGAGCAATTTAATGTTCGTGTTTGTTCAATATTGTAACAAGAAAAATTACTATCCTCAATAAAATGTTCGATACTACATCACACACATCTAGGGATTCCAATCCCGGGATCCCGAGCTATTTTCGATACCTATGAATTCCGGGTTTGATAAACATAATCCCGGGATTTCGGGATTGATTTTTTCATCAATTTTTATGGAAAATAAAATAAAAGCGAAAATATAACAGAAAAAATACTTTTAATAAAAAATAACTACATTAGAAATAAACTGAGTTTGAATGAAGTTTGATATATACCTATGTGTAGGTTGCCGATTCATTTTATTTTTTCACATAAATTATTAAAAATGAGAAAAATTGGAAAAAACCAATGCTTCGCAATTTTAACAAAGTAATTCCACCATGATATCATACGTTTTACGGCAGTTTCATATTTGGCTGACTAATTAGATTTATGAAGCGGAAAGGCCATAAGTACGCCATGATTATTTGCTTTACTATTTTTAATCTCGCTTATCCATTCATTTTGTCTTTACTATCAGAAACAGCAATCTCATATTAAATTCACATTATTATTTATATTACAATATTATTTACTCCATTAAACTTGTGTATGTCCAAGATTGAACGTATACAATATTAACAATAAATGTCCAAAATAGTATAAATTATACTAGATTTATTTTTGACCGATTTTATCAATGTTATTTGTAAATATAAAAATTTTATATTAACAATAGAAAAAAATGCCAAATTGTAATCCCGAAATCCCGGGATCAGAATTTTGGCTCGGGATTGGATTCCTTACACACATCTAATTATTTTGTTTTGAGCAGAAGGCATGGATGACTGACCGATATCAATTTTGACTGGCATGGCGTATCATATTATTGTTATAACCATTTTTATAGCAAAATTTGAATTTAGAAGAACTACACATTGATCATAATTACTGAGACATCTGTGATTTTTTTTTAAAGTGTCTTAAGTAAAACGTGATTGTATGCCCTAGGAATTGGTTTTATTGAAAATCAACAAATTCATAATTATGTGGCATATCATTGTCTTGTGATAACTCCTTCAAATAGGATTAGGAAATAGGAACCGGATTGACAAAAAAATGATGCTACTTATAATATCGATGTAAACTTTTCTTAGTTAAGACGATACTTCAGTGAAACTATAGGTGCGACGAAATTTTGTACTCGCTGGCAATCGGAGAGCGAACGTCGGGCTGTGAACACGTCAATTTGTTTTGTGATGGCGACGGGGGTATTAATTCTTAAATCGTGTAAAGATGACTAACAAACATTACCCATTTACTTGAAAAATAAAACATGTCAATGAATATATTATTATTGTTACTAATAGAACAATAAACAGAACATTAAATGGACGCATGTTGGATTTATATGACAAATTATATTTCGTTCGGCACGCGTCATTTGCACAATCCGCGCATCGCCTAGCCAAGATCTTTTTAAACCATGCCTCAACTGAGTTATAGCCTTAATACTGTCTAAAGTATTTTTGAGCTAATAAAATTCATTATTAAATATTGTAATATGGTAATAATAAGCCAAGTCAGGCGAAATTTTGAACACATCTAAATATGGAACCGGATCGACGAAAAAATGATGCTACGTACTTATAATATTTCAACTTTTCTTAGTTAATAAAAAGGTGTAGACTTCAGTATTTCTGACAAATTTCAGCTCTATGCTTCAGGTGGTGAGTACGTTCATACATTATATCGTCTATGCTACAATACCAATAGTAAATAACTACTAAAATGGCATCCTCTTGCACAAATACATCTAAAATACGCATAATTAACAAAATATTCAATTAATTTTTGTATCATTGATTTTAATTCGCACATATTGCTTCAGAAACAGGTGCTCTATCAACTGTTTTATAATTAATATTAATACAATAATTGACCGAAGGTACTTGATGGAATTTGAATTTAAATTCTAATAGATTTAAGTTTTGTACTATTCCATTTGAGTTGTTTTTTGCGACCCGGGTTTCGCCTTTGAGCATCTTCAGGCACTGTGTACACTCACCAAATAAAAGGCAAATACACACTGACAACGAATACAATTAACTCTAACTTATATAACAATTCAATTCAATAAAGTAGATGAAAACTTTATCACCTACCTATTAAGTCAAGGATTACTATAAAAAATATAACAAACAAATTAATTATGAATAGTTAAAGTTTAAAAAAAAAAAACCCTACATTATCAATAATAATACACCTACTCGATACGCGTATATAAATCGTCAAAACATAATTATAGTCATTAATAATTATAAACAATAAAAATACTACACTCAAGAGGTGTAAAATAGTCCATTCTGGGAACAATGGTAACGTATTGGGAATTATTTTATAATTATTATCTTAATTAAATTTATTTACGACTTCCGATATATAATAATACTTTTACCCTTTTTAGTCAATTATGTAATTATAATATTATTTATGTACATTACGTCATGTAGTAGTGTATTTATTATAAACAAATGGGAAGAAATAAAAATAAATTAAATTTATTAATAAATAAATAATATCGGCTTCCTTTCATTCTACTGAATCCATTTATTTTTTTCGTATGCTGTAATGCTGTAAGACTGTAAAATAATAATACATACGTATTCGAATGAAGGAAAAAATATCTTTTTCAATATCGTTCATGATCAGCTTTAACGATTGGATCAATCCTATTGAGTTACGTTTCAAAATAATGATGTATGTGCAAGACGACAACGTATTTTGGAAATAAAGTATTTTTTTATGATCCCACATAAGCAGATTTTCCGCGTTTCCTTCTTGGAAATCAGAAGACTCCATGTACGCGAATATAATACGAGAACTTATACACAAAGATACATTTCGACATTGAAATAAAAATATAAAACATGTATTCATAAGAAAAAAATATTGTAAGTATTTTTTTTTAATTTAACGTTCGTCATACTAACAATATTATAGACAACATTGAAGAATATAAATTTATTAAAAGACACTACCTAGGAATATTTTTTTTTTATGTATCACAATATTGAAGATCACGACTTCTTTTTACCACGTTTTTCTTAACTCGTAATCTTGTTAGTCCGGTGGTTGTTTATCCAGTAAAAATCTTGCAATCGATTTTTAACTAACTTTTCGACTAGCTAGACATTTGAAACTATTAGAATATATCAGAACACGATGCCAATGCATTCTTTTAATACTTTTAGCCATCTTTAAGTAGAATTGAATTCATTTTCAGTTAATTCTGTTTTGCATAAAAATTTATTTTAGAAGAAATCCGTAATCCAATCCACTATTATTGGTTGCTAAGGGGTCTGGGGTCCTAGCAACTAAATTATTAATATATAAGTGCGTTACTATGGACATCAATATGAAATGTCAAAATGACATTTCAGTATTCTAAAATATTTATTCAGTACATATTTCTATCAAGTACATAAAAAAGTGTTTATTAATACATAGAATTGTCAAGTTTATACTCGTATGATTCAACAAAATATTTAAAAACGTGGTATATAAAAAGTTCTTTTTATCTTGATATATTTGTGTTTAGCAAGATACTTAAATGGTTCCATTATGTAAAGTTTTACATTTATTTTTTTACATGTAATAGACAATTGTATTTTCATTTTTAGAACTTAAGAAATTTATTTACTTTATGAGAAAAAAAATAGTCACTTGGTCAATTTTACTTGTACTACAAAATGTAGTTAATAAGGTAGGTAGAGATACATTGCAATGCATTGGCATCGTGTTTTGATATATTATAATATCAAAACACGATGCCAATGCATTCTTTTAATACTTTTAGCCATCTTTAGGTAGAATTGAATTCATTTTCAGTTAATTCCGTTTTGTATGAAAAGTTATTTCGGAAGAAATCCGTAATCCAATCCACTAATATTGGTTGCTAATAGGGCGGTCCTAGCAACTAAATTATCAATATATACGTGTATTGCTATGGAAATCAAAATGACATTTCAGTATTCTATAATTGTTTGTTTGTTGCAAAATAGCAAAAAAAAATGATTTGTTGACAATTGCCTTATTTGTCCTAAATTATTAATACATAGAATTGTCAAGTTTATAATATGATTCAACAGAAAATTTAAAAACGTGGTATATAAAAAGTTATTTTTATCTTGTAAATATTGTATTTATGTAGTTATGTGTTTTCAGTGATCTGGATTATCAAAAAGCGATCAGTAAGTTGCCTCAGCCGTAAGCTTTAAGATACGTAACAAATTTTGACAGAAATTGATGTAACTGTATACTATGTTTGAAAGCTAGAGCTAAAGTTTACACAACCAAAGCTCTGAAGAGTATGACTGAATGGTACGAGGTCTTAGAAATGTTTTACGTCTAATTTTTTTAATAGGGTTACATACTCTCTTCTTCTTCCCATGATGGCCGCGTGGCATAAGCGTCGACCAATAGCGTCGAGGGTTCCAAGTTCGAATCCTGGGTTTGAAAAGTACACATATTGTTTTTTTAGTGTTGTGAGTCAGAGTATGGACCTAATAGGTTGAGCAAGTGGCTGACATCCATTTCTCGTAAAAACACAAAATTTGTTAATACAAACATCCACTATGTGAATGCCCATATGATAGCAATATGTATTAATTATTTGCAATCAACGACATATTATTAGCCTAATATATAAAGTCTCACAAATAACATGAAACAAAAAACCTCATGCAAAAATCAGTGTGTTATTAAATGTTTTTATATTTCCTTATTTTTTATGTATATCATTTTTATATATTTAATAAACAATATAGTTACCAATGTATCTTATTGTTTTTTTTTATATTCAATAAATATGATTCAGAATATATTAGATGTACACCTAAAAAGGAATGGCACGCGTCACGAATTAAAAAAAAACAATCGGCTTATTCTGGCACACCAATCTAATCCTATTTGCCACCTCTGTACTAGTAAATCACACAGAAATGTAATTAACTTGTCTTGTTAATATCAAAAGTTGACATAGTAAGTACAACTCAAAGGCAAACGAAATCTTAAAGAGTAATTCAAAAACATTCGTTCATAATATTGTTTTCCAAGCTTATAATAATATACATTACATAGTTTATCTTGAATATACAGATAACACGCATGAACCCTTTAATGTATGTATGTATTCAATGGCTGACCTTACTTTGTGTACAGGTTTAAAAGCATCTAAGATATATATATTTTAAAAGGAATTATTTGACGAGATTGTGAAGAAGATATATTGAATTTAAAAGGGAGTGCTAACAGAAAACTTTGAAACTTGTACCCATTTCTTTGAAGTTCTCGATACGAAATCTCTCTCTTTGGTGGACGCTGAAGTGATTACATCTAGTCAGGAATTTATTTTCTCACTGGTTTAAGTTTCCTTTAGTATTTTTGTTTGTTTGCAGTTTCCGAAATAGAGGAGCGGCATATTGGTCACTTTATAGTGAATGCTTTGAATGGGTGCCACCTAAAACTTTTAGTTTGATCAACGAATTGCTAATTATAATGAAACTTTGATATATTTTAAAGTATGTTATAAGTAGGAAGCGGATTTATATGCAACAAAAAACATGATTATATACACGCATATATGCACTTAAAACCATTAAAATATGCACTAACTATACACAACTTTAAAAGACAAAAACGATACACTTAACTAGGTACTATTCCTAAATACTACATAGGTATTTACTGTTTTTTTTTCTCCGAAAAAAAGTTACAATATTGTGCTCTGGCATTAAAATTTACCGCATATCTGTCATTATTTTGTTTGTATGCGGAAAACGACCTCTCAACTTAAATAAAGGTGCCCGAGTTGACTTTACTTTTTCTGATAAATTCACAGCTCGAGGATGCCATTAAAATGCAAGTGCATCTAAACTATCTACCTACCTAATTTAATAATATTTCAATAAAATATTTAAAAAAAACTAAAATTATAAATGCAAAAGCCCTAAAATATGCATTTATTTATGAAATATGCACCATAATATGCACCAATGTCTCAAATATTCATTTATATGCAAAATAAAATTTTATTTTTAGATTCTGCGTCTTTCAAAACGGATTTCTGTGCAACTCTCATAGCTGTGCATACACCCTAACAAAACATGCACTAGCATATAAATCCGGGCCCTAGTTATGAGAGATCGCTCATAGTAAAAAGTAAATTATAATATACAATCAACAAAACATAAATTTCGAAAAAAATAAATTAAATAAGAAGATGTTATTAGAAAATAGATTCTAATTGATTGTTAAAAATTAAGCGCTTATTGACAGGGTTTCGTTTATAATTACTGTCTTTTAATGTACCTAATACCTAAAATTACCGTTTTAAATGCTTCAGTTAAATTTATAATTGTTTTATTTTTATATTTACATAATACTTTGTCTTCTTCTTTCGTATTTAATATTGCTTGTTATTAGTAATAAAGTATTTTTTAATAATAATTTCAAACTGTTTTAATATCAGCTGTAATGCCATAACTCTCTTTTTTCTAATAAACAAAATATTAAAAACATATTAAGTACATACTAATAGGTACTAAGTATATATTTATATATATATTTTTTAATAAATTAAAAATATATTTAGCTTAAAGTTCTTTCTATTTTTAGTTTTTTGTATCATTTTTAACACCTGTCTACCAATTTCCAGTTCAAATATTAAATATCAGTTGCTATCAGTGTAAATAGCCTGAATTTACATACGTAACAAAAATGGTAGCCCTAAGTTGACAGAATTTGAAATCATCAGTTACGTAGTGATTAAGAATTATTCGCATTAATGAAAGTGGACAGACTACTCATCTGGTAAGTGATATATGTGTGTTAGAACCTAGTTCTGTACAAGTTATTTTGTAGTTTTTTTTTTTAAATAATAATTATGTATAGAAGCTTTAAAAATGAATGTATTATCAATGGAGCATGCTAATATTTATAATCTTTTCTATAGTCAGTCTTAAACAAAGAAAATTAAATTATTAAAAAATATTAGCTATTTTAAAAAATGTTATGTGTACAAACATGACTTGCAGATTGCAACACGTAGACTTTTTGAGATCCTTAAAAAACAGACTCGCACAAAATGTGTAAATAAAAGTTTTTCCTGAAGCCTTCCATAAATATTTACATATATCACGGAACGAAAACAAACAGGCGCAGGATAATCCTTGTATGTGTAGAATTTCAAAACGCGATCTACATATATTATGACAAATAATATTTTGATTGGCGCCAACATAGAGCAAATGGCTTTTGACTCTATATGCTAGAGAACAAAACGGCGACAGGACGGAAAATTAATTTAAAACCTCACAAACGTGAATGACAGTAGTTATGTAATAATAATTATTAATATGTAATAATAATGTAATAATAGACAGTAGAATATGTAATAATAATTATAAACTTTGTAGAACAGATGAATACGCCACGCCGGTGATAAAAAGTGATAATACGAACAATAAATTATCCGCCCTAATCTTTTACACTATTTTTCAATAAAATTGAAGGAAAAAAATAGAGACAACAAACAATCAAACAGGGAAACAAGACATTTATCTAATAAATGGTCAACTGTGTGAGTTGAGGATTCGTGAGATGGTGAAGTTCACGAATCAGTCACGTCGAACGGCGAGCGCGTCGGGTCAGTTGTGCGCAGGCGCATCGCTCAGTATTCCTGATACAACTATTTGCAATTCCTGCGCATCTATTATAATATACACAAGAATGCTATCGGCAGCTATCGAGGGTAGTTTTTCATATGTTTGTATCGAAGTATTATAATTGTTACAATAAGTTAGCCGTCTAAACAGTCAAAACTGTCTATCTTGCTCTAAAATTTAGCACATCCAAGACAGGTGCCGATAACTGCCGAAAGCGGCCGATAGTAATCTTATATATATAAGAGATGTACTGATTCCTCACAAGACAACACAAATGTATATTTTATAATTTTATTTGGACTCACTACTATCTTTTATTATCAAAGATTATAAAAAATAATAAATTTAATACTCTATTGCTAGGTACAATACTTTACCTTATAATAAGTCTTCTTCTTCTTCTATTCGTATGCGTTCCTATACCATTCATCGGATTGCGATGAAACTTTGGTGAGTTGTTGTGCGCACACACGCGAAGGTTTCTGAATTAGTACAATCATCTTCTTTTTTTTCTATTCTATCTTCTAATTGATCGATTACCTAAATTATAAATACTATTTTAATAAAAAATAGTTCAATGTAATGTCATGCAAGTAGATAAGATACAAATAAATGGTTCAGTTAATTTTTTGAAGTTATACTTCTTTTGGCGCGTTTGGGAAATCAGATCAGAGTGTATTTTTGGCGTGTGACATGTAACATATAATTTATTTTTTCACAAAAAAATAAGCGCACTCGATTGAATTCGAACCACCGATTGATCAGTTATCAGCCGAACGCACTACCTTTACGCCACACTATGATTCTGCAATCGTGATGATTATACAGTATAATATTATAGTTTAGAATTGTTCCGTTGCCTAGGCAGCGAATTTATTATTGTCGGCCGTTTGCAATTTCTTACGTAAACAAACTATTAAACTTCAGAGTGACAGTTGGTACTTTAAAAATAAAAACAACGAGAAACCATTATATAATTTAGTAATATAAGTTTAAGTATATTAAAATAAACAAACGGCGTTCCAATTAGCGGTCATTTTTCTTGAGTGTATAATTTAATAAGATAATAATTAAGAGCTAGTCAAAAAATCTAGTTTATCATAAGTTTTGTTACGCCAAAGAAGTATAACTTCTAACGCGCGTACATAAATACACACACCGATTTTTTTTTTCAACATAATTTAAATATTAATTGAGTCAACATTTACTTAAAAGAGTTCCATTTTACAAACTCATTAAATTTCACTTGATATTTTTAATTTGATAGCTATTTCGTTGTAATAAGTCTTGGTAATGATGTAAGAACAGGAATAGCCATCGACTTTAAAAACCACACTTAGAATTAATATACATATCAATACTCCAAATTTAAGAATATTAGATTCTCTAAATTTTTTTATTTTAAATAAGAGACATTGTATTGTTAAATATTACGTATTATTTATTTAATTGTAAATAATTCAACAAAATAATTAAATACTATGTATTACAAGTACCTTCGTTAATCTAGAATCTGGAGACATGCGAATACTACACAGCTAGAAAGTTTGTTTGTTGTTATTGTTGAATTACTAAAGATGGTTGCCAATGTCAACTAAATTTAAAATAACATTTCAAATGCATTATTTTCGGTTATACTGATAGCTAAATAATTAACAAAATGCAAGTCACAAGACAAGTTACATTTAGTATAACTATCTGTCTAGGATTTTTTTCTAATAAACATTTTCCTTAGATTGTACGAATTTATGTGTGTAAATAAAAATGTAGATAGTAGACCATGATAATTATCATAAAAAATAACACATCATTATCTAAATAAGTTTTGAGTTCGTTTAAAACATCATTCGTGTCTCCTGAATTGCGTTGAGTGTAGCATTAAATTCTTTTTTTGAATTTGTGCTGCGAATACAAACATTACACACTCCGATCAAATATTTGTAAGCATTGTCAAAAATTTAGGATACATTTTTAGTAAAAATATTTAAAGTGTAATAATATTGAAAAACGTTTCACATATTATATGTATAACAATCCAAGTAGGTAGGTACATGTTACAATAAACGTACAATGTACATATTACAATAAAGTAATATTGTTCAAATACCAGAGAATATCCACGATGTGTACATTTATTTAAAAAACCGATGGTTAATCAACTATTATCCAATTTTATAATAATTAAATTCTAATGATTTTCCATTTGAGTCATTTTTGTGACCCGGGTCTCACCTTCCGGCATCTTCGGGCACTATACGCACTCACCAATAGTAAATGCACACTGACAGTTAATTGTCGCTTATATAATAAATTAATACAATAAAAGAAGGTAAACACATCAAGTATAAAGTATAAAAACAAATGTATAATATATGTAAAGCGTTAAAAGTGCCAGGATTAAAAAAAACAGCTGAAAGGGAATAGCACAAAATTTAAATTAATTATAATGTAAATTTAAATTTCATCAGGTACCCTCGGTCGATAGTATTATTTTTTTGTTATAATAAATAAATTTATCATTACTTACTACAAAATATTAGGCTGGCATGCTATTTATTATTTTGCTCAAGTGTTAACTGTGCTTCGGAATCTTAATTAGTCCATTTTACAAGACATGCATTTGGTTGCTTGAATGTGTTGAGTCAATGGTACACATTTGCAGTAGGAATTTTTTATCACAATCTAGTGATAAATTAAAAATAATATAATTGTATATTTGATCAATTTATTATCGGAGTTCTGTCTTTCAGCATCTTTAGGCTTTTAAATATCTAAAAAACAATTATCAAATGCCCTTCAGTTGAGAATATTTTATAATATTAAAATTATCTTTCATTAAAATGTTTTTATTTGAAATAAATAATGTGATCATTTGTTAAAATATTCTGTCAGATTTTAATTATGAGGCAGAATAAATTTTCAAGAGAATCCTCCTTATACAAACACTAGGAGAAATAATAATTTTGATAAAATTGCCACGCAGTGCTCAGAGAGGCGAAATTAAACGTTTAGAAAAATCGTATCCATTCGTCACAATTATTTAAAAAAATAGCGCAAGAGAAAGAGGGTCGTTTTAATTTTCTCGCTCCCATTCTTTATTTCACTTTGAGCGTTGCTCTAAGTAAACAGATATCTTTACATTTAGTCTTAGTCTCCGTTCTTTATGATCTGTTTTGAAGAAAAATTACGCCATTAGTGGGGACCAGCCGTTTTTACAAATATAATAATTATCACCGAAAACACTTTGCTTTCAACTTTCCCCGAGATTGTTGACTGTGTAGATGGTTTGACGGTCAAATAAAAGTAATTTTAATGGCTTTAAATATTTTTTTTTCTTCTTACAAAACTTTTGATAAAAATCTTTCAAGCAAAGTAGTGAACGCATAAAAAACATTTATTAAACTTGACCTGTAGAACATAATTTAAATACAGCAATACAAACAACCACCATAATAATATTATGTCGTATTTATCCCATTATCAGCGCATCTATTCTTTACACCAGACTGCTATAGGCCACTATCAGCAGCTATTGAGGGTAGTTTTTCATATTTTTTGTATCGAAGTATTAGCACTTATTGTAATAATTACAATAATATGTTAGTTGTAATTTATTGTTACAATAAGTGCTATGTTTTAACAGCACCTCTCTTGGGTGTGCTAAATTTTAGAGCGAGATAGACAGTTTTGACTGTTTAGACGGCAAACGTATTGTAACAATTATTCGATTCAAATACATGAAAAACTACCCTGGACAGCTGCCGATAGCAGCCTTGTGTACAGAATATATTCTTGCGTTTCAATAATATATTTTTAACTGATGAAATTCCTTAAGCCGGCATTAGATTTAATTATTATCACACATTTTATATAGCCAGAAGTATCTGACTACTAATTTGTAATAATGTATTATATGAGGGCGGCTCTTGTGGTGCAGTGCGAAAGATGCTGACCTTCGGTCCGGGAGCTCTTGGTTTGATTCTCGGTGATGACACAATATTATATTTATGTGATTTTCTCAAAGCCTGGGTTCAAAAATTAGTAACAAACCACCTTGTACGAAAAAGCAAGGACGTGGTTATTAATAATTTAAAAAAATGTATTTGTTTAAAAAAGACACATTGAGCACATAACAAATTATTAATTCAACGTTCACAACATGACATTTAGAATAAAAATATATAGGTTAATTAACTTAATAGAGAAAATTAGAATTTTATTCTATGAAACAATGTAAATTTAATTGAAGTATTATTAGTTGTAAAAATGCAATAATTATCTTAATCAACTATTTCTTTTATTCAACGAATAATTCACAAGATTTAAGAATATACCATTCTAATTATTGAACATACATAATTCTGAAAACACATATGAAAAATATAGCCAATAGAAAAAATCTTTTATCGAAAAAAGTAAGACACCCGGCTGGAATCGAACCAGCGTCTCTTGGGTTCCGCGCCCTGTGCATTACCGCTATGCTACGACTGCTATGCTTTTGACAAACTTTAACTATTGAATTTTTATTATTACCTGCTCATTAGTGCTCATTAGTACTGAATGTATGTTCATTTATTATCTCTTATCGGATGAGTTAGATTGTTGAGTTTTCATTGTGTAGGACACTTCGTTGAATAAACATAAAAATAAATTTTCAATGTCAACTTATTATAAATAGATACGTCATCGTAATAGATGAAGATTATTTTTTTAATAATTAATTAACATAATTTCTTTTATTTTGCTAACTGTCAATTCATGGTGGAACTGCATTGTATTGTTGTTTTAATTTAATAAAACGCAATTTTTTGTAGTACTTATTCCACTTTTAATCAATAGATTAAGACCGGTTTCAACCGGTAATCAATAGATTAGGATTCGAGTTAAAAATGTCCTTCTGAGGCGGACGAAACCGGTCCTAATCTATTGATTAAAAGTGGAATAAGTACTACAAAAAAATTGCGTTTTATTAAATTAAAACAACAATAATTAACATAATATTAAGAGGTTGAGCATTTTCATATTTTAATTTTATTAAAAATTTATATACCTATATCAAATTGTCCAGATGAGATTATTTCAGTATTACCTACTTAGCGACGGTGAAGTAGTGTCAAAGTGTCTCATGGTTTCAAATTTCTTTATTGCATACCGTTTTTACTGTGTTTTTAATTGGCTTTCGAAATCCATAACAAGTATTGAAAAAACAATAATTCTATCAGAATCAAGGCATAAAATAATTACATTTTTTTATTTACTATATTACAACCTTTTAAATAAAATTTAAAATATATATCACTACCTTGGCGCATGGTTAGAGGAGGATAGATTGCAACCTGTATAGGGCAGAAGAAGGGGGTGAAAAACAAATCGCGGTCATTTATTCTTGAAAACATGCGCTGGAGTGATTGGGCAAGCTTTGCGAGTAATGGCGTCTGATTCTAAAGCCACTCGAGGTATAATTATGCAGATATTTTGGAAAGGTATTCATTTAATGACGCAATTCCTTGCTTGTCTAAATATTTGACATACTTGTAGGTACAGTGGCTTAACGCTTTTTAAAATCGTAATACTTACTCATTTTTTTGGAATTTGCATGGTTTCGATACCTGAAATTTATTTATATATTTATTTTTACATACCGTGAACATTAAGACATTTAACACATTCACAACATGACATTTAAAAACAAATAAACAGTGTAAAGAAGAAATACAGAATACAGAATACCAGAAAACCTGGACTGGAATGAGGCTATATAGAAAATGTGCCAAAGTATGTGGATAGATTTTCATTATAGAGCATCATTAGAAAAGAGGGAAATAGAGTAAGTCTATTCTACCATCACCACGAGAGGTCCCCTGGTTTGTAGAATCTTCTTTGACGAGGAATGAGCTTAAGTTAATACTGCGGCTAAGAACAGGGCACACCATAGGCAAAAGATTTGATGTCCTCATGGGAAGAAGCAAATCGCAGCTCTGCGATGAATGTCATGTTTTAGAGGACATTGTACATATAGCACTACAATGCCCTCAATATGAATTGCGGATATCTATGAGAATGTCGACGAATTGAAGAGTGTCCTGGCAGTGGGTAAGACGGAAGAGCTAGGCAAAATTGTAAAGTTATTTAACAGAATAGGAGTGAGGACCTGATCGACGGATCCCCTTCTAGAAGAGAAGAGGCGATATGACAGCGAGTCGCAGTCAAAGCCTCGGTAAAATCACAAAAAAAATACACATGCAGTATCACAATGATAGTATGAAAAGTAAAGTAAAAGCTACAAAAATTATAAAAATTCTGAAATATTTTGCATGGAAGCACACCAACTGAGGTAAATGGACCCTATTTTAAGAATTTTTAAAACAACGTCTACCTACACTCATTCTCACGTAAGTGAAATATATCAACATCCAAAGCGATTTGGTTGAACAGAGTTATTGCCCTACCAATTGGTATCACCAGTTGCAGGTTAGTTTTGATCTTCGGGAGAACAAACAACTGATGTTCCAGATTTCTAAGATAGTTATCAGGGACACACAAGTCAATTCTATCAATAATGGCAGAGTTCTCATTTACACCACGTCATATAAGTCGAGAAAATACGTGGTCAAATATTGATATTTTTTTTTTTTTTTTATTTATTCAAATATTGATATGTTCTAGCATTTACACTACAGTATGTAAGCATACCTAAGAGAAAGCCAGTTAGATAAAGCCACGGATACTATCCATATAACCTCAAATAAAGGAGTCTCAAAAATTTATTTTGAACTCGCTCCACCATAAAGAAATATGGGTATTGGTATAACATTTACGTATTTGGAGTCGTCAATTCAACAACCATGATGCTTTTGATTATAAATTAATATACTTCTTTGCAGCAGGGTGCAAAATACAAAAAAAATATTATACATGCACAATGACGCCTTTTGATGCAATTAATATTTTTAGAATTGGCCATACCTTTAACCCTTATAATATTAATATTACCTACTTACAAAAAAAAATAGTCATGCCAAAATCGAGAGATTTATTCTCATTTTTATTCGGTGATATTATATTGTGTAATTTAATGAATATTTTAAAGCAGCTTGTCAAATATTTTTGACATAGGTACCACCATATTAATGTAACAATACGTTTTCGCTTTACGCTTTTAAAATTACGTCCACTTAGCTCAGCGGTGAGCCGATTATACTTACCTAAGTATATACTTACTCAGTTAATCTGGCGCAACAGATCATTTTGTATGCATCTGATTGTACATCCGTCTTCCAGAAATTTTTATCAACAGCTCTCTTTCTTCAGTCGGTAATACTCAGCCTCATCTTTCTTGACGTTGTCTAGCCATCTCTTCTGGTGATGTTCCAGGGGGCGAGTTTCTACTGGCGTTCTTTTATAAGCCTTATGGAGAGATCTAGATCAATCGATTTTAATAACTTAACCGGACCATCTGAATCTTCGTATACTTAGGATTTCTTTTTAAATTTAGGTCACCCAACGACCGACCAAAGAATCTGTATTGAATATAAGTTGATATGAAATAAATAAATAACTGATGTTCTTAATAACAAGCCCATCTGAGTCTTCCCTCAGGATATTAACTATAACGGGCTCGTATTGATTGAATAACTCAGTATTCAAATGGATGCGCTTCCTTTTTTATAACTGGTTAAAGTATTATTCAGAAAATTTAACTTTTAAAAGTCTTATTATATT
Organism: Rhyacophila brunnea; assembly: GCF_057557595.1. Lineage (NCBI taxonomy): Eukaryota > Metazoa > Arthropoda > Insecta > Trichoptera > Rhyacophilidae > Rhyacophila > Rhyacophila brunnea. Next base: position 36,901,447 of record NW_028232837.1, on the reverse strand, counting down.
TTTAACTCGTAGAGAGAAACTATATAAAAAAAACAACAAAACATTACTCAAATGGAAAAGTACAAAAGTTAATTCGATTAACATTAATTAAATTGAATACTATTTTTTTCGCATTTATAGCATTATTATTTTAAACCCATTTTTATCTTACGACTACCCTAGTATAATAATGAATGACATAAGATAAAACCGATCATGAATTATTTATTAAAATTAGAAAGATACCTACTAAATGTGTATGTTTTTTCATCCAATAGTATTTTTTTAAACTATTCTTAAGAAGTTGCCGATCATTAGTGGATTATGAATAATAATTAATATATATTCAGAACCACATTTGAATTAGAAATGTTTGATCAACATTAATTGAAGATATAAAATAATACGAACCAAAAGAGAAAATTTAATTGAAAATATGAATTAAGTGACATTACAAGTTACTGTAAAAATCTCAGTTAGGTCATTAAAGATAAAATAGTTTTGTTATTCAATAATATTTTAGAATCAAACATTATTTTTATTGAAATGTTAATATTAAAATAAATTCCGTTTGTGACAGTATTCGATCAATTTAATTAGTATATAAATAAATATCATTGTTTTTTTTATAAAAAAAATTAATGAGAAGATGTTTGATATTTTTAAATCATAATTAATATTATTTTTCAATGATAGAAAAATATTCATAATATTATTGTGTATTTGGTGGTGAACTTTTGAGAAGTAGTAATTCGCACGCATCGTTCGTCTCCGGTAAAAAAGCTTTCAGTATTAGCGAAACAAGTGTAGATAGATAAATGTCTAGCAATAATGGTGATGAATGATGGTGTTTTAACTTGTTTTTTTTTCATTTCTGGTTCCATGCTTCATTTTTTATTGTACGTACTTAAAACACGTTTTTTTTATACTTGATAAAAGCCTCATTATTTTGAAAAATTTCACATTCTATTTTGGGAATATTATTCTCGCAAAGTTCATAATAATTTTAACGGTAAAAACGTATCACTTCAAAGTGTACTTACGCCAATTTTTGTGGTATTAATGTATTTCGATATATTTTTCATTTATGATAGTTTCAATAAAAAAACCTTACGGTGGAATTTAAGCGTTTTAAAATAAATTTAAAACAGTTTTTTTTTTAATAATTAAATGTTTTGAACTTCTTCATATTTTATTAATACGATTCATACTCCTGAAACTTATATTATAAAGTTCTAAATTAGTTTTGGCGGAAGATAGTCATATTAAATCTGAAAACAGCTCTGACTGTTTATATCTAGACTGTCGTATATTTAGAAAAAAATATATGGTTCTAGTCGGTTATGTGGAATACAGCGGCAAACACATTTTGAAAATACCCTATATACTGGATTATTTATTAGTTTGGGATAGGCTAGGTTAGGTTAGGTTTGGTGAGGTTAACCTAACAAATACTCCAGTATATCGGTTATTTTCAAAATGTGTTTGTCGCTGTATTCCACATAACCGACTTCTACCAAATATTATATTAGTTGTAAATAGCTTATTGGACATAATACTAGATGATAACAGAATAAACAAAGATATGCGTTGAAATTGAGTTTGTTAAAAATGCGCTAGACAAATAGTTTGAGGAAGGAACAATCTTTGCATAAATCCAGTTATCATGCTATAATTCAAGAGGTAAAAAAATATCTAAAAGGGAAACGTCACGTACATAGAACCAGAGTGGAATCAGCTTCGAGAGGTCTTTTTCCTACATGAAATAGATTAGGTTTGATATAGAATGAATATGTCTACGTTTAATTTAAAATGCTTGCAAGTTACAAGTTTCCTTAATTAAAACAGGAAGTTAAGTTAAGAAAAAGTTTTTTCTGAAATTATTGGAAACAGCATTGTAATAATATGGTAATATAATATGCCCTAAAAGGGTGCAGAGTGGTACATTAAATAATGAGATAGGTACTCAAATGTAGATAATCGTCACTGATTATTATAATATACGTTCCATTATTGAGTAGAAAAAATCCAATTATCTTGGAATTTTTATTGGATAATAATAATAATAAATTTCAATTCTACTTTTTGGTAACTCCAAAATAAAATAATAATTTTAAAAGAAACGGCGTTATAAGAAGTACTTATCAAATACAATTTAAAGTTAGAATACAATCAAAAAATCATTTGTAAAAGTTTTTGTGAAACGAATATTTTCGAAATGTTATTTTTTTCGTTATTAAATTTTATTTGAAACAAAATGAAAATATTTGATTTAAATGAGAAAATTGTTCACGTGAATGGAAAGAAGGCGAAATCTTTTTTATTTATTTATGAAAGCTTTACTAAAATTATTACAAAATGATATTATTATTTTACTATGATTATACAAAGTAAAATCGTAAAACAAGGATCATAAAAGAGAATTGCAAAATATAAGCTATAGTTACCTACGCGATATATATAACACATTGGCTTTAGTTTTTATTATTTAGAGTAATACATATTAGATATACGTACTTATTATGATCATAAATTAACTAGACATATTTAATGGTGTTGACTGTGAATTTTTGGTGGACAGATATTTTATTCATTTATAATCGACCATGGCCTCTGTAATCCTCCAAATTCACGACACTCGATTCTTTACTTCAATTGTCCACCAAAAGCAGCTCCGTGCATACCTTTCTATAATATGTATTGCTTCTTAAGAAAAGTTTCGATTTTCCTACAAGGAATTTCTTTTATAAGAATCCATCGAGCATCTTCTCTGAAATTCAGTAGTTACATACTCATCCGTTATGTTTATCTCAGTCGGACAAGGACTTTCGCCTTACGCACACAAAAAGTAAATGCTCAGTTTAGTAGCGAAGAACTTAATTTTTTCCTTTAATTATTTCAGAAAGTATATCGACAACAATTTGTATACGTTTATATTTAGAAACAATCACATAAAATTGATTGGTAAAGATTTCGTATCAATTAGACACTACGAAGAGGCATCAATATATAAAGTACTTTTTTCTGTATAATATACATTTACGCATACGTCATGTTTTCTGAACCTAAAGTACATTAAAGATAATATCGAGAGTTTAAATATAATGTAATTAGATATAAAAACGTATACTATTGATTGAAACTACGTAATAAAAATTGAATTTAAATTTAACATTGATCATTGTCTACTATTCCATTTAAATCGGTTTTAGCGATCAGGGTGTCATCTGTTGACATTTGCAAGCTATGTGTATTGTAATATTTTTCAATTAGTATAAATAATTTTAATTTCATTAAATTTAACTCTCTCTTCTTGGTGGTGCGCTCATGGCTGAGGATCGTGACCACTTTTGAATTTCGCTATCCTTCGAGCGACCAATATTTTCCATCCTTCTCGGTCTTCTGCTTCTCTCTGGGCAGAATGGATGGTGCCCCCAGTCAGCTCTTTCACTTGGTCGCTCCAACACGCAGACGCTCTTCCTCTGCTTTGCCTTCCCTGGAGGTCACCCAAAACTACCAGTCTCTCCAGGTTGTCCGGTCCGCGCCTGATAATATGTCCAACAAACTGCAGAATTCTTCTCAGACATATTGTCGAGAGCCGTTCCTTTATCTTCAGTCTCTGGATGATTGACTGGTTCGTTCTGTGCTACGTCCAAGAAATACGAAACATTCGTCATCAACACCACATCTCAAAGGCATCAATTACCTTCCGTTCCTTTGCCTTCAGGGTCCACGACTCGACTCCGTATAGAAATATCGAGAACACTAGCATAAGCATCATTATTGTAGCAATCGAAATTCCCCGATTCTTTCATATAATGGTAAGGCGTGTCATCGCATTTTTTGCAATCTGTATGCGCCTTCTTATTTCCGGAAACTTAACTACTTATAAATAAAAAATAGTGTAATGTCTTAATTAGAAACCTGTCATTAAAATCGATTTCTTGGGAATAGCATAAAGCTCATCAATTCGATTTTTAGTATAGTTGATATCATACAAAGAAAATATATATTATTGGGTTATGCGAATTCCATTTTCAATATTCATGCAATTTTCATTAGTAGATTGATTTTTTACATACGTCGTAAAAAATGGGAGATAAAACAAATGAAGCGCGATATGAAATTATTGCGCCAGATGAAGATCCAATAATAAAATTTCCATCTCTTATTTTTCCGGGGAAATTGTAAAAGTGATTTCCATAAGTCTTTTCACTCAATGCACAAGCATACGCTGTCGAAACTTTAGCCATACACTATGAAAATTTTGACGTAGTTTTCGAAAATGGAAAACTTATTTGAAATATTACATTTTAATAAAACCCAAGTAAACGAAAAAGACTAACGTTGTATTATCAAAAAATAAAGAACAATTTAAAAATAAAATAAATATGTTTGGAATGTGAAGTAGTTATAAAGAAAACATTCTAATTTCAATTCTAATGGATTTACGTTTTGTACTATTCCATTTGATTCGTTTTTTTGCGACCCGGTTTTCTAAAACGACTCAAATAGAATTGTATAAAACCTAAATCCATTTTAATTTAAATTAAAATTCCATCAAGTACCTTCGGTCGATAGTATTAACATTCTTATTTCCTTTACCAGGTATTATTTTTTGTCATTATTATCATCATCATCATCATCTAGGGTTAATCTATTACTAAATGAAGTCTCCCTTGCACTTTCCTTGTTTTTGTTCCCTAATTCTTCGCTGCCAAGTGCATATAATGCTAAGCCTGATGAGTTTGCTGATCCAATGGGTTGTAGGCAAATCCTATGATTTTTTTAAAACCACTGTATGACGGCGTTTGTATAGTGATTATTCACTAAGTAAGCGACATTTCCCAGCCTATTACCATTCCATCAGATTGCAAACCTCTATCAATGTATTATGTAATATTGTCTCATTATCGATTAATTGATTTCGAAAGTATTGTCTATCATAGAGGCTTATGGAGCTATTATATAAAATATTTAATTAGTATTTTATAGCTAGAGGTTGGCTAGAGATATAAGAAACAGCCACGAGATAAAACGACGATGTAACAAAAATAAGCATTAATGCTATATCTCAGTTGAGGCACGGTCTAAAAAGATCGTGGCTAGGCAATGCGCGGATTCCGGGTCGCGGGTGCAAATGACGCATGCCAAACGAAATATAATTTGTCATATAAATCCAACATGCATCCATTTAATGTTCTGTTTATTGTTCTATTAGTAACAATAATAATGTATCCATTGTTATGTTTTCTTTTTTAAGTAAATGGGTAACGTTTTTAGTCATATTTACACGATTAAAGAATCAATACGCCCGTCGCCATCACGAAACAAATTAACGTGTTCCCAGCTCGACGTTCTCTCTCAGAATGCCAGCGAGTCCAAAATTTTATCGCGCCTATAGTTGAAAATTATTTGCCATTTCACTGATGTATCGTCTTATTTGGAAAATGCAGCATACTGTTTTATCCATATACATACATTCACCATTTATGTCATCCGTTGTAATTTTTTTGTAGTACTAAATTTGATTATAATTGACAAATCATTTCCAGTATATTTAATTTATCTCCACTATTATTATGTTATGATATTTGAATATATCAATTACAATTTTATTGTTTCGGGATTTTTTATTCTTTGCGATTATTTTATTGACAATGCCCATATTTTCGTATGATTTTACTTACAATTTAATTTATTTACCTGTCGATTTAACCGATGAAATTTATCAGTTAATCGATTACCCAAATCAAATTCTAGTCAGATTGCCGTATGTACTTAAAATGGTAAATACTTCCCATAAATATTAAATAAATTTGACTTTCGTGATCCAGATCCCATACTATTTATCTACTGCAGTGTGACGTGAGAAATGACGACAATAAGTTTCCGGCAATATGCTTACAAGCTGAGACCATCTGTGGCAAACCTACAGCTTGCCAGTATTATAGAAATAATAAAATCACGGGTTTATTGGACGTATAATATTATATTATAACTGTAACAAAATGACCTCGTTGTCACATATTGTAATATATGTGGTAATACCGTAAAATATTATTAGGTACATGACTTATGTTACTAGTTTAGTTATATTCTGAGAGATTAGAGAAATTCCTAAGAATTGTTGATACAAGAAACATAATACTGTGAAATCTTGATTTGATTTATAAATAAATGATGAAATGGTTATTTAGTATAATAACAGTGTTACTTATATAATATATCACTATATTATGTATATGGATGTGTTTTATGCAAATATAATAGAATAAATTTAGAAACAAACATATATAATTTGGAAACACTTCTGAGAAACATAATTATAACTAGAGAATCCATGCCCGAGCCAAAATTCTGATCCCGGGATTTCGGGATTACGATTTGATAATCCCGGGAACCCGGGACTGGTCCCGGGATTGGCATTTTTTCCATTGTTATTATAAAAAAATTATATTTACAAATAACATTGATAAAATCGGACAAAATAAATCTAGTATAATTTATACTATTTAAGACATTTATTGTTAATATTGTTTACGTTCAATCTTGGAAATACATAAGTTTAATTGAGTAAATAATATTGTAATATAAATATTAATGTGAATTTAATATGAGATTGCTGTTTCTGATAGTAAACACTTAATGAATGGGTTAGCGAGATTTAAAATAGTAAAGCAAATCATGGTGTAAGTATGGGCTTTCCGCTTCATAAATCTAATTAGTGAGCCAAAAATGAAACTGCCGTAAAACGTATGATATCATGGTGAAATTACTTTGTTAATAGTGCAAAGCATTTTTTTCCAATCTTTCTCATTTTTATTAATTTATGTGAAAAAATAAAATGAATCGGCAACTTACACATGGGTATAAATCAAACTTCGTTCAAACTCAGTTTATTTCTAATGTAGTTACATATTTGTTATTAAAAGTATTTTTCGGTTATATTTACGTTTTTATTTTATTTTCCATAAAAAATTGATAAAAAATCAATCCCGAAAGTTTCGGGATTTTGTTTATCAATCCCGAAGCTCGAGATCCCGGGATTGGAATCCCTAATTATAACCACTTACTTAAAAAAAAAAATACGACACCAAGCAGGACACGAACTTGCATCCTTCAGGATTCGCACCCATGTGCTCTGACCACTATGCTATGAATGGTGGTACTGTGGCTTATTTAATTGAGACAACGTTAAATTATACTTTATAAATTATTATTAGCAAATACAAGTTCGTTATCACAAAAATTTGGAATAATCTGGGTTTCGGTTAGTAATTAGGGCATTCAATTGACACCTTGATTTAAAACACAAAAACCGATAACAACACATAATTCAATTCAATAAACATTTCATGTATAGATTACTAAGATAAATATTGTCATAATTAGATAGAATGCGCGTAAAGCACATTGGCGTGAATCCACTGATTACGGGTGCAAGTCCCATTAGGCGTCACATTTTTTTCTAGAGGTATTAATTTGAGGTGTTTTCAAATTATTTATGTGCAATATTAAAGAATATTAAACTCGTAAACCTTGTGAATTATTTGATTATTAAAATATATAGTTTAAAATTTTACATTAACTATTTATTAAAGCGTAGTCATTTATACTTTTCGATAACTCGTATAGAAATTTTTTTTTAAAAATCACTGTGTAGGGACTGTATTAAAAAGAACGCTTAGACAAATTTAAAAGAATTCATTTATCATTAGGTACCTAACTAATGCGTTGAAATTAAAATAAATTGATTTTAATCTTGATCTAGCTTCATTATATGGAAAGTTCTGTAAGGACTATCATGTATCAAAAAATATTGTTATCAAATACTAGAAAGGAAGTAATTGGATTGTATGTATGGAATGTGGGTGTAATTTTGACTTCGTGAGTTCGTGGAAAGAAAGGTACAGGGAGTGTGATGTAATGGAAATACGATAGGCTTGTACTGACCTCGAAGATAATCGATAAGTCCTATAGATAGATGACGATTGTATGACCAATATATTTCAAAATCAGCCGAGTCCATAATAGATGAATAGGAAAAAAACAGCTTTTTGTTTTCTCAAGTACACAGTCACAAGGGTGAAAGTTTATATTATTTTGAGTATAGAATATTTAAAATTAATAAGTTCCACATTCCGATAATGCAGAAATGTTATAAAGTAGTAGTTCTTCAGCAATTCACAAACAAGTCAAAAATACCTAAAGGTGAACTTGGCTGATTTTGAAATCTAGCGACACATATAGGAGTAGAACGCATAACGTATGCCTTTAGCGCACTTCAACGGGCGTTGTTTGGTTAACGAATATAACACTGTCAAATTGATGAATTACATACATACTGTAATTAATGTATTAATCGTGGGTAATGTTTGAATGTTTAAATTTCAATAAATCACTACAAGTAGGTACGTATAAATTATTTCCGTGTGACAATAATAATATATGGCTACGATAGAGAAGTTCGACTGGACAATAATTGACTGAAATACTAAGTATTATCAGAAACTATGTTAATATTTTTTTCCCTCTTTCATATTAAATAGTATCATATTTTCCTTTTACTTCTTAGTTTAATGTAAGTAATGTATGTTTGTACTATCGTGTATGACTTCTAACTCACTAGTTTAATAGTGAAGGCGTGATATTAGTTAGTTTGTGTTTTAACTCATTAAACTCAAGTCCAAGAATAGCATAAAAACTTTTTTTCTGTCGGTGAGAAAAAAAAGAAATAACCACGGCTGGAAGTTTAAGGCTTGCACGCTAGAGGGAGGAAAAAGAAAATGAAGAATGTACTTGACATACCTAAATAATATCACACTATCAGGCAGGGATAATACGTCAATAATATTTTTTTGTTAATTCTGAAATATGTATTGTTAATTATATTTGATGGAGATAAGAAAATGAGCTTATTATTCCAAGGTTTGCTGATTTAAATTCCGCGTATTGTCAAAGTCACAATCTCCAACAAATTGAAAAATACAGATAATCTATCTACCCTAGACAAAAAATAACACGCCTGCTTTAATTCAATATTGTTTTACATTTCTTAGAGTTGAATGGTTTTAATATTTGAGTGTTTGAACGGAGGTATTAACGTTCTATAAAAGGAGAATGAATCATTATACAATGCACTGATTTTTTTTTTATTTATAGACATCAACGAGAATATTTCGTATGTATAGTGGACTACTGGATCATGCTTGAGAGTTTAGGGTAAATAGTCAAAGATACATTACATTTCAGCTGTTTAGCGAATTATTTATCTATTAAAAAGTGTTAAATACGGTTGAGCGGTTTTCTTTTAATAAACTGTAGAAATTTATGTTGACATCTTCCAATGTGAACATAAAGGGGTAGAAATATATTCTAGAAGTGAAAAGATATTTTTCAAATATTAACAAAAGCTTCGTATGATTACTAAGGTGTTCCTCCAGCAATTTTAATAATATTTTGAGATCTCACTTGCTACAAAATTATTATGCTTATTTGTATAAAATATGTTAATTTTATAAGGGCAATACTTGAATCAGAAACGTGATAATTATGCACGTATTTTATATTTCAATTATGTAAGATTACTAATCGAGATATTTTCGACCTTTTCCTATATGCATGATAACATATAATTTTCATATTATTTATAATATTTAACCTGGGTTAAGTTAAGTTGACGTTATCCGCGCGTTTAATTAAGATTTTAACGCAAAGCAATAAACAATAATAATTTCCCTACAACCCTTGCCTCACATATAACGTGATTGCTAATCAAGAAATTATTTGAAAGGACTTTAGCGTTCGTGACTGAACCTAACTTAACCGCTACGCTGCCTCTACAATTCAACAACGGAATTATGTATAATTATATTTTTTTTCAACTGCTTCTCTGTTCAACTGTTTTGCGAGCCAAAAAGAGATCCTCATCCATGGCACTCAGCTTGAACAGGTGAAAAGCTACATCTATCTGGAACAACAAGTGTCTATAGATGGATGTATATTTGATGAAATTGTTCGCAGAGTAAAGCTAGCCTGGAGTGCTTTTGGCCGCCTGAATAATGTATTCAAAGTGACCTTCCACTGTAACTAAAGCGCAAAGTGTTCAACCAGTGTGTGCTTCCCGTGATCACATATGCGTGTGAAACATGGACCCTAAGTAAAAGAGAGATTCAGAAATTTTGAGTAGCACAATGTGGCATGGAGAGGTGAATGCTGGGCATAACGCGAAATGACAAAAGGAGGAATGAGTGGATCAGGAAGCAGACAAGGGTATGCGATGTAATAGAGTTTATTAAAAGATTTATATTAGATAGTTAAATCTTAGGGAAATAAATATTAACCCCTATAAATAAACAACAAAAAATAACGATTATTATATTTTGTAATATCAAGTAAGAGAACACTGATTCTTGAATATTTTATATTTAAGTTATTAATATACTTATATAATTACCAGATAAAAAGAACTTTTTATATACAATGTTTTAAAATTTTTGGTTGAATTATTATGCTCAATATGCCCAAACTTGTACTTGATATGAAGTAAATAAAAAAACAAACAAACAAATAATATAGAATACTGAAATGTCACTTTGACATTTAATTTTGATTTACATAGTAACGCACGTATATATTAATGATTTAGTTACTAGGACCACCCGCTTAGCAACCGATAATAGTCTTTTACTTTTTACGGATTTTTCTGAAATAAATTTCCATACAAAACAGAATTAACTGAAAATGAATTTAATTCTGCTTAAAGATGGCTAAAAGTATTGAAAGAATGCATTGGCATCGTGTTCTGATATACTGTAAAAGTTTCAAATGTCTAACTAGTCGGAAAGTTAGTTAAAAATCGATTGCAAGATTTGTACTGGACAAACAACCACTGGACAAACAAGAATACGAGCTAATAAAAACGTTGTAAAAAACGTTGTAAAATATTGACGCCGCTTAGAAGTTAAAGTAAGTACCTACCTATTGTTAATGCTTTGATGTAAATTTGGTCGCTAATATTATTGAAATTTGATAATTCTTTGAACGCATAATTAATATTCTTTAATTCGGTATGGTACCAGGTGGTAAATCCAGCTTTTTACATATTTTTATGTTCAATATCTAATGTTACTTTATTGAGTATAATTATATTATTTTAATCTGCATGGTAAGTAAAAAAATATTGTAAATGTTGAATATTTGTCTTGGCGAAAAACTGTCCGCCGACCACAGTTGCTTGCAATAGTGCTTTGGTTCAAGATTGTTATCGGCATTCAGCAAAGGCGCTGCCATAGTCAGTTTAGTAATTGGAAAATGCATTTTCATTCCATGTGTTTCCATTATTTCATGTTAGTATTCCTGATAATGGGAAATTGCTAGCGTGTTTTGCGCTTAAATACTTTTCAATGGTTATTAATGAGATTTAAAAAAAACGTTAAAACAACTGACGTGAGACTTTTTTTTTAATTGAGGCATTAAACTATACTTTCAGCATTTTACATCTAAAATAACAGTTAATATGTATGAGTACATTAAATAATGAGTACTAGTGACGAAGGTATGCTGTTAAGAGCCGACACAAATAGTGCCTATGAAACTTTGTCAGTCATTCGTAATAGTTTTTATTGAACTAAGACTACAATAAAATTTACAGATAGCGATGGTTAGTTTTTAAAAATCAATCGAACTTTGCTTAAAATCAAACCATAATAGTTTTCGTATGTTATAGGCAATTCGACAAAATAGTGCACAATTTTCATTCTTACTTATGTGTTTTCGTTAAATTGAGAATATTTATAATATTACGATTTTTTAAATTCATTAAGCCTTACATAGTAGATAAAAAATGTTATTCTACCTATAAAGTATCCAAAGTTATGTTTGGTTTAATGGCATAGTTTTAGATATTTTATAGATATACGATTATTTTTTTTACTATTTTTTTCATTTTGGCTTGGTTTTCGCAGTGTTTCATTGAATTAAAATAAACCAACCAACACCATCTGTAAATTGTAGACTTAGTTCAATGAAAACAAATATGTATGACTGACAAAGTTTATTTTGGACTATTTACGTCGAATCTTAACAGCCTACCTCCACCCTTCGTCACTGATGGGTACATAATGTAAAAAACACAATACGGTATGTACATATTATGAAAATTGGGCATACTGTACATATTCTTTCGACCATGTCCGATCCTAATAGGATCATATGGGCCTCTACAGAGTAAAGGTTTGTATTAACAGATTTTGTTTTTTACGAGAAATGAATGTCAGCCACTTGCTCAACCTATTAGGTTTATACCCTGACAGACACAAATTGAAAAACAATATGACGTGTAATTGCCAGACCCAGGATTCGAACCTGAGACCCACGGCGTGATAGTCCAACGCTTAAGCCGCAAACAAACTGATATCACACTTTCTTCAACCTCTCAGACTTTAAAAATACCATCATAATTTGACAAATGTCATCAGAAAGTGGTGATCGATAGATAATAAAAGACTTAAAGGATCTGAAAGGTTTGTGTGAAGGGTGATACGATATATTATTTAAGTTTAATCTAGTATTAACAAAAACATAGTCAGGTAATGTTTTTTTAACCTTAATGTTTTAAGTTCACTTTAAAATAGATGACAAATGTAATGAGTTAGAATCTCACTAGATATAAGAACACATATTTTTTTACACACGGTAGAATTCCACCAATTTTTATTTATGTGGGCAAAGATTTTTACATTAACCATGGCAATATTAAACTATTTTAGAGATAAGAGGTATCGGAGTTTAATGTAATATTTATTTCTCCCGCGTACGACAAAAGAAATGAATACATTTTATTTTTACATAATGTTTTTGACGAGATACGTTACAAAATAAGACGCAAAGCGCATTGATTCCCCGGTAGTTGCGAAAAAAGAAACAATCGTTCTTTATCTATAATTTATATAGTTGAGCCACTTTCGGTATTATCACAGTTACAAGAATAGTGGCAAATTACAATAAAATTAACATGACCTTCTTTAAGCCGGTACTTCAGTGAAATGGCAAATAATTTTCAACTATAGGTACGACAAAATTTTGGGCTGGCTGGCAATCGGAGAGCAAAATTCGAGCTGTGTTAGACATCATTACTGGGTGATTGGTGACGTTAAGGTGCTCGTAAACGAGCGTTGAAAAAATGAGGTTGCTGATACAATTGCCAAAAAAACGGTAAAACTATTTATCGCCCAGTTTCTGGGCAATTCATGACCCGACATCAGTATTGGGTAAGTAAGGCTGGTGTATTTTGTACCTATACGTAATTTTACATAAAGCAACAATGGCCGGCAATAAAGTTTATGCAGCATATTATTATCGTCGTTAATAATCACATAAACAAATAAAAAATAAAAGGATTTGGATCCTGTCCTATTTAAACAAACGTGAAACAATTAGTAATATAAATTAGATAATAATTATTATAACTAATTTCTTATTTAAAAACTTTATAAGAATGTCAAAAATTGTCTTTGAGTAGGCATTTGTTTAATATATTTAGTGCAAAGAAAAAGAAACTAGTATTAGTTATGAAGAAAGCAACACCGATTACCACAATACTGCCGATCACTCTTCGATTTTTGGTAACTGGAGACTTATACATGAGCTGTTAAATGTATTTATTCAGATGGTCGACACTTCAATTGCTCACATTGTCACAAATCCAGTAGTTTATGCACATTTGTCAGTTACCCTTTTCATATTTGGATGATTGTATAGTTTGGCCTCCATGTTCCATAGCTCAGGACGTAAATGAACTTCATTTATTAGCTCAAATACCTTGTCGTTTGTTCGTTTATCCATTGTACGTATCCTGAATAATAATTGAAGATTAGTATTATTTACACCATAATAATATGAATAACGACACGGCGAAAAATATCACAATGTATTGTCAAATCGGCTGTTACTACGATGTTGTTTTGGTTGCCATGGAAATAGATTTTTCTAGAAATTATTGTCGTATTTTCGATTGCGTTTGATATTCGAAATATCGACCAACTGTGCTGCCAGAAATTACTGGTAATAGATGGAAAATTTCAGTAAGGTAGACAACTATTTTTTTTATTTTGGAGAACTATCAAAAGCATAGGTACTTCAGTGAAACAGCAAATAATTTTCAACTATAGGTGTGTCGAAATTTCGGACTTGCTGCCAATCGTAGAGTGATAGTCGAGCTGTGAACACATCAATTTTTTTTGTGATGGCGACGGGGGAATTAATTCTTAAATCGTGTAAAGATGAACTAAAAAACGTTACCCGTTTACTTGAAAAAGAAATCATTTCAATTAATGTATTGTTATTATTAGTAATATAACAATAAACATAACATTAAATGAACGCATGTTGACTTTTTTATGACAAATTATGTTTTGTTCTGCACGCGTCATTTGCACAATCTTCGCGTCGCGTAGTCACGATCGTTTTAGACCGTGCCCCAGCTGAAGTATAGCCTTAAGTAAATTTCAATTTCACTCATAATAATAATTAAATTATAAACATGGTGACAATGATTTTTAGTGTAACGAAGCATATTAATTACTCCAATTGTTTCTCTTTTTAAAAATTGAATGACAGTTATAATTATTAATGCAATCTATATTGAGTAGGATATATAATATAAATAACCTTTTGAGATCCAAAAACGATAAAGTTATTTTCAGTGAGACCCTTAAACCTTTTCTTTCTAAAAGTGGTATTTAAAAAGTTTTTCCATATTTTTCTGGTGAACCTTTGTAATTTATTTCTCCCTTTTGACGGAAAGTTATCTAGGTATAACTTCTTATTACATGCTCATTTATCTGTGGTTTCTTCGGTAAGCTTTATCGTTTGTATATATTATATAAAAATTAGGATATGATATCCATTATACTTTTGGATGTAAAATTCCGGGCACTAGAATTATACTATAATTAGTTAATGAGAATAGAATGCCCTTAACCTTTTAACTATATATCCATCTACAATAAATGCAAATTAATTATAATAACTATGCTATAAAGAGTATTTCAAATTCTGAAAGCTACAATACCAGGAAAGACAAGGATATGAGTTTAAATCTCACACAGTTGTGAAAAATATATTTAATAAAATTTTGTAATTTTCCAATTACAATCAAACTATGAAATTTTTAATTTATAAAACATTGCCTTGCTAAAATAATTCATAAATTATTATTAATTAGGTAAAATTTTATAAATTAGTTTTTCTCTACTTATAATAATTTTGATTGTAACACGATTACCAAGATAACCGTTTTGTTTTTACTTACATGTTTTATTTACAAAAAAAACGTGAGATCCCTTTTGATATTCATTCTTTTCATACACATACAGGAGCATATTTTAACAAAATTAACATTTAAATGAATTATTTCAATAGTATTTGTCAGAATTGATACGTTCAGTGTCATTGTACTCTTTACTTACTTAATCTAGCGTTTCAGGCTAATCACGTTTATGGTAGACTGATTAACCATCCTCCAGGATCTCCATCCCAAACTCTCTCCAATTGGTCACACTCAGCCTATCTACCTTACTTTTGATGTCATCCTACCATCTTCTTCAGGGGCTGCCCAGGGACCGAGTGCCTACAGGGATTGCTTTTTAAACTTTATGGATAGAGCTCCAGACCCATCGCATCAAACAACGCGACCGGCCTATCTGAGTCTTCGCGCTCTAAAGACATCGATTATATTGGGCTTAAAATATTCGCAGACCTCATGATTCGTACAGATGCGCCAAAAGTATTCTTGAGAGAATTTGGTTTCACGGTCAAATTGTTTCCTTACGCTCTTTATGCTGCAATAATTAGGATGTCCCCAATTAACAATAAATAAATGATTCGATTTTCATATTAAATTTAATAACAGTGGCATTTTATGAATTTTCAGTTTTTAACGCGATGCCAATGCATTTTTTATTACTTTTAGTCATCTTTAAGTATAATTGAATTCATTTTCAGTTAATTCTGTTTTGTATGAAAAGTAATTTCGGAAAAAATCCGTAATCCAATCCACTATTATTACTACTACTAGCAACTAAATTATTAATATATACGTGCGTTACTATGGAAATCAATATGAAATATCAAAATGATATTTCAGTATTATTTCTATCAAGTACATTTTTTTTATCATTTAAGCTAGTCAGGTCAAGTTTATATAATTCAACAGGAAATTTAAAAACGTTGTATATAGAAAGTTATTTTTATCTTGTAATTATTTTTGGATACCTAATATTTATTTAACATAATATAGTTTATTTTTTCAGAACCAGGGAACAACGTAATAATTATTAAAACTGGCTTATCCTACTTGGTGAGGTATAACAGTCTACGGATATTGAGAGTGAAAACTATGGGATTAACTTAAAAACGTGTTAAATAATGTGATATGTTCAATAGTTAGGTGTCATAATTACATCCATTAGAGTTAGTCACGTGAATGCAACGCGCATTTAATATCGGCATGCAATATTTTACTTGGTTATAATGACCTAACCATCATAAAGTACCCTGCTTCAAAACCTTGGTCCACAGCGATGGCTTTTATCTTTTTATTTATTAATCTGTTCAGTGGTTTAAGCTATGTCTTAGATCATACGGAATCCTCAACAGTAATAAAAATGCTTAATGATAAGAGAATATTCTCCAAAGTTTATTTTAGACTCAAGTCATACTACTTCTGTTGAATCCCGTCTTTAGAAACTTCTGTCGGAAATAAACTTATTAAAATAAATGGTGCCAATCAGGGCTACCTGCACACACATCCGGCCCGCGCGGAATAACTCGCACGCTGAAAACAAATAAATCTGCGAAAGTTTCTCTCCTCCTAATGCGCAATTACTCACTCCTCTACATAAAATGTTTTCGAAAAGACAATTTCAACTTTGCCGTTTTATCCATTCCGGTTCGCACACAAGCGATCCGGAACAATCGGAAACTCGGCGCAAACTTCATTCGTTTTTCTCTGAGCGCTATAGAGTTTCCGTTTAGCCTCGGGACAATATGCGGCGCCGTTGGCAATTGTTGTCTTAATACGCGTGCGACAATACACGGTGGACATGTTGAGGAAATATTTGATGACATTTTTAATAAAATACTAATATAAATTATATAAAATTTAACATCACCATTGAGGGCGTCCATCTGATGCCTCCGCCGAGATCTGAAAACCTACCTTACAGGCATGCTGTTAGCACGTTAATCTACAAGATAGCACTCGATACATGGCAGTCGAGGTGGTTGGCATCCACCAGATGACGACAAATGTATCTGTTTTTTCCAGCTGTATCCTGCAGGCTTCAGATGAGACAACTAAGACCAACACACTACGTAAGCCAGTTCCTGACCGGCCATGATAACTTCGCAGCCAAGCTGCATGGTTCCGAAATGCACATGCGGACACGACCATCAAGACGCTGAATACGTCCTCTGGGCCTGCCAGTGGATGGAATCCGACCGAGTGGAGTTTACACACGGGCCTGATTGGCCACGCCGACTTGATATCGACCAAGGCCAACTTTGAGGCATTTGAAAAATTTGCTGCGTCATATGGAGGACGGAATATGTCCGATCTCTCATTAAATTCATCAGTTTCAACTCCTGACTCTTCTGTTTTGGCAGAATTTCAGTACACAGGTATAGAGGACACATTATTTCATTAGATAAATGACGGCAGAGCAAGTCAAGATTCTTTTTATTTTCTAAAACTCTTTCTTTAAGCACTAAGATCCATGGTTACCACATTAGTCCCGTGCAGCATCGCTTTGGGAAAAGGAAGTGTGGCACTAAAATATTTTCATTCTGACAAGTTTATAGTGTCATGGAAGGTGGCCGTGCACAAACCGCGGCTGCATATATGCACATGGTGGGTGGAGATGGGGCAACTCGAATCATTGATTGCTTTATTACAGTTATTGTGGTCATTGGTTTATTATGCATACGGAAAGGGAAGAACTTCTTAAGTTGGTTGAAACAACTGTTGGTCCCATCAGACCATCTAATCTGGTCATCGTTAAGGCCAATTTTATTGCATTATTAGAAAATTTGCGGCGCCATACTGCCAACGTGAAGATCTCTAAGCTTAGATTATTCGGGAGTTTTGTATTTTTATTTTCACCTCCACGTACTTCTTTCTCCAATGGTTATTCATAACAAGTCATATAAATTTAGTAAAACCATATATTTGATCGATAGGTATTTCGACTGTTACAACATTATTAAGACTACAAATAAACAATGTACCTCTGCTTAAGTACTACACTTATAAATAAGAAGAGACTGTATCTTCTATAATTCAACAATTATTGATTTTTCAGTTATTTATTTATTAATGCCTTAAAAGTAAGCATTTTTACCGTATTAACATAATTTACTGTACTTTAAAACAAAGTATAAAATATTGTATGGTTTGCTAGAATTAAGATAGTACTGCCTTTAGTATATTATTTTTAGTTCACAAAAAAATCATTTAGTAGAATCAAAATAATATTCAAACTGGACACGTTTGACTGACAAAAAATATGTTATTTTTATTGTGCATTGTATTGATTTATAAACAGTGGTGATAAATCGAGTAGGTTAAAAGGAAAAGGGTTTTAATCTATCGCCCACACATTGTATTTCGTACCTATGTCGTGTATTTCTTATTGAATTTTGTTAATATATGCGGCGTTTAGATCTCCGTCGTCCAATTGATCAGTCGGTGATACTAAAATGTCATTTACCTCCATAATTTTGTTAATCCCATTAGGGTATTGGAAGTTTATAAGGATATTATTGCAAATATTTCATAGTTATATTCTTTTTATTTACTAGACTTCAGTTTTTAGATAACGCCGATTTCAAAATGATGCAGTCACAATTTATAATATCGTTCCGATTAGATATTGCTTATTATCCCAAGGAAAAGATATAGTCAAAAGCATATAATGATAGTCTGTTTATAGCGAATCATAGACAATGGTGTGCACTTTTCAACAAAGCGATAGAAATGAAAGAAAGAAGTTGGTTAAGAAATATACAAAGAAACAACTTATGATTCGCGGTTTCAAATTTGAATTATACAATAATGTTATTAGAAAAGTAATTCATCTACACCTTGTTTTAATGTTTAAAGCTATACTCTAAGCTTTTGACACAGAACTAGATCATAACTAGATCTTATCTAGAACTTTTTACGACAATTGTATTACCGTTAAAGCGCGAAATATATTGAGGTGCATGTCGCGTACTATCACGTGACGTCACAGTAAGCTGCCGCTGTTGGAAAATAGTATATAATGTCGTTTTTCTTGGTGTTTAAAATATCATCAGACTGATGCTCCTATCCCGTAGCACATTTAAAACCTTTAAACGAACATTGTCAGTTAGCAAAATCTGCCGAAATCACCAGAACAACAATGAGGTCACCTCACGTAGTACTGCACTGCATCGACACCCGAATGACTTCACTGAACATTTTTTTATCATTTTCTACATTCCTACATCTATATCAGCCTATCTTCGCTATAGGATTTGTTTCCCAAATAGACCAAATGTCAATTTTACAGGAGACGAAAAACAAATTTCATTGTCGTATATTTTAATATCAGTAGATGTATCAATCATTCTTTCTATACTGTAAGATTGCAACATTATCTAAGAATAGATTCCAAGAATAATATACTGGTATAAATCATTAAATGCACAGAAAATACGTTTTATTTACAAGTACTCACTGTGGATATTCGGGAAATTTTTAGCGCTCTCTCAGAATAATGGATATTCGGGACAAAACATGGACGTTCGGGATTTAAGACCGTAGCGTATTGCTGCACGGCCCACAGATTACTGAGTGGTCAAAAAGTACGCGCCTCAAATGTTATATTTATTTACATGATAATTGTTAATAATTACCTCTACTATTTAAATACTTAATGATCGTAATTACCCAAGTTCGTATGTAATAATAACATGTGGCAATCGCTTTTTCGGTTTTTTTCGGATTAAGTAATAAAATTGTTTTTAAGTAATTAACTATTTTTTTATTGAACGAATAATTCACAAGATTTAAGAATGTACCATTCTAATAATTGAACATACTTACATATTTTTTTAAAATCACTTCTGAGAAAATATATTATACGGTACTACTTCAATTACTAACCGCCGTCACGGTCATTTCTCCAATATTTTATGATGGTAGGTACTTACTCGTACTTGCTAACAATTTTATATTAATACTTTTTCAAAAAAAAAAATCTATTTACATATATATCTGTATATTATTATATCTATTCTATATATTTCTATAATTGTCAATTAAACTTATTACAAACCACC
This sequence comes from Rhyacophila brunnea, assembly GCF_057557595.1. Taxonomy (NCBI): domain Eukaryota; kingdom Metazoa; phylum Arthropoda; class Insecta; order Trichoptera; family Rhyacophilidae; genus Rhyacophila; species Rhyacophila brunnea. Next base: position 36,881,098 of record NW_028232837.1, on the reverse strand, counting down.
AAATAAATATTATATATGTACTATTGTAAGGAATAACAACACAAAATAATAGCATGTATAAATTAATTACCATTGGCTGCTAATATTAGGTAGGTACCAATATCCTAAGTATATAATATCCACCAAATAAATAGTTACTAACATACATATTAAATTAAATTAACTATCAGCGCATTCAAAAATAAATAATAGCATCGCCTTTATTTTCATAGAAATACCTAGATTAAAAGTAAAATAAAGACAAACAATGTTTGATTAATAATAATTTGAAATAATAATTATTTTTTACGTCATAGTAGTTGCTGGGTCATACTGTAGAATTCATATAAGCGTTGGGATTTTGTGTCATTTATCAAAACAAAATGCAGTTATTTAGGTTAAAATACTTACTTCCACAACTCTACTGTAAGTTCAAGGCGAACTGGTGATGTATCAGCTATGAATGATCTCTTCAAATTTGATGAATTCACTATTAAAACAATAGTAACGTTAAAAACAATATCAATAAGACGAAATTTGAAAGAAGTCTCCAGACGGCCGAAAAATATGAAAGTGAGCGTGATTGTTTTAGAGCTAGACAGTGTGAATGTGGGAGCGAGATGCACGGCGTGAGCGCAGTTTGATTAGCTAAAGTCATATTCGGGAAATAAACACTCAGCCAGAGATATATTTCGACCGAAATTAACTTGGATATTCAGGTACGAATAGTTGGACATTCGGGAGAACACCACGGAGTAATTGTAACTTAACATGGCGTATTCGGGTTTTTTAAAAAAATATCTCTGTTCCTAGATAAAAATATATTGTTTTTATAAATGATTTCCGTAGAGTTCGATAAAAGAAATTGAACTGCATTAAAATGTCGATTTCGACAAAAATGGATATTCGGGAAACAAATCCTATAGCGACGCTATATCATCTCAAAATTGCGTGCTATTTGTTTTTAGCGATTGGCACTATGTATTTTCTATAAGAATGTTGTCTGTTATCTATGGTTCCGTTTAAAATTGTATTGAATTTACAGAGACTCTTTACTAGGTTAATCCATCATTGAATTTACAGAGAACGTGTTCGTTCAAAATATTCTGCAAAATGATGAAAAATATACTAAATTTGTCGCCGTGACAGCGTGACAATACGCGACATACATCTCAATGTAATCACAGCTTTAGGTAATCATACTTCAGCTGGGGCACGGTCTAAAACAATCGTGACTACGCGATGCGAAGATTGTGCAAACGACGCGTGCAGAACAAAACATAATTTGTCATAATAATTCAACATGCGTCCATTTAATGTTATGTTTATTGTTCTTTAGTAATAATACTAATATATTCATTGACATGTTTTCTTTTTCAAGTAAATGGGTAACATTTTTTAGTTATTTTTACACGATTTAAGAATTAATTCCTCCAACGCCATCACAAAACAAATTGACGTGTTCACAGCTCGACTATCACTCTACGATTGGCAGCGAGTTCGAAATTTCGTCGCACCTATAGTTGAAAATTATTTGCTGTTTCACTGAAGTACCTATACTCTTAATAGTTCCCCAAAACACAAAAATAGTTGTCTACCTTACCGAAATATTCCATCTATTACCAGTACTTTCTGGCAGCACAGTTGGTCGATATTTCGAATATAGAACGCAATCGAAAATACGGCAATAATTTCTAGAAAAATCTATTTCCATAGCAACCGAAACATCATCGTAGTAACAGCTGATTTGACAATACATTGTTATTTTTTTCGCCGTGTCGTTATTCATATTATTATAGTGTAAATAATACTAATCGTCAATTATTATTCACATTACGTACAATGAATAAACGAATAAACGACAAGGTATTTGAGCTAATTAATGAAGTTCATTTACGTCCTGAGCTATGGAACATGAAGGCCAAACTATATAATGATCCAAAAATGAAAAGGGTAACTGTCAAAAATGTGCATGAACTTCTGGATCCGGAACAATGTGAGCAATTGAAGTGTCGAACATCTGAATAAATACATTGAACAGCTCATGTATGAGTCTCCAGTTCCCAAAATTGAAGAGTGATCGGCAGTATTAATTGTGGTAATCGGTGTTGCTTTCTTCATAACTAATACTTCTTTCTTTTTCTTTGCACCAATTATATTAAACAAATGCCTACTCACAGACAATTTTTGACATTCTTATAAAGTATTAAATAAGAAATTAGTCATAATAATTATTATCTAATTCTTAATTTATAAAACTAATTGTTTCGTGTTTGTTTAAGTAGGATAGGATCCCAATCGTTTTATTTTTTATTTGTTTATGTGATTATTTAGGACGATAATAATATTATGCTGCATAAACTTCATTGTCGGCCATGATTGTTGCTTTATGTAAAATCACGTATAGATAAAAAATACATCAGCCTCACTTACCCAACACTGATGTCAGGTCATACATTGCCCAGCAACTGGGCAATAGTTTCACCATTTTTTTTGGCAATTGTATCGGCAATCTGATTTTTTCGACGCTCGTTTACGAGCCCTTTAACGTCACCAACCGCCCAGTAATGATGTCCAAAATAAATGTTACATTATATTTGTTTATAAATTTTATATAAATAAACATACTGAAACAAAATAAAAACCATTAGGTATGTAGTCAGTGAAAAGGATAAGGAAAATAAGTCATGATTGTTGCTTTCCTTTAAGCATTTTATTTACATAACCACCATCATATCCCAACCAATTTGGAAGTTTATGTTGAACTTTAAAAACCATTCTTTTTCCAATAAAAACCATTAAATTTGCTAATTTCGTCCAATACCCTATTTACTCATAGACTTTACAGCCTACTTTGCTATATTTTTTTTAAAATGAAATGATTATAAAGTGTTGTAGTGATAAGGTAAGACAAAAGTTATCGGATTTAAGAACCCATTATCCATTTTTCAGCAGCATTCATCTCTATTTATATGTGTGTGTTAGTACAAATACAAGATACAACTGTTGTATAATATAGAGCGTTGGAGCGGAGCTCGGAGCAGGAGCACGGAGCAGTAGAGCAACAGGGTTTTACCTGGAGCAGGAGCGGAGCCGGAGCACTGTAAATTTGTAGTGCTCCACTTTTCCGAATGTTTTTTATTATTATTAAATTTTCGTCCTAAAGCCCAGTGAAAATACTACATCATTTGACACTTTTCAACACTGGAATTATTTGAAATACGGCAATACTGCTGAGTGATTAATAATAAGCTCACTTTTTAATGATGAAAATGACGAATAATAAACTTTGTTTTAAAAATACTTATTTTTTAACATTTGTATACATATAATATCCATTAAAGCTTTCGGAGCGGAGCAGATCCTGGAGCGGAGCTGGAGCAAGTATTAGGTCCCGGAGCGGAGCTGGTGCGGAACAACTCAAAAAAGGGTCCGCTCCAAACCTCTGGTATAATATGGAATACTATAAAACTTCAATTAGAATTTAAATTTAATTTCAATTAATTAAATTTAAGTCAATAGTATTAATTAAGTTTCCGTATTACCTACTTAATTAAAATACGCTATTTTTAATTATTTAATGTAGTATCGCAATTTTCCCATTCCCATAGGTCGGTACTATTATTTAAAACTATTCTATGCCAATGTACCAAAATATAGAGATATATATATTTTTTATTTAAAATGATTACGTTTATGCAAATATTTTTTTTTATATTATTAAATTACATATTTTTAGGATGAGAAAAGATAATGCGTAATAATGAAATATAAACCTTTCCTACAAAATTTGCAGATTCTTCAAATTAAGTTACCAAAGATTTTTCAATCTCTCAATGGAAAAATGACTGACCTGTAGTGTCATGTAATATATTTTTTTATAATTATACAACATGATGTTACGAGCATTATTTGTTTTATTATAGGTACTTACTGTGATATTATAAATTTAGTAAGATGTCTGAGGATAATGTTTTTGAAAATGTTTTATGAAACATATCCAATAATAATTGAACACTGTCATTTTAGTTTTTTTTTTCAATTTCTTTTTTTATGCCACAGGCTTGTCTGAGATAACTTGCCAACAATTTTTCTTACATTACAACATCTCCAACTATTTCATATTTTCTCTACGTTTTATTCCTTTGAGAGAGCGAGAGGGGAATAAAAATACGGCGACGTCAATTTTTCACAGAGCATCAATTCGGAAACTACTTAAAAGTTTCCGTTCTGAGGCTCTAAAACTTTTTACTCGGGTGTCCTTTTCCTGTCTCGTTTGTTACCCCTGCGATAACCAATCTATTTTAAACTCAGCTAATGTAACATTTTTTTTAATGTCATTTTCTAATTTTATCGTTTTTTTCACTTTGAAATTCTTACTAAACACCATTAATTTAATATGATTTTATTCCATTGCTTTGTTTAAAATTCTAATGAGTATTGTACCTTAGTTTTAGTCCATATTATCATACATTTTCCTGCATTAAGTAGTGTATTTTCATCTCGTCATCTTGTCAGCCGGGAAGATGATGACCAGTCTATACTTCATGCAACACAATGTGTGGGATCCTAGTTTTAGCCACTCGTTACACTGCGCATTCAAGATTTTTTTTCCTCATCTGAACACAATCTCAACATCTTTAGTTTCTCGAATCGGTTCATAATAAAAAATATTTTATTTATAAATAAGTATGACGTATTGATTTACTCTATACCAAGATTGGGTAAACTTTTGACAAATTTATCAGAAGCAGAATGATTTCTTTTTTGAGAGCTGTAAATATGCGGTAAAAACTTCAGGATATTTAAATTAAATGAATAATAAGTTTAGCTACAATTGTTATTTTAATAAAATATATATATTTTCAGGACACGGCTAAAGCATCTAGGTAAATATACAAAAATATATTTGTTGAGATTATAGCCATAAAACAGGTAAACTGTTTAAGAACCACATTTTGATGATATTATATGATGTTGTTTTCTCAAAAGAATCCTTTGGATGTGTTGAAAGAAGTTTGTGAACAACTTTAAAAGAGATTACAGTTTTGGTCATACTGGCTTGCGAACGTGTTCAGACTCATTCATCATTCATTGTATGGGATTTAGTATAGCGAGACTTGCGCTCGGATTTCTTTAATGCTACCTACTGTAATATTTCCCTTGTGTGCTATTTGGAAGTACTTAGGTTCATTCTCGGAAAGAATTTGTTTGCTAGTAAATATTTTTTTATACGCAATATTATGCAATACCATATATGCTAAATTTGCATACTAAGTAAGTTATAACAAAATTTAAAAGTTTCCATTGAAATAAAAACAATGATTTGTTTATGTAAAAGCGCAAAAGCGAGTTTTATATACAAACATCATTTACACATGCATACATCTTTAAAGGTGACTTAAACTAACTCCATGTACTTGACAGAAGCGCGTCAGTAAATAAAAGACAAACGTCACTTATTGAATGTGTCGTTCAGACACACACAAAATACTGTTAGTCATTCGACCATTTTTTATACAGTGACTGAGTTTATTACTAATAATATATAACTAATTTACTATCTACTAGTTTATTACTAATAAATATTATATTACTAATAATAATAATTGCTAGCAGCATTAGTAGTTATTAGTATTATTATGCACTCGTTCAAGAAAAAATATTTAAAAGCACTTCAAAAAGAGAAGCACCACCAAGCAAAAATAGGATGTAGAGAATTAGGCATAATTATCAGTTGTACCCCACGTTGGAACCAGTTTCCTAATTCTAACATACCCACCGCAAGTGGAATGTATCACGTTAATATTATCATAATGAAAATATAAAGGCGTAGAATTCATATTCATAGAATTTCAAATCCTATGAACAGGCCATGTACAGCGCATGTTGGAGACTTATTTTGCTCAATTGGAACCCCGGAATAAGTAGACTAGTCAAGAAACTACTGGGAGAAAGGTGGTAAAAATCGATTCAAGAGTTTTCTGGAGAAAATCGGTACTGAAATTGAACTTTGTCACCATCAGAAAAATAAGAAGATTATTAGTCATACAATACATTACTAATATATGATTCATACGAACTTGTAAGCTTGTAAATAATTGATAATTTAGTCCAAAGTTATTATTCTTATAAATAATTAAGAAGCCCCCTATTATGATCGTCTAAAAATTTTGGACATGGTTAAAAAAAATATGATTGATTATTCACTTCGTATTCACTATATTTGAAAATATTTTTATTTAAAGTGATGAATATCAATTAATTGATACAATTTATAATTATCATAAATTGCCACGAAGTAAATACAGAATTTAAAAAATATATAAATATATATTATTACAGTAATAATTGGACGTATTTCTGCAAACAAGATCCAACCCTTATGTGTAACTTGTTGAGAAAATACAATATTTGAGTTAGTATTGATTTAAAATGATATGTGACGTTAAAAAACAAACGTGGCCATCTCCAGTCACTGACTTTTTTGAGATTTTTGGTTGGTATGACTGCTTGTGTTGTTTTATATAATAATATTCACTTCAGACATGTCTATCTCCTTATTTTCTGCTTAAAAAATCAAAATAAAAGTTGTGATTTTTTTCAAACTTAGTCATCTCCATTGACTTTTTATATCAAACGTGGTCACATTCGTTTTAGCCAATCACAACGTAGCACTTTTTCAGAATGGCCAATCATGTCGTGGCATTTTATCAATATGGCTCCCATCAGCAAAAAGTTTTCTCTGTATATAAGATGTGCTCTTCAAGTTTTTAAGCGAAATAATTGCCAAAGAATGGAAAATAATCCAAATAAAGTTTGAAATAGTGTCTCCAGATAATGCACGAAAGTTTACCAGATCAAATTATACCATTAAACGTTCAAAGAAGACTGAAAAACGGTAAGTAAATTTTGATTTTCAAACGTTTTACGACAGTTAGCATCTTAGAACCTCAGGGCTGTGCCTTGGCTGTCCATATTTTAAGTTCAGTTTTAAAGCTGCATAATATCGTGTAAACTGGTTCAGTCATCTATATTTTTTTATATATTTTTATTCAAAAATATTGTTATGTTCGCTTAGTTACCTATTTAATTCTAATATCATAAAACTCAAAATAAATTCATAAACCCAATTATAATTTTCAAATTATTAAGTGTTAGTTGTAAATATGAAATAAGTTATACATTTTTTATATTGTTGTTTTTTTCGGGTGCCTGACGAAATCCCGAAGGCCGAAATCCCGAAAAATAAAAAAATATAAACAGTAATAATTTTCAACCAGCAGTACCCCAATAGGCGGCGCTTTTCCTCGATTGTATAATTTAACAAGATAATTAAAATAGTTATATAAAAACTATTATTAATTATAAAATGAAGCAAGAAAATAATTTTCAACCAGCGGCACCCCAATAGGCGGCGCGTTTTCTAGAGTGTGTAATTTAACAAGATAATTAGAATAGTTAGTAATAATTATGGAATGATGCAACAAAATAATTTTCAACCAGCGGCACCCCAAAAGGCGGCGCTTTTTCTCGATTGTATATTTTAACTAGATAATTAAAATAGTAGTATTTAAAACTATTATTAATTATGAAATGAAGCAAGAAAATAATTTTCAACCAGCGGCACCCCAAAAGGCGGTGCTTTTTCTCGATTGTATATTTTAACTAGATAATTAAAATAGTTATATAAGAACATATCACATCCCTCCATTTTGGCATGTGTCTAGGTTCGGGATTTGGAGGTGGATAATTGACACACCGGAATTGTGATGGAAAACGGCGAGTTTATTTACGTTAATATTATACTATATGGTTACATTTTGAATAATTTATTTTATCCGTACGAAATTGGCGTGCTCACGGTTTAGCCGTTTGTCGCGATCTCCGCGCCATCTTGTGATTTTTTCCAACGAAACCATCGTCGAAAAGAAAGCGACGTTGCAAATCTCCAACGGTTAACAAAATTTACGGCATTGCCGGCTGGGCTCTTTTATTATTATTTATTTTCGTAATCAGCGCTTTATTATTTGTTGGCTTTGATACCGATTCGGGCGTCTCCAGATACACAGAGACATCTCCAAATGGGGACCATACGGGGGTGTAACAAACAATTATTAATTATGGAATGAAGTAAGAAAATAATTATCTTGTTTAATTACGCACTCTAGAAAAAGAGCCGCCTATTGGGGTACCACTGGTTGAAAATAATTTTTTTGCATTATTTCATAATTAATAATAGTTTTTATATAACAATTTTGATTATCTTGTTAAATTATACAATCGAGAAAAAGCGCCGCCTTTTGGGGTGCCGCTGGTTGAAAATTATTTTGTTGCTTGATTCCATAATTATGAATAGTTTTTATTATAACTATTTTAATTATCTTGTTAAATTACACATTCAAGAAAATGCGCCGCCTATTGGGGTACCGCTGGTTGAAAATTATTTTTTTGCTTCATTCCATAATTAATAATAGTTTTTAATACTACTATTTTAATTATCTAGATAAATAATACAATCGAGAAAAAGCGCCGCCTTTTGGGGTGCCGCTGGTTGAAAATTATTTTGTTGCTTCATTCCATAATTAATAACAGTTTTTATATAACTATTTTAATTATCTTGTTAAATTACACACCCAAGAAAAAGCGCCGCCTATTGGGGAACCGCTGGTTGAAAATTATTTTTTTGCTTCATTCCATAATTAATAATAGTTTTTAATACTACTATTTTAATTATCTAGATAAATTATACAATCGAGAAAAAGCGCCGCCTTTTGGGGTGCCGCTGGTTGAAAATTATTTTATTGCTTCATTCCATAATTAATAACAGTTTTTATATAACTATTTTAATTATCTTGTTAAATTACACACCCAAGAAAAAGCGCCGCCTATTGGGGAACCGCTGGTTGAAAATTAATACTGTTTATATTTTTATATTTTTCGGGATTTCGGCCTTCGGGATTCCGGCCATTCGGAATTTCGGCCATTCGGGATTTCGACTTTCGGGATGTCGGCATTCGGGATTTCGTCCGGCACCCATTTTAACACAACCCTGTTTGTTAGAATACAAAACAAACCAATCGAATACAAAACAAAACTGTCCATCTCCAATTGTATTTATTTCAAACCTGGTCAAATCCAGATGATACAAAACAAACATAGCCATCTCCAACATAAAATCGTAAATATCTTGTTTGTTAAAGATTCGCGATTATTGAGCATTGTTTAAATCGTATCTTTTAAATAAAATATAATCATAAATTAGGAAATTATTAACTTACGGGTTCAAATTAACCACAAAAACAAAAAAGTTGATTTACTCAGTTTCACTTGTGATGGAGATGGCTACGTTTGTTTTTTAGCGTCACATATGTGATTATTTGATTTTATTAAAGTATCCCATCAGAAGTTTAAATCAAATAATCTCAAATCATATTTTTTAAATTAATCATCCCTCAAATATTCAATTTTCTCAACATGCTACACGTGAGGGTTGGATCTTGTTTGCAGAAATGCGTCCAATTTATAAATTTAAAAAAAATATTTGTCCAATTGTCTAGATTTGTGACAGTTCAAAAACATTTATACATCATTATTATATTATCCTCAAGGGTTCCGTCGCCGTGGCCGGCCCTCCCTCACCCTGCAGCGGTGCTACAAGAGCGACTTACGTGCTGCAGGTCTGACATGGCGGGAGGCGCAAGAGTTGGCGATGGACCGAGGGAAGTGGCGCCAACTTGTGCTTGCCCTATACCTCAATGTTGGGACGTGACAGGGTGGAAGAAGAAGAATATTATACTGTGTTGTAAAATGAATTAAAATGTCTTTTAAATTAAAATTTAACCTAATATTTTTTTAATATGAGTAACAACACTGAGTTAATGACGTTTATCGAGTTGTACCTATATGATATTATTTCACATTTTTTCATCATAATCTTATACGTCAGTTGTGATAAACTCTACAAAATATTCTTAAAAATGGAATGTAAAATTTTGATTATTAAGTTTGCAGTTTATATTTATTTATAATTAAAATACTATTTTCCCATGTTTTCCACTTTCATCAAAACTCTTTGTCGGCCTCAGCATATTGTATACTTACTTACCTTCATCCAACTTTATCCATCTATCATATTCTGGATTTAGGAATATAAACTTTTACTCAACAATATCCATTTATCTAGCTTGTACGTAATCTAACCCCATGTTTCTTCCAACTGACGTAGTCAAAATTATTGTCTTAATATTTTTCTCTAAAGCAACAAAAAAAAATCTGAAATGTATGTGCATAGATTTAATTAAGCACATACCTACTAGTTACTGTTACTATGTACTGTGTGATTATAATATGATTATTGGCTGCACAATCACTGCTAACCTTTTAATTGCCAGATTTAAATAACACGTTAATTATATCTAATGGCCAACGTCTCCAAACGCGCCAGTCTCGGTGTTAGCACTAAATGAATTAACTAATGGGTGAATAAGGTGAAACCTAAGCATTTAAAACGCGGCCGTAACTCACAAGATTTGTAGGCGGTTATCAAGTTTCAAAATGCCAATGCTCCTGGGCCTTTGACCAATTAAAAAAAATCAACAGGTAGGGCGATGTGTATTCTGTTTTTAAAATTCTATTTTACCACGTTTTTCTTAGCTTGTATTCTTGTTTTTCCCCGGTGGTTGTTAATCCAGTACAAATCTTGCAATCGATTTTTAACTAACTTTCCGACTAGCTAGACATTTGAAACTTTTAGAATATATCAGAACACGATGCCAATGCATTGTTATAATACTTTTAGTAGTTCCATCTTTAAGTAGAATTGAATTCATTTTCAGTTAATTCTGTTTTGTATGAAAAGTTATTTCGGAAGAAATCTGTAATCCAATCCACTATTATTGGTTGCTAAGGGGGTGATCCTAGCAACTAAATTATATATATATATATATATGTATATATACGTGCGTTACTATGGAAATCAAAATGACATTTCAGTATTCTATATTTTTTGTTTGATTGTTGCAAAATAGCAAAAAAATGATTTGTTGATAATTGCCTTACTTGTCCTAAATTATTAATACGTTGTCAAGTTTATAATATGATTCAACAGAAAATTTAAAAACATGGTATATAAAAAGTTCTTTTTATCTTGTAATTATTATTGTTTTTTTTTTTTTGTTTTCTATAATATATTTTTTTCTTTTTTTTATTTTCTCTAGTTGATTTACCTGTACTTTTTATTCTAAATGGCATGTTGTGAACGTCTTGAATTAATAATTTGTTATGTGCTCAACGTATCTTTTTAAATAAATAAATTATGACTTCCATACGACTCTGAGTAGGTTGAATGCTACCCGCCATACCCTTGCGTATGGCAAACTCACTTGAAAAACTATAACCGTAGGTTACCTACAAGACGTTCACAATATGCCATTTAGAATAAAGAATACAGGTAAATCAACTAGAAAAAAACAAGGTAGAGAAAATAAATAAAGAAAAAATAATTTTATAGAAAAGAAATAAAATCGGTTAACCTCAAAATGCGCGGTATACCTAGTTAGTTTTTTTAACAGCAGGATTGCCACTATCGTTCTACTGCACAGGCACAACTATCGAACAATCACAAATGTCTCGTGAAAATTCATGAGCTTCCGATTTTTTTCGATTCATGCATGCAATCTTGCAACTTTCATGATAATACATAATTATTTACACGTGCATTTTCTTGTTATGGCCGCGATAATACGTACTGTCAGCAGTAAATCCATACAAGTGTAAACAGGGTATAATATTAAATTTATTTGTGTGTCAACCTAGTAGTATTTTATTTAAATGTGTTTTATTCAAGGTTTAACAACCATACGATTTAATACTGAAACATTTTTCATTAAAAATAATAAATTTATAAAGATGGTCGCCATTATTAACGAAATTAAAAAGAAAACACCTCAGATTGCGTAGTTATTGACTAATATCTGTAAGGTTACCATTTTGGTCGACTTAGCTGTAAGAACCTCGCCTACCAAGTGTTCAATAGTTTCTATAGTTTTTATAATAGGTTATTAAGGTATTGTTATAGACCTAACCACGTGTTATCGGGGTATACCTAAGCCAAATCAATATAAGGACACCATTTAAATGTAAAATATCAGTATTGATCAGCCAGTACATATTAGCATTTATGATAAATTTAGAATTAAATATAGGTCATAAAATATTATATTTTTATATTTATTTCTGGAAAAAAACCACAAGGAGTCAATATTATAAAGCCCAACTTAATATAAACTCTATCAAAATACAAACAACTTATGAAATGTAAAACTAATTATAAATGTTTGCGACAAGATTAGTTAGAGATGAACAAGGAGTTATTCACCACTGAATTGTATGTCGGGTAATTCGATTGTTTGTTCAAAAGAGCGAGTCCTTTGTGTAATAACTCGATTGCTTTGGCAGACCAGACTCGAATCTTCCATGCTCCATACTATTTTTCATTTAATTTCCGCTGAAAACGAGCTTTGATACATGTCTCAGTTTTTATGGAGAGCAACTGCCAACTTTTCAATATAAAAACCACAACCATGCTCTGAAATTAATATTTTATGCAACATGTAAATTTGGCAAAGGAAAACTCGGTATTAAATTTGGCATATAACAATTTATTATTTCACCATCAATTGTAATGCTCCAAGTTGTTATTTTATTATTAATATAATGATAATATTGTCTTTACATCATTGTTATAATAAGTGCCTGGGTAGTAAATTACTATGTCTACTTCTAAGTGGTGTATAGGTCGATCCACAGCCAATAATTTTAAATCATTTTTATAAATTAATAATGGTTTTTACCTATTTACCTAACCTCTTGGTTCTTAGTCTTTGTACTGCAAAAAGCGCATATTGAAAAAACAACCTACCATATTCAACAAATGCGGGATTTTAACCCATACTTACTGACTTTCTCATTATTAGCATTTATCATTACCTACGTGTCTAAATTTATGTTTATTAATACAGGACCGATTCCAATGAATTTTAATGACCGGTTATTTTTTTGCTTAGTTATTTTAGTGTGTAGATTCACTACATAATATATAAATAATAAGTAACTATATTTTGTGTCACTTGTACGTTTGCCAATGGTGAGTGTCTTTAGTGCCTGAAGTTACCGAAAATCAAAAGCCTGGGTTGCAAAACACGATTTAAATAAAAAAAAGTATACAATGTAAATAAATTATAGTTATACTAATTCAAAATTTATTATGTTAATTTAATGACAATGGATAGTTAAAAACACAAAATTGATAAAAAAAAATTAAATAAAGCTCGATAATACTATAATATTGAGTGATGAATCTAATTTTTGTTTTTCTGAAGAAATAATTTTTAAAGAATATAATGTACTAATTTGTATTTATGATATCCATATTTAACATATTGATAATAATAGTATTCGTCATATTAATAATTGTAAATGCATGATAATTAATTAATTTCTCTTGCTAAAGGTGTGTAAATAACGTTCAATCTTATAATGGAAACAATTGCATAGTAGTTATGATAGTTTCCTAGTAGATGGCACTGTCAATTTCTTTTATTAAATATATTATATTACAATATGTATGTTACATATTTGTGACAACCATAATGATATATCTGTTAAGTATATTATATCAAAATATTATATTGTCGATACCATAGTGATTTAAAGCATACTTGTTTACATGGCCCCCACAAGGGGGCTGACGGGGCTCTAGCCTAGGGGCCTGGGGTCTAGGGGGGCCCGGCCTAGCGGGTCGACCAGATAAATGAGATAAACACACATCTTAAATTGTCTCTTATGGTAAGAAAGTCGGCTGCGGCGCTATTTTATTCGGGGTTATTACCAATTTAAAATATAAGGTTGTGCAATGCTATTTTTGGTTGTTGTATGTTGATACGTTTTGACAACTCCATAATTCGATATGTTAAAAAATCGCTAAAAATATACTGAATTCTATTTTTGATCTCGAACACCATTTGGAAAACGTCACTGTAGAGCGTCACTGCCTTTAAACTTAGCGATAGGTAGGGGGGCGCACAAAAATTCTGCCCTGGGGACCCGCTTCAGGATGTGGGGGCCATGCTTATTTGTGTTATATAAAAGGCATTATCGCTAAATAATTATATCGTAACGAGTCTTCGCAACTGGTTTACACATACTAGAATTCTTTTATTTAAAATTATTGCTTCTATACGATATCAGTAAAAAAAACCCCATTTCCGTTTGGATTCGAGAGCGATTTAATTGCAGCCACAAAACGCATTACACAAAGTTGCAATTTAAAAGCGTAAAATTTATCGATATAATTGCACCCAGAGCCCCAGCATTGCGGTCCGTAGATGGTTTTTAGCGTAATAATATATGGGGCGCGCTCTCATTAGTAGTGCGATAAAAATCTAATTAGCAATGCCCGCAGACGACACTCTCCCCTATTATTCACGGTTAATTGCTCCGTGTCCGATTCATCCCACTCTCCTCTTAAATCCACTCTTGAGTAAAGTTGGATTCCAATTAATTTTACAGCTTATCGGTGTCTTGCATACCTACTGCAGATTATCATCAGTCATTATTGGATTTGAACCTTTTGACATAGATTTATTGAAAATTTTACGATAATAACTGAAGATTTTTAAAGTATATTATTATATTATAATCCATTATCTCTAAACATACCCATCTCTAAGATTTACAAATAATGACAATGTTCGCCTGAAGATAAAATTATAATCTTTAATTAACTATTCTTTTTATTCAACGAATAATTCACAAGATTTAAGAATGTAACATTCTAATTATTGAACATACATAATTTTGAAAACACTTCTGAGAAAATATATTATAACCAATAGAAAAAATATTTTTGAAAAAAATAAGACCGTAGGAATCGAACCTGCATCTCTAGGGTATCGTGCCGACGCACATAGACCACTATGCTAAAGGAGCCATACTTGATTGCGACAAATTTTAACTACATAGTGACTTTTAATATTCACCGAAGCACTTTCCAATTTTCGATTATAATATATATCTCAGAAGTTTTTTCAAAATTAAATCTTGTAAATTATTCGTTGAATAAAAAAAATAGTTAATTAAAGATAAATTAACTATTTTCTATAAAATAAAATCTTTAAGGAATGACTGCCGTCTTTATAATTTAAAGTTATGTACCCAATTCCTACAGTAAATTTTTGCTTTGCAGTTGTTAATAAAGATTTTATAGTCGATAGTTAACAAGTCTAGTCTAATCAACACCACGAATCCTAGATTTTGCATTCGAATTACTCGTAGAGTACAGACAAGAGTTTATTATATTTTATATGAGGTAGTATTATGATTATTTCTGATTTCTCACCATTAACTTATTGAATAAATACTTTATAAATAAGGCTTCTATTGTTAAAATTTGTTAATACTTTCAAAAGAAATATTTTATTCAACTAACAGGTAAAAGTGTTTCTTTGGAAATGTTTATCCGCTTATAAATTGTGTCCGCTGGAGTCGTACTTGGAATGCCATCCCCACATTGTTGGCCCGAGGTAAAAATTCTAAGTCTTTTGAATCCTTTTTAAAAGCTCGTTTTGAGATGTCACCAAAGGCTCTGCTGCTAAACTTTCAAAGTGACGGAGGATGTTTGTGAAAAACTTTACTGTCCAAACACGTGGGTGAGACTTATTGTGCAGAAAGTCGCAACATAAATCCACTTTACAAAGCTACAGACAAATTATTATATAATATTCTTTATTTGAAACTCAGAATTATTTTAATCAAATAATAATATAAGTTTCCTCCGCTTCATGGAGGCGCATAAATGATCTTGTTAGGATTGGGCATGTTAAAAAAAATATAAATAATACAGACCAAAATATTACTATATTTACTAGTAATTGATTTACCGCTAAACGAGGTAGACAACATTTTGGTAACAATTAAGTCCCTCTTCATAGTTTGCTAAGTATCGTGAGGTTTGATGCATGTGAAAACACCGACACTTCGTCCAAATACGGCTTACATTTGCCGGCCATGATCCGTACAATGCGCATGTTTCTCTATATATTCTATTTAATACCACAACAGGCCATGTGGCCCAATGACATTAATAGACAGTTAATCAGTGATGTAATTAACAATATAAGAAAAACAATCAGGCTTTGAGAAAATCACATAAATATATTGTGACCTCAATGAGAATCAAGCCCGGAAATCCCGGATGAAAGAACAGTGCCTTACGCACTGGACTACGAGAACCGTTTTACACGATGATTAACATTTACATTTACTTTGTTTGCCCATGGCAATGTGTCGAAAGGCTTTCGCGAGCTGCTTTCAAATATTTATTTAGTTTTACTTAATTAATTCCACCCCTATTAAAATAGCAAGCAATATTGACATATTATTATTATCACATGGACAAAATTAAAATTGCAAATGCTTCTAATAACATCCGCATCAACAAATAATATTATGCATTTATATTGCGTCTATGATTTTATTTATTTATTTTAAAAAAACAAGACATTGTAGATATAACAAATCATAATTTAGGATGTTCATCACATACGATTTAAACTGAAAAAAAGCTTTAATCAAACAATTTAAGTGAATATACATACTTTTGTCTAATATATAGCAGATAAATATTACCCTTGCACAGGGCACATTGACTGTTTTTCACCCCTCTCTAATGGTGCTTGACAAGCTTGATATGTCATGACGAACTGGGTCTGACCCAGAACAGGTCATGGGCTGCGACCACTATACAGGTGCATATAAATTTTAATTCTTTAGGACGTCAGAATTGGAAACTATCCCTTGTGGGAGCAGGCAAAAATGTCTCAAGTGACTTACGAGATTCAAGAAAGTAAAAAGCGAGCATACCTCGTAGAAAGGCAGTCATTTGTTTCTCTGTTATATTCTTCGCCCTGCCGCATACGAGAAGAAGAGGAAGACAGAAGACAGAAGAAGAAGAAAGTAAATAATAATCCTATTTTTTTAATGTAATAAAATTAATCAATTTCAAAGAAAACTGTGACAAAATTATTAGCATTATAATGAAATTAGAGATTGCCATACCGGTATTTCAAAACCAGTATTCCAGTATTTATCAATACCGAAATACCGGTTTTAAATTTCCAAAATACCGGAATTTTCGGTATTAATAAAGCACACTCGCAATGTTTTTGAAAATGAATTATAAGTAATGTACTACTTAAATGTAAATAATATATTGAGTGAATCCAACAGAGGTGAAAAAATAATAAAACAAATTTTATCAAATATATTTTACAAATTATCATAATATTATTTCGAAATAGAAAACATCCGTGACAAAAATGTTCAATTATTCTATTATTGATGACTGTACAAGCGTTGAATTTCAGAAGCATTTCCTGCAGCCGGACTTATTTGCACTTGATGGACTTTTGATTTTTTTTCTTATTATCATTTTAATTTTTAAGAAATACCAAAAAACCGGTATTGACATTTTCATTCGGTATTGCAATCTCTAAATGAAAACAGTCTGCCTGTACAAGGTATATTGAAATAATTTATTTAATTTGGTAGTACAATGTTAGACCCGAATAAAATTTAAATAATATTACTCAATAACGAAAATTATTTAAGTATTTGAAACTTTTTCAATTTCTCACGAATAATACATAGGTACTCTACAAATAAATTCTTATTCAAAAGAGCACACGAAAATTTTATTCGATTTTTATTTTTTAAATTGACGAACGGAGCAAATACCAATAAACCAATTATAATTAACGACACTGACAAAAGAAAATTTCCTTTTTATTATTCAGGCCGATGTTTCATCAAAAATGTCCCTGACGCATTAAAGTATGGGAGATTTTATAAGGCAATCGAGGTTGGAGATTCGAGTCACGGTGTACCGGAAATTTCCGTTAAGCTGATATGAATTATAAAGCAGGTAGCCTTAAAGAGTGAAAAAAAAATTTTTTGGCGTTCTCGCACTTTTGCTTCGAACAGAGTTTATTGTTGGAGAAAGGCCAATACTTGACTTGTATGTGAATTCTAAAAGTATATTACGTGATTTACCAAAAGCGTGTGTTAATATACCACAGTAATAAATAAAAATGTATTTTTTTGATTAAATTGCACCGTTCCCATTGATCTGGTGGTGAGGCGACATCTCCCGGTAAACTTAAAACTGAATTATGTAGTCAATATTTATTGGTTGAGCTTTTGTGGACTGTAATTTTAAAGGATACTTATGGATTACGGATCTGGGAGGGAACTATTTAAACAGGGTGCCAGGCACTGATCTTTGATGTTGAGAGGGCTGGCGCGCGCCGGAACTGATCCCGGGCTTTGCACTCGTGCTCCAGTAGGTAAATAGTTTTGGAATGTCACTCTCACTGTTACACTTAATTCCCACAATACACAATATAAATTATGATGATTTACTTGGCCTGTAACCCACTCAATTAGTAACGCAATTTAGAAAGCACTTCAGATCAAGGCCTGACCAAAAACGATGCATAAGTGCGAGTGAGAAAGTATTCGGCACCCTTATAATCTCTGCGACACGTGCTAGAGTAAGAGTAAGTAAGAGGTTTACGTTATGTGTAGAAGATTTTATTGTCGGCGTAGCCGCCAACTCTTAGTATTTTGCTTAACTAAACGTCGATAACCGGCGAGCGCGTGTTGCTAAAATTGATATTTTTTGTGTTGAACATAAAGTCAGTGGTAAATATTTTTAGCTAATTAAGTAGAAAAGATGGTTCTGTGTGCTGTATTAAAATATGGTAGTCATACTGATAAGCAAGAAGATGGTATTACGTTTCATTGGTAAGTTGATACATGTTCGTGATAATTTATTTGTATATTATTATATATTTTAATATCAAGTGACCGTGTTTCTTTAAAATAACTTAAATTATGGATATTTTTACCTAATGGTTGCATTTTGACCGCTTAAAAATACTATATAACGTAAAAAATAGAAAAATGTATTTTAATTCTGAGCGTCTTGTGCGAGCACTTTGGGCGAGCACTAGCGAAATGGTCTTTGGTCTCAAACATTTGTATACGAATGCGTTCGCTCGCCCACCTACCAAACGCACGGCACGCAGCTTAATTTAGCAATGCAACGGGTGCCGTCTAGATGTATCTATAGTCTTAGCTTCAGATAATATAATTATAAAATTCGTTGCAATTAGATATCTAAAGCATAGCGGTCAGTGCACATGGATGCGATTCCCGAGAGACGTAGGTTTGAATCCTGCTGAGTATCGTATTTTTTTCAAAAGATTTTTTTTCTAATACTATTAGAGGATTTTTGGTTTATCTATTAATAGTAAAATTAATCGGGCGTTATGCTACTTTGTTCCTTTGCACGTTCTGTCCGACTTTCAAGATCTACCTTCTTCGTAAAATAAATATTCCATTGATCTCTTGTAAACAATTTATAATTTACAGTGAAGCCGTAAGTGCTAAAAGGGTTCCAAAATTCTTTGAATATTCTAGCAAATGATTTTATGGGGGCTGGATTTTTAGAAAGTTTTCCGCAGTACGTTTTAATTATTAATCGGACGGATAAAGCCACTCCTGGCTTATTAGAGGTACGCTAGAAAATAAGGCTTTATTGATGCTGATAATGTACACCGTAATAATAATTAAGCTCCTTTATTACACACATTCAGTGGTCTGACCGTAGCGGTCAACAAACATAATATTGCGCGTGTACAACGAAATTTAGACAACTACACAAAACGCGTTTCGCGAGAATGGCGTATTAAAAGTTCATTGTATATTTGAAATTTTGTTTATTTTAACATTGGAAACTGTTATATTTTTAACTAATATTATATTACATTAAATTACCTAATATAATTATAACGTTAGTAAAAATAATTTGCTTAAATTCCATATTATATACTGTCACGATCTCGGACTTCGGGTCTTATACCTGGAGTACCTTTTAGGGGTGTAGAGTGGCCTGAACACGCCCTTTGCCTCGTAGTCAAATAAACTGCACCGAGCCGCACCCTTGACCACCCAGAGGGACGTTTCTTTCCAGAAATAAGTCCCACGGCCCGTGTCTTCGAGACTGAGGACACGGTTCATGGAAGACCAGTGGGTCTATTCTATACTTATCGAACACTAAATTGATAAATAGTATCAAACTTAGGGTAGGTTTGTATCAAAATATTAGCACTTATTGTAACAATTACACGAAGCCGGTTTTTATTGTTGCAATAAGTGCGATATTTTAACAGCAGCAAGATAGGTGCTGTTAAAATATAGCACTTATTGCAACAATAAAAACCGGCTTCGTGTAATTGTTACAATAAGTGCTAATATTTTGATACAAACCTACCCTAAGTTTGATAATATTTTTCACTTTATCACTTTAGCGGTCGATAAGCATAGAATAGACCCACTGATGTGAATAAGTAAGAAAGTATGCGAGACGACGAATGCAATTGGGCTTTGCCACTTAAACAGTATAAAAAGTGACCAACTGTAGCTAACAATAATGTATGAAACATGTCAGTAGAATGTATAGAAAAAAACCGCCAATAAATTGTAATACCATGTATAAAGAATGAATGGGAAAAATAACTTGTATTGTGACTTTGTGACTGAGAGGGAGGAATGTTAGATAGTGCAAGGAGAAGAAAAGAGTTGTTAGAAAATAATTAAATAATGTTTAATATCTGCTGGCAACAATGCCATAATTTTGACCGTTGGAGATATTGCAACGTCGCCTTGAAAAAAAACCGTTGAAAGCGGAAGACAAGATGGCGGCAGTGTTCGGAAAACAGCCAAACAAGAAACGCACAAATCTTGTCCTCCGTAAAACAAATTATAAAAAAAACGTAACAATTATATAACATCCACTTAAATATACCCTACCGTTTATAAAACAATTTCCGGTGTGTTATTCTGCCCACCCCAAATCCTAAAAACCATACTAAAGATTAAAGTGACAGTTTACTAATTACTAACCAAAAATTATGATACCCACCTTCAAAAAAAACTGAAACTGAACTAGACCAGAAGTGTGGTGGTTTATCAATACCTACATCAGTGGCGAACAGTGCAAGTACGCTTTGAAGATCCGCCATGACAATTTACAGTGCACACTAAACTTTGTCAAGCATACGTATTTGTTTTCATTAAAATAAGAGTACAATTTAAAGACGGTGTTGGTTAATTTTTAAAACTCAGTTAAATCCTGTGAAACCAAGCCATAATAAAAACAACAGTCAAGCAATACTCGTATATCTATAAAATATCTAAAATTATGCAATTAAATCATACATAACTTTGGATATTTTATGAATATAATTATATTTTTTATCAATTATATGGTTTAGACAGGGCTTAATGAATTAAAAAATGCACCAACAATATAATTGTGTAATATGTATTCTTAATCCAACAAAAACAAATAAGTATGAATGAAAAAGTGTGCACAATTTTGTTCTATCGCCCAAAGTATATCAAAACTAGTATGGTTTGGTTTAAACAGGGATTAATTTATTTCTAAAAACTAACAAACGTCATCTGCAAATTGTAGTCTTAGTTCAATAAATACGTATAACTAACAATGTTTTTTTTTTTTTTTTTGTGATTTTACCGAGGCTTTGACTGCGACTCGCTGTCATATCGCCTCTTCTCTTCTAGAAGGGGATCCTTCGATCAGGTCCTCACTCCTATTCTGTTAAATGGCTTTATAATTATTTTGTCTAGCTCTTCCGTCTTTCTTTCTTTCTTCTTTAGACGCCAGTGTTTTATGCACCAGAATCGCTCTCCTCCGTATCCATCCCTTCTGTATTTTCGATACATCGTGTAATCATTGAATTTCAGATAGTCTAATTCAGACCTCAGCCAAGTCTCTGAGATTAATGCTATTGAAATTTTTTGTCTTATTAAGTAGAGTTCTATATCATCCTTTTTTTGCTTCATACTTCTGGCATTCCATTGTAAAATCCTAATTTGTTTTTTATTATCCATTTTGCTCCAGAACCTCCCCTAGAATTTCCTTTAAGTGTCCTTCTTTGAATTGTTTGCATACCCAGTCCACTGCTTTAATTATTAGTTGTTTAATGATCTGCTGCCAGTCTCCCCCTTTCAGCAAGACTTTCATAATTTCTCCCATCGCGTTAACCTCTGTCTTCCCCTTTGAATTTTTCTTATTTTTTGTAGGCTTTACGCTACTACCTGTAGATATTATTGTTGAGCCTGAAGCTTCTACCACCGCTTCTTCTTTCTTTTTGTTTTCCTTAGTTTTTTGAATTGTTTCGCTTTCATCTCTTCCTACGATTTTTTTTTGTTTTAATATGTCAGCATAGCTATTATTTAACATATTTTTTTTTGCTTCCTTGAAAGGTATGTTCATTTTTTTCATTGCTTCTTTGCAATTCTTTTCCTCTTGCCACTTTGGGCATTTTTGGCTGTTTGCCACGTGGTTACCTTTGCAATTGATGCACGTAATTTCCTCATTTTTTTCGCAGGTTTTGTGGTTTTCACCACACTTAGGGCACGTTTCTACTGTACGTCCGCAATTGTTCGCGATATGCCCATATCGCCAGCATTTGTAGCATTGCATAACCCTGAATACATACGGTTCTACAGCAAAAGAGACTCCATATATGTAAATTGTTCTCGGCAATATTTTCTCCCCAAATTTAATACTGACTGACGAGGTCTTTGTCAGCTCTCCTGTATCACCTTTTCTTGTCAACCTCTTAAGGTTGATTACTTTTGCATCACTTTTGATTTCCATTTGCAGTTCTTGGAGGTCCATATCAATATCGACTTTTCTTATTACTCCATAAGAGCAGGAGTCATTCTCTTTGGTCACAAAACCGAGATCTTTGAGTTCTCCAGCTTGTTTCACTTTATCTGCTTCTTTTTCGTCTTCTACTTGGATGTACGTCTTTAAATTTTTATTGTAAATTTTCTGTACTTTTACTCCTGCCTTATGCAGCATCTGCGCTATTTTCAATTTTAATGGAATTTTACTTCCCGTCGCTATCATGACGATGTTTTGGTTTCCCTTTGGAGTGACCCCAGAGTCTCTTCTGGGTTTTTTTCCAGAGGTCACCGTCTGCCATTCTTCTTCTTTTTTTCCAACCACTTCCTCTTCATAATCGTTTCTTTTCTTCTTCGTTTTTTTGGTTTCATTCACTTCCATCGTGGTGTTTTCCATTTTATTGCTTTTGCCGTTCACGCGGTCTTGGAATTCGCGCAACAGTGTGAACAAAAAACAGTGTGGACAACCCCTCGCTTCACAGCGTTTGACGCACTCCCCGCACAAAGTGCACTATCCGTGCAACAATAAATATTTTTCACTTTTTCTCAAGCACTGGCACTGATTGTCAAAATCACATGGGACCACACATGTTGAGTTTATTGTCAAATTCATTTACAAACAATATTATTTTTGTTGTATCCCGTATTTATAACCGTTCGCGAGTAACCAGGCGAATAGCGACCCGAATACGCAAGCGAAGTTGTACAACCTCACTCCACCGCTGTTGGCTTCCGACTGACTAACAATGTTTAATGTGCACTATTTATGGCGGACTTTAACAGCCGACCCACCCTTTCGTTTCTGAACTTTATAATTATTATTATAACTATGTACCTACATAAAATTACATTACTTTGAAAAAGTGTCAGTAACATACCTAGTAACCCAGTAACACAAGAAAAAACATGGGAAATAATTAACAAGATAAAAAGAACTTTTTATATACAACGTTTTTTAATTTTCTGTTCAATTATTATGCTCAATATGCTCAAACTTGTACTTGATAAGAAGTAAATAAAAAATAAACAAACAAACAAAATATATAGAATACTGAAATGTCATTTTGATTTCCATAGTAACGCTCGTATATATTAATAATTTAGTTGCTAGGACCACCTACTTAACAACCAATAATAGTGAATTGGATTACAGATTTCTTCCGAAATAACTTTTCATACAAAAAAGAATTAACTGAAAATGAATTCAATTCTACTTAAAGATGGCTAAAAGTATTAAAAGAATCCATTGGCATCGTGTTCTGGTATATTCTTAAAGTTTTAAATGTCTAGCTAGTCGGGAAGTTAGTTAAAAACCGATTGCAAGATTTGTACTGGATAAACAACCACCGGACAAATAAGAATACGAGCTAATAAAAACGTTGTAAAAAAGGGTCGAGTGGGAATTGAACTTAGTTAAACTTATTTTGCCACATTGTAAAATCTTGCGTAGATAATATTATTATTACATTTTTAGTGTAGTGTATTAATTATTATGAACCTATTATGGTTTTATTATAACCAATGTTTAAAGCGTGTTGCTTAGTACCTATTTTCAGTTAAAATTATTTTTTAGAAATTTAATATAATACAGAAAAACGTCGAAAACTACTACTACTAAAAATATTACAGAAAAAGAATTGGACTATGTGGGATTTGAACTTACATCTTTGACCATCCGTCCGGATGAGTATTCTTATATACTACTTGTTTAATTTCTTTTTATTATTTTATTATTGAAATTAAAACGCATGAAAGTATTAAACTCCGTGCGTATTTGTAGAATTTTTGAATCTAAAATGTATTACCATTAAAAACGGTTCAGGATCAAACATCAAGGAGAGAAATGAGATAAGTACTCAATTCTTTGCAATAATGACACGGTCTTCCGTTACTGGCACAAGAAGATGGTTAGGCGCTCACTTCAGTGGTAAACCATCAGTGGCAAATGTGCTCACATAATATATATTTTAATAAACATTATCATCGGCTTTTTAATCTGCTCTATATTGTGTATCTTGATCGGTCACCGAAGGAGATCTTCTTAATAATAAATGTCAGCCACTTAATAGAACTCTGGATTGGAACATAAATTGGAAAAATGAATTTACTACCAGCAAAATTCGAATTCGTAACCCACTGCTTCACAAATGGATATTTTACCATTCATTTATCATGGTCATTTTCTTGTGCATTGCCTTCGTGAACATGAACAGCCCCTACAATAATTCTTCTGGCTTACCTGTCTTTTTTGGCCTTTGAATTTCAGCCTAGCATTCTGCAGATATGCCTTGTAATATATCTTTGGATCGTATTTACCGGTATTTCAAGACGGTAGAATCTGAATGGCTTGAAGAACATTAGATAAAACTGAGGCTCTATTCATACATCCGTTATTTTATAGAGGTTTTACCCAACTCTACAACTGTCACGTCATTGTCTATGCTCATGCTTGGGGCATATAGACAGTGGTGAGGTGGAATTGAAATGACAGTTGTCCAGAGACCTTGATTCTCAGTAAAGGTTATAAGGACGCTCAGTCCTTCGCTGAATTATTAAATTAAAGGAGTCATGTCAAACCTTAGCGATATAATATAACACCATACTATATACCGTGTAATTACAGAAATTTTAATTGCACCATAATTTTATTACAAACTATATAAATACCAACTCGTGTTATTATTCAACGCTGTCCGAACACATGTCACACACACACAAGCCTTATGATATTAAACTAATAACGGGTGTAGTTGAACGAAGCTATTAGCTAAAACACCCCTTATAAGTGGTGACCCCGACATACTTCGTCGAGCATTACAATTTCACTTTAAATTGGGCGAGAAGATGCCATAAAAAATCTGTAGGAAGTTCGTACGTACTCTTATTTCTCAATTTGACTCTTTTCTATTACTATCTATTTACTAAATAGTTAAGTAAAATATTATTCTATGGCGAGTCAGGAATATTGATATGGTGACCCCGACATAATATTTATATTATTATTAATTCATACCATATAATAGTTTGACAGCTATAACTCCATTGACTACTGCCCAAAGCTAGGTTTAATAGAATTGTACAAAATACACCAACCCCATTACGTACACCGTTGATCTATCCTTGGATAATGAATGACGTCGTGAAGAATGATACAGTTAAGATTTCTTCTTATGCGGCATAACTTATCGGTATTTTGCCATTTGTTTGAATTTGTCTACATTTATATACTAATCGGATTGATAGTTTAGGTTTAAAGTATTTTTAGGTTACCTACTCACGTTTATCTGTATAGATCTACAATTCTTCAACTTTATGCGATAGTTATAAATTGTGCCAATACATTCACGTCATAAAAATAACAATCGATAAAATAAAACAACAGACAATATCATATACAGATCGAGATATTCATTGGTAAAAAGTCTTCTTATGTTAAGAAATGCACTCATTAAAAGTCCAGTTATAATAATAGCGACTTAATAATATAATAAGTCAAAGTTTTCATTTTAACGTGATACTTTCAGCTTGTGAACGACGTAATGGGGCAATATATTTCATTAATGAATGTAATGTAACTATTCATTAGTTTTTTTATTAACACATAAACCCCGCTATATCCTTGAAAGTTCTTAGATAAAATCGACGATTTCCAAATCGAAAAGGTTGAAGTCACCCCACGCTGAGCCGAGCCATATTTCGGAAAGTCACAAAGTTTCGAGATTAAAGCAAAGTGTATGAGGATAATCTGGAACACCGCTGGGGCATAAAAAGATTAACGCGAATGGTTAGCTCCGAAACGGAGTTCAAAGTTCGCCTTCACCTCCTTGATAGCCATACTTTTTTATTGTAATCTTTGAATAATGAAAAGGAGGTTAGGTTTTCTTTATGCCACCCGAGGTAAAAGCAATCTTCTTTTACGGTTATATCTTGACTTTTACTTGACTCGTTGTGTAACTACACTGTAAAATTCTGCCTTCGATGCGTATTTTTAAGTCATTTGTTAACGTCGAAAGATATGTGAAAAACATTTAAATTTTTGTTGAAAACTAGTTTTTAGATATTTTGGTACTAAAAAGTATGTAATAAATTTTCAAAATTGCGACAGATTTATACGATTTTTTTTTGACAAAAGGTTTCTATTACCATTTCTAATAAATCTTTTTTTCAATCTAATGTCAAAGAAAAAGTATGGTTATATTCCATATGTCTAGAGTATCCCTAGTTTATAAGTTTGCCCATTTGTTAAAGTGGTGCAAAGAACAGGGTTGGAATTCATTTTTTTGTGAATAAAATAAATTTTATTTTATTTTACATCAGTGCTAGTTATGAAAATATTAAGTTACCTACTAAAAATAAAAAAAAAACTATAAGTAAAATGGTTTTAGTGTTATCGTAAATCTTTGACGATATTATCAGTTTATGGAAGTTTTACTGTTAATCTTCTCAAATCACCATGATTATAAATTTTATCTACCTAGTATGAAAATGCGGGTCAGAATATCTAAAGCCGGGTACTCATTAGCGAGTCGTAACTGTTACTGTTTCAGCTACTGTAACCAACTTTAGATGCCAACTAATTATTTGGCATTTACAATTCACAAATTCACATTTACGAATGAGTACCCATGCACTTTATATTTATAAAATAGTATACTGAAAATATCTCAGTTTTTTATATGAATCATCATCTCCGGAAAATACAATAAATTATAGTACTCCTATTTATACAATGTTACCAAGAATTTGATTAGAACTTTTCTCAAAACTCATAAAAAATATACAACTGTAGATACTTTTAATAATGTTCAAAAATAGTTTCGTCCATTTACATTAACAGTAATATTAAATTATCTACTGATGTCATCTTTTGACAGATATTTGTACAATATTTCAGTTATATAATAATGACTACTTTTTGCCAATACAATAATATATATATATTATAAAGGCTTGTAAACCCATATTTGTGATTGAGAAATAATTTGACCAAAACACGTCAAAACATATTTATTACTGATTACTGTCTTTATAAAAAAAAACACTTGAATTCGCTTAGATATCGATATTTCTGTTTTTATTTATAAAAAATCATGATAGCGGAGAATGAAAAACGACGTGAGAAATCCCTTTTCATAATTTTATTACCAAACCAAACAAGTTATTCTAGAGGTATTATAATGTTTTATCAATAACATAATTTAATTCTTCACGTACGGGTAGCCGGGGATAATGAGCCCAACTCTTCAGCCGCCTGTTTAATGTTTGAAAGTTGGAATAAATTCGTCAAAATTATGATTTTACTTACATGTAATAAGTTATGTCTTTTTTAACTCATCCAATATTCAATTCATATCTTGCATCGTGGTTCTCTGTCTATCTATTGAGACCCTGGCTTACTCTTTCGGAACTTTACTTCTTTCATACAACTGACAGAGATTAACTTTTGTTATTATTTATAATATACTGAATTAGCTTTCCTAAAAATGACGTTATAATCTCCCCGGTCATTGAAAAGTTTTAAATAAAATGAGTATTAAAATACTAATTAATTTTCGAATAACAATCTAATCGCTTATGTGGGTCTATTCTATACACAAAGGATCATATTTAGGTATTAAGGTATTATAATAATTGTTGCAAGATCTTAGCTGTCTAAACTGTAAAAACTATTTATCTCACTCTAAAAGTTAACACAGCCAAGAGAGAGGCTGTTAAAACATAACATTTTTTTCAGTTTAGGAGGTTATATTATTGTAACGATTAACCAACTTTATACATAAATATGATAAAATACCATAGATAACCGCCTTGTAAATATAATAGACCCACTGATCGTCATTGAATTATATTTTACTTTAGACTTTTTGTTCACTAATTGCTTATCTCTGCCTCTTTCCAACAAGATATGATAGTATTAATAATCTGCTTCGTGTTATTGTTATTTTAGACTGAGGTGAAGTTGAGTCCCTGCTATCTTTTGGAAAGTCTACCGGAAGGACGACGATCAGTGGATTTCATGTGAGATCCTTATTTTGCCGATCCTTTTTATGGATGCATTCTAAAATTTTCATCTTTGTCTTCCCCATTTTACCACATTCTCTAGTTCTTAAATTCCCTGGACTTGTTTATATATTACGTAATCTTTGAGATTTTTACCTGTAACGTACCTAAGTGTCGTCATTTATAGACTTTCTAAATTCTAGATGAATTATTAGTCAAAGCAAAAGTTTTCAATATTAATATTATTATTTAATAGCTAGAAGTAGGTTTTACATATAACATTGAGGCAAAAAAATACGCTAGTCATATCCCTTTTAAATGCTAACTTTTTTATGTATGTAGTTGAGCTTTTTAAGTGGACTGTAATTATTATTAATGGAAGATGAGGAGGTCGGATCTAGGGGCGGAGGCGATGGCGACAGAATGCCAGACACTGACCTTTGTGATGATGTATGATGGCTCCGCGGTCTGGTTTCAACTTTCGCACGCGCGGTATAGTTGTTTTGGGTTACCCAATTCGTACACTCCCGCACTTTGTGACACAGTTTAATGGATGATTGTGATGGTGAATGATATGATGATGAAAGGTTCTGAATGAGTCTGTATCTATTGAGTCAATCATTTAAGCGACGGAAAGAAAAGCCCGCACGCGTCCGCTGTCGAGATGCAACTGAATGTTTTTTGTAACACCCTCTCTCATGACCCGTAATTGCTTATTGATTGTCTTGTAACAATAACACTGGGTATTAGGAGGTGGGTGAAGAGATAAGGAGTGAAATGGGACTATAAATGGCCCAACCAGTATGTATAATTTATGAACCTATTTTATTTCTCATATTATATCATTTTCTATAGGTATCATATTTGCAGAGTGTATATTATAGGATTTATGCATACTCTGGATATACTCTTTCCATTAACACGGAATTGAATTGAATTGGACTCAAACCAAATCACACCCACACTTCGTGATATTTTGCGTAAATAACAGCAGTACCGCAATAGCCTTCATTTATCGTCAAATAACATACTAAAAGGTCTGGCATATATTCAAAATTTATCCATAATCCTCAGCCATACATGAATAGATCAGGTACCTATAATATGGTTATGAATTTTATTATCATTTTTTTTTTTTTGATAAAATAGTCGCTTACAAAGTAGAGTCGTCAATTACTAAACATATTGAAAAACCTATTATTGTCGTGATTCTGTTTCTGCTAGGTTCATAATGGGCAAAGAATATTAATCGATTTCATACAAGTGAAATATTTCACTTTTATTTCACGAGGCTTTGTAAAACAAAAAAAAATATAATATTTAAATGTTATTCACCATTATAGATATATAATAATTGTTTATTTGAAGTAAGTAGTTAAACCTTCCCCTTATAATATATGAACAAACGTAACAATACAATCGTTGTTCATTAACATGTATTTACCGTATATTATAATTATGTTTTATGTGGTCAAATTATTTTCCTGTAAGTATATAAAAAAATGAATTTGAATAGTTTTTTTACTAATGGTGCATGTATATAATATAAGCTTATATAAAAACAAGCATAACATTTAAAATAGTTTTTTTTCGATTTTTATGAAGACAGTAATTTATGCAATAATTACACACTACGTTTAACTTAAGATTTTAAAAGTCATTATAATAGGGATCAATAAGTATACTTAGTCCATAAAATGCAAATTAAATTTCTAGAAACTATTTAGTAAAATAAATTCACATAAATTATGTACTGTAAATTCATGAAACTATGTTTTTTATGGAAATTTTGGTTCGACAATATTTTTATATATTTTTAATCAACTACAATTTTCATATCACTGTTTATTTACATCAATTAACATATAATGATACTTTTCACTCAATATTATTGCATAAAACAAATTAAAAAAAAGTTGTTTGTTTTTCAAACGTCGAAAATATATTGCAGGTATTTACAATCTTATAAATAACATAGTACAGGAGCTTTAGTAATTCATATTGATTACTACCCTTAAAATCCAACGCTTTAAAAATCGAATCAGATATAGGTATGCTTATCTAACTGTTTAAAACGGTTCGGACATGCAACGGAATAAAAACTTCCACAGTATGCTGAGCTTTTAACATGAAATATGACGCAAAAAAGCTCCAACCGTCTTTCAGGTTTTACAGACGATTTGACATTGAGGCATTTCTTGGTCGACCTTCTTTGGCCGCCTGCCAATACAGAGCGGGCCAATAGTTTTTGCTTGTTGCTTTACAAACTTTTCAATTTATTACATATTAGCATACATTTTTATTGAAATAGGTTTTTATGGGTGTTGGTTTTTTAGATTAGTCACTCGACCCCTGTAAAACAAGTGAGCCGTGGTTATAAGTTATAAAACAGGTATGTTTTCAATATTATAATATAATGGATTTTATTAAAAAAAAATAGTAGGTACTCTTATTTGGACTTCCAAAAAATATTAAGTACGTATACCAAGTCAATTTATCGTGTAGAATATTTGCCATAATTACACAGATTTTCAAGAAAAAAATAATCAATTTTATAACAGTAATATTGTACTAGCTGTCCGATCCTACTCCCGATGAAAGAAAATATTTTATGGGATTTGCTATTTGGTAGTGAAAAATGAAATTGGTATACCTAGGTAAATAGTGGAAACTTAAAATTTTGGTTTCAATATTACTTCAAATTTTAATAAAAGTATTACATATTACTAATTATTTACTTAATAAAATTTAGCTTGCCCATTGTAGCTGCCCGTTTTGCCTATAAATTATTGGTCGTTGAATAATTGTAATATTTGTACTACAATACATCTTAACTTGCGCATCTATTATATACGCAAGACTGGCTTCGGCCGCTATGGTAGCTATCAAGGGTAGGTTTATATCAAAGTATTAGCACTTATTATAACAATTGCAATAAAATTAACCGTCTAAACAGTAAAAATTGTCTTTCTCGCTCTAAAATTTAGCATATCCAAGAGAGGTGCTGTTAAAACATAATACTGAATCTAACAATCACAACGAATTTATTGTAATTGTTACAATAAGTGCTAATACTTATGTATGTATGTATGTGATACAAACCTACCCTAGATAGCTGCCGAAGCGGCCAAACGCAGTCTTGTGTATAGAATAGACCCGTTAGAATTTTATTTTTAACCATACGTTAAGGATGATAATTAATGATGTATGTATAAATTATTAGAGAAAACATAGGAGAATTTGTGTTTTGTACGACTAAATACTAGAATTATATTAGATTTACCATCCTTAATATTAAATATGCATATTTTGGAGCCGCTGGCGTAATTGGCAAAGTTTTTCGGGTTGAAGTCTCTTGAGGTCCATTTTTTCTAGGATTCAAAAAAATAATTTAGGTGGATGTTACAACGGCAAAATATAAAACTCAAACATTTTATTTTCAAATTATTTTTTAGTACTTTCGATATTAATAAATTATTAATACATGGTTTTCATTAAAGTGTAGCACCTTACAAAGGTTCAAAGTAACCTTATACTGATTATTTTGATGAATATAATATGCTTGCGCGGATACTGGGTGTGCTGTGATATGAATGAAAATGTAACAAGGAGATAATATTTCGGATAATGCAACCATTTACCACTTTCACACAGAAAAAAAATACGTTGGACCTAACTCGACTACTGCTGCGGATGCCTAGAGAATTTCATGCTGGCCTGCCTGTCTTTTAATTTAAACTTACCAGATTTTGGCGTCTACAAACTGATAAATCCCATCCTCAACATATATATGGCGGAGTCATGGATACTGGTATGATCTAGGAAGACGCAATAAGACTATTGAGAAGAGACTTTGACCCACACACTGAATAAGTCAGTTCCTTACTGGCCATGGCAATTTTTCCGTGAAATTCCATGGATTTCATTTGATAATGAATGGGCCAGATTGCTTCCAGGCTGCTTATAAATTCAGAACGAGAAGAGCTGCTGTTTGCTAGGATCAGTCCACATACGAGCTCAATTACTCACGCCGACCTAATATCAACCGAGGTCCACTTTAAGGCATTTAAAAAAATTGCAGCGTCGTATGGAGAGCAGATTAATCGAGTTGATCCTGATTCCCGTAGAATTATCATCGTATTCATTTTTTTATATTCACTATGCGAATATAGAATACACTTATTGTCACCGAGAAAATCTGAGCCATCTAACTATTTTCTTTTCTCTCTAAATTATTTCTTTAAGCATCGTGGTTAGAGTTGGGTACTTCCTGAGAAAATCTCAATCTCGCGATCCGGGATTTCCTGAAAAGAATTCTCAAGAATTTTCGAGATATTAGGAAATTTAAAAAAAACCTGTCAAATCGTAAAATCTGTTAAAACTAAAACGTGTAAAAACAGACAAATTATTTATGTAAGAAGACGAACAAAATAGAAGTAGGAAAACAAAAATAATTTTACTTATTAAAATGTAATTTCAAAAAGCACAGACTGTCAATCGCTGCGTCTGACAATCACGTACGTTTTTGAGACACAAAACTCCCTGATGTTGCAATAATTGCGCTCATTTTGAGTCGACGTTGGCTTAATTGTGTTAAATGCTCCGATCAGTCTTTGAACGTTTCGTGTTTTTTGTTCACTTTTTTCATATAGAAAATCGTTTTTTTAATGAATATTTGATAATAAAAAAATCCCGAATCCCGAGAAAAGTTTTTCGAGATCCTAAATTTCCCAAAATGTTAAAAATTTCAATTCTCGAGGTTCGGGATGGAAAATTTCGAAAATTTCTCGATAATTCCCGAAACCCAACTCTAAGCATGGTGCATGGTTGTTATATCAGTCCCGTGCAGCTCCGTGTCGGGATATCAGAGTGAGCATGTAAAAATAATCTTTTCTTTCAGACACGTTTAAAGCATCATGGAAGGCTGTCCTGCGTATCCACAGCTATACATACATGAAGGGTGAAAATGGTTAACCTAAAATCAGCTAGTGAACGAAAGTAATTTTTTGGAGGTGCCGTAGTGTTCGTATGCTCCAATTAAGTAGCAGATAAGAATTAAGAATAATAAGAAGTAAGAAGTTTTTCAAAAAAATCGGTTATAATATATTTTCTCAGAAGTGTTTTCAAAATTACGTATGTCCAATAATTAGAAAGTTACATTGTTAAATATGTTGTGAATTATTCGTTGAAAAAAAAAACAGTTAATTAAAACTTATTAGCAAGTTCAAGTAATAACAAAAAATCTTGGTGTGATCCGTGACGTCGGTTAGTAATTAAAGTAATACCTACTTTGATTTAAAATACAAAAGTCCGTCGCCAATAGCAACTCAATTTGGAAAGCGCTTCAAAGAGTATTAAGAGACATTAGTTAAAATTTGTAGCAATAAGTATGGCGTCTATAGCATGGAGGTCTATGTGCATGGGCGCGAAACCCGAGAGATGCAGGTTCGATTTCTGCAAATTATTATCGATTGGTTATAATATATTTTCTCAGAATTGTTTTAAAAATTATGTATGTTCAATAATAAGAAGTTTTAAAAATATTGTTCACAATTTCAAAATATATCGTTAATTTTTTTTGTACCTACTTATCGTTCTAATAACTAACTTTTTATTTTGGATAGGAAACTGTTTTTTATCTGAAATATTTGTTATATAAAGTGAATAATAATGAATATTGTTTGAGTGTTGAACTTATTAACTTCCTATTATAATACGATCTTTCTTATAGAAGAGCTCATCAAAAGAATTATCATTATAGCAAACTCTTTTGTTTCCTTCACAACATAAACACAAAAACAAATTAAGAACAAAGAAACTCAAAGTCTTGCTGAAGAGTGTTGGACTGAACGTGATCAAAGAGACCGCCTGGGAGGGCCGAAGGACGTAGCAAAACCGACAACGTTCATGGGAAATTTGGCCGCCATTGTCAAAAACATTGGTCATTTCACACGAGACAATGATGTGGACCCTGCTTTAAGGACCCTCCAACTCACAAGCGTTGTGATTTTTACATTTTAAATGGGTCTAAGAAGTTTTCGTTTTAAAATGCCGTAAAAATGTCGAGACTTGAAAAATATAGCATACGTTTAAAACTTCTTCTTTTATTATTTAACTCAATAAAACCAAGTTTTAATTAATAAATTCTAGCTTAGAATATATTTTTTAAATCTTACATTCTTAACTTTGACACATTGATTATAATTTAGTTCAAATATATTGTACATAATGTACCTCTTTCATTGGTGTGTTAATGTAGTTAATCAATTAGTAATTACAACCGGAAAATAGGTACAATAGGAGAAAGTATTATATAAATGAATAGTAGTAATGTCATTGTTAAAAAATATTTTTATTAATTACTCACTCTATGTACCTACATTTGTAACGTCTATGTAATAAAATGTATGAATGATTTGTATGCAAGGATAAATTTTCTTAGCTAAATTTTAGCCTTTTAGACTTTTCAAAGTCGAGTTTTTCTTTATATTGTATGTACTACGAAGAATTACGCTAATTTTCATTATGATTACAATAAATACTCTTCTTTCTTCTTCTTTCGTTATGTTTTCCGTTTCGTTACTTACCATAAAGGAAAAAGAATATGTATAAAAAATAATGCCTTTACTATAAAGTATATTAGATTCAATGCTTCAGTTCAGTCTATAATATGCATGAGATGTTTTCAAATAATGTAGATATATTCAGTATATAAAATGTTACATTCTTAAATCTTGTGTCTTATTCATTGAATAAAAAAAATAGTTTAATTAATTATTAGCAAGTCTAAGTACGTTATAAAAACTAAATAAAGGATTAATCCGCGACGTCGGCTAGTAATTAAGGATTTAACTTTACTGATACCTATCTTAATTTAATATATTAAAACCGATAGCCAACTTTATAACGCAATTAGATAATCATTTCTAAGCAATATTAGTTAAAATTGTCGTAATTCAATAAGATGTCCGTACCTCAATTGGAAAAGCATACTGGCGCGAACCCAGCAAATACAGGTTCATGTCCCGTCGGGTGTCGTATTTTTTTCTACAAAATGATTTTTTCTAGCGTGTACCTATATGCATGAGATGTTTTCAAATTATGTATATTTAGTATATAGAATGTTTCATTCTCAAATCTTCTATCTTATTCGTTGAATAAAATAAATACTTTATTATGTTAGATTCATAGATGACAAATATTTAAAGTGAAAAACTAGCTCTCTAACAAATGTAATGGGTTATATTGTTATTTGACCACATAGCTGGAAAAGAAAACAATAATTTGGAAAAGCCCATCGTCAGTGGAACTATCGATTGTCGACACACAAAAAGACGATCGCTTACCCAGCGAGCCGACCAGTATTGAAGGACGCTACGAGTATCTTAATACTATTAGATATCTTCTCTTTGCCATATCCGCCCCTTAACTGGAGCATATGGACACCACGCGGCGCCTCCAAGAATCCCTGTCGCTCGCCAGTCTTCTTGCTTCGTTCCAGGTCAAACCAGCATCCCGTAGCTCCGCCGTATACACTCTGTAGATTGTATTTAGCGGCCTTCCAGGACGCCGGAATCCGGTCGGCTTGAAGAACAGACAAGCCAGGTTGAAGTTCTCTTCTGGCATCCGCAGCACGTGGCCGAGCCAGGTCCAACGTCGTCTCTTCACTTTCAGCGTGATGAGAGGCTGCTTGGTGCGTTCTCTTATCTCCTCGTTGCTCCTAAAGTCATACCACCGCACACCCAGTATTCGTCGCAAACATCTGTTTTCGAAGCTCAGTATACGGTTGCTCTGAGCCTTCGTAAGGTGCCATGATTGGCTACCGTAAAGCAGCACCGTCAGAATGCAAGCGTCGAATAGGCGGCATTTGGTTTTGACCAAGTACAATCGTGAGTCCCAGACATTCCGCATCGAGTTGAATGTTGCTCCAGCCATTCCCATTCGGATAGCGAGCTCTTTCTGCAAAATGCCATCTCCCGTGATGTGTACCCCCAGGTACTTGAAGCTGTCGACGCTCTCGATGTTTTGTCCGTCGCTAATCAGAGGGAAATCTGGATCAGCATAGGTGCTATTACACAAAACATTGGTTTTCTTCGCGTTGATTTTCAAACCAACGCGAGAGGAGTTGTTATGCAACCTGTCGATTGTCTCTTGAATGCCCTCGATTGAGTTGTCGAATAGGACAGCGTCATTGGCGTATTCTAGGTCGCATAGCTTCACCGTGGGGGTAACAGGTATGCCTCGGTCGGGTGGTATTAAGTCAAAGAGAATGATGAAGAGAAACGGTGCAAGGACACAACCCTGTCTGACTCCGGTCGTGACCCCGAACCATTCCGTGACAGTGTCTCCAATTCTGACACAGCATTCGCTATTCTCGTGCAGGCTTTTGATTATGGCAATGATCTTGGGAGGGATCCCGTATGCTCCCGGTTAGATATATAGACGGCGGAATGCAGGAATCGTTAGAGAGATATAACTTGAAAAGATGATCCTTAACAGTAAGATTTTTTGCAGGTCTGGTTGTTGAGGGACGAAACCGCTGTGATTGGGGATAGCCAGGAGGTGTATATGGAGAGTCGTCAGGAGGAGAGATGAGAAGTCAAGATTTGGTAGTTTCTCCAATGGATAAACCAGCATTCCGTAGCTCCGCCGTATACATTCTATAGATAGTATTCAGCGGCCTTCTAAGACGCCGGAATCCGGTCGGCTTGAAAAGCAGGCAAGCCAGGTTGAAGTTCTCTTCTGGCATCCGTGGCCGAGCCAGGTCCAATGTCACGTCTTCACTCTCATTGTGACGAAAGGCGTTCTCTTATCTCCTCGTTGCTCCTAAAGTCATACCACCACACACCCAATATCCATAGCAAACATCTGTTTTCGAAGCTCAGTATACGGTTGCTCTGAGCCTTTGTAAGGTGCCATGATTCGCTACCGTAAAGCAGCACCATTAGAATGTCGAATAGGCGGCATTTTCTTTTTGACCGAGTGCAATCGTGAATCCCAGATATTTTGCATCGAGTTGAATATTGCTCCAGCCATTCCCATTTGGATAGCGAGCCCTTTCTGCAAAATGCCATCTCCCGTGATGTGTACCCCCAGGTACTTGAAGCTGTCAACGCTATTGATGTTTTGTCCTTCGTTAATCAGAAGGAAATCTGGATCAGGACAGGTGCTACTACACAAAACGTTGGTTTTCACACAAACGCGAGATGAGTTGTTATGCAACCTGCCGATTGTCTCTTGAAAGCCCTCGATTGAGTTGTCGAAAATAGCAATATTAAAAACTGAATTTAGTACTGCCATGTAACGGTTAAAACCTATAACTTCGTAAGTCGTTGCGACATCTTTATTTGCATCTTCGAAGAAGTAATAGACATACAATGTACATAATAATATAATTTAATGATATTATTAAAATGCGGTGGAGTCTTTTTACTGTCCAAATTCTCAGATTTCATATTGTGTTCACGTCACACGGTGGACTATACGTATGACAACATAACCCACTAAAGAGGGTTCGGTGGTCCGTTTATTTACACGTACACCTAAACATGTGACGTACACGTATGACGTATCACGGACAGCTGATTAATTACTCACTAGGAGTTTACTTCATGGGTTGTTTTGTAGTTGGAAATTATGTTACACTAAAGGACTACCTTGTCTGACATGATTGTCAAAGCGAAAAGTTTTACCTTGTTGTTATGTTTTGTACTTTATGAACTAACCTATTTTATTATCTTTCATGTGCTTACACATTGTATTCGGATGGACACGTGTTATAATGAATCTATTATACTGTTTTATAACCATGTCTTACATATATTTATACTAAAAAACAAATTATGGCGTTGTGGGTTACATAAGATCTGTTTTTTCCTAGGTGCCTTTATGGATACCTCGCATTTACTATCGAGGTTTCTTCAAAAACTTTGAAATGTGGACTGTAATTTTAAAGTTGATGTGGGTTCCGGATGCACTGACCTTTATGATGATTTATGATAGCTCCGTGGTCTGTTCATCAAATCACTCACGCGGTGTTGTTTGTTTGAGTTACCCGGTGCGCGGCACTTGACAGTGCACTGTTTATGGATGATAATGAGGTTGATGAATGATGAGAGCCGGTATCATGGCTTTCCAGGTATTCAGAAGTATCCCTTGTACGACGGTCATATTATATCAAGCTGACCTGGCCGTGGCCCACGAACAACTTCTGAATCAATCTGTATAACGCAATGCGGCAACACGCACTCGTTTGTTCTCTTGAGCTGACTACGCGCAACGGCTGTCTTGAAGTCACTCTTTTTGAGTCACGCTGTAGGTAGAAAACGACGGTAAAGTTTAACGACTTGCGCACGTCCGCTTGCTGCCTATTACTTGAGCTAACTAAATGTTGTTTGCATCACGGTCTATAATGACCCGTGACTGCCGGTCACTTGGTCTTATGACAATAATACTGGGATTTGAGGGAGGTAGGAAGTAAGGATTACGGCCAATTTGGCGCAATCACTAGTCAACTTAAAATGTGCCGGCTGAGAAATATGCCTTATTGAAAACCATTCGTCTACCCGCATGGGATATTGTTCATTTGCATTCGGCCAGGGCCTATGAAACCGTCTTGCAAAAACCATGGAATATTCTTTGTAGCGCAAGGCGGTGTATATATGTATGTAGGTGGTAAAATATATTCGACGAAAATAATATATTACACCCACGGTGGCCGCGCTGCTTAAGCGTTGGACTATCACGCCGTGGGTCCCAGGTTCGAATCCTGGGTCTGGCAAGTATACATATTGTTTTTCTATTTGCGTGTGAGTCAGGGTATGGACCTATCAGGTTAAGCAAGTGGCTGACATCCATTTCTCGTAAAAAACAAAATCTGTTAATATAAACCTCTACTCTGTGGAGGCCCATATGATCCTATTAGGATCAGACATGGTCGGATTAACATAAAATATATACATTAATATCTCAAAAGTTTTATAATCAGAAGTACAAATTTGTATATTATTCATTTTAACATCTTAAAATTTTCTTCAAAGTTACCGAAAAACAAAAAAAAACACTATGTACGTTTTTTTTTGCAAAAATAAGGCAGTTCTGATTTTTAATAAACAAGCAATAAAACACGAAATGATGATTACTTTGCGATTTCAATATTCCGATTGAGCAATAAATAACGAAAAAAACAAGATATTTTCTGGTTAATGACACAACATAGCGGTAGAAAAGGAATAAACATGTCATCGATAAATTTATATTAAGATTTGGTTTGATATACCCATTCCAACCTAACATACAATATTATATTATTGTATCCACCACAAAAACTCTACTGAGAAAATTTTATGTGTTGGTTATTATTGTATTCAATTATTATTGTATTACAAAAGTTATTTATTTTCTTGGTCTTTCAGATTGTAATAAACCTTATTGTAACAAGAGACAAGTATATACCCATTTATATTAGTAATATTAATAAATGCTTTCTTACAATATTATATCACTACTATTTCTTTTGTTTAT
This sequence comes from Rhyacophila brunnea, assembly GCF_057557595.1. Classification (NCBI taxonomy): domain Eukaryota; kingdom Metazoa; phylum Arthropoda; class Insecta; order Trichoptera; family Rhyacophilidae; genus Rhyacophila; species Rhyacophila brunnea. Next base: position 36,840,757 of record NW_028232837.1, on the reverse strand, counting down.
ATAACATAATATTTGTTTTTTAGCATATTATTCGCTTGAATTTATATAATGTTTGCGCATCATTAGTATTGTTCTATGTTTTCATTTCGCATTTCCAAAGTCGACAAAGGAATTTATATTTTTACGCTAGCAATACTAACTTAACAATATTTTTTTGTTATTCATATTCATTGTCTAGTATAATGAATTATACTAATATTAAACGTTCACATACATTTCATTTAGATTTATTCATAATAAAATTGTTAACTAGCAATAAACTCTTTAATCTACAATTTATTACGAAAATATATTATATTTCTCATTTTTAAAGTGTATTAATATGCTTTGTATTATAAATCCCACGATGGCCGCGTGGCTTAAACGCCGGCCTATAGAGTCGAGGGTCCCAGGTTCGAATCCTGGGTCTGGCAAGAACACATTTTGTTTTTCAATTTGTGTATGCGTCAGAGTATGGACCTAATAGGTTTAGCAAAGTGGCTGACATCCATTTGTCGTAAAAATAAAATCTGTTAATACAAACCTTCACTCTGTGAGGGCCATATGATCCTATTAGGATCGAATATGGTCGAAAGAAAGATGCTTTAGTCAGCCATTTTAGCATATATATTTTAAAGAAATTTCTTACGATTATACTGAGGACATATTATATTTTAATCCCTTTAGTGTCTGGAAAATTTTCTCAGATAATTAATGACATTAATAATTGATTCATAAAAACTTTTTCTAATAGCAAAGACTCACTAAACAATTCTGAAACACACAAAATTTCAAAATATCTCAAGAGAAATAATATATAACCACAAAAAAATCTGATTTAATGATAATTTAATAATCTGATGAAATTTGAAAAAATACTACGCCCGGCGGGATTCGAACTCACGCCTACTGGATTCGCGCCAATGTGCTCTATCTATTTGTTTTTGAATTATAAAATAGTTCATTAAATTCTTTATTGTCGACTTATAACAAAATAATGGAATATCAAAACAATACCACAATATGCAATTAAAGCCACAAATATTACAAAATGATTTAATATGAAGTATTTAACATACATAATTCTGGAAACAGACCAATAGAAAAAATCTTTTTTAGAAAAAAGGAAGACACCCGGCAGGAATCGAACATGTGTCTCTTGGGTTTCGCACCCTGTGCATTACCACTATGCTCCGATTGCCATCCTTAATTGCGACAAATTTTAATTATTGGTCCTATTAATACCTACTCATTCAGATTCAGATTTTTTTTCGAAAAAGATTTTTTCTATTGGGTATATTTTCTCATGAGTGTTTTCAGAATTATGTATGTTCAATAATTAGAATATCACATTCTTGAAACTTTTGAATTATTCGTTGAATAAAAGAAATAATTAATTGACGTATTTAAATTAAACATAGGGAAAAATTAGTGAACTTTTATTTTTTCAAATATAACAATTCTTTTCTGTGAGATTATTCGATTTTAAAATGTACCTATAAGAAGCTCTGGCACCATTCATAAAAAATTTAGAAAAAACAAACTAAATTTCAATGGGAATTTGGTAAGAAAATGCTATTATTTGAATCATTTATGTTTTGGCGGATACTACGCGTGTTTGAAAGTGTACCTAACCGGAAAAAAAAATTAAAGCGGTACATGTTCAAACACGTGCGTTACCATGATTTTACTCCATACTTAATTTATCGTTTGTCAGTTTATGGCTATGGCCGTATGTTGTAGCTTAAGCACTGGAAATGCCAATAGAAATGGCCAAAAAAATACTACCTTATTCTGAAGGCAATAATTACGTATTATAAAGCAATCATTATTCATATGATGTTTATCACATTTGAATGGTCAAAGACATAGCTTATAATCAGTATCTTTAGAATTATCTTCACATGTGTTAATCGCGCCCATTATTTGAATAATAAAATGCCTAATTCTTGTCAAATTTGGGATCACAAAGATTATAAAACATAATTTTTTATCGTAAATATGTCACCATAATATAATGTTAACATTCATTATACTAATGGTTTTGTAAATACTTTTAAAAATAAATAAATTTAAAAAATCTTCACACCACTGCACATGGATGTACTGAAATATGACTTATATTCTAAAACATTAGAGCGAAAGGTTTAAAAGAATACTATTTTATGTAATAAAAATACTTTATGCAGTCATTAAATGTTTAAAATAAATATAAAGGATAATAAGGCTTCACAATTATATAAATAGATTATCTACAACGTTTAAGGAATGGCCAGAGTTATGCTCTGAAAATACCATAAAAGCTCCATTTTGACCTACGCTGAGCATATGGGCCCTTAAGTTTCTTATAATATGTTTTTAATGATATATATTGTTAATTATTGTACGTTATTCTTTATGGCTATGAATAATTTATCAAAATTTTACATATTACAGTTTTCGGCGGTACTACGTATTCATTGCCCCCATTTTAGAACTCGTATAAAAATAATACATTCCTAAGTAAAGTTTAACAAATAAAAAGCCGTTAAAATATCCACATAAAACAACTGAGTTAACCAATTCAAAGCCATGCAACAAATAAACGAGCCGCCTCTTTGTAATATTTTGCTGTGGTGGAGTGCTAACTTTATGTTTAAATTTATAATTCCAACCCAAATATACCTGAATGCCTTGCGACCCAAGCCTTGATCTCTCTACGCCAAATAATTTTAGCTGTAGTGTATATTCGCTGCCTACGCAGGCTGTCTGCTTGTATTTGCTACCAGTTGGTTTGCTACGCGCCGTAGCGCCGTGGGTATTTATGTTTCCAGCATGTGAATATTGTAGTTCAGCTTGAATAAACATTTTCCTGTAATATAACACTGTTTATTTGCAGTTGTATTTAGAGTAATTATAAAAACGTTTGTGATCTTGACATTTTAAAATTATAGTGAAAATAAAAATAATTTTTTAATTTTGGTGATGATAAAGTAGTGTCATCAGTTTAGATCTATCAACTGGCTTATGGAAGCATCTCCAAGCTTATTTCAATCAACCCTGTGCATTGCGTTTTCACGTATTTTAGTAAAACGTATTCATTTATATTGATAGCTTGCAAATAGTACTGTTTCAATTAGATTCACCCTAACCTAACCTAACCTAATCCAACCTAGTAAAGACATCTCCAAATATTTTAGCATATGTACAAATATATTTCACGGTGAAATGTTCAACTAGGAACTCGTCATTTGATTAAATGTTACATGAACTCATGTTTTACGTACTTCAGCGCACGAATAAGTGTCCTGCGGTGAACTGTTTACGTACAAATTTTCGGATACGCTCAATAATTACAAGGTCACCCTAAAACCCGTTGAATCGACGACATCATCATGTTCGGTGGATATACGTACCAATAAAAACAAGGAACCGAGAGGAGTAGAATGAACTAGGGGATTTATACAACCAGCAGTAAATCGAGCCCGGTTGCTAATAATTTTTCATTTTAATGATTGTTTAAAATTTTAATCACCTGTAATATACTATATTTCTTCATTTAATACGTATGTTTTTACAAAAAATATATTTTAACGACTTTCTCAATCTACTATGTTCATGCTTTTGGTCTAAACCAAACACACAATAAAATAATAATTTGTGAATTTTAAATTTGAAAATTCTCAATCTAAAAATTTTAAAAGTGCTGGAACTCTCAAATGTTATGTTCGCAATTAGAGCATCCAAACCAGTTTAAATTGAAACCGGTTAACCGGGAAATCGTGGGTTTTTATAATTAACTAAAAACCAAATAATTTTACGCGGTTAACTGAACAAATTTTCAGTAGGTATTTGTACCAACAAAAAATAAAAGTATATGTAAAAAGACACATCAACAACTGCGTAGAGTCGCATGACAACAAATAAACTAATATTCAATTTACTAAAATAATAAATCTGTTTACTACCCTACAATAAACTGACAATCCTTATTATTGTTGCTAAGAACTAGTCAACTAAACTTAACTAGGTTCACATCACACGTAGAGTTAGAGTCCCGAGAAAATCTCAATCTTGAGATTCGGGATTACCCTAAATGATGAAATTTTGAATTTTCGAGATTCGGGATTACCAGAAAAGAATTCTCGAGAATTCTCGAGATATCGGAAAATTTAAAATATCTTAAAATCAGTGTAAAAACAGAAAAAGTTCAAAAAAAATGATTTTTTTTATTTATGAAGAAGACAAACAAAATCGAAGTAGAAAAACAAAAATAATTGAAAGCATTACTTATTAAAATAGCATTTCAAAAAACACATACTGTCAATTGCTGCGTCTGACAATCACGTACGCTTTTGAGATACAAAATTCCCTGATGTTGCAAAAATTGGGCTCATTTTGTGTCGACGTTGGCTTAATTGTGTTAAATGCCCCGATAAGTCATGAACGTTTTGTGTTTCCTGTCCACTAGTTTCATATAGAAAATCTTTTTTCCAACCTAATAATTGATAATAAAGAAATCCCGAATCCCGAGAAAAGATTCGCGAGATTCGGGACTTTCCGAAATGTTAAAAATTTCAATTCTCGAGATTCGGGATAGAAAATCTCGAAAATTTAATAGACATCAAGATGGGTATTGTTTTAACTGAGATACTATGGATCGAAATATGCAACATATATATTTTTATTAATTTTATGGTTTACGCCGCTTAACCGGTTAGTTATTCGTAAAAAAACGATAACCGGTTAGTATTTCCCTCGGTTAATTTGATGCCATATTCGCAATGTCTCGAAAACCCCTCTGTATCCATCACTGCCGTAGATGGTGTCAAGCGGTGTGGCGTCATTCATCAGGTGCGACATGGCGCGTCTAGATGCCCACTCCAGCGCCAGTGGCACGCGATAACACGCGGAACGCTTCCGGTACAATACATGGTAGAGGTACACGACTAACTTGCCATACTTTGCTCGCACGCATGTTCGCTTATTTCTAAATATCAACAAAGTGTTTTTGTTTTTTACTTTATTTATATGTGCAAGTCATTCATTTCTTACATCACGTCTCATGGTTTGGGGTGAAACTTTGTAAGACCTCCGAATTTTAAAAATGATTTTATTTTACTTACAAAAATTAGTTTCAAGATTGAACGATTAAAGTTACAATCATTAATTTGATCCAAAGAACTAATGCTGATCATAAATTAAAAAGTTTTGTACAATAGTAAATTTTTGTTGATAGTTATCAAAAGCTATTACAATGGAATTACTATTATGAAGTAATAAATTAACGGCATTTATCTTCAGTCTTACCATTTATAAAAAATATTATATTACAAATCATTAGTGTTTTTATCTTTCCACGATTTTTATTATTTCAAAACTTATAATATTTTTTTTAACATTTTCACGGATAAACTGATGTTAAATTCACACTGGTATAATGATGTGGTTTCTGATGGGTTTGGTTTGAATTCTGCGTGTGACAAAAATCGTAGGCATTTTTTGTTAAATTTGTATTTACATCAGGACAAGCACCAAAATGATTTGACAATTGTCTACTAATATATATTAATTGACTAATAGCTAACTAGCTAATAATTAAGTACCAAGTTACTACAAAAAAGTGTGAATTATATTAATCTTTTGTATCTTCAGTAATGACCTCAGGAACAGTCCCAAGATGGCCGTGCGGCTTAAGCGTCGGACTATGGCGTCGTGGGTGCCAGGCTCGATTCCTGGGTCTGGCAAGTACACATATTGTTTTATCAATTTGTGTATGAATCAGAGTATGGACCTAATAGGTTGAGTAAGAGGCTGACATCTGTTTCTTGTAAAAACAAAATCTGTTAATACAAACCTCCACTCCGTGGAGGCCCATACTATATTATTGAGATCGGACATGGTCGAAAAAAAAGAAAGAAAACCTCAGTGAAATATAATAATATTATCAAATATTATTTCACCAAATCTTATGCGCGACACAACGACTCTACCTTTAGTTCCCTCCAAACCAAACCATTCGCACCACACTCGGTCTTAATCGAGCATATCATGTGACTCTACGTTTAGGTGTCAAGCATCAGCAGTTGTTTATGCCTGGGTATATCTCAGGAGTAGGTGCCCAAGACCGAAGTCACCACGCACTCAAGTGTGTTTTGACTGAGTTTACTGCGACATAATTTAATCAAAGTGCCTATGGGAGAGGGGAGAACGAAGAATTAACGGTCAAGCCTTCACCAAAATTACAATATCGCTGCATGCGTTGTGGCCACGGAACCGATAATAAATATAATACCGATAGGCTATATTCAATACGCTGCATGTTGATGCAGGCTTTTGAATTTGTGAGTGTCCTACGAAAATGAAGCACGCATTATGCACGTGCAATAGTGTGTGTAATACACCAACATTAAATGTGCGTAAATGCATAAACTGAGAGCAGTTTTCAGTATTCGACGTAAAACGTATTCTAGACACGTGTGTAAGTTTAACACGGATTCTTCCTTACTCGAGTCAGTTACCTGCTATCGCTTTACCCGTTATGTATTTCAGTTCCCATTATTTCTAAGTTCCCTGGTTGTGGCATATTTGATGTGTGTATAGTATGCATAAAAGGGATAAAATCCCTCTTCGTTATGTGAATTCTGATAAATCCTAAACAGTGTCTCCTATAAGTAGGTTTGGTTAGGTTAGGTTAGGAGGAGTTTCAGCCATATATCAAGTTAGTGATACCTCGTTGGCATAGATATATTGCGAGATTATTGGAATGTCTATTTATTGTAAACTATATTTTGTGGTATATTTTTGTATGTAAGTATTTTGAAATATGCTGTATGATCCACCTTCCAACGATTTGGTTCCACATGAATTTAGTATAATTAAACTCAAATAAAGTTAGTATAATTTAGAGAATTTAAATATTCAAAGATCGTACACTAGCTTGAATATCAAACAATAGGCCAACGAAACAACGACCTACTATTAAGTGTAAAACAAAATTAAAACTAGGTGCGACCTTAATTATTATTCGAGTAACAAATTTTATTTTACATAATAATCGCCGTCCAAAGGATCCATAGTAATATTTTCAAGGATATAAATTATTTCATATCAACCATAAATACAGTCCACTCGTTTTATCATCCCTTTGCGACAATATTATGTGACTATCACTTTTTTAAAGGGGTATTTCCACTTTGTCATATTTGTACACTCTACTGTCATATGGGCAAATGAATGTGTCTAAATTACTCTTCCATAATTATCTCAACAAAATTAATATTATTTCCCACTGTTTGTATATATTCCCGTAGACCCGTCTTATATTACGTTATGTTACGGCGAAGCATCATTTTCCCATACAACAAGATACGCATCGCAGACGCGTCCCCATTCGTTAAGTACCCACCCTCGCCGTGCCACGTGTCACGTGTCAGTTGTAGGGCGCGCGTAACAAGGATATCTGCCACGGGGAAGGTGGAATGGCTCCAGCCAGAATGCAGGATCGTTTGTCAAGTGAAACAGACAACCCGATGTCGCAGGTACAGCGCCCTCTAATCTTTCGCGACTGTTGCTCGTTGTCACGCTTTTTGAGGTGTTCTTGTTGTTTTATTTTAACGTGTCAGGTAAATTGTGTCACCTGTTTTTTATCTAACATTTCAGTTAAATTAATTTAATAGACAATTGTATAAATAATTACAGGTAAGTAATTATTTATTAAACACTATAATTTATTTACAAATGTGTTTATGAATTGGTATTTACCACATTTATATACAAATTGTGACATCACGTGATAAGCTTTTCTATAAATGGTAATGATAATTAATATGTTTTATAAACAGTGAAAATGTCTCATAAAAACAAAAATCTGGTTATACAAATCTCTAATCTGTGGATGCCCATATTATGATATTATTAGAATCGACATGGCCAAAAAAAATACGTTTTGATATACGAAACCTGTTAATCAAAATAAATGAGTTATCGATAGTAAGCAGGTAAGTACTTATTATTTTTCTTAATGACATCAGTCAAATCTTTAATAATTGATTAAATTCTTTATAACTTTTATTTAGATACTAGAATTAACTGAAACTTATTTAATATAATATGATGTATTTACCTTATATTACATTAATGTTTTCTATTCATCGTAAAGACTGAAAATAATACCAGGGGTGCCCAATATTTTGGCACACCTTAAGGGGGGGAGACTCTGACATAGAGTGACCACAGAACAGATTAATAAGATAGAAACATAGATTAATAAGATAGAGCAAGGTTTTGAAACCAGTACCGGTTTATGATCTAATGATTTTTTAAGAATAAGTATGTCATTTTCAATAGTTATGTCTGTATCGTAATATGCATTAAAGTTTGTCATGTAAACAAAACGCGCATTCAATATAGGTACTGGACACTGTATTTCTTTCATTTTATGGCCTGACTGTCATTAAGTAAATTAACCTACTAAATTATCTCAAAATAACATTATTCCAAGGTAACGATTACACCAAGGCATTGGGTAAATCTAATTGTTGTACATTATAACATATTTCGTACTGTTATCGAATTTATTATTATTAAACAATGGAATTATTTTAATACAATAGGTAATAAAAAATGATAATAATTTCTATTATAGTAACAAATCAAATTTGACACTGATCAAATGGTGTTAAAGTATTATTTTTATAAGAAAAAAATTGAATTTTCATTTATCTGTGTTATCCTTATATGTTTTTTAAGATTTTTTTAATTATTGAATTTTTGTCAAATTAGCATTAAAAATTTTAATATTTCATCTGTCGCGAGCTTTCATATTATTTACTAAGTACATTGTCTCAGCCCACCGTTGTAATGTAGCACGACACTCTTAACATCCATACAAACAAGCCCGCAGAGCTTTTAATGCTGCCAGACAGGAAATGTTCATGAAATAACCAATTTGTCAGACAGAAAAGCTCCTCTCTTTGCGCATTTATTCCCTTTTTTGTCTGCTCCATAGGTCTTATTAGCTTACTTGCTGGACGTCCAACAAATGTCGACGCATTATATTAAAACGCCCGAATTACTTCTTTGGATTGCGACTCTTTTGTTATTTTATATGGCATTATGTTTGTTTACATTTCACAAATTTGTGACTGCGTAATAATGTACTAACTCGAAAAATCTCTTGAAGAGTGATTTCATTTTTGTTTATTTAAAAAAATATTTTCCCAGTAAATCAGAGGTATTTTGCAGGCACCAAACTAGAAGACTCCAACCTTCGCACTGGATTAGACAGTTCCTCACCGGCCATGGCAACTTCGCCGCCAGACTCCACGAGTTTGGCTTGATAGTAGATGGGCCGTATTGTACCTGCGGGCATGACCACCAAGATGTTGAGCACATCCTCTGGGATTGCCCGCTTATGGAACTCGAACGAGCGGACCGTCCTCACACGGGCCCAATTGGTCATGAAGATCTGATAGCAACCGAGGTCAACTTTGCGGCATTCGAGAAATTTGCAGCATTGTCTGGGGAGCGGGATAGTCCCGACTTTTCTGTAGACTCATCCATTTCAATTCGTGACACTCAGTATGCGGGCACACAAAGCGCTTAACATCAGCGGATAGCAGAGCCAGTCCAAACAAAAAAAAAATCTTACTTAACTTTATTCTTTAAGCACTACGGTGCATGGTTGCAGCATCAGTCCCGTGCGGCTCCGTCTCAAGACGGAATGAGCACTTAAAATCACTTCTTTCAGACACGTTTAAAGCGTCATAGAAAGCGGCCGTGCATATATGAAGGGTGGTGGTGGGAACTTTAACGTATGTCAATCACATAAAACTCTTTGAAATCTTTTCACGTGAAAAGTAATTTTTCAGTAAACAATAAACAACATCACAATAAAAAACACAAATGTTAGTAGGTACCTACTTAATTTGTTATAACAATCTTAAGTAATTATTAAAGAATAACATTACTCAATCGCAAAGGTAATTAATTTGAACAAACCGATTTAAAAGTTAAACAAGTGAATCTAAATTATACATAACTGTTTTTAATATTCTGTAGACGAGGTCAAATTTTAAAATTATCCCTTATTACTATCCCACTTGAAGTTGGACATATAAACAATATGTTGTTTTGTATTCATATCATCATCGGGTCAATCCACTGCTGGATAAAGGCCTCCCCAAGCTTCTTCCAACTCTCTCAGTTCGTCAAGCCAGCGGCTTTTAGGGCGACCCTGTGGCCGTTTCGTGCCCCTTGGGTACCACTGGATGACGGCATTTATCCAGCGGCCGTCCTCTCGGTCTCTGTGCCCCGCCCATCTTCATTTCAGCTGTTTGGCGACGTCTAGTAACATATAGCAACTAACATAATATAGTTAATAATAAAAGAGATACAAGCGAGACAAAAAAATTGAAACCCTACATCATTGAAAATAGTAACAACATTTAGATACAATAATAGAAAATGCTGATAACTTCTCCAATAAATAAGTTACATGATTATTTGAATCCTTTATTGAGCTAAATTAATACTTATTTTGAGATGATTAGAAAACTGAATATAATGATTTCTAATTTTCTGAACAGATTACTTGTAATTTTTATTCTAAATGTCATGTTGTGAACGTCCTGAATTAATAATTTGTTATGTACTCAACGTGTCTTTTTTAAATAAATAATTTAAATTTAACATAATATACATCACTTACACTCATTAATTATTGATACTCAACACGTCAATCATGCAAATTCAGTAATTCATCTTTTTTCATCATGTTTTTACATATTTTCATAATGTGTGTAATTCCACATTAATTTACAGGTTACATTACAAATATATTAATAAAAAACTCCTTTTACATTCATTTTTTGCGGTTTTATAAAATCCACCATAATGCCTTCAATCAGTTTTAATAAAAGTGTCCAAAAGATAATTTTTACCTTCGTATTTTTGTCATGTATGATAAAATGTAATGGCTTAAGGAAAGGGATGGGTGGACAACAAAAGCCTACCGATTCATATCGCGAGCAAGGGAGACAGACATCTGGGTAAGATTAATATGACAGTGATTTGTACCTCATTAGGTAGGTCATTTGGGTCATAACAGTACAGCATCGTGTATAATAATTGGGGTGACCGCACAATTTTTTATAATAATGAATATAATGTCGGCCTTACATTATGGTACAGTAACGACAAAAATGACATTGTACCTGGGTCATTTATTATCATTATATGCGTGTTAACTCTTTGTAAAGAATACAATATGATTAATAGATTACGCTATAGTAATATACAAAATATAGTATAGTAGCGACCATGGCCCCTACGACCGGGCTCTAGCCTAGATAGACGGGCTCAGAGGGGACGTGGCGTGGTGGGTCGACCAGGTAAATGAGATACACACATATCTCAAATTTGCTCTAATAAGTCTTTGCGTCATGGTTATTACAATTTTTGGTTGTTATATTTGATGTTGATCAATTTATTGTTGATACTTGACAACTCCATAATTTGATGTGTTAAACAATTGCTAAAAATACTCTGAATTCCATTTTGGAAATGCCACTGTAGAACGTCAGACTGATTTTAACCCTACCCGTAGGTAGGGGGCCCCACCAAAGATCCTGGCCTGGGGGCCCGCTTCAGGATGTGGGGGGTATAAGTAGCGACATTAATTCATGCCCTTGTGATACAAGCTTAAGATTTCCGTGGCCGTAGCCGGTCCTCCCTCACTATGCAGCGGTGCTACAAAAAAGATCTACGCATTGCAGGTCTGGCATGGTGAGAGGTGCGAGTATTGACGATGGACTGAGGAAAGTGGCGCTAACTTATGATTGCCCTATACCCCAATACAGGCATAACAGGGTGAAAGAAGCATATAAAATATCAAAATATAAATTAAAATTAAAATATCTCTTCAATTTTTATTACATTTATTACTAGTTAACTCACAACTTCGTTCCCGTGAAATATGGCATGTATAAAATGAAGAAAAAGGCTGATTCGATTTAATTTCCTTTGAATACATAAATCAGATAAATTTAATTGGATCTAGGTGTGCACTTCTATGACCACCTCACTTCACCACTCCACCGATGTGATCTGACTATTTTACCTATATAATGAATTATTACAAATGCGTTATTTTCTAAAACTTTTCATAATTTCTTATGTAATTTTAGTAGTCAATAAAAAATCAAAATGAAAAATGTCCAACTGAATAAATTAAAGAGTTTTTCAATAAAACGTTATTCTGAGTAAGTAAATTGATTAAAAACATTGAGTTAGGCCAGTAGTCCCACGCCTGGACCAAGTATCGAGCACTGATCATAGAAATCAATCGATAGATCTATACCCTTGTTAGAATACATTCGAGACGTTATAGTAAAATGAGATTCTCTAATAATAAGATAATCTATTATAAGTATATATATATATATAAGTAATCTCTAATAATCTAGCTTGCAAGTGCGGGAAAATGAAATCATAGAACTCCCGATTTTATTATAAAAAGGCATGCTAACTAAAACGCAATTTCAATAAGTCTCTACAAGTTAGGACAAAATAAGACCCTTTTTCAACTTCTGGAGCGACACCTTACCGCTACAATCATTGAAGATACGATATATAGCAATCATGTCAGCCAGCATTAAAGGTTGACACACTTCGATATTTATGTTTTGTTTTCAAAACATAACCAGAGTAGTGAAAGCGATTGTCAGCATTTCCTCAATGGTAACCTAGATCAGCAGTGTCTATTATGATTTATTTAATTATGAAAATTTCTCTTGTAATGTATGAACAGCATTTGTATAAATTGCAAGGATGATCCATAACTCACCACTCCACTCGTCACAGTCACCTGCTTAACAGTAGATCGGTAGTCGTCGCTACCAGATCGTGGCTCGGTCTCAGCACGAGCTCACGGCGATCACTCCACACCGTTATCACACTCCGACCATTGTAACTCTCTATACTCTGCATTAAGACAATAAACATCTACATCCATCCACACTACTGCTAATTTTTCTATACTCACACCTTCCATTGGCGAAGGGTGGAGGAAAGCTGTTAAGATCCGTTATAAATAGTGCACACTAAACTTTTTCAGTCATATATATTTTGTTTTCATTGAAATAAGACTACAATAATTAACAGATGGCGTTTGGTTAGTTTTAAAAAATCAATTAAACCCTGCGAAACTCAAGCCATAATAGATAGATACCTGATATTCAAAAAATATAAAATATCTAAAACTATGCAATTAAATCATACATAACTTTGGATATTTTATAAATACAATGATATTTTTTCTATTATAGTTCGGTTTAGGCAGGGCTTAATGAATTAAAAAAATGAACCAACAACATTGTGTAATATGTATTCTTAATCCAACGAAAACAAATAAGTATGAATAAAAAAGTGTGTACAATTTTGTCCTATCGCCCAAAGTATATCAAAACTATTATGGTTTGGTTGAGGCAGGGTTCAATTGATTTTTTTAAAACTAACCAACGCCATCTGTAAATTGTATTCTTAGTTCAATTAAAGCAAATACGTATAATTAACAAAGTTTAACGTGCACTATGTATGGCGGATCTTAACAGCCTACCTCCACCCTTGGCTACTGTCACCTTCTCCCACATCTATCACCAAAGATAATACAATGATTGAAATCATATATAGTATATATGATTTCAATATATAGTATATATGATTGAAATCATATATAGTATAATCATTATAGTATTAATAGTGATATTACATTTTATTAACTCATGTTAACATTATTGCGCTGATTTATCGTCTTATTTAGTTTTTAATATCGGGGATATTATTTTACATCTGAATTTCGTGTTATCAACTTGTTTCTTTTTCTTAGAATCAACATATTGTTAATAATCTCATTATTAAACGAATTAATAAGGATAATATCTACATATGATTTAGCCTTTTGAAAACTTTTGTAGAGCTTCTGGAAACCCCATATGACGAATAAGTCAAACTCAGTACAGTACGGTATTATTTAAAAGCTTCTAAAAACATGGCATATATTGCGAGATATGAAAATTGTACATGGCAGCCATTAATAAAGGTGTCATTATCATTAGGGAGGCTTTACCTAACTAGTCGCATGGCATTGCACGGACGCTACTGACAAATAACAACATTAAAGCAGGACGGACTCCAGTTATGGAGGTATTAATCAAAAGTCCCAACTCGCTTCAAGATGGCTCGGGTACGTGCTGGTTCTTATAATATATTCATGGAAGCTATTTACAAGTCGATCGGTTTTTATAATAAAGTAGGTAGTTATAACGAGGAAGAATAATAATTTATCACAATAGTAATTTTGATACTCTCATGGTTTTAGCCTATCACCGTTTATTTTTCCTCACTCATACTTTAACGCTTTGGGTTCATTTCAAATGTCAGAATATAATGGCAGATTAATTATATAAGTAAACAAAGATATTCCAGAATATACAAGCATTCTGAGGTTCCATAATAAAAAACGCTAAAGCAAATTCCATTTTGTCATATACCTACATGCGTTGCTATGGCAATCAACATGAATTGTCAATATGATATGACAATTATTATAAACAGGTCTAGACTCGTATTCACAAATAATTACAAGATAAAAAGAACTTTTTATGTACAACGTTTTTAAAATTTCTGTTGAATCATATAAACTTGACTTGACTAGCTTAAACGATCAAAAAAAATGTATTTGATAGAAATAATACTGAAATGTCATTTTGACACTCATATAGATTTCCATAGTAACGCACGTATATAATAATAATTTCCTAACAACTAATAATAATGGATTGGATTACGGATTTCTTCCGAAATAACTTTTCATACAAAACAGAATTAACTGAAAATGAATTCAATTCTACTAAAAGATGGCTAAAAGTATTAAAAAATAAATTGGCATCGTGTTCTGCTATATTCTAAAAGATTCAAATGTCTAGCTTGTCGGGAAGTTAATTAAAAATCGATTGCAAGATTTGTACCGGACAAACAACCACCGGATAAATAAGAATACGACCTAATAAAAACGTTGTAATAAGAATGGCAATTTGTCAGCAATTTAAAAAAAATATGTGTAATATAAACAGGTCTTGACTCATATTTACAAATGCCAATTTATTATTTTAAAAAATATGTGTAATATGTATATTAAAAAAATATTTATATTCTATTATTATTTTATTTTATATGAAAACATAAATATATTATCTAAGTTATTATTGGCTTCATTTTTATAACTCTATATAGGAGATTTTCTTTCGAAATCCTTATAAGTAAGTATTTTTGATTAGTATAAGGAAAAAAAATATATTGATCTTGTGAAAGCTACAGGTAGGTACATATTTTTCCAAATTTTATCTCTTCGGAAAAATCGTTTACTAAAATTTATGAAGTGTGTAGTGTTCGATGTGTAGATTATGGTGTTGAGGATGATGATGAAAAAATCGAAGATGTATGCAGGAGCGAGTTTTATTTGCAGCGTAACGGTCGGTACTATAGTATAAATACAATGACAGTACATAATATAATTATGTACTGAGATAGTTACGAGCCAGGTACTTAGATTCGAGTGACATTTTATTAAATCAGTATTCCTAATTTATACAGTCAAAAGTAATGGAAACGGGGGTCTGAGGCTTCCCTCTGCTTGGATTAATCTGTTGTTTTAGGGTGTGCAGGTGATCATCCCACAGCACCCGAGTTCACTGGTGGGGCTGCCACCTTAGGGCCCGTGAACATGCCCTGGTTTTTTGTAGGGGTTTTCCTTCCCGTAGCCAGAATGTACTAGTTATTAGGCGCTGGTAATTTGCCTTGCAACCTCATCTATCTGCTACAGCATGCTGCATTGCCTAGGGACATCCACGGAGAGGTTAGAGGTAGGATTTGTTGGCAGAACTATCATGGATAGTCGACATACTCAGCATTTCAAATGGAAGCACACCTGATCTGGCATCAAGGCATACCCCACTGAAGTCATACCAACCTTTGACCCTTGAAAGTAATACATAAATATTATATTCTAGTATATAATTATATTGAACGAGTCAGTGGTTTAAATACGAGAAGAATTTTATTTATTATTACCGTCATAATATAATATGATACTAAGGGAATGGATATTAGACTAATTTTCCATTGCGATACCGTATTTAATATCGACAAATAATCTGCTCACATAGGTAAACAGTCATTTACCGGTATATGCGTCGCTGGGAATTTATTATTGCGGTCGAATAATTTGATACATTAAAAATAGATATTTGATCAATAATAATTATACTGGCAGCTACAAGTGTATTATTAATATTCGTACTATACTGATACCCATTTATTTCAAACTTTTGTATTAATATATTATTCTTGCAATGTGATTGCGAATATTTTAATGGTTACAATAAACAAAGTATACTAATTCAAACTTTCCTCGTAACTCTCACCTCTCGAGATGATTTATACTTAATGAATACGTAGCATAAAGGAATTTCCTTGTTTGTAATTAGTGGATTAAGGTTAAAGCTACGATATCCGCCCAATGGAAGTGATAATATTTGTTAAATACCCTCAGTTCAGTTGGATCGAAAGCTCTTAAGACCTTTAGTTAATACACTTTCGGTTCGGCCTTAAGCTCTATTGGATGTGTTTTAGATACAAAATGAGTGTATTTTAATTAACCCATTTCCATTTTACCTAATAAACTTGTATCGGAGGATTAAGTAAGGTCCTAAAACATCAATACCACTTATATATTATTATCAAATGTGTAGGTACGTACTTACACTGTACTTAAAAAAAGACTTGTGCAATAAAAATGTTTTTATTCTTAGCTCTAATATTATACACTACATAATAATATGTACCTACTAGTTGTAGACCATAACCAAAAAACTATTGACAAATTCACAATTTTCATATTTTGAGTACATACATCTAGGTTTAATTTTAATTATCTAATAGAATATGAAATGAAAAATATAGCCGATGCTTTTTTATTATATTAAAATACATGTATCTTGTATAAGAAACTATTTTTACCACGTTTTTATTAGCTCGTATTCTTGTTTGTCCAGTACAAATTTTTTCTTGTTTGTCCAAGATTTGTATTGGACGATTGAAGATTTTTAACTAACTTTCCGACTAGTTAGACATTTGAAACTTTTAGAATATATCAAAACACGACGACAATGCATTCTTTTAATACTTTTAGCCATCTTTAAGCAGAATTGAATTCATTTTCAGTTAATTCTGTTTTGTATGTTTCAAAAAAAAGTTGTTAAAAGTAAAATATTATTATTGGTTGCTAAGGGGGTCCTAGCTATTAATATATACGTGCGTTACTATGGAAATCAATATGAAATGTCAAAATGACATTTCAGTATTCTATATTTATTCAGTACCTATTTCTATCAAGTACAAAAAAAGTATATATTAATACATAGAATTGTCAAGTTTATAATTATGATTCAACAGAAAATTTTAAGACGTGGTATATAAAAAGTTATTTTTATCTTGTAATTATTAGAAAGTAACGTTATGTATATAAATATTTCTAACTATATTTTACTTATTTAGTAGATCAGAAATTTAATGATCATTCCAGTATTAATATTTTAATAATATTATATGGTTCGAAATGACGTTAGTTTATTATTAAACATACATAATTTGAAAATACGTAAGAGAAATATAATATAAGCACTAGAAAAAAAAATTAATGCCCAGCTGAATCCAAACCCGCGCCTTGTGATTTACGCCCATGTACTCTACCTACTAAGCTAGGTGCATTATAATATCTAATTACGACGAAATTTACTAATATTTTTTACAATACTCTTTGAACTACTTTCAAAGTTTCGCTATTTTTTGGCAGTGTGGCAGGTTTTGTATTTTAAGTCAAAGTATTAATATTACCTTAATAATTACTAACCGGATCGCTTCCTGATTTCTAGGTTGTTCTATATCACTTTCAGTAAAATTCTCAGTTCTCGAGCAATTTAGAAGTTCACATTGAAATAATAAATTTCACCATCAATATACAAATATCGCTGCCTGATTATTACCGGGTTGTTCAATGTCATCTTCAGTAAAATTCTTCGGAGAGCAATTTGATAATTCACATTGAAATAATTGCACAACCTATTATATCTGCTGACTTGCTAGTTAATATTTAATGACCACATTTAAATATCATGTTAATTATATCTAATGGCCAGATAATGCAAACGCGCTAGTCGCGTAGCCAGCACTAAATGTGTTCTGCATATAAAAGAAAAACTTATCTTCGACATTATCGACAATGTAATTGTATTCTGAAAAACAGGTTTAAAAGAGTTCTGGAAATAGAACAAAATGGCATTAAAAAGTCATTTTGCTTAAAAATGTAATATAAAACAACCTGTAAATCAGGCAGCACAGTGTCGGGATCTCTCCAAATTTTAATTATAACGTACTTGCACTTATTAATAACTTAATAAACTATTTTTATTTAATTAAAATATCACAAAAATTAAAATTGTAATATTCTTAATTTTAGATTTTTATTTCTAGAGTCATATATTTTAAATGATAAATTATCAAATTTAATATTCTTTTATTCTCGAAATATTTAAATTTGAATTCGAAAATTGAAAAATTGTTAGAAATCAGAAATACTGCAGCACCATTCTAAAGAAATAGTTGTACGGTTTTTTTTAATTTTTATGGAGGTGCCTATATGAAATAAGAAATAATTCTAAAATTATCTTTTAAAATAAACAGTTAAAAGATCCCTTAAGTAAAGTGGAATAATCGCCAGCGCTACGCTATTTTTCTTCCTTGTTCTTTGATTTGACTTAAGTCTTAGTTAGTGCCACAGTCTTAAATTTAACAGTGGGTAACAACTCCTCCCATGCTGAAAGTTGAAAGCTTCACAAAGCGCAGCGGAAAGCGCCGAAGACAAATACCGAGCTTCGCCGAAGAAATGTTTGCATTACCGACCTCGGAAGCCAAACATCCCCGGGCGAAAATTGCCAAAGTTGCGCGAAAATTGCAAGCCTTCCAGTCTTTGCACGATGCTTCTCTTCTTGCGGGAAGGCTATTCTGTTTGCACTTTGAGAGTTTTTGCATGGCATCCCTGCTAAGTTTTCGAGAGAGAGAAAAATATATACTTAGTAAAATTGCAAATTTTATGGTTTAAAAGTTTCAGTAGCTTTATTTGATTTAAGTTGTATAATTAATCCCTTTGCAAACAATATCTTATGAATTTTTTTTGCGAGCCGGTTTTCGCCATTCAACATCTTTGGTCACTATACGCACTCTAGAAAAAAATAGTACAATATAAATACGTGAAATCATTATTATTACTAAGTAAACCAACTTCTTTCTTCTTTTCTCACTTTGTCACCCAAGTTCGCGCCACATCCCAATGTCAATCGCCAACTCTTGCGCCTCCCACTATTCCATTATTGCAGCGAGTAGATCGTTATTGTAGTACCACTGCATGTTGAAAGAGAGCCGGTCATAGCGAAGGAACCCTTGAAGTTCTGCCACAAGAGTACGGAGTGTCGCACTCTTTGGCGGCATCCAAAACACATGTCCCTGAATCTAGAACAACAGCTGAATACAATAAAAAACGTGATATAATTATTATTACTAAGTAAACAAACAAGTATTGGTAATTTTATGTGTTTGGAAAAACTTTTGTAGGTACAAAATTGGGTAATGAGAAATTTAAATATATTTAATTTTAAAAGTTTTAAGAAGGTATTTTAATTAAGTTTTTTCCGCCACATAATTTGCATATATACGAGGGTGGGTCAATAATTCCTTAGAAAAAAGCATTAAAACAGTTTTTATTTTTGTATTTTTTTTTTATTTCTCATCATAATCTCCTTGGAGCTCAATACACTTGGTTAGACGTTTCTCAATTTTTTTTAAACCGTCAGAAAAATAAGTTTTCGGAAGGTCCTCAAAATAAGCATTTGTCCGATCGATGACTTCTTCATTTGAAAAAAAACGTTGTCCACTTAGCCATTTTTTTAAGTTTGGGAAAAGGAAAAGTCACTGGGGGCTAAATCTGGCGAATACGGTGGGTGGTCGACCAATTCGAACATCAATTCTTCAATTTTAGCCATTGATCGTAAACATGTGTGAGCACGGGCATTGTCCTGATGAAAGAGGATTTTTTTCCTGTTTAAATGAGGCCGTTTTTCTTCAATTTTGTTTTTTAGCTGGTCCAATAAAGATGCATAATAATCCCCTGTTATTGTTTTTCCTTTTTCCAAATAGTCAACGAAAATAATTCCACGTGCATCCCAAAATACAGTAGCCATAACCTTACCAGCTGATTTTACGGTTTTCGCCTTCTTTGGACATGGTTCGCCTTTTGCAATCCACTGCTTTGACTGTTCTTTCGTCTCGGGAGTATAGTGGTGTATCCATGTTTCATCTACAGTCACAAAGCGACGAAAAAATTCATCCGGATTGCGTTGCATGAGCGACAACAGGGCTTTAGAGGCCACCACCCTCTTGCGTTTATTGTCGACTGTGAGCAAACGCGGCACCCATCTTGCAGAACTTTTTTTCATGCCCAATTTGTCATGTAAAATAGAAATGACGCTTCCTTTTGAGATCCCTGTAACCTCAATTATCTCACTCAACTTTAATCTTCGGTCACTTAACACCATATCGTGGATTTTATTGATCATTTCTGGTGTAGTCACCTCTACAGGACGTCCTGAGCGTGGTTCATCCTTTGTTGATGTACGACCACGTTTAAATTCATTTAACCAGTTATAAATAGTTGCAAGGGAAGGAGCAGATATGCCGTGAACTAAATCCAACTCATTTTTTATTTCCTTTGCTGTTAACCCTTTTATATTAAAATGTTTAATAACAGCTCTAAACTCAATTTTCTCCATTTTTGTAAACAAGCAAATTTTTTTTTTAAATGTACGAGAAACACACAACAACCCGACCAATCTGATTGAAACTTTGCAGCATACTGAATCGGTAGTGCCGCTGCATGAAAACAAACCGCTTACAGTACTAGTCACGCCACCTGTCGGCTTTTCTAAGGACTTATTGACCCACCCTCGTATATACCATTATAGTTCCGTATGTAAAATCTCAGATAGGATTAAAGTAATTACTGCATTACAAAATATATACATATATTTGAGTTAAATCTCAATTGAAAATATAACAAATCAATCGACATTAAGTGCTTCACTTTTATAATTTACATATTTTTTGGAAAGTATAAAATTGTTTAAATTATGACTGCAGAACGGATCTTTCACAAACATTGACATATCGCTCTTAATTACCTATGTTACTTTAAAATGTAAATGTTAAAAAATGGCTGTTCTAAATTCAATTCCAATTGAAAGCCAAATTTGTTTATTTTAAATGTAATGAATATGACAAATTATAAATTCAAATCGTTCATGAAATGACATCAAAAATGTGTTGATTACAGGGTATAATATGATTAAAAAATACACAGAATCGCACCAAGTGAACTAAGTAGACCCTATTTTAAAAACATAATATACCAACGTTAACATAAACTCACTTTCACGTAAGTGGAATATATACCTGAAGCGTTTTGATTAAACCTAGTTATAGCCCTCCTAAATTCGCATTACCGGTGGCAGGCTAGGTCTACAGCTTGGGAGAACAAACGCCAGATAGTACCGATTACTAAGATAATAAATTTAAAAGACACAGACAATATCACCAATATTTCCCAATACTGGCAGAGTTTCCATTAATATCGCATACATAGTCCATTATATTGGAGTTCTACTATAATATAATTAATACACTCACTGTTCTAAGTTTTTTTTTCGACCATGTCTGATCCTAATAGGATCATATAGGCCTCCACAGAGTAGAGGTTTGTATTAACAGATTTTGTTTTTATGAGAAATGGATGTCAGCCTCTTGCTTAACTTATTACGTCCATACTCTGGCTCATACACAAATTGAAAAACAATATGACGTGTACTTTCCAGATATAGTATTCGAACCTGAGACCCACGACATGTAGGTACCTAACCGATTTTTTTTAAATGGTACATATTCAAAGACGCGCGTTAACATCATTTTACTCCCTACTTCAATTATAGTTTGTCAATTTATGGCTACGGCCGTATGTTGTAGCTTAACCACTGGGGAATGCCAGAAGAAATGGCGTATTTCAAAAAAACTACCTTATTCTTAGGTCAATAATTATTATAAAGCAATCATTATTCGTAGGATGTTTATCACACTTGAATCGTCAAAGACATAGCTTATAATTATTAGTATCTTTAGAATTATCTTCAAATATGTTAATCTTGCCCATTTTTTGAAAAATAAAATGCCTAATTCTAGTCAAATTTGGGATCACAGAGATTATCATTACAATTTTTTATCGTAAATATTTCACTATAATAATGTCGACATAAATTATATTAATGGTTTTATAAATGCGTTTAAAAATTAATAAATGAAAAAAATCTTAACACCATTGCACATGCATGTACTGAAATATGACTATATTCTAAAACATTAGAGCGAGAGGTTTAAAAGAATACTATGTTATGTAATAAAAATACTTTTATACAGTCATCAAATGTTTAAAATAAATATAAAGGATAATAAGGCTTCACAATTATATAAATAGATTATCCACAACGTTTAAGGAATGTCCAGGATCATGCTTTGAAAATGCAATAAAAGCTCCATTTTGACCTACGCTGAGCATGTCCGTCCTTAATAGTAAATCAGGAAAAAGTTTTTTATAATAAATTTTGGCCTAACTTTACGAGTATATTTTTTGCAAACTTCATCGTTTTTTTGTAAACAACTTCTCCCTTCCAAAAAGTTTCAATAATTGTAGTGATCGCATATTGAAAACATCCCCATGCGCCTGAAAAGCTGGTAGTTTTTCTTCTGAACAACATGATAGTAAAAGCACTTACAAGTAAACCACCCCACCAACTGCCGTTATCCTAACTCCGATCGGCTTGATTCTATTTCACGATTATACCATTCCAGTGAAGGGATCTTCAAATTATGCACCGCGGCATAAAGATCGCATGACTTAGTGTTTTACGAATGGCCAATATTTTAATAAATCATTTCACTGAATGCATTGTAAATATATTATTTCCGTATATAACTTGAGATTTACTAGGTTGTTTTTATTGTTTTCTGTTTATCATATTTAGTATCATAGGTCAAAGAGAAATAAGATCAGTTTTATTTTTAAAACAAAGGTTAATTAATATAACAAGAAATCCATCGATTAAATAAAAAATACAACTTCATAATAAAGACCTTAATTAAGGCATCGCTTACTTTCAATTCTTTACTATGGCATGGATATATGGGAACTAAACAGATACATATCATAGAAAAAAATAATAATATGTGGGAAGCACATACTTAGGCTCTCAATTTTTGCACTATAAAACTCGGTAGCTGAGTATGCATAAGTCCAAGGTGTATTAAACATCTGTGTATTTGAGGACACGGAAACTACACACAATCTTGTCAGATGGTGACGAGTGTTTAAAGTTTCAAAAATGTGTCTCACTGTATTTTTGTATTATTCGTTGTTTTCACTATCATTTCTTAATGGATAGAGGTAGTATTACTTACTCGCTTGCTTAAGCTAACTACCATTCAAGTCCATGGCCGACTGCATAACTGTCCTCCAGGGTTTTCTAACACGCGTTCTTTCTCCAGTTCGTCACATTCAGCGTCTCTGCATCCCTCTTGACGTTATCCGACCATCTTTTCCAGGGGTGGCTTGGGGGTGGTCCAGTTCATACATAAGACATTTTCAAGTCGTAAGTAACTGAAAAAATGAAATGTTTGTTACCTCTTAATATGTTATAATTGTGTATTTTTGAAGTTATACTTATTTTGGCGCGTTTGGGAAATCAGATCAGAGTGTATTTTTGGCGTGTGACATGTAACACGTAATTTATTTTTTCACACGAAAAAAAACGCACTCGATTGGATTCGAACCATCGATTGTTCGGTTATCAGCCAAACGCACTACCTTTACGCCTCAGTATGATACTTAAATTGTGACAATTATACAGTATAATATTATAGTTTAGAATTGTTCCGTTGCCTAGGCAGCGAATTTATTATTTTTGGCCATTTGCAATTCTTTACGTAAACAAACGATAGGTACGTCAGTTAGTAATGTAAGTTAAAGTGTATAGAAATAAACCAACGGCGTTCTAATAAGTGGTCCTTTTTTTGAGTGTGTAATTTAACAAGATAATTGAGAGCTAGTCAAAGAATCTAGTTTATCACAAGTTTTGTTTTTGTTTTGTTACGCCAAAGAAGTATAACTTCTAATGCGCGTACATAACGACTACCTCATGGAATAACACACTAACTCTAAATTATCAACTTTTCAGGAGAGCAAAAAAACCATTCAAAAAAATGTGTAGCAAAAGCCGTTTATTATGTGCAAATATTATTTAAATTATAATTTATATCTTTAAATAGAGTATCATTTAAGCATACAATCAACTTTTGCAAGACAATAATTAGGGAAATAATACCCTAAATGTGTTTTTCCACGTTAAGTTTGACAACTAAAATATTACATCTAGATTTCGTGTGATTTTTCCCGTTTATATATTTTTAGAGGGTGTATATATCTGTACTTGGTGTGTTTTTCCCTCGTAATTTTTTTTTTTTTCATAAAAAAAGTACCACGTAACTTGAGATGGTGTTTTTTTTCATGCTAATTCTGAAAGATAATCTTAAATATTTCGACTTAGAGAGATTTTTGTTTTGACTTTTACGGGGAATGACATACTTTGTGCTCTTAGTGTTTTCTCTCTCGATGATATTTGATTAAACCAAAAATATGTTTAGATATTCTGATGGAATATGAAGAGATTTTTTAATTAAACAATATTTTATCGCAATAAACTGTATTTTAACCATTCAGTCAGTT
This sequence comes from Rhyacophila brunnea, assembly GCF_057557595.1. Lineage (NCBI taxonomy): Eukaryota > Metazoa > Arthropoda > Insecta > Trichoptera > Rhyacophilidae > Rhyacophila > Rhyacophila brunnea. The sequence goes on along the minus strand of NW_028232837.1, from coordinate 36,815,802 downwards.
TGAAGAAATTGTTTTACAGAACATAATATTATAGTAAAATAATTGCAAAGTTACTTAATGAATATTCCACTCAACATAATAATGATTGGTAGTATAAATTAAGAAATGATAGGATAGTTTGTTACCTATATATTTTACGTAAATTACGTTGCAGCATTATAAACGTTATGTAAATTAAACTTTTTTAAAATTAAGTATAGGAAAACTATCATATAATATACAACTGTATTCTTAAAATTAGATTTAAAATATGTAAAAATAGTACTTATAAGACTTCTATACTTCTATGCAGCTACTTATTTCTATCGCACCTCACTTAGCTGTTTGTAGATGCCAAAGGTAACAATTAATAGCCATCCTATCATGAACAGTGAGATTATAGATGGCATATTATTTTCTCTTATAATGAAAGACTCATACTTCACTTTGTGACACAGTTAAAACTTTTGTAAATCAAAACATGCTGTAATAGTTGTAATGTGATTTTCTTTTGCACGATTTATATCACCCTGTATCATCTCTCTCGAACGTTCTGTAAATAATAAATGTTGCTGATAATCACTTTATTTTTTAATAAATATTTAATTTACTCAATTATTGTTTCCGTTCCTGTTCAGACGAAGAAATACGAGAAAAATATGCCTTTATATTGGCGTTCAGTAGCAATTGGAAATTGATATTATTTTGATCCAAATCATATGCTATATTGGGGAAACATTTTCACCATATTCAAATTCTCGTCTTAATATTCTTTTTGGCTATTTTTTCTAACATAGTGGGATTCTTTTCTTATGAAATATATTATTAACATGTTCAATTATACTATTTTTTTTGCTTCCTTGAGTGCATGAGAACGGTTGTTGTACCTGCCTTGACTATACAATAGCAATTCTGACACTTCATTTTTTTAAAAGCACTCACCACCCACATATTTGAAATTGAAAGTGTTTGTAAAAACATAGTTTTACATACTTTTATTATTTTGTTATTGCATGACAAACCATAAATAAGTGCTTTTAAACGTCTTAAAGAAGCTGGTAGTTTTTGGGTTTTCTTTTGCACTGACTTGTCATATCGTAAGATGTAATCCCATTGTTTCTCATGATTGCTAATAATACAAAATGAATCAAAACTAACTTGACGTTCGGATTCACTCATTTTTTGGGCACATATTTGAATTGGCAAGAATTTTTACATAGTGCTTCCATGGTATTCAAATATTCTTATATACATTCACATATTCTTCACCTGAATTGAATGCTTTTTTGGCTTTCTTCCTTTTACACAAGTCTTAAATTACAGCTCTCTTCTTTTTCTCGATTCAAGTGTGTCAGTTTATAGTGAAAATACTTTGTACATATGCACTAAGTAGGTACAACGTCATGTCTGATGACGTGATGTCTACAAGTGCATTTATGTTTCAAGGTGGCAAAGTACCTACTGACAGAAGTATACTGTTATTTATTATGCTCTAAAATAGAGCGATATATTTCATTATGTGTAAGATCTGCTGGAGATTTTGTAATTTCTTCGATCAAATCATCAATCATTCCCAAATCTCCTCCAAATTTTTGCGTCATAATGGCACACTGGAAGAACAACTAAAACCCGACAATCCAGGATCACTAGGACTATTCGGAGTCTTCAGATGGGGATAAAATCAACCTGGACTATCCAATTTTCACCCAAACATGCAATAAACCTTTTAGACTTTTTTTACTACCATATTTATCATAAAAGTATAGTAAAAAGGTCAACACATGTGCAAAAATAGGCAAATATTACCTTATTTACTTATCACAAGTCGTCATGGAATCAATACAAGAAGAATAATTATTGTAGGTTGTAAATTGGAAACTAATGGTGCAAATATGCATTTATACGATGCTTACTAATGATAGGAAGACGTTATAGTTTATATTAAGAAACACAGAATATTATAAACATTGAAAATCCTGTAGGAGCCAATAGTACAGACAGAATATTTAGGGTTGAATCATTTATAATTATAACCTAAAAATGTGTTGTCTGAAATAGGAGATTTATTTTTTTATTGTTTCCATCCTTTATTTTATTAGTCTCTTGAGCTTGTTGTAATATTCGCCGAGATCTAGTTGGCGACATATTAATTAAATGGAATAGTTCATAACTTAAATCCATTAGAATTTAAATTCAAATTCCAATAGTACCTACCATAGGCCAATAGTATTAATAATAATATTAAACTTAGTCATTTGTACACAATAACAAAAATAATACAATTTTACTGTCACAAAAGCAATTTGTGATAATGAAAGTAGGTGCGATTCATTACAAAGGATAATGATTTTTCAATACAGTATTGTTATATGTTGATAAAGGCGAGATTTGAAGGTGAAAGTTGAATTAGTGTCATATTCCATGGTGAAATCATAGTTAAATGATACACTAAAATGATTTGTGTAGGGAGCATGTATATTTTTTCCGAGTAATAACACACCAACTACAAGTGGATTATTATTCCATGTAATTTAAGATTTTACAAAAAATGTTATATAATCATAACTCTACTTACGAGTATTATTTTAAACAGTATTTTGGGTGTTTTTCGAGAAAAAAATCCAAAAAAAAATTGGCTGGTGTGGTATTTTTTTCTATGCAACAATAGCTCAAAAAACATAAAACACACTATTTCGAATTGGTGTGTTATTACATGAGGCAGTCGAAAGTACACACACGGATTTTTTTTTATTTTAAAATTAGTTTTATTTCATACCTTATAAATATAGATATCCTTCATAATTGTTGTATACTATTTTACTTATATTTCCATATCATATGTGATAATTTCAATTGTTATCAGATATATTTGAATTTCAATACAAAGAAAGATTTTCTTAACACTTTTTCGCAAAGTTGATCGCGTCAGCTCGCGGCTTGTATTTCAGAAACGTCTGTCTTGGCCGGCTGACTAATGTTCCAGCCAATAATGGGCCGCGCCGGATAAACTTCAACCGGGATATATTTGAAATTATATCTTCCGATGGATACTCGATATGGGAGGGAGGTCGATCTCTCTCTTATATTATAGATACGAGTGCGGAGTGCATTGTTTTATCCGTTTATGTAACTTTCAATTTATTTTTTTAGGTAACCGATTGACAGTTCGAATAAAAAAAATCGGTATGGTGTACTTATGTACGCTCGTTAAAATTTAAATACTTCTTTGGCGTAACAAAATAAAAACAAAACTTGTGATAACCTAGATTCTCCGACTAGCTCTTAATTATCTTGTTAAATTACACACTCATGACTTTTCTTGAGCTTATTGGAGCGCCGTTGGTTTATTTCTATACACTTTAACTTATATTACTAAATTATATAAATATTTTTCGTTGTTTTTTATTTTTAAAGTAACAACTTACTGTCACTCTGGCGTTTAATCGTTTGTTTACGTAAGGAATTGCAAATGGTCGACAATAATAAATTCGTTGTCTAGGCAACAGAACAAATTCTACTATCAAACTTGCAGTTGTATGTACAGCTCACTAATTAGCAGCTAACTTCATACTGTCGCGCACTCTCAATTTCACTCTCTACCAAACGTCCCAAAAGAAGTATAACTTCAAAAATATTTCATTTTATAAGTAGAAGTAACAATGTGCAACTAAAACCGGGGCCGTTTTTTCGTTCGCTAAGACGGACATAATAATATTATGTATCAGTTGTATTACCAACCGATTTTACATTATGTTATTTAAACATAATTTTTGAAAACACTTCTGAGAAAATATACTAAAACCAATAGAAAAAAACCTTTTTGAAAAAAGTAAGACAATCCACAAGAATCAAATGTTCAATAATTAGAATGTTACATTCTTAAATCTTTTGAATTATTCGTTGAATAAAAAGCAATTATTTAAAAAATATTAGCAAGTTCAAGGAAGCTAAAACACTAAGATATCTTGGAGTGATCCGTGACGTCGGTTAGTAATTAAAGTAATGCCTACTTTGATTTAAAATACAAAAGCCGACAGCCAATAGTAGCTCAATTTAGGATACGCTTCAGAGAGTATTATAAAATCCATCAGTTAAAATTTGTCGTAATTAAGTATGGTACTTTTAGCATAGTGGTCTATGTGCGTGGGTGCGAAACCCGAGAGTTGCAGGTTGTATTCCTGTGGGGTGTCTTATTTTTTTCAAAAGGATTTTTTTTATTGGTTTAAATATTTATTTTCTCAGAAGTGTTTTCAAATATTATGACGTATGTTTAATAATTAGAATGTTACATTCTTAAATCTTGTGAATTATTCGTTGTATAAAAAAAGTAATTAATTAAAAAAAAAATTATACCTTTAATTGAGCATCTGTTGGCAGCCTTTTGCGGGTCTATGGGGATTATTAGCACCCTCTGCTTTCCTTCACTGATAGCTGCCGTAATCAGTGTCAGGTTGGCCTCCGAAGAATAAAGGCCGGGTTTTAGAAGTTTTCATTTTATTTGAAGGCTTTGGACATAACTCGAAGATAGAACAATCGTTGGACAAATCTAGTCATCCAGAAATACATATGAGGTACAAAACGTCCGCAAGGTAGACCTAGAGGCTGCTGGATCGATGGAATGCTTAGACTATAGATACATCTAGACGCCACCCGTTGCATTGCTAAAGCCGCGTGTCTCACGTTTGGTTTGTGGGCGAGCGAACGCATTCGTCTACAAATGTTCAAGACCATAGACCATTTCGCTAGTGCTCGCCCAAAGTGCTCGCACTAGACGCTCAGAATTAAAATATAATTTTCTATTTTTTACGTTATATAGAATTTTTAAGCGGTCAAAATACAACTATTAGATAAAAATATCCATAATTTAAATTATTTTAAAGAAACACTAGGTCACTGATATTAAAATATATAATAAAATACAAATAAATTATTACGAACATGTATCAACTTACCTATGAAACGTAATACCATCTTCTTGCTTATCAGTACGGCTACCACATTTTAAGACAACACACAGAACCATCTTTTCTACTTAATTAACTAAAAATATTTACCACTGACTTTATGTTTAACACAAAAAATAGCAATATTAGCAACACGAGCACGCAAGTTATCGACGCTATGTGAAGCGTTTCGCCCCGATTTGATGGCGATACTTTTGGAAACTAGCTCACACATATGTAGACCTTTTATCTTACTCTAGCGCGTGTCGCAAAGATTGTAAGGGTGCCGAATACTTTCTCACTCGCACTCATGCAACGTTTTTGTTCTTGATGTCCTTGATGGAATGATTAAGTTCTTCGAAGTACATGGCAACGCAACGCACAAGACCGAGAGAAGTGGAATCAGCTTGGTGAGGTTTTCATCCAGCAGTAGATAGATTCAGGCTGATGATGATCATGAATTGGTCAGTTGTCAATTGTAACTTTCGAACCCCACTAATATTCTTCTATATTGCAACTTCAAGTAGAAGGAATCTGCTTGTGGTTGCTAATTTACATCTGTGGCCATTGGTTAATTTGGCATATTTTTATTGACATATCTCCATTTTCCTTCCTCACGTGGATACATTCAATATCTATGTGGGGTTCGATTTGAGTTAACACTCTGGGAGTCTTCGACGTGTCGTAGGTCATGGTTTTGAGGATGATGATGAAGAAGTCGAAAATGGATGCAGGAGCGAGTTTTATTTGCAGCGTAAACAGTCAGTACAAGATTATGTTACAGTAGTTATGTTACAGTACTTATGATAATGCTCCGAGGTCCGAACCTCGGTACAATGAGATGTTGTGCTGGATGATACGGAGATTGAGATAGTAACGGACTGGAAACGTATATTCGAGTGACATTTCCGATGAATTATTATTCGCTATTTATACAATCAAAATAATATTCTTTTTATTGAAATAATTGAGTTGGCTATTATTTGGCGTTTGCGTCAATGGATGAAAAACCGATATGCAGAATTTATTATTGCGGTCAGCTCCTTACCTATAATGCTATAATTTGACACTACGGAAAATATATATTTAATTTGTAATTCTATATCTATAAAAATAATTATTATAGACGATCTCGGTCTTTGATGTCTAATCGAAAATAGCCTGTTACCAACTAATGTCACATAATTGGTTTCTGTTTGCTTGAGTCTTGTATATCAGTGTCCTGTATATTATTATGCTAAATGTCAGTGAATTGGAACCAAATGAAGTGGACAAAGCTTTGACAGACGCCTTTGATAGAACCTTTGGTTGCAATCAGCCTATATTAACGCAGTGTGTTACATCGAATGAGTATCTAGTTACATAGTTGGCTTACGTAACTGCAGATTCATAGGACTACTAAAATTCAATAGTGTTTGAAATGGCCTCAATATAAACATGAAATAGCACAGGTAATATTTGATTCATTACAATGTCTATCATTTAATTATTTTTACTTTCTTATATTCAAATATTTAATAGCTACTTTCAAATAAATTACGTTATGCAAAAGCATTAAGAAAAAATATATTTGTATTATGTTATAAATAATTTTCTGAAAGTAATGGATCAATACATATTTATTTGGTGAATATATAGAGACAACTAGATGACGGACATCTTGTCGCCACTTAAGACGAATGAAATGCTTCAAAAGAGAGTGGGTATAAACTACCTACCTACTACTTACTAGAAAGTACAATGAGAAAATATTGTTGAGGTGTAGATTTGAGTACCTATATAATATTTGACATTTTAAAAATGTGAAATATTACTGATCACATATCCTCTAAATCGATAGTTCTCAAACCACTCATTATACATAATAAATGGTTTAACTAAATCTGAAAGTTACAAGATAAAAAGAACTTTTTTATACCACGGTTTTTAAATTTTCTGTTGAATCATATAAACTTGAAAATTCTATGTATTAATAAATACTTTTTATTGTACTTGATAGAAATACTGAATAAACATTATAGAATATTGAAATGTCATTTTGACATTTCATATTGATTTCCATAGTAATGCACGTATAATATATTAATATTTTGGTTGCTAGGACCCCGTTAGCAACCGACAATAATAACTTTCCATACAAAACAGAAATAACTGAAAATGAATTCAATTCTGCTTAAAAATGGCTAAAGGTATTCGTCGTGTTCTGATATATTCTAAAAGTTTCAAATGTCTAGCTAGTCGGGAAGTTAGTTAAAAATCTTCAATCGTCCAATACAAATCTTGGACAAACAAGAAAAAAATGTACTGGACACACAAGAAAAAATCTGTACCGGACAAACAAGAATAAGAGCTAATAAAAACGTGGTAAATATGAAAGCTCTTTAGTATTTTAATGATCAATTTAATAAGTTAATTTGCCATACCATTTTTTCTAAACAGATTAAACAATATCCAACATTTAATTGTATCCACCAAAATTACAGCTCCAGAGACAAAGACAAACATAATGTTGTAAAATATAAATGATCGGTTAATTTTACTGAACTATTGTGGGATAAACCACCAAAATCTGGTAAGATTATTATGCATTCATAATATAAAATAATTAATATATCCTTCTCAGGAAGGTACTTTGTTTCGCGGCTTAATAATTTTACGGGTTCATTTATCTACGCAAAAAATGGTGAATACTAAATTTGCGCAAGTATTTTTTAATAGAAATTTTACTGTTCCGATAACTTTATAATTTACACACATAATATAATAATTACAAAATAAAAATAACTTTTTATATGGGTACCACGTTTTTAAATCTTCTGTTGAATCATGTAAACTTGACAGTTCTATGTATTAATAAAACCTTTTTATTGTACTTGATAGAAATACTGAATAAATATTATAGAATACGGAAATGTCATTTGGAAATTTCATATTGATTTCCATAGTAACGCACGTATATATTAATAATTTAGTTGCTAGGACCCACTTAGCAACCAATAATAGTGAGTAGTAAATATTACTTTTAACGAATTTTTTCCGAAATACACAAAACAGAATTAACTGAAAATGAATTCAATTCTGCTTAAAGATGGCCAAAAGTATTAAAAGAATGCATTGTCTTCGTGTTCTGATATATTCTAAAAGTTTCAAATTTCTAGCAAGTCGGGAAGTTAGTTAAAAATCAAGGACAAACAAGAAAAATCTGTACCGGACAAACAAGAATACGAGCTAATAAAAACTTGGTAAAAATTACAGTGAACGTACAAAAGGAACCATATTTTGCAACGCGCGTAATATTTTAAACAAACCTTCAGTATAACCTAATCTAAATAAAATCGTCCCATTCACTACCAATATAATAAATATAGATTTCTTTAGAATCACTAATCGCATAATCTAATCTTTCCAGACAGTGCTGCAACGTAAACTCTACTGTCTTATTAACACGATACACTTGCTAGATAAAATACTAAGTGCAGACGATTTGAAAGCATTTCTGTCTGCGACGTTTTCCGTTCAAGTCGTCAATGTTGGTCCGAGTACCGGTCCAGCGAGCTAAGTCCTGATAAATGGTCTACATGAGTATGTGTACTTTAGTGCGGTACTTGTATTGGTAGATTACTTTGCGGATATAGCTCCATGAACACTACTGCAACTGGACAAATGATGCTCGCTTTTAAAGGAGTCTACTCGTTTTCTATATCTAATCTTTACCACATACTTCAACTAAGCTTACAAGCACTATTGAAGTATATTTGTAATTATTTGAATTTATAGTGTACATAATATAGTATTATATACTTTTTAAGTGGCTACTATCAATATTATTGATGAAAAGACTATGTAGATACTAATTATAATAAAACACAATGTTATATAATATATATTATTTAACATAGTTTAATAATAATCAGGACCAATGTCATTCGCTTCAATGGGACATTGTTAACTAATAAAAATAAATATAACATTACAGCTATTAACACAAATAAATTATGTATTGTCGATAAAGGAGAATAAGTAGGTACTAACATTTAATATATATTATCTTATTAATAATTTATTTTGAAATATAATAGTATATATTAGGTGTATTAAAATCTTATTTACATATTTTTGATTTTGTATTCTTAAAAACGTGCTTTTAAATTTCATTATTTTTGAAGTTATACTTCTTTAGGCGCGTTTGGAAAATCAGATCAGAGTGTATTTTTGGCGTGTGACATTTAACACATAATTTATTTTTTCACACGCACTCGATTGGATTCGAACCATCGATTGTTCAGTTATCAGCCGAACGCACTACCTTTACACCACATTATGATACTGTAATCGTGACGATTATACAGTATAATATTATAGTTTAGAATTGTTCCGTTGCCTAGGCAGCGAATTTATAATTGTCGGCCATTTGCAATTCCTTACGTCAACAAACTATTAAACGTCAGAGTGACATTTGGTACTTTCAAAATAAAAACAATACATTTAGTAATATATTGAGTTAAAGTGTATAGAAATACACCAACGGCGCTTCAATAAGCGGCCCGTTTTCTTAGGTGTGTAATTGAACAAGTTAATTAAGAGCTAGTCGAAGAATCTAGGTTATCACAAGTTTTGTTTTTGATTTGTTACGCCAAAGAAGTATAACTTCTAACGCGCGTACATAAGTATACACACCCATTTTTTTAGTTTATTTTTTTATTGTACCTACTCAAAATATTAAAACAAATCTTCTTCTTATTGTGCCATCCCCTAGCGGAGGTCGGCCACCATCAAGGCCAAAACAAATAGCATATATCAAATTTGTAACTAATAGCCGGGTATATGTTTCCACCGATTAATCAACGATAAATCAAAGTCTCACTTTAAACATTCGTTTTCTTAGAGTAATATTTTTGTAAGCATGAATTGGAGATTAGTACACCAATATAATACCCTGTTTACACTGCATAGATTTACTGTGCATAGTGCGAAAATATATGGGGAAACATGTATTATCCTGCAGTTAGCAAGATGGCGTGCATGAATCAAACAAGTTTGGAAGCTTCTGAATTGTGTTGATTTTTTACGCGCAGGTAAGATCTGCGCCTGCGCAGTAGAATGATAATGGCGAATCTGCCGGTAAAAAAACGAAATACTTACTCATTTGAGATTAACTGATTTTCAATATGTCCGGTTAAATAGTAGTATAAAATGACAACATCGCGTCTCGCTTACTCTTGAAGATGGAGAGACAGTCAGAACTTTTACGTGTAAACAGTAATTGTCATGATAGTTTAAAATAAGCACTATTTCCGACAGTAATTCCATGCACGTGTATAGGCGCTATAAGTGCATGTTATACGTAACTATTTCTGTTCTTCGACCATATCTACCCCTTTGTTGGAGCATATGGATACCGAACGGCGTCCCCAAGAATCAATAGAGAAGAAGAAAAAGAACATACGTAACCGCAAAAGAATTACGATACCTATCTTCTATTCTTCCCCAAAGTACGCAATGGAACAGGAGCTTTCGAGCCATGAAGCTTTCTTTATTCCAACGATGTAATTCTGAGTGATCTACTCTTAAATTATTATAGTTCAAAAATTTGTAAATTAAAAATCTAATCAAAATATTCTATAAAATGTGTGGACTTAAAAGAGGCTCTCATTTAGGTGTGAATTTATTGGCTGGTGATAACTGATAGATAGATAGTGGAAGTATAATATTATGCTTTGGGTAAAATATTTAAACACATTAAGGGCCCACATGCTGAGCGTAGGTAAAAATGGAGCTTTTGTGGTATTTTCAGAGCATAACCCTGAACATCTTAAGCGTTGTAGATAATCTATTTATATAATTTTGAAGCCTTATTATACTTTATATTTATTTTAAACATTTGATGACTACATAAAGTATTTTTATTACATAACATAGTATTCTTTTAAACCTCTCGCTCGAATGTTTTAGAATATAGTCATATTTCAGTACATGCATGTGCAATGGTGTTAAGATTTTTTTCATTTATTAATTTTTAAACGCATTTATAAAACCATTAATATAATTTATTATAGTGAAATATTTACGATAAAAAATTATATTGATAATCTCTGTGATCCCAAATTTGACAAGAATTAGGCATTTTGTTTTTCAAAAATGGGCATGATTAACACATTTGAAGATAATTCTAAAGATACTGATTATAAGATATGTCTTTGACTATTCAATTGTGATAAACATCCTACGAATAATGATTGCTTTATAATAATTATTGACCTAAGAATAAGGTAGTTATTTCTATTGGCATTTCCAAATGGTTAAGCTACAACATACGGCCGTAGCCATAAATTGACAAACGATAAATGAAGTAGGGAGTAAGATCATGGTAACGCACGTGTTTGAACATGTACCGTTTTAAAAAAAATATTTTTCCGTTAGGTAGGTAGATAGGTATTAGGTGACCTACGCTGAGCATGTGGGCCGTTACAGATATTATTAACCTCGACAAAAAATATGTGTAATACTACTGATTGAAAATAATTAAATAATTTGAACGTATTTCGATTTCCGCATATTAATGATAATTATAATGTCAGTACTGTTTGATGGCTGCCATTTGTGTTAGTATTATTATTTGACAAATGAACCCTATCACTTCACGTATTTAATAATAATCCATTGCAAATGATATTTTAACGAATATCATTATGGGACAGGTGAAGCTTATAATCCTAATATTATGTTGATTCAATCAGTGGGCATACATAATTCAATTACACACAATAATTAACTCTACAACAGTGGTTCTCAATAATAAAAGTTTTAGTGAATAACGTTAATTATTTCTGAAAACAAAAACGTATATTTATTAACGATAAAACATGTTCAATAGATAATCGTGTTCTAGAAATCTAAAAATTATAACGAAATACCTAATCTAAATATGGTGAAAGCACACGAGTATTTTACCGCGGAGTGATCGTGTGGAAACAGCGACGTGATTCTGAAAGTGTCTACGTTAAGTGTATAATTGAGTAATGAATCGCTTCATACTTGAGTCTTGTCGCTACATAATGCAGTCAGTATTTTGATTTTCTTTACGATATTGTAGACCGCATATTTATTACCGCGTTATTCTTCTTCTTATTGTGCCATCCCCTAGCGGAGGTCGGCCACCATCAAGGCAATCTTAACGTTGTTGTCTGCTACCCGGAACAGTTCAGTGGAGCTGCACTCGTACCGATCACGGAAGTTCTTAAGCCACGAAATGCGGCGCCGTCCTCTGCTACGCTTACCATTGATCTTTGACATGACAAGTTGGGTAATACTGTACCTTTGTCCTTTGTCTATGTGGCCGTGGTACTGTAGTTTCCTTGTTTTGACACTACGTAGAACTTTTCGGTCCTTCCCCATTCGATTGAGAACTTCAACATTCATCACCCGGTCAGTCCAAGGAATTTTGAGGATGCATCTATACAGCCACATCTCGAAAGCTTCAAGTCTCCGTGACATATTAGGTTATAAGATATCCTATTCCAATATCCTGTGAAAATCATTGTTAACAATTTTCGTATATTAAGTTAGCCCGAGAATTATCCCACATATTTTCGTATTAACCAACTTTGTTGATTGATTGATTGTTGGTTGATTGATCAAGATTGTTCGAAATTACATCACGATTACAAGAATTGTTACATTAAAAGAAATATATCTTACTCATTTATTTTCTAATAAATTATATAAAATAAACTATGATAATTCCAATTTGACTCTTAGATTAAAAGTATATTATGATAGGTATCATCGATTAAAATTTGATAAAAAAATCCGACTGTAGGTATTGTTAAATATTATGGTGAATAATTTATTTATCAACATTTAAAACATAACTTCTATTGGCTTCTAGTGACTCACTGCAATATACATTGGGTGACTTCAAGACAACCGTCGCGGATGAGTTAGCTTGAGACAACCGGTGCATAAGCTTGTTACCGTTAAACCACAGTTTATTGATTAACTCGATTATAAAGACTGATTCAGAAGTTGTTCGTGAGATACGGTCTGGTCAGCTTGATATAGTGTGACTGTCGTTCAAGCAATACTTTTGAATACATGGCAAGCCATGATACCGGCTCATGTTAAGTCCCGCGCACCGGGTAACCCAACAAGCCATACCGCGAGTGATAGTGCAACCAGACAACGGAGCCATCATCAACATCATAAAAGGTCAGTATCTGGTATTCAAGATGCACCATCACCTTCAAAATTATACAGTCCACTGCAAAAAACGCCACCATATAATGAACAAAAAGTTGGGAATAAAAAAAATCTGTACGGTTATCCCTTATTCAAATGGCAACACTAAAACACCAGCCAGAAAGCCAAAAAAGTGTGCCAGCAAGTATGCTAGGTAGAAAATTTTGTTAAAAGACACTTACTGCCATTAATCATAACTATTAAACCTTACTAGTTCCTACAATTAATCAATTCCCAATATTTATGAAAAATTAAATAAGTATGTACAATTCAATTCGATAAAACTATTATCATTTTATTATTTTTATCATATTATGAAAACCTGTTGAATTTTATAAAATTCTACGCCTCTGACTGCAGGGAGCTTTTAAAAAGCTCACCAAGTAAACAGTTCGACCAGTGCGCTGTAATTTATATCAATATGTTTAGACGGAAAAGTCAATTTGTCGATTGAAAAGCAATAATGATTCCACAGCGCCCGTCGGATTGATATTTATTGTCCGTCCAAATTGATTTGATTTAAATCTCCGAAACATCAATCCTTCAACTGTGATTTACAATATTACGATACACTATCCTTCGGAATGAACGAAAAGTTTTATTTCTTTTTTATTTGATTGAAAAACTCACCTACCCAATAAACTTAACAACGTATTTATATTATAAGAGGAATATTTTTTTAAATAAAGAAAACATAATAAAGACTATAACATTCTTAAGTTATGTGTAAAATATATTTATATATATATAAAATATAATAAACATTCAGAAGTACGGAACCTTAGTAGATTACAAAGATTACGCTCTTAAAATAATTAGCGCAATTTGAAGTACCCAGATATTAAACCTAGTTGTTAGCAATAATTTTCGCATGAATTATAGACGGATCGATAATTTAAACGTTCGAGCTTATCCGAAAAGATAACGGTGTGAGTTTTCAAGGATTTTTTTTATAATTATGTATGTATCTGTAGTTATACAAAATTAATGAATGTCACTTATTTGACCAGTTTTAATATATTAAATTCCTAATAAATAACATTTACTGTTATTTCTTGCTAAAAAGTCATGATATTAAACGAAATAATAAACGCTAATTTTTGACACAGTGGCGAGGGGTGGAGGTAGACTGTGTCAAAAGGTGGAGGTAGACTGACATAAATAGTGAACACTAAACTTCGTCTGTTAAACTTATTTAACTAATAGTACGAATTGCAGATGGTGCTGGTTAGTTTTTATAAATCAATTAAACCGTGCCTAAACCAAACCAAAATAGTTGAAGTACCTGGGTAGTTATGGGTGTTCCGAAAAAAATAGTGCACAGTTTTTCGGTGATACTTATCTGTTTTTGTTGAATTAGGAATACATATTAGAGATGGTGTTGATTAGTTTTTTTAGATTAGTTAAGCCCTGCCTACCCAAGGCACAATAGGTGAAAAATATGCTTCTTTCTATAAAATATCTAAAATTATATATGAATTAATGGTATAATAATAATTTAAATAAACTGCTAATCAATAAATTAAAATAATATGTAGAATAAGTCTAATGATTGTATTATATTTTCTATAATATAAAATATATTAACAGTTTTTGCGTGATTAGTAATTGTTTCAATTGCTTAATCGATAAACCTAAGCTTCCTGAATTTGGTTGTTTTGTAGGTCCTGTTCTGAGGTTTCCCTCAAATACATTCAATAAATAATAATGTATTATTATATCTTTTATATTATTTATTTAAATATTGATATTATTTTTATATTATATTATATTGTGTTGTTTTGTGTTGAATAGTACTATAAAGATGGATCGTGCCAAATCTAAAATAAAACGCCGCAATTCTTCTAAAAATAGCTTCTACCAATCTAAGATTTATTTCATGCTTCCGTTGTCCGCAGGCTATACCGGAATTTTACGCTCAACCTGTATTTAAAGGAGCTTTAAGCTTGGAATAGTAAAGCGAGAATTCAGTGGAACAAATCCGGTCTGAAAAGCTCCTGAAAAATATTTGCGGATAGCACTTTGTAACGGATTTCCGGCCGGACAATAAAACAAAGATAGCGAATACTAAATTACGAATAATAGTTTTACAACGCCAAAGTTGACCGGTTATTTGTTTACTTAACGATTTCCTGGTGATAGTTATAACAGCTGTTTTTATAAAGCATATTACGGCTGGATAGAAAACTGTAAACTTTAGTATGGTAAATTAAATATTTTTTTAGAACGCTGCACTCCTCTTTAAACATAATATTTATTTTATTACGATATCTAGTGATTTTTCTTCTATTCATATGAATGTGATTTATTATGTTTTATTCAAATTCACATTACGACACCGGTGTCAATCAATGCTATACGCATTTCTATTATTTTATACATACGAACGTCACGTGTATTTGGTTTAAATCTTTAAACTTAGTATAAGCAAACCTAATAACCACCGACAAATCAGTCGTTTATTATTTTCTTTTTATCGACGACCAAGGGCCATGAACTTTTCGTCAATAGATTAACAATCACCAGTTATAATAATTAATGTAATGAAGATAAAAGGGGCTGCCTGGCTTTGGTACCGTAAACTATACCAATATATTTTAATAGACTATGATATTATGTCACCCACTAGACCCAATTGAATTATGAAGTTATCGAGTGATCGATAAAAAATACTCAAAAATTGCATCGCACAACGACATATTTTAAAATGTTAATATCTTTAAGCAAAATTACGCCACAGGCGACTATTTTACTATTATAGCAAATTTGTAATGTTATTTCACGTATTTGGTCGACCCGCCATGCTGGGCCTTCATGCTAGAGCCCTGTCAGCCCCCCTTTGACAATATCAATTGCATTTGAAAAATATAACAACTGGTGAAAAAAAAACTCGCGGGTTTTATGGTGAGATATTTTTCAAAAGCTAATAGACATGTTATCTTTATATTATATACTATCTGAATTTTGTCTGTGATTTTTTTTATAAAGGTTTACTAATAAATTTCAAATGAAAACTATCGATTCTTCCAATATTATGGTACCATACTATGATACTATCCGTGGTTTTATCCAACAGTCACTCTCTTAGGTTACATACTGTAGTTTAAATGCTATAAGATATCAATATTTGGCCACGTATTTTGTTCGACTTATACGTGTAGTAAATGAGAACTTTGCCATTCTGCCATTGGTAATGCCCATATTTTTTTTCGACCATGTCCGATCCTAATAGGATCATATGAGAATCCACAGAGTAGAGGTTTGTATTAACAGATTTTGTTTTTTACGAGATGTGGATGTCAGCCACTTGCTCAACCTATTAGGTCCATACCTTGACTCACAAACAAATTGAAAAATAATATAGGTACTTGCCAGACACAGGATTCGAACCTGAGACCCACAGAGTGATAGTCCAACGCTTAAGCCGCGCGGTCACTGTGGGTGTCTACTAGGATGACAATAACTCTGTACAACCAAATCGCTTCGGATGTTGATATACTCCACCTACGTGAGGATGAGTATAGGTGGGCGTTGTTTTATAAATTCTTAAAATAAAGTCCAATTAACTCATTTGGTGTGCTTCCATGCTTTTTAATTTATAATTGTTATAATTTTCGTACCTTTTACTTTACTTTTCAGTTTTCATACTGTTTTTTTGATACTGTATATATTTATTTCTGTTTAAAACTATTTCTTTGTTTTTAAATGTCATGTTAAGAACGTCTTAAATTTATAATTTTCACGGTACCTATGTAAAAATAAATAAATTTTAATTTGAATTTAAAATCTTGGTAAAACTGGCAATATATATATTAATACTATCGACCGACGGTACTTGATGGAATTTGAATTTAAACTCTAATGGATTTAAGTTTTGTACTATTAAATTTGAGTCGTTTTTTATTCCATTTTTATTCCATTCGACTGTCAGTGTATGTTTGCCTTTGGTGAGTTTACACAGCGCCTGAATATGCCGAAAGGCAAAACCCGGGTTGCAAAAAAAACTACTTAAATGGAGGAGTACAAAACTTAAATCCATTAGAAGACTATATAATAATTATATCGTTACTACCTACTGTTTTATCCTTGCAATGCTAGACTGTTTCATGTACATATATATAAATAATATGCCATGTGTATTATTAACGGCGAATATGATCATATCAGACAATTATGTAAAACCCGCAACCGTTCTTTACATACGTTTTGATTTATACGACAAGTTAAATTCGCGATTATTCCTGAGGCCACGCGGAAACATATGACATGTTCAACTCGCGCTTCGTTTAGAGAGAGGAATCTTGCCAAGTTTTAAATGCTACTTCGCTCAAGAAACTTTTGACCTCACTTATGAAATACACTTTTGAAAAGTTTTCACATAAAAATCCGTGAAGACTTCAGACTCCGTAGAATGAGCGTGCTGTAATATATTGTGTCGTAGCAATGGTCGACGCCGTGCCGTAGCAGGGTATAACTTTTTCGTAAACAATCTATGAATTTTTATGAATATTGAATATTTAAACGGTACGCCAAGCATTTAATTAAGCTAACTAAAAGTTCTAACTATCATATAAATGTATTTCTTTATTTATTTATTTAAGAAAGAAAAACATTGTGGACATAACAAATCTGAATTCAAGACGTACAAAACATGAGATTTACATTATAATAAATAATATTACCCTCACAAGAGAGAAGAAGAGAATATAAATATAATAATATTAATAATAATAAAATTTTAATTTAAAAAAACATACGAACTTAAGTACAATTTTATACAGAAAAATATCATTTTGAAAACAAGAAACATACAATTTTGTACAGAAAAATAAATGTTCGAATACAAAATACATAGCACGTCACCGAAAATATCTACGTCTTTGGGGAGCGCATTGCTAGTCTTGCACACCTTGCTAATAGTGCCTGATAGGCTTGACACGAGGAAATGGTTCCGATCCAGAATAAATCATGGCTGCGACCACGTAGGTAATTGACAGGCACATGTAAATTCAAATTCATTAGGACACCAGAATTGGAAACCATCCCTCGCGATAACAGGCAGAAGTGTTTCAAGAGCCGAAGAGACATATGAGATTCAAGAGAGTGAAAAGTAAGCATGCCTTGGATTGTCGAAAAAGAATCATTGCATGTATACTTATATAAAAGCTTTAAATAAGTTCTCAAAATAAGTTAATTAAAACCTATCAAGTAAGTATATCACAGTTTATATTATTGATAATTTTTATTGTACTTCCTTTGGACTAAAGCAGTGGAATAATCCGTTGAAAAGAAGGATTATATTAAAATTCTGATCAAAAATGTATAAAAGAAAGAGAAAACAACAAAGTATCTGATATTATTTGGTGGCACTTTTAGCAGTGGACTGTAATTCAAAGATTCTGGTGGATTACGGATCAAAGGGGGGGGGGGGTTACACAGAACTCCAGACACTGACCTTTAAGTTGAGAGGACTAAAGCCGGTTTGGTGTTTACGCATTAACGCACTGGTAAACGGACCGTTCAGAATGTCACTCTTACGGTTTCACTTAGTTTTTGGATGAATGATAAGTTCAAGATGGATGATCGACGCGACGTTCGCTCAAACCGTATCAGATTTAGCCCAACGAAGGTCAAACATATGTGTTTTGAGTCACTCCGTTGTTAACGCGGCCTCGTTCGTATCGTATAAAATACAGCGCGATAGCTTTAATAAGCCTACGTACGTCAGCTGTCTTGAAGTAACTCGAACAGCTAAGTGTTATTCGCAATCTAGGTCATCGTCCCATGACCCGTAACTGCTGGTCGCCTTGGTCTTGAGGCAATAATAAATGGATTTGGTGGTAGACTCAGTACAAATTTATAAGACGGTTTTGTGTAGCTTTTTGTGTTCAAAAATAATAGTTTAAACTAAAAGATTATATACAATAAAATTTAATTAAAATAACTGACAATAACAATTTCAAAAAAAATCAAAAACGTGAAACAATCAACTGTTTAGATGAATATTTTGTAAAAGTAATGTACTTAACCAAATTAAAAGAAACACTCTTAAAGAATTATAGTTTTGCGTACTTGCAATATTTTCTTGAAAAAGGAAAATTGTCATTTTTCTCCTCTTAAGCAGAGCACTTGGGCTCTTGCAAAGTTAAGAAAACCGATGTATTTTTTCAGCTGTAGAAACGACGTCTACTAACTATTCTCTCTTGGCTCTACAAACTACTATGGGGCTTAAATCTAAAATAATACAATGCATATAAATAATAAGTAATAGATATTTTTTTAAATATCCAATTCAATTTGTTTGTATATTTTTAGTTTTCTATTCTTTTTCATAGTATTGCATTACCTTTGTAAAAGTAATCTATATATTTTATAATGTCATTGATAAGTAGATATTGAATGAATGTGAAGTCTTCCAATGAACTCTATTCCATCCATTAGTTTATCTGATGTATCCAATTACATTTTTTTTCAGAAACGTACAGCTGATATCACAACACATTATTATTATTGGGTTCGAGGTGGGTTCGAGAGACTCAACATTAGAGCTGTCCTCCTAAATAACTATCATTCGGTTCGCATAAAATAAATTTTATGTTTTTATGTTACAAGGAAATTTTATAATAAATTAAATTAAGCAAGAGGAAAAATGTTATAACTTTTTCGCAAATCACACGAAATCAATGGAGAAATGTATAAATACATAGCATAAAATATGATGATTATATATATTGATAAATATGGATAAACATAATTTGAAAATACGTCAGAAAATATACAACCACTAGAAAAAATCTTTCTGAAACAGCAGCTTCGAACATGCGTCCTTCTAGATTCATGCACATGTGCTCTTGATCACTATGCTATAGGTAAGTGTCGTACATAATTGCGACAATATTGACTAGTGGTTTTTATAATATTCTCTGAAGCGCTTTCTAAATATCTTTATTATTGGCAGTAGGCCTTTGTATTTTAAATCAAAGTATTTATTATGTACCAACACATTGACTGCTGACTAGACAATTACTTTTGAATTACCACATGTAAATAGCATGCTAATTATATCGAATGGCCACCTTTCTCGTCTCCGTTAGATTCTTATCGCGTCTTTAGAGTCCAATATATTAATTACTATCCAGTGTCAGGATCTCTCCAAACTTTATTATAACGTTCTGGTACTTGTTAATAATTTAATAAACTATTTATTTTATTCAACGAATAATTCACAAGATTTAGGATACATAATTTGAAAGCATGTCATCTCAATTATATCTGACATATCTTTCCGTTTTCTCTTCCGGTCTGTTGAAAATAAGTCTATCAGTTGTTGGTATAACTTTAGTCATTGGTATGGCTTGTCCAAATTAATCTTCCCACTCATGTGTAAGATAATATAGCAATTTTTAATAGTATCGAAAAAGTATAAAGAACCGGTTTATGTAAACTGGCGTGAACCTTTTGATGCACACCATCGCCCTCTCCTTGCAGTCGACAAACTTAAATGGCTTTGGTGGACTTAGGTTGCCTGACGCGCTTATCGTGTACAGCAGTATACAGACGCACATGGTACACGAACAAACTGTCAAACTATTCTCGACATGTTTGTTGCACGACTTTGCAAATAACTTTCGCAATTTTAAAATGTCTTATCGGAGTATGCAAATCGAATAAAAGTATTTCACCATTTTGCTGGATGACTCGTCGGAAAGTTTAATAATTTATGAATACATAATGACTTTTGAACATAGATAAATCGATGTTTTAAAAGAGTTTATAATAGGTGTACCTACTATATATTTTTTTAATTCACATTTATATCTTTTTACTATTAGGTTATTTTTAATTATTTAGATATTAACCTTTTCTATTCAAGCAATATCAAAATATAATAACCTCATGAATGAAGCTCCTTCAAGCATACTACATACAGAATATAGCTTAATTTGTCGACAAATTAAAACTCATTTAGTGCTGACAATACGACTGGCACGTTTGCATTATTTGGCCATTATATATAATTAGCATGATATTTAAATGTGGTGATTAAAAAGTAATTAACTGGTCAGCAGTGAATGTATTAAAGTAAATATATCGACTGCTTCATCTTCAAACTGGCTAACTCCATTTGGGATAATTATTCAGGAAGAAGAAAAAACATAATAATTGAACAATCTAGCGGAATTTACCAATTCCAAAAATATACTTGGATTTTTTTTTACAAATAAGCTGCACTGTAAATCAATACACTATTATAGCTTCCCCTTTATTATAAAGAAATTTTATATAACGAGTGGAGTTGTTCCATATATACGATATTGGAAATTTGGCAGTTGTAGTTCGGTGTTTTCTGTGAAGAACGTTAGCTCATTTATTTATAGGTTTAAGTGCATAGAAAACATGCTTTATAAGAAAATGTCATCAAAATCTCATTTTTAGTCAAAAGTCCAACTGGCTAGTTTGCAGATTAAGCTGTCAATGTGTAAGCACACATTACTAATTGACGTGTGGGCTCAACAACTGTTTGGATCGACTTGAGTAATTCTTCACTTTCCATTTAAATTTCAAGACATTCCCAGAGGATTTGATTTATGCCAGGTAATAAGTAAAAGCTCACAGAGCTTTTCAGCGAAGCCATCATACCTCATACCCAGTCAAAAATTGACTGGTGTCAAAGTGGATTCTAAATTACAAAAGATTTTCGACTATATCAATGCAATTTAATTATGCTTCGGACGCTAGTTATTGTGTTAATTTAAGTATGATTATGTATAATATAGGTGGCATAATTAGTAAAGCACATTGGTTAAAATTCGTTGAATGCAAAATTGAAATTCGCTCAGCACATTTTTTTTCTGATGGGTATATTTTTAAGTTATTTAAAAATGTCTGTGTAATAAAACTTTAAATAAAAGTATTTTTAAAACAAAAAAAACTGAAATTGCAAAATAGCAATAAAATACCGAGTACTATATTATATATTGTGAGAAGTCATATAATATATATTCAGGAAAAGTTAAACAGAATTGTGGAGGTGAATTCAAAGCCACTTGAGACGGTTCACCTTTCTATTCTTTGAAGAGTCTTCAATAACGTATAAGTCACTCACTAAAAAACCTATTATAATATAATATAAACAAACATAATATAAAATATTAGACTTGTCTATATAAAGTTTACGTACGATCAATTTCGCAAAGTCTTTACGATTGAAATAGTTTTTTTTTCTATTTCGAGACGAGTAAAGTACAATAATATATTTCGTTTCAATCTTTGAAATAAAAACCTTAATATATTTTGTAAATTTTTGTATTTTTTGTGAGATATATAAATATACGTATTTGTAATGTCATTGATTATGTCTACCTATTATATAACAGGCAACTGTTTTTATAAAACATTATTCATGAAAATTGAGAAATAGTTTAAAATATATAATGTCTCCGCCGAATCTTAGGGGTACATTTGTACGACCGCATTACAAACACTCGAGTTTGTGAGCAGACACAGCAGCCTTCGGTGATTGAGGTAATCACGAAGAGACGCTTTACGTGGCTGAGACATGTGTTCTGGATGCCGCTGGAAAGTGCGACACTTCGTACCCTTGTGGCATAGCCTCAAGGGTTCCGTCGCCCTGGCCGGGCCTTCATCCTGCAGCGATCTACGCGCTGCAGGTCTGGTATGGCGGGAGGCGCGAGAGTTGGCGATGGACCGAGGGAAGTGGCGCGAACTTGTGCTTGCCCTTTGCCCCAATGCTGGGTCGTGACAGGGTGAATGAAGAAGATGGTCGATCACATAAGGATTGTTATTTATGTGTTTGATTACAAATGAGTAATGCACCTTAAAATAAAGAAAAATATTTTTTAGTTACAAATGATAATGACATATTTTTTATATATAAATACTATGAGCTTAAAGTTTAATAGCTAAAAACATTGGAATAATAAAAAAATATATATATAACAACTGCATACTGCTCAAAAAAAAATTCATCCGCAAATAGTGGGTCTGAAAAATTGCATAATTCGACTCAGATACATGTAAGATGGACATTTCACTGATCTTCAGTTTCTGAAGTATCGAGACATTGGTTATATTACGTTATATCCATGATGTCATCATTTTCTATCTTCAGCATACATTTTAAATACAATATAGAGTATTTTCCTTGGCACGTAATCGTCAGGAATCCTGACTATACAGGAAGATGGGTAACATCAAGGTTGGTAAATTTAAAAAAAACAATAACAATTCTAAAAAAGATACTAGAAGACAAGTGTTCAATACAAAAATTTGTTTTACTGTACATACTGCGTGGGTACCTGGCTAATTAGCATGTCAAAAGAATTTTAGCGAGATAATGAATCCTTAAAATTAAATAATGTATGGAAAATTTTATTTTAAAACAAGTAAGTAAACTGATATTAAAACAGGCTGAAACTTTCATAAGATATCACTTGATATTCACCACATATGAATAATATATTTAATATTTATATACTGAGACTGTTTCGTTACAGTAAACTTTCAGTAGTATCCACAGCACATTGATTAACATTAACATTATTTTATGCTCTAATTCAGTGGTTTCCAAACTTTACGTTACTACGCCTCCCTTTTAAAACAATCTAATCTTAGCGCCTCCCCCCCCCCTTTTATTTCATTAAATACATTTTTACACAAAGTGCTTTTTTTCTCCCCCCCCCCCCCCCCCCACAAACACACACATACAATTTTTCATTAAAACATATATTTTAATAATACAGTGATCCCGCTCGACGTAAAATTTTACTTGCGTGCTCGCGTTAGTCGCACTTGACACGAGAAAAGAGTCGAAGAATTGTGCATGTGATGGTTTCGTGCATTTGAGCAAAACTGAAATCTGGCAAAGGAAACTTTCTTTGACAATATTTTTATGTGAAGACTGTGCGGGGGATGAAAACATGTGTGCGGCAATTTATATTTAATATACCTCGTGTCCGGAAACTTCTACGTATGCGGTTCACCGTATCACACTTCACCGTGAAATGTTGTATCGGAAATAGAAAGAAAAGACCGTCCAACCTCTTTGGGTCGTATAGTACTGACGTAAAATTCATGTCTAAATAATACACGGTTCTTATCGGTTTACACTCTACAGGAAGCCAGCAGCAAACAAATTTTTAAAATAGCCGATATACTGGATTATTTGTTAGGTTAGGTTATGTTTTCATTCTTGAATTTATGAATTTTACCAAAATCAGCTATGAAAATTGAATTAATGTTCATATTGAATGGAGACCGTGTTGTATACGATCATCCCTTTCCGATGAGAAAGCTCACAGCGAATTCTGCCACGGTGAAATGGTTTACGTACAATTTACATGTAACCAATATACCTACATCATTATTAGTTATTTTACTGACGTGAAACCAGCCACATCTTTAAATGTTTACTGCAAAAATACATAACTACTATGACGTATATAAACTTGACTTGACTTGACAATATTCATCCCATATAGTATTGATGTATCAATGACTCAAAATAAGCCTGATGTCCCTCTTACCAATTTATCAATAATCGTTATAGCATATCCATGGCCCCCATATCCTGAAGCGGGCACCCAGGTTAGGATGGTTGGTGCCCCCCCCCCCCCCTGCCTATCGCTGAGGGTAAATGCAGTGTGACGCGCTGCAGTAGCGTTTACCGAAATGGTGTATTATTATTAATGGTGTATTTTTACCGATTTTTTTGTATTTTTAATATATATGTACTTACAGTAAAAACGAAACAATAATTCGGTCGGTCGATAGTGTGCGTGCGTAGCCATGATAAATGTCTGGCAGCCGATGACCGCGTATTCATACGTAGATATACGTACATTATACAATCGACGAACCGCATCATTGTTTCGTTTTAACAGTACATCCATTTGAATTAAATAAAAATTGCATCGTACAATCAAATATTTAAAATTATTAATATCATGTGACTGTTTTTTTTTATTTGAGCAAATTTGTGATTTGTATTTATCACATTTATCGGGTCGACTCGCCACACCGGGCCCTTCCTGAACCCGGGCCCCTAGGCTAGAGCCGTATCAGCCCCACCCTTGTGGGGCCATGACCATACCTACTACTGAAATCAAAAGTGTACTATGCAAAATACTTACAAAGCGATTTTTACTACATCGTAATACTGTCAAGGTTCATTATATAATTGGGTTTATTTATTATTAAAGTTCGTACATATTTTCGTTTGCATCTTGTAAACTAGTGCTATAAATTTAATCTCAACAACTAATAAACATAAATTTCATTGCTATTAGTTTAATGTGGCGCTCAAAATATTCAGCAATAATACTATAAAATAACGTTAAACATTTTCCCATTTCAATCAAGTTGTTTTGCCCATTAGAGAACAAGAAATAAGAATAAACTCCGCCATTTTTATCAACAGCCGGTGATTTATTTGCAAAGTTATACCTACGATTGGAATGGGAAAATATTCTTTTCCGGCGTAGGAAAATGTATTACGGAAAAGCATCAAGGTTCAAGCTCTAAGTGTTGATAAATTAGCAAAAGATTAGATCATATCGAAAAAATAATGAAATAAACAAGCACGCAACTTCCTTTCTACACTAGATAAGCTTTGTATGGTAATTTCTTCACTGTGGAGTAGTACTTAAAACTTTTGAACTTTTACTGTAAAATGCCTTAAATGTATACAAGATTTAAATACAAGGCTTTAAAATAAATGGTTCCAGTATTTTACGAGCCATAATAATAATATGAGGGTTTTGATGGTAGGTACATTGTTATTTACTCAATTAAAAGGAGATTATTTTTACATTTACAAAATCGACGTTGCTTTATTACCTCTTGAAACGTGGATATTTTTTAATTTAAAAAAATCTGACAAAAAATATTTTTATAAAAAAAAAGATTTTTATTAATATACTAGTAATTTTATTAAAATGTTTCTAAAAATAATAATAAAATAATTACAAGATAAGAAGAACTTTTTATAAACCACGTTTTTAAATTTTCTATTGAATCATATAAACATGAAAATTCTATGTATTAATAATTTAGGACAAATAAGGCAATTGTCAACAAATCATTTTTTTTGCTATTTTGCAACAAACAAATATAGAATACTGAAATGTCATTTTGATTTCCATAGTAACGCACGTATATATTGATAATTTAGTTGCTAAGACCACCCCCTTAGCAACCAATAATAGTGGATTGGATTACGGATTTCTTCCGAAATAACTTTTCATACAATACAGAATTAACCACAAAATGAATTCAATTCTACTTAAAGATGGCTGAAAGTATTAAAAAACGCATTGGCATCGTGTTCTGATATATTCTAAAAGTTTTAAATGTCTAGCTAGTGGAGAAATTAGTTAAAAATCGATTGCGAAATTTGTACTGGATAAACAACCACCGGACAAATAAGAATACGACCTAATAAAAACGTTGTAATAATAAAAATTAATACTATCGACTGAGGGTGCGTGGAATTTGAATTTCAATACTAATTGATTTGAGTTTTGTACTATACGATTTTGTGCATTTGTGTGGGCACTCACACAAATGCACAAAATCGCAAAAATGACTGAAATTTAATGGAATGTTATAAAACTCACATGAATTATAATTTAAAATGTGAATTAATAATTAAAATTCATTATATTAATGTGACATGATGTGTTAATTTTGTTATATTATATTATGTTATTGGTTGATTCTGTACAACTTCTTAAAAAGATCGTTGCTAGGCGATGTGCGGATTGCGGGTCGCGGGTGAAAATGACGCCTGTCAAACGAAATATTATTTCTCATATAAATCCAACATACGTCCATTTTATGTTCTGTTTATTATTCTATTAGTATCAATAATAATATATTCATTGACATGTTTGCTTTTTAAAGTAAATGGGTAAAGTTTTTAGTCATCTTTACACGATTTTAGAATTAATTGGCCCGTCGCCATCACGCAGCAAAGTGACGTGCGTCCGACTCCACGTTCTCTCAATGAATGCAAAGCAAGTACAAATTTTCGTCGCGCGTACAGTTGAACATTATTTGGCGTTTCACTGATGCGTCACCTTAATAACGCGACCTTTTGCATATAATCCTAACTGTAGATAGAGTCAACTGAACTTTTTGTTGGCGATTCCACAACGTTTTTAATGCGCTCGAATCGGTAACCATAGAAAAATTAGCATTTCATATTTTCTCGCATTTTGGCCTTTTTTAACGTTTTGTTGTACGTTGTAACAATACTATTACCCTTGGTAATATCTTCATATTTGATATTTTGTGGAATTGACTGATTGAATGAATCTAAAATGGAATTGGAAGTAGGTATTGAATGCCTAATTCTTATATCTAGTTTAATATTCGTTTAATAAAAAAATTGATAAAAAATACAAGAAATTCTGAAACCATCTATAAATCATTTAAAATAACAAAATATATTTGCCAATATTAACACAATTTGTTACAGTAGGTAGATACCTACTTCAAATCGATAGTTAGCAAAAATCGACGTTACTACGCGTGCTATCCGTATGGCAATGACTAGAGGAACATTCAAGTCGATGCAGAATGTCTAGGACGATTGTCTACTGAAGAAGGAAGCCAATACATTACATGACTGGTCCTACTTTTCGTCCCTCCTGCTGTCTATGGATGACCTGTCATTGCCTGTCATTGTCTATAGAGAGTAGAGTACTCATACTGACGCGTCTCTCGTGTTCACTTGTTGGAGTATTCATTCAGATTGTTTTAACGTAACTTGGAGACCTCGGAGTTCATCTGATTTAGTGGTTATGTGTTATTAATAATTGGGAGTGACGATTGAAGTTAGTAAACTTCTTCTGTGTATAATAATATCATAATACACTAGGACGTTTTTCAATGTGACGGTCGATTCTAAACGACAATAACTAATAACTTATTTATACTCTTCAGTCATTATAGAATATCAAACTCTACTTGCAAGTACGTTATCAATAAATAGTATGGCAGTGGACCACTCGTTGCTTGTGCAAAAAGTTATGCTCAGGCTTTATTAATCTAAAGATGGCGGTGCTAGGACTCATGACTGTACTCGGCTACAACCATCCAAATACAGCATATTTCACGATTGCATTCTTACGGTCCTGCTGATATGGAATCATGGTACCTTTGGAGGCGCCGTGTCGTGTCCATATGCTACACCTAAGAGGCAGACATGGCCGAAGAAGAAGAAAATTCCGCGTGATTATAAAATGTATCCGATAATACAGATAATAATAAATATATTAAGTGGATTTGATGGGTAACAATATTTTTTATGTTTTTGAGGCTGTTACAATAATGCTTATTATGTTTATTGAATCAGATTGTACTTGAATGTCTTCTCGTATATTTTCGGCATGATTTTTTTAGAATACACAGGCATTATTTGTATGGCTTGAATGCACATAGAAAAACAAATCTGAATAAAATGTATTCATTATGTAAAATTATGAAATACAATTTGGAAGTTTTCAATTTATTAAAAGAGATCTTTGGTGACAGGTGCAGGCGGTAGGCTAAAAAGTTAAGCCATCTTCATTTTGAATACAAATTACGCAATTTTCTCTTTTCAAGATTTTTCAACGATGCGGTCTGTATGGAATTATTCCGTTCACAAAAGTTATTTACATAAGAAACAAAAAAAAAAACATTTTCAATTTAAGTTCACAAACACAGGTTTAGGTATTTTTTAATCGATTTATGATTCTTGTTTTACAAAACAGTGTAGTATAAAATTTTGTAATTGTGATCTTTGACGTCACAATTACAAAATAAAAGGGTGTCTATAATAAAGTTAAATAATTAATAGTTAAATTACACATGAGATAAGGGCCGTAAAGTTACGTGAACTTTTTCAAGCCGAACTCCGCCATTTCTTCAGAAATCTCGCAACTGAATAACTGTAATTTGAATTTAAAAAAAAAGGATTACACGGCTGAAGGCTCGTGCAATCCAGGGTTTAAGAGGTACATAATAAATTTCTGGACGCCACACGATCTTACGACCGTGAAAGATAATAAATATTTAACAGTGTGGAATATAGAATTGGGAACAATAAATAAAAGAGCGGTTTATACTGAGACAGAAACTATATTATCGCAAAAACAAGAATTTAAAAATACATTAAATGGCTGTTAAGCAGCTTGATACTGAAATTGAAATACTGACTTTAAATACAAGCAGCTAAGTTTGAAAAGACATAAAGGAGGAATGGTGAATCAAATAAGTAGTTTTAAAATACCCAAATTGGAACGATCAAAGACTCTTGACACGACGGCTGCATCGTGCTCCGTTAGGTGATTGATATTGGGTAAATCTAACCGGAGCACGACTGTTCTGGACGGTAGATAAAATCAAAAAGCCTTATTGCTTCTCTCACACCACGCGACCTACCGTTGCGGCCGGAAATTCTATTCGCGACATCTGTATAATCGCATACGCTCTTTCAACGTGACCAGTGGCGCACCCAGAATTTAATATTGGGGGGGGCCCAAGGAGGAGAATGTAAATTAGTCCCATATGCTCTTTTTCTACTTCACAGCCTAATTTCTCGTTGTCTATTGCACTTGGTGTACCTACACCATGGTCCCCACATCCTGAAACGGGTCCTCAGGCTAGGATATTTGGCGGGCCCCCTACCTACCGCTAAAATTAAAGGCAGTGTGAAACACTACATTAACGTTTTTCAAATTGTGTTTTAGTTCAAATTAAGGGTACTTATACAGTGAATTATTGGCGATTTTCAATACATCCACTTTAATAATGGAGCTGTCGAGTATCGACACATAATAATCGAAAAATATATTGCACAATTATATAAGTAATTGAAAATGTTCATGGTCATGAAGTATAATAGCGCCGCAGGCGACTTTTTTACTATTAAAGCTAATTCATGATGTGTGTTTATTTCACTTATCTGGTCAACCCGACACGCCGGGCCTCCCATAGCCCTACCGAGAGCCCCAGAGCCCTGTCAGCCCTTTCGAGCCATGACCTACACCACTCCGGAATTCGCGTGGACACCGAGAATTTTTTGACAGTTCCATTAGGGATTGGGTTTCTAAAAAAACCTGACATCGAAATCACATTAGATCTTTCATCGGCTTTCATAATTTCACGAAGGACTTTTTCGGTTTTCGCTATTTCGCGGATTTTTCTGCTTTTATCATTATTTTCGCGGTGCGCTTGCAACAAGCCAGCGGTGCACCGGTTAAGAACCACTGGTCTAGAGCCACAATATTTATGCTGAATTCCACCGAAAAAAATGTTTTTTTTTTAAATTTACACCATCACCGACTGTGGTGGGCATGGCCCACACATCATGAATGTTTGGCGGGCCCCCTTATCTATCACCAGGGTTAAGGGGAATGTGGTGTTCTACAGTAGTGTTCCCAAATGGTATTCCGTGGATTTATATATATTGTTAAATAATCCCCTTGAATTCTTGATTTGTCGGACCTTATATTATAATATTCTCGATCGTTATCATACTATGAACCACTGGTCGCGACCCCCTCTTGTGGTAGCCAAGTAGCATTCGACTCTTCGATATTGGTAAATAACCATTTTTATTTTTCTAGAAACACTAAAAATAATTTTAATATAAAATGATACACGTGAATTATTGTCATGTAGTTACGTATATCATATTTTCATCATACTTCATATTTTTATGTTAATATTGATGAAGTAGTATAGCGCCGCATGCGATTTTTTTTAATAATATAACAAACCTCTGGTGTCGTTGTACACCACTCCGGAATTCGGGTGGACACCGAGAATTTTTTGACATTTCCATTAGAGATTGAGTTTCTAAAAAACCCGACATTAGTGTTTCGAAATTTTTGTGTTAGAAATTAAAATCTAAGAAATTTTTCTTGAGGGTGTTGGAGAATTTCAAATCATTTTTTTGCCGTGTTTTTATTTGTCTAATCTATTGGCTTTCAATTTCAATGTTTTTGGGGGGGGCAAGGCCCTTTGCCCCCCCCCCCCCCTGGGTGCGCCACTGAACGTGACCATCGATAATAATCGGGTTTGCCAGCGGTATCAAAGTTAGTTATGTTAAAAATGAACATAACAACAGTAAAATGTATTATTAAATATAAATATGGCAGACCTTGTCGGTAAGTAGTAGGTATCTATTTCAAATGGCTTATATAATTTATTATTGCGATACTAAAATAAGTTGGTTACATATGCATATGGAGCGGAGCTATGCCGTGTAGAAGATTGCCAGTCGGCCAAATCGTCTGGGTCACAATTCACAGTCTTGAAAAAATAGTAGATTCTTGCCAATTAGTGTCCACATGCTCCAACTGAGGCGCAACAAAGAATCAAGAGAAAAATGTTACATATGAATGCCTAAGTTCAATACGCAACTAGATATTGTACATATGTATATAAAATTGCCTATAATCAGGCGTTACACTTGCATACTACAGCTGATTATCTGTGCTAATCATATTTATTTCATTTTATCAATGATCATCAAATTCATGATAACTCTAGTTTATTTTCTTACTGTCGTATGCATGAGATTCCCAAAAACCTTATAGGCTATATACTGCACGTTTGTATGCATGAGTAAAAACGTAATTAGCTGTTAAGTGACGTCACGAAGATGTGTCATGGTGTTCGTATTACAAAATTTCATTCCCCGATAAATAATTCAAAATTTTGAAATTGTAAATGTGTCTGAAAGTGTGCGAACGGTACCATATAAATTTGATAATTATACATGAATAATTATTATGAAATTTAAATAATTTATCAGCTATTTTATCACATGTATTTTATAATTATTCTACTGTACGAAAGGTTGTATTGCCAGTAAACTTTTCCATTTGGTGGCAACACTGAATACATTTGGTGGCAATACTGAATATTATTATGACTAACTTCACTTCAATCTTCAATTATTGAGATCTCAAAAGAGAATAAGAATAAATGACAGAAAATGCAAATGATTTAAGACAATAATATGTAATGATCTCTGTATAATATTATCATTTATACCAATCACCGTATGATACTATTGATGTTTCCAGTGTATTTGAGAGTTGTGCCTTGTTTATTACAGTTATCTTACAATAATTAACTAGGTAGGTAGGTGGCACCGTAATATTTTGAAGAACGCAGAATGCTTACAATTGTATATTTTAATGCCAGATACAGCAGTAGATACATATTTTTGCGGTGGTTTAGCGGAGATATTTTATCGTAATCTTACGTAAGTCCATCTTATGTCTCCATGAGAAATATTGCAAGCGAAATAGGTGAAATAAGCGAGGCATTTTATCAGTTACCTACTATCTAGATTATAGACTAGGGATCAAAATTATACGTATTTTGTAAACAGCACGACTAGGAACTGTTTTTAAAGTTCGCAAATGTTTTACAGAATCTACAAAACAAATAAGGGCCTCAACCAAATGTTTTTTGCAATGAATGCAAAATTAAAATGACATTTGAAAGTGACAGCTAGCTGAGGCAGCCATTTTTAATGGCGCGTGACGTCAGATCGCTTACGTCACAAAGAGTGTTATTAGCTATTCGATGGAAAATCGGTTAAATAGCTTATAAAGAATTTGGGAATCTCATACATACGGCCCTTAGGTATTAAAAATATATAGGAGCACAGGTAGCACGCACGCGTTAAACAAACGACTTTTGGTCCTTACAGAATACAGCCTTGACCTCCATGCTACTCCAAGTTGGTTGAACGCAGAGCCCGCCGCACCCATGCGGATTCCAAGCTCACTAGAAATACCACCTTCATCGGCAACCGTGGCACCCAAGTATTTGAACCTGGACACCAGCTCGACGGGCAGACCGGAAACCCGCAGAGGAGTGTCGGCGTCGATGCATGCAGCACTGCACATGGATTTGGTCTTAGTCAAGGGTTCGGTCGCCGTGACCGGCCCCTCCTCACCCTGCAGCGGTGCTACAAGAGCGACCTACGTGCTGCAGGTCTAACATGGCGAGAGGCGCAAGAGTTGGCGATGGACCGAGGGAAGTGGCGCCAACTTGTGCTTGCCCTATGCCCCAATGTTGGGACGTGACAGGGCGGAAGAAGAAGATTAAAAATACACACATTGATATATTGTCTGAGATTTTATCGTACTATTTATCGTATATTATATTAGTTCGCCGTAGCATGAATCCTATCAGTATATTTTACAACTATGTGTTACTAATATTACATTATGTAACGACATCCACATGTTTATGTGAAGGTCGCTACATGACGATGAAAAGCCACGGAAGTAAACCAGACATCGCGTAACCCGACAAAAAAAATCCAGTCCTATTAAGCCTTTTATGTTAATTAATACGCCATATTGTTTCTACTTTCAATACAAAATATATTGGTTGTCCTATTTTTAAAACCAGGAAACACTGGGATACCAGTTTTCAAATACGGGTATTGCAATCCCTGTGTTTACGTTATTATAGAAAATGTTTCAAGTTTTATTATTTTTCACATACTTTTAGTCATTCTCGTGGAGGCTGCCAGGTGGAGACTTCTTATTTACTTAAGTTATTGTTATTTGTTATGTCTTTCTCATTGAGTTGCGAAACCAAAATATTTCCGAAATCAGGGTCATGGCTCATCAAGGTTAAGAAGCTCTGCTTTAGAGGTTAAGTAACCATAATATAAAAGGATAGGTACTGAAGTTTCTGCGTATTTACTATTCCGTTTAATATACTATATTATATACTCCTTAGTCAAGAAAGTTCACACCCAACGCTAGCGACCAGATAGCAGCTAGTTTAGTTCTCTTTCTGCCCAGTTCCCAGTGGGGTGTTCAGTTTTCACCCAGTGAAGTGAGTTTTTGAAAGCCGGACGCGGGCCAGTTTGCTGGCGGCGCCACAATGCGCTGAACTTTTAACTTATTCATGAATCGAAAGCTCACCGTATAATTCGCGTATATAAAACGCGCAATTGCGTTATTCTCGCAGCAAAAGCTCGATGGATTTTGGGATATCGGTGAATAATTTCAACTATCTGTCGCACTATTAAAGGAATAAAATTTAATTGAATACTTATTGTGAACATAATATTTCCCGGCGCATTTATGGTAAGGTCTATCAGAGCCAGAGTAGTTTACAATATCTGTATATAAATCATTATAATATAATATAGTAAGTAGGTGAAGGTCAACCAGCACTCAATCGATATATTACGTTATTTATTTAGGTATACATTAAATACAGAATATACAAAAGTTTCAAGAATGCAATTTTTTTTATAATTGAAAATACACAATTATGACAGCTCGTAATACATACATAAGATAAAGTCATATAAAAGAGGTAGACTAATTGGGACTCAAAGCACACATCCTTGTTGCCGAGCTATCGGTCCGACTCTCACTCGTGCGCATATTTACGGACACTATAAAATTTTGACAATGTAAAGCTGCCGGTCATATAATTTAGGATGTGTTCATCATTAATAAATCTTAAGTACCTATATTCAATATAGAAAAACCCAAATTTATAATAACGAAAACTGTGTCAACTTTCAAGAAAATAATAGTACAACATTACGTTTTAGAAACACTATGGTAGCATTTTAATCATAACTTCATAAAGGTCGTTAGTAAATATAAATATATATATAGACACATCGTGACACATCAGTAGGGAGGGGTGGAGGTAGCCTATTAAAATTTCACACAAATAATGCACACTAAACTTTGTCAGTCATACTTATTTGTTTTCATTAAACTATAAATATAATTTCCAGATGGTGCTGATTAGTTTTTAGCAGTGGACTGTAATTTTAAGGTGATGGTGTTTGGTGGATTATTTATTATATATTTTTGTTTGGTGGATTACGGGGGGCGATTATTATTTCTAGGGGGGGGGTTACACAGGATGCCAGACACTGACCTCGCGACCATCGACGCGACTTTCACTGAAACCGTAACAGATTTAGTGCAACGAAGGTCGGACAGATACGTTTTGTATGAGTCACGCTGTAGTTAGCGACGGTAAGGCTATAACAAGTTAGCCCACGTTCGCTTTATGGATATCACTTGAGCTAACTCAACTTAACTATGATCGGTCGATCATGATCCGTGACTGTCTTGTGACAATAATTGGGGATTTGAGGTTGGTGGAAAGAAAAGATTAATGCGAACATTGGCCCAACCACTATCTTCACATTATAGTCTTAGTTCAATGAAAATAAATACATTTGACAGACAGAGTTTAGTGTGCACTATTTATGTCGGAACAGTCTACTTCCACCTTTCGTCACCGATATACATACATTATAAAGGGACCAACGTGAATCATATGGGTTTGGGTAAAAATCCCGAAGGCCGGAATCCCAAAGGCCGATATCCCGAATGCTGAAATCCCGAATGGCCGAAATCTCGAAAGCCTAAATCCCAAAAGCCGAAATCCCGAATGCTGAAATCCCGAATGGCCGAAATCATTTTTCCACATTTATTTCCACAAAAAATGGTTTTGTCTCTCTTGTAAAATTTGCGAAATTCAAGATAAGTGTTAAGATTGCGCAATTATTACTGTTTGTATTTTTTTATTTTTCAGGATTTTGGCCTTCAGGATTCCGGCCATTCGGGATTCCGGCCATTCGGGATTTCAATGTTCGGGATTTCGGTATTTGGGATTTCGGCCTTCGGGATTTCGGCTTTCGAGATTTAGGCTTTCGGGATTTCGGCCATTCGGGATTTTGACCATTCGGGATTTTGACCATTCGGGATTTCAGCATTCGGGATTTCGGCCTTTGGGATTTCGTCCGGCACCCGAATCATATACCATATTTTCTTAAATCAAATTGTTTTTTATTTAACAAATCAATGTTATAATAATATATCGACTATCGTTCTTCACAATACCTAAGTACCTTCTGTATGTTCAAATTATTCACTAAAGCTTTTATTATGCCATGTCATTTTCTAACAAGTAAGCTTGGGGAAAATGTTACAGCACTCTGTTATATAAGATTCTATCCTCCTTTATAAATTGTATGACGCAGTTAGTCAAAAAATAATATGATATTGTTATAATAAGCCTCGTCGATATTTTACTAAGGCATATTACATGCATTGAGACGTATCAAATGGGATCAAATGAACTCGC
This sequence comes from Rhyacophila brunnea, assembly GCF_057557595.1. Classification (NCBI taxonomy): domain Eukaryota; kingdom Metazoa; phylum Arthropoda; class Insecta; order Trichoptera; family Rhyacophilidae; genus Rhyacophila; species Rhyacophila brunnea. The sequence goes on along the minus strand of NW_028232837.1, from coordinate 36,779,470 downwards.
TTTATCGTTTGATACTGATAATGCACATTAAAAATTTAATAAAAGCTTGCAACTAAGTAGGTATAATCCAGCTAAATTTAATAAGATAATAATATAAAAACGTATCGATTTCCCCGTGAACACGATATTAAATTTATAAATTCGCGATATATATTATGTACCGGGTACTGGGCGCGAAAGAAATCAATGCACAATACAGCCCTTATATTGACGTAATTATTATAGTTCCCAAAAGGTATTTCTCTAATTATAGACTATGGTAGCACTAAATACCATATTGTGTAATCGGCTAAGCGCTAATTATTGGAGTCATGTATGTTCAACACTTAAGGGTGATCCTATATGCCAACAGAGAATCTAGCGGAAAAATACGAAGCTTGCAATTTTGAGATTTTTTTTGTTCATTTACAATTTCAACTGTAGTAATAAATAAATATGTATCTGAAAACATTAAAAAAAATATTTTTTTTTTAAGTCAAAGATAAACTTACAATAGTAAAAAGGTAGTGTAGGTTACGTTATTATTACATTATTTTTATGGTTATATTTATTATTAAAATTTAGTTCAATAAGTTTTCAATGTTTCACCGTTTAGATTTTTGACTAATTCATAGTTTTAATATTTTTATATCTATTTTAAAAAACATCGATTTTTATAAAAAAATATAGATGTGTAAGTATAAATTGAAATCCCTATTATTTATATGAAATCTTATTTAGGTATGGTCCTAATATTTAAGCTCGATTTGATATAAATAAAAAAGATTTCAAGTTATACACATTTATATATTTTTTTATAAAAATCGATGTTTTTAAAAATAGATATAAAAAATATTAAAACTATGAATTAGTCAAAAATATAGTACAATAACCAAATAAAGGCGGAAAATATGTTGTAGGTATGTTTATTATTTATAGAAGGTCTTAAAGGGGGAAAAAAAAGAAAACAATGCCCATTACAGGTCAGTTATCAGCCAATAATCAATAAGCGATTTATATTTGAAACAAATTTAACTCTTCTACTTAAAAACGAAAAATTACGAATTAATAAAAAATAACTGTGTTTCAAACCATTATAATGTAGTTCTACTTTATATTAACTATATTAAATTATTTAATTAGCACTTAATTACAATAATTGCCACATTACCTATTATTCTTGTCGATCCGTCAACACAAAACAAGGTAGGTACCTAGTTTTAAAGTTACTGTGGTAATTTACCCAACTGCTTTAGGACATCTGACATAATATAATTGTATATAGCCGGAAAAGGTTACAAAAGGAAATAGTAGAAAACTAAAATATTTGACGACAGGTCTGTTACAATTGTTATTTCAAACTCACTCTGTAGGTATATCGAATGCAATATGATTCTTGCCAAAGCTTTATTAAAAAGAGTCGGATTGAAAAGCTTAAGTAAATAGGGGAGCGAGATATGAAACGAAAGCTCAGATCTCTTATAAGAATAGAGATTTATGGACGGTGCTTAAGGATATTACCCAAATTAGAATTTAATGTTATCCTTTGAAGGCGGAAGACAATGCTCAGGGAAATCTTTCATACCAGATGTTTGCTACTGGTATTAATAATTTTATGTTCAAATCCGGCTTCCCGATATTAAAACGTATGGCGCTGCTAATTCCGTCCTCGCGAAATAAATTATTACTTGCGAAAATCTCGCTTAATAACATGAGAAAATATTTACTCACCTTTAGATAATTTATATAAGTACCTACATACTACACGAAACGGTATTATTTATATTGAAAAACATATTTAAAGTACATATTTGTTGTAAAATTAATTTAATTAAAAAAAATAAAAATAACATAGAAAGCCTTCGGTAAAAATGGTTTAAAAAATTTATATATTATTTGATATATAATTTAGGTAACAAAAATATTATGTATAACGTTCATGAATAATTGATTTTCGATATTTCGACACGTGAAATATACAACCGCTAGATTTTTTTTTAAATATGACACCCAACGAGATTCGAACCTGCCCCCACTGGGATTCGTTTCCATCAGCCCATCTTCCATCTCCAATGTAAAATCCCGGAGTACTATTAATTATTCAGTATTTTTATTAGACAGACCAAAAGTCTATACTTAACCACTTACAGTAAAATAAAACAATTATTCGGTTGTTTGAGGGTGTGCGTGCGGATGTTTAGCCGTACTAGTGCTACACTGATAACCTGCCAGTCGTTGTATTGTACTCGTAGAGCTGACGACGTTATACGTATTCGTACGCATATAATCAACGAACCGAATCATTGTTTTGTTTTTTACTGTACACTGTTGTTTTAAGTAAAGATTTGATTCAATATAATATCAAAGTAACGTCAACAATTTTTATTTAATATCATTTATTTATTTGGTGAATAAGTAGCTAATATCAGCTATTTCGTGTTAATTCATGAAAATTTGTAAATTGTTATTTACCACATACCAAAAAAAATGTACATAAAATGTTTTTAGGGTATTTTTGGAAAATCGGAAATATAAAAAAATTCTCAATAAACGAGAATCCTGAAATTTCAGAAAAAAAATCTCGAGCAACGAGAATAAAGAATAATTCTCTTATTTTTTGGAGAATTTTTGATCATAATCTCTAGTCCCACTATATGAGGTGGATTAGTGTAAAACGAGACGGTAATTAACACCTGCTCATGTTTAAAACAAAACTTAAAGTATGGTATCTACAACTTATAATACTAACATACAATTTCGTGTAGTATGTTTAAGTTTAACTTCGTATTCTAAGTATTATGGGTTACATGTAAATTGTACGTAACACATTTCACCGTGGCACAGTTCGCCGTGGCACAGTTCGCCGTGAACTTTCTTATCAGAAAGAGATGACCGTATACTATACGGTTTCCAATTTTATTAGATTCAATATGAACATTAATTCAATTTTCATAGCTGATTTTGACAAAATCTCGGATATAATGAGGAAACATTCATTGAAATTTTAGTTTATGATTTATCCATACATTTATTAAGTTTAATAACGAGCTACTTATCGGATATAGGTACCGAGCTTAAGATCGTCAAAAATTTTCCTAAAACAAATCAATCAATTCAATAAAATCCGACCGGACAGGATGCCGCCGGGATCGGATTACGTTTATAACACTAGTTAAGTGTCTAAGTACCTACCTAATTGGTGTTTTCGCCGACAGTATTGAAAAAGTTCCGACGCATATGGTTGAAATTGCATGTAAAAAATGATGTTTCATGAATCATATTATTTATGAAGTCAGTAGGTACCTACGGGTGTTCATTACAGTAAACAACTTCTTTTGTAGCTTACAAACGTCATGTTTGTTTCTGGGAAAAATTCTAATTGTGTATTTTGGTTTGAATTGCGACTTTTTGTGTTATGTGACCGCTCATTTAAAAATACCTATTCTCTGATGTAACGAGTAACGCTTATAACGAGCCAATTCAGTCGGTCCCATCTTCCTCGTAATCACCAAGTTCGTCATCATCATCATCAGGGGCGCGACAACCCGGTGTGGATCCTGGCCTCCTCCAACAGCTCCCTCCACCTGTCCATATCCAGTGTGGCCGCATTCCAATTCGGTACCCCCAGAATACGGCAGTCACCGGCAGCTCCATCCAACCAGCGAATCTTTGGCCTGCCTCTTCTTCTACGCCGCATTGGATTGCTGGACATACGGTGCATATGACCTAGTCATCGCAGTCTCCCAATCTTAATTAATTGAACTGCGCTGCAATCTTCGTACAGCCCGTAGAGCTCAGCATTATATCTTCTCATCCAATTGGTGCCGTCCCTGATCGGTTCATATATAGGGCGGAGAATTTTTCTTTCAAAGATGTTCAGGACTCGTTCATTTCGCAGAATTAATGTCCAGGTTTGCGATGCGTAGGTGAGTACTGGCTTTACAAGTGTCTTGTAAAGAGTGCTTTTAGTTCGGCGAGATAGTATGCGGCAATCATTCCGCTTATATTTAATATCTGGACCGGTTTCGTCCGCCTTAACAGTTAACACAATACAATATATTTATTCGCAGACGATTCTCTTGTTGATTTCTTCAATAACCAAGTTCGACGTACTAATATTACGATTGTAACAATTCTTTGGTATTTTATCAAATTCGTGAATGATATTTTACGTATATTCGAGAAAGAAAATATAATAATACACTTTCTGGTAGATGGCGAAAAAATATTGTTCTCTTTCAGTTCATAATATATCGAAATCCCGAGTAAATATATTATTTTGTGTATTTTTAACGATCCAATCAGAGAAGTAGCGAACGCGTGAAAGCAATAATAAATTATTTTTCCTCAGCCATATAGAGGAAATAATATACAAGAAAAATATGAGATCAACGCGAGGAGTGATTTGATTTTCCAGATTCTTCACAATACCGTGATTCGCTACAAAATTGCCTTCCAGCAGAAAATATTGCGACGGTGTGAAATACATTTCGCCTTCTGTGTCAAGATCCTGTCGTCAACAGGGTAATATTGAAAATTCTTTCATGTTTTGTTACATTCACAGCTCCCGGGAAGAAATTTTTTATACTGGAAGTATATCATTTGAAATTCCTATTTTTTTAATAAAGAGAATTTTTGTGAATAAGAAATAGGTGACAATGTGTATCAACAGAAAGTCGTAGAAATAGAGTGCCACTATTAGAAAATATATTTTATTAAACGTATCACTTGGTATTCACTATATATAAAAGAAATACATCCGATCCTCTTTTTGCACGGCTTTTTTTTTGCACAGTTTCTAAATAACACGGTCTCAAAAAACTAGCGATTATTTTTTATTTACACTGATTTTTTTGCTCTAACACGGTTTAAAAAACTAAAAAGAATAAAAATACGTATGTATGTACATTTATATAGGTATGTGTTGCAATAGACCGCACGCCATTGGTGCATACGTATGTTGTCACCGGATGCCGCCCAGATATACATACGTATTTACATGGCGCCAATAGTCAGTCACTTCGGGTTTAATACGAGAGACGCGACGCGTGCTTCGGCGTCAGCGTATGCTAAATTTAATTTAAATTTAAAACTATGTATTTTTATGTATAAATATTTTTATGTACAAATAATAAATATATTCGATTTATTTTTGAGTTCAAGAATTTCGTATTTTGAGTTGATTTTAAGTAATGGAACCTATCTACCATTTTTGTATGGGCACCTTATCTTTTTTTACACGGTTTTGTTTTGCTATATGGTAGTCTTTGGAACGTATCTCCCGTGCAAAAAAAGGATCGGGTGTACTACACTCACAAAAAAGTTCTCACTTCTCAAGTTTTTCTAAAAATATTTTTCAACATCTTTCGTTTTAAGATTCGTTGTAATAAAAATGTTTTTTAAAAATTACATATTCTATTTAACCCTGATTAAATTTGGTTATTTTGTAACTGACAACCTACTACCTCTTATTTATTGGTCGTTATAAAAATTACACTTTCCAATGTTTTTTGGTTTAAATGTCTGTCATATAAACGGAGATTATAATATATGGAAGTTATTTTATTATTTTTTTATAATCTTGTATAAAAAGGGACAACAGAATAATGCGTTTTGAATATGGAACGGTTATTTAGTTATAAATAAACATATATCTGCATATACCTACCCCTAATGATTTTAATATATATAGGAAGACCCGGTAACTGGAGAAGTGCGGCGAGAGACCGGAGTGAGTGGAGAGCGGTTGTGGAGGAGGCCAAATCCCACCCCAGGATGTAGCGCCGTGGAAGAAGAAGAATAAGAATGATGTTAATATAATTATTTATGATCCTGATCATTTTGTATATCAGTAGTTTGATACCTACGTAAATATTTTAGTACCTACAAAATTGTATCACGTTATTATTTTGTATTGCGGTTACTGTGAATTTATTCACATATTATTATATTGAAAACAAATTAAAAAAAGATTCGCTAATGGCTTAATTAAATTGTTGCCAGGTAACGCAAGAATTATATGCCTTATATTATATAACGCCTTTTTTTACCACCTACGTGATGATTTCAGTCAAGTATTAGGATTATAATAAAATCTTCTTTTGACCATGTCCGATCCTAATATGATCATATGGGCCTCCACAGAGTGGAGGTTTGTATTAACAAAGTTTGTTTTTACGAGAAATGGATGTCAGCCACTTGCTCAACCTATTAGGTCCATACTCTGACTCATACACAAATTGAAAAACAATTTGTGTACTTGTCATACCCAGGATTTGAACCTGGGACCCTCGACACTATAGACCGGCCATTACGCCACGCGACCATCGTGTCTTTAATTCTAATTCTAAATTGTCTTTAATTCTAAAATGTTACTTATTTTACAGATCTTCATTGTCATTTTAATTTTTAATAGCTTACATCAAAAAATATGTACATTATTTAACAATATAAAATGCACCAAGTCGTAATTTATTTTTATATTAGATATTTTTAGACCGATATTTTTTATTAAGTATAAATAAAAATTCTTAAGAAAAGGCGACAATACCTTTTATTCCGAAATTTTATTTACTTAAGCCTAAGAAAACACTAAAAGTTCTTATAATAAAAAAGATGTAAAAGTCGTGGATTTACATTTGACGGTCTAGCAAGTGAATAAACATGTTTTGGGGTAAAATGTTTTTTTTTCTTGTCACAATTTTCACCCCACGCCACTGAGTCTCATAAAAATTAACATAAGTCGACTCGTGACATTCCATGATTCTCTAAGGTTAAGGAACGAGTAGCACTGGATTACATGTTTATGGTGTAAACAATGTTTAAGGAAAAAAATATGCAAATATTATTTCATTTTTTTAACATTGCATCAAGATTTCCCCGTATAAAGTTGTTTATCAGCTTCTAAAAATATCTTTTCTTGTAATGTACTTACCGGTCTTCTCGTATCCTAATAATAAGTACCATCTTTAAATATTATTAAGAAATGTCGGAAATCAGAGAATCAATATATTTTTATTTTATAACTTATAAATCTCCTATGACCAAATACGTTCAATTTATTATAAAAATCGTTGAAAAAATATTATAGGTATAGAGTAGTATCCACAAACACGTCATATTTTCAGTGTTTGTTGATTATATAGGATACATAATCGTAGGATGTTTCAAACTGCCTACCATTTATATAATTTAAATCATGTTTATAACTTCATTCATATAATATAATGATATGATATTCTATTAATACTATCGACCAAAGGCACTTAAAGGAATTTGAATTTTAAATTCTAATGGATTTAAGTTTTGTACTATTCCATTTGAGTCGTGTATTGCGACCCGGGTTTCTGGCAATATGATGGTTTACATGCGAGACTATAATAATATATGGAGTAATGTTATTGATATACAACATATATGTATGTATGTTTATGTAGGTATGTATATGTATATGTGTATATATATATATATATATATACATTAGGATGGTTTATTTGTGGATTTGTATTATTTAAAAAAAAATATTAGAGAAAAGTAAGTATCATATAAGAATATTATTGAATATTAATTGTGTAACTGATAACTTTTTATATATATTTATATACGCTTACCGAGTGTATTAATATTGATAAGGTAGGGGTTTTTTTTACAAACACTTCAACTACCTATTCATAATTTGTTTATTATATTTTATTTTATTTTGGTCCTTGGCTTAATAGGTAGGTGATAAAGTTTTTACCAACCTACTTTATTGTTTTGATTTGTTATATAAGTAATAGTTAATTGTATTCGTTGTCGGTGTCTATTTATTTGCCTTTTAATTTAGTGAGTGTACATAGTACCTGAAGATGCCGAAAGGCGAAACTCGGTTGCAAAAAATGGCTCAAATGGTATAGTACAAAACTTAAATCCATTGGGATATTATATTCATATAATATTATATTTGGGATTGCTCAAAATAATGTACTTCGTACATGGTATTATATTTTTATTATAAGTGAGTTGTTTTCGTCAAAATTGTTGCAAAATCCTGCCAAATATTTCCATCCTATACCTACATACTTTCCAATAATTTATATCAAAAGGCTCAGTTATAAATTATTCAATTATAATTCGATCTACAACAACCTAACATGTAGACTACAATTGTCAAAAATAAGTACAGGGTGACTCGTCGTGAGAGTGATAAAAATATCAATAATCAAACCAAGTATGCGAGTGATTTACCCGGGTACCAGCTGTAGCGCTCCTAACATTCAGTAGATCGACCATCAAAAGGTTATTGCATGGACTATAATAATATATTATCCCTGCATCAATTATTTATTCTACATACAACTCTAACTTCCTCAAATAGAGTTCATTCAAAATGATCGCCATGGGTTTTAATGTATCATCATCATCATCAGCCTGAATCTATCCACTGCTGGATGAAGGCCTCTTCAAGTTCCTGTGCATTGCGTTGCCACGTACTTCCGCAGAACTTTATCATTTCATCGATCCAGCGGCCTCTAGGTCTACCTTGTGGACGTTTTGTACTTCTTGGATACCACTGGATGACTAGATTTGTCCAACGATTGTCTCTTCTTCGAGCTATGTGTATATATGTTTGAATACTACAAGCTTCAACATTTTTATAATAATTGGTATCCTTCTGCAGCTTTTATACGTTATATAATATTAATTATGCTTGTGAAGAATGCTTTAATATTAAATCTTTTATATAAATATTATTGTATTTTCTTTTCTATTCTTAACTCCCAGATTGCTCATATGAATATGGTAATATGTAAATGTAATTACGTTGCTTCAAAACCATTATTGTTCTTATTCAGTATTTAAGTCTTATCAAAGAGATTTTAAGATGAAAGTTAATCCGCCAAACAAATCTCTCGAAAATTTGTATATAAGCTTAATTTTTGTATGTAACCTTTACAAAAAGGTAATCGTGAACATACAGTATGTTTAATTTAGTAATTTTGTTATATTCAAATTAAATTAAAAGTTAAATTACATAGTTAAGCGTCAAATAGTGTTTGATCAAGTATTTAAACGGAATTTGTAAAACTTCACAATAAAATAACGTAATTAACATAATAGATTATAATAGAATTTTTACTTTCCTATCGATATATAACGTTTAAAAAAAAGGTTCTTTCAACATTTTCACTGTATTCAATTCAGTATATTATAATATATTTTATAAAAATACAGAGCTCTGCATTAGGAGATTGTGTATTTAAAAATACATTTAATTTTCTAATTTACTCTTCCGTGTACGGTTACATGTAAATTGTTCGTATTATATTTTACCGTGGCACTGTCAACAGTAAGACAGCTACCGGAAAGAAAATTATGTATAGCATTGAGATAAAAAAACAGTTGTTTATGAAGCATTGCAGACGAAACTCTTCCAGTTTTATTAGATTCAATAAGAACATTTATTTGATATTTATTGGCATCCATGTTTGATAATAATGCTGTCATTATAATCAGATATTTGATAAGTACGACTTGATACGAGAACCTACCAGAATTGAATATAAATTATACGATATTATAATCGCGTTTCTAATTTACTTACTTACCTATTTTTCTGTCTTTCCCTCGTATTCCGGTGGTTTTTATAACGTATTTTACAACGTTTTTATTAGCTCATATTCTTGTTTGTCCGGTAGTTGCTTGTCCAGTACAAATCTTGCAATCGATTTTTAACTAACTTCCCGAATGGCTAGACATTTGAAACTTTTTTAATATATATGAGAACACGATGCCAATGCATTCTTTTAATACTTTTAGCCAACTTTAAGCGGAATATAATACATTTTCAGTTAATTCTGTTTTGTATGGAAAGTTATTTCAGAAAAATCCGTAAATAGTAAAAGACTATTATTGGTTGCTAATTTATTGATATATACGTGCTAACGCACGTATGAAAATCTATGGTAACCTATGGAAATCAAAATGAAATGTCAAAATGACATTTCAGTATTCTATATTTGTTTGTTTGTTTGTTTTTTATTTATTTCATATCAAGTACAAGTTTCAGCATATTGAGCATAATAATTCAACAGAAAATTTAAAAATGTTGTATATAAAAATTTCTTTTTATCTTGTAATTATTAAAGTGGTTTATTTAGGTAAATAATTGATTTATCTATTTTATTCGGTTATCTATTTCCGATAGAACATCTCACGATGAACTGTGTTACGGTAAACTGCATACGTATAAATTTTTGGACACGTTCGTGTGCACCCGCGGTTGGTATGTAGTGAGCTTCCACATAATATTATAATAATATTATACCTACCTATTCAATACTATTTTTTTTTCAATGTAATTTCTTGGTTGAATGATATGGAATTCATAAAATAATAAACATTTAAATATTTTCTTTATTGTATATTGCAAAAAATCATTAACATATTGAAGAATTTGTCAGTACTTAATATTAATATTAAATTCTACAAATATATCATTATTTATTGATAACTATTTTGGTGGTAATTCCATTATAAAAACAGTATTTCAATAATTTATAGATACATAATTATATCAACCATGAAGTATAAACTTTTGTTATTTTTTATATTTTTTATGAGAATTGATTAATATATATTTTCTCAAAAACAGAATGCTGATATAAATAACGAACTTGAAAGTATCATAAGCTGTCATGTCCAGGATTCAGATACGGAACATATTGATTATTAGTTATATTAAATTACTTTTATTGGTGTATTATTCCAATAAAATAATGCATCCCTGCCATTTTGTATCGGACAATAAAAAAATAAAATGCTAAATCTGCCTATCCGAAGCTTTTATGGGGGGCAGAATGTAACTCTTTTTCATAGTAAGCTTTTGAAAACCTCTTTCGTGCTGCTATACTTTGCAGAAAAAAGAGGAGGCAGCGCGTATTAAAATACCATTATCTGCACCCTTACCCCACGGTGACACTCATCTCCTACATTCAGTGGCGTACCAATATGATACCTTTTAAATAAGAATTTACTTATTTTTAAGAAGAACAGCAAAAATATTACATTCACAAGAATAAATTTATTGTAAAATGTAATTTTACCGTTATAAGCTCTAACATTGGAGATGGAGCACATGGCAAGCAAAAGATTATGCCAATTCTGTTGATCTATTGACTATATCTCCCACACTGTTAGAACTGTAATTTTAGAGCTAAAGTTGAGAGCCGGATTTACCACAGAGCTACAGGTGTCATAGCCCATGGCCCCAAATTTGTGGCGGCTCAGGGGTGAACAAAAAATAAAAACATATATAAAAAACCTGAGATAGACGAAGCAGCTGCTCTCGAGCGAATTAATTTGCGAGATCCAAAAAACACTAAATAAATTGCAACAATTTTTCTAAAAACTACTATGCACTAATGTTAATATCAAAAACCATTTATTCAGATGTTATGAAACGCAGACCATAATATCGTCACTGTTTTGGCAGAAGACACTAATTCGAAAAAATGACACATTGAGTTAGTACCAAAATGTTCCTTATTTCAAACTTTACCGTCTGGAAACCTTCTTAATAAATAAACAGTCTTTATTTTAAAGTTATCCCTTTTACGATTACTTAACAAACTCACATGATAGACCATTATTTCAAACTTTTTAACAACTTCAAAGTCAAACTACTCAAAACTAGTATTCTCCAGTTTGTGTGTTCTGCCAGAACACAGACGATATTATGTATTGCATGCATCAACCATAAATATTTTCAGTTTTTTTTTTTTTTGTGATTTTACCGAGGCTTTGACTGCGACTCGCTGTCATATCGCCTCTTCTCTTCTAGAAGGGGATCCGTCGATCAGGTCCTCACTCCTATTCTGTTAAATAACTTTACAATTTTGCCTAGCTCTTCCGTCTTACCCACCGCCAGGACACCCTTCAATTCGTCGACATTCTCATAGATATCTGCAATTCGCAGCTGTACTCTGTGAACTTCATATTTGGGCATTGCAGTGCTATATGTACAATGTCCTCTAAAACATGACATTCATCGCAGAGCTGCGATTCGCTTCTTCCCATGAGGACATCAAATCTTTTGCCCATGGTGTGCCCTGTTCTTAGCCTCAGTATTAACTTAAGCTCATTCCTCGTCAAAGAAGACTCTACAAACCAGGGCACCTCTCGTGGTGTTGGTAGAATCGACTTACTCCATTTCCCCTTTTCTAATGATGCCCTATGGTGAAAATCTATCCACATACTATGGCACATTTTCTTTATAGCCTCATTCCAGTCCAGGTTTTCTGGTATCCACTGATATGGTACCCCTGAATGGCCGGCTACCTTTGCCAGCTCATCTGCCCTTTCATTTCCCTCAATGCCCATGTGCGATGGGATCCATTGAAGGCATAGATCTCCTCCTCTATTTTTCTTGGCGTCGATCTGGTCAAGGATGTGGTATGCTATGGTTTTACTGTTATGTGAGCGAGTTGCTGCGGCAAGATGTTGTAAAGCGCTTTTGGAGTCTGTTAAAATGACAGCGGATTGCGCCGAGAAATCATCGCTTAAAGTGTATTTAATTGCTTCGTTTATCGCGATGAGTTCCGCCGTCATTATTGGTATTGCTGGGTTTAGCTTCCAGCTCTTGTTTATACCTACTTCTGGTATCACAAGAGCTGCTCCTGCTCTATTCTGATCTTTGGATCCATCTGTATAAAGGTGGCTCCATCCTGCGTACCTCTCTGTCAGCATTTTTTCGACACGCTCTCTTCCTTTATCGGATACTATGCTCCGTTTTGGTTTGTCTATTCCTTTGACCTCTAGTTGGATAACAGAGCTGAGGTCGTAGGTACCAACTGGCCTCCTCAGCGAATACATACCTAGGCATTTTGTATTTAATACCTCCCAACTTTCTGTGGCTTTTAGGATTCCTACCAGTAGAGGGAGCTTTCTTTTCTCATAGTATGTATTGCTTTCAACAAGCTCGTATAGGAGTTTCACCTTCGCCAATATGGGGTTATCTATTATAGATTTCCACTTCATCCATGTCTTGGTAGCCAGTGCCCATCTCCTGACATTCAGTGTAGGTACGCTGAGTTCCGCTTGGAGCACGTGAATGGGTGTTGTCCTGATAAATCCTCCACATATTCTTAATGCTTTGGACTGGATGCGGTCTAGCCTCACCGAATTAGTTTCGGCAGCGGAGTGGTAAAACATGCTCCCGTAATCTAATCGGCTTCTAATGAGTGCCGTGTATAACCTTCTCATATGAATGGGGTGTACGCCCCACCCACCTCCCGCCAGTACTTTGAGTATGTTCAGAGGTTGTGTCAGGCTATTCGCGCAATGACTAATATGATGCTTCCACGTTAGTCTATAGTCCAGGTTCATACCTAAAAATTTATAAGTGTCTACTCTTTCTATTATAGTGCCGTCGATTTTTAAGTTAAGCTGGTTTTGTCTCTTGCCTCTGGCAAAAAGAACCACCTTAGTTTTGCTGGGAGCTACTTTGAGGCCTCGCGTTTCCAATAATAATTTCATTTCGTCAAGACTCTTCTGCATTAACCTTTGACATTCATCTACTCTTTTTCCCGAACAAAAAAGTGCGAAATCATCTGCATATTGTACAATGTTGACCCTCGTCATTAACTTTAATATGTCAGTTGTAAGAATGTTGAATAGTAATGGGGATAAGGGGTCTCCTTGCGGAAGGCCTCTTGAGCATACCGTACTCTTCTTTTCATTATTAATGCACATGGTGATTTTTCTTTCATTTAAATACTGCTTAAGATATTTAGTGATCTTCCCACCGATTCCCCATTCATTCAACACCCTTGACACTTCTTTCACATGCACATTATTATACGCATCCTGGATGTCCAGGAATGTTGTCAGGATTACTTCGTTTTTGACCTGTGCTGCATTGATGTCTAGTACTAGGTTGCCTATGTTCTCCAGAGTCGACTTTTGCCTTCTGAATCCCGTAGTATTGTGATGAAATAGTTGTTTTTTCTCTGCAAACCATTCGATTCTTCTTGCAATCATCTGGTTGAACGTTTTGCACATGCATGATATGAGTGCAATTGGTCTGACTGACGACACTAGGGTAGGGTCTCGCCCTGGTTTTAAGATTGGGATAATCATCGTTTCCTTCCATTGCCTAGGGACTTTGCCGGTTTCCATGATTAAGTTGAATATCTCCACTAGTTTATTTTTTCCGATCTCTGGCAGCTGAGCGATCATGGAATATAAAACTTCGTCCATGCCGGGGGCAGTGTCTTTATTTTTGGTTACTGATCTTAGTTCCGCCACTGTAAGAATTTCATTCATTGTATCATTAGGATTATATGTTTCCTGTTCTGCGATTTCTTCCTTCGTTTCGTCACTTTTACTTGCTAGTTGTTGAAGGAGGAGTGACGCCATGCTTTCATCCAGTTGATTTTTGAATTTGTTTCCCAATTTGCCCTTCATCCAACTCATTTTTCTCCACATTTCTGAGTAGGAAGTTTCCGAGTTGACGGAGTCACAAAATGTTTTCCAACTTTCTCTTTTGGCTTTTAGGATTACTTTTCGAGTCGTGGCTTGCTTTTTCTTTAGTTCTAGGTAGTTTTCTGTGGAACTGATTTTTTTGAAGCGAGTATAGGCAAGCCTTCTCTCAGCGATTGCCTTTGATACTTCGGAGTTCCACCATGGTTTTGGTCTAAAGTTTGGGTGACTGCATACTTTGAGTCTCGGAATGCTTGAATTTGCCCCATTATTCAATATTGCCTCAAATTTATCATACTCTACTTGTGCATCTCTGGTAGGTTCTGTAAGTCTGTCTATGTCATTTGAGATTATTTCTCGATATTGTTCCCAGTTTGCTTTAGGGTAATTTCTTCTTGGGATGATTTCTGTTTGGCATTGATTTTCCACAAACTCGATGATAATGGGTAAGTGGTCACTGCCCATCGTATTGGAGTCTATTTTCCAATCGGTTTCCAGTACCAGCTCGTTGGAGATAAATGTTATATCCGGTGCCGCTCCTCTCTGATTTGGAGGGGCGACCCTGGTACTTTGTCCATTGTTAATCGCTACTAAGTCAGAGTCAAGGCATACGTCAGCGACATCCTCTCCTCTTGCGTCTCGAAGTATATGATCCCACATTGGGTGGTGTGCATTGAAATCCCCACCCATAATTGACCCCTCTCCCATTTGATCAAAGAGCCTGCTCCATGCGTTTTTCCGAATGGTAACATTGGGTTTACAATATATTGCTGTCACTGTTTTTAGTTTTTGTGTCCCTCTGATTTCGACTTGACATGCCTCCAGTTCAGTTGGAAGGCCTTGTAGGGTCTTTTCTTTAGACGCCAGTGTTTTATGCACCAGAATCGCTATTCCTCCGTAACCATCCCCTCTGTCTTTTCTATACATCGTGTAATCATTGAATTTCAGATAGTCTAATTCAGACCTCAGCCAAGTCTCTGAGATTAATGCTATTGAAATTTTTTGTCTTATTAAGTAGAGTTCTATATCATCCTTTTTTTGCTTCATACTTCTGGCATTCCATTGTAAAATCCTAATTTGTTTTTTACTATCCATTTTGCTCCAGAACCTCTCCTAGAATTTCCTTTAAGTGTCCTTCTTTGAATTGTTTGCATACCCAGTCCACTGCTTTAATTATTAGTTGTTTAATGATCTGCTGCCAGTCTCCCCCTTTCAGCAAGACTTTCATAATTTCTCCCATCGCGTTAACCTCTGTCTTCCCCTTTGAATTTTTCTTATTTTTTGTAGGCTTTACGCTACTACCTGTAGCTATTATTGTTGAGCCTGAAGCTTCTACCACCGCTTCTTCTTTCTTTTTGATTTCCTTAGTTTTTTGAATTGTTTTGCTTTCATCTCTTCCTACGATTTTTTTTTGTTTTAATATGTCAGCATAGCTATTATTTAACATATTTTTTTTTGCTTCCTTGAAAGGTATGTTCATTTTTTTCATTGCTTCTTTGCAATTCTTTTCCTCTTGCCACTTTGGGCATTTTTGGCTGTTTGCCGCGTGGTTACCTTTGCAATTGATGCACGTAATTTCCTCATTTTTTTCGCAGGTTTTGTGGTTTTCACCACACTTAGGGCACGTTTCTACTGTACGTCCGCAATTGTTCGCGATATGCCCATATCGCCAGCATTTGTAGCATTGCATAACCCTGAATACATACGGTTCTACAGCAAAAGAGACTCCATATATGTAAATTGTTCTCGGCAATATTTTCTCCCCAAATTTAATACTGACTGACGAGGTCTTTGTCAGCTCTCCTGTATCACCTTTTCTTGTCAACCTCTTAAGGTTGATTACTTTTGCATCACTTTTGATTTCCATTTGCAGTTCTTGGAGGTCCATATCAATATCGACTTTTCTTATTACTCCATAAGAGCAGGAGTCATTCTCTTTGGTCACAAAACCGAGATCTTTGAGTTCTCCAGCTTGTTTCACTTTATCTGCTTCTTTTTCGTCTTCTACTTGGATGTACGTCTTTAAATTTTTATTGTAAATTTTCTGTACTTTTACTCCTGCTTTATGCAGCATCTGCGCTATTTTTAACTTTAATGGAATTTTACTTCCCGTCGCTATCATGACGATGTTTTGGTTTCCCTTTGGAGTGACCCCAGAGTCTCTTCTGGGTTTTTTTCCAGAGGTCACCGTCTGCCATTCTTCTTCTTTTTCTCCAACCACTTCCTCTTCATCATCGTTTCTTTTCTTCTTCGATTTTTTGGTTTCATTCACTTCCATTGTGGTGTTTTCCATTTTATTGTTTTTGCCGTTCACGCGGTCTTGGAATTCGCGCAACAGTGTGAAAAAAAAACAGTGTGGACAACCCCTCGCTTCACAGCGTTTGACGCACTCCCCGCACAAAGTGCACTATCCGTGCAACAATAAATATTTTTCACTTTTTCTCAAGCACTGGCACTGATTGTCAAAATCACATGGGACCACACATGTTGAGTTTATTGTCAAATTCATTTACAAACAATATTATTTTTGTTGTATCCCGTATTTATAACCGTTCGCGAGTAACCAGGCGAATAGCGACACGAATACGCAAGCGAAGTTGTACAACCTCACTCCACCGCTGTTGGCTTCCGACTGTATTTTCAGTTGAAAGACATACATACATACAAGGCAAACCGCATTTTTTTTAAATGCTTTTAAATGTTTTTCTTTTGGTTGACCAATATGTAATAGCCCTGGGCCCCTTCAACCATAAATACATCCCTTAAAACTAGACTATCTTTGTAGAACTCACAGAATGAGATAGGGTTAGTCTTATTATTAGATTCCTTGTGAATAAAACCACAAGGGTGAGGAGTGTCTAGATATACCATATAACAATAGTATATTTGAAACAATAGTAGGTAGCTCAATTTGGAAAGCACTTCAGTGATTATTAAAAGCCATTAGTTAAAATTTGTCACAATTAAGTATGCCTCCTTTATCATATTGGTTCTACCTACTTTAATGTATTGATTTATTATATAAGCTAGAGTTAAGAGTGTTCGTTGTCAGTGTATGTTTACCTTTGGTGAGTGTATACTGCGCCTGAAGATGCCGAAAGGCGAAACCCGGGTCGCAAAAAACGACTTAAATGGAATAGTACAAAACTTAAATTCATTATAATTTAAATTCAAATTCTATCAAGTACCTTCGGTCGATAGTATTAATATAATAAGATTTTTTCTATTTGTTATAATACAGCTTCTCAAAAGTGTTTTCAAAATTACAATTTAAATCAGGGGCGGGCAAACTTTTTGGATGGGGGGCCAAATTCAAGAATTCAAAATGAGCGGCGGGCTACAAATAAAATACCATTTTTAGATATACACTATTTATTATCACGAAAAATAAACATTACAAAAAAAATAATGAGAAGAATGAAACTGTTGTACATTTTTGAACATTTTTTTAAATTCAGGTGTTAATTTTGTAGTTCTTATTCTCAAAACTGCTTGTAAATGGGCATCGGAGATATTTGATGGTAAAGAATTTTTATTGAGGTTCATGATCGAAAATGTTTGTTCACATAAATATAGGTTGATCCAAAAATAACGAACATTTTTCTTGCATAAATTTTAAGTTGGTCGAATTTGTCTGAATTAAGGGCATTGTAAAATTTGGAGATTTCTTCGCGACGATGCAATACTCTTAAATCAGTGTCACACTGCAGATCAATAATCTCAAGTTGTACTCGGTCGGCACACTATCAATATCTATTGAAATCGATGTTCAACGTAGAAAATAGTGGTTACATAGTGTGAGACGAGACGCAAGGAAGACCTACTGAGATAATACATTTACGAAACAACAAATTCTTCAAATTTTAATCTATTGTCAATATTTTTTAAAAAATTATAAAAAAGTTATTCATAATCAGAAGTACAATTAATGATGGTGGGCCGCAAAAAAATACCCGGCGGGCCACATGCGGCCCGCGGGCCGCAGTTTGCCCTCCCCTGATTTAAATAGATTTTTTAACTCTGATTTCATCAAAATCATAATTCCCCAGATAGGTTTGCCTTAAGCTAGTATGATGTGTTACGCCATTGCTCCCTGTCATATAGGCGCATTTTTTCAGGCACGTATCACCGCAACGTAAATGCCATTCAGTGACAGTCGTACGTGGAAACATTCCTTCATTCATTCGTTTTCCTACATTTGTGTACGAATTCAACGGGGTATCTTGTTGGTGAAACAGAGTACTAAATAGGGTCAGCTTTCAAAACCGGGATTTTACTTAAGATATTATTATTTGTAATAGGTACCAGAGACATCTGGTGACGTAATTACGAAACTTTTGATTAAAAAATATGGTGGCACTCGTAGTCCAATGCGTATGGTACTGACTTCTCACCTTTTCCTCATCTCACGTTCAATTCCCAGCAAGGTCACAATATATATTATAATCTTTTTGTTTTTGCGATGTATGTTACTAGTGTAAACGTTGCCCTCGTAGCATATAAATAATATAATACAGTTCGAGGTTCTTTTTGGGGTGTTTAACAATACGTAGGTTCCTAAAAATAATAATGAAAACATTATTCTGCAACTAAATGATATACCTTATTACAATTAGAAATTTTCTTCTTCTTCGGCTATATCCGCCTCTTAGTTGAATCATATGGACACCACGTGGCGCACCCAAGAATCCCTGTCACTCGCCAGTCTTCTTGCTTCGTTATAGGTCAAACCAGAATCCCGTAGCTCCGCCGTATACACTCTATAGATAGTATTTAGCGACCTTCCAGGCTGCCAAAATTCATTTGAATTGCAGAACAGGCAATCCAAGTTGAAGTTCTCTTCTGGCATCCGCAGCAAGTGGCCGAGTTCCAGGTGCAACTTCGCCTCTTCACCCTCAGTGTGATGAGAGGATGGCAGTGGCGAAGACTCCATACTAGGCGATTATTTAAAGCCTACCTAAAAAATATTTTTTAATTGCATATTGACATATTTATATACTTAATCACTTCATTATTTTACGGCCAACGAGATCGCATATGTAGGAATGTATTACAGTATTACACAGTTTACAAAACAACTGCAAAGGTATTAAAAAAACCACAGCGCGCCGCGCCGTAAATTAAATAATAAATGCCGCGACTTCTCGACGTAAATAAATTTCCGATTATGTTTGGAATAATTCTGAATTTTTTTTGTATGGACTTTACGTCTCGTAACCTCAGCAAGTCTGCTGATTTGTACGAAATGAGGCAAGCTCCTTTCGCAGAGCCTAAAACATTCGCGCATAATATTGTTGTCACGACTGCGCACTTTGTCCAAAATCATTAATAATTAGATAATTAAAAAAATATTTTCAACGGCGTTTAATCGAATATTAATAAATAAGTAAGTATAGATTGTTTTTAAAAATAAAAATAAATTTTATCTAATGATTTTTGATGGGTATACATGTTTTGAAAAATACGTAATTTAAACACATCGCTCATTTTTATGTCGTCAATGAGTTTTTGAAGTTTCATTGAATTAGTGTGTCGTTATCATTTATTAGTGTGTGCCTATTCATTAGTAGTAAATATCGTACTATTCTCGTAAGTATACCTGACAAGTGTGCTCTTTTTATCATATCTCCACAGCCTACCTCTTTCCAAAAGTCACCCTTCGCCACTGGAGGATGGTGTATTCTCTTATCTCCTTGTTACTCCTAAAGTCGTACCACCGGACACCTAGTATTCGTCGCAAACATCCGTTTTCGAAGCTCAGTATTTACGGTTTCTCTAAGTCTTCATAAAGCGCCATGATTCGCTACCGAAAGCAACACCGTCAGAATTCAAGCATCGAATAGGCGGCTTTTTGTTTTGATCGAGTACAATTGTAAGTCCCAGACACTCCGAATCGAGTTTAAAGTTGCTCAAGCCATTAGAAATAAATAAATAATAAAATTAATAAAACAATAAAAAATTAACTGTTATAATATTAGTGTTCATACTAAATTATTAATTTAGATGTTTTATTACTTATTTTTAATAATGAAAATATACAAGCAGTTTAAATTTCATTTGCTACCAACCATTTTTAAATTAATCTTAGTATTAATTTTAATATAGAAATATATTGAATTTTTAGGAAATAATTTATTTTATTCATCATTTATGTATATCTAATCAAACTTCCACATTATAATGACGATATTTTAAAATATATGTTTAACAATGGTGGTAGATTTTGGGGTCAATTTATTATAAAACAATCTATAAGCTGGAAGTAGGCTGTTAAGATCGGCCATAAATAGTGAACACTAAACTTTGTCAGTCATAGGTTTTCATTTTAATTGAAATAAGACTACAATTTACAGATGGTGTTGGTTAGTTTTTAAAATTCAATTAAACCCTGCGAAAACCAAGCCATATTAAATAATTGTCAAAAAATACTCGTCTATCTATCAAATATTTAAAATTATGCAATTAAATCATACAAAACTTTGAATATTGTATAGATAGAATAATACTTTGTATCTATTATAGTTTGGTTTAGGAAGGGATTAATGAATTAAAAAAAATGAACCAACAATATGTGTAATATGTATTCTTTATCCAACGAAAACAAATACACTAAGTATTAATGAAAAAGTGTGCACAATTTTCTTGTAACGTCAAAAATATACTAAAACTATTATGGTTTGGTAAGGCAGGGTTTAATTGATTTTTAAAAACTATCCAAAACCTTTTGTAAATTGTACTCTTAGTTCAATACGTATTAAGTAGTAACAAAATGTAATGTGCACTGTTCATTCGCTACTGCAGTCTATATTGTTTACTCTAGTTGTATCATGTAAAAGGTTATTTACTAAGAATAGATTTACAAAAAAGAAATGTTGAAATATTACTTTTAATGGCGTAGTTCTGCCAAACGCTAAAACGGTTTTTGAAATTTTTTGAGTTATGTATGTATTTAGATCAATGACAATAGTTAATGTCATTGATTTAGATGGATATTTTTGATACCTATATGATGGCCAAAGGAAAAATCGTCAATACATATGATAAAAAATTAGAGTGTATTTGAAAACCCGCTAAAATGATTTGAGTATGCTTTTCAAATACCCCTAAAATGGAAAGCCAAAATACTCTTTAGAATGTAACGAATTAAAAAATAAATATTTATAAAGTTTAAAGATTTAATAAATATGATTTTTTTTCATTTTTCTAAAAACTACCTAAAATCGTTTTTCTCATTTTTCTCAAAACTACTTAAAATCGTTTTAGGGGTTTTTGAAACCAGACTATTCATTTATAGGTTAAGGCTGGCGACCAAATTGCCATACATTTCCTATGACTTGAGCATTAAGCCACTTACGGTGGTTACATACTCAAGTGAATCTCTTTCTATCTAGATCTTTGCTGATTCTACTATTAGGAGTAAATCACAGCAGTTTACAGCCTATCTGCGTTGATGGTAACTATTTGGCATATTGGCTAATAGTATTTTCATTTTTCTTTCAATTTATATATTTATAACATATTGTGGACATTATAAGTTTAAGACGTTCACAACATAACATGAAACATTTTTATAAAGAAGAAAGAAAAAGAAAAGTAATAAAAAGGATAAAAATGAAAATATAAAAAGAGAACATAATATAAACATACAAAAGCAGTGAAAATACAATTATACATATTATAGAAGTTCAAAAAAGTACACCGAGTTTACTAAGGAGACCCTATTTTAAGAATTTATAAAATAGCGTCCACCTAAACTCACCCTCACGCAAGTGGAATATATCAACACCCGAAGCAGTTTGGTTCAACATAGTTATCGCCCTCCCAATTGGCATTACCAGTGGCAGGTTGGTTCTGCACCTTGGGAAAATAAACAACTAATGCTCCCTATTCCTAAGACAGTTATCAGGGACACACAGGTCAATACTGCCCAGAATGGCAGAGTTCTCATATTTTATACCTCGTATAAGTCGAAAAAATAAATAAAGATTTCTTCTAAATTGCAGACTGCAGTATGTAAGCATACCTAAGAGAAAGTCAGTTGGATCAACCCACGGATAGTATCCATACAACCTCAAGTAAAGGAGTTACAGGATTTTTTTCTGAACCCTCTCGACCATAAGGCCATACTTCAACTGATGCGGTGCCCAAACAATAGACCCACTCTCAAGCCTGCTTCAAAACTAAAGAATTAAACAAAAGTTTTAATACCGTAACATCCGAAAAGACCCGGGAAGTACGCATGACGAAGCTCAACATCTTGAGCGCCTTGTTACAAATTAATGGTAACTATCACCACAAGAAAGTCTCATGCTACATTTTAATTTCCGGGATTTTTAAAAGATGATAGCGTTTTATATTTGGATATACATTTTTCGAGATAACAATCCCTGGTGCCAACACCCGTTTTACCTTTTAAATGGCCCACTTATATAGGCACCGTGAAAATGAAACGACAGGAAATATCCGCCACCGAACACGTGCATATTTTTTTTATGTTATTAGTTATTATGTGATAATGGCACATTTCGAAACGATTGCGACATTATGTATATGATGGCAATATTATAAGTAAATTAAGCCAAAGTTGCCCAATAATTTGGCGTGATTTGCATAACAATCATCATGAATGCCTAATGAAATGGCATTTTTATATTGGAAAATTTGGCAATTTTAGATTTTTCGTGTTTAGATTTTTGCAAAGTGGTATCAGAGCTTTTTTAACATCTTTTGAAACCCCT
This sequence comes from Rhyacophila brunnea, assembly GCF_057557595.1. Lineage (NCBI taxonomy): Eukaryota > Metazoa > Arthropoda > Insecta > Trichoptera > Rhyacophilidae > Rhyacophila > Rhyacophila brunnea. The sequence continues at coordinate 36,756,293 of NW_028232837.1, read as the reverse complement.
TACAGAACGACGATGATCAGTAGGACTTTTATTTAATAAGATGTGTGGAATTCTAGTTTTTTTTCCATACTCTCCACATATTATTATGCATTCCTTTTGTTTTTCTTTATTTTCTCCATCTCTGATATGTTCGCTTGTTGTATCATCCATGAGGGTTTGTCGACAATATTCTTTGACGCAGCTGATGCAATCGATTCGTCGGTTGATTTAAAGGGGGGCCTCAAAACAGTTCAAACCAGTCAAATATTTAAGAAATTATATAAAATTATAAAATACTATTCAAAATAAAACATGGGCAACATACATTAAAAGGGGATATAATATAACCATTCAAAAAATAAACCACCATAAACATACCAAATTTGCGTAAAGTTTGATAGTTTTGACAGAGAGTAAGACATTAGTGATAGTCGGAGCGGTTCTATGAGAAAAAAACTATGCAATAGGTTTGATGGAAGTAAAGTCAGGAATAGAAACCGTAACAATAATCAAACTCGCCCGATGTAATTTATGCACACTAAAAGAAATCGTATGTGCGCATATTCAAGATTAAATTGTATAATATAATTGTCATAATATTAATATAAAATATTTCATCGCTGCCATTGTTATAATAATTATTTTAAGTTAGGCCTCTACGTCCCCAAACCCATCACTGTACTTGTGATGTATACGCGTGTACTCATTTTTAGGCTTCGCAACATACATTTGGTTTTACTTGTGTCTACTCTAGCTTCAATCCCATATATATCATAATGATTTCTTAGACTTCATTTTTTCCAGACATTCTGAGTTGTTAAAAGCTTTATCTACTTTCCATTTAATTTCACATTAGATCTCGGTGACTGAGTGGATCTAATTCTAGATGTCGGAATCGTATAACCTACTATATTGGCTTATCTTCGATCTGAAGCTTACGTTTTGCTGACTCCTTTAAAAACGCCTGGCTCGGTGCTTTCCTTTTTCAATTTATGTATGACGATAAAAGTAATCATAAGAAATATTGAAAAGAGACATAACAAAAAAAAATCCCCACGAACGTCAAACGGTAACACATTGTTTCCCGTTTGAATCCCAGATCTGGCAAAATGGTATTTTTTTCAATCTGTGTTTGGACCCAAGAATCGTCTTAATAGATTGAAAATGTGGTTTATATGAATTTCATGTAAAATAAAAATCTTTTACAATACCTACCTATTCGTGAGGTGGTTAAGAGGGAGAGGCATGCCAACAGAGAACCTAGAGGAAAATACGAAGCTTGCAATTTGAGTTTTTTTTGATAATTTACAATTTCAACTGTATTAATTAATAAATATGTATCTGAAAACATTAAAAAGATTTTTTTTTTTTATAATTTAAAGATAAACTTACAATTGTAAAAATATGTAAAAGAATGTGAATTCGTTACAGGATCACATCTTATTATTACATTATATTGTATGGTCATATTTTTTTATTAAAATGTAGTTTATTAAGTTTTCAATTTTTCGTCGTTTAGATTTTTGATTAATAATTCATCGTTTTAATATTTTTTATATTTATTTTAAAAAACATCGATTTTTATAAAAATATAAATGTGTATAACTTGAAATCCTTTTTATTTTAATAATATTTAAATATTTTCCAATTAAACTATACTTCATGTGAGTATTATTTAAATGTACTATATTCTATTAATATAGTAATTATAATATCATTGCTCAAAAGATCAGTAGCCAATATTTAAATTATTAGATTAGCATATTAGAAAAGGCAATTTTTTTTCGTAGTACTTATTCCACTTTTAATCAAGAGATTAGGACCGGTTTCGTCCGCCTCAGAGGGACATTTTCAACTGAATATATTTTTTTTAAACAATATTTATCAAACAAAATCCAAAACGATAGAAATAATATAACAATAGGTACATAAATAATTATCCGTCCAATAATACCTTCCCAATAACAGATTAATTTAAAACTAATGAGGTTGGACATTAATATTTCATACTACGTCAGGGGCATTAAACAAATTATTTAAAATATTAACAAACCACAAAATATGAAACAATCTACACTTACAATAACATTAATATCAACAAATAATTATGATTAGTCAAAATTTACAATAAAAATTTATAAAAAATAATAAAATAAACAATATTATCAATTGAAATGAGATCGAATACAAAAACAAATACAACCAAAATATGAGTCAAAATTAAATAAAAATTAAAATAATAAATAATGTACAATATATAAAGTTATGTTATAACAATCCCAAATATTAAATAGGGTATAATAATGGAGAAGACACAAAATATAATTGATCATTTAACAAATTAGAATTGGATTCTCTTGATCTCTGGATCTCTTGATTGCAGTTCCAGCATGAATTGACAGTTAACAAAATAAAAGATATTAGAAAAGGTCTAGATTTTTTTGACCGTGTGGTATTCAAACAAATATTTCACTTTCCGGGTGGACCCGTAGCTGTTGAGTTACCGATCTACTATACCTATCATCATTACTGATATAACCAATAAATCTGAGGTATTTCACATTAAGCCGCGAAATGGCTAAAAACTTTTTAATTTAAATCGATATAATTAATTACTAAAATGGGTAGTGTGGTAGAAGAAAACCACAACGGAAAAAAATCCGAGTCCAAAGCTATTATAGGAAACGAGTTTTAAAAAACTTAGGAGCATTCATATATGAATGACAGAATTTCTATAACTTATGATGATTATAATGCATTATATTATGCAAGGTAGTATATCAGAATCTTTTAAGGTGACAGCAGGACTAAAACAAGGCGACTCCTTATCACCAATGCTGTTCAACTTAGCTTTAGAGAAAGCCGTTAGAGAAGCTCTGAAAGCAGAAGGTGGAGTTACCCTGAATGGGTCCCATAAAATATTGGGCTACGCAGATGATTTGGTGGTGCTCGGAGAATCTAAAGAAGAAGTCAGAGATATTTTCACTCCTCTGGAGGACACAGCGAAAAGGTTGAACCTACGAGTAAATGTGGGAAAGACCAAGTATTTGAAAATGACAAGAGGCATTGAACCCTCTGGAAACATTGGAATAAGAAACTCCTCGTTCGAGAGAACCTCTCTCTTCAAGTACTTGGGCTCCAACATTACCTCTAAAAATGAAATGTCCCTAGAGCTCTCTGACCGACTGAGAAGTGGAAATGCAGCGTACTTCGCGCTCAGTCGTCTGTTCAGGTCCAAAATGCTGTCCATCAAAACTAAATTCCGGGTGTATAACGTGGTGTTATGTTCAAAATGACCATAACCAACATTCATACTCTGGCAACCCCGTCGAATATTTATGGTCAAGTCATGGAGCGTTCGCGATTCCACAGATGTCGCTGAGAGAATTTCCGGCCGCAGCGGACGTCGCGAGGTGAGAAAGGAGCAACAGGGCTTTTTGATTCGGTCTGTCATACAGGATAGTCGTGCTCTGCTTTGGTTTTACCAACATTTATAATGGACGTCACTTAAAGCAGCACGATTGCAGCCGCAGTGCTTGAGGCCTCTGTGTTCGTTCCAAGTTTGGTATTGTAAAACTATTATTATTTGATTCACTTATCTTCCAATGTTTCTTTTAAAACTTAGCTGCTTGCCGTTATTATAGTATTTCCTTAATAACCTTTTAATGTAATATTCTTGTTTTCGCTATAATATAGTTCGGTCAAGTACATAAATTGCTCTTTCATTTATTATTTCCCCTTTATTCCACACTGCTATATAATTATAATCTTTCACGGTATCAAGACCGTGTGGCGTCCAGGACTTTAATAACTACATCTTTAATCAGAGATTGCACGTGCCTTCAGCCGTGCAATTCCTTTTTGTATTCAAATTTAATTTTTACAGTTGTCAGTTGCGAGGTTACGGAAGTAATTATTGTTCAGCTTGAAAAGGATGCACGCAACCCATGCCTTTGTCTCATGCTCTGCTCTCTTTACTTTATACTTTATTCCATCCCATCAAGAGAGGCTTCTTCTCTCTTTTCTTTTTTTTCTCTTTTATTTTGTAGTTGTGACGATAAGGATCACAACTACAAAATATTAATATATCAGTGGTCATCAAGCCAATCGTCATGTATGAATGTGAAACGTGGGGTTTAACAGAAAAACAAGAAAAGGCGCTCCAAGTGTTTGAAAACAGAATCCTCCGGAGAATACTTGGACCCGTCAATGAGAACCACCGGTGGCGCATCCGCACAAACGCTGAGCTCTTCGACCGATACCAACCTAGAATCACTAATATTCTGAGGTCAAGAAGGCTCAGATGGGCGGGCCACGTTGTACGATCTGAAAGATCTAGAACTCTCTATAGGATTTACAAAGGCACACCAGCTGGCACTCGACCTCTTGGCCGCCCTCGACGGAGATGGGCGGACAACATTCAAAGGGATGCGGAAAGGCTGGGGATAGTCAACTGGGAAGAGAGAGCGCTGGACAGAGATGCCTGGAGAAACGTTGTGCAGTCGGCCATGGACCTGAACGGCCCCTAGCGCCAGTTTAATAATAATAATAATAAATTCTAGATCAAGCTTTATACCAAAATTCTACGTCGACTTTTACTTATTATTAGAGGATGGATTGGAGTAGTCAGTATAAGGTGATGATAAATTATTAGGGATTATAATAATGTATTATATCGTATATGATATTGTTTCTACCCGCAGAAAATATTCCAAAAAAGAACAAAATATTATTAATATAACTATTATTATTGATGGGCCATATTAAATCAAGAAGACTAATAAACATTTCTTTCCGAATTCCACTTGAGAAAATTATATCAAAGCTCAGGAGAAATAAAAGCTTTCATAACGTATATTTTCTTAACAGTTGATTTCTCTTAGTTGTGGTAAGCTGCCATAATAACATTTTTCAATTTTTGTTACAAAATTTTAATACATAGTAAATAATTACATATGGGTATTTTAACCTTACAGTCAAAATTTGAAAAATACTACCTTCTTCATTGTCAAGCTCCTTCGCCATATTCCATGCTTTCCGTCATGTGCAAGACTTGCAGTGTGTAGATTTCTTATATAGGGTAGAAGAGGGTTGGCCACGGCGATGGTAATGGGATCCATGCTTCTGTAGTTACCAAAAGGAGTGAGGATTATTAATTGCACTCGCTGGTAGCAATCGGAGTACGTATCATGTCCCAACTTCGTGAAGTATCTCTTCCTGTTCACAATATGCATGCAGGATTGATGTAAAACCTTAAAAACTCGAGTGTTTGTAACGCGGTTGTATAAGCATAACCCCTGAGAATTTGCGGAGTCATCAATTTTCAAAGAAAACCATCACACACGAGTAGGCCAGAGATTGGCCTTTGATCCTTACAGAACACATTGTTGACCTTTATGAGACTTTAAGTTGGCTGAAAATGGACCGCGCCACGCGGAAATATTTAAATATTACCTACAAAGTATTTAAATATTTGATTAGTGCTAAAAAATGTACCTGTTGGGTTTGGTTGTAGTTGGATTGGTCAGTGAAATAAGTGTGAACACTTTTGATATTAGATTTATTTGCTTCAGAGAGTATTGTAAAAACTACTAGTTGAGTTCGTCGCAATTAGATAGGATACGTATGGTGTAGTGGCCAGAGCACATAGACGTGAATCTTGAGGGGTCCAGATTCTTATCCTGATGGGTGTCATTTTTTTTTAGTTTTTTTCTAGTGGTTATATAAGAAGTGTTTTCAATGTATGTTTGTTCAATAAAAGAATGTCGTTGAATCGTTGGATAAAAAATAGTTTATTACTTTCCTCTTTTATTTTGGTTGATATTTTCTACATGCTTTTATTGAATATTTTATTTACCGGTCATTCTAATTGACCCATTTATTTACCATACCCGTCCCGTTACTAGAGAGAGTTTATGAAGTGGACGCATGTCGATGTGTAATACTTGCAAGTGTTTATTAGTCAATCTACCATTCCAACTTTTTCAGATAGAACTATAATAATATTCTTTATCTATGCCTAAGAAACTTTGTTGGTAAAATGTTTCACCAACTCCGCCTCTTTTCAACAAATCCTCAAAATTTATCACCATATTTCAGTGATTGTTGAGTCGGAATTATTAGATTTAATTATCTCGTTTAAATATTCACACGAAATGCGGTTTATTGACGGTTAATAACTTAATGATAATACAATATTGCCAAAGTATTAGGAAATATATTTTATTTTTATCCCTATTATATATATTTTTAATTTAATATATTATTAGACAGTATAAAATATTTTTTTAAATAAACATTGTTGTAAGCAGCTAAATATTAAGTGGTATTCTGTTGGCAAAATTTCGGAGGGAGAGGATAAGGTAAAGCTTTCTCCAGTTGAAATCACCAAATCAAGATAATGTTGTTAACTTATATGTCATTCATATTAAAAATGCTATGTATTTCTAGAAATACTAAACTATTAATGTTAATCAACTATTTTTTATTCACCGACTAATTTACAAGACTTAGGAATTTTACATTCTACATTGAACATACATATATTGAAAATACCCATGAAAAATATATAATCACTAGAACCCGTTAGGTGTCGTATTTTTAGGACATACATACCTTAATGGTCAGAGCACATGGGCGCGAATCTCATGGGGCGCGGTTTCGAATCCAGCTGGGTTTAAAGTGTTTATATATTTCTCGTAGGTATTTTCATACTATGTATATTAATGTTCAGTTTAGTTATTCATTTGATTAAGTATGTAAAAAAGTATGTGCGTTACCCAGAGTCATTGCTCACATATTCCGAAAATCAAGTTTTGAGATAATCGCAAAAGAACACCAGAGAACTGTTTAAAAGTATTGAACTCAATTAAATATTAATGAGTGAGTCGATTTACATTTTTTTAACATATAAAACACCTCTAGGGCAACAGACATACAGTACACTATGATAAATTAACCTCCCTGATCGGTTAGAAAGGCTTTTGTGACAGAACTTACATTATTCATTGAAAATTTTGAGTTATGACACCTACAACAGTCAACTTTGTCAAAGATTTTCACATGGTTTCCTGTGACTTGATACCCAACTATTTTTCTGTATATTATACATTAATGCCTTTAGAATAATTACTTTGTATATTATTTAACTCAAAAATGACAACATTGCATAATGTGAGTAATGACTCTAGGTGACTCATGTCATTAGGTACTAATTTATTGATACATGATAAAGCTGATCAAGTGAGTGGCCCATGCATCGTAAAACACAGTGTATAATATGATAAACACATTAAGTACATGGGTACCTATATAAACTTTTAATATTTTATTTAAAAAATATTATTTATAGCGTTATACCTATTGAAGAATGAGATTGATTTTCTCGTACGTTCTTCCTTATTGGTATGCGGACGGACGAAATTTTTCGTGGCTGACGTCGATTTTGCCCTTTGGCCGACTTGCAGGGTTAGAACCAAACATATTTTACATCGAGTGCCATATTTTACCGATTTGTATTATCATAAAATAATCGAAATTATTTTTACTTTGTACCTACTGTAACAAACTCTCTTCAGATTACCATCGGTGCATTCAATGAGAACGAAACTATTTATTTAAGGGTTTGACAAAATAGGTACAAAAATACATATAATATAGAACCATCGTGAGAGCTTGGGTGTCCATAAATAAATAAGAATTAGATTTTACACCGCAATATTGTGTTATTAGTTCGAATGAGTCTTGAGAGTGGGTCGATTGTTTGGACACAATATCAGTTGAAGTACGGCGCTAACGCAGAAAACTTTAGGAATATTTTTTTAAGATTTGAGCTGTGTAGAAACTATCCATGGTTTTTAATTCAACTGATATTTAAATACTGCATTAAAAGAATATTAAATAATCTTTATTTTTTTTTACTTATTCTGATACTTACAAGACGAATTCTGCGGTTTTTTGTTATATTATTTGACGTTCCCAGGTTCGAATCCTAGATTGACAAATAAACATTATTTTTCAATGTGTTTTGGAGAGTATATGGACCTAATAGGTTGAGCAAGTGTCTAATATCCATTTCTGGTTTTTTAAAAAAATCTGTTAATACAAACCTCCACTCTGCGGAGACCAATATGATCTTATGGTTCAAACCAGATAACCATGGGTAACCTACAAGAAAAACGAAGCAGAAGAAGATCTGATGCTGGAGCGAGTGACTAAGTAAATGAGCTTACTGGGGGCTGTCTTCTCTCTGAGAGGACTGAGTAGCGTAGAATCATAGTCGCTGAAAAGATGACTGAACTTTAGAGTTGTTACGATCCTCATCCATGAGAAAACAACTAAGAAGAAAAGGTACCAACCGTAAATGATAAATCTGCCCTTCTTGGTAGTATTGTATTCTACCGACCCACTGTTTAATGATTCCACAATATCGTTCTAGCATAATTTACTCCTATTCAGACGCGAAACGATTATGTTTCTATTCAAAATTTTATTGGGGTGTTATATTCATTTGAAAAACCAAGGCGGAATATTCGCTCAATGGTTAATTGTATTAATAACAATAAATTACCGTTGCTTTCAACTTTACATCTCTCATCCCTATTCCGCTGAAGCCTCCGTATTATGTTCACGTTTTCGATGAAAAAATCTGAGCACGCGACGATACACGGCCTGCGAGATCAGAATTTTATATGAAGGCTCTCCATTCCGGCTGCTAAAGGCTTTCGCGCCGCATAGCCTACCTACACTAACTCATGCTTGCCCATTTGTGATTCCGCTCGTATTCCCGAATCAGCCAAATAATGTTTAAAGGTATTTTCTTCGCTTGTTGTTCGCAAATTAAAATTGAGTACTTATTCACAGAGCATTTTGGTGTTTAATTACTAATAAATAGATAATGTATATAGGTAGGTACTATATGTTTGATAGTATTCATCATTTTTTGTGTAGAACTACATACAGACACGGATGTCGGAAGCTTCCAAATTTGAAATACTCATTGCAATAAAATTATAAAAGCTTACTTAATGATTAACTACTGTTAGATAGATGACAAATCTCACTTCAAATAGAGATAACACTGCTACTGCAAATAAATATTGTGCTTTTTTAAGCTACAATAAATTAAAAGTATTTAACTCCGGTTTTATGTAATGTATTATTTCTTGGTATTGAAGGTTGTGTACTTGTATGGCGTTTTTATGTTACTTAGTTGGACGGTGTTATGCGCTAACCAGTTAAGCGACACTTTTCTGTTTTTGCGTTTTTCTTTTTAACGACAATATGAATATGTTTTCTACGTTTTGCAAAAAAGATCGTGGTCAAATTCGGTCTGTATTGCCATATATGAGACTTTTAAAAAAATGTGTGTATACAATATAAACAAATCCATTCTGCAGTAAACAGTCATCCACCAAACAACATGGCCGCTGTTGTAAAACTGAAATGTCAAACGTTGTCGTTTTTTGCATTTTCTTACAATATCTGCCTAGTTATCGTCGCCCCACTCACTTAAATTCATTATAATTATTGTTTTATAAGTTTCAGTGGAAATATAAGGCTAAGATAAGCTGAATTGAATAATAAAAAAAGGTTTTTAGGAAGTGTCACTTTCAGCCTTCACTAAACTGATTATTGCAAAAATTATGTTCCCACTTTTATGGTGCATAATCAGTTGCTTAACTGATTATTGCGAAATGTGATTCACGTTTTTCATTTTATTTGTTGCTTAACTGGTAGTTGGAAAATGATTTATTGAAATATTTGGTTGATACATAAATATTGCTTTAACAATAAAAATATTGTCTTTAACAATTTAAGGAGATTTTCTATAAAAATAATTTTATTTATATGTAAATGGGGATTATTGGTGGTAATATATTTTTTCCCTTATTTCCCAGATGAATAGAGGCAAACTCATGGTTGTTATGGCAAGAAATGAAATGGCTTTGAAAAATAGAAGAGACATTACCAGCTCGGCAATGATTGAAGAAGATATTGTTGTATTATCAGTAGATGATAATATTGATAATATTGTCAATGTTATTGAAGATACCGTTCTTAGTTTTGGAGGCACATCAAATTATAATAGTACATTAAATAGAAAAATTATCAGCAGAAAAAATAACTGATCTAAAAAAATTACTAAGCTTTGTACTCAAAGATGCCGAACCCTTTTTCAAACCAATATCTCAATAATGACGGTGCTGATTATACTGACGATGTAGAAAGGAAGAGGATAACTCAATCTTTGGATTTTGAAATCGAATAGAATTCATATTTTGACACTAATTTTAAGTTTTATTCATCGGTTAAAATATAACATTTACATTTATTTTTACTGCTTCCTTTTTTATTATTACTCTTACTGTGGTAATATTTTATTTAGAATAGTACATTTTTTATTCAGTTATTCATACTATATTGTTATAAACACATAATTTTGTAATAAATATTCTATTTTTATATATTTATTTATTTAATAAGCAAAACTAAATTCGTAAATAATTGATATGGTAAATGGAAAATCAGTTAAGTCACACTTTTGGTGCATAGTGGAATACTGCAAAACTAAAATATTTTTTTTTTGCAACAATTACAATTTTTCAATAACCATTTACCTAATATATTATAAACCACGGATCATATTATTAATCAAGTCTATATATAATCACAAGGTAGGTTTTCAAGTAATAATTTACAAAAAAATATATAACTCTATTCATTATCTAGACTAAATGGTGTACATTTTAACTTCAAATGCATATAACTCAAAACTCCATTTTGGTGGATAACTGGTTACTGCATAACACCGTCCAGTTATAGTCGAGTTAAGTTCAAATACATAGTACCTACACACATATTTTTAACTTTTTTATATCAAAAAAAATATATAATTTATGGACGATATGTTGATAATTAAAATATTACAGTTCCATATTATGTCTAATAGAAGTAAATATAAACATTTTCGATTTATTCATTGGTTTTAACTTATTTCTTTGCTAAAAAACGGGTTTTCTCCGAAATTAAATTTTTGTATTCGTAGTTATCTAACTATCGTTCTGAAGATGGTTTCATTGCCAAAATCAGCTGTCAACGTAAATTACTCGAATATTGTAAAACTAGCAAATATGTGGCAGTCGATATCTATGACCTCTGAAATTTGTTATTTGAACGCTGACTTGCTATAGAGCAAAACATTATAATGATAGAGAGAACCCAATTAAATAAACGATATTTTTTCATGGAAATATATTATTCATAAAAATGTCAGAATAAAAATAATCTTAAATGAAAATAATATAATTCTGGGTTGTGAAAGCGAATATTTTGTTATCGTGTTTTGTTAAGTCCATTCCCAATGCTTTATTTAATCAGTCATGGTTATTTTTTGACGCTTTGGCACGAGCACAAAAACTTTCAGGCCAACATATTATACTTAATAAATTCCGTTTATTTGTACCAATTATTATGACCGAAAATATTTTCTCGTACCGAATTGGTTTGTAAATCAACATTCTGCGTACATTAATCTCAATTAAATATTGCGATTAAAACACGAAGAGTTAGCAAATTGTATTAGCTGTGGCATTATTGATAAGTATACGAAATAAATTATTTTGTTCGGCAAATCAAATAATACGGAAAAATTTCAGTCCTTCAAAGGTGACTTTATATTACATCACAGGGTGAATGCAGAATTTAAATAATTTTAATTCAAATAAAACTCTTCCATATGCATATAGAGTTTTTGAATATATGTCATAACTAAAAGAGGTGGTTATAACTACACGAAAATAGATGAGGAATTTTAATCAGTTACTATCTACTACTTAGTAGTTTTTATTACGATTGAGGATTGAGAATTATCATGCCTGAGGAGACTTTACATAAAAATAAAAAAAACTATCTTTTCGTTGGAACTTAAACATTTATGCACAATTAAATCATTATTTACGTATGCATATTTAAATTCTCACCAAGTATTAGATAATAATATAATAAATTAAATATAAATAAGAATAATAAATATATAATTTTAAATTGTGATATGGAGAGATGCATGCTGGTCATAATGCGAAAGAGGAATGAGTGGATAACGAAACAGACAAGGGTTTGCGATGTAATAGAGTAGAGTTCAAATGGAAAAAGACTGGACACAGCTCGAAGAAGGGACAATCATTGGACAAATCTAGTCATCCAGTTATACCCAAGAAGTACAAAACTCATTCCTTCTTCATTCCGCAAGGCCACTGGATCGATGAAAAATGATAAAGTTCTGCGGAATTACGTAGCAACGCAACGCACAGGACCAAGATAAGTTGAAACAGCTTGGAGAGGCCTTCATTCAGCAGTGGATAGATACAAACTGATGATGAGATGATGATATATTTTTAAAATACCTATAACTCACGAACGTCTATTTATTTTAGAATTTCATTCGATTGCGTGGCGCCCAGTTGACCCGGCGCCGAATCGTCCTAGACGCACTGTATTACGGTACCTATAATATAATAATTGTTATTAAAAAGTAAATTTATTCACAAATTATACTATTTTCTTTTAGACCAAACTTCTTTGTAATCAATGTGTGGCAATTAAAAATAATCAGTATGCAAAATAATCTACAAAAATATTTTTTTCTCTTTCAGAAGAAAGTTTTTCATTTCTAGTACAATAATAATTCATTCCTTGAAAAATATATGTTGCGTCATGGTAAAGTGCTACGAGAAATGGCGTATCAAGATTCTTAAAAAAAAGAGTTTTCTATATTTTATTTGATGAATTCGGTTTTAGCGTGTAGCGAGCTTTTGAAGTAATAAAAGTGTTTATTTTTTATACACACAAACATGCGCCGATAAATAATTTGTACTGGGAATGAATGAAAACAAAATAATACATAAAGTTAACATGTTGAGCTTTTGGCTCAACTTTTAAAAGTTTCCCATATATGTAATAATAGAAAAGTTTTTCAATATAATAATTTTATATTGTATTATCGCCCACGCAACTTTGAAATTGTTTATATAATATGAAGGTATTATGTTTTTTTATGAATGAAAAATCTAATTCACTTTTATCATAACAAATTATTAATATCTGTAATTACTCTTTTAATAAAAATTAAGAACGCGGTGTAATACAATATTTAGATACATAAAATTTAATTATATTAACGGGGTTAAGTATACATTCTATTAAATACAGTGTATTTAAATTATTATTTTGGTACTGTTCGGTTAAAGCGGATACAGCGGAAAACGCATTTTGAAAATAGCCGATAAACTGCATTATTTGTTAGGTTTACCTAACCAAACTTAACCTAACCCAACCTAACCTAACCTAAACTAACCCAAAATAACAAATAATCCAGTTTATCGGCTATTTTCAAAATGCGTCTTCCGCTGTATCCGCTTTAACCGAAAAGTACCATTATTTTTATTTAATCTTGAGTAATAGAAAATAAGGAATACGAAACGAAGCTAGCTATTTCATTTCTATTTTAAGTACGAGTACTATTTTCACAAATTGTAAAACTGAAAATAAAATAACTAATTAACTGATAAATAAACGTTTACTATTTCATAGTTTTACGTAATATTATTTTTTTTCGTAGTAACGCCAGCAAATCGTATTTTATTATTAATTTCAAGAATTGTTATTTATAACAGAAACCCTATAACAAACAATAATGATTTTATGAACCGAATTAGCCAAAATATACAAATAACCTTTTCATCATAACCCGATTATATAAAAATACAAGGAATTTTTGTTAAAAAGATTATTATTTTTCTCAGTTCGGTGTATTTTTAATTAAAATTGAAATATTCACTTTGTTAATATATTTTAATTTAAAAAATTATCATTATGGCGAAAAAATCTTACATAACTTCATTTCATTGTTATAAATAGTAGTACCTAATTTTAATTGGTTTCTTTTATACATGTTTATTTTTGAATATAGAAAATATTTACAAGTTTAAAATAAAAAATGACAATACATTGTTATTGTAAAATCATTACTAGAAATATATTGTGCCCACTTACCACACTTCACCTTAATTTATTCTCAGTACCATATCGGATATTGGATGTCGATAATTGCTTATATTTCCCTATCTATTGCTAGCCAATGGTTAACGTTTTAATTTAAGACATTATGTTATGAATAATTTTCATTTAAGTAATCAATATCTACATATCTATCTAAAAAGATTTTTATTTTACGACAAATATTTAGAAAACAATTACTTTGAAAAAACTTGTTTCGAAAACTGATATGCATGTTATGTAACATTAATTTTTTTATCATTAAAATGACTGTATCTAGTATGATAACGATTTTTATTTAACTTGAAATCCTATTCATTAATATCGATTCGAGGTTTAGTGTTATTACCGCATCAAAGCTCGATTTTACATAAAATATGTCATATTATACATATTTTCTAAGTTAAAAAAAGAATTCTGTAAAATCAAAAAAAAACTAAAAATGTTCACATTTTAAACATAACCTTATAAACCTTTTAAATCATAAACCTTTTATACATACATTTTATAAATATTTCACCGATTTTCGACTTCGAAAGGACGTCAATTTTAAAGCTTACTGTTATGATTTATATAATGCAGCTTAACAGCTAATTTTACTTCGACCCCTGCATTTTTCATGGTACCATCAATCTTTTGAAAGTCAACGTTCTCCACCTGACCAGTATTTTCTTTTCAAAATTATCAATAGTTTTTTGACTCCTTAAACCTACTAAAAAGGTGGCTTTCCATTGTCTATCAAGATATAAGCAAAACCAAACTTTGTACAATATCAGTCGTAGTTATTATATGCACAAAACTCTTTTATTCAGCGCTCTTGTTTAAATAACAATATGTATTTCTCCACCGTTGATCTTTCCAATAATTCACCTGTTTTGTTTAAATGCGCTATCTCCAAAATTTTGTATAATGGACATTAATCTAATTTTAAATGTATGTTTTTTTTTACTTATTATTCTCGTTTTCTGTTCTATCTTAGATCACTCATATTAAGTATAAATTTCTATTATTTTAACACACATAAATACTACATTATAATATGTAGCTACACTTAAATATTTTAAAAAACGTTATGTACTTTTTTTTTGTCTATAATTATTTAATATTCTTTCTCATCTTATGTAATTTTTTTTATATTTTATGTTCTTTTTACTTTTTTAATTTCGATCGTGTTTGGCTTAACTATAATAATATGATAACTATAATTTATATATGGAAACTTTGCTGGTTGAAATATCTTTTCTCTATATTTGTAATTAGTGTAACAGTTTGTTATACTCTATAAAAAATAATTCAGTTAATTCTGTTTTTTTTATAAGTTATATTATTTTTATGTTTCGTTTACTGGAAATTTAATCGGTAATCATGTCAATGCAATCTCCCGTTACATAATTATATATTATTCAATTCAGTTCATTCAACATTTTAATATCAATATACTTAGAATGTGATGTGATGTGATGTGGTTAATAATAATATACTAGTACTCAGTAGCGCAAGTTTATATATTGCTTCGTTTCGTGTAATTTGTACATACTAGGATATCGGTTAAATTGTTGTTCATAGAAGGTATTATTTTTAGCTGTATGACAAAGAGGCGGAAAATTACCGATTTAATTTGTAGTGTTTCCTTTTTAGATATTATCAAATCGTTTCTTTCTCAGTTGCTTTTTTATTCACGAATAAAACTGCCTATAAAATGCACTGTCATGCACCATCAAACGAAAAGGCCATTTAGAAATGCAGTGGCGTAGTTTTAGTTTCCTCCAGTGGGAATTAATTAACCAAACACTTGCTGCAAGCGGATTGCACAATCGCCGCCACTCAGCATGCCCGTTTTTCATTCGCTGCAGGTCCTACCAGTGGCGGACGGAGACACTTTGAAGCCAAACGTGGAAATTTACTTTTTAGAACTAGGAAGAATAGGTATATTTTAAATTCAAAGAAAAGCATAATTTTAAACAAAAAAAGTTCTAATGTGTGGGTTCTAAATTTGAGAATCTCGGTTATTTATTTAAAAAAAAAATCATTATAGATATAACAAATTAGAATTAAGAACGTTCACAACATGCAATTTAAATTGAAATAATTACAAGATAAAAAGAACTTTTTATATACAACGTTTTTAAATTTTCTGTTGAATTATTATGCTCAAACTTGTACTCGATATGAAGTAAATAAAAAACAAACAAACAAACAAATATAGAATACTGAAATGTCATTTTGACATTTCATTTTGATTTTCATAGTAACGCACGTATATAATATATTAATAATTTAGTTGCTAGGAACACCCTTTTAGCAACCAATAATAATCTTTTACTTTTTACGGATTTTTCTGAAATAACTTTCCATATAAAATAGAATTAACTGAAAATGAATTCAATTCTGCTTAAAGATGGCTAAAAGTATTAAAAGAACAAAATAATACATAAATAATGTTAATCGATAAAATAAAACACACATAACACGACATATCACATCACATAGTTATTTTTTTATTTGAATATTGATCAGTTTGAAGACGGATTAGAGAACTTGAAACTATATTTAATTTCTATAGAAATTAAAAATTTATATAACTTGAAATAATTGTTTGTATCTATATTAGATCGAGTTATAGTATGGTGACCATACAAAAATCGAATCGATATAAATAAATAAGAAAAAATGTATACATTCGAAGTTTTATTAGACAAATCGATGTTTTTAAAATAAAATATAAAAGTATGACTATTCAATGAAATCGCATTTTATATTATTTTTCATATTTGTCAGTTTACCTTTGAAATCTCAAAAATATTTTTTTCTCTTGAATGTTTTTTACATATATATTGATTAATTAAAACACTTTAAAATTCAAATTATTAGTTAATGTTGTACGGTTTGTATTTTGGTTCTAGATTATCCTAGTGCCAATGATTCGGCACTGGCGTCTACTGGTTCTGGCAAAGGCTTTTCCGTCAGCTGATTACCTGCCTATGGCCGGAAGTTTTGTCTGCAGTTCCAAACACAGCCTCACCCACTACACATAGAATTGCCTAGGTCAATTTGAACGTGTTGACAAGAGGGAGGTTACTAAAATAGATATGTGCCTAATTTGAGGCATGCAGTATATAGTAATCAGCTATTTGAATAACTGTCCACGCTGTGTTTCAGCCACAGTAATTATATTAAAACACAAATACATAATACATACACTATTCTCAAAATTTGAAACTATCTCTCTAAAGTGAAATAATATGGAAAAAAACACCATTTTTAAAAACCGTAGAAACATAGGTACCTATTATAAAAGTCTCATTAAGTGGTAGTCTATTTTTATGATTCATGGGAATTAATTATAATAACTACGTATTATCTAAGGTATACGTGTGTTTTTAAGGTTTTTCAAAACTATGTTATATATTATTAAAGATTATAACATTCTTATATTTATATTGTGTGCGTTCAGTTTTAAATAAAAACAAAAAAACATGATATAATAATATGCTTATCAAATAAAACTTGCCGAGAATCAGTGAAAATGGATTGAAAAAAAACGGTATTCTTCTTCTTATTGTGCTATCCCCTAGTAGAGGTCTGCCACCATCAGGGCGACCTTATCTTTGTCATCTGCCACCCGGAAAAGTTCAGTGGAGGTTCACTCGTACCAATCACGGAGGTTCTTAAGCCATGAATTGCGGCGTCGTCCTCTGCTACGCTTACCGTTGGTCTTTCCTTGGAAGTTAGTGAATGCTGTACTCATGTCCTCTCATATTGTGGGCATTGAAGTTAAAGTCCCTCTACCAAACTCGCCCCGTACCACCCTCGGTCTTAATCGAGAGTATCACGGGACCCGTCAATTGGTGATGTGAAGCATCTAAGAATTGGCCTGGGAGTGTCCTGGGAGAAGATGCCCAAGACTTAGATTGCTACGCTCAAAGTGAGCTCTGACTGAGTTTACTAAGTTTACTCTAATGCAAAGTGCCAGGGAGAGAAAAAGCACATGGAAATTACTAAAAAGAAAATGAAGCTACTTGTTTATTAAATTAAAGAACGAAGCTAATCATACAGGCAGCAAAATTTATGTGAAGAGATCGTCACGCCCGTAGTAAGACGCCGCAAATTTTTTGAAAGCTATATACTTGGCCTTAGTAGCAACTAGGTCGGACGGGCCGATGGGTCCAACAGCTGGTTGGACCGACCTGAGCATTTCCTCCCGTTCGGAGCACATACTCAGACACTCCCATAGGATGTGGTTGGCATCCTGTATTTCCTCTCCGCATGGACATGTCGGACGGCTTGCAAGTCCAAGCTCGAAGAGCTCGCCAGCGAATCCACCATGACCAGTCACAAATTGACTGGTGTAATGGTCTGGAGTCAGATATTTGGTTATCTCCATTCGCCACTGTATGTCTGGAAAAAACGTATATGTGTGCCGGCCCTTGATCGATTCGTTCCACTTTCGCTGCCAGGTCTTAATGGCCGCATCGAGCGACATGAGTTTAATTCTGCGCCTCAATAATGCTACTTCTTCGCCAGCTAGCCAAGGGGGGGACGAGATGAAAATCACCAACGTCGGCCTCCTCGCCCTTGAGGAGCAATATTGAGGCGCCGCTGACCTGAATGTGCAGGTCAAGTGGGAGAATACCGGCCAGGACCGGGAGCGCGTCAGTTGAGGTAGTACAGTAGGCCTTGGTAATGGACAGGAGCGCGATGCGCTGTCCTCTTAAAAGAGAGATTCTAAGTTTGACACTTTTGAGAATGCGCGGGCACCAAGCACTGGCGGCATAAGCCGCGATTCCCATAAAAATGGCGCCGTAGGCGATCTTGAGCGCCCTTACTTTTAAGCCCCATCCTTCACCAGCCATGCGGCCAATCCTCTGGAAGGCCACCCCAGCCTTGTGGACTTGGGTTTCGGCATGGTGTAGGAAATTTAACATTGTGTCCATTTTCATTTTCACTCTCGTGTCACCGAATATCGGACTGTGGGTAGTCTTGAACAGCTAAGTCGTATCGGTCCTTTGAGGACAATGGCTTCTGTCTTGGAAAGTGCGAATGATAGTCTAGTTAATCTACCCCAAGCCTCAATTGATGCTAAGACTTCGCCCTGCTATCGGCTTGGACCAGCAGCAGCGCATCATCTGCGTAAGCGATGACAGTACAGTCGGTTGGAAGCGGAATTCTAAAATTCTAAGGAGATCGTCGAAGAGTACGTTCCAGAGAAGGGGCCCGAGGACTGAGCCCTGGGGACATCCCATGCTGGTGTTCCTCTCTATTGTGGTTGATCCAACTCGAAGCTCGATCGATCTATTGATGAAATAACTTTGAATTGACGCGAACAAATTTCCTGGTAGTCTCTTCAGCCGGAGTTTTTGAAGTATAAGAGGCTAGGATGCACTATCAAACGCACCTGCAATGTCCAGGAAAACTCCTAGGACGTATTTACGGCGGGAATTTTCAGCAATGGCAATCACATTCCTTATGGCGTCGACTGTTGATTTGCCTCTTCTGAATCCAAATTTTTTATCGGAAAGCGGCGAGTGTGTCTCCAGGTGGGCTTCAATCCTGCGGCACAGTAGCTTCTTCAGCACTTTGCCCAGAGCGGGCAGAAGTGTTAGAGGGCGGTAGGCTTTGAGGCTAGACGGTTCCCGGCTGCCAGCTTTGGGGATTACCTTAAGTAAGCCCCTCTTCCAGCAGTCGGGGAACGCGCCGCTCCTGATGCAGTCACTGAAGAGGGCTGTAATCTCTGGCGCGGCGATGGCCCATGTGCGTTTGACAAGTAAATTGTCAATGCAGTCCGGGCCTGGGACTTTTCCAACAATCAACGTGCGTACGATGTGGTTGATCTCCTGTTCCGAAGGCAACGATGAGTGATCCGTGTCGATGGGAAGAGAAGCCTCGAAGCGGACCATCTCATGGCGTCATCATCCCTGGATACATCATTCAGGGGGATGAAAGCCTCGAGTAGGACCGCAGCCGTTTCAGACTCAGTACTGGTGAATCCGCCACCCGGTTTCTCGATACCGCACAAGAGGCTCGTCGGTCTGAGTCCCAGCCTCAATGCGCGGTATGGAGGACCCCAGGGGTCCGAACCTCCCTCGACGGTGACGAAGTTACGCCAGTAGTCTTTCTTGGCTTGAGTGATTGCTTTCTTGTATTCCATTCGGGTGGATTT
The DNA here is from genome assembly GCF_057557595.1 of Rhyacophila brunnea. Taxonomy (NCBI): domain Eukaryota; kingdom Metazoa; phylum Arthropoda; class Insecta; order Trichoptera; family Rhyacophilidae; genus Rhyacophila; species Rhyacophila brunnea. The sequence goes on along the minus strand of NW_028232837.1, from coordinate 36,736,099 downwards.
GGCCATGGTTGCAAGGGGATCGATGGAGGCAGGTGGTTGCTTGCGCAGGCGTGCACGTTGATGGGCCTTGCGTGCTTTTCTGAAAAGGTCACGCAGGCGCGAAACATGCTGCGTTCACCACGGCGACTGGCTTGGTGGCTTGGGCTTGCAGCCTCCGAGTGAAGCTTCGGCTGATCCGGTGATGTCTGCGGTCAGTCGTGAGGCGGCCATTGTGGCCAATATACTGTAGTTTTCTTGTTTTGATAATATTACGCAGAACTTCTCGGTACTTTCCCATACGATTGAGACCTACAACATTTGTCAGCCGATCAATTCTGTGGATGCATATATACAGCCACATCTCAAAAGCTTAAACTCTCCCTGATATCTCTTGGGTTAGCGTCTATACTTCCATACCATAGAAAATAATTGAGGAAACACAATAACGTACCATACGCAGTCTCAGACCTAGGTTAAGGTTTCGATTGCTATGAAAGCGTCTCATTTGAGAAAGGTACTCCTTGCAATCTTAATTCTAGTTTTTATTGCCTATAATTGGTCCCATTTCTCATTGACCCATGTACCTAAATATTTATAATGGGTCACCCGTTTACTTGGTTTGCTGTTAATGACAAAACTTGTATTTGGTGTCGCTGTTTTTGACACTAATAATAATTTTGTTTTCATTAAATCTCATTAAACCTTTCTACCAATTGATGCAAACTCTTTAAGGCGTCAGCAATCAGAACTGTCTCATCGGCATACCGTATATTGTTAATAGGTTTCCCATTAACCAAAATACCTACCGATTCACTTTGTAAGCGTAAGGCATCATTGAAAACAAACTATTGTAAATATTGCCTGCACAATATTCTATCAATTACTTGAAAAATGTATGCCTTCGTTTATTGATATTAAAAAATTAGACACAAGTAAATACCTTTAGTTATACTTATAAGTAATATGTAATTAATAGATTGTTTATATAATAATAATTATTAAATCCCTATGTATACGTATTATATTAATATGTATGTTTTAAAAATTATAAAAAATAATGAAATGTGGCTTTTACGTCATTCGCTTTATTTTAGTGGTAATAAAAAAATAATTTGTATATATCTATGGGGAGCCTCATTTATTGGGGTGTTGCGAGTAGGATCCCCTACTGATTAAATCCGCCCTTGGCTACGGTACTATACTATCAATCCCGATTAGATGTTTCCTTATGAGTAATAAATTGTAATCTTTTGGCGGTACACTTTAATAGATGCTGAGATAGACCAAGTCAACTTTATCAGACCAGAACCCTCCGGTAGAGAGTAGCGCTATATCATACCGAGGCAACGTGGCTAAAGCCAGAGTCCAATGTGGGCAGCGCATTGAGAAGTGCGTCATTCAAACAGAGGGTAGGCTTAATTGAAACGGAAATTAAGCGTGGGTATGTTTCCGGATATTGCAGTGGCAAAAGGATATACTGCAAACAGCTCCTATAAAAAGGGGATTCGGTGAATAGAGATGTTTATAATACGTTCAAGGGTGGTAAGTTAAACTAAACTAAAATTTAAAATAGGTACTATAATATATACTATCATAATATATTATATACTAGACATGTCCAAATTCATGTAAGCTGTTATCTGTACAATTTGCCTGGTGACACTGAAGCATTACAAATAAATAAATAAGCACCTACTCAATTCTCCACTAGTTGTGAAAATTAAAAGTATTGGTTTCAAACTATCTCCCTGTTATACAAAAAGCTTACTATGCAACAATAAGAAGAACTACGCTTGTTTAAACGACGAGAATTGTTATCTCCTCTTTTTTTATTCCTGCGGTACGCCGTGATTAATGCAATAAGAATTAATTGATACGACAAGGTCACGTGAACTTTTTCATGGTGTATTATTTAAAAACTATTTGTATTCAAGCTAGACAAGAAAATTAAAATAAATGAATGATCCCTATTTCCCTTTAAAATCTTCATGAAATCATATTTTATTACAACGGAAACTTGCGTTTTTGATATTGTCACGACTAAATTTTACTCCACTTTTGACGGGTTGAACATAGTTCATTTTTAAATAGATTTTTTAGCAATTTTGTATTGTTTATTTAATATTCAAACTTTGTAAACCAACAAATCCATCCTTTAAGAGCTAAATCTAAATACTGACTTCTAACTTTATGTTTGAGATGAACTTTTCATATTTTATTTCGACATTTCGGCATGACTTGATGGAAAAACGGTGACAGTTTGGAAAGACAGGTATCGAAAAATAAATAAATACGAAGCAATCAAAAATGTCAGTCAGTTACAAGGCATCACACAGCATTGTATTATCGTTTCCAAATGCTGCCATTCCTCATTAACTACGATGGAGAAATTTCCATTCAACAGGCGTATTTTTTTATTTTTTATTTTTTTTTATTATATTAATTTATTGTCCAGGTTTCTGAGGAGTATGTTAGTATAGGTCGTTGGGCCATTTATATTTGCATTCATTCTTTCTTTCCACCAACCTTAAATCCCCAATTATTGTCACAAGATCGACCGTGATGAAAGTTAACTTTAGTTAGCTCAAGAAAACTGGTGCGTGTAGTTTGTAACCACAGTTTATTGAATAATTCAATAATTATACAGACTGATTCAGAAGTTGTTCGTGGGCCACGGCGGGGTCAGCTTGATATAGTGTGACCGTCGTCCAAGCGATACTTCTGAAAACCTGACAAGCCGTGATACCGGCTCTCATCATTCATACTTCCAATCATCAACATTCATCAACCTTATATATCATCCACCAACAGTTGAATACGTGTATTAATTAAAACAAAAACTGACATTTTTATAGAAAAATGTTCTACATACCAACGCCAATAACTTCAACCATAGTCTAAGAGCCTCAAGCAAGTCAAAAAAATACAGCAACATAATTAAACCTGTCGACGTTGTAAGTCCGTTGGCGTGTTTTATTTATAATGGTATAAGTAGCACTGCAGTGGTCAACGGCATTCAATATAAAATAACTGACGATGGTGTGTTGACACTTGCGAGTTCTTAATACCTAAAATTATAGAAGCTGCCGTGATTGCTTCACACTGTAAAACTACGTTTTTCAAAAGGTCTGCTTCATGAAATTTTACTGCAATGACTCGGTATTTTGTAACTACAGGCAATACTACTTTTTGGTACTTAGAGCCTTATTTAATACACGTATTCAGTTTACCGTCAAATGCCGTGCACCGGGTAACCCAACAAACAATACCGCGCAAGTGATAGTTCAACCAGACCATGGAGCCATCAACAACATCATTATAGGTCAGTATTTGGCATCCTGTTAACCCCCCTCTCCCTAGATCCGTAATCAACCAGCATCCTTCAAATTACAGTCTACTGCAAAAAGCGCCACCAATAGGTTTTACAAAGGTTATAAAAGCATGCTTTTAGTATAAGACTGAGGTGGGACTTGATAAATATATATTTTTTTAAATATTTGTTTGCTAATATACTTATATTGTTAAATTTAGTTCAAAAATAAACTAATACAGTTTTAAAATATCTAAAAATCCGTAAGTAAAGCCTTGTATACCTAATCTTGCCTTCTCTCTCCATCTACGAGGCGTAGCTGTTCGCTACGCCACAGGCTCTACGCGACCGCACTCTCTTCAAAGCGATTGGGTTTAAATGACTTAGGTACCCGCTGTACTGTTGTGGGCTGGCCTAAACGAATCGCCCCGTCAGGCAAAAATACGACTACGCAACGCACTCAAAGAACGTTTATGTAAACATGACGTAAATCATGACAAGGACTTCCCAAATCCCGCGCCGTTGGATTAAAAACAAAACGGTTCGCTTTAAATGAGAGATGGATTAAAAGTTTTTTCCGCATTTTTTTCGCAGATTTAATGGGTATTTTTTAAGAGCTATCATAACCGTTTTACGTAGTTATATATACAAAATGTTACTTTATAACAGTTACGGGTCGCAGTCAAAGCTTCATAAAATTAAATAAAAAGATTACCTACCGTATTAAATTTAGTTAAGTTGTAAAGCATTATGCAACAGAACTACATATCCTAAGTATTTATTTAATCAGTGATTTTTAAACTTTTTCACCTCGCGGCACCTTTCGTATCTAAAGATTTTTCACCACGTCCAGAAAAACACCAATAATATATGGGTAAGCCTGACAGTGTCGCAAGTATTGGAATCAAAATAGATACACCTTAAGACGAATCCTATACCTACCAGAGACAAATAGAGGGAAAATACGAAGCTTACAATTTGAGAAATTTTCTTGATTATTAACAATTTAAACTCTATTAAATAATAAATCTTTATTTTAAAACATTAAAAAGAAAAATATTCAAAGTCAAAGATAAATTAAAAATTTTATTTTAAAAAAATATTATAAAATGTGAATTTGTTCCCAGGATCCCATCTTATTATTAAATATTTTTATGTCGTCATATTTATTATTACAATTTAGTTTATTAAGTTTTCTATATTGCACCTAAAATATTTTTGACTAATTTATAATTTTAATATTTATTTTAAAAAACATCGATTTTTATTAAATAAAAAATGAAAATGTGTAACTTAATATCCTTTTTAATATAGAGATGTTTGCGATGGATACTGGGTGTGCGATAGTAAGACATTATTTAGGAGTAACGAGAAGTTACACATATAATTTTCTACCCTCAACAACACAATATTACCTTCTAACTGCACGAGAAATTACCTACTCATAATTCTTTAAATTAACTTCTACATATCATTATTTTAAAAGTATATTTGAAATTAGTTAGAAAGATGAGTGCTGTTTAAAAACAATTTTATATTGTAGGAAGAATTGGATATTAAAAACTGGTAGGTACGATAATGGGATTTATTATTGCGATCGTGCGTCAGCGTGTAGTACTGGATTTTTTAAAAAACAGCTTGCTGCACCCTTCTATATCGGCTGCGGTGGCCCTGTGTGCCATGGTACACAATTTTAATACAACTGAATAAGCAGTAAAAATATATTAAATCGTGTAGTTTTATTGTTTCTTTGTTTTTTTCACTGTTATGTTAATATATTATTTCAGTTACAATATGCAATAGTTTGCAACGCCTTGTAGGCGAGAGTAACGATTTTAGCGACAGCTACAATTTAATATATTTTATTAATAACTTTCATTTGAAATTAAAAAATAAAAATACATGCATATCGTTTACAAAAACTACTTAATTCGGGCAAAGTGGAAGAGGGTGAGCGCCAACTAATAAAATTATCATAATTTAATTATTATGTTCAGACATCACATTACCAACAGCTATGCCGACGGTGGTGGTGTGCACTATGCAGGGATCTTTGTCGCGGAGTGAGTCATCGATTCGATGGGGTCACTCAATGAAATTTGTATACACCTTTCTTAAAAATGTTAAGGCTATACCTCAGCTGAGACATGGTCTAAAAAGATCGTGACTAGGCGATGCGCGGATTGTGCAAATGACGCGAGCCGAACGAAATATAATTTGTCATAAAAATTCAACATGCGTCCTTTTAATGTTTTGTTTATTATTATATTCGTAATAATAATAGTATATTCATTGACTTGTTTTCTTTTTCAAGTACATGCGGAACGTTTTTTATTCATCTTTACACGATTTAATAATAAATTCCTCCGACGCCATCACAAAACAAATTGACGTGCTCACAAGTCGACTACCGAAATTACGTCCCACATACTGTTGAAAATTATTTGCCGTTTCACTTATGTGCGCTCTTAATGTATAGTAAAATAATCCACCAGCGTCTCTATTTAATTTAACTTTAATTAATATTATATCATACGTGGTTACGCGATATGTAGGTATAATACATTTTTTTGCTATTGTATGTAACTGGTTAAGAAATTTATGCTGAAAATACGACAATAATCATGACACTAACCATTTTAATATATCGAAAATTCTATAATACATCTTATCTAACAAAACTGGTTTGACGATATTTATTACAATGGCAAAATTAACTGATGGTGTACGTGTAAAGTTTTTTTTGCTTTTTGTGTTTTTGTGTTTTCTCAGTATATTAAAAATACTAATGGATTTAAGTTTTGTAATAGTAGATTTATTGATTATTATATTTAATGATCTATTATAAGGGTTTGACAATGTATACGCCTATTGATTGTTTTATTAGTGATAAGGGTTTTTTACAAACACTTCAACTATTCATAATTTTTGATTTAATGGGGGACATGCTCAGCGTACGTCAAAATGGAGCTTTTATGCTATTTTCAAATCATGTTCAAACACGCGCGTTACCATGTTCTTACACCCTACTTCATTTATCGTTTGTCAATTATTGGCTACGGCCGTATGTTGTAGCTTAGGCACTGGGAAATACCAATAGAAATGGCGTATTTCAAAAAAATACTTCCTTATTCTTAGGTCAATAATTATTATAAAGCAAACATTATTCATAGAATGTTTATCACATTTAAATGGTTAAAGACATAGCTTATAATCAGTATCTTTAAATGTGTAAATCTTCCCCATTTTTTGAATAATAAAATGCCTGATTCTTGTCGAATTTGGGATCACAGAGATTATCAATATAATTTTTTATAGTAAATATTTCACTATAATAATGTCGACATAAATTTTACTAATGGTTTTATAAATGCTTTTAAAAATTAATAAGTATAAAAAATCTTAACACCACTTCACATGGACGTATTGAAATATGACTATATTCTAAAACATTAGAGCGATAGGTTTAAAAGAATACTATGTTATGTAATAAAAATACTTTATGCAGTCATCAAATTTTTTAAATAAATATAAAAGATAATAAGGCTTCAAAATTATGTAAATAGATTATCTTCAACGTTTAAGGAATGTCCAGGATCATGCTTTGAAAATAGCATAAAAGCTCCATTTTGACGTATGCTGAGCATGTGGGCCGCTAATAGGTGGGTGATAAAATTTTTACCTACTTTATTGTATTAATTTATTATATAAGTTAGAATTAATTGTATTCATTTTCAGTGTGTACATACCTTTTGGTGAGTGCAAATAGTGCCTGAAGATTCCGAAAGGCGAAACCAGGGATGCCAAAAAACGACTCAAATGGAATAGTACAAAACTTAAATCCAAAATACACTTTAATGCTAATGTCTCGTGAGATCGCAGGTTACTTCACTACTAAAACGGGATAATGGCATAAAATAAGGTTGGGAACCAGTGTTTAATGACTACCATTTATTGAAAGCTTTTTTTTAAATAATTATACTTACCTACTATCATCATTAAAAATAGGATTAATAGGTTTAAGTCTCTCTAGTCATATCGGTCATTTGCTTTTTCTACCAAGTGTTTATGAAGAATTCGATCTGATTATCAATCCTGAGTGTATCAATTATTGACTTTAAGCATATTATTATAAAAAAGAGACCTTGTTGAAAATTTTGATAGATATTTGTAAGATAAATGGATTTCTATAAAAACAAACATAATAATATATAAGTATTAAAAATACATTTTTCTTTTAATAGATTTTGAAATCGGTAGATTGTTATCAGAAAATATTAAATTAAAATTTCTATTAACCCCCTGCTCTGATAAATAGAAATTATAATCCTACCCTTGGTAATTTTTCACACTCATCATGCGATTTTTATAAGTGCTTTCCTGCCAACCCACCCCATTGTACCACTGGTCGAGTATGTACAATAATTCCACCCTTATTTTAGCGCCCTTTTCCACCCCTAAAGCCCCACTAATAACACTTAATTTAATGTCGCGCAAGTGCACACTCGCTCGGCAATATGGAATTATTCTCGCACCATTTGCGCGAGTAAACCAACTCAATGTAAGCAATGTTAGATAACGCATGATGAAGTGATGCAAGTGTGTTATGATCAATATTGCGTGTAGTAAATAAATAACTTATTAAAACATTCAAATGAATATGAATATTACAGATTCCTTTTGAATTGTTTTTTTTATTTAATTAATTAATCCTAAAAATAGCAACAAAAAAAAATCTCGAATGACAATATAAACGCAATGCTCATCAAATACTCGCAGTCGATATAAATATCCTTAGCATTAAAATACCTAATAATATTTCTATAACATTGATAAATATGTAATACGATAATCATATTATAATAATTATATTCACGATAAAAAAAATATAATATGGTCATCTATTGTAAACATTTCGCAGGTGGGTTAAAATAGAAAAAAAAGTCTGTATCTGTTAAACCTGTGTGACAAATTAAAAAAATATAAACAAATACTCACAATCCATAAGCAGTATGTAGGTATAATAAAAATTTATAAAAATTTACAGTGTTAATTAAATTTGTGTTAACGTGGTAGAAATATATTACAATGATTTTAAAGCAGTTTGGTAGTTCTATTATAATTGAGTTTTTTTATTATTCGGGTCAGCATTTACTTGGTATAAACCCATTAAAAAAAAATACAAACTAATTAAATTCTAGTCTTGAAAATAGTGTTACAACTGAAATATATCTACTTAAAAAAACATCCTGAAATTTTTACGACAACTTACAACTGTCAACACGGTTGTTTTGGTATATCAATCCATCTTTAGAACATATAACCAGTTTTGTTCTACCTTCATGGTTATTTAATTTTACTTTATTTATTATTAATCTAAATAAAAATTTATTGCATAATATGTATAAGCAAATTTTTTTATGTGATTATGATGCGAAATATACTTCCCTTACTATGTGATTGAGGTGCGCCCATTAAACTTGATTTCTTCATCTATACAGCAGAATCATAGTCGTCCTTTATATTGGTCCAATTATCCGATATGAATCTTGATCATCTAATGAAATATTTATTTTGTAATGTATTTTTAACACCATTTAGAAATTTTACTATCTGAGAGATTAATATTTGTTCAGCTACGATTTATTGTGGTATGCTTTTAGAGATTTATGAAAGCGTTGCAAATGATTTAGAAAAATAATTTAATTTCTGCCTACATTTAATTCTTTTTCGATCCATAAATATTATGTCAAATATGCATCCGACCATACCATATTACGTTATTTATAGATTATAACATCCTTTTAAATGTAACGTCCATGTCCCACGCCCATACGTGAGTATCTACATAGAGAACACTAGAGGTATGTCACTCTTTAATATGTCATTCAAACATACAAAATATATACTTAATCTTAGTTTTGACCTCCGGACATTTTTCTTATTCTTCAGATAAGTTAAATAATTCTTCATTGGTATCCTGTGATTGGCCATACTCTACTATAGTCATAATAAGTTATACATACATAGGTTGAAAATTAATCAACTATGTTGGCTATTAATTCGCTGATGGCTTTAATAACCGTTTACTTAGGTACTGAATACTCGTGCCGATTCATGCGTTCAATAGAAATTCATAATACAATCATTAAATTTCGCTTTCTGATCACTATTTTATTACAAAATAAGTAACGAGCTTATTTCAAAGCATGACATGTAAATTAATCTCTGAGCGTAAAATAATTAAATATTTAATTGAAATTGAGTGCTGCAATACTAAATACAAAGCTTCCACTTGTTATAGAAAATACATTTCACTATCAAATTCATCTGGCATTTTTGGGACGCTGATGATAGAATTCAAAAATTTAAAAAAAAAAACACCACTATTGGTCGACATTTTCTACAAAACTGTTTTTCAGGAATGGCTAACATGGACTGACAAGGGACCAAGTGGTAATTACATACATATTTGTAAAGCGAAGACTAGGATACAAAACTTTATAATTATTGTCTCATCGTCTTAATGGTTCACTCAAATCTATCAAATAAAAAATATTATAATTTTTCGTTATAAGATAATGAGTCCCTATCAAGCGCACACACAAGGGAGGGTTTTCGGGTTCAGGCCCCCCCCCCTCCAGAATTAAAAAAAAATATTAAGGTGAATGGACTATTACTTCTTTTTATTCTTCGTCTGGACCAGATGTTCACAACCTTTCAGTGCCTCGAATTGCTAGGGTATATTTTTTTTTTCAAAATTCGCACAATACAATATTTTCTACCACCGGCTTTTCAGCCCAACAAAAAATCCATTTAGAATCCAGGTAGAGAACTGATATTTTTTTAGCTTCGCCTAATTTCTTCCAGAAGCCGATTCGTGACCTTCATAAGCTTTCTTCGTTCATTCTCAAATCCTCATTTCGACGTATTATTTCGCAAATTTTTGCATCCCCTCAATCATTATCTCCCACCCCGTAATAGTATATTGTACACCTCTGGTTAGGAACCGCTGTTCAAATAATATATTCTTCAGAACATATCCCATGCGCCTGGTAGTTTATCATAATCGATATATTGAATACTGTGTTTCATAATAATATGCATACTTAACCATTACTAGTGCTTTAAATGATATTGCTATGATGCAATAAATAATATGTTTGCTTGATAAATCGTTTCCCAATTTTCCTGCGTGTCATCTAAATAAAAAAAATCCACAAACACACAACCCCTTCTCCCCCGTATTGGTTGGGGGAATTATAACTCACGATATATCGTTTTAGGCCTAGGGAATAAAATCCAAAATAAAAAGCTCCCGCGCACCTCCCGCCCAGCCTTTTAAACGAACTCATCTGTTTCGTTTTATTTATGTGTCATTATTTATTAATGGAGCTTTAATCAAAAGCTTTTATTTATAGCATTGGGGTCGAAATAAATGGCATTGGCTATTTCTGCTGATGGGTCGATTATTCTATTTATATTTTTCTGTTTGATGTATTCATATAAATTCTTTTGTGCAACTTATGATTTTGTACATAAAAACGGTTTGTACATGATTTAAATTTAAAGTAAGTATTTATTTATATTTGTATTACTTATTTCATGATATTTATGACATTTTATAACATGAAATTGTAGATTATTCTTAGAATCATTACATTTTATAATAATTCATTAATGTGTATTCACAACGTACTCTTACGGCTCTTAATATTTATAGATTACTTAGGAAATATTCGATGGCTTTGTTAATATTTTCTATTATGGTCTGCCCAATAAAATTCATTGGTAATATAATATATTATATCGATACCAAACAATTATAAACATATTTTTATAATATTTCTATTTTTGAAGTTATACTTCTTTAGGTGCGTTTGGAAAATCAGATCAGAGTGTAGTTTTGGCGTGTGACATGTGACACATAATTTATTTTTTCACACGAAAAAAATCGCACTCGATTGGATTCGAACCACGATTGTTTGGTTATTAGCAGAACGCACTGCCTTTATTTATTTGGTATATGATAATGCAATCGTGACGATTATACAGTATAATATTATAGTTTAAAATTGTTCCGTTACTTAGGCAGCGAATTTATTATGATATGTACGAAGAATTGTTCCGTTGCCTAGGAAACGAATTTATTATTGTTGGCCAAAATAAAATAAAAACAACGAGAAAAAGTTAAATAATTTATTTAGTGATATAAGTTAAAGTGTCTAGAAATAAACCAGCGGCTCTCCAATAAGCGCCCCGCCTTTATTTCTAGTTTTTATTGATATGGGGTTATTAAAACGTCAATTCTATCTTATATCATACTTTATTATTTGACAGATCTGAAACATGACGTCTCGCGCAATGATGTGATCATACCCGACGATAGTCACCATAGAATAAGGAGTATGGATTATTTTGCTTGGTGAAAAATATTCTTTCTCGTTGTGAATTGCTGTCAAAACTAAGCTTAATATTTTTAAGTGTGATAGGTACGTTACTTTTGTTTGGTATTACATATTTAGTTTATGTGAAAACTATTTTCTAATTGTTTGAATATTTTTGGTTTATGTGAATTTTGGCTAACGCGGTGTGCGGCTATTTTATTTTGTTACGCCAAAGAAGTATAATTTCTAACGCGTGTACATAAGTACACACACCGATTTTTTTTTATTCATAAAAAATAATTTAAACACGCAAACTTAATTATATAATGCAATACAATTGCCACGAACAGCAAATCAGTTTATTTTTACAAATAATACAAATATGATATTTATAAATAAATATTTTTTATTGATTTGTAATCGTAACCAGGTTTTTCACGAAGATAATAATTATTATAATCTTAGAAGAAGAGTTTTCGAAGAAACTCATTCAATTTATTCTGTTAACTATAAGGGTAACAAATTATTTCCATCAAACATGCAGTATTTGCCACTGATCTACAAGTCAATTACAAGCCGCATTCTATTACATTCTTACATGCTATAGATTTGGCACTCTACTGTGTGCGGGTCATTATAAAATTACTTAAGGGGGGGACATGCTCAGCGTACGTCAAAATGGAGCTTTTATGCTATTTTCAAAGCATGATCCTGAACATACCTTAAACGATGTAGATAATCTATTTACATAATTTTGAAGCCTTATTATCCTTTATATTTATTTCAAACATTTGATGACTGCATAAAGTATTTTTATTACATAAAATAGTATTCTTTTAAACCTCTCGCTCTAATGTTTTAAAATATAGTCATATTTCAGTACGTCCATGTGAAGTGGTGTTAAGATTTTTATATTTATTAATTTTTAAAAGCATTTATAAAACCATCAGTAAAATTTATGTCGACATTATTGTAGTGAAATATTTACAATAAAAAATTATATTGATAATCTCTGTGATCCCAAATTTGACAAGAATTAGGCTTTTTATTATTCAAAAAATGGGCAAGATTCACACATTTGAAGATAATTCTAAAGATATTAATTATACGCTATATCTTTGACCATTCAAATCTGATAATCATTCTACGAATAATGTTTGCTTTATAATATTTATTGACCTAAGAATAAGGTAGTCTTTTTTTAAATACATTGGCATTTGCCAGAGGCTAAGCTACAACATACGGCTGTAGCCATAAATTGACAAACGATAAATAAAGTAGGGAGTAAGATCAAGGTAATGCGCGTGTTTAAACATGTACCGTTTTAAAAAAAAATCGGTTAGGTATGTGGGCCGTTAATATTGTTTTTATTATAATTATTTCTCTATAGTAGAATCGTCATCTGCCGGACGCGATCCACTAGTGAAGAAAGATTTTATCTATATATTTCACTCTTCTCAGTCCCTAGTTCATTACTCCCATGCACTTTGAACAGTTCATTGGCGATTCCAATTTTTAGGCGACAATGTTGCTATCTAAGTAGTACACTTGGGTAGCACTATACGAGTATGACTACAATTGACGAGTTAATTCTAAAAAAAGACATATCTAATTTTTTATAGAAATCGACATTTCAATGCCATCTTGCGGGCGTTTAGGATACTTATCTATCCCTGTTTTTAGATTTTACAAATATGGCATAGGTCAGAAAATAGGTAAGTATGAAAAATCGTTGTTCCTACAAAACATCATAATAATATGTTCCAAAGGTTTTTTCTCTCTCCTGAAAAATCATTTTTTTTTGACAAATGTCGTTTTTGTAATCAACTCGTCAATTGTCTAGCTATTTCCCACTTTCCAACCGACATTCAAGCCTGTTGCCATTTCATCAATGTGGAGACTTATTTTCAGTTCTTACTCCGATGTGACCTATCGATATTTTCTATTATTTCCGTATTATGACTAACGTCCACCTTTCCATAAATACTACTTTGCGTTTCTTACACTGTGATTCTATACTTGAAAATGCGTGTATGCCTAAATAGGCAAAAATCTTCATAGTATATAATAATACATGTATACATAATTACATTTTTCATTTTAACTGTAATAATACAAAATACATAAAGGTTTTACAATAGTTATTTGGAAAAAAGAGTGGTTTCAGATTAATTTATCACACCACGGGAATATTTTTCAAAACAACCATTTCTCGAAATACTGCAACATTACAGCATGTTTTTTTTTTTTTTTTTAAATCATAATACATTTTATTTCCACGAAAATAAAATATTTTCCCTCTCAGCCATTAATCCACGTCTAAACCCCATCTCAACCATAGGTACCCCATGTGTACTTAGCACATTACGCGCTGTGTGCCCCTTCCCTATGTAGAAGGGTCCACGCGCGAACAGCCAGCGGCGACTGCACCCAGGAGGCAGAGGGGGGCCCTGTGGTGAGGACTGATGCTCACAAGAGCCGGTTACTACGCTAGAAACTGCATTAAACATTTACTTACTTGCTTAAGTAAGGAAGTGGTGATCAACATTATGATCGCTAGGTTAATTTTATTGAAATTGGCACATTACATCTACAATTATTTTTTATATTTAAATAGAGTGAATTAAAATTAAAATAGAGTAAATCGCGTGAGATTAAGTTTAAGTATACGAAAATCTTTTACTTTCAACTAACTAACCAACCTCATTACTATTACGACTCCTCTTACGCCCTACTCTAACTTGATTTTTAGTAGGTACCAACTTACTTAAAATTAGTTTCATCAATGTGTAGTGGTCAATGACTTCGGGCCTTCTCAGCATTATTTCGACAGTGTAAGAATTAGCAAGTCATCTAAACTATCGCAAAATTGTCGCATCTACATTCAGCATATTCTACAAGCGAGACATTATTCGATGAAATCGAAACGTTCGAAGTACAATAATGCAGATGCCAGCAGATTTCTCAATTACAAACTTCATAAACAATGACTAAACTTGCAATTTACCGAATATTCATGCATATAATTAGTTGATCATAGTAAATTTGATGAGTTAATCAGTCTAAATACCTATTAGTACAAATCATAATCTCCATCCGATCAGCAAGCTTCGTGTCAGTCAGCATTCGATTCCACCGAGTTCCGACCTCGGAACATTATCATAAGTATTATAACATAACGCTCTTGTAACATACCTTTGTACCAACTGTTTACGCTGCAAATAAAACTCGCTCCTGCATCCATCGGAGCAACCACTATCAAATCTCAACTTCTCATCTCTCCTCCTGACGACTGTCCATCTACACCTCCTGGTCATCCCCAAACACTGCGGTTTCGTCATCCAACAACGAGACTCTCGAAAAATGTATTCACGTAATAATAATTAAATCACTACATATCCTCATCCGTGTGAAATTTTTGATTAATGGTCATACGATAGCTATAACTTGCTCACATCGCATTGTCCATCCACTTTATAAGTTTTTATATTTTGTATGTATACTAACAATTATATATACCCCTGATAATGTTGTGTAAGACTTACATCCTAGAAGAAAATCTTCATTTCAAGTATGCAGGGGAGGGGGTTGTATTCCATAATGGCATTACAGCGTGGGGTAAACATTAAGTAAATCATTCCATATAAATCTTTATATGGCGTCAGATTTTTAAGAGTGGCGAACTTACTCTATGATGGGCTACTAAAAAATTCACCCCACACACAATTGCGAACAAAAACGCCTGGGGAGTGATAAAAATTGTAACAGATGGTGACAGATGCTGCGTCCGTGATCAATGGCTTGAAAGAATAATGAAGAAAATCTGGCTGATTTGAATATTTTATAAATCCAAAAACGTTAAAACAAAAGTATAAAAGACATTAAATGTAGCTACATTAAAGAAACCAGATTTTAACTACCTAAGCAAATTTTTGTTAAATGAAATATAAATTTCATTTTCGATAATCTTTTTAGGTCATCATCAGTTTAGATTTATTCACTACTGGAGTAAGGCCTCTCTAAGCTGATTCTACTCTTGTTCCTCATGTATATTGCGTTGCTACGTACATCCAAAGAATTGAACTATTTCGACGATCCGGTCATTTTCAGACATTTTCTACGTCTTGGCTATCATTGGATCACTAGATTTATCCAACGATTGTCCTATTTTCAAGCTGCATGGTTTTCGGCAAACTCGTTTACATCAAATAGCCTTATTAATTTGTTTTATAATCCGATCATTCTGTTTGTCGATCTCGTCGTTATGCCCAACATGCAGTTCACTTTACTACGTTGTACTACTCAAAGATTCTAGATCTCTCCCGTACATTTATTTTGTTTCTTTTTTTAAATTTTATTTTTACCCAAATGTTTGTTTTACTACCGTCATATGCACGGCCCATTATAGTCAAGCCGTGACACCATGGCCCCCACACAGGGTGGGGGCTGACAGGCTCTAGCCTGGGGGCTCTGGCTTAGGTAGGGCCCGGCGTGGTGAGACGACAAGATAAGTGATATAAACACACATCACAAATTCTCGCTAATAGTAAAAAAAAGTCGCCTACAGCCTCAGCTATCTATCTATAATCTAAGCCTATAGCGCTATTTTTCTTCAATAATGTTATTATTTATAATGATGTGGTTGTACGATACAATTTTTAATTGTGTATCGAAATATACAAAAAAACACTAAATATACACAATTATATATGTACATAATTTAACCGCGTACACCATTTGGAAAACGCTACTGTAGAGTGTCACACTGCCTATAACTTTAGCAATAGGTAGAGGGGCCCGCCAAAAATCTTAACCTGTGGGCCCGCTTCAGGATGTGGGGGCCATGCGTGACACCAATCTATAAAAATCTACTAACCTCCTCTGTCGGCCTATACCGTAGTGGGTCCCAGGTTCGATTCCTGGGTCTTACAAGTACACGTCATATTGTTTTCAATTTGTGTACGAGTCAAAGTATGGACCTAATAGGTTGAGCAAGTGGCTGACATCCATGTGACAACAAAATCTGGTAATACGAACCTCCACTCTGTGGAGGCCCATAATATGATCCTATTAGGATAGGACATCCTATTGGGGGAAAAAAAACTTCTCTTAACAATAATTATGTTTGTAATGTTGCATATTGAAATAAATGATAATAATTTAAACGAAATATGCAATCGAAAACAATATGTCACCGTATTCGAAGATAATCAATTACTACCACAACACTTATATTAATTATCAATTCAATGTAAGGACTGAATATAGTTGGCATATTTGATACACAATATGAACTCAAAATAAGCTGTACTCGATTGCTTATATTCTGATGATGCCAATTTATGATAGAGAGTTTATTTAGGGCTACCATGGTACGGTTTTTTTAGATATGAATGTATAAAAGAGCGGAACATGGTGTATAAAGTAAAGATTGAATCTGACTCACTCATTTGCAACATGTATACCTAATAAGAACTAGTGTTCTTTCTTTTTTGTCAGTTTGTATTAAATATATTTATAAATAGTAATAATTCTAAAGTTTGTTTACTTCTAATACATCAAGAGTTCTTTTGGAGTGTCGCAAAGTGAATCTGAATGCGACGTTTGCGACACATAGTAGAAAAAATCAGTCGCGAGTAATGAGATCTTTCAAGTCGGCGAGACGATGCCGACTACGTATAACATTATAGCAGTAGCTTATATTAAGTTAAAAACTTCGTTTATATTAAATATAAAATACTTTACAGTTTATTCGAAGCTCGTTTCTGTAATCCTGTTATCATATTAT
The DNA here is from genome assembly GCF_057557595.1 of Rhyacophila brunnea. Classification (NCBI taxonomy): domain Eukaryota; kingdom Metazoa; phylum Arthropoda; class Insecta; order Trichoptera; family Rhyacophilidae; genus Rhyacophila; species Rhyacophila brunnea. Next base: position 36,718,635 of record NW_028232837.1, on the reverse strand, counting down.
ACGCCACGTTATGTTTGTCAACTTTTAACATAATACATTTTAATACAAGTTTCTCAAAGATTCAGATGGACGAATTTATTGTTAAATGGTTTATTGTATAAAATTAGTATACAATATAAATAATGCAAATAAGAAAGAAAAAATACTAAAATAATTTGATTATGTTTCAGGAAAAAATGTTAGAAATTCTATAAATGACCATACCAACCAACGTAATAATTATATTAATTATCATAGTTTCCCACTATTTTTTCGACTCACCTTTCCAAAAATATGTGTTTATCGTCATCTCTCGTGAAAATTATTGTATGTCATATCTCAATTAATAATAGAATTCATATAATCACTTCTGATTTCACCAAAATATCTAATAGTACTATAGATGATTTGAAATGGAAATTATAACACTCCTTATTAAAATTATATTATAACACATATTAGTACATTAAACTATTTTTTTGAAGATATACTTCTTTTGGCGCATTTGGGAAAACAGATACAGAGTGTATTTGTAGCGTGTGACGAACTTGCGCGCGCCGATGTAACACGTTTGGCGTGTGACGGAAGTTGCGCTCGCCGATGCAACACATAATTATTTATTATATTTTAAAAAAAATAATGTATAACTTCTAACGCGCGTACATCAGTATTTTTTTTATTATTTGTTTCTTTATTAAACACCACAACAGTCCGTGAAGCCCATTACTAGTGGTAAAAGTCCCAGGGTTGAGGAATTTACATATTAAATTATGTAAATATATTTTGACCTCACCAGTAATCGAACCCAGAACTCCGGAATGGAAGGCCAGCGCCTTACGTACTGCAGCACGAGAGCCTCTATAATTTATCATTTCATAAAAAACATAAAAACTCTCCAATTGCCTACTGCGAATTCTCTCTCTCCTTGAAAACATTTTTATTTTATATAAAGATAAAGTTGCTTAAAGAATTATTATTGTAGTTGTATACCAACATCATGAAATTAAATTATATCTCTGTAGCATAGATTCCAGGAAACAGCTTTAAAAATTAAATTACTCATTGGCGCTTTAATCTACTTGAAAATATTTTAGAAATTCTACCTGCCTTAACCTCTTTTGATAGCTTCACATTCTATCCTATCCTGGATATAATTTCCTGTGATATAATATATTTCAAGTAGGTATTTTTTTCACTAGGTACGTAAGTTTTTAGTATCAGCTATTTCATGTTTGTGAGAAATCGGAGAAATTATGAAGAATTAATTTAAATTGCTAAATATAATAAGAGTTTCTAAGGATTTCAGTCGGAAAAACTCCCATAATATTGACAAAATAAATGTTATTAAAAACATGGCTCTACAACCCTGTGTAAATTCTGACCGCTTTTTGGATAACTTTTCCTACTTCCAGATTAGTTTTCTTATATTATAGTTTTCTAGTTTTTCTCCAGTTTAACGCAGTCAAACTATCTCACATTAATTTTTCAGAGAATATAATAATATGCTCATTTTGACTTCATAAGCTGGCGATAAAGTCATTCATCAAACATCGTTTTATGTAGGTACATGAAAATATATTATGGTATCGATAATTAAACAAATAAGTAACATAATATTTTTTTGATGGTTAGAAGTAGAGTTGGGTATTTCCCGAGAAAATCTCAATCTCGAGATTCGGGATTTCCCGAAATGATGAAATTTTGAATTCATGACATTCAGGATTTCCAGAAAAGAATTCTCGAGAATTCTCGAGATATCGGGAAATAAAAAAAAACTGTAAAAATCCTAAAATCAGTGTAAAAACAGACAAATTCCAAAAAAATATGATTTTTTTTATTTATTACAAACAAAATAAAAGTAGGAAAACAAAAATAATTACTTATTAAAATGTTTAAGTGTTACTTATTAAAACATTACTTATTAAAATGAGATTTCAAAAACACAGACTATCAATCGCTGCGTCTGACAATCGGGTACGCTTTTGAGACACAAAAATCCCTGATGTTGCAAAAATCGCGCTCATTTTGAGTCGACGTTGGCTTAATTGTGTTAAATGCCCCGATCACGATCGACGTTTTATGTTTTTTGTCCACTTTTTTCATATAGAACATCGGTTTCTCAATTAATATTTGATAAAGAAATCCCGAATCCCGAGAAAAGATTCTCGAGATCCGGGATTTCCCGAAATGTTAAAAATTTCAATTCTCGGGATTCGGGATGGAAAATCCCGAAAATTTCTCGAGAATTCCCATCGGAAAATTCTCGAAACCCAACTCTAGCTAGAAACAGCAGTTGTCATAATTATAATACTAATGAATCATTAAATTGTAAGTAAGAAGGACTTCATTTATAGAATGTTGAAAATAACTATGTAGAATTTAAAATCTCATTTCTAATTTTGTAGTCAATTTACCCAACTGGTTTAACGGCATTCTTGGATTATTTTACTCATCAATATCTAAAATTATCATGACCATAACAATATTTATATTCTCCAGATCACATAATAATATTCAAGGAGGTATTTTTATAACTAAGATATTATTTGTTTAACAATAAAAAAGTTTCGTGAAAACCTTCAATTTAATTTTAATATTTAAATAAATAATGGACAACATTAATTAATCACGGGTAAGATTAATTACTCTTAAGCTTCTAGTATAATATTATTATGTAAATCTTTTACATTACATTTTAACATATAGGTATATATTATCGAAGTCACGATATAAGGTACAGTATATCCGACTAATGAGAGTTCTTTAAATATGCAGTCGAAATGGAGGCTTTCATTAAAATTGCGGTAATGACTTCCAGGAAGGCTTTGTGTAATTCCGTAATGCCAATAATAATTAAAACGAATGGTTTCCGTAAACAACAATACGACCTACTAACTACTGGCACGGAAATAACGCCTAAGGACTTATATTATGATTGTCTGGTACGTTATTTTTAATTTGATTTGGAGAATTGTTAAAGTAATTAGATACACCACGTTAAGAGGATACAGATGGCCTATTTGCATATTTGATAGTTAGTAATTTCATTTTTAATGATAGTAATTTACTTATTTAAAACAGAAATTTAAGGGTTGAGCATATAACGATTGTATAATTTGCTGTATTAAGTAAAAAAGTGTGGGTCATAAAGTTAATGTAGGTATACATTAACGAACATTATTTATATTACAAGATTCACAATATGAAATGAAAAATTAATAATATAAAGTAAAAAACATTGTTCATTTTAAAAAGTCAAAAACATACATGTTAATTAAAATAATCCGGTAAATAATCTTAAACCGTGTGCGGGGTGAGTCAAATCTTTTCGACGAAGTTTCTTTAATAGTGATATTTTTGGCTCTCCTCTAAAATACTGCTGTTTTTGAAGGCACTACAACATATTTTGTGAATTTTACCCCCATGTGTGTGTAAGTTATTTTAGATTTTGTAGCATAGGCTATCAAAGGAAGTCATGAAAAGGGCTCTATACCTAGTCCAGACTAAACAATAATTAGTAAACCTTTTGCCACAACGCTATTGCACTTGCATAATCATTCATTCGCTTGAAACGTAGTGCATTTTCACACCTGAAAACATTGTTATTTATCAAATTTAACATAGTTGATATGATAAAAATTTTCAGGTTCTTCTCTCAATACTTACCATGAAATAGTAAAAAATCTCAAACATAGTCACTCATGTTTATCTGTTGAATATATTTTTGATCTGTTGCGGAATATAAAAATATATTTAAGGCTTTTTTAGCAAGTGGACTGTAATTTCTGAAGGTTATGCTGTATAGTGGATTCCTGATGTAGGGGGGGGGGGGTGATAATGTACACACAAATACCAGGCACTGACCTTAGATGTGGTGATGGCTGGCGTGCACTCTAGCTAGTTCGGTGTTCACGCACTCACATTGGTAAACGGACGGATTGGTGACGGTGCACTTTTGATGGATGATATATGAATGATGATGATGTATCGTATGAATGATGAAGATGCGACCTTCACTCAAACCGTATCAGGTTTAGTGCCACGAAAGTCGAACAGATGAGGTCTATCGGGGTCATATCGTATCAGATAGAGCGCTAGACCCGTCGGCTGTCTGGTAGTAAATTGTTGTTGTTCGCAATTACATGCGTATTTGACCCGTAATTGCTAATAGTCTGATCATGTGACAACACTAAATAAGTGAATTTGAGTAGGGGGACTAAGGATGAATGCGACCACAATTTGGCTCAACCATATATATATACAAATGATTGTATTAAAATGTTTTTTATACAATGTTTATTTGTATATAGATAAATTTATTTTGAATTAAACTAAGAGGGAGAAGAATGAATACTCGTTTAAATTATAAATGAATATCGTAGGTACCTATAAATACTAAGAATAAATGTTTTCATAAACTTTATTCCTTAAAATAATATTATGGTAAAGAATCGTTTTTGGGATTTCACGCGTTATAATTATTACAGAAATTTCTGAGAATTTCTATACTAAAATAACAGAAAGCTTTATAATATAACCCTTTGGATGCCGCATAATACTTATCTGCTTTACATTAAACATCATGATAAGTACTGAGAGGTTTTAGTTAACGTTTCCCGTATTGTTCTATGTTATTAAATAATAATTTTAATAGTATAAATTTAATCATAGATTTCAATATAGGTGTATAAACAGATTACACACTTGATGGAAATAATGGAACAAAGGTAAGCTGGGCTCTATTGTTAGTGTCCCAAAATATAGGTTTAGGGTTTTCAATAGGGGTAGTGGAAATAAGTACAAAAGGAAAGTTGTCCTGAACCTTTGATCGACGAAGGCTACGAGATTGCAAAATTGCACTAAGCGAAAAATAAATCACTTTTGGTTTTCCTCTCCATTTTCGTAATCTTCAACACCATCGTCTACAATGTATGATACCATTGACAACTTTATTGTGCACGATATTCTTGTCATCACGATCACGGTTGATAGTAATCCCTCTGCACGAGAATGTTAAAAGTTCAATTTGATACATTTTGTAGATAACAAAAAGTAAGTGTCATGTAAGAATAATATTGAATATTAATCGTTTAACTAATAACTTTTGAATACTAATATCATAGATCTATCTCATCAGATCTAACTCCATTAATTCCTAATACGTTATAATTGTTCCCAGAATGGACGAATTTACACCTCTTGTTTATAGTATTTTTATTGTTTATAATTACTAATGATCTATTATTAGGTTTTGACGACTTATTATACGTTTATCGAATGTATTATTATTGATAAGGTAGGGGGTTTTTAACAAACATTTCAACTATTCATAATTAGTTAATTTTTTTTTTATTCTGAATTTTGACTTAATAGGTAGGTGATAAAGTTTTTACCTACTTTATTGTATTGATTTGTTATTTAAGTTAGAGTTATTAGTATTCGTTGTCAGTGTGTATGCCTTTTGGTGAGTGCACACAGTGCCTGAAGATGCTGAAAGGCGAAACCCGGGTCGCAAAAAAACGACTCTAATGGAATAATATAAAACTTAAATCCATTAGAATTCAAATTCCATCAAATACCTTCGGTCGATAGTATTATTAATATAATTAATATTAAAAATAATCAATACGTATTATAAACGATTTTTTTAACCTAAAAATAAAACTTACAAATAATATGGTTTTGTTAGGTTTTTTAGAAAGTGAAAAAACTATTTTTGAAATATTCATAGTTGTAATGGATATTCATTCTAATTTTTTTTTAAATATCGATTTTTCTATAAAATATAAATGAATATCATTTTCCTTTTAATATAATATCGATTCAAACTTTGACAGTGTAATCGTATAAAAGCTTGATTTAGTATAAATAAAATTATACACATTTTTATATTTACGTGGTTCGATATTTTGTAAATTAACAAAAGAATACACAAAAACCATAAAAAGAATTCAAAAATCTTTGTTACTTTTCTAAAACTCCGTAAAACTACGTTTTAATCGTAGGAATTTCTCATAAAATATGATGTAGGTACTAATAACTTCGCTCCGTATACTAAAATAATCACAAAAAAATATGTTTATTTTTTAACTTTTAGGTTAAAAACGTTACTTTCTCCGCATACTCATGACGTTACTCGTCATTATTTATATAAGTAGTATTTGTGATATATTTATAAACCTTTGTATAAAACAGCAATGTAAGAAATATGTATTTTGAAAATATGATGTACCTACTTACTAAAGTTAAGTAATATCATCATCCATCGATTTATACTTTGTTATTATGGAAATTTCCATGACAGTCAAGCGATGTTTTCATTTGACATTGCCCACGTCTTCAATAGCGTATCCAGAAATTTGTACGTAAACAGTTCACCGCAGGACACTTATTCGTGCGCCGCAGTACGTGAAACATGAGTTCGTGTAACATTTATTCAAATGACGAGTTCTTCGTTTGTTCGAAATGTTCAATGAAGAACTCGTCATTTGGTATACGAACTCATGTTTCACGTACTGCGGCGCAAGAATAAGTGTCCCACGATGAACTGCATATGTACAATTTACATTTAACCCTTCAATAGTACCTTTAGTAGCGCGCTTGGCTGACAAAGGTTAGTGGTTGGAGGCTGGTCTTTTCTGTAGGAAAATAGACTATGCAAATTTTCATTACACATCAGTCGGATTCGCTACTTCTTCTTCTTATTCTTCAATGGCACTACAGACCAAATCTAAGATTGGTATTTTCTATTTTGTACATCCACAATGCACGGTTCTTCGCTGCTACTCATTAGCAACATTGCAGCGGGTGCCAGACGAAATCCCGAATGCTGAATTCGTGAATGGCCGAAATCCCGAAAGCCTAAATCCCGAAAGCTTAAATCCCGAATGCCGAAATTGCGAATACTGAAATCGATATTATCCAAATTTATTGATCCATTTTTTCACAAAAAACGATTTTTCTTCTCTCTTGTATAATTAGCGCAATGCAAGATAAGTGTTAATATTGCGCAATTATTACTGTTTGTATTTTTTATTTTTCGGGATTTTGGCCTTCGGGATTCCGGCCATTCGGGATTTCAGCATTCGGGATTTCAGCCTTCGGGATTCCGGCTCCATTGCGGCTAGGGATACTTCCCAAATTATCTACACAGCGAAGTTTTGGTCTTATAGATATCTCCCTCCGAATTTTTTTTAAAAAGTATTTTTTTTAAGAAATTTCACATTTTTTTATCTTAGTACAACCACCAACTACATTTATATTGCTCAAAATAATCCGCGTGTCTAAAATTTATCTTCTTCACTGATAAATTAATTTCAATGGTTTATGATCCATGAAAAATAGATTTCTTATAGCTATGTACAGAATTATAGGGCCGAAATCAATTCATTGATGTCTTGTGGGTAACCCTAGGCAACTTTTCTATGGGATTCCTTTTGATTGATGGAGAATCGAAAATTGCAAATCGCTTGGAGCATTGGCCGACTATGAAGTCGAAACAAGATTGATGACGTCACATCGAGGCGAGTCTGCGAACGACAATTCAATAGAATTCATCAGTGCATCTTTGATAACAATATTTCTATATTATAATTTATATTAAACTAATTCATATTTTACTTACTAAAATTACCTCAATCGTTTTGTCCAGTACTGTAAGTAGGAGGGGCAAAACGCCCAATATAAAAAAACAAACAATCGCGAGCATGAATTCTGCAGCTGACTAAATATATTATCCATTAGCCAATGTGTCGTTGATCTACATCATCAGTGTGCGAACGTCCATATGATAACGTATTTTTTGTGAATAACGATTAGGTACGTCACGTTGACGTATTCGACATGTCGCAGACGGGCGAGTTTAGATGTGCGAGCCGGCTTACACTATTAATAATTGTTATTTTTAACATACTATACTCTATGTCTATGAAACATGTACTTATATAATAATATACCCATCCCTGAATTCTACACTAACAACAAAGACGTAATATTTTAAGAAAATGGCTAACAACAATATACTATGCTCTCGTATTTCACTTAGGAAATTGCCAATTTACCTATATTATTATCGTTTCTATCGTGACTGGACTGCGTGAAGAAGGATAGTCGGTCTTCACGTTATTGGCACCAACAATTACCTCAAAAAGATGCAATATGGTAAGAAAATGATGATTTTTTAAGGAAGCCATGTGGGAAATAGTAGCATTTCGTTTCTAAGACCGAATTAAATTTTAAGTTGCACGATTGTAAGATTATATAAAAATATTGTTTAGGTAACCTTGATAATTTTTGGCCTAAATCGTGGATATCGGTAAAATAATAACTAAAAAATAAATAATTTATTTTACTCAACGAATAATTCACAACATTTAAGAATGTAGCATTCTTTTTTGAAAATTCATTCTGCAAACCGGAATCCGATGGATGCAAGATTGTGTCCTGTCCGATGCAATATTTTTATGCTATTATTTTCATAATTATTATTATATTGATATTATGTACTTATATCTTTTAATTTTACACCTTTTGTCACTTTTGTTTTATTATTGTTTATCTAAGTATATATATTTTTTAATTCTTTATATAATTTTATGCTCAGTTTTGTTTTCAATAATAAAATTTTCTAAATTTGTAAAAAAATGTAAGAATATATCGCTTGAGGGTACTTCATAGAAAGTTTATGGCGAACTGGTCAACTAGGTATGTTATTACTTTCTTGTATTCTTATATCGGTGTAACAATTGAAATACGTCTTGACTAAAAAAACAATTTAAGGACTTTTTTATAATTAATATCATAATATTGCTTAACCTTGCATGTAATATGCAACGTCAAATAAATTTGCAGGAATATATATATAATTATAATGTTATTTTTATATATATTCAAACTACTCTCATTGTCTAGAACCGTATTATTATATTATCACATGTTTTCTCTAGTCTCATTTTTGAACTATGTAGAACTATATTGAAAATGTTGTTTTATTTTAAACTTAATAATTATATTGAGTTAAATAAACGAAAAATTCCTTTAGAAAAGGTGTTCCCTACCTAGTTAACCACTTACAATAATGTAATAATGTTATAATTTTATAAACCGCATTATTTTCCCATCAAAAAGTCAGCAATGTATTAGATATTTATAAGGAAAGATATAGTAATATAATTATTATTGAGGGACTAAATTTCTCTCTACATATTGGGTTTTTAAAAGCTTTTAGCGCGCAAAAGCGGCATATCCGCTTACACGCAATTTGACGATCATCTGTTTTCACTGCTTCCGGTTTTCTACCAGTCTTGTGGTTACATGCCACCTACATAAAATAGGTACCTATACACCTTTTAACCTTATAATAACCTTTGTTGTTTTTAAGCAAAAATATTGCGTACTTTGTATTCTGAAATTATTGTATTATCCTAGGGTAGCTGTTCCCAACCTTTTTGTATGGCACCTTTGAGATATTTTGTAAAATCTTGGGGGACACCTACCTGACTGATACATATTTAAGAAATCAGTAAAGGTAAGTTAGAAAATTTCATATCTATAAAATTAATGTATCAGCACCGGATGAAAACATTTTGACACAAGATATCAGAATTAATGGACCTAGGGGCGGCGGCAAGTCATATGAAAGTATGGTGAAAAAGTATGGTGAGGCAGGCTGGTTATCAATTTGCGGCAAAATTTCCACGTTAACATTATATTATATGGGTACGTTATAATGACCAAAGTAAATCCTCCGTGATGCTCTGCATTTTTTTAATCGTATCGCTATTTCTCGTAAGTTGTCGGCTATTGTTGGCCTGGTTCATTCAGTTGTATGAGAAAGCCGATTCCTTGCCCTATTTAATACCTCTATGTAATAGACAGACCAGTATAACAACGTAATCAATAAATCTTAGCAATAAATCTATACTACGACATTAGCGTGTATTTTAAATGAGTTGGCAGGAATAAAATGATCAGTACATAGTAGGAGGCGAAATATTTTAGGTACTTACTGAAAAATTAATTCCAAGATTCTTTGCTACCACTAAATCTAACTAACGAAGCCATATTTTCAAAATTATCCATTGTTTAAAAATAGATTATGTTAAACATTTTTTTTTCTGTATGTAGTTTGCAAATTCTCGCGGAATCTCTGCCACAGTTTATGAAACCCCGGCTAGGAATCACTGTTCTAGGGAGTTGTTTTATGTTTATTTTAAATAAATAATATTTTATAACAAATTTGAATATGAATTTAATCATCTTTCTTGGTTCTACAACCTTCAGTGGGTCTTTACCTCCCCCAAAATCTTACTCCATCTCAAACGATCCAGCGCTCCTTTTTATTATATTTTCCGTAGATCTTTAAATCTATATATATATATATACATAATCTAGCCATTTTAGTCTCAACGCTGATCTTCTTATCATGCGATCCGTAAATACTATATCTTGAGCTCCAAATAAATTTAACAACTCTAAACATTATTCTTAGATCTCTCAGAGATATTCACCCTTTTCTGATCCTTTCCATAATATGTTGATTGCTTATGTGCATTTTGATCCATATTTAAATACTGGGCGTAGATAATATTTATTGATGCTATTCTTCTTTTATGTTCATTAAAGAGACACCAGGGGTTGTGTGTTCGATCCCGCGTCTGGACAAAAATCTGTATTTTACAACGTTTTTATAAGCTCTTATTCTTATTTGTCCGGTACAAATCTTGCAATCAATTTTTAACTAACTTCCCGATTAGCTAGAGATTTAAAACTTTTAGAATATATCAGAACACGATGCCAATGTATTCTTTTAATACTTTTTGCCATCTTTAAGCAGAATTGAATTCATTTTCAGTTAATTCTGTTTTGTATGAAAAGTTATTTCGGAAGAAATCCGTAATCCAATCCACTATTATTGGTTGCTAAGGGTGTGGGGTCCTAGCAACCAAATTATTAATATATACGTGCGATACTATGGAAATCAATATGAAATGTCAAAATGACATTTCAGTATTATTTTAATCAAGTAAAAAAATTTTTGATCGTTTAAGCTAGTCAAGTCAAGTTTATATGATTCAACAGAAAATTTAAAAACATTGTATTTAAAAAGTTCTTCTTATCTTGTAATTATTTTTTAATATGTTCGTTCCAGTGCGAGTACCTAGGGGATGGAACAAAAGGGTCACCATAACTACTTGTACATCTTTTAATATAAGCTCCAATCTCTAGTAACAGATATGCTTCACTTCGGAGTAATTTTCTTTTAATAGGAAGAGCACTGTTGGTTGGGTTAATTTGGTGATTTATTTCATCACTAACTTGTTAGTATAAATTCTAATGGATTTAAGTTCAAATTCCATCTAGTACCTTCAGTTGATCGTATTAATACTTGTTAATATTTTTAACAATGGAACCTAGATAAACAAATTCATTCAGAGTTTTGAAAGCATTTCTCTTGTTATACGCGTTCATAAAACTTTCATAAAAGAAGATCCAACTATATTGAAAATTCTTTTTGAACTTTTGAATACTTAAATATTTTTCCTAAAACGCTTATTTGAAAAGTAAGTGAAGTGCGGTGAGAAAATTTCTCTAACCGGAGAGCGTTTAACATTTAGATGAGGTCTTAAAAAATAAGCACACACGTGATGCACAAAAATTTGCATTAATTCCACGTGCAGAATATTATTTCGGGCTTTGTTTGACGCAGCCGAGCTTTTTAAAGTAGGTTACGTTTATTGAAGCTTTTTACCGTCGCGCTAGCGGGTGCAGTCAATAAACTTCAACGGTGAGTCACTGTGTTTTATTAGATACCAAATTTTGTGTTTTTATATGATTCAACACAGTAATTTTTATTCACTTAGTGATCATAAATTATATGTTGCTTTAGATTGATGTATTAATTATTTAATTCACTATACCGTAGTAAATTGTAAAAATATATCACACAACAACGATTATAGGGCATTAATTTTTATTGTTTGCACCGTACTCTTAAAAATCTTATTGTCTAATGATAGCAATATTTTATGTAGATTTCTAAATCTCTTCCATATAGTTAATTAAAACAGTTGTGTTCATATTATTTAATTATAAGTATTGCAACAACAATTAACAGCTATAGACCTTTAACTTATTATATTATGATAGTTGATATTGACCCGAATAGATAGTGGCCATCTTTTTAAGATACCAACGCAAAAGCTAATTGCTAATTATTTCTTAAAATCATAAAGATTCTTTAAAACGTCGGTTTACTTTAATTGACTTTCTAACTGGTAATTTATCCAAATTAATATATAAATATGTTACAATAAAGCTTCTTTATAAAAACTTAGATTGAATCTGGCTTGAAAATAAATCGATTGTTTTGGTTCCGTATTAGTTGGAATAGGTTCTCATATTCAGGCTATACGCGGTTATATAAATGACTTTCTGTTCTCAAAAATATCATCATATAATATATCCATATATTTTTTCCGATATAGTATACCATTCTTGCGAGTATTAATCTGAAATCGTGTGCATAATATTTTGTTTGTCCCGAAATAAGATGAACTAGGTGGCTCTCGTGGTGCAGTGCGTAAGGCGCTGGCCTTCCACCCGAGAGTTCTGGGTTAGATTCCCAGGGGAATTCTTTGGATTCCTAGGAGGACACAATATTTTTCAAAGCCTGGGTGTTTGTGATTGTTCAAAATTACTAACAACCATCTTGTACGAAAAAGCAAAGACATGGTTAATAATAATTCTAAAATATGATGAACTAACTTGCTGATTAGTGATGCAAATTGGCAGTGCGTAAAAAAACAAAGTGAATAAAGATTGAATGATTGATTATCAAGATATAAAAATAAAAACATGAAAGAAAGTGTGATGACTGCAAATTTACATATACATATAGACAATGTGAGAAAATGTTATAATTTATAATATTTCGTAAAATTTAATTTGCAGGAGAACTTTTAATGTAATAATATTTAAATTTTTAGTGATATATTATTTTCTATTGTTTTTTTCCTGTTCAAAAAATATATGGCTATAAAAAGCGATATTTGACACAATAACATTAAAATAAACATACAATTAATATTAATAGACTTTTAGACGAATAGCACTCGTATTCGTGTTATAAAATATTAACATTTGAATTAATTAAATATTGCTGAAAAAGTTTTAGATGTTAAAGAAAATCTTTCATATTTGCGTAGTAGGTATAATATAATCACATACAAAACACGGACTTTCCTCATAGCGTCCAACACAATGTACCTTATAAAAAAAGTTGTGTTCAAGTAATATTCGTAAAGGCTTTTTCCGACATAAGATAATTTTTATGTTAATAAATACCTTTGGAGAAAACTGAATTTTAAATTAAGATAAGTGTACGCAATTTTTAAATTGTTTAGTTGTAAATTTATTTGTATCTGTAATATTAAACATTTTGAAAAGTTTTCTACAGATATACATACCTATTGTTCCACTAAGAATTAACAGTAAAATTAATTACATAAAAAAATTTAATTAACTATTTTTTTCATTCAACGAATATTTCATAAGAATTAGGAATGTAACATTCCATAATTTAAAAGGTTTTTTTTCTATTGCTTATAATATATTTTCTCAGTAGTGCTTTCAAAATTATGTATGTTCAATAATTAATAATAATTTGAAGCTGTCAGTATATTATTGACCAAATACCTATTTTTAATGTATCAAATTATTCGACCGCAATAATAAACTCCCAGTGACTCAGATGCCGGTAAACAACTTATTACCTGTGTCAGCAGATTGATTGGCGATATTAAATACGGTATCGCAATGAAAAATTAGTCTAATATCCATTCCCATAGTATCATATTATATTATGACTATATTAATAAATAAAATTCACAACTACTCGTATTTAAACCGCTGACTCGTTCAATATAATTATGTACTGGAATATAATGTTAAGGTATTACTTTTGACTGTATAAATAATTAAGAATACTGATTTATCAAAATTTCACTCGAATATACGTTTCCAGTGTGTTACCATTGCAGTCTCTATATCGCTTCGCCCAACATCTGATTGTACCGAGATGCGGACCTCGGATCCGTACCTATCATAAGTTTAGTATTGTAACATAACTGCTGTAACATACTATTGTACCAACCGTTACGCGTAATAAAATTCGCTCCTGTATACATCTTCGACTTCTTCATCATCATCCTCAACACCATAACCTACGACACATCGACGACTCCCAAAGTGATAACACACACATTGAACACAACAAATTTAATCATCAAGTTTGAATGAATTGAACAATACACGACAAAATATCAATACATATACACATTAATAATATCGGTAACCATAGTTCTCGGTCTATTGAGAGCTTTCATGTTCGCCACTCGAGACTGGTTCCATAGGGGCAGGTACTGTGCTGAACTTACCCATTATTTAACCGCCTCAGATTTCAAAGGCTAGATTCGCTTCTCATGCGAACATTTGATCCTCTTTAGTGTAATACAGGCACATACTAATTATTTATTTAGCAATGTATTTGTCAGTAACGATTTTTTTTTGTAAGAAAATAATATAATTTAAGGATTTTAGATCCTTAATCTCTGGATCTCTTAAATTGCCTATATTGGCTCTTTTCAGAGCATTTGTAAAGTTTCTAGTTCTAAGTATCTTATTTCGATATAAGTTTCTAGTTCTTTCAATTGATTCCAGAAAATTAAATCTAAAACCATCAAATCTGGGAGCCAAGCAAAATTAGTTTTATTTAATGAGCCCCTGCAGTGGTTTCATTGTGCTAGTATCAAATATCAAAAAGTGCTATATTTTAACAGCCCCTCTGAGCTGTATTATCTTTTAAAGCGAGATCGACAGTTTTGACAGTTTAGATGGCTAACATATTGTAACAATTTTATTATAATTCTCAACACATAAATATGATAAACTGCGGTCAATAGCCGCCTTGTGTATAGAATAGACCCACAGATGTCAAAAGTAGTATATATCATATATCAATTTCACTCCTAAGCGGAAAAGATAAACATCCACAAAGTAGAGGTTATATTAAGATTTTTTTTCTTTTAAATTTATTCTCAATTTATTTATTTTTTACATACTTTTGACATTACAAATTATAAGTTTAAGACGTTTATAACATGTCATGAAAGATTATAAAGAAGAGACGAAAATAAAAGTAATAAAAGGGATAAAAATGAAAATATAAAAATTCTTAACACTATCAATAATCGAATATGCAACCCACAGCTTCAGAGACGGTGGCTCACAGTGAGTGCCATATACAACGGTTTTTTGTCGGGCGAATGCTATATCGATTAAAAAATTATGTGAAATATAATTTCTACGTATATTGATACCTACGTCATTGAGATTTTTTTTAATTTCCATCAATATGGCAACTGTCTTTGTAATTTAAATCAAGATAATATACGTGCTAATATTTTTTTTATTATATAAATAATAATATTATATACTCTAGATTTAAGAATTTTATATGTTTTCTATTGAAAATACATATTTTGGAATAGCTTTAGAAAGATACATATCAAAAGCAAACTTTTTCCGTAAGCGTAATTCGCCTATATTTTTTTTTCATTCCTAGGGAGGATTTTGACCCGTGGGCCCCCAAATCTCACTGTGTGCACGTCTGTCCATAGGCGCTAGATTCACTTCACATACCAATAGTCGGTCCTCTTTGCGTAAGATAGGTGCATAATTATTATTACTTCCAAATATTCAAAAAAAAACATAGAATTTATGTCACTAGTTCAAAATACCTGCAATTCTAGCTTTAATAAACGTAAAACCTCGCGGACCGTACTCGTTATTGTGTAGAGCTTTTATGAAACCTCCGCGAGAGGACTCATTGTCTATCATCATACCTTGAAGCTTTTATACTGTGTGATTTATTCCACGTATTTTTTTATTATGAACGAGAGAGCACTCTTTTATAGCTGGAACCGCTTACAAAGGCCACGACGGGATGCGAGGGTATATAAAATAATGACAAAAAAATAGCCGGTGGCGATGGTCATAGTGTACTCGCTTGAGAGACAATGAGTTTATTTTGGTATGTTGTTATGCCATTCTATAATCCACCAGTTCATAAAAAGCGAGAAAAATGAAAATATTATTAAATTTAATTCTAGTTGGGTAGGATTCCTGGTATGTTTACAATACTGAATACATGTAGGTACTTGCGTCATTTTCTCAAGCCTGGTTATTTCTTTGATTACTACTAGGGATTCCAATCCCGGGATCCCGGGCTATTTTCGATACCTATGAATCCCCGGATTGATAAACATAATCCCGAAAGTTTCGGGATTGATTTTTTTTATCATTTTTTATGGAAAATAAAATAAAAACGAAAATAATATATAACAGAAAAAATACTTTTAATAACAAATCACTACATTAGAATTAAACTGAGTTTGAATGAAATTTGATTTATATCCATGTGTAAGTTGCCGATTCATTTTATTTTTTCACATAAATTAATAAAAATGAGAAAGATTGGAAAAAACAATGTTTCGCGCTAGTACCAAAGTAATTTCACCATGATCTCATACGTTTTACTGCAGTTTCATATTTGGCTGACTAATTAGATTTATGAAGCGGAAAGGCCATAAGTAGACCATGATTTGCTTTACTATTTTAAATCTCGCTAACCCATTCATTAGGTCTTTCACAGCAATCTCATATTAAATTCACATTATTATTTTTATATTACAATATTATTTGCTCCATTAAACTTATGTATTTCCAATATTGAACGTATACAATATTAACAATAAATGTCTTAAATATTATAAATCATACTAGATTTATTTTTGACCTTTTTTATCAATGTTATTTGTAAATATAATAATTTTATATTAACAATGGAAAAAATGCTAATCCCGGGACCAGTCCCGGGATCCTGGGATTGTCAATTTGTAATCCCGAAATCCCGGGATCAGAATTTTGGCTCGGGATTGGATTCCCTAATTGCTACTGTAATTATTACTCTCGTGCTAGTATTTCTTAATATTTGTGGCATATAATAAATAACAAGATGTATCTTAATAAATATTATTTATTCGTGGTTTAAGCGTCGGCCTATAGTGTCGTGGGTCCCAGGTTAGAATCCTGGATCAGGCAAGTACAAATATTGTTTTTCAATTTGTGTACGAGTCAGAGTATGGACCTGATAGGTTGAACAAGTGGTTGACATCCATTTCTCGTAAAAACAAAAATCTGTTAATACAAACCTCCACTATGTGGAGGCCCACATGTTCGTTAGATTAGGATCGGACAATATGGTCGGGAAAAAAGGCATAATTCAGAACACCTCAGAAACATATCTATTAGAAACAATATTGAACTCAAATTTTCATCCATTGGAATCCTACCAATTTGCTTTACTAATTTTGCAACCTGCACCATTCCTAATCAAATTTCATTAATATTCATGACAATCTTTCGTAAAATGTATTACAGGTTCAGTGTTTACTAAGTTTACTTGATTCATGATAGGTTATAAAGTTAGTAGCTAGCTCTATACTAGCTCAACACGTCAAAATAAATATTGGTATACGGCACCTGTTTCACTCACATGGCAATCTTTATCAATTATGAGAATTGTAGGTAAAGACTTACCTTAATTCCTAGAAGGCGTCAAAATTTTAGTTTTAATGTACGCTTATAATACATACGACTTGCTAATATTTTTTTTTGTTTAATCAACTGACTAAACTTAAAAAAATCATTAAACACACATAATTTGGAACACCAACATCGGATCAAAGAGTAATAAAATTATATTCGGAATTGTGAATAGTCCTTAACAAATACTAAATTATTAAATTGTATTATTAACCGAATATAAACTTTAAAAGTATCCTCACAAATCACACGTAAATTTAAACTTATCGACTGTAGAAAGACAAAAGGATTTAATCCTCAGTTTTTTCAAAGTAGATTTATTGAGTTATAACATCATAAGCAACTAATTTAATATACCCTGTGTCCAAATCATGTAAGTTGTAAATCTCCCTGCTGCGAATGCAGAATAATTATCCAAATTTAGCTTTTATTTTTTAAAGCTTAAGTGGGAAAAGGGACTTAACCATCATTTTTTTAGTTTTTTCTATAATTACCTAAATAGTTAATTGACATAGATTGGGAAAATAAAACATGATATTAATAGTTATTGTCCACTTCGAGATTATGACTATTTTATATTTTAACGAAAACCATAACAAAAAACGTTGTTGTGCCTCATGTAAAATTTGATTTGTGTGGGTTAAGTTCTTTTGCTTTTAATAGTCTCTATATTAGTGTGCAGTAGAGGTGAGTTGGAAATACTATCACCAGTTTGTGTACTCAAGTATTGGATGAAACTACCCATACTCAGTACCTACGTGTGGCCCAATAAACTTGTTCCAAAAAACGTGTGATGATAATATCATCGTGAGTCGCTGGCTAGTTGGTAAACTTTCAAGACATTATTATTTCAATACAATTGACATTAAATGCGCACTCGAATACAATTATATTTTAATTTATTAGTCTATGCATGCGAATGATATCATCTTATGTATGTCATAAATTTTCTGTAACAGCATATTATTCCCTCAGAAATGTGGTGAGTGACTGAACTGACGCAGTTATTCATTTTTTGTTAACAGAATATTATTACATAACATAAAAACAACTCATAAATTTTAAATGTATTTAAATTTTATAATAAATGGGAAATTTCGAAAAGACCAGCTCAGTGTATTTTTAGCGATTCTATTGAAGCCGATATTTCAAATACTAATATGGAGTTAAGTTTTAGTTCCAGTTTAGTATGAGACTACGCACGCCAAACGCTCTATATAGTATTCCAAATACTAGTAAGTATTTTGGAACAAGTTTTGATACTAAGTATTTTTTTATACTGGTAGTAAGTATACTTAGTCTTCAAAATCGACCAGTTTTTCCACTTCTAGGATGCAGTAAAGAGCTGTCCATATTTTAAATGTATTGATATTAAACTGCGATAAAATATGTGTATAAGATAAGATTTTTAAACATAGGTACGCAGCAGGTGGGCTGATGAATAATGAATAATTAAAAATATGAGTCAATAGTGATCTGATGACAACGCGGTGACAACCCAAAAATCTATTACGATTATCATACTCTGATATTGAAATAGGTACATTTATTTTCATACAAATGGCACTGACCTTTAAAGAAACTTATTCAGCCAAAAATTCGCTAAAAACTCTAATATTTTTATAATTAAGGTTTGATTGAAGTAGATAGGTACCTACATAATTATTTTCAGAGCTTTAACTTATGACCACTATGCAAACGTTTTATCAACGCGAAGCGTCAGATTCTAAAATAATTTACGCACATACAAGCCGAGCATTAGCCTGTGATATATTACTTCCAGATAAATAATCTATGGCATTATTAGCAGAATAACCGTAAAGGTGGGGTAATATATTACATTTTACAGTGGCGAAGGGTGCCTGTTGAAAGTTGGTAGGTTGTGTTAGATACCTAAAAAAAGTCCTAGGATACAGTAAGTACTTAAATTTGATTTTTTTCATCTTCAGTATTTTACTAAACAAAAAATTTGTATTTTATATATATATATATATAAGGTGTCCGGCAAGGTGATACCGTTTCACCTAAACTATTCACCGATACTCTTGAGGACTTATTTAGGAAACTTGATTGGGAGAAAAAAGGTGTTCCAATTAATGGGGAGCACCTCAGTCACCTGAGTTTTGCAGATGATATTGTTATACTCTCACAAGACCCGAAAGACCTCCAAGGTAGAATGCAAGAACTCGTGGATGTCAGTCAAACGGTCGGCCTAAAGATAAATGTTTCAAAGTCAAAAGTGTTTTTCGGACCCTGCGATTATCTGTATTAATGGCATCCAACTCGAGCAAGTCAGCAGCTACGTCTATCTCGGACAGCAGGTGCCCATAGACGGAAGCATGCACGATGATATTTCTCGAAGAACAAAGCTGGGATGGAGTGCTTTCGGACATCTGAATAGTATCTTCAAGAGTGACCTACCATTACGTCTTAAGCGTAGGGTGTTCAACCAAAGTGTGCTACCCGTGCTCACGTATGGCTGTGAGACGTGGATCCTCAACACGAGAGATGTCCAAGGGCTAAGAGTTGCACAGCGAGGCATGGAGAGGTGTATGTTGGGCATCACGCGAAAGGACCGTAAGAAAAACGAATGGGTTGGGAAGCAGACAGGAGTACGCGATGTAATAGACGTTGCCAAACATCTGAAATGGAGATGGGCAGGGCACATTGGTCGCCGAAAGGACGGCCGCTGGACAAGTGCCGTCATCCAGTGGTACCCAAGGGGCACGAAACGGCTACAGGATCGCCCTAAAAGCCGCTGGATTGATGAACTGGTAAAGTTCGGTGGAAATACTTGGCAGCGAACGACACAGGACTAAGAGAGTTGGAAGAAGCTTGGGGAGGCCTTCATCCAGCAGTGGATTGACCCCGGCTGATAATGATGATAACAGATATTACATGAAAAAAATACACTATGCACTATAGGTATTAAATAAAAGTATTGTTGTTTTAATTTAATAAAACGTAATTTTTTGTAGCACTTTTAATCAATAGATTAGGAACGGTTTTGTCCGCCACAGAGGGACATTTTTAACTTCTGACAGTAAAGAAAATAAATAAAAGGATTGCCCAACCACGATTCGAACCCAAGCTAGAAAACTATGATATCACAGTAGTCTGGCGTTTAGAGTTTAGACTATGAGACTTTTTGGTATCGCCTCCATCGCGCTGAAATGAACATATATTTTAATAAAAGAGACATTGGTGTATAGACCGAAGGGGCCGTTAGGCTTAAATATATACAACCTTGAGTTACGCGTGTGTAATCGAATGAATGTGTTGTACTCGTATGCATAAAATGTATCGAATTTGTTGAAGCTTTCATTTTATTATTTTGGTGAATAAGGTAGGTATAATAGGTGCTTATGTATTAGCGCCGATAGCTACACTTCCTTAAGGCTATACTTCAGCTGAGCCATGGTCTAAAAATATCGTAACTAGCCGATGCGCGGATTGTGCAACTGACGCGAGCCGAACGAAATATAATTTGTCATAAAAATTCGACATACGTCCATTTAATGTTATGTTTAATAATATATTCGTAATAATATTAGTATATTCATTGACATGATTTCATTTTCAAATACATGCGGAACGTTTTTTAGTCATCTTTACACGATTTAAGAATATATTCCTCCGACGCCATCACAAAACAAATTGACGTGGTCACACCTCGACTGTCAGTCTCCGATTGGCGACGACTGCGAAATTTCATTCCACATGCTGTTGAAAATTATTTGCCGTTTCACTTACGTATGGTCTTGCAAACCAGCAGTCAATTTATAATACATACCTACTGATAGATGTCGTTGACATTTAAAAAATATATTTCTTCAGAAGGAAGGCTTTAAATAATCGCATAGCATGGCGTCTTCGCCACACATATTTTATTACTAGGACATTATTAATAATTATAATATTATTTTTTCACCTGCTTAGCGTCGTATCCAGGTGATAAAAACGAAATGAATTTTCATATTTAAATGCGAGCCACTGATAAATAGTTTTTAAATATATATTTTTATTATCAATACTAAATATATTGCACGGCGGGTTTCCAATGCGTGTGTGCTACTTGAACTCATATTTTTCTGTGAAACGTACGATTTATGACCAAAGAATATTTAAAATCGATAGCTCTGCCAACTTTTATGGATACACTCGTACGACCGCGTCACACACGTTTGGGAGTAGACCGAAAAGTGCGATACCTCACACTCTCGTGACACAGCCATATGGATTCCGACATTGTAACCGATACTTCTTCACAAAAACTACATTGCATAGCAACAGACGTTGAAATTTTCCTTGGACCGAAATAAACAACATAACCATAATTATTATGCTTTTCTTATTGCTCCGATGCTAGAATATTACAGAGAAAAGCGCTCAGTATGTAGCGGAGGCTAGTTAGTGGATTAATTTCTAGAGGTGAGTTAAAAATACTGTCACCAGTTTGTGTACTCAAGTCTCGGCCTGCTACTACCCATACTCAGTACGTGTGGCCGAATAAACTTGTTCCAAGAAACTTGTTCGAAGTTTGAACGCATGCGATGAGATCATCGCCGCGACTCGCTAGTCGGTACTAAAGCCTCAATTACATTGAATGTGGCGAATTTAAAAGCGGGCGATTCAGCTACTGCGATTTGATGATTACACACAAAACTTTCAATTCGCTGAGACGCCACAAGCCAGTGACTATTTTGACAGAACGTAGTTCGTTTTTTTTACCGGGAGATTAGTACTGCGCTCTACTGCGCAGACGCAGTAGGCCCACACGTCGGCGTGTAGCGTGTAAAGTTGACCGGCTTTTAACTTTTCTCGGTAGAGTGTTTACAACTTGATTATTAGCTTATTCGATGATTACACTGGGCGACTTTACAGGCAGATTATAAATTCGCCAATAAACAGCTTGTAAAGAAGCTCAATGTAATTGAGGCTTAACTTTTGGTAGACTTTCAATACTATTGACATTAAATGCGCTCGAGCGAGATAGCATAATACACGTATGTCGAGCCGTGATATACTCAGCTCTCATTGGCGTCATTGCTCCCCCTTTCTCCCCATTTGTAAAGTTGGTACAGTGAAGGACAGACATGGTGACTAGTTCGTTTTATAGTAATAATATTGAGTTAGTTTTAGATCCAGTTGAGTATGAGACTGATAGGTATTTACGCGTTTATCTGGTTTCGTCACGTCGAGTTTCTCGATTTTTTTAGTGTTTGGAACTTATAAACTGAATTCAAATTGTATGCGTGATTGTGTAAATAGATAATAATTTATTATAATATAAACAATTTGTGTACAAATGGCTTCTAAAAAGCACTGACATAGCTTTGTATGCCAAACGCTCTCTATATAATATCCCAAATACTTTGGAACAATTTTCAATACTAAGTATTTTTTTATACTGGTAGTAAGTATACTTAGTCTTCAAAATCGACCTATTTTCCCACCTCTAGTACTTTCGATTGTGGGATTATTGGCTCAAATTCTGCGATTGGGTTTCAAATTCAAATGATGTCCACATAGTTTGAATCGGATTTATACGATTCACGACCTTCTCATCTAAATAGTATTACATACTATATCTAATTTTATATAACTATAGAAAACAGAACCCAAAATAAAAAATGGCTAGATTATCCAACAAATCACAAAATAACTGAATGTATTTTACTTTAAATGCGTAGCTCTAGAACGGTAAATTGCAGGCAGAAATCTCACAAATGGATTTGATATCCATAGTATTATGTTATTGCTTTTTTTTTAATTATTATATTTATTTAGAATCAGAACATATGATTCGTGTTTTTAAAAAAACCTGGTAAGACAGACAAGTTTACACAGTTGACAACCATAATAATATGTTCCGTCTTGATGTAGAAATGGTGATGGGAATCACAAGACTAATTAATTAATAATTGCAAATATTAATTTTAATGCAATGTTATTCATAATTCTCATGTTTTGATCCACCCTAACAAACAGGATAAACAGAACGCCCTTTAGTATTTGCGTTAGGCCCACAGACCAAAGCCGGACATATCACCGGCCGCGGTTACCGGTTTTAGATCTCTGGTATAATGGGTCCAACCTAAATCTATAGCCACACAGGAAGTTAATATTATAATTAAAATTTCACTAGAATTTTAATTTAAAAACTTAACTTAATTTACGGACCTTGTTAAGAGTTAATAATAATTTATTAGTTTATTAGGGGTTGATATATTCGTAGATGATGAAATGATCCTCAACATGAATGAGTAAAGTAAATTAATTATTATTATTGTATAATATCAATTAACTACTCCAATAGATACATAAATAACCGTCATAACATACAAAACGATTAGTGCAAAAATTGATTTAGTTCTAATACAGGAAATACATATATTTCTGCAAAAATGTACTGAATATGATTTAATTATTAATTATATTATAACGAAATGTATATTAGGTAGATATCTAATGCACAAAATTGTATAATGGCCAGGAACGGCCTCGTTGGTTTAGAGGACATCGTCAAAATCTTGTTTTTGAGTAGCAGGCGCGCACAGAAGGAGGGGGTGGGACCCGAACCCAAGAACGAAAAAAATATTGATATGAATGGAATAATACATGGGTCAGGACCTCGTGACTGAGGATCGTGACCTAGATTATTTGGCTGTCTAATAGCCTGCAAAGATTTGACTCCAATCTTGGCATTATACAACACGCAAGGCTTGTGTCTATGGAAGACCCGCGGCACTCATGAATTACTGCAATCATCGGAGATATCCAATATTTTTTCTTTAATATTGGTGTAAATCTAACAAGATAAAAGCGGATGACACAGATGGACATTAATAACTATTCTAATACTGTAGGTCATCCGTATTCGATAACAACTTGTAGATCGTTATAGCTGCATGACACTGTTCATCACTATAATACTTAAAGTGAGGAGTATTTGGGGATATGAGGTATGTATCCGGAAAAATGCGGGGGTTTACAGGGTAAATGCTGAAATCAGTGGCACCTGCTAAATTTTGTTGACCTCGCTCCCTTCAGCCGCTATGAAACCCAAAAAATGTTTTATTAATATTTTTTTCTAAATGAACCCTACATACTATTTTTCTGTGTGCACATCTGATAAGTAGTATGCAGTGGCGAGGGGTGGAGATAGGCGTTAAGATTCGATGTAAATAGTACACACTAAACTTTACAGGACCGAGAGAAGTGGAAGCAGCTTGAAGAGGCCTTCATCCAGCAGTGGATAGATTCAGGATGATGATGATGTAACTTTGTCAGTCATACTTATTTGTTTTTATTGAACTAAGAATACAATTTGCAGATGGTACTAGTACTAGTTAGTTTTTAAAATCAATTAAACCCTGATAATTGTTTAGGTATGCTAGGTACGATCCGATAAAAATAGTACACTTTTCCAGTCACACTTATTTATTTTCCGTTAATTAATAATACGTAATAGATAGATGGTGTTCATTAGTTTTTTTAATTCATTAAGTTCTGCCTTAACCAAAGCATAATCTTTAAAAAATATTCTTATATATGCTATAAAATAACAAAAAAAAATGGATGGTTTAATGGCATACTTTTAGATATTTTATAGGATAAACAAATATTTTTTGACTATTATCGACTATGGTTTGGAGGTGGCAGTGTTAAATTAATTTTAAAATCTAACAAATAATATCTACTCATCGTAGTCTTAGTTGTTCAATGAAAACAAATACGTTTAACTGACAAATTTTAGTGTGCACTATTTATGTCGAATCTTGACAGCCTACCTTTACCCTTCGCCACTGGTAGTATGTATTGTAAATCTACATAAAATAAACAACTTTTTAACCATAAATCTTTTGTGTTAAAGAATAATTGGTTATAAACCTAAAATTTTGATACTATAAAATTATATGATAGAACATTACAAAGTTCAAAACGTTTACAACGTTAAGACAATATACTAACACCATACTATGCAACTTCTCATTACACGGTTTTTCATTATAACGCCTAACTATAGAAAAAAATAAACAACCCTTATTTTATAATACTTAATCCGCATATCAATGTTTCTTAACACGTAACACAACAATAATGAATTAAATTATGTTAGTCATTGGGTGATGTGATAGGTACGTGTGCATTATGTCAAAATGTTACCAAACCATTGCTAATTACCAAAATCAACCAAAACGGCTACAAGCCTCGTATCAACTAATGATAAATTAATGCAATAAGCGACCACTTTGAGAACTGAAATAATGACAGAGGCTCATTCGCTAAAACATCTCACTATAAAAGCATTATTTTAATGACATCATGATTGAAATTCTAACATCAATATTAAGCATTACGTTGGCCTGCGATATTTTGTTTGTTGTTTATTGGTCTACAACGTTTTATGATGTAAAGTGTAATTAACGCGCCAAAAAGGCAACCAAAATGTGTTAACTTTGATACTAAATTGTTAGAAATTATATTTTAATCAGAATATGTACAAGTTTATATTTTATAATACAGTAGTTTATCATTTCGTTTAGTAAACTTTTAATCATTTTATGAGGGTCTACGGGATGGAATTATGAGTTTTTATCGATTCATGTGAAACATTAGTGATAATAAAATTAATTTAAAGTAGAGTGATAAAAATTATTAATTTTAAATTCGAATAAAGACGAAAAGTAATAAATATTTTTTACCTATATTTTTAATACGAGGGTGGGTCAATAATTCCTTAGAAAAAAGCATTAAAACAGTTTTTATTTCTGTATTTTTTTTTTATTTCTCAACATAATCTCCTTGGAGCTCAATACACTTGGTTAGACGTTACTCAATTTTTTTTAAACCGTCAGAAAAATAAGTTTTCGGAAGGTCCTCAAAATAAGCATTTGTCCGATCGATGACTTCTTCATTTGAAAAAAAACGTTGTCCACTTAGCCATTTTTTTAAGTTTGGGAAAAGGAAAAAGTCACTGGGGGCTAAATCTGGCGAATACGGTGGGTGGTCGACCAATTCGAACTTCAATTCTTCAATTTTAGCCATTGATCGTAAACATGTGTGAACACGGGCATTGTCCTGATGAAAGAAGATTTTTTTCCTGTTTAAATGAGGCCGTTTTTCTTCAATTTTGTTTTTTAGCTGGTCCAATAAAGATGCATAATAATTCCCTGTTATTGTTTTTCCTTTTTCCAAATAGTCAACGAAAATAATTCCACGTGCATCCCAAAATACAGTAGCCATAACCTTACCAGCTGATTTTACGGTTTTCGCCTTCTTTGGACATGGTTCGCCTTTCGCAATCCACTGCTTTGACTGTTCTTTCGTCTCGGGAGTATAGTGGTGTATCCATGTTTCATCTACAGTCACAAAGCGACGAAAAAATTCATCCGGATTGCGTTGCATGAGCGACAACAGGGCTTTAGAGGCCACCACCCTATTGCGTTTATTGTCGACTGTGAGCAAACGCGGCACCCATCTTGCAGAAATTTTTTTCATGCGCAATTTGTCATGTAAAATAGAAACTACGCTACCTTTTGAGATCCCTGTAACCTCAATTATCTCACTCAACTTTAATCTTCGGTCACTTAACACCATATCGTGGATTTTATTGATCATTTCTGGTGTAGTCACCTCTACAGGACGTCCTGAGCGTGGTTCATCCTTTGTTGATGTACGACCACGTTTAAATTCATTTAACCAGTTATAAATAGTTGCAAGTGAAGGAGCAGATATGCCGTGAACTAAATCCAACTCATTTTTTATTTCCTTTGCTGTTAACCCTTTTATATTAAAATGTTTAATAACAGTTCTAAACTCAATTTTCTCCATTTTCCATTTTTCCATTTTCCACAAGCAAATTTTTTTTTTAAATGTACGAGAAACACACAACAACCCGACCAATCTGATTGAAACTTCGCAGCATACTGAATCGGTAGTGCCGCTGCATGAAAACAAACCGCTTACAGTACTAGTCGCGCCACCTGTCGGCTTTTCTAAGGACTTATTGACCCACCCTCGTACATACATACCTACTGTTTATTATAATCATACTGCCATACCCCCAAATTTGACCATTTGAGGAGGTCTCCTCTGGATACCTATAGAGGCCGGAACCATTTTCGGACAGACTCATAGTAATATGAGCAGGGTCGATTACGAACGGATCAATTTCTAGCACCTAAAAACATTTTATAGCCACCCTTTGACAACTTAATTAATACTTATCATTTTTAAATATTAGTCATTCTTACTTACCTAATGTTGAAGATTTATAATATTCAACAATAAACCTCGCCATTTTCTTTAAACCACAATCCGTGTTTTTTATCACTCCGAAGACTACCAGCAACA
Organism: Rhyacophila brunnea; assembly: GCF_057557595.1. Taxonomy (NCBI): domain Eukaryota; kingdom Metazoa; phylum Arthropoda; class Insecta; order Trichoptera; family Rhyacophilidae; genus Rhyacophila; species Rhyacophila brunnea. Next base: position 36,690,633 of record NW_028232837.1, on the reverse strand, counting down.
GATGATGCCTACAAACATATTTCTTTTCTCAAATTGGACTGGAGGTGATAATACAACACTACGTAGGTACATTATAAGTAATATTCATGTTGAGTATTCTTGAATATGCCAGTATTATTCTGATTTATCACAGTTCGTCAAAATAGTTGGATTGAGTTTAAGTACTATAAATAGATTTCTTTGACTTATACGGATTCATATTCCTAAGGCCATCCGCTCACGCAGAAACTAAAATCAGACGAACTGGTTGGTGATGGAATTCATAAACTGGCCTGTAACTGATGCTTCGCACACGGCGATACTGAAACCTAATAATCTCATAACCTCAAACTGCCAAACCCATTGTCTTTCCTACTTCATTCTAAGCGTTTTCCGTAATATCTTTACGGGAATATTCAGGCAGCTTGTAAGTATATAGGCAGGAGTATATCTCAACATTTGTCACATATTTTAAATTAAAAATCGGTTCACCTATCTTTAACTTTTGACGTCGTGTCTTGTTATTTCTTGTTCAGTTCAGTTCAGTGCTACCAATTTTGGTAAGAAAATATGATTTTTTTTATCAAATCTACTGATAATGGAACCACTGTTTTATGGTTGACTGGAAGCTGAGAGACTGGGAGACTAGCATGTCGCGTATCTTCGGCTTCGGTCGCGAACGTTTTGAAACTGAGAGATTCCAGTCTTGCCGTCAACGAGCCGCCATTGAAATACATTAGCTAGGTACTGGAGTTTCAGTCTAGTCTTTTTTGAATATTCACGTGAGCGGATGGCCTAAGTCAGTGGTTTCCAAACTTTATGTTACTACGCCTCCCTTAAAAAAAATCTAATCTTGGCGCCTCCCCCCCCTTTATTTCATTAAATAATACCTTCTTAAATAGCCAAAAATGTACTAGTACAAAAACGAAAAAAACTTAATTATAAAAATAAACAAGGTTTTACTACATACCTTTATTAATTTTTATTTTGTTTTATTTATTATTATTGTTTTATTATTATTATTAATAATAATAATTATTAATTTGTTTGCCATGCAATGCATGTGCTTGTTTATTATCACAAAATGGTCTTTTTCTACCAAACGGGATCGATATATGGATTTCATTGCAGCTAATGCAGAAAATCCCGTTTCGCAATAGTAGCAGTAGGTACTTTACTAACAATTTACATTGCTTTTCTTGACAAAGTATTATATTATTCTTCACTTTAATTCAACCAAAATTGAACAATGGTTTTTGTTTCAATGAATTATCACATGATAATTCTATCATTTTTTTCCTTTTCAATAGTGGTTAATCCAAATTCACCATCGTTCTGTTATGTCCTAGTGATGAGTAGCTTAAGGAAGTAGGAGATCTGGGTTGGCAGGTCCTGTATGGTTTGATGATATTAACCTTCCTTAAGTTTCTTACCAGAATTGGGACACTCTGTGAAACTCCTTGATGTAATTCTTCACAGTTTTCTTGTACATTTATAGACTGTACGTCTTTGAAGGTAATTTGTCAGGAGATTTACCTTCTGGATGCTTGAGCGGTGGGCGTTTGTAATTGATTGTGAACACGGCGGAGCAAATAGGGTTTTACGTGAAGTAAAACATTACTATTTATTTCAGTAATAATTTTAGTACAAAGTGTTTGACAGACAGAGGTTACGTACTGTACAATGGTTGGAGACTAAAGACAACAGGGGTAACATTCCCTGAGATTTTATACTATTCTCTTTAATGGGTTTTTGACTTGAACAAGGTCTGTTTCATCTGCACGTGTTAATTATGATATATGCTTTACATTAACAAGGAATAACATTTATAACATTATTTGACTATGCAGGTGTTCATAAGTGTCTAAACTAATCCAAAAAGATGCACATTTGTGCAATTAATGTAGATAACGGATTGCTTTACTTCAAGTATAAAACATAAGCTCGTAAATAATATTGATGTTTACCAGTTAAGTGCATTTTCTGGTTTATTTCTACGCTTGCAAAAGCGTGAGAGCAATTTCATAATGATGCATTTGTTTAAATCAACATAGTTAAAAATAGGGATGAGACGCAGATGTTTACCCCAAAAAGGTGGTAACAGATTGCATGAGCTCGTAAATAATATTAATAATTATCACTTAAATGTATTTCTTAACTCGTGTCAGTATTTTAAAAGAGGGTAAAGTGCTATTTGTATAAAAAGATACATATATCATCTTATTTATCACTGCAGGTGTGCATTCGGTTCAAGACGTTATTTTAGTTAATTTACTGCTTTTAGATGGTGAACTGAATGCTGTGAGATCCATTTGAACATTTCTTAAGTTGACACAGTCAAGTGGGTGCATAAATGTTTATATAATATTATATTGTTTACTTTAAAAGCTTAAAGTTTGTATGATGCTATAATCAAATAGCATTGTAAATTAAATAGGTGTGATGTCTTATTAGTGTACACAACAGTTCATTGACAAATGGATTTTATCATAGTCCCCACTTCCTGAAGCGGGCCACCAGGCCAGGATCTTTGGCGGGCCCATCTACCTATCGCTGAGAGGCAGGGTGGTGCTCTGCAGTAGTGTTTCCTAAATTATACATGGGAGTTATGATTTAAATATAGCAATCATCAGCAAGGTATCACATCAAATTGTAACGCACAACCACATATTTAAAATGTTTAACAGGCCCAAAAGAAATCAGCACCGCAGGCGACTTTTTTAACTATTAAAGTAAATTTGTGATGCGTGTTATGCCCGTGCCTCCAGGCTCTTTATGCATTTACAAACTGCAAACCTGTGGCTACATAAATTTTGTGTTAAACTTTTCACGCCTCCCTGTTTGGAAATCGCTGGCTTAAGTCATCATAAATGTATTTCTTGATTCAATGCAAAATTCGTTACTTTTAGTTCAACATCTTTCGATGTTCTGACATTTTAACCCCATTGTAAGGTTGATGTTTTGAAAAAAAAAAAATATTTTTTTGCAATAATACATAGCTGGAGTGGTTAAAACCCTTTTGTTTGCATGTCTTTATTTATTCAACGTGCGATACGGCTAGAATTATAAAGCCATTATATTTTATAATGACGGTTATTGTGGACTGTGGAAAGCTTCTATTACTTATTCATCAATCTATATCACGTGTCGCTTTTATGCTTTTCAGGCATTAGCTTTTTTGATTGATTTTATTTTAATGACATATTATTTTAAAATCATGGCTTCGACATATCAATTAATCGCAACATAATTATTTGGTAACTTTGCAAAAATGTGTACCTATTTATTCGTCGGGCTCAACAAAATATCAAGTTTTAATTAGTCGTGTTTCAGTATAATTAAATACTATTACGTAGATAACAAAGATACTCATAAAAATGTTAATTGAATCTTTATCATGTGGTAGCGCTTTTAGCAGTGGACTGTAATTTGAACGTGATGGTGGGTGGATTCTTTCAATAGTTAACTCCGTTTAGAAATTTTTGTCGGTTACGCCACTTCTGCTCTGACCGCCTCAGTTATAGACATAGTTCAATAAAGACAAATACGTATGACTAAAAAAACTTAATGTGCAATATTTATGGCGGATATTAACAGACTACCTCCACCCTTTGCTACTGCAGTGGACAGTTACAAAACAAATTAACATAATATTATATTATGTATGGTTATATTATAATCAATAGTCGAATAGCAGTTGAAAGTATTTAATTTGCACGCAAACGAAACTGGTTTGTTACTGATAACTCAGTACCTAGTATATGATGTATACCGTATGGCCGTATGTATGAGATTAACATATTCTTTATAAGCTATTTAACCGATTTTCCATCGTATAGCGTATAGCACTTTTTGTGACGTTAGCAATCTGACGTCACACGCCATTCAAAATGGCTGGTTCATCTGTCACTTTCAAATGTCATTTTAATAATGCATTCATTATAACAAACGTTTGCTTGAGGCCCTTGTGCATTTTGTAGACCGTAAAACATTTGCGAACTTTAAAAACAGTTCCTAGTCGTGCTGTTTACAAAATACGTATAATTTTGATCCTTAGTCTATAATCTAGATATTAGGTAACTGATACAACGCCTCGTACTTATTTCGCTTGCAATATTTTTCATGGAGAGATAAGATGGATTTACGTAAGATTACGATAAAATATTTCCGCTAAACGACCGCAAAAATAGGTAACTACTGCTGTATCTGGCACATTTACAATTTCAAAATTTTAACTTAATGGTCGGGAAATGAAATTTTATAGGCTTGCAATTATTTGGACGCCATGATACATTATGACGTCAGATCGTGACGTCGCTAACCAACAAATAACATTTGCAATTATGCATACAAACGAGCAGTATATAGCCTATAAAGTATTTGGGAATCTCATGCATACGACCCTAGGTATTTAGTTAAGTATTTTGTTTTATTTTAGATTAAAATAATATAATGGTTTTCCACCACAAACTGACACTGTACAATATTAAACTAACTTTATGTAGTAATAAATCTTGTATAAAGTATTTAAATGGTTAAGAAGAGTAAAGGCTCTGGCTTATGAACTACAAGTCACCGAATAAATTCTGAAAACTTTATTCGCGATCATAATCCAGAGAATGGAATAACATTGCCGTCAGTTCGTTTCATAGCGAAACACCTTTTTGAAGTGTTATTTCAGACCATGATGCTATTGTAATCTGAAAATGGTCCGAAGTTTCCCGTTCAAAGTTTTCTCATTCCACAGGAGTGTCGGGCGAAGGTTGGAGATGTCAGGTTCAGCTTGGCTTTGCTGACGATGATAGGCGTCTGGAAATCAGACTGATGACTTTCTTTGTTCATTTTTGTTACTGTTGGAAAATAAGAGAATTCGTTATATAAAGAAAACAATATGTTCCTTATTGTATTTTTAATGTTACTATTGACGATGGGAACAAAAATATTATTTTTAAACACTTAATGGTAAAAAAGATGAAATCTTTTATACTTATATAATATTATAGCAAATAAACTTTTGAACAAATTGAAAAATACATAACTAATATAGTTATACTTATTATACATATTATCTTGTTTTGTGTTAACTGTCAAGGCGGACGAAACCGGTCCAGATATTAAATATAAGCGGAATATTTACTGCATACTATCTCGCCGAACTAAAAGCACTCTTTACAAGACACTTGTAAAGCCAGCGCTCTCCTACGCATCGGAAACCTGGACATTAACTCTGCAAAATGAACGAGCCCTGAACATTTTTGAAAGAAAAATTCTCCGCCGTATCTATGGACCGATCAGGGACGGCACCAATTGGAGGAGAAGATATAATGCTGTGCTCTACAGGCTATACGAAGACTGCAGCGCAGTTCAATCAATTAAGATTGGGAAACTGCGATGGCTAGGTCATGTGCACCATATGAATGACAATGAACCGGCAAAGAGAGTGATGTCCGGCAATCCAATAGGGCGTAGAAGAAGAGGCAGGCCAAGGATTCGCTGTTTGGATGGAGCTGCCAATAACTGCCGTGTTCTAGGGGTACCAAATTGGAAAGCGGCACACTGGATAGGGAAGGGTGGTGAGAGCTGTTGGAGGAGGCCAAAACCCTCACCGGATTGTCGCACCCCTGATGATGATGATGGAATAATTACGATGAAAAAAATTGTTTAATTAAATTAAATTAATAGGAAAAAAAGTAAAAACTTGCCTTCTTAAAATAACAACATACATCACCCTATCAACATAAAGTATCACAGCACAGAATCAATACCAGATCACGCCATTTCCTATGTGTACTGCTATATGAGATCTATACCACGTAGATCACTATTGTGGCACCGCTTCTAAGTGGGTAGCGTCGACTATGGAATTTCGTGCGTCTGTCACAATGTTTACTCCATCTCGGTTTATGCATTGACGCTCATTTATATTGGTGTATTACACATACTATTGCACGTCTATAATGCGTGGCTCATTTTCTTAGGACAGTCACAATATATTCAAAACCTTGCGTCAAAATTTACTGTATTGGTATATAGCCTATCGGAATTCTATTTATTATCTGTTCTGTGATATATTTTTTAATTGAAGATGTGGTTAAATGGCGAATTTATTGGAGAAAATTTTTTCGGGGTCTCGTTGTTGAGGGACAAGACCCATGTTATAAGGGATAACCAGGATGTGTAGATGGAGAGTCGTCAGGAGGAGAGATGAGAAGTGTTTGAAGAAGATTTGCTGGTGGTTGCTCCGATGGATGCAGGAGCGAGTTTTATTTGTTGCGTAAACAGTCTGTACAAGAGTATGTTACAAGAGCGTTATGTTACAATACTTATGTTATGATATTGTCCCGATGTCCGAACTCGTGGGACAGGAGCGACTTACTCGAAGCTTACTTGTCTGCTGAGCAACTCATCAACTATGACGGTACATCTATATTCGGTAAATTGAGAATCATTACTGATGAAGTTTGCTATTGAGAAATCTGCTGGCCTCTGCATTATTGCACTTCGATGTCACGCGTGTAGAATATTGTGCGATAGTTTAAATGACTTGCTAATTAATACAATGTTGAAATAATGATTACAGGGCACGAGGCCATTGACCACTACAAAATTATGTAGCACACACGTGGAAAGGATGGACCATACCAGGATTCCGCATAACGTATTAAACAAATGATTGACGCCCTTGTATACGGATTTTTTTTTCAATGTAGAAAGGAAATTTGTATTCAACTCTACGAAAATTTTTAAAACTTGAACGATTGTAACGATTGTAACGATTCTTAAAAAGAATTAGAAGAAGAATGAGAAGTCATTATTAATATTTTATGATATGGTAAATGCTACGCCCCAATCCCGATCGGATTGATGTTATTTCAACCGTTTCATGGAAAACCCCAAAAATTTTCAAAAATAAAAAAATGGTCTCTCATTTGGGCGAAAAATTTAAAATTTATTCAAATGAAATACATTTCAGACCGATGAATCATGCGAAAATCAAACAAGCAGCGAACGGCGCAAACGCGGTTCATTTTTAACATTATTATTTTCCAAAAAAAACCCTTTTCGGCTGTACAAACACTAGTTTGCATTTGAATCCCAAATGAACGGCCCACCGTAAATGAGACTCGGTCGAATGAATGAATAAATGAACAGAAAACGCGAAAATATTTTAACATTTCATTTGAATTTACGAAACGATTTTTCACTAACGCTGGTGATTTCGTTACACTCGTCAAACTTTGGTTTTATTAATTGATGTGCTGAGGATTAAATGAGTCAAAATCTCACATCATTAAAAAATGACTCATAAGCGGTTCTATTTATACATGAAACATGATTTAACATGCACATACTTAAGAGCTAGATCAGGGATGGCGAACCTTTTTACGTACGCGTGCCAAAAATTCCCAAATAATATTTTTCGACTGTCTGACGTGCCAAGCAGTTTTTATGGCAATTTTTTTCTAAAAAATAGTTTTTAACAGTTCTATTAAAAAGGTTTAAAAATTACAATTGAGTTATTGATATTCTATCTTTCACCGTATTTCTAGCCGAAGGCGTATCTTTTATTCTTTGAATATTTTTTCCTTGTTTTCAAATTACTCAAAGAGATCGTGGAAGCATTTAAACCACTCTTCTTTCATATTATATTCTCCATCAGTGAGCGGTTTGACATTTTTAGAGATTATGTTTGAGTTAAAATAACGAGCAGTTATTATATTTGAGTGACTGCTGATAATTAATTTCATAAGGTTTGTTGATTGTATATTTTTATTTTTAATTACCCGAACCTAAGGACCGACCTATGCAATCGTATATTTATATTAAACGTAATGATTATTCTTTAAAATGGTTTGCCTACAATTCTTTATACAATGCGATTTTTCATTGTTTGTGGATGTATTTCGTCGTTTCTGTTTCCGTATCGATTGGTACCTAAACATAATAATATGAAAAACCGAAGAAAATACGCATGGCTATGTGGTCATTATTTTTTAATATGATATAAAAGTAAGTACATACTTACTTAAATAGGTATATATTTATTTCAAAATTTTTTTATAAAAAAAAAAAAACATTTTTTAAATATGTCTCAAATAGTTATATTTCTTTTCTCTTCAAAATGAAACATTCGCGTGCCATGTAAAATCATCTAGCGTGCCATAGATTTGCCATCCCTGTGCTAGATACATTAATATAATTTGAAAACATCTCAGATGTATACCTGCTAGAAAAAACTATTTTCTGTTAATATGAAGCCTGACGGTACATGAGCCCGGAACCACTGGATTTACGCATGTGTGATTTACCAATTGAGCCACCTACATCTTACCTTATTACAATGAAATTAGTTATTATTTGTAAATCTAAAGCGCTTTAAAATCTGCGTTGATTTCGGCAATCGGTATTAATTATTGTTGTTTCAATCAAGGTACCAATAATATGTAGAAACTTACCTTTACACGTCATGTACGCTATCAGGATGTCTACAAATTTTAAATTTTATCATATTACTTGTATTAATTTTTAATAAGCTATTTAATTAAAAAAAAATACTTAATAAATAAATAATTAATTACTAATAAATTTAATATAAATCGACTGTCTACAATGTTCCAATATAATAGGAACACAAGGCTAAGTAAAGTAAAGTATTACAATAGTTTTTTTAAGTAATTATCAGTGATCATAATATACCACTGGCAAAGGGTGACTTTTGGAAAGAAGTAGGCTGGGAATATCTGAGAAAAAGAGCACACTTTGCAGGTACACTTACGATAAATAGGAAGATAATACGATATTACTACTGATGAATAAGTACACACTAATGACAACGACACACTGATTCAATGAAATTTCAAAAACTCACTGACGATATGCAATTGAGGGATGAGTTTACAATGTCTTATTATTTTTAAAAACAATATAATATATTGATTTATATGCAATTAAATAGCATATAAATTATTTTTTAATTATTATATATGTAATTAATTTGGATAAAGTGCAGTCATGACAACAATATTATGCACAACGATGTAAGGCTCTGCAATAGGAGCCCAACATAATTCATGCAATTCGATACACTAACTAAAATCACGTAACGTAAAGTCGATATGAAAAAATATCCCCATTCCTTGACGAATAATCCGACAATTATTTGCGTCAAGACAGATGTGGTATATTTTTAATAATCTATATAATACATTATTACATAAATACGTCATCTGTCGTTGATAAATTAAATTATTGTTATAGATAATATTACAAAATTATGTCAATATGTTTTTCTATATTTTCAATATGTTAAAAATATTTTTCTTAAGAAGGTAGGCTTTAAATAATCGCCTAGTATGTAGTCTTCGCCACTGTCATACACATTATGCCCATGAAATACTCAATATAAATATTTGTTTTGCTCGTTAAAATAAACACTCAGTATAAAAAACGTTTAAAAACTTTGTAAATACCTACTTTTAGTTATTATTTTATCAAAAATGTCAAATACTTATATACTAATGCAAGTAAAATATTAAAAAAAATATATACTTACTTAAATAGAAATACTTTTTAAAACGTAGCCAGAATAAAATCTTCATTTATTTTGAATCGTGTCTATAAAAATCTGTTTAGTGGGAAAAGCGTAGATAATGATAGTGGGGTAGTCCTGAGAGCTTTCGTGGTGCAAATATGCAAAGGATTTTGTGAGGAAATGCCGTGAAAACTGATGCTGGTCGGGAGCATTTATTTACATACAACCACCTCCGTACAAACATCACTTCATTTAACATAATTTCGTATTCATAAATGCGCGTCGTGGTGCTCTGGAAAAACTACATTTAGATACCTGGTTTAATCCGATTTTTAAAATTCCATTTTCATTTTCATCGCGCTCATTTATATTTTCCTGTGTCATTCATGGAGGGTGTTGAATACTTTCACATTTTTTTATGATTTTACCGAGGCTTTGACTGCGACTCTCTATATTCTCTTCTAGAAGGGGATCCGCCGATCAGGTCCTCACTCCAATTCTGTTAAAGAACTTTACAATTTAACCAAGCTCTTCCGTCTTACCCATCGTCAGGGTACGTTTCAATTCGTCGACATTCTCAAAGATATCCGCAATTCGCAGCTGTACTCTGTGTCGTTTATGTTTAGGGCATTGTACAGGTATATGTACAATGCCCTCTAAAACATCACATTCATCGCAGAGTTGCGAATCGCTTCTTCTCATGAGAACATCAAATCTTTTACCCATTGTGTGACCTATTCTTAACCTCAGTATTAGCTTAAGCTCATTTCTTTTCAAAGGAGACTCTACAAACCAGGGCGCCAACTGTGGGGATGGTAGAATGGACTTACTCCATTTTTCCTTTTCTAGGGATGCCATATGGTGAAAATCTATCCACATGCTTTAGCACATTTTCTTTATGGCGTCATTCCAGACCAGGTTTTCTGGTATCCACTACTTTTACACTTATATTTATTTCAATTGGTTATAAATGTATACTTAATATTAAAAAAAACATCTTAAAATTAAAGGCTATTGATGTATTATTCGGAATTCAATTTTAAAATATTACGACTTCATGTTATCAATGTTTAGTCAAAACTGATTGTGCAATGGAGACACAATAACTGAATGAATGCAGTGGCCGACTCCAGTATAACCGTCTACTTTTTATTTCCGTATTTCACGTGGACAAAGTTGCGGGTTATTAATAGTTTTCAATGGAAATAATCTTGTATATTATGTTTAATACATTTTAAACAAACAAAATTTTTTTTTAACGAAGAGTTAAGAATCTTTTATTCTTTATTGAACATACCTATTACATAATTCGAAAACAACTCACAGAAACATAAATAACTACTAGAAAAAATATTTTTGAAAAAAATACAATATATGTGCACTGACCACTAAGCTATGTGTGTCCTATCTAATTGCGATGACGTTAATTCTCTGTTATTTTTTAATTTATTTCTCTATGGTGTTTTCAATGTGTATTTTAATTTTTTAGTTGATATTTTCATAAAACTATTGGTTTTTAAAAACTTTTATTTGTATCTACAAATATTTTCATTATTTGACTAAGATTTGAATTCTGGCATAACCTTCTAGGAATCGGGATACTTCTTGAAAAGGCTTGTTTATAAAATAAATAAATATGATATTCTAAGTAATTAATAAGCTCATCTATCAATTTTGTTCAATAAGACTATAATAATATTATGACTAAAATTTTTACGATTTATACTTTTAAAATGATTTCTTACGAGAGCCACTATAGCGATATGACTTTGAAAACAGATCCATAGATGGCGCGGCCCATTGACTGGTCACAGCAAGTGCTATGTAGACAGATTAGGATTTAGGTAACTCTAATAATATATATTATATATCGGCATGACTTCGAAAAGAGACCCATAGATGTCGCTGCCCATTGACTGGACGTCGCAAACATTATGTAAACGGATTAGGATTAAACTATATGTTGACTCCGTAATTGATATCTCTCGCAGATCTCACACAGTAGCCTGATTAGCTCTGACCCTTTTGATCATACAGGTCCTCTATTTTGAGACTAAGCACCATACACTATGGAGATTCGTTTCTTGTGATATGTGTGGTATCTAGTTGTCAAATGTGATACCTACCTGAAACTAACTAACCCGTCGATAAGTTCATTCTGTTATTTGGTGGAGCGAGTCATCATATCTTGTTAATCTGCTTTCGTGTACCGTTTGAAGTATTCTCTGTTATTGTTGATTCTGTGAACTCGGAATAAATACTAAAACAGGAAGTATTTCTATTTTATAAAACATTATAACATACTATAATTGGCAACCAACATGGGCCAAAAGTGTTTCTATGTTATTTTATAAATAAAACCATCCTATACCACTAATTTTGACGTATCCAATTCAATTAAATATTTAATTCGAAATAATTAAATTCTTGTACAACCTACACTGTTTCATTAAAAATAATAAGCCTTTCTGTTACATGACGTGGAATATTGTCGGCCATATTTGCGACGGCACCCCTATTTTGTGGGTCGGGTGAATGAATACTTTCCAGGAATGTCATGGCACGCCATACCCGTCCGTCTCTAAAATAATAGCACTTTGCGTATAATACCAGTAAAACATTGTAAGTCTACTAATTCTATAGAATACATAGGTGTCCAACCTTTTGGATTCCATGCGCGACACTGAGTGAAGATGAATAATTACCTTGGGCTGCTCATAAAATATAATATTATATACTTAGTTCATTTGTAAATTGATAATGATATATTTATAAATAGATATCCTTATGAGGTTTCCTATAAGCTTATTTTAGATCGCGTCCAGAAGAAAATTCTTCGGTGTCTTTATTTTAAAGACATATAACTATTTTCCTTTCGTTTATTCATCAATTAATGATTATTTTCCGACTGCCTTTCTACAAGGCATGCTTACTTTTCACTCTCTTAAATATCGTAGGTCTCTTCTGCTCTTGAAACACTTTTGCCTGTTATCGCGAGGAATGGTTTCCAATCCTGGTGTCCTAATGAATTTGAATTTGCATGCGATTACCTACGTAGTCGCAGCTATGATTTATTCTAGATCGGAACCGTTTTCTCATGTCAAGCCTATCAGGCACCATTAGCGAAGGGTGCAAAACTAGTCAATGCGCTCCCCAAAGACATATAAATTTTCGGCGACGCTCTATGTATTTTGTATGCGAAATTTTATGTTTCTGTATAAAATTGTAGGTACCTACATAAGTATGTTTTTATTTTTATTTTATTTATTATTATTATGTTATATATTTTTCTTCTTCTCTCTTGTGAGGGTAATATTTGTTATAATGCAAATCTCATGTTGTGTACGTCTTGAATTTAAATTTCTTATGTCCACAATGTTTTGTTTTCTTAAATAAATAAATAAAAATTAACTATTTTATTTGTAATATATTTATTATACTATAAAGTTTAAATAAAATAGAGAAACAACAAACTAATGGGAGATTTGACTTTATTTTTGCAAAACAAATGCACTAATCTCTAGTTCGATGGAAATAATTTCAATTTCCGTTATCGTATCAAAGTGTCTTGTTCTAATTTTACTCTTCTTGCATTGCGATGACATAAGTAAGATTTTATATATACATATATATATATATATATATATATCTTCTTTGTAAATAACTAGGTCTTAAAAAATATACTAAAGAGATATTATCCGTTTGTTCTTTCCGTTGAATGTCTGGTTATGACCTTTTCAATTCTATTTGAAAATCTATATAGGTAATGTAAACTTTTACATTTTCCAACGATGTTATTACTGACATACATGTTTTCTATGTAGTTCACATTTTTAAAAACACTATTTTGAAATCGATGACAAATAAACATAACAAAAATATAAAAAGTTTTGCTCTCATTTACAGTACGCGCTGAAAAAATAATTATTTTTTCAATTATACCTAAATAGCATAATATATTGTGGTGGTTTCTTACAATAATATGTAACGTTTTGCAAATCTTGACAAAGGTTTATTAAAAGGTTTTAGAGCATTTTTCAGTAATTTAAAAATCTATATATATATTTATATACACGTTATATTAAATCTATGATATACACACTTCAATTATTCATAATTTTTAATTAACTATTTCTTTTATTCAAACGAATAATTCACAAGATTTAAGAATATATCATTCTGATTATTGAACATTATATTATTTAGAAGAACACTAACTGAGAGAGTATATCACAACCAATAGAAAAAACTTTTTTGAAAAAAGTAAGCCAACCGGTCGGGAATCGAACCCGGCATCTCCAACGGGTAAACGCCCCAAACTAGTCGCATTCAGCCATTATGCTACGGAAGACATACTAATGACGACAAATATTTAAGCTATTGGCTATTAAATACCTACCACTCAGCGCTCTTCGAAATCATGTTACTTCGGCAATCGATTTTTGTTTATTAAATCAAAGTAGGTAGTTATTTTACTATTACAACGATTACTAACCGACGTCTAGGAATTTCTCCAATATTTTTAAGCAACTTCTTGTACTTGCTAATAATTTTTAATTAACTATTTCTTTTATTCAAACGAATAATTCACAAGATTTAAGAATATATCATTCTGATTATTGAACATTATATTATTTAGAAGAACACTAACTGAGAGAGTATATCACAACCAATAGAAAAAACTTTTTTGAAAAAAGTAAGCCAACCGGTCGGGAATCGAACCCGGCATCTCCAACGGGTAAACGCCCCAAACTAGTCGCATTCAGCCATTATGCTACGGAAGACATACTAATGACGACAAATATTTAAGCTAAAATCGATTGCCGAAGTAACATGATTTCGAAGAGCGCTAAGTGGTAGGTATTTAATAGCCAATAGCTTAAATATTTGTCGTCATTAGTATGTCTTCCGTAGCATAATGGCTGAATGCGACTAGTTTGGGGCGTTTACCCGTTGGAGATGCCGGGTTCGATTCCCGACCGGTTGGCTTACTTTTTTCAAAAAAGTTTTTTCTATTGGTTGTGATATACTCTCTCAGTTAGTGTTCTTCTAAATAATATAATATTCATAATTTGTTTGTTGTATCTTTTTATTGTTGACCCTTGACTTGGTAATGGAGTTTTTACCTATTTTTTTGTATTGATTTATTATATAAGCTAGAGTTAAGAGTGTTGTTCGTTGTCAGTGTATGTTTGCCTTTGGTGAGTGTACACAGCGCCTGAAGATGCCGAAAGGCGAACCCCGGGTCGCAAAAAACGACTCAATTAGAATAGTACAAAACTTAAATCCATTATAATGTACAACAAACACGTATGTTGAAAATTATTCTTAATTTACAAATCTTGAAATTGATAATAATTCCGTACACAATTACATTCGCAAATTAATTTTTGAAATTAATTTATTATCTTAGTAAGGTAATATTATATGCATTTGTTTCAGCCCTCGATACATATAATATATGAACACCAGGTGTTTAATGGTTAACGAAATGTCGAGCCACTCATATCGATATATTACATTCGAATTAAAATACAATTCATAATATAGATAACACATTCGTGTTCAATATATTTGAGTTAATTAGTGAAACGTGGAAGTGCATAATTTTAAGTGTACACTATAATATTACTCTAATGAATATATTAACAATATTTTCAACCCCAATTTCTCCACACTACTCACGATTTTTATATTCAAAATTTCTACTCCCTCCATTCAATAATTAAAGCATGGAATAATATTACACTATCTTTTCCCTACATTATATAGCTGTTTTTCTACCCCCATCATACATTAATATTAATTATAACATTGCGTTTACTCAAATATAAATGTCGGTACACGTTCCTGATAATGGCCACTATTTTGGTGAAATAAGTGTCGTAAAATTGTTTTATATGTCGTGAATACAAGTGATCAAAAGATTTTAAGTAAATGCTGAATCTGTGTTACTTTTAAGGTTGTGAGTATGAACAATATTCAAATACCTAGTAAAACCAAATTTTATTTATTTATTTTATTTGAGAACATAACATTGTGAACATAAAAAATCTAAATTCAAGACCTTCACAACATGAGATTTACATTATAACAAATATTACCCTCACAAGAGAGAAGAAGAACAAAATTTATATAAAACGAAACATACAATTTTATACAGAAAAATAAAATTTCGAAAACAAAATATATATATATATATATATATAACACGTCACTGAAAATGTATATGTATCTAGGGAGCGCATTGACTAGTCTTGCATCCGTCGCAAATGGTGTCTAATAGGCTTGACACAAGAAAACGGCTGCGACCACGTAGGTGATTGACAGAAGCATGTAAATTCAAATTCTTTAGGACACCAGGATTGAAAACCATCCCTCCAGATAGCAGGTAAAAATTATTATAGTCATATATATTCACAGATATTAAATTACTATTGAAAAGGTATCCAGCGCATTGACTAGTCTTGCACCCCTCGCTAATGGTGTCTAATAGGCTTGATACATAAAAACGCCTGGGAACACGTAGATAATTGACAGACGCATGTAAATTAAAATTCTTTCGGACACCAGGATTGATAACCATCCCTCACGATAGCAGGCAAAAATGATTATAGTCATAATATATATTCACAGTTATTAAATTACTATTGAAAAGGTATTTTATTTGTAATAGAAACACTCATGAATATGTGTGATGTTAACCTTATGTCGTAAGTTGATTTTGAAAAGAGATTGAAAACGCACTTGTTTTTTCGACTGAATAACTCTGATAATAAATTTGTGTAAGCGATTCTCATTTGTCTAATGTTGTGTCCAAACCTATGGATCTGATAGCATAATTTAATTCCCGTATATTTGTATTAATATCATTGCAATATTAGTACTAACCGATTCAACTTCTCAATTCTCGGCGTGATGACAGCATAATATATATGTATATATATATTTCTAAATATAGAAGAAACACTATAAAAATTGTTTTGTTTTATAGCTGCCTATATTAGGTACGTTTTGACACAAATCTTATTTACATGTAGGGTCTCGTATCCTCTTTGCACCTTGCTGAACTTGCCGGTATAAGGTTGCAGCAGAGACAGTCATGTCGTTTCCCCTCAGCATCTTGTTAAACTTTCTGATCAGAAGGTTGCATAGCTTTCTTAGGTCGGGTGCCACCACTATGGGATTCGATTTAGGGTTATCTATGTGGGGTTCGATTTGGAGTTATCAATGTGGGGTTCGATGTGGTGGATGATGGGTCGTCAGAAGGAGAGATGAGAAGTCGAGATTTGGTAGTTGCTCCGTTGGATGGGAGAGCGAGTTTTCGGTCGGTACAATAGTATGTTACAGTAGTTATGTTACAATACTTATGATAATGTCCCGAGGTCCGAATCTCGGTACAATGAGATATTGTGCGGGATGATACAAAGATTGAGATTACAGACCAGGAACTTATATTCGAGTGACATTTTCGATGAATTATTATTCGCTATTTATACATTCAAAATAATATTCTTTTTATTGAAATAATCGAATCAGCTTTTATCTGGCGTTTGCGTCAATGGATGACTAAGTGAAAAATGGATATTATGCAGAATTTACTATTGAGGTTAGCTCCTTCCCGAATTTGCTATAATTTGACACTATGACCTGACACTATATACATATTACCTATATTTTTTTTATTTATAAAGACTGTACGTACTTCAATAATTAACACAACAAAGCTTTTATGATTTTGAGGATATTCAGTATGTAAGTGTTTCTGTTTTTATTATATTTGAAAAAATATATCATGAAATCTCAAAAGGTTCCAAATCACCTTTCTACGTCGCAGCGCGATGCGGTGGAATTAATATAATAGTTTGTGCATCTGACGAAAATTTTAGACAGAATGCATTTTGCATAATGAATTTTGAGGATACATAATATTATAATATGTAAGGCTTAGTATTGTATGATAATATTAATATGCTTAAGTAGTAGAAATACTTATCTTTTTAACCATTTAAAGATGTCAGTAACTATAGTCTACTGTAATTCTTTAGTAATATTTATAAATACCTAATAATATAATAAATGGTTACTCCATTTTTATCTGAAAATAAATACTTTTTATTCTATTCTATTAACGCATACATATATAACCGAATTTAAGAAGGAATGTGTTCGCTAACTCGAGTTAGGTATGTACACATAAATATGAAATAGGTTATAGGCAAAATTTTATTATATTGAGGTGGAGTTTAAACATAAATGGAAGATAAGCGAAAAAACTTTGGTCTACTAATTTTCATACAAACACTGAAGAGGGGTTTAAATGTTTCATTGTTTATTCAATTTATTGCATAGAAAAATATATGACTTTTATGACAATATAAAACATAGCTTCAGCAATTTTGATAGGGATATCATATAAGAATCGAATTGGAAAATGATTCACCACCTTTGACTATCAAGCGTGTTCCCTAGTTATATCTCTGGTCAACCAAATCGCATCGGATGTGATATATTCCACCTACGTGAGGATGAGTATTATAGGTGGGCGTTGTTTTATAAATTCTTAAAATAGGGCCCGCTTACCTCATTCGGTATGCTTCCGTGCTTTATGATTTTTATAATTTTTGTACCTTTTAGTTTACTTTTCATACTGTTTTTGTGATACTGCATAAATTTATTTCTTCTTTACACTGTTTAATAGTATTTCTTTGGTTTTAAATGTCATATTGTGAACGTCTTAAATTTATAATTTGTAACGTTTACCGTATGTAAAAAATAAATATATATATTTTTTTTTTTTGTGTATTCATAGAACACAAATCCATGTTCGTAATTCATTTCAAATTCAAAGGAGTTATAGATAATGATATAGTAGTGGATATTATGAATAACTTGTTTAAATCCAATTATTTAACATATTAGTTTTAAGATAAAATAAAAATATAATGGGTAAAACCCGTGTACGTGTACCCGTGCAAACCCATTAAAAAAGGCTAAAGTTATGAATGATGAAATTGAAATTATAATAGATTATAATTGTAGGTAGCAAAAATGATGATGATAATGAAAAAGTATTGTTTTAAAATAGGTAACATGTAAATAAAATTAAAACAATATGAATATTTTTCGAAGTTTCGCGATGCGTTTTAATTTTCATATTCGTTTTTAGTCACAAAATATCTCTTTGCAAGAAAACATTATTAAAAATTCTCAGTGACCGGAAATAAAATTTGTCATAATATACTTCCCTTGCAAAGCAAACGGCTACCTATTCATATGCGTTTACAGAAAACCGTAAAAATTTTACCTTACAAAGGTTATAAAAAAACGCGGCAAAGAAACGAAAGCTGTTTTTCATTAGACGGAGCTTTATGATAAAAACTTTTGCATAGTTTTATTTTCCATGCCCGCAAAGCCTTGGTATCTGGAAAACTTTACCTTTCAAAATAAAAGGAAATTCCAGCGCAACCTGCTCGCGTAAAAAATCTTGTAAATGGTATTCCAATTGGAGCAGATGTGAACGGATATACGCAAAGGAGATAAAAATAAAAACGACTAAAAAGTCCTAAACAAGGCATTGGAGTGGATGGTGCACTTTACAGAACCTTGCTGGGTATAGAAAGGTACTATACTTCCGGCTATATCGTATATTTTAAAGTTTTTGTATTTCCTCATAGCATATTTTGAACCTTTTAGATTAAGACATAGATACGTGTCCACTTCCTGACAATATAGCCAATATAAAAATGTAAGAATATCGTTTTCAAAGAATTTAACCCGTAACTACGCCACATGAAATTATTAATGCAATAATTATAATTTATTTCAATGAAATACCATTGCCCGATAAAAACAGCCAAATTTTATATGGGAAGAAAATTACCAAGACTCGATTAAAGGTTTTTATTTTAAATGAAGAAAAATATTTTTGAAGTAAAAATCCACGGTTTTGTAAAAGTGTTTAACGGAAATGAATATGCGATATGAATATGAGGCTTGCCTTGAAGATTCCGGAGTCCTAGAAGGTTGCTAAATACTATCTACGAGTGTATACGGCGCAACCACGGGATGCTGGTTTGACCTGGAACGAAGCAAGAAGACTGGCGAGCGACATGGATTCTTGGAAGCGTCGCGTGGTGTCCATATATGCTTCAGAATTCATCATGAAATATCATAATATGGATATTTGGGTAACATGATATGCGAGGTGTAGCTTGATTATAAGGTAAACGAATCTGATAAAAATAAAGACATTTTAAATATAGAATATTTGAAATAAATGAGATACATTGATACTTACTAACATAAATTCCCATGTTATTTATTGCATATAAACATATTCGTGTGAAAAAAGGATGTTTCTTAGTCCTAAAAAAACAAAAAAAAACAACTACAATATTCTTTCATTTCTTTCTCGAATGATCGGTGTTGCAGCACACGACATTATTATTGTTTTTAACACTCCAGTTTCTTTTTTTATCTTATGCTGTATACTTATAAGGCTAACTCTAACTTCCATAAAAACTTAACCAAATTAGAAGTTTACAACAACTATTACTTTTTAAATGTGAAAATAATTTTTGGACAACTCTAGTACTGCATTTAAGGCTATACTTCAGTTGAGGCCTGGTCTTAAAAGATCGTGGCTAGGCGATCCGCGGATTGTGCAAATGACGTGTGCTGAACGAAATATAATTTGTCATAAAAATCCAACATGCGTCCATTTAATGTTATGTTTATTGTTATATTACTAATAATAATAGTATATTCATTAACATTTTTTCTTTTTTAAGTACATACGTAAAGTTTTTTAGTCATCTTTACATGATTTTAGAATATTTTCATCTGACGCCATGACAAAACCAATCGACGTGCGGACACTTCGACTGTCAATCTCCGATTGGCGACTAGTGAGAAATTTCGTCGCACCCACTGTTGAAAATTATTTGCCGTTTTACTGAAGTAACACTCAGTGGTAGCTTACTGCACATGCTGAATTACGAATGGGGACAATCAAATTTATTAAGTTAAATTCAAATAGTTATATTAACCTCCTACAACTAAGCTCATAATATCTAAAAAATACATACCAACATGAGTAATTCACAATAGGTTCCTGAGAAACTCACCTTCGTCGGAAATTCATTTGACGTTAGAATAAATGGTCGGAAATATCCCGAGGCAAGTATCGACGAAAATAAAAAACCGTCTGTAACGAACCGTGGAAAATTGTTTGCCAATCCAGTGAGTGATATGAAAACGTATCATTCTATCCAGCCGGGAAAAATTCTGGAAAATTTTGGCTACACGCAAGTTGGGAAAAATCAACTTTTGCTTTACGCCCAGGCATATCTAAACGATTTTAACTAATTATTGTAATGACGAATAACTGAAACCATAGTTAGGTAACTAAATTGGACATGCTGTCCCTGTTTTTTATGCAAGCAATAACCATCAATCGTTCAATTACAACACTATGAATTTGTCCATTAATCTTGACACTGTTCATTAATCAAATTTTTAATAATATAAACCGTTAAAATTAAAATGCCACCGACGTTTGTCAAATGTTTCATCATATTAAAGGGAGGCTGAAGAGGCCGACATTCAAATATAATTTAGTATAAAAAGGACCTCGGCGTCGTAAGTACGTTAATTTAAATCGATCTTTTCGCAAAAATCACTAATCATCGGAGATTTTATTTCAAGAAACATTATTATTATTATTGATATTGTCTGCCGCTGAACATTATTATTATTTTATAAACACCTGCAAGATGTATGCCGATCAGAAATCAGGGCTGTCAAAATAATATTATAAATTAATAATTTTAAAATGTTAATTTCATCATAGTTTTTAATCAAACCTGTGCAAGTACGTACTGATAACTTGGGTGGATTTTGTAGCAAACATACTATTGATATATATACGGGTATATTACTACTATAACCCAATTCAAATTGAACATATGTTGATACTCAAATACTATTATAGTATGTTTATGATTTCGAGAAAATAATACGATGGTATAATTAATCCATATCAATTATTTGAAAACATTACATTCGCACTTTGCAAGATAACATCAAAATGTGTATATACTTATCTAAATGACGAATGACATTCATGAGTGAGCACTGCTGAAAGCTTGGAAATGTGTTTTTTTATATTTCAAAATCTTTTAATTGTGTATTATTTTATTACAGATTCAAGGCCAACTTCATATAACTAATAAAAAATACTGTTTGTTTCTTCGAATAAAAAAAGACAGGAAGGAAGATGTGTACAAATCACGGCAATCAGAAAGGCCGACAAATATGGCCGACAATGCGTGATACACAAACATAAAATACACAAAATTACAAACACATTCGAAGTTTGCCGCACATGTACAGACCACGTGATATTTGTTTACGCAAAATCGTCGCTTTTCAAAATGGCGAATTCGATTGCCAGATTTTACTGCGATGAATCAGTATATTCCTTCTTGTCTTTTTTTATTCGTAGGTTTACTATGTACCTACACCGAGAAATTTCCATTTATAAAATCGGAAACGATTTTTACAGAAGAGTTTTGGAATATAATGCATCCAAAACTGGAAAAAAATTTATCATGGGTGTTGACTTCCTGAATTAGTTAACCCCAGGTCCATGCCACTACGTGAACCACAGTGGATATAAACCATTTCCACACTGGCAACAAGTTGCTGGCAACCTCATTAAATTTTACGATACTTACCATAATTGCTTAAGAAATTTTACGATAATCATCATAATTATCGTAAAATCTAACGAGGTTGCCAGCAACTTAACTTGTTGCCAGTGTGGACCCGGCATTAGATGCACAAAACTTAAATAATATATATTACAAATAAAAATTTAAAATTATAAATATTTATGATTTATGATTTATGTCTTCGACAGCCCTGATGAAATATGAGTCGGATCGAGTCATAGAGCAAATTTATTGACACAAACAACTTTGACACTACCTTTTTATATTACCTAGTAGACCAGATATTATGGACCACATGTTAAAAAATCATATTTTCAATTCTCAAGGCCAATTCTGTAGAACGTCCCCTTAACAAATTTTGATAATAGATATAGGTAAGTAAATCACTTTACAGTTACCATGGATACAAACTTCGTTTTTTCTATTCTTTTAATTTATTATTCGAAATTCAAAATTCCAAAATTCATTGCCACACAACACGACAATATTGATTATCAAATTAATTTCAAACTACAAATTACAAATCACAAAGTAGGTACAAATCACAAATTAAAAAGTAAAGATTGAAAAATTAAAAATTAAAAATTAAAAATTTCAAATTTCAAATTTCAAATTTCAAATTTCAAATTACAAATTACAAATTAGGTGCCCAACTACTTACAAAATTCAAAATTCAAAATTCAAAATTCAAAATTCAAAATTCGAAATTCGAAATGCGAAATTCTAAATTCTAAATTCTAAATTACAAATTAAAAATTACAAATCATAAATCTCTGAGGTTTTTCAAATCTATATTTTTAATTATGCTCAGCATGCACTTATCTCTCCCATACCTCGTTATATTATAACCCTTCATATTCGAACCTATTTTGATGTAAATGATGTATTTTAAAACCTTCAAAATTGTACGGTAAACATTTTGGCGGGGGGGGTAAAGAGAGGTAAAAGTGCGAGGAAACAGCATCTCCGCGGATCACTGCAAACCTCTGCAACCATGATAAATAATGGTAAAGATATAAAGCTTATCCAACAAACAAAAATCTAATAATATATAGTAAATTTTGTTTTAATAATATTTTAATTTATTTTAACACACAATAAACATTTCTTTTCAACTGGTTACCTGACGGAATCAGTTTTAATTATCAACAAACAATTATAAAGTACAGAAAATTTTGTTTTTAATGTGTGACATTATGAATAAAGCATTCCTTCCGTGTTTATTCAAAGAACCTTTGATTTATTTGAATTCATAGAAAATTTGACTTGGTTACAGATTTTCCTCGAATTGTTCGCTTACGCCTTACAAACATCCTATATTCCTGGATACTCTACATTCCCTAGAGTGGTTATATATTCCATTACTGGCAGCGGCATGTAAAAACAACATTTTAATTAACTTAACATCATTTCCATTTCAAAACACTTCATGATAACATGCTGTTATTGTGTTTAACTTCGGGGAAGTTGTTAAATCATATTATTTATTTATTTCCATTTAGTATAAATTCGGTAAATTGAGCACTCACCACATGATTTATTTATTGTTTACGCGGGAATTCAAAAAACGTGTGGTTTTATCATTGATCATACTTTTCAGGTATAAAACATTTTTAAAAAGAGATTTTAAATCATTAATAAAATAGAATTTATATTTCAGGTACTCTAAACCGGTATTTTAAGGCTTTATGTTTTTTTTTCACTACTATTTTGAATAAATTTTAATATAAATTGATAATTTGAAAATAAATCTAAAAAGAAAAAAGGATTTGTCCAATACGTGTCTGATGTTTTGAAAAAATCAATACACTCATTAATACTACATAATAATATGTATATTATTAAGTAGCTACATCTTGTATGATTTCAAAAAATATATTTATAATTTCGTGTAGTATTATAATTTATTAGCAAATGCAAAGACTTCGTAACTGAAAGTTGCATTATTCATGACATCAACTATAAATTATTATTTAAATATTATCATATTATCTAAATGACTGATTTTAAATTTTAAATTTGCCAGTGACTTATAGGTGATTTACGTACACCTCTGATAACATAGTTATTAATAATAGTTCGCAAACATGTAGAAAGACCATGGGTCTGTTGCACAGAACAGATTCAGGTCTATTGAAACGCTAGAGTGAGGAGGTACGTGTTGGAGATGGAGGAAACACCATGGCTCGATGTGAAATTTGCAAAGGACGGTTGGATCGATAGAATACTAAATAGAGCAATAGCTTGTAATAAAAATGGGAGGTCAAATCCCACTTGGCCCAAAAAAACAAAGAAATCGGATAAGTTAAACAGGGTTTAATTGATTTTTAAATACTAACCAAAACTATCTGCGTATTATAGTCTTAGTTCAATGAAAATTAAAAAAAAATGACTGACAATGTTTAGTGTGCACTATTTATGTTGGATCTTGACAGCTTACCTCCACCCTTTGCCAATGCAATAAGATAATCATGTGAAAATGCCACCATGTATTTTTCTTGAAGACTCAAGGGACCTTGTAATAATTATGATATCTCGTTCTGTATAACTACTAAAAAGTGAATAAATGTGGAATTTCCGTTGTTGCAACGTTTTTATTTCAATCAATCAATAATATCAACCACGTGATAATTTATGTTTTCTTCGTCTAAAAAAAGGTAAACCTATTACCATTATAATTAATAGTACAATATCTAGTTTGTTTACCTTCTCAATCCATAATGTCAAGTACACGGTAAGACAAAAGTTGTTTTCATAAAATTATTTGAATTCAAGGTAGAAACCCCAAGTAAAATGATATTTTAATATTACGATAAATTATTAAAACTTGCTTTTCGCTTCTGATTATCTATCATTTGTTTACAATGAGTTGGGTAAACAATATGTAAATTCTGAGCTTCCACTTTGTGCAAAGTTCTATGAAATACAACAAAAGAAAATTTGCTGTCTGTGCATCAATAGAAAACTTTGTATACATTTCAATTTATTATTTCGAGTTCGTATTCATTGCACGAGAGGAATTTAATGTGCATTTAACTCGACTAACAATATGAAACGCGGAAACAATAAAATACTCAACTCTCATTAATAAGCCCACACAATAAAAGTATTCGTTTTATTGTAAATTTTAATTCAAGGCCGTTTTTGTAACCATTTTGGTAAAGCTATTAGGAAATTTTTCTGGAAAAATTTATATTTATGGATTAAATTATTACAACTAAACTCATAATTATTGAGAAATCTAATTTACAACAATTTAACATCATAATACATATAACTACTAGAAAAAAAAACTTTTTCAAAAGAAACATACAACGCCTAGCGGGAATCGAACTCACATTCACTGGATTCACGCCAATGTGCTCTACTATCTATGCTATGTGCGTTCTATCTAATTATGACGAAATTAACTAGTAATTTTATATATTTGAAGTGCTTTACAAATTGCTTTGGCAGTCGTCTTAAAATACGTACTTTAAATCAAAGTATCACTTACCTTGATTACTCGTCGGTATCAGGATTTTTCCAAAGTTTAGTTATAGCGTACTTCCACTTGCTAATAAGTTTATTGAAAGATTAAATCATAACATTTGAGAATGTAACATTCTTTATTGAACACAATATAAACACAGAGATATTATGTTCAATAACATTCACAAATCTTGTGATTTATTTGTTGAATATTTTTTTATTTATTATGGGTACCTAGGTACTTAATAATTTGTATTGAGATTTTTTGTGAAAGGTGATTTAATTGAAAATCGTAGATTCTATTAAAATTTAAAGGCGGTCAGATACTCTCATTAGTCCGGTGGCACGAATAATTGTGCACTTTTGTTTATAAGTACTTATTAAAAAATAATGCATGATGAATTGGCATATTCTAAGAGTAATTTTTACGATCTTGAGCCGCTTCAAAATTTGCTAAGCAGTAAGCAGGAAATTCAATTTTTTTTTCTCTGATTATCATCTGATTTTATTTATTTTCAGTCTTAACGTGTGTTAGGATGTTGAATACTAATTTGAAGTTAAATTTGATATTTTAGAATCGATTGAATTATAAGTCCATAAAATATTAATGGTATTCTTTAATCACCATTTAATTTAATTGATTTTCAGCTTAGACGTGGATTTATGGTGTTGAATACTTATTTAAAACTACACTTCAAATAATTATAAACCATTACAATAGATCGTCTGACGAGTGTCTTGTAGAAGGAACCGACATTATTTTGTCCTGGTTTAAGTGCTTTTTAATATCACAGTAGTATTTATTGGTTAATATTAAAAATCTTTTTATATCCTGGCTTGTATTAATAATTATTATACGCGTAACAAATTACCCGAGGGTGCACAAAACTTTCTACTCTTTCAAAAGTGTAGTTACTAACTAACTCAACCCACAATTAACCAACCTTAGCATTATTTCTATGGATGTTTTCTTATACTTACGATAACCAACAAAATTTTCAAATCACAAATTAATGTTTTTGCTTTTTCAAATTGTGCATTTCATTTAAAATAATAGGTGTTATAATAAAACTTTAATATAAGTATTATATTATGTCATACTAACATTATTGGCTTTAAAATTGAAGTAGGTAGGTACATGTTCTTTATTTATCTTCGTCGAGTAATCATAACTAATGATCGTAATACGGAAAAGAGCCCAAGGCACACGGAAATGCAGACAACGTTAATTGATTCTAAATGTAACCAATTGGAATTGTCTTGCTTGATTCCAATAAAATTGAATACATTTAAAATCTGACAGCATTTTTCACGACTTACCTGGCCTTACCCGTGTCTGGAAACTTGTTCGTATGCAGTTCGTCATATCACACTTCACCGTGAATTGTTGTATCGGAAATATATCGCCGTATATTAAACACCGCCCAACATCTTTGGGTCGTATAGTCTTTTTCTTTCACCCTGTCACGTCCCAACATTGGGGCATAGGGCAAGCACAAGTTGGCTCCACTTCCCTCGGTCCATCGCCAACTCCTGTGCCTCCCGCTATGTCAGACCTGCAGCACGTAGGTCGCTTTTGTAGCATCGCTGCAGGGTGAGGGAGGGCCAGCCACGGCGACGGAACCCTTGAGGCTGTGCCACAAGGGTACGAAGTGCCGCACTCTTTGGCGGCATCCGGAATACATGTCCCAGCCACGTGAATCGTCTCTTCGTGATAACTTCAATCACCGAACGCTGTTGTGTCTGCTCACGAACTCGGATATTTGTAACGCGGTCGTACCAATGTACCCCTAAGATTCTGCGGAGACATCGATTCTCAAAGCTCAAAAGCCTTGACTCTTGAAGCTTAGTAAGATGCCATGTCTCACAGCCATACAGGAGCACAGGTAGCACGCACGCGTTAAACAAACGACATTCGTATAGGTCGTATAGTACTGATATAAAATCCATGTCTAAATAAAACACGATTCTTGTTGGTTTAAACTTTACAGGAAGCCAGCAGCAAACAAATTTTGAAAATAGCCGATATACTGGATTATTTGTTAGGTTAGGTTAAGTTAGTTTAGGTTTTTATTCTTGAATTCATAAATTTTGCCAAAATCAGCTATGAAAAAAATTGAATTAATGTTCAATTGAATCTAATAAAATTGGAAACCGTATGTATAGTATACGCTCAACTCTTTACGATAAGAAAGCTCACGGCGAACTGTGCCACTGTCATATTATTTTATAACATGACACACGATTTTTTATGATGGCAACTACGCAAAACATCGACAGGATCACGCCGGATAGTTTGTACGCAGTTCGTGAATCTATTTCCGGCGCTAACAAAAAAGCGGCTTGAGAACAGAAAGGCGAAGCGGCGGACGCTCTCTCAGTTTTTAGCCTTCAAACGAAGCAGACGTGTTTCTCAAGTTCCAAGTCCCGGGAACCGGGGCACATGGCCTTAATTTCCTGAAGTTTTGGAGACGTTGATGAAGGCCCACTGAAGGACGTCCCCAACAGGCCAGGAGATCGAAGGTACGCCATGGACCCGGCACGTTTGAAGACGCACTCCTCGATTCCGTCCTGGAAGGATTCGAGGACAGCGATGGAAACTGAAGAGCCTATTTTTGTATTTGGTATTTATTGTTGTTCTTTTTATGTTACGGTCCACCGAACTAGCCTTTGATTCTTATTCTAAATTGGTCTGATTATTATATTTGTGTTAGGCGCTCGTGATTCATTTCATAAATTATACAACTTTATACAATGTCGCCCGCAAGTTAATCTTATACATTAATTATACATTTGTTGAAATTTCTTCACACGCTTTTTATTTAATTTACCCTTCACCATATTGTCTCTATTGCATTTCATAGAGTGGCGCTCAAACCGAGATTTCATTTTAATTCCATTTGTATGTCTTTCATTATTATAGCTACCATCGAATGAGTGAAGTGACCGAACAGGTAACTGGGGTCTTGGAGGTAATTGTCAAACCATCCACGACCCTGTACCTTTTCCCCGAGTCTCATGCTGTCTCTATCCCTATCCTATCCCATCTCCACGCACCATACCCAGGCGCACCTGCCTTCATACTTCCCTTCCGATTCCCTTCCTTTCCATACATTCCTACCCACCTCCCATACCTCCCACATAAATCATTCCATGATACCACGGTGAAATGTTTTACGTACAATTTACATGTAACCAGACTTACCACCACCAATTCACACTTATCGGTATTCAATAGCACGCCGTGCATATGCCATGGCATTCCTGAAAAATTCGTCTGTCTATCTGGAGAGATCTCTTCATAGTTTTCTCCAAATTTCGACTTGACCAAATACCACGAGCTTTTTTTATAGATTTTCATTTTTCTTGCTGATTATAAATGACCATAAAATAGGAGAGTCTGATCAAACCTAACCAAAGAGAGTCAATCTCGAATCGAGTATTCCCTAATATAGGAATTATTAGTTAGTTTAATCATCCATCATTACTAATACTAACATTACAAATAAATTTCGGATGAAACTAAACTTTAAAATAATAATGTTTTCGAAAAATGTGTAATGGATCATTAATATCAATTAATATTTATATGATTAAAGATGTCAAAATCCGAGGTCACTAGAGGGTTCGCTCAAAACTGTTGCCGAAATAATAAATAATAAACTTGTATCAATTAATCACAAAAACACTAACTTTAAAGTAGCGCTTCGAAAGTTCTTGATTAATTACAAAATGTTTGCCAATATCTAAAGCTCAATCCATTAACCGACCCCGTGTGTATTGAAAACAAATATAAATTTACAATAAAGCTCCGCAAACAATCGGGAAGTTTATTTACAATGAGCTTTGTGGCGATGAAACTCTTAACTTTAATCATTTGTTTGTTTGCCGATAATTTAAATCACCCCTGAGCTATCCTTAACAAGGACAATGTAGCTATTTTAGTTTTTGTATTCTTAACAACTTTATACAATGACAAAGGAGAAACAAGGATATTCAATAAGAAAGTTTTGTGTTGTGTTTGATACGTTAAATTTAGAAATAGAGAATTTTATATCAAACGAGATCTGTACATATTGTGTGGATGTATAATTGATTCGTACTACAACATAATATCACAGTGCGAAATCTAATTATTAATATAGTAACGAAATATAATAATTATGTTACATTTACTTTGAATCATATAAAAATACACACATTAATTGGTTATTTTAATCAACATTTATACATTTTTTATATAATATATAATTTGAAAACACTTCTGAGAAAATATATATTACAACTAAAAAAAATGAAAAAATTACGACACCCAGCAGGATTCGAACCTACACCCATTGGAAATCGCGCCCATGTGCACTAGACTGACCACTATGCTATAGAAATCTTATCGATAAATCATATTATTGACTATCGGTTTTTGTGTATTAAATGAAAGAATATTAATTACCTTAATTACTAACCGACGCCCGGCTCTTGCTAAATATTTATAGTAATTTAGTAATGTAATTTAATAAGCATTTCATGTATGACCTACTAATTTCAATTGTCATAATTAAGTAGGAGGCTTGTAGCATAATTGGTTAATGCACAGATTAGCGCGACACCAATGATTATACGGGTTCAAATCTCGTCGAGCTTTGTATTTTTTTTTCAAATATGATTTTTTCTAGTGGGTAAATATGTGAGGTGTTTTCAAATTATGTATGTTTAATATATGGAATGTTACATTCTCAAAATCTTGTGAGTTATTCATTGAATAAAAGAAATGGTTTATTCAATATCATTATTCATTGAACCGATATAAATATTTCAATTATTTATTTATAGGTTTCTTTGAAAATTCATTAAATTATATCTTATAATAAGAATCAAAATGAGATTTAATATTTCAATAAATAATACATACCATTTCTTTGCTCCCATATTATTAAGCCTTGTAAAACATCTAAGAGATATTTAAACTCTTACCTAAAACGGAACGCTACATTGTAAAATATGTAATACAAAAATATAATATTCTTACAAAATAGAACGATAAGGGAAAGAGAAATCCAGTCGAAAATGCAAATTTTGAATCAATATTCGCTCTTCCGAGTTCTGAGATCACAAGCACCTCATATAAATGCCAATTGAATAACTATATTGAGAAACGGTGTGAGTTCAGTTCAACATTAAAATTATGCTGAACTGAACCTATTTCAGTTTTTGTTGGCACGAATAAAAGGACCGGACAAAACAGAACACCACAAAACCGTCATGACAAAACAGAAAATGAGATAACAGAACATGACAAAACAGAACAGTGACAAAAAATGAATGCAAAAATTAAAAACTAAATCAGCATGCAAAGCCAAGATAGTACCTCTGCATACGCTTATACTGAGGAACGATTGTAAACTTTGATATATATACCATTTTCCCACATTGCTTTAAAAAAATCTCTTACTCTCATCGAGAATAATTTTAGATAGATACCTATACACACGTCCACTGAATTCGCGCCAATGTGCTTTACCAATTAAGCTACGTGCGTCCTATCTAATTACGAAGCATCGTATTTTTTTCAAAAATATGTTTTCTAGTACTTGGTTATATATTTTTTCTGAGATGTTTTCAAATTATGTTCAATAAAGAATGTCACATTCTTAAATTTAGTAATTTATTCGTTGAATAAAGAAAATGGTTGATTTATTTTAGATATATTTTATTCAAATTTATAGATTTAATGAAGTGAACATTACAAAGTATATGTTTCAGATGCTCACAATAAAACATTATGAATATTAAAAAAATATATAATGCATACCTACATAGTATTAATCGCACCATAATTACATATTATGTAGTACAATTTATATTGCAATAATGTAATTTGGTATATCACAGTAACTTAAACTTTAGTCAACTTTCATAATTAATATTACCAATGACTTGATAGTTCTGCATCTTGGAATAATAAACATCTTATGCTCCCGATTTCTAAGAGAGTGATTAGGGGAATAATACTGATACGACTACAAAGAATGATAGAGTTTTCATTTAGACTGCATCGGCTAAATTGATATAAAATATTATATTATATCACTTCATGTAGTCTTAATCTAGATACCTAATAGGTACTTGTTAAATAATTCTAAAATCATCTTTAAATAAGGTTTATTGTAAATCTTCTTCTTCGACCATATCCGCCCTTTAATTTGAGCATATGGACACCACGCGGCGCCTCCAAGAATCCCTGTCGCTCGCCAGTCTTCTTGTTTCGTTCCAGGTCAAACCAGCATCCTGTAGCTCTCCCGTATAGACTCTATAGATAGTATTTAGTGGTCTTCCAGGACGCCGGAATCCGGTCGGCTTGAAGAATAAGCAAGCAGGTTGAGGTTATCTTCTGCCATCCGCAGCATGTAGCTAATCTAGGTCTAACGACGCCTCTTCACTCTCAGCGTGATGAGAGGCGCTGCTTGGTGCGTTCTTTTATCTCCTCGTTGCTCCTAAAGCCATACCACAGCATACCCAGTATCCGTCGCAAACATCTGTTTTCAAAGCTCAGTATACGGTTGCTCTGAGCCTTTGTAAGGTGCCATGATTCGCTACTGTAAAGCAACACCGTCAGAATGCAAGCGTCGAATCGAAAATATTTATTTTTAAAAAAAAATCATCGTATTTTTAGATACGGATTGACTAATTATTGGAACACTTTTATGATAGCTATTACGTAAGTCATAAATTGTATTCAGTACCTAACCAACGTATGAGACACGTTAGGTACAGAATACAAATTAATATTGAACTCTTTCATAAAGATAAAAAATAAAGAACTATTTTTGAATTTGTAATTTTTTTCACACGCCATTACTGAAACACGTATCAACTTGTAGAGAAGTTGGAACATATTATAATGAGGCCACAGATGCGTCGACATTTCCGTTCCAGGTTCATGCAAAATGAAATATTCCCATAGAAATGGTAAAGATTTAACATCTCCACACTTCTTCCTATCATCAGTTTTGCTTCGGCAGAGTTCAAAGTTCAAGATGGTGCTCCAAAATATTCCAAGTTTCCGGGCTTGGAGATCTATTTTTTTCTCCCTCTGAATATTTAAGTGGGAAGGGTTTGTCAATTTATTTTTTTAAATATTGGGGTTGCTTTTAGAGTCTCTTCGCTGCACCTTTGTATCGATCAATCATACAAAATATACTTTACATAGCACTTTATGGTATGTAATACGTTAGTAATTCCCAATCGGAGTTCAGCGTAAATTCGCAAAAATCTACGAAAAAGTACATCTTTATGTACCTACTTAAAACGTATTTAGTAATAAGACCACAAAAAATATTTAGTTTGACATTTTTTTTTGTTTTTTTTTTTTATTAGACATCGTGTTATAGTTACTATTAAAGTAAAGTTGCGATCACTTGACTTGAGAGGCGATTTTTTGTACCTAGAGTAACAAAAAATTAAGAATTAAAAATTCAAGAATCGAGTTTAAATAAGGGCAGCTTTTACTTTAGTATATTTTTACAACTTTACTCTTCGGCTAAGTATTTATTATAATAATAATTTCCATATAACATTAATTTATTAATCTAAATCTCTTGGATAACAGTACTAATTTCTTATCTATGTTCACTTTGTTGATTTTTAAGACATTCTGTAAAGATAAATACTTAAACTTGCTAACAATTATTAATAAACCATTTCGTTTATTCAACGAATAATTCACAAAATTTTGAGAATGTAACATTCCATATATTGAACATACATAACTTGAAAACACCTCAGTTATATTATACCTACTAGAAAAAATCAAGTTCAAGTAGACGTTATAATTAAAGTATTTGGCAAGAGCCGGGCGTCGGTTAATAATTAAGGTAATTAATATTCCTTGATTTAATACACAAAAACCGATAATCAATAATAACGCAATTTAATAAGAATTTCATGTATGAGCTACTAGTTTAAATTGTCGCAATTAGAAAGGAGGCTCGTAGCATAATTGGTTAATGCACAGTTGGCGCGATACCAGTGGTTATAAAGGTTCAAATTCCATCAAGCATCTTATTTTAAATATTTTAAAATGTAAATTCTCAGTAAAATCTAGTATTTTGCAGCTAATATAATGATTCAAAATAACGTTTTTTTTAATTTGGTCGCTGATTAAATGAAAGGAATTTAAACACCTCAAATGTACATTAAATACGTGCGTACAAAACGCAGTGATAGCACAAAAAATATAATTATTTTTAAGGAAAAATAAACATTGCTATCAATATTATGTGAACCTACTTATAAATAACGAACATCCAGATGGCTTGGGATATCAGTTATCGGTACCATGTACAGATTTGTTTGAATAATAATAAATAATATTACGTATAGTATGCTACTTTGTATTATAATAATTCAATTTAATTTTGTGTTATTTTTTTTTTTGCAAGTCACGGCAAAGAGCAATCACTTGTAGTACCTAGCTATGTATGTGAATTTTTCATTCATCGTGCCGCAAAAAAGCGCGGCGGTTCGCATATAAAAACGCGAGAAGCAATAAGCGGTTCATTGTTCTATGAAAATTTCACAAGTATGTATCATGCAGTACCTAGGGTTTGGCATCTCGAGATTTCTCTAAATAACTTCAAGCCAATATACCGGTAATAGTGACGATTTTTAATGAAGCATTTTAGGCAACCGATTCGTCAAAAATTTCAAAATGGCACCTCCAAACTTAATAGTATAGCACTTATTATCAAAATGTCCCATTACATAACTTTATCAGGTTTCCAATACTTTACGGACTTCAATTATTTATGTGTAATGGCATTTTAATAGGCTTGCTAAGTGAATAAACAGTGAATATCTAATAAATGTACCTACCGATATTTCCAAACACGGGATTTTACTTAAATAATATGCTTTCAAGATTGGTGGCTCTTTTCACAAGTGGACTGTATAATTTGAAGGATGATGTGGATTCTGGATCTAGGGGTGAAGGCGATTTAACAGAATTCCAGACACTGACCTTTATGATGATTTATGATGACTCCATGGTCTGGTTGCACTGTCACTCGCGCGGTATTGTTTGTTTTAGGTCACCTGGTGCGCGGCACTCGACGATACACAGTTTATTGATGATATAATATGGGGCTGATGAATGATGATGATTGATGATATGAATGATGAGAGCTGGTATCACGGCTTGGCAGGTATTCAGAAGTATCCGACAATCACACTATATCAAGCTGCCGAACTACTCCTGAATCAGTCTGTATTTTCGATTGAATTACTAGCGACGGTAAGCTATCAGAAGCCCGCTCGCGTCCGCTATATGGATGTAACTGAATATTATTTGCAACATAGTGACTGCCGGTTACTTGGTCTGGTGACAATAACACTGGGATTTGTGGGAGGTGGGAAATAAGGATAGCATGCGAATATAAATGGCCCAATCAAAGATCTTTTAAGTACGTAATAATTTGGTTTATAAATGAGAAGTAACTATAAATTTTGTGTCACTGGGAATTTAGTATTTGTGAATGTACAAGGCGAAGCCTAAGTCGCAACAATGACAAACGGATAGTATAGTGGTTTTCAAAGTCTATCGTCTTCCGATGCCTAACAGCGCTCCTATAACGGGCGAGTCTTCTTCATCTTCTAGCTTCTATTTTCCACGAATATTCTCAAATCTTAATATCAAATTAGACACAGCTACCCAGCAATATTATTCTTAGACTGCTGCATAGATATAGCACAGATTGTTAGCTCTACAAATGAGAAATTCGACCATTCCACAGAATCTACTCTAAATAGTTGCATTAATCTTAGAAATAGAGAACATCAGTTGTTTATTCTCCCAAGGTGCAGAACCCACCTGCCACTGGTAATACTAATTAGGAGAGCGATTACTATTTTCAACGAAATTGCTCCGGGTGTTGATATATTCCACCTACGTGAGGATGAGTATAGGTGAACGTTGTTTTATAAATTCTTAAAATAGGGTCTGCTTAACTAATCCGGTGTACTTTCATGTTGGTACCTATCTAATTTATATTTTTTGTATGTACACATTTCTACTGTTTAATAACTTACTATCTATCTCTATACTAATCTTTTTTTATGTAATACTGTTTTATATTTCTTTGTTTCTTTGTGAACGTCTTAAACTTATAATTTGTAATGTCCACAATATGTTAAAAATAAATAAATTGAAATTGAAATAAATCGCACTCCTTCCTTAATAATACCCCCCCCCCCCCCCCCTCCAAGCAACGCACTACCTTTTAGCCACACGAGACGTCATTGCCAGCGTTGCTAACTTAGCGTTTTTCTTGCCAGATCTAGCACTTTTTGATAGGCATCTAGCTTTCAAAAAATGCATCTAGCTTATGGCGTTTTTATTAGCGTTTTTTGGTGTCTTCAACAGCTTTAAATGTGCTAAAAATAAGCTATATATTTAGTTTATTCATTAAGATATTTAATTAAGATAAGTCGGTATTTGAGAAATAACACATCACAATGAAACAAATTATTAGGAGCATTCTTGGCGTTATAATAGTGATATAATGGTATCAGTTAATATAATATTATGCGTGCTTTTTAATTTAAAATTTAAATCAATTATAAATGTTATACGACGGTATTTAGTAAGGTCCTGTGACGAATGTTGGAATCGACAAATATCGACACCGACCACACCGCAATCCCGGAATTGTAATTTCTTTCCAGTATGGCAATCCCTGGTACCCGTGCAGTATCTAAGTACACAATGTGGCCATTGCGAAGCGAGTACCCACGGGCCACATAAAACCTGATTACTATGCAAATTACTTTAGATTATTCTCTTGCTGGTTAAATCTGAGGTATTTACATGTCGCGTCATGTTTTATTTTTGAGTTTGCGTTTTGTTCTCGGGCCAGATTAAAATTTCATTTTTAATCCAAGCGATTATTATTTTGAATAAACAAACGCAATGACTTTACTGCGGTGTTGTCTTTCACCAACTTTACTATTTATTCATTCCTTGAAAATCAACACTCCTTATTTTCCTAACCTCCTGTGAGCACTGAAGGAATTTGAAAACATCTATGGAGAAGGGTGGAGGTAGGCTAATAAAATCAACCATAAATAGTGCACAATAAATTTTATCAGTCATACGTCATTGGTCATACGTATTTGTTTTCATTGAAATAAGACTACAATTTACAGATGGTACTGGTAAGTTTTTAAAATTCAATTAACCCCTGCAAAAACCAAGCCATAATAGATAATAGTAAAAAAATACTCGTCTATCTATAAAATATCTAAAATTATGCAATTAATTCATACATAATTTTGGATATGTTAAAAATAGAATAATACTTTTCTTTTATCTATTATTATAATTTATCAATTAAACCACAGGCGTCCTATCTAATTACAACGAAATTAACTAGTAGCTTTACATACGCGATTTAAAATGCTTATCAAGTAAAGTTATGTAGGTACGTTAATATAATTATACTACGTGAGATGTCTTTAAATTGAGTATGTTCAATATAAAGAATGTTACATTCTCAAATGTTGTGAATATTTTTTTTAATAAAATAAATATTTTGCATTATTATAGTACGTCAAAAGCAAAATGGCTTCGCTCCATCACTTGCACATTGAGATAATATGCCTATAAAAATAATGACACAGTATTGATGAGTTTTATATAATATTATAAGTTTTATTATATTATATCTAAATATCGCATGTACTGAGCTACTTTAACCATTCTTTAAATTGAAAATAATTTAATAATTTGAACAATTATTCAAAGAGTGACTGTTCTGCATTCAAAAAATGGAGAGAAACCGTTTTGCTTCGTACCTACTCATTTATACATTTTGTTTCTAATAATTATTCAAGACAATAATTTGTAATTTGTTGATAGTGAAATTTATTAGTTTTAAGTCACACAAATTTAAGATCGAATCCCAATATTTGCGATATATACCTACTTACGTCAAATTGCAAGATGCCAATCCATTGTGCCAATCACATCCACTAAGAGTGTCCCCATTACATAATCAAGTCAGTTGAAAGAGAAAATCTTCTCAAATCGGTCGGACCCGCAGTTGGCTACTTTAAATTGAGAAAGTTTCTTTAAATCAGAACTTAACCTTAATAGATAAATATAGAATTAAGTTCGAGCGCACTCTTGAGAGATTACATCTAGCAAATTCTTAGCATAATATTGAAGAGCAGATAACGTTCGTTATGCTACGGGCCCAGTAGCGAAATGTGGAAGTAGGCTGTTAAGATCCGCCATAAATAGTGCATTTTAAGCTCTGTTAGTCATACGTATTTGTTTTTATTGAAGTAAGACTGCAATAATTTACAGATGGTATTGGTTAGTTTTTAAAAATCAATTAAACCCTGCCTGAACCAAAGCATAATAGTTTTGGTATATTTTGAGCGATATGACAAAATTGTGCACACTTTTTCATTAATACTTAGGTAGTTGTGTTCGTTGGATTTAGAATTCATTATTACACATATTGCTAGTTCATTTTTTTTAATTGTTAAGCCCTACCTAACCAAACTATAATAGATAAAACATATCTATAAAATATTCAAAGCTATGTATGATTTTATTGCATAATTTTAGATATTTTATAGATAGACGAGTATTTTTTGACTATTATCTATTCTCTTCTTGGTCGTATACTCATGGCTAAGGATCGTGACCACATTGAAATTTCGCCATCCTTTGAGTGACCAAGACTTTCCATCCTTCTCGATCTTCCGCTTCTTTCAGGGCAGAATGGATGGTCCCCCCCCCCCCCAGTCAGCTC
This sequence comes from Rhyacophila brunnea, assembly GCF_057557595.1. Taxonomy (NCBI): domain Eukaryota; kingdom Metazoa; phylum Arthropoda; class Insecta; order Trichoptera; family Rhyacophilidae; genus Rhyacophila; species Rhyacophila brunnea. Next base: position 36,652,099 of record NW_028232837.1, on the reverse strand, counting down.
TTTCACTTGGTCGCTCCATCGCGCAGATGCTCTTCCTCTGCTTCGTCTTCCCTGGAGGCTACCTAAAACTACCAGTCTCTCCAAGTTGTCCGGTCCGTGCCTGACAATATGTCCAAATAACTGCAGAATTCTTCTCAGACATATCATCGAGAGCCGCTTTTTTATCTTCAGTCTCTGGATGATTGACTGGTTCGTCCTGTGCTCCGTCCAAGAAATGCAAAGCATTCGGCGCCAACACCACATCGCAAAGGCATCAATTGCCTTCCGTTCTCTTGCCTCCAGGATCCACGACTCGACTCCGTATAGAAATATCGAGAACACTAACGTTTGCACAAGCATCATTTTTGTGGCAATCGAAATTCCCCGATCCTTCCATATAGTGGTAAGGCGTGTTATCGCATTTTTTGCAAACTGTGTGCCTTGCCTTTATGCCTTGGTTTTCATCTGTAAATTGTAGTCTTATTTCGATGAATACAAATACGTATGACTGACAAAGTTTAGTGTGCACTATTTATTGCGGATCTTAACAGCCTATCTCCACCCTTCGCTACTGTGCTACGGTATATAACAGACGGGCAAGAGAAAAGCAAATTATAAAATAGTATGACGCTACCAATGACATAATATGTCAATGTGACATCAATATGACAATGTCACTGGACGCTACAGATACAGACATTCTATGAATAAGTATCTACATACACACGTTAAACATAATCCGTGCACTCAATCATAGTTAGTTTAGTTCGACGCTTCCAGATAAAGTATATTAACCCTCTTAAAATACTTTCTATTTCCAAGATACTTGATATTAGGTCGGCAAGTCTATTTATTATAAAATTGTGGTGTTGTTTTTAGAGTGAAGATTAAATTCAATATTCTCCCGCGGCGTACCTATCGTGTTCGCGGTAGAACAGTAAAAGGTTTTATTTTTAGAGGAAATCTAACTAACAAATATATTGGTGCAGTGATTATTGAACAGTTTTTCTTTAACAAAATTATTGTTATCGATCATTTTTTATAAACACTACGACTTTATTCGCAGTGACGATGTTGCATCACGAAATTGTAAGTAACTCTGATAAAATTTGATTTCATGTCATAATTCGCACATTATGGCAACCAGTGGCGAAGAGTGAAGGTAGGCTCTTAAGATCAGCCATAAATCGTGCACACTAAACTTTGACAGTCATACGAATTTGTTTTCATTAAAATAAGACTACAATAATTTACAGACGGTGTTGGTTAGTTTTTTTAAATTCTATTAAGCCCTGCGAAACTAAGTCATAATATAATATATTAGTGAAAAACACTCATTTATCTAAAATTATGCAATTAAGTCATACATAACTTTGGATATTTTATAGATAGAATAATATTTTTTTTATTTATTATAGTTTGGTTTAGGCAAGGCTTAATGAATTTAAAAAAATAACCAACAATATGTGTAATATGTATTCTTAATCCAACGAAAACAAATAAGTATTAAAGAAAAAGTGTGCACAATCTTGTTGTATCGCCCAAAGTATACCAAAACTATTATGGTTTGGTTAAGGCAGGGTTTAATTGATTTTTAAAAACTAACCAACGCCATCTGTAAATTGTAGTCTAAGTTCAATAAAAATAAATACGTATGGCAAACAAAGCTTAATGTGCACTATTTATGGCGCATCTTAACAGCCTACCATTACCCTTCGCCACTGATGGCAATAGTGCGGGATGAGGAGATGTGTCAGTTAATTGAGAGCACCAATATAGTTAATAATAATTGTCTAATAATCACTGCGCGTATCGTCCGTAGCGTGTTTAGCAGCAAAAGGGTGTATTCTAACAAGCTCTAAATTCGCGTATAGGATATAACATAAAAAAATATTAGCATTAATATAGGTAATAGAGCGATTTTTCTGACAATGTCGGCATATTATGTAAAATAAAAATACAATCGGAATATAAAAAGGTGCCACTCAATACCGCATAATGACAGAGAAAAAAGGAAACCCTCACGCAAACACCGACTGAGACATTCAATGAATTCATCGACTCTAGGCACCATTTGTATCGACCCGATGTTCATTAGAAACCTAAACATGTATATATACCTATATCGTGTCTTTCTTACCACAGACTTATCATTAATAAAATCATCAGATGTAACCCCATGTAATTTAACTCAATTTCCCGATTCCACAACCCAACATATTGATTTTTACATCCTACGACAAACCCCAACGGATGTGACTCCGAGTTTAGCCACCGCGGTGTTTCACCGAAAGAGGAAGAACCTCCACTAATTATTTATTATACACTTGCTCAACCTATTGGTGCAAAAACACATTGGAAAACATCAGGTGAAATTTCCAGATCCTGGATTTAAACCAGTGACGTCCCGTGGGGGTAGGCAGATTGAGCGTCGCTTGGGGGCGGCAGTTACTCGAAGCGCGTAGATAGATAGATATATAGATAGATAGTAAGATATAGAAATAGATAATGACTGAAATTAATGACGGAAATATCTTTCCATTAAAAAAACCAGCTCAATGGTTGGAAACAAAATGTAATAGTTAACAAGTCAGGTTTTACATGACTGTAAATTTTGTCGGGATTGCGATGTGTAGTTAACTTCCATTTACCTTGGATGTCACGTCCTTGGTGACCAGAAATGACACGTGCTGATTTGAAAATTATAGGTAAGTACATACCTACTTATGTAGGTACCTAATAAATATATCTGAAACTGTGGACTCGTAATATTGTCTATTGAAACAGAGATGGCATTTAAATTAGATTCGGATGACATAGTTACTGATTTGCAACAAAAAAGGCCAGAAAAGTTTTATTTTAATTTTAATATGATTAAGAGTATGATATTGGAGTCATGAAAGGATGAGAAAAAATGCTGTATAAAAAAATGGGTCGTCGTTTTGGCGCTGCCTAGGGGCGGAATTTTGTCTAGGGACGTCACTGATTCAAACCCAGGACCCACGACATTATAAGCCTGACGCGTAACTGCTCAGCCAGAATAAGCGTGTGAATATTGAAGCTGGAACACACTGTGATAACCCAAAAACTTAATAAGATACGAGCATCAAACAACCGTGAAACGTTCAAACAATATAATATAACTATAAAGTTAATTACGTGTGTAGTATATACGCCAGATGGATACATCGGCATCCCAAGTCAACAAACGCATTTAATTTGACGGTGTATGTCAATAAAAATATGTCTACATCTATATAGGTACTTACTTATTTATAAAACATTAGTAGGTATCTAAATAAAACAATACGAAATATTTCTTATTTAAATACTGACTTGCTAATGCCCACAACGTGTGAAAAATAAACCGATTTGTATGTGTATAGAAAATACAAAATAGTATAAAACTCTCATGAAATATGTATCTAATATCATGTAATTCTATGTATCAATTCAGTGCTCGAAATGGACCGGAGCGCACCGGAGCGCCGTTCCGGTTCGTGAAATCTATAAAGTTATAGCTCCGTCTCGTGGACAAAATAATTCGACCGTCTGAGCTAGATATGCCATATAACAAAAAATCTATCACACGTATGCTTATAAAATACACATAAAATTTGATAAACATGTTAATATCCTCAGAAAATTTTCGAGCGCTCCGGTTCGTAAACTTTTCCATTTCGAGCGCTGTGTATCATCATTCATGTACGCGAGATCCTGGCAGAAGAAGAGCGTCGTGGCGTAATATATGGGTTTAAATGTAAATTGTACGTAAAACATTTCACCATGGCATAGTTCGCCGTAAGTTTTCCATTGGAAATAGATGACCGTTTACTATACGGTCTCCAATTTTATTAGATTCAATATGAACATTGATTCAATGTTTATAGCTGATTTTGGCAAAATTAAAGAATGAAAACCTAATCTAACCTAACAAATATTCCACTATATCGGCTATTTTCAAAATTTGTTTGCTGCTGGCTTCCTGTAAAGTGTAAACCGACAAGAACCGTGTTTTATTTAGACATAAATTTTATGTCACTACTATACGACCCAAAGAGGTTGGACGGTCTTTATTATACGGCCATATATTTCTGATAAAACTTTTCACGGTGAAATGTGATACGGCGAACTGCATACGTACAAGTTTCCGGACACGAATCTATGGTCATTGCCTTAGATTATAGAAAAATAGTCATTGCTCAAAAATCTTATAGACTTATTTGACCTCAGCTGTACTCCATCCATGTTCAGAGCAGCAACAAAAATGAAACGTCCGATAACGGATATTATGGCACAGAAAGAAGTTTTAAAATCAGGGACTTTGACTATATTTATCTAACTTACCTAATCTAAGCCTGTCCCGTATTCTATTACTGAAATTTGAATATTTTGATTTTTAAAAGTAAATTAACAATAAAAAAATAATACTTCCATCCCATTTAGAGCCACTTGTATGTACAAACAGAAATCTCGGCTACCGTTCTACCTAAGTACAAAAATACATAAAAATAAACATCGACAAAAAACTTCATAACATAAACCAGACAGCCATTCCCATACAAATGTCCACCGGCATGCGATCTTGAAAGTCCTTGTCTCGAATAAGAAATAAAAAAAATAGATTTGTATATAGGAAGCGTCTGCCTTCTTATCTTAAAACAAGAAGTAGGTATTATTTTTATTTATTTTTTTGCTCAAAAACTCCCCCTCGCAGTAGTTTCAAAAGGAAGCACGTGAATAGTTGGGCAGTCATGTCAATACATACAGTTTTTTCAGTCAACTAGGGTTGTGAAGGAGATTATTTATTTAATTAATTTAACTTATTAAACATTCCATATATTGAACATACATAATTTGAAAATACCTCAGATATACCCACTAGAAGAAATCGTATTTGAAAAAAAATACGATGCTCGACGGGTTTGAATCCGAATTTGATAATCGTTTCATGTATGACCTACTAGTTTAAATTGTTGTAATTAGATGGGAGGCTCGCAGCATATTTGGTTAATGCACAGTTGGCGCGATTCCAGTGGTGATACTGGGTCAAATCCCATCGAGCATGGTATTATTTTATATAGTGGTGAGGTGTTTTCAAAATAGCTATGTTTAATAATATGTTATTATTTGCACTAGATTTATTTAACTTAATGTTAGCCTCAGATAAAATATTGACAAGTAGATTTTAAGTGAATATTATATTTTGAGGTAATAAACACTTAAATTATAGTGGAACATGAATATAGTGATATTTAAAATTTGTTTGATATCACGAGTCAATTACAAGCTCCAATTATTATAAGTTATATCGATATTTACAGCTGGAGTGGAGATGGGCGGGGCACATTGCTCGCCGAAAGGACGGCCGCTGGACAAATGCCGTCATCCAGTGGTACCCAAGAGGCACGAAACGGCTACAGGGTCGCCCTAAAAGCCGCTGGATTGACGAACTGGTAAAGTTCGGCGGAAATACGTTGCAGCGAATGACACAGGACCGAGTGAGTTAGTAGAAGTTTGGGGAGGCCTTCATCCAGCAGTGGATTTACCCCGGCTGATGATGATGATATCGATATTTAGGAAAACAAATTCAGATGAAATGTACTTAAATCTAGAATGCGCTGACGTACCTACATAATAGCGCTTGTACACGTGCATGGATTTACTTGCACCAATAGTGTGTATTTGAAACTATCGCGATAATTAATAACTGTTTACACGTAAAAGTGCTGACTGTCTCTCCAATCTCATTCTTCAAGTGTGAGCAAGACGTGATGTTGTCATTGTGTGGTGCTATTTTATAGATTCAGACAGGTTCGGACATAGTCATAGATAATCGGTATACCTCAAAATGTTCTGTGCGGTATAGTTCGTATTTCTTCCGTCAGGTTCGCCACTATTGTTCTACTGCGAATACGCACCGCCATGCAAGTACCAATTATTACGTAAAAATTCAGAAGCTTCTGAACTTTTTTGATCTATGCATGCAATCTTGCAACTTGCACGATAATACGTGTTTACACGTGCATTTTCTTGTTATGGCCGCGATAATACGTACTGTCAGCAGTAAATCCTTGCACGTGTAAAAGGGGTAAAATAATCGAGTACTACAATTACACGTAGAAATGCTGGCTGTCTCTCCAATTTTATTCTTCAAGCGAGACGCGATCTTGTCATTTTATGGTACTAAAAAATAAAAATACAATATATTATTATAATTTATTTGTTACATAATATTATAATAAATTATTGTTCTCAGCTGAACTTGCAATAATTTTATTTATCCAAAACATATTAATTGGCAACCTTGACCGTTTTTTTCTCTACACACTCAATAAGGCGTAACATGTCGATGTATTCGAAGAGGGTTCGGTAAGAGATTGACAACCGTCGAAATAATAAATACCTTACGTAAAGCTAAAAATCAACGGTACTGTTCGGTTATACGGAATACAGCGGAAAACACATTTTGCAAATACTCGATATACTGGATTATTTGTTAGTTTGGTTTAGTTTAGGTTAGGTTGGGTTGGGTTAGGTTAGGTTGGGTTGGGTTAGGTTAGGTTAGGTTAGGATAGGTTACGTTAGGTTAGGTTAAACTAACAAATAATCCAGTTTATCGGCTATTTTCAAAATGCGTTTTCCGCTGTATTCCGTATAACCGAACAGTACCCTTGTTAGTAATGTATCCATACAACACATTTCTTAGATATTGGAGTCATGAAAGGATGATAAAAAGTACTGTTAGTATAAAAAAATGTAACGGCATTTTGGCACTGCCTAGGGGCGGCATTCTGTCTACGAACATCACTGTCTCAATACTACAACTAGGTAACTTGATTTTCACTATTTTGAGATAGCTATTGAATATGATTCTACATTTCCTTCTCTACAAAATGATAAAACTAAATACTTAAGTTAGAAGTTAATGGGACTGTCTTAATTTTGTGCTTGAAAATATTAGATAACTTTAAAACCATAAATGCATTAAATAAATTAAATAACATATCTACAATATTTTTTCATACAATTGAACATTGTTTAATTGTTCTTAATTAGACAAGCACAATTTTCCATTTTTATTTTAAATGAAAAATATAGCCTAGATTTATGTTAATGAAGTATAGTTAAAATTTCATTTTCCCAATAATCAGAGATCAGAGTTACCTAGTTGTAGTATTGAGGTGACGACATGAATTATGCACATTTAGCATGCAATGTAGATAAATAAGGAACACTATTAGTGAACTATAGGATGAAAGTCATAAACATGTCAATTTTTATACTATTTCTCTTCAGGTTCTTTACCCAAATTTAATACCACCACAAACCCACGCCCAATCATTTAGAGTATTTAGACCACCTCGCATTAATTCACTGACCATATTGTATAAATTCTGTCTGACTTACAAAATAAAAACATATTACCTTTTTCTTCAATGGTCAATTATCAGACTGTTTTCAATAACTTTCGAATAGTAGAATTAATATTGATTTATTGTAGATATATCATACTTTTACGAATATTTAAAATATAATTAGGGGCGCGGGAGTCTATATTTTACCACCACTATGAATGTAGAATTTATAAAAAAGACACAAACATTGAAGTAAGAATCAATACATTTCTTACGACTATCTAATATATGGCGTTTTTACTAATTATGCACATATTATGTAGCTACAAACAATAAAAACGCACTAATTAAACTCATTACATTTAATTCGAATAATAATTGCTTTTAGACTACCTGCCTATAATGTAGGTTGACGGCCACTGTTGAGGGTTATTTTGGTAAGCCAGGGGACAACATGTGGACCTGTCGTGAACTATGGGAAAAGGAAGTACCCAGCCAACTTGTAGTCGCAGTGCAAAAGGAACGAAACGCATGTGGTTTTCGGTCGCATAAGGGGGCATACAAAATGATGAATGACGTAAAAGGACCTAACCCACAATGAACTAATAAACCTAAACAGAAATCTAAGTACGACTCATCAAGCAATATTTAGAATGAATGGGATTTTGATAGGGTGATTTGTAAGGGCATCATACAATAATTAATACTACATCTAAGAATTTGGGATTAGTTTTTCAGGAGAAGGATGTTTCCAGTATGATTGAATTGGTAACTATGTAGCAATATGTTATCTATGTTGGCAACATTAAATGCTTTATCTGTAGATAAAATATAAATTTCAATTGTGTACGTAGGTTTGCGATTGTACGGGGTTGTTCATCTAATTAAGAACGGTTTATTGGATAAAAAAAAAACTTTTAGAGTTGTGACATTATTTCATGTAATTTTTGTCTCTCCGTGGCAAATAATTCTCAAATCATAATAAATTTTAATCTTACTTTAATTAAACATTCAATATGAAATAACTTGCACGTAAGTTAATCATCACCCTTAGTAAGTACCTTTTTCAAGCTTTACTTTCATCCTGCATAGTGGCTTCATTTTAATAAAAGGCGATTCTTCAACATATTTGGATATTTATAATACTTAGGTAAGTATATAATTTAAATGTTTTAGAAATTAAAATTAAATTTATTTAGATGGGGTGAACTTGTATGTACCTATCTGAGTCTATAGTACCTCGGTACTTTAATAGATTTTAAAATTACATAATATCTTGTTCATGCTGATATTGTTTATCCTAATCTAACTGAAATTACACATAAATATATCAATGCTTAAAATAAGTACAATGAGACTCAGATCTCAACTAAGACTTATGATTTAGGAATCCTAATATGTAAATGTAGATATATTACCTATTAAAAACAAAGGGCAGCATAATAAGCTTTTTATTTGATTGCAAGTAAATCTAAATTCTTATAAGGTTTCAGTGGTCGAATAATATATATTTAGATTGGTAAGTAAATAGATATCGAAAAAATAATAATAAAATCGAAATACTTATTATATTTTTTGTATATCTGATATGTAAGCGATTGTATAATTATTATGCTGAATTTGTAAAATCTAATATATAAAAATTAATATTTGTGTGTTTGTGTGTTTGTTTGTTCGTATTTAATGCGCAGCCATACCGTTCATCCGATTGCAATAAAACTTTGTAAACTTATTGCTTGCACTTGCGGAAAGAGTATAGGCTATACTAATATATAAAAATCTAATATATAAAAATTAATATTTGTGTGTTTGTGTGTTTGTTTGTTCGTATTTAATGCGCAGCCATACCGTTCATCCGATTGCAATAAAACTTTGTAAACTTATTGCTTGCACTTGCGGAAAGAGTATAAGCTATACTAATATATAAAAATGAATGTCTGTCTGTCTATATGTCTGTCTGTATGTGTGTCTGTCCCGTATGCGTTCCTATACCATACATCCGATTGCAATGAAATTTTGGTAAGTGGTTGCATGCACACCCATGAAGGTTTCTGAATTAGAAAAATCATCATCTTCTTCTTCTTCTTCATTATATTTTCTTTTATTCGTACGGTTCCTATACCATTCATCCGATTGCAATGAAATTTTGGCCAGTTGTTGTGCGCACGCCCACGAAGGTTTTTGAATTAGTACAACCATCTTCTTCTTCCTCTATTCGTATGCGTTCCTATACCATTAATCCGATTGCGATGAAACTTTGGTGAGTTGTCATGCGCATGCCCAAGAAGATTTCTGAATTAGAAAATCATCTTCTTCTACTATTCGTATGCGTTCCTCACACAACAATTCATCCGATTGCGATGAAACTTTTGTCAGTTGTTGTGCGCACACCTGCGAAGGTTTCTAAATTATTATTATATAAAATACAAAGTTTGTTGTTTGTTTATTCCATCCAATTTTGTTTTTTTTTTTTACTACATATTAATAACATTAATAACGTTTTCATATTTTGGATTCGATTTTAATTTAGTGTTCTTATGTTTGACCTTTACTCCTATTAGAATTATTTTCTTTTGCCATATTGTATTACACAGATATTTTAATATTAAAAAAATAGTTACCTCTTATTATTTTTCAAATATCTATGATAAATATAACCACGAAGCGACGCTGTGTGAAGCCGGGTACTTCAGCTAGTAATTGTATAAAATGAAATTGGAAAACGAGGTAGGTACCTTTTAGTATATCATTTGCACTTATTGGCAGAGTCGTATGATGAATTTACCGAAACAATATCACCATGACGTGATCTGATTACAGTTCTCGGAATAAGTTTAAAAATCATGACACACTATTTCGTAGGATTTCTGAATAAAAGCACTCCATCTGTTTATTCTATTTAATCTGAGGTAAAAATTACCAACACGTCCAATAATAATATAACTTAGAATAGCCTCAGAAACATAAATAGGTATAATATATGTATTACAAAATTCAAAAGTTGAATAATAATATAACTAAATATACCCACAAATAATCCAGTTCAATTCGCTTAAACAGCACTGGTAGCTGTACTGACTAACTGAATGTTGCCATTTTTTGACTACAGGAATTATTACCCAACTTACCATACTTTCATATAAGTCTCCCTCCGCCTCTAAGCTCTTGCGCATCTAATCAACTGAGTAGGTAACTCAATACATTTGCGGTCAGTCTTTCATTACATACGTTCATATCAAAAATCGCTGAGAGGGTATATTTCACTTGATACATCTGCAAAGGATTTTATAGAAAGATACGGTCATATCTATATAAGTACATACTTAGATATAGCATAGATACCTACTTAATATATTATGCACACAACATTATCCTACGTCATTATGTCTATGGATAAAATAAAGTTGTAGGTACCTACATTATGGCCCTCACAAGGGAGGGGGGGGGGTTGCGCTGACAGGGCTCGAGCCTGTGGGCCCGGGCTTTGAGGGAGTTAAAAATAGAACAAAATCGCTAAAACTACACGGAACACCCTTAATAATGATACCTCGCAAAACCATGGGGCTCCACGGAATACCATTTAGGGGAACTCTATTATAGAACATCAAACTATCCTGAACCTTGACGATAGGTAGAGGGCCCAAATATTCTGGCCTGGAGGCCCGCTTCAGGATGCGGGTGCCATGACCCAACTATACATACGAGGGCTTAGTGTCAAACAACACTATCTACAAAAGTGCAACTTTACAGGAGAGCCAAAATTCGTTATTTTAGATTCTTGTAACTTAACAAGGGAAATGTTTATTTAAAACCTAATGTTAATATTTTATAATTTATTGTGTATTGTACATTTATCTTGCTTATGATGATGTTAAAATTTATAGGAATAGTTTTAAAAAAACATGAAAACAAGGGTAACTTATGTAGTTAGCGTTAAACTTTACTGACGATTTAATAAGAAATTAGAAAAGATTGACATAACGTTGTTTGACTATCATGTAGCCGTAAATGTAAAATAACGTTATTTCAAAAAAAAAAAAAAAAAACTACTTTTTTGTAGATAACGTTGTCTGACTTTAAGCACTCGCATAGACATAGCATAGATACCTACTTCACATTATCTTACGTCATTATTTATATGGATAAAATAAAGTTATAAGTACCTACATGATAAATAATAATTTATTTACCCACCCATTCTATTATACAATCAGAAACGTTTATTATTCTTTTTAAATTAAGCTAATTTGATCGATGAATATTAAACAACATTTAAGAATTGCATTCGTTATTAAACATAGGTACGAGGGTGGGTCAATAAGTCCTTAGAAAAGCCGACAGGTGGCGCGACTAGTACTGTAAGCGGTTTGTTTTCATGCAGCGGCACTACCGATTCAGTATGCTGTGAAGTTTCAATCAGATTGGTCGGGTTGTTGTTTTTTATTTTCGTACATTTAAAAAAAAAATTTGCTTGTTTACAAAAATGGAGAAAATTGAGTTTAGAGCTGTTATTAAACATTTTAATATAAAAGGGTTAACAGCAAAGGAAATAAAAAATAAGTTGGATTTAGTTCACGGCATATCTGCTCCTTCACTTGCAACTATTTATAACTGGTTAAATGAATTTAAACGTGGTCGTACATCAACAAAGGATGAACCACGCTCAGGACGTCCTGTAGAGGTGACTACACCAGAAATGATCAATAAAATCCACGATATGGTGTTAAGTGACCAAAGATTAAAGTTGAGTGAGATAATTGAGGTTACAGGGATCTCAAAAGGTAGCGTCATTTCTATTTTACATGACAAATTGGGCATGAAAAAAGTTTCTGCAAGATGGGTGCCGCGTTTGCTCACAGTCGACAATAAACGCAATAGGGTGGTGGCCTCTAAAGCCCTGTTGTCGCTCATGCAACGCAATCCGGATGAATTTTTGAATGGATACACCACTATACTCCCGAGACGAAAGAACAGTCAAAGCAGTGGATTGCGAAAGGCGAACCATGTCCAAAGAAGGCGAAAACCGTAAAATCAGCTGGTAAGGTTATGGCTACTGTATTTTGGGATGCACGTGGAATTATTTTCGTTGACTATTTGGAAAAAGGAAAAACAATAACAAGGGATTATTATGCATCTTTATTGGACCAGCTAAAAAACGAAATTGAAGAAAAACGGCCTCATTTAAACAGGAAAAAAATCCTCTTTCATCAGGACAATGCCCGTGTTCACACATGTTTACGATCAATGGCTAAAATTGAAGAATTGAAGTTCGAATTGGTCGACCACCCACCGTATTCGCCAGATTTAGCCCCCCAGTGACTTTTTCCTTTTCTCAAACTTAAAAAATGGCTAAATGGACAACGTTTTTTTTCAAATGAAGAAGTCATCGATCGGACAAATGCTTATTTTGAGGACCTTCCGAAAACTTATTTTTCTGACGGTTTAAAAAAAATTGAGAAACGTCTAACCAAGTGTATTGAGCTCCAAGGAGATTATGTTGAGAAATAAAAAAAAAATACAAAAATAAAAACTGTTTTAATGCTTTTTTCTAAGGAATTATTGACCCACCCTCGTATAATATATGTATTACAAAATTCAAAAGTTGAATAATAATATAACTAAATATACCCACAAATAATCCAGTTCAATTCGCTTAAACAGCACTGGTAGCTGTACTGACTAACTGAATGTTGCCATTTTTTGACTACAGGAATTATTACCCAACTTACCATACTTTCATATAAGTCTCCCTCCGCCTCTAAGCTCTTGCGCATCTAATCAACTGAGTAGGTAACTCAATATATTTACGGTCAGTCTTTCATTACATACGTTCATATCAAAAATCGCTGAGAGGGTATATTTCACTTGATACATCTGCAAAGGATTTTATAGAAAGATACGGTCATATCTATATAAGTACATACTTAGATATAGCATAGATACCTACTTAATATATTATGCACACAACATTATCCTACGTTATTATGTCTATGGATAAAATAAAGTTGTAGGTACCTACATTATGGCCCTCACAAGGGAGGGGGGGGTTGCGCTGACAGGGCTCGAGCCTGTGGGCCCGGGCTTTGAGGGAGTTAAAAATAGAACAAAATCGCTAAAACTACACGGAACACCCTTAATAATGATACCTCGCAAAACCATGGGGCTCCACGGAATACCATTTAGGGGAACTCTATTATAGAACATCAAACTATCCTGAACCTTGGCGATAGGTAGGGGGCCTAAATATTCTGGAGGCCCGGAGGCCCGCTTCAGGATGCGGGTGCCATGACCCAACTATACATACGAGGGCTTAGTGTCAAACAACACTATCTACAAAAGTGCAACTTTACAGGAGAGCCAAAATTCGTTATTTTAGATTCTTGTAACTTAACAAGGGAAATGTTTATTTAAAACCTAATGTTAATATTTTATAATTTATTGTGTATTGTACATTTATCTTGCTTATGATGATGTTAAAATTTATAGGAATAGTTTTAAAAAAATATGAAAACAAGGGTAACTTATGTAGTTAGCGTTAAACTTTACTGACGATTTAATAAGAAATTAGAAAAGATTGACATAACGTTGTTTGACTATCATGTAGCCGTAAATGTAAAATAACGTTATTTCAAAAAAAAAAAAAAAACTACTTTTTTGTAGATAACGTTGTCTGACTTTAAGCACTCGCATATACATAGCATAGATACCTACTTCACATTATCTTACGTCATTATTTATATGGATAAAATAAAGTTATAAGTACCTACATGATAAATAATAATTTATTTACCCACCCATTCTATTATACAATCAGAAACGTTTATTATTCTTTTTAAATTAAGCTAATTTGATCGATGAATATTAAACAACATTTAAGAATTGCATTCGTTATTAAACATAGGTAAGTACATTATTTAAAATGCATCAGAAACGTGGGTATCTATGTTTAAAAAAATCTAACGAACGGAACTCAAACCCGCGTCCTTCAGATTTTAGCCATTATGTTTTACTAATTAAGTTACCGGTAGCATTAAATAATATAATCACGAAGAAATTAAGTAAAAACTATACGTCCAAGGTGTAATTTTTTTTTGGTTAATATCTTCGATTATCTTTTATGATTTTGAATCAAGCTATTAACAATAGATACTTACACTTGATTCCTAAAGTGCGTCAGCATCTCTCCAATGCTGGGTCCACACTGGCAACATGTCGCCGGCAACCTCGTTAAATTTTACGATAAGTATGATAATTAACGTAAAATTTCTTAAGCAATTATGATAATTATCGTAAAATTTAACGAGGTTGCCGACGACATGTTGCCAGTGTGGACCCGGCATAACATCTAAATATTAGTTTTAACGCACTGGGATATACTAATGAAATACGAAAATGATACCTACCAGTATGTTTTCAAAAAAAGTCTAATAGGTGTGTTTCTGAAGTGGTTCAGATTATGTATGTTAAGTGTTGCTTTTTAAACATGCTATACAATTCATTGTTATTCAATGAATCTCTCTACTCATAGCCCTCAGTACTGTGGATTCAAGAATGAAATGGGTCAGAAACGTCAAGAATAATGGAAAAATTTTAGTTTATGGAAATCACGATGAAAGGCGAGAAAGAACAGTGTAGATTGACAATGATAATTTTAGTTTTCTCCATAAGCATCTTCATTATTAATATAAAGTGCAGCATGTTCAAAGTGATTCTGTAAGCTGTCAATCCGCGCAAGACTTCCCTCTCTGGAGAAATCTGTCAAAATAATTAGGCAGTATAAAATACACATACATATTTCCGGAGCAATCTCAGAGACTGTAATAATTCATTATTCAATAATGCTTTTAGTCGCTGAGCATTGGTACGTTAATACTTTATACGCATCGCTAGCCAAATCTTATTGACGCTTCCTGTATAACATGTTATAGCTTTGAAAGCTTACATATAACCTGTATTAGATCGTTGAAGCATATTTCGGTATGTAATAATGTTCTATTTTTGATTGTTTTCAAAAGATTTCTTTTGTAAAAGGGGCTTGTATTATTCAAAATCCAAGTAAATGTACATATTATGTGTCTACAAATTATGTTCTTTTAAGCTCAACATCCATGATCAATGACCTACAAATTTTAGATCTATCATGCATCATTCTTCAAATGACATCAGCCAACAAACTTAATATAACAATTATTACATTCCACTTTACTTCACAGATATACTTTTTATCAAGAATCCTCTCAAAGAAACTATAATATAGCTCTAGCCAATGAAAAAGTGACTATTCCATGCATAGTAATTAAGTTTTACAGCCCTTATAATACAGGTGATATTCGGGAATCCATGATAACGGTCTTAACGCATTATACCTACAAGGAAATATTATAAGATGATATTCGTAACATCAATGGTTCTAGCCCATATTGAAATATAGATATATATATCAGGCAGCTGGATCCCATTGAAAGAATGGTAGGCCCGATGCACTGAGTGATTTTGAGGCCACTTTAATACTCTTACATCTTGATTCGCATACTACTTTTAGTAACTGTAAGGTTTATTTTCTCATTGGTGCCGCTTTTAGCAGTGGACTGTAATTTTAAGGTGATGGTTGAAGGATTACGGATCTGGGGGGGCGGGGGATTTACACAGGATGCCAGACATTAAACTTTATGTTGAGAGGACTGGTGCGCGCTGGGGCCAATTCGGTGTTCATGCACTCACGCACCGGTAAACGGACGGTACACTTTTGATGGATGATATATATGAGATTGATGAATGATGATGATAAGTTCAAGAAGGATGATAGACGTGACGTTCGCTCAAACCGTATCAGATTTAGCCCAACGAAGGTCAAACAGATGTATTTTGTATGAATCACTCCGTAATTAACGCGGCCTTGTTCGTATCGTATCAGATATAGCGCGATAATTTTAATAATCCTACACACTCGGCTGTCTTGGAGTAACTGAATGTTATTCGCAATCACGGTCACATGACCTGTAATTGGTGAAATTGCTCATCGTCTGGTCTTGCGACAATAATAAATAATGGAAACAGGCAGTTCTCGTACACACAATATTTATGAGTTTTTCTCAAAGCCTGAGTGTTTGTGATTCTCCAAAATTACTAACAACCACCTTGTACGAAAAAGCAAGGATATGGTTAATAATAATTCTAGAAAAAATAAAAAATAATAATAAATAATGATATTATGAGGTAGGTGGGGAAATAAGGAATGACGGTCACCATATTTGGCCCAACCACTCATTTTTTAAATATATTTATATTATTCCACTGTTTTATTTAAATCAATATATTCATTATTTGTTTTTGAAAACACTTGTATGCAACATAAAAATGTATCTTTCGATACTTACTTTTTTAAAAATTCACCACGATTCGTGTCATTTCGTACAAACAGCGGAGCAAAATCAAATATTTGCATAAGATTTTACAAAGATTGTTTTCTTGGTGAATCCTTTCGAAATATACAGAAGCGGACCATTCATTCGAAGACCGTAGAGCATTTTACCTCAGACCCGCGGTTTAATGGGTTATCATAAAAACCCTAGAAATAGTATTTTACAAAACTAATACAAAACTGTGCTATTTTCCTCCAACTTTCGAGTTTTTCCACAGTACATAATTTAATAAAATAATCGTAACTTTTGAACGTGGAAACAAATTTTGATAATAGCTGTCCCAGAGCATATTGAATATTTAACAATTTGGAAGTAAATACGTATATTACATTATTGAGATTAAATTTTTAAAAATTCGAATACAAGATTTTTTGCTGACAGTTCAATAAAAATGAGGTAAGTACCAACCTTACTAATATTATAACTGCAATAAGGAGCTATCGTCGCAAACACCAAACTGCAGAATTTAATAAATTGTTAATACCTTATTAGATAAATTTGTTTTCTAAAAAGTAAATACTTAGTTGGTTACAATACTTTACCATTATGTATTTAAAAAATATACGAGACTAGGAATGTATGTTTTCCGAAAAATATTTTTTCGATTCAAAATCAAGCAAAAATATAATATAATATGAAATATCCAAAGAAATCAGTTTTCATATAAACCACACAAATAATTTCTCATATATTTTTGTACTTTTGTATTTTTGTACCCTTTACTTCACTTTTCATACT
Organism: Rhyacophila brunnea; assembly: GCF_057557595.1. Classification (NCBI taxonomy): domain Eukaryota; kingdom Metazoa; phylum Arthropoda; class Insecta; order Trichoptera; family Rhyacophilidae; genus Rhyacophila; species Rhyacophila brunnea. The sequence goes on along the minus strand of NW_028232837.1, from coordinate 36,634,602 downwards.
GTTTTTGTGATACTGTATATATTTATTTCTTCTTTACACTAATACGCCGTTTCTTTGTTTTAAAATGTCACGTTGTGAACGTCTTAAATTTATAAATTGTAATGTTCACGGTTCACCAAAAAAAAAAATGGAATTTGAATACAAAAGGAATAAGTATACAATTTTTGCTTAGGTCATGATGTTTCATAAATATTATAGTATCCTGGGAAAATTTTATATACCTAATATAGAAAACATTTTGGTTCGATTTACTTCATAAAATATTGTTTAAGTACATAATTATATCTTTATTGAACGATAATATTATTATCGTTCAATAAAAAATCGATTAAAAATTCAATTAAACCAAGACCGGATAATCGATTTTGAATTAATACACATCCCTAAGGACGCGTTTTAAAGGATAATGTAAAAAATGTAGTAGGTACTTGTGAAATATAAATTAAAATGAGTATAAAAAACAGTTTGCCGATAAATTAAGTAAACAGGATGAGGTCAAGTTTTATAGAGAGAGTAGACGGAGAGATTCCTGACACAAAACTTTTGATGATGGCACTCCTGGAGAAGGTAAGCGAATAAGACAGTTGCAATTAATCAATATGATGATGCATAGTTCTACAACGTCAAACCAGTGGAATTCGAATATAGTATGTACATAATATCCGATGTTGGCGCTTTTAGCAGTGGACTGTTATTTGAAGGTGATGCTGGTTGGTGGGTTACGGATCTAGGGGAGGGGGAGGGGTTTACACAGGATGCACAGACACTGGCCTTTCTGTTGAAAGGGCTGACGCACGCTGGGGCCGCTTCGGTAATCACGCACTGGTAAACGGACCGAACACTATTGATGGATGATATATAAGGTTGATGAATGATGATGATAAGTTCAGGATGGATGATATAGACGCGACGTTCACTCAAACCGTAACAGATTTAGTGCAACGAAGGTCGAACAGATACGTTTTGTTTAAATCACCACGTTCGTATTTTTTTATTTATTTAAAAAAAGACACGTTGAGCACATAACAAATTATTAATTCAAGACGTTCACAGCATGACATTTAGAATAAAAAGTGCAAGTAAATCAACTAGAGAAAAAACAAGTTAGAGAAAAAAAACAAAGCAAAAAATAATTTGTATAGAAAAGAAATATCAGATAGAGCTCGATAGCTTTAGTAAGCCTACGCGCTCTGCTGTCTTGGAGTAACTGACTGTTATTCGCAATCACAGTCGTCTCATGACTCGCAATTGCTGGTTACCTGGTCTTGTGACAATAATAAAGAAGGATGTGAGGTAAGTGGGGAAATAAGAGATGACGGCCACCATATTTGGCCCTACGATCCGAGATTAGTAATTTTAAATTAAATTAACTTAGAATTAATTTAACCCCTCGAGGGGCAGAAAAATGTATCAATTCAGCACTGCATTCATCCATTTTTTTTTACCGAAATTCATATTTTATTGCAGGCACGATCGCGGACGGAATAATTTAACAAACAATATCTGATATATTCAACATCAAAGGGCAATAGAAAGAAATATAAAGGGAATAAAACCCTGCTCTTGAAGCCCGACTGCCGCGAGATTTTTCTGTTTTGTCTGAATGGAATTTCAGGCTACTGCTTGAAAGCATAATAGGCATCTTTGTATTACATATTGTTAGAGAGAAAACATGGTATTTGGACTACTAGAGAAGATTAACTTGAGATATACTCGTATCTCGTGGGAATTATGTAAAAATAGACCATTTACGATAAGAATAATGTATTTATAATAACATTAAATATTTTACTCTCCACAATCCATTTCATAGCGTTACGTAGCGATGAGATATTAAAGGCCAGAGTTGTATTTTATTATATACCTACGTATCGCACGAGATTGCTCTGGTATGTTCAGTGTCTTGGCAAAAACGTGTACCATTGAAGCATGATTAAAGCAAACTGATATTATTATTAGCAACATTATTTTAATACATTAAAATTTTAAAAGGGGCATGAGATTTATATTATGATATTCTCTTCAAATAACAAAAAAAGAGCGAATTACCTTAATTTTACCGTCAAGGATCTATAGAAGAACCAAACCTTATTTATTTGGTGGAATCGTTTAGACAGTTTATACAATTTCTATGAATCTCTCTCTCTAGCTAACACATTAAGATATACAAGGGTACGTCATAAAATATAGTTATAAAACAATAGTAAATAATATATAAAATTGTAAACTTTAACTTACTACCATTACTTAGCTTGTTTAGACTCAAAATAACATCACAAATTATGTTTAGTCTTACATTGTATGTAATTTTTATACGTGGTAAATTTATTTAGTTTTGGGCTTCTCGACAAAGTCTACTGTGATAAATTGTATTATTTACAGTCCTTCCTTAATTTACAGTTATGTACACAATACTTATTCATGACCTGCTTACCCAAATTGGATGTTCAATACCGGAAGAATGTTGCATTATTGAATCTTGTGTATTAAGCATTGAATAAGAAATAGTTATTTAAAAAATTATTAGCAATTACAAGTACTTTAAAACTAAAACTTTGAGAGATCCTGAAAACATTTATAAATCAAGGTAAAATACTTTCAATATTAACAGTATTTGAAACAACACCTCCAACGCATATTTCTTGGTACAGGATCCAGGTTTGAGTCCCAGTCGGTATGTACCAATATTTTTCAGAAATATTTTCTTAGCGAGTTGTTTTTCTTAAAATTGAATTTAAAAGAAATAGTTATCTACATAGAATATTTTTCAGTAATGCCTGCTTTTATTTAAAATAGAGTGAGTCTAAAAAAATATTGTGTAAGTATATGCTGGAAAGACGACAAAATCTCGTTTATATGTGGCATTATGTAAAAATATCTGATGCCAGAAAAACTACGTATCAAATTCACTGTAATTTCATTCTACGCTTTTTGCTTCCATCGCTGGATATATCCGTGTATATTTTGATACAAAATAATATCCCTTCGCCCTGGAAACGAGCGTGTAAATAAGTGGAAAAGGCGTAAACAGAAATCTATAATGGAGTTCCACTGACAGTAGGGAAATGGACTGAGATGAATAATGGCGCCGTTTGCTGCCCGTCCTATTTCGTATCGGGATTTTTTCAGATTCTATTATTTATTCCAAGCTAAAAGCGGAAGAAAAATAAGCTGTCATAGCCGATTTTTTTTTGTAGATGACGCTAACTTTGCGAGAGATTTAGACAGAAAAGGTTCTATTTTACCAGTAACGTGCCAATATAATAATATTTTAATTAATTATCAAAAACATACATTTATTATTATACACTGTTATTGTGTTTGGTGTCATTATTAATGCAAATACATTGTAAAAGCGCACAAAATTAATACTATAGCTTAGTGGCGAAGGGTGGAGGTAGGCTGTTCAGATCTGACATGAATAGTGCATACTAAACTTTGTCAGTCAAACGTATTTGTTTTCATTGAACTAAGACTACAATATGTATAATAGTGTTTGTTTATCTTTTTATATTCAATTATACCCTGCCTTATCCAAGCCGTAGTAGATAATAGTAAAAAATATTAATAATAATATATTAATAATATTAACATAAAAATTATGCCATTAAACTATACATCATTATAAATATTTTATAGATAGTAGAAAAGTTTTTATCGATAATGGTTTGATACAGGCAGGGCTTAGTGAATTTAAAGAAAGGAAAACCAATAAGTATGATCAAAAAGGTGTGCACTATTTTATCGGATCGCCGATAGCATATCAAAACTATTATGGTTTGGTTTAGGCAGGGTTTAATTATTTTTTAAAAGCTTACCAGCACCAATTGCAAATTGCATTCTTAGTTCAATGAAAACAAATAAGTATGACTGATAACGTTTAGTGTGCATTATTTATATCGAATCTTAACAGCCTACCTTCAACCCTCGCCACTGCTATAGCTTTTGAATCGTCATAGCAGTTATAGCTTTTGAATCGTCATAGCAGCTATCTTTTTTTCTAATTATTTATATGATATTTTATAATTACTACCAAAATTGTCATTTGTGTATGGTATTTTTTTGGAAATTATCATGGAATAATTCACAGTTTTACAGCGTATACTACGTTATTGTTAAAATGTATTACAACAATACTGAATCTATTCAAGCTACGTTTCGGGCATTACGTGAAATGTATGGTCAAAATAATCGACCTACAGAGCTTACTATTCGTAACTTAATTGGAAAATTCGAGACAAAATGTAATTTTTGCAATGTTAGGAATCAAACCCGTCAAAGACGTAAACGTACTGCTGAAAAAATCTATGTTGTGAAATAAAGTGTGGATAAAAATCCAGGATAATCAATTACACGTTGTTCTCAAGAACTTGAACTTTCTTATCTACATGAAATATTCTTCATAAAGATTTGCATTTGAAGGCGTATAAAATACACAAGAACTAAAGCCGTGGTGTCGTGTCTTAAGCCGTGGTGCGTCGAAATTTGGCTGATTTTTCTTTAGAGCAACTTCAAGAAGAATATTATCTTGAAATAATTGTTGCATTTGGAGTAATGAATACCCATATTGTGCTATACTTGAAACACCTTTACATACACAAAAATTAACTGTTTGGTGTGGTTTATGGTTAGGATGTGTAGTGAACCGTATTTTTTTGAAAATAAAAATTGCAACGTAAACACTACAGAAACATGATTACTTACTGATTTTTCTGGCATGAATTAGATGATTTTGATCTGGACGATATTTGGTTCCCATAAACTCGTGTCACAATCTACTTATTGAAAGTTAAATTAAAAACATATATCTCTTATTTGATAGCCCTTAATTAGTTAAAATAAAATACTTTTTCCAGATAATCTAATTATACCGGTGTCGTGTTCTTTACTAGAAGATTGTCAACTGATACAAAATAATATAATATTCTAACGAACATTATTTATTGACGACAATATTATATATACTAATTAAATACTATATTCTAAGAATTTTCTTTACGTATTTCATTATATTTTTAATTAAATTTACCTACCTTCACAGAGTAAATAAATATGATAATAATAGTAATAATAATTTAGGCTATATAAAGAAATACTTACTTAAGCCTTAACGGAAATTTTACTTTTTATTTGCGTTACAATTCGATGTGCGTCTTAACCTTCACATGAAGTGGTTTCTTAACTATTTTTACAGAAAATGGGCCAATTTTTTAATCTATTGGGTCCATGGTAAAAAGTTTTGTATTTTAATAAATATATAATAAATTTGATACAAGTGTTCACATCACAACATTATTGTTGGCATATTACCAACTAGTGTATAGTTTAAAAAAACAACACAATAATAAGGATTAAGTTAATATGAACATAGAATAAACCACGGACCTGTTATATGAGATAGACTGACGGATAAGATTCGATCGATACACACTAAACAAATAATACTGTGAAAAAAAATATTATTTTCGAAAAACTTAGCTATATATTTTATATGCAGTCACTTGTACGGTGATAACTGACCATTCCTTGTTAAGTTATACGAGTTTTTTTTTCATATTAAGGGGGGACATGCTCGTCGAAGGTCAAAATTGAGTTTTTATTGTATATTCAAACCATGATCCTGGACACTCCTTAAACGTTGTAGATGATCTATTTATATACTTTTGAAGCCTTATTATCCTTTATAGTTATTTTAAACATTTGATGACTGCATGAAGTATTTTTGTTACATAAAATAGTATTCTTTTAAACCTCTCGCTCTAATGTTTTAGAATATAGTCATATTTCGGTACATAACTGTGCAGTGGTGTTAAGATTTTTTACATTTATTAATTTTTAAACGCATTTATAAAACCATAAGTATAATTTATTACGAGATAATTTTGGTAAAATATTCACGATAAAAAATTATTTTGATAATCTCTGTGATCCCAAATTTGACAAGAATTAGGCATTTTATTATTCAAAAAATCGGCAAGATTAACACATTTGAAGATGATTCTAAAGATACTTATTATAAGCTATGTCTTTGACCATTCAAGTGTGATAAAAATCTTATGAATAATGATTGCTTTATAATAATTATTGACCTAAGAATAAGGTAGTGTTTTTTTGAAATACGCCATTTCTTTTGTCATTCCCCAGTAGTTAAGCTACAACATACGGCCGTAGCCATAAATTGACAAACTATAATTAAAGTAAAGAGTAAAATGATATTAACGCGCGTGTTTGGACATGTACCGTTTAAAAAAAAATAAAAAAAAATTCGGTTAGGTACATGTTCAAACACGCGCGTTAACATAATTTTACTCCCTACTTTAATTATAGTTTGTCATTTTATGGCTACGGCCGTATGTTGTAGCTTAACCACTAGGGAATGACAAAAGAAATGGCGTATTTCAAAAAAACACTACCTTATTCTTAGGTCAATAATTATTATAAAGCAATTATTATTCATAAGATTTTTATTACACTTGAATGGTCAAAGACATAGCTTATAATAAATATCTTTAGAATCATCTTCAAATGTGTTAATCTTGCCGATTTTTTGAATAATAAAATGCCTAATTCTTGTCAAATTTGGGATCACAGAGATTATCAAAATAATTTTTTATCGTGAATATTTTACAAAAATTATCTCGTAATAAATTATACTAATGGTTTTATAAATGCGTTTAAAAATTAATAAATGTAAAAAATCTTAACACCACTGCACAGTTCTGTACCGAAATATGACTATATTCTAAAACATTAGAGCGAGAGGTTTAAAAGAATACTATTTTATGTAACAAAAATACTTCATGCAGTCATCAAATGTTTAAAATAACTATAAAGGATAATAAGGCTTCAAAATTATATAAATAGATTATCTACAACGTTTAAGGAGTGTCCAGGATCATGGTTTGAAAATACAATAAAAACTCAATTTTGACCTTCGACGAGCATGTCCCCCCTTAACACAAAACGTATATGTATATTTCACATAATTGCTCAGACTGATACTAAAATGATAACGTGCTATTGTACACTTAATTAATTATTTTGCGTGGTCGCAATAGTGAAGATCGATTAAATATAAATATAATATGAAGATTTTCAAAGTATAGAAAAATCAATATTTACATAAAATCAGCGTTGTCCACCCGAAGAGTGATTACTATTATTTTAAGTAATTTCTTTTTACTTCTTTGTGGATTCATTTACAACCTGTGTATACTGGCAAGCCATGTTCATGTTCCCGCCAGTATCACTCGTAACTCTGCGGTCTTCATGACACCCTATCGCACGACGAATATGATGTTTCATGATGCTGTTTATCGTGCGATTAGCTTATTTTCGATCACCCTGAAGGGTAATTTTTTTTATAATATTATTATATTTGTGTTCGTTTTAGATACCTAATTGTTTTTTTTTATTATTATATTTATTTTAAAGCCAGAGCCGAGTAACTCGTCAAAGCACGTATGTCGCATCAGGCCGTGGACGAGTTAACTCGTGCGTTCTTGTAAACGTTATAACTTCTGAATATACTGTGTGTGTATATTTTCTAAACAATATTTATCATTTTAGTGTGACAAGATTCACAATAAACTCGAAAAAAATGGTGATTTGGTAAGTTTTCACAAATATTTATCATTCTGTTTCTATTTCATATTTTTAAGGGATTTATTTTATTCAAAAAATAGCTGGACTACAAGTGTCCACTGTCTTTCCTTCTTCTGTTATAAGTAAGAATAATTGTTTCATTTCACCACTACTTGTAATTTCATACTGTTTATAATAATATATTGTATTTTATAATGTATTATAGCGCATTGGCAAACAACTGAAATGTCATAATTACACGTTTTTTTAATAAATAAATGACATACGACAATTGTATAACAATTGTTTTGTAAGTTTGTTTTTGAATTATTTTTTATTCGTATTCTGTATTTTCGAATTTCTCAGGAAAAAAACTATCACAAGAATTTCATGCTGAAGAATAACATTATGGAACAGGAGAGATGAAAAATCACCATATAACTAAATAATAATAAAATTGGTATATTATTAGTAATATCATAAACTAAGAAGAATTGATAGATAGGAATAGAAGATTAATGAAGTACTTACTTTTTGTAAAATACCAAAATTTAAATTTATTTCAGTGAGTAGGTACATAAAAACTTTTTCATATTTAATAAACACAAAAAATAGGTACCTGCCACTGGTTAAACTTTAACCTGACATATGATTGACATGGCTACGTCCGATTTTATTAAGCTTACTTACTTTGTAAAAAAAAGTTTCAGACTTGTAAAAAAACAGTGAGCTTTCAAAAGTTAGCGCTTTAGCATAATACAAAAAGGTCGGAGCTTTGGGATTCTGTTTTAGCATAGATCTACGTATTAGGTACTCTTTTCAATCCTTCTTCTCTCACTACATATTCGCGTAAAAAGATTTTAAAACATTCCTTTTAGCTTTCTCTAAAGATTCTTTTAATGTTATTTTTTCCTTAAAAAGATTTCAGCAGGTATTTATAATTCATAAGATCATGAAAGGTTTTATCTTTGTGACGTGTTAGATATTATAAATGTATGTCGTAAGTGAGTTATTTTAAGCTGTCATAAGAAAACAGTGATAAAATTCATTCCGTTACTTTGAAAAGTTACTTACTATTCAGAAAAATCTAAAAAAAAATTCAACATAAAATAAAAGTAAATATCTCTATTTAATAACATGACCAGATATTTATTATATTAGAAACATAACCAACAATGATGCAACCAATTCACCAAAACAATTAAAAAAGTCTCGTAACCGCTATCTCCAAAATTGTGTTTAAATAGATATAATACTCATATATTTTTTTTTAAGTTACTTTTTTGTATATTATTTAATTATTTATTATTCTTCCTCATTTTTCTCATGTAATTTTCTTATGTAATTTCTTTATATTTATGTTATTCTTACTCTCTATCTTGTTAGGCTTAACTATATTATAATGTATACATGGAAACTTTGCTGATTGCAATAACTTTTCATTATTATGATTTTAATTTTTGTAATCAATATGTAACTGTTTGTTTCATTAATAAATAAAATAAAAAATAATAAAACCACTCATAAAATTATTAAATAATACCAAAAACCTATTAAATATTATTTAAGTAATCTACATATTATTATATATATATTTTTTTTAATAATATCGATTTAGATTTCATAAAATAAAAACTGAATTTTTCATTTAAACTTTAAATCAAGCGATTTTTTATTGTATGCATATACCTAATTAAGGTACAGTTCGATTATGGAAAACACATTTTGAAAATACCCGATATACTGGATTATTTGTTAGTTTAGGTTAGGTTAGGTTTGGTTAGGTTAACCTTACAAATAATACAGTATATTGGCTATTTTCAAAACGTGTTTGCCACTGTATTCCTCATAACCGAACTGTACCCTAATTAATTACTAGGAACATAACTCAAATTATAGATTATCAATTATTTCAGTGAGATAATTTTGTTTTCTGAATAAAAATATAAAAATAAAAATTATTTATTGATCTGTTATACGTTGCGATGACTCACGTGATATTAACGCAACATAATATATGCCATTAAGGCATGCTTCTCAATACTTCCCGATTGCTCACGCAACATCCGATAGAGAAGCTCTGTATTCGACATTTTTATATTTTGCACCTTCTAATCGTAGGCAGATAATAATATTTCTTTTAAAAAACCTAAACTTTTGTGAAAATAAAGTCTCAGAAAAAAATAACGTTAATTATTCGTATACATTATCCCTAGACGTTATCCCCTATCTGAATTGCAAAAGACCAGAAAAAGGCAATTTCACAAGCAACAAGAAATTGCAAGATATTATTAAAGCGAGATTACTCCGTACATCTGTTTGACGCCGGCTTTAAGTTTAACTAATTACACGGGATTAAGACGTCCTGCGGGACAAAAAGACGAACCTAATAAGAGGAAGGCATGCCGGAGCCTTTCCTTCTACAGTTTCTGGTACACACTGTCTTTCGAATGAATCTTAGATGCTAAAGGGTGAGGGACTCTTAATGCATACAGTGTGGTAACAAAATAATAGCAATGTATTCCGTTGCCAATGTATTTATAACATAGAATAATAAATTCCCTTGAATAAATTAAAGGATTAAAGTTATTTATATACTTAGATATATTTTATAGTCCTACGTCTTTAGATGGTAACAAAAAATGTTAATTTGACCTCATAATTAAAAAACAAAATTTACTCTTATTTCTTGGCAATTAAAATAGACAAGAATACAATAATAAATGTACTTAGATCAGTTTCTTCTACACACAGACTTTATTAATAATAGTTTTTTCAATAATAATAATAATAACTAATATTTCTTAAGATTTTAGAAGTGAGATGGAATAAGGAACCGGAGGGTAGGTTGGTTAGGTGCGTGAATGAAATGAACCCTGGTTTTATTATCTCCTTCCAAATAAATATTAATTTAATTATTACAGGTACATTTACAGATTATAATTTAGATGGGTGAAATCACGGTTATACGTTCTGACGAATTGCGAAGTCGATCGGGCGGAGTGAACGATAACCTTACGGTTAAATCTTTGATAACTGACTGACATATTGATTTCATGTAATTGAGTGTTTTATACAGATTCGATACAATAGAAAATGCTGTTGTCACTATTTGGATATTTTGATAATCATGCTTATTAGGTTTATTTTGTAATGCATGGCTTGTTTGTAAATTATAAATAATTGATTTTAATTTTAGACAATTAAGCACTTTTTAATTATTAGGCACGATTGATTTTCATATAAAGAATTTTGTGCATATCATGATAAATCGTTTGGTACATTATAAATAATTGATTAATATAATTATTGAACTATTTCGCTAACTTAGCTTTCTGTTAAAAATTGATTGATTCACATACATCGCTTGTTCTCCTATTTCAATAATATTATGTTGCAAGATACATTGTAATTATGAATTATTGGTTTCCTGCCAAGTCATGTAGGTGGTAGGGTATTGACCTCACCACAAGATGTTTCCATAAGATTGAGATATAATTTGCTTGGTTAAATTTCATTTTACATAGAGTAGTGCATATGTGCAGTAATATGTGCAACGAATTAGTTTTTAGTAAATTACTGTTTTTATTAAAAAAGAAAAAAATCTAATAACGTTGAAAAAAAAATTTATCACGATTCATAACAATAAAATATTTAAATTCTAATGGACTCGAGCTCTGTACTATTCCATTTAAGTCATTTTTTGCGACCCGGGTTTCGCTTTTCGGCATCTTCAGGCGTCGTGTACACTCACCAAAGGCAAACACACACTGACAACGAACACTCTTAACTTAAGTAAATCAATACAATAAAGTAGGTAAAAACTCCATTACCTACCTATCTAGTCAGAGGTCACTAGTAGAGGTCAATAGTACAGAGCTTGAATCCATTTGAATTTAAATTCAAATTCCATCAATTACCTTCGGTCGATAGTATTAATATAATGCCGAAAACTTTTTAAAAGCTGAGAAATTTTCCCTCGTAGATACCAAGTCGTAATGGCTGACCGGCCCAACTGAGGGTCGGACCGACTTGAGAAGCTCTTCCCTTTCAACCGACATATAGGGACACTCCCAGAGGATGTGATCGGCATCCTGAAATTCGCCACATAAGCAAGTCGGACGACGACAGACGGCGAGCGAGAAGGTCTTTTCTCACCGAGAATTGACCGTAATACATTATATGGAAGTAGGGGTCACGCACACTCTAGTGCACGCCAACCAAGGTCTTGGGAAGCTGCTCCTGGGACACTTTCGGCACAAATTTTAACAGCGCATATCGTTCGTTTACGCCACGGTATACGCCTGCATAACAGGTGTGGAGACGTGGCGGGTGGCGGAGGAGAAAGCAAGTATTAATATAATAAAAGATTTAATTTTCTTTTTCTAGAAATTATGTTTTAACTAATAAAATGATATACATACCTTCACTATAATGTAATAATAAATATGTAAAAAGAAATTATAAATAAAAATTAAATATACCTAAATATCATACTATTATCACATCACATTCAGTCGATAATGGTGCAATTAACAAAGTAATGTCTTCATTTGAGACGATGGGTTATTTACGATATATTTTTTTATTGTCTTGCATTAAAAATACATTAATATATTAAATAAATTGTCGTAATGGTACCAATCAATTAAATTCAAAAATTTCCCTGAACATAAAAATGTTTAACTTTCTAATATCTCATTTTTCTTTGGCATTAACCTTTGACATTATCTTCTTTGTCTGGACTCCATGACTGATAAATTCATTATAATAACCCAGGTGAATTGGCCATCCGATAGTCGTTTTTTCTCTTTGCCTAATCCTTCTTGGCAGTCAGCAGCACCATGTAGCTAGTTTCATTTAATATTGAATATATTAAATACAAAATAAGTTCATGTGGATAGTCATATATTTAGAAAGTTATTTTCTTCTACATAAAAGCTTTGATTTAGTATCAAAAATTCTAAGTTATTAACAAAATATATCTAGTAAAGATAGTTTCCTGACCAGTTTGTAAAGCAAGACGTAAGTATTCACTTTGTAACTTATGGTAATCGTCTGACACACGGTCGAGCTTAAAATCTAATATTTCAGTAAATCCTAAGGCAAAAGCTTTAAAAAAAGTTTTAGTAGATCTGTAAGATTTATTTTGTTTAATGTTGCCTGCAAAGATATATTTAAACAGTACGTGGTATATTCGTAAGTCTATTTTCATTTCTTAAGCCATCTCATAATAAGTACTATTACTTATTAGATGTATTAATTTGTATTGGCGGAATAATAACTTAAGTACCGTAAGTTTATGTAGAACAGTTTAAATTTTGTGTAAAACTCTGACGCCAGTGATGAACATTTCTTTTTTACTTTTTAATTAATTCGGTCCCAAAAACTTTTTGGGGGCCTCATTTAGATAACAAAATAGCTTTTCAAAGAAAAATTTCGGTTGGATTTTTAACAAAATAATAAAATTGTTCATTCATTAAATTACTTTTTAGTTTAAAAATAATTCACTTCATCGGATTACTCACTTAGGTATAACAATTAAATGGTGCAGTTTGTTCGTATTGCATTTAGACATTTTTTAATTATTATTTCAAATTTGCATCATTCTTACTGTGCTACAAAAATTCACCCTGGTGGTTGCTCATAGCCGCTATAAATTATCGAGTGTAGGTACCACATATTATGCATAAAAAAATATAGATTAAAGTATCTAATATCATCATCAGTTAGGTGTTGGTCCCCTGAACGAATGTCTCCCAATCCAGTTATTTTAAACATTATGCCCAACATGCGCCTTTCCATACCATTATATCTTTCTAATTTTACATTACTTTTCCATAATTCTTATGCTTATGCCATAATTATTCGGTTAACTCTATCAATATATTATTTAATTAAAATAAAATAAATACATAAAACACTTTAACACAATTAAATAACGGCTAGAGTATACTAGGCTTCTTCCGTCATATGGACATCGTCGACTGATACAACACATATATATTTTTATTATAATATATGTAATTATTATAACAAATAAGACTTCTTTTTACACACTTAGGTTTTACAATGTGATACATTTTAAAGCTTTTAATTTATAAGATTATTATAAAAAAAACATTTATCAAGAATTTTTAATATATTCGGTAAAATAACCCAAAGGTATCGTAAATCATTGGAGGTGGGTGACTTTTCTCAAAGAATATTTTCATATAGATATTTAAATATTATATAGGTCAACATATTAATATTTAACATAAAATCATCTGTATTTGAATGCTGTTCTGCTTTGAACATTTTTCATTCCATTGTTAGTCTATAAGCTTTCATACTGAAAGAGATAAGCTATGAATAAGTCTGTAAAGGTTCACTCTTTGCTCTGAAAATAGTTGGGTAGTCTTTTTTCGAAGCATGCTATAATTATTATGGCACATATTCTAATATGTAAATGACATTAGTTTCTTAATATTTATGAAAGGATTCACAAAGTTTCTTTTGGAAACATTTAGTATGATATTTATTAGACAGGTATTTTAGATTTAGACAACAAAATAAATAAGTATGTCCGCACAAAAGCTACTGAAGATATAAAATAAAAACATTAACAAAATCAATTTTTGAAAACGAGTGCAAATATATATTATGAGCACAAAACATCTTAAGTAATAAGTTTTTATTGTTAAATAGTACGAAAATACTTGCACGTGTGCAATATAGCCGAAAACATCTTTATATATTACATATTCTTTCGACCATGTCCGATCCTAATAGGATCATATGTGCCTCCACAGAGTAGAGGTTTGTATTGACAGATTTTTGTTTTTACGAGAAATGGATGTCAGCCACTTGCTCAACCTATTAGGTCCATACTCTGACTCATACACAAATTGAAAAACATATATGTTTACTTGCCAGACCCAGGATTCGAACCTGGGACCCTCGACTCTATAGGCCGGCATTTAAGCCACTCGGCCATCGCGGGTGTACATATGGTAGAAGGTATTGAGACCGAGTGGAAATTTCATAGAAATGATATTTCACCGAGTGATATTTTTTTTACATAAAATTCTACTTTATTTATTTAATGTTAGACAACTAACGGAGGTACCTACATAGCTAAAAATAATTGATTCATTGTTAAGAGGATTGATTACAATCGCTAAAAAGTAAGAAACAAATAAAAATGTTTATAATAATATGTACATACAGAAAGAGTTCTGAATCATATTGTATAGATAGGCGTTTAAGTAAGCATTTGTATGAATCTATGATTATTAACATGAATCAATGTTTGTTATAAAATGTAAAATTTTATAATCCAATCTAATTGGAAAACTATAGGTACATGCTTTTCGATTAAATTACCATTCGTTCTCAATGCAATTCTGCCAAGTATAATAATATGTTCAAACATTTACGACAATTTGGTACTCGTTCAAGTGTATTCGTTCTATTAACATGTAACTTTCGTACTGTCGGACTTATTTATAGCTAGTTTTCAAGATGGAGGACTTACTGCACCATAAACAGGCATTCTGTTAGAATCATATTTTCGGGAACAACATTTTTTTTTCTTATTTTCTTTCCGGTTCACCTGACCCGAATGAAAATGTAGATATTTTTTTATTATTTATCCTCTGAATACACTTTCTCGTATCGCGGAACATGTCTTCTTAAATCAAAATTTAATAACAACACATATCCTTACATACGCCAAAATAATACTAAAAATTTGCCAAGCCGATCGTTGTTACTCTGTTTTCTACAAAAAAAACCTCTTAAAAATCTTAAGTTTTTGGTTCATGAATATAACATTTCATTTATGCAAATAAAAATCTCATGAATAATAAATTCCGATAGAAAGATCATTTTTTTAAATTTTGTTGTATTATTTTTTCCCATATTATGTGCGACATGTTATGCCATATTATAATGTATTGAGATTAATTTTATTAAAACATGACCATATATTTTTCTTGAACATTCATTGAATCGAAGGAAGACCCCGAAATACGGCGTTTAAGCAGTTGAAACGAGCGTCCATCATTCTCTAAGCAAGACTAATTTTTTTTTTTAATTATTAATAACCATGTCCTTGCTTTTTTGTACAAAGTGACTGTTAGTAGGGACTGCAATACCGAATGAAAATGTCAATACCGGATTTTCGGTATTTATTATTGAACACAAGTACTTAATAAATAAATAGGTATATCCATTAAAATATCTTTTTTAACTAAACCCCTCAAAAAAGCTCATGTTCATCAAGTGCAAATAAGTCCGGCTGCAAGAAAAGCTTCTTAAATTCAACACTTGTACAGTATAGTCCATAATTATAGAATAATTGAACATTTGTCACAGATGTTTACTATTTCGAAATAATATTATGATATTTCATCACGACAATTATATAATTAATATCATATTTTGATAGATTTTGTTTTTTCATTATTTCACATCTGTTGCATTTTAGCAGCACATAACTTATAAGTAAATCATTTTCAAAAACGTGAATTAGTGTGCTTTATTAATACCGAAAATTCCGGTATTTTGGAATTTTAAAACCGACATTTCGGTATTGAAAAATACTGGAATACCGGTTTTCAAATACCGGTATTGCAAACCCTAGTTTTTAGTAATTTTGAACAATCACAAACACCCCGGCTTTGATAAAATCACATAAAAATTGTGTCCTCACCGGGGTCGAACCTATAGCTCCCGGACGGAAGGCCAGCGCCTTACGCACTGCATCACGAGGCTGCCGACCAATTATTATTATTATTTGAACGACAATCATCAATGATTACTTATGTTGATAAAAACATAAATACTTATTATTAAAAAATGAGTGAAGAAGAACGTGCTTTATGCCTAAGCCCTTTTCCATATTTTAAGATGTAACCAAATATCTCACTGCATAAGGCGTATACTAGACTAGGCGTTCTACGAAATAATATACCCATTCATTTATAGATAGTGCAATCAAAATATGAAACAGCCTTACAGTTGAGTAACGAGATATAAAGTAACATTGAGTTTTATCCTATCATTTTGTAGAGTTCACCAAACAGAAGTTTACGACTAACGAATAAATTAATTTAAGTATTTTTTCATTCCTAAGTTATATTTCACAAAATTAACAAGATACCCCAGATATAAATTATTTCATTACATTTTTACCACTTACCTTGTTTTAATATTGTCACGCTTCATTGTTGGAGCATACGGAGAGCTGCATGACGATCTCTCTTATAATGTCGATGCCTAAGCGATAGCGCCCATAGAACGCGTCGAGCGGGCACTCGCGCAAAATTTCACAAGTGGCGCGTGAATCATCGAAAATACAACGTAATCAAATACGCCATAGCACACTGGATTTGACGACGCATTGTGCCCGCCCGCCCCATGATTCACCCGTGAGTTGGCTTCTCAGCGGGACGAATTAACGAAAATACAACGTAGCCCATTCATTGAGCACGCCAAGCAAAAGAGGCGCGCGCTGTTTATTTTATCCGCTTCTGGACGCGTCGTACATCGGACGGGCGCCTCGGCATTATTTATTAACAGTAAACTCATTGTTTAGTTGCTGGTTGCCCAAAATTAACTGGTAGAATGATGTCATCTTGAATATTAATTACAAGCCCCGAGAACTAATATAATGTTTTTATTGCTTTGTTATGAGAGACGCTGATAATAATAATTATTTTGTGCTTCTTGTGCCCCTTATTACATAGGTGAAAGGTAATGCGCGGGTGGGAGGGGGCCTACTTCGTAGTGAGCGCACCAAGCGCCGCTTTGGTGGGCTTTATGCCTAATGAGATAGAGACCTCCACGATGGCGTCATGTAACGAGTTAGTATACCTAGAAGTTCACTTTCGGGGGCATTCAATGACCATGTCCTGAGTCTTCGTAATAACATCAGTCACGAACTGAAACACATTAGAAGAGTTTCATGTTAATGAATAATTTCCCATGCTTACTTATAAAAAAGCCGATAGCTAATTTGGATTTATCTCATTAATACCGTTATAAGTGTCTTTCACAGTTGTTTTGTTATCGTAGGTAATAGATTCTTGAGTTTCCACCGCGTGTACGTATTTCTGCTTTCCTCGACGTTTCAGGCTAGTTGCAGAGGCCATTATCAAGAGATATATGTTGTAATGAATTTTAGTGAAGGTGTATGAATGCAAACATCGCTCTAAGAATGACAAAAGAAATCTTATTAGCTAAGAGCAAACATTGCTCAGAGTAATCAATATTATTATTTTCAGGGTTTCTATGGATTTTGATGGCCTCTTTACTAATTGTGAGACTTTGTTGACTTCGAATCTAAGATACTTGGTCGGAAAAAGGGATTTTTCCCATGATTGGTATTACGTGGTTTTCGTATACACGTGGTGAAAACACTACGGCGGTTGCAAAAAAGTTACACACTGAGCTATCTCTAATCTTCTGCCACTATAACAATACCATTGATCTTAGCAATGTCGTCAATGCAATCGTGCAATTTTGTCATAATTTTTTTTTACTATTACTTACTTAAAATGTATATTATTTATCTCACCATTTTCAAGTTCATAAAAGTGCAATTCTCTCCACTTATATCCCCATACCCTAACAAACAGTCCACGTGATATTTTGTTATTTATTAAAATGCACTGTGACCGAACCTCTCACGTTATTACTATTGCTCTCTTGTAGTGGCGAAGGGTGGAGGTAGGCTGTTAATATTTGACATAAATAGTGCATCCTAAACTTTGTCAGTCAAACGTGTTAGTTTGCATTGAACTAAGACTAAGTACAATTTGTAGATAGTGTTTGTTAGTTTTAAAAAAATCAATTATACTCGTACCTTGCCCAATCCAAGTCATAGTAGATAATTCATTTATCTATAAAATATCTAAAATTATGCCATTAAACCATGCATCATTTTAGATATTTTATAGAAAGAAGAATATTTTTTATCGATTATAGTTTCGTATAGGCAGGGCTTAATGAATTTAAAAAAAACTAGCCAACATCATCTGAGCTATGTATTCTTAATTCATAATTTGTATTCATAATTCTTTTTTTTGTGATTTTACCGAGGCTTTGACTGCGACTCGCTGGCATATCGCCTCTTCTCTTCTAGAAGGGAATCCGTCGATCGGGTCCTCACTCCTATTCTGTTAAATAACTTTACAATTTTGCCTAGCTCTTCCGTCTTACCCACCGGCCAGGATACCCTTCAATTCGTCGACATTCTCATAGATATTCGCAACTGTGCTCTGTGAAGTTCATATTTAAGGCATTGTAGTGCTATATGTACAATGTCCTCTAAAACATGACATTCATCGCAGAGCTACGATTCGCTTCTTCCCATGAGGACATCAAATCTTTTGCCCATTGTGTGCCCTGTTCTTAGCCTCAGTATTAACTTAAGCTCATTCCTCGTCAAATGAGACTCTACAAACTAGGGCACCTCTCGTGGTGATGGTAGAATAGACTTACTCCATTTCCCCTTTTCTAATGATGCTCTATAGTGAAAATCTATCCACATACTTTGGCCCATTTTCTTTATAGCCTCATTCAAGTCCAGGTTTTCTGGTATCCACAGATATTGTACCCTTGAATGGCCAGCTTTCTTTGCCAGATCATCCCTCCTTTCATTACCCTCAATACTCATGTGCGATGGGATCCATTGAAGGCCTGAGATCCTTTAGATCTCCTCCTCTATTTTAGGTATTATATGACTGAAAAATTGTGCACTATTTTGTTGAATCGCCTATAGCATACCTAATCTATTATCGTTTAGTTTAAACAGGGTTTAATAGAATTTTAAAGACTTACCAGCACCACCTGCAAATTGTATTATTAGTTAGCAATGAAAACAAATAACTATGACTGACAAAGTTTGGTGTGCACTATATATATGTCAAATCTTAACAGCCTACCTCCACCCTTCGCCACTGCTCCTTTGACTGAGAATTAAACGAGAGAAGAAGAGAAGTTTTAAAAATATATATCCAGTGAGAAATGAAATACTATTTTATTTTTCAACGGCTATGTTATTAATTATTCGTTTGTCTGATGTATTAATATTCTCCATTGATAGTGTTTGTATTATTTCATAAACATTACATTCACACAGTTCATTTTGCTAGACTGTATAAATGCATTAGGTATCTACAATTTCAGTTTAAAACTCCGGCTGTAGGAAACTCGTATCTCACGAGTGCTTTTCTATGCGAATCATTTATCAGAGTGAAAAATGATAAATACGAAACAGAATTCGTAAGCGGCGTGCATACCGTAGCAAAGGTTTCGGCCTACATTTTGATGCAAGCCACTATAAATCATAAGTTTTATTTATATGGCACCCCGTCATATTTTATTGCGTTCTTCTTAGAACGGTCTGAACAATTTAATTTGAAAATTTACCTGGTTTCAGATGTGCCCATACTTACCTGCTCATAAACGATGTCTTCTGAAAAAATGTCTATTTTAAGTTATACTTCTTTAGGCGCGTTTGTAAAATCAGATCAGAGTGTATTTTTAGAGTGTGACATGTAACACATAATTTATTTTTTCACACAAAAACAAACGTACTCGATTGGATTCGAACCACCGATTGTTCGGTTATCAACCGAACGCACTACCATTACGCCACAGTATGATACTCCAATCGTGACGATTATATAGTATAATATTATAGCTTAGAATTGTTCCGTTACCTAGGCAGCGAATTTATTATTGTCGGCCATTTGCAATTCCTTACGTAAACGTCATAGTGGCAGTTGTTTCTTTAAACATAAAAACAACGATAAATAATTATATAATTTAATAATATAACTTAAAATGTATAGAAATAAACCAACGGCGTTCCAATAAGCGGTGCTTTTGCTTGAGTGTGTAATTTAACAAGATAATTATGATCTAGTCAAAGAATCTAGTTTATCACAAGTTTTGTTTTTGTTGTGTTACGCCAAAGAAGTATAACTTCTAACGCGCGTACATAAGTTTACATACCAATTTTTTTTTATATAGAATAGAAAATCTATGTTTGAGTTTCTTTAATGTAATAAGCTTTGCCTCATTCTGACAACTTTACTGTTCGTGTCAAAGCAATGAAACCTTTTTTTATGCAAAACTCACGTCACCAAAAAATCTCATAAATGCAGCATGATAAGCGAAGAGGCGTTTGATTCAATTCAAATACGGAGAGTCTGGTATAGTGAATATGTCAATGCAATGAGCGTAATGTCAAATGTCATATTGTTTGACTCACGTTTATCATTTCGCTCACACATCACTTCTACCTTCTACGGCATTGCGTGCGAGCAAGCTTTTAGGATTCGTTATGAGACAACCAAGCCATTTAAGAATCCAACTGTTTCACGTACACTCTATGTGGTTCCATTATCTGGAGTCCTTATGAGGTTTCCTATAAGCTTGTTTTAGAGCATGTTCAGATAAAAATTCTTCGACATCTTTATTTTAATGTCTATAATGAGTATTTTCCGTCTAACTTTCTTCAATGCATACTCGCCTTTCATTTTCTTGAAGCTCGTAGATCACGTAGCCATGACCTATTTTGGGTGAAATCTGTATCCACATATCAGGCTCACCAGGCAACAATAGCGAGGGCTGTGAGGCTGGTCAATGGACTCCTTAGAGATATAGACATTTTTAGCGATGCATTATGTATTCTGTTTTATAAGTTCTATTTTATTGTTTAATTTGAATTTTTTTTGAATCATTATTGTTTTTTTATCTTATTTATTTTCTATAAAAAATATTTTTAGCTTTTTTTTCTCTACCTTGTTTTTTCTCTAGTTTATTTACTTGTACTTTTTATTCTAAATTTCATGTTGTGAACGTCTTCAAATAATAATTTGTTATGTGCCCAACGTGTCTTTTTTTTAAATAAATAAGTTTTCGTTATAAGTGATTTTATCATTATTTATTCTCAAATAAATGTCTGCATACAGAATATAAGATGACCGACCATTCTATCGACTAATAATTATTGTGTGAAAAAATTATTTTTGATTCGGCATTAAAGAACAACAGACTGGAAGCGCGTGTAAAAAGTGTAAATGTATCCGGAGCACATACATATTTAGTAATTAAACGAACCAGATTTTTTAAAATACGTTTTAAATATAAGACATTCAAAGCAAATTAAATGATTTTGGTTGAGCTTTTAAGTGGACTGTAATTATTTTAAGGGATGATGAGGAGGTTGATCTAGAGGTGGGGGCGAAGGAACAGAGTGGCAGACACTGGCCTTTGTGATGATGTATAATGGATCCGTGGTCTGGTTTCAACTTTCGCTCGCGCGGTACAGTTGTTTTGGGTCACCTGGTTCGTACACTCCCGCACTTTGTGACATAGTGTTTATGATTATATGTGAGGGTGTATGAATGATGATGATAGTTTGTGAATGAATCTGTATCTATTGAGTCAATCACTTAAGCGACGGAAAGCTATTAGAAGCCCGCACGCGTCCGCTATCGAGATGCAACTCAATGTTCTTTGTAACACCGTCACTCATGACCCCTAATTGCTTATTGAATGTCTGGTAACAATAACACTGGGGATTAGGAGGTGGGTGAGGAGATAAGGAGTGGAATGGGAACATAAATGGCCCAACCAGATTTTTTACTCTCTATTAAAGAATTCATGATTGCGCAAATATCCATATCAACTTATTATATTGCATAGTTCTGTACAATTCTGAAAAAACGTGAAATAACTCAAACTAACTTAAATAGCGATCCAAAATGACATTTCACGATCGGGAGCAAATCGTGTAGACGGTCGGCTTGAGAGACTGCCGGTGTAATTTGAGATTAAGTCTTTCCGTAGGTTTCGTAGGTCCTTGATATCGAGATATCTAGTCTAGTAAACGTGAGGCATGTTATCTATGCTTGGCTATATACATACATAAGACAAGTCTCTCGTGACCGCCGTGTTGTTGCGTTATAGGTTATAATAAATCTAACACAGTCTTCTTAACAGCTTTAAAGCTCATAATTATACCAACGTCACTAGACGTCAATTTTTTAGACGGGCCAAAGATCTTTTCCGATTCTACTAAACACATTTTTTTAGAATTTTAAAGAATTCCATAAATTATAGAAATGCTGACCTATGATCAATACAGCGACCCGAAATTCTAAATCTCGACCTGTCGATAAACCAATGTGATACATAGAAGTTATCTGATAGGCCAATATCTTCAAACATACTTCTAATGAAAGACCTTTATCATGCCAGGCAATAAATAATATTATTAAACGGGCTGATCTAAGAGAGCAGTAAATCACGCTTCTACACAAATATTGAAAATGAGAAGGAAAAAAGCCGAATAAACACTGGGGTCCGCACCTTAGTAACTTACCCTAGGTGGCTAACTAGTCATAAATTATCGGGGAGGAAAATTTCTACGGAGTTTTCTTTTTTATTGATATGACCAAGTTGCGTAACTAAGATTTATGATTTTCCTCCAGTCTGAGCATGAAAGGAGTTCGGCACTAAAATAACTACCCGCATTCTACCAACAGTTTCGACTACCTTTGAAGGCTGTAATATTATATTGAATTGGAAGGGCGGACACCTGTGAAATGAAAACGAACAATTTATGTGCTTGCCAAAAGAAAATGGCTGTAACCCAGAATAACGTCAAATTGTCGTAATGTGCCTATTTTAGGATCTTATTTCTTTTTTGAATTTAATATAAATACATACATTTATATTATAATATATTCTTTTTTGAACACAACAAAATATCACGAGGTCTAATGATAGTAATAAAGTTAAACAGTATTATTTAGTAATAGAAGAATTAATATAATAACCCCCAGCGCATCATTATTCTATACACAACACTGCTATCGGCAGCTATCGAGGGTAGTTTTCCATAATATGTTTGTATCGAAGTATTATAATTGTTATAATAAGTTAGACGTCTAAACAGTCAAAACTGTCTATTTCGCACTAAAATTTTGCACACACAGGAGAGGTGCTGTTAAAACATATCACTTATTGTAACATTTACAACTAACTTATTGTAATTGTTACAATTTAGCTACATATTTTTATACGCAGCGTAAATGTGAACTCTGCCATTCTTTGTGGTGTTGGCTTGTGTGTCTCTGATAATTACCTTAGGAATCGAGGGCATCCGTTGTTTGTAGATTTAATGAAATTGCTTCGAATATTAATATATTCGACTTACGTGAGGGTGAATTTAGGCGGACGTTGTTTTATAAGTTTTTAAGATAGGGTCTATCAAAGTTCACTCTGTGTGCTTCCATCTACTTTTATTTTTGTTATTTTATTTCTTTTCTTATTTTATTACTTATTGTATTATTAACCCACACTTCTCTGTATTTTTATTTTTAAAAACACTTATTTTACGTCATGTCATGAACGCTTTGAATTTATAATTTGTTATGTTCATCATATTATGTAAAATAAATAAATTTGATTTGATTTGATTTGAAATAAGTGCTAATACAAAACTACTCTCGATAGCTGCCGATAGCAGTCATATGTATATAATAGATGCGCAGGCTTTAAGAAAATCACGTACCTACTTAAACATATAGTGACCTCACGTAGATTCGAACTCGGTCCCTCGGATGAAAGACCAGCGCCATACGCACTGGACTACGAGAGCACTGTGAGATCAAAAAACATTGATTACTAATTTGGCGTCGGATCTTTCTTAATTTTAAAATCAACATTCTTATATAGTTTATTAAACTATTTCTTGTCCAAAAAAATACCCAGTATATTGATGCAGATTTTGTAAAAGTAAAAAACAAATTATGTTAATACAAACCTCTACTCTGTGGAGGCCCATATGATTCTATTAGGATCGGACATGGTCGGAAAAAAAAATTATATATATATAATTAAGTGGGTAGTTAATTTTTCCAAAAATCTGGAAACCTATTTTTTTATTTAATGAATTATTTACACATGACAGGGCGGACGTGCTCAGCGTGGGTCAAAATTGAACTTTTTTTCTATTTTCAAAGCATGATCCTGGACATACCTTAAACATTGTAGTTAACGCTTTCGCTGCTGAAGAGATAATGAGATTTTAATTGCCCCCTTTAAAATGCACGTTAATTACATCGATCGGCCGCCTGGTCATTACGCGCCGTGTGCGTCTTCCGCGTCCAAAGTATTAACTTATTTATATTATTTTAAACATTTGATGACTGCATAAAGTATTTTTATTACATAAAATAGTATTCTTTTAAACCTCTCGCTCTAATATTTTATAATATAGTCATATTTCAGTACATAAAATGTGCAGTGGTGTTTATAAAACCATCAGCATAATTTATATTGACATTATTATAGTGAAATATTTACGATAAAACATTATATTGATAATCTCTGTGATCCCAAATTAGACAAGAATTAGGCATTTTATTATTAAAAAAATGGGCAAGATTTACACATTTGAAGATAATTCTAAAGATATTAATTATAAGCTATGTCTTCGACCATTCAAGTGTGATAAACATCCTACGAATAATGATTGCTTTATAATAATTATTGACCTAAGAATAAGGTAGTGGTTTTTTGAAATATGCCATTTCTTTTGGCATTCCCCAGTGGTTAAGCTACAACATACGGCCGTAACCATAAATTGACAAACTATAATTGAAGTAGGGAGTAAAATGATGTTAACGCGCGTGTTTGAACATGTACCGTTTTAAAAAAAATCGGTTAGGTACATGTTCAAACACCTCAGAACACACACGTATTAGTAAAATATACAATTTAATTATACCGGATGAGATTCTAACCTGCGTTCATCGAATTCCAGCCAATGTGCTTTACCAATTTAGCCATCTGAACTATACTTACTGACAGAAAAATAAACCAATAACTGTCAAATGAATATAAACATTTTTAGTGGAAAAAAATATGTAGGTAACCCTACATCCTTATGTCAAGTAGGAAGTTTAATATTATTAAAATGAGCTAATAATAAAATAACATCTGAAATCTTCTAAATTATTGCTTTGATATATAACATACATACATATTTTTATGAAAAGATTCCGTTTTATTGTAGGAAAACCTTGTAATATTCGAAATTGTTTGTTGCAGCCAAAAGTTTAATTATTCCGAAATTTCCATACGTTTCATCTAAACGCGGGATTTATTTTGGAATCTGTAGCATTAATCTATTCGGCAAACATTTCTGGAGATCGTATAGTATTCGTTCGGGATTGCTAGCCCACTGAGCAGCGAAGACCTTTTGTCTTTGAAATTACTTCGAATTGCTTAATACTTCAACGTTGGGTTTGCGAAAATAACGGAAGATTGCATTTACATAAAATTGAATTTTGGCTGGGTTTATGTTACAAATTTAATAACGTTATGTCATAAAATGTCATTATATTATCGAGTAAATATTTCATAAATATATTGATAGATGATTTTTAATAAAATCCACAGTCAATTATCTTTTTGTTTGCAATGATTTGCGTTATTTGCTAAGCGAACATTGAAAATACATATATATTTAAGAGGTTAACTATTGTACGATCAAGTCATTATTCTTCTTCTTGGTCGTGCACTCATGGCTGAGGATCGTGACACACCGTACATTTGAATTTCGCCATCTTTTGAGTGACCAAGACTTTCCATCCTTCTCGATCTTCCGCTTCTCTCAGGGCAGAATGGATGGTGCCCCAGTCAGCTCTTACACTTGGTCACCCCAGCGCACAGACGCTCTTCCTCTGCTTCGCCTTCTCTGACGGCCGGATAAAACTACCAGTCTCTCCAGGTAGTCTGGTCCGCGCCTGATAATATGTCCAAAAAACTGCAGAATTCTTTTCAGACATATTGTCGAGAGCCGTTGCTTTATCTTCAATCTCTGGATGATTAACTAGTTTGTCCTGTGCTCCATCCAAAAAATACGAAGCATATGTCGCCAATACCACATCTTAAAGGCATCAATTACCTTCCGTTCCCTTGCCTTCAGGGTCCACGACTCGACTCCGTATAGAAATATCGAGAACACTAATGTTTGCACAAGCATCATTTTTGTGGCAATAGAAATTCCCCAATCCTTCCATAAAGTAGTAAGTAGGGAATCCAATCCCGAGCCAAAATTCTGATCCCGGGATTTCGGGATTACAATTTGACAATCCCGGGATTGAAATTTTTTTCCATTGTTAATATAAAATTTTTATATTTACAAATAACATTGATAAAATCGGTCAAAAATAAATCTAGTATAATTTATACTATTTAAGACATTTATTGTTAATATTGTATACGTTCAATCTTGGAAATAAATAAGTTTAATGGAGTAAATAATATTGAAATATAAATAATAATGTGAATTTAATATGAGATTGCTGTTTCTGATAGTAAAGACTTAATGAATGAATGGGTTAGCGATATTTAAATAGTAAAGCAAATCATGGTATACTTATGGCCTTTCCGCTTCATAAATCTAATTAGTCAGCCAAATACGAAACTGCCGTAAAACGTATGAGATCATGGTGGAATTACTTTGTTAATAATGCGAAGCATTGTTTTTTTCCAATCTTTCTTTTTTTATTAATTTAGGTGAAAAAATAAATTGAATCGGCAACTTACACATGGGTATAAATCAAAATTCATTCAAACTTTTCAACTTTTTAACTCAGTTAATTTTTAATGTAGTTATTTGTTATTAAAAGTATTTTTTCTGTTATATTTTCGTTTTTATTTTATTTTCCATAAAAATTGATAAAAAAACAATGTTTTTCAATCCCGGGATTCATAGGTATCGAAAATAGCTCGGGATCCCGGGATTGGAATCCCTAGTGGTAATGCGTGTCATCGCATGTTTTGCAATCTGTGTGCGCCTTCTTATTTCCGCTTCGCATCCGCCCTTTCCCTTTGCCCCTTTCAATTCATTATTATAGGGTTATCAAATTAATACTATCATTTTTTTTAAATCGTAGCTGCCGTTTTTTCTGATTCCTACCAAAATTGAAATTTGTATTCAGTACTGTTTGGCAAATCATCATTGAAAGATACACCGTAAACAAATTGTTAAAATTTATTACAACAATTAATAATGAATCTATTTTAGCTATGTTTTGAGCATTACGTATTTTCCCTTACTACATGAATATAACTGTGATTTTAGTTAATTATTATGCCTTTAAAAATAATATGTCAAAATATAATTTAGGTTTATGGACATAACGTAGTTGTCTTTTTATGCCCTTATGTCCTTTTATGGCCTTAATATAAAAAATATACTGTCCATAGTAGAAAACCAAATAATGACCCATCTCCGAAAACACAAAAATACTATTCGGCTCAAGAGGAATTACTTTAAAATATAACATGTGGGAGTTGAATAATATCAACGGTGGTCCATAAAATGGGTTCAAATTCTAGACCATCTATTCCAGGATTAAAAACGGCTATATCCCATTAATTTTGAAACATTGCAGTCCACAAAAGCCGTGTCGTATCTCAACGGAAGAGACCGTTTCACCTAAGGCTAGTTTATACGTAGGTTTAATTAAGTGCAGGGATTGTCGGCAGTCAGTTGCAAGTCTATATTATACCATAGAGTCTATGTATATAAACTCTATATAATGTTATATCTGTGGCATAGTATGGAAGCACGAGAACGATTGCGGTTGAGACTGTGGCCAGGGACCAACCACATAGTATTTCGCATTTCTATGGCTAGCTTTGGAGAGTAGGTATATGACTCCACAGAGATGAGAAACATTACAAGCTCTCTCTTTAATTTTATAGATAAAAGCTAAAATAATTTTAATATCAACGTGTATTCTGTTGGTTTTTCAGTTAATAATTTTAAGTTAAGTAAAATTTTCAGTCAAATTTTAAATAATTATTTAAGTAAATTAAGGTATACTGCCCATCTAAAATTAAAAGTCTAACTCATTTTTTTTTTAAATAAAATTAAAATAGGAAGTTGTCTGTATTCTAAGTCTAAGTGTTAATATCAATAGTAATAACCAAAAATACCGCACACGTAATAAATTCCAAATTAGCACGTTTCCATAATTTCTTAAAAATGAGTATTTACATCTAGCTATTGCTAATGAACTTCGAAGTGGATGAACCCAGGGCCTTGATCATAAACTTGGAATCCACCATTACTACAATCGGTAAGCTTAAAATTTTCAAAACATATATCACCCACTGGATAAACAGACCAATTAAAACCTTTTCCCTACACAGACAACTTTTTAAAAATCCCAGCGTTCCACCAGAATTATGCAAAATTATAATAACTATTCATTAAAAATCAAATATTTTTATAGATATATTAACCTATCTATATAAAGCGATGACGCATTAATATGTTTTATGATTATAGACCGTAACATATTATTATTTAGCATGCTAATAAAAAGGTCATCTCATTTAAGTATTTACGATTGGGCGAGCACATTTATCTCAGGGTAAAGCTGTAGGTATCTGCGAGCTTTGCATTCCACGCCGAGCTTTCAACTTGGCTGGTTGCAGATTCCTGTAATATCGCCCGAATCACCTGTGATGTATGAGATGAGGTCAACAATTCGCTCGCAGACATAAACGATGGTGCAATATGAGTCAGCCATTCCGGGAAAGCTTAAAAAGACTTATATATTTCATTAATATTAAAAAATGTTAAAAAACATAACTACAAAAATAATAATTGGTAGGTATCGCTGTTATACTTTGTGCGACAGCCACGAAATATGATGTGACTTTAATATTTTACATTACATTAATTACAACAGTCATCACCATGTTTGATGTTCGAATCATAATACGGGCCTCCACAGAGTGAAAGTTTGTATTTCTTAGGTTGTATTTTATGAGATATATGGGTGTTAGTTACTTGCTCAACTCATTATGTGCATACTCTGGATCCAAACACACATTGAAAACCAACATTCGACATCGACAACCAATTCGCCAAACCCGGGTTTCGAACCCAGGACTCACGGTATTATAAGTCGATACATTACCGCTCAGCTATCGTGGGCGTATTTTAGTTGTTTTTAAATATATATTTACTACTACTTACTAAGTTCATTCATCTCCATTTTTTTAGAATGACGTACCTAATTGAAATTTTTGACAAGAAGGGCCCAGCAAGTCAAAAAAATTTACAACTACTGTACTATAAAACCTACCTACTGATTATTTTATCATAATAATAAATAAAAATTTTGAGTGATAAATACACAACATTATAATAGGAATCATTTTCGGAAAATAGTTCTGACAAAGTATTCATAAATGTAGCTTTAAAATTTATAGCTATAGTGGATACAAAATTTCTTATTATGTTGAATAAAATAACTGGATTTTGTATTATTCTATTTTTAATGACTAATTCACGATGAACGGGTATGAGTACATTGTGCTCATAAATAGTTTTCAGATAAAAATATCAAAAAACACGGATGTCGTTGATTTACTTTTCAAGATAATAGAACTTAAACATTGCATGTATGTGGATAGGGGAAGGTTGAAGCTCTGGCCTCGGTCAGTGGTTGATACCTAACCTACTGTAAAAACCGACTACTACAATATAATACACCTATTTAGTTATTATAAATTACAATTGATTTATTCTCGTATATTATGTTTTTTATTGGTTTTCGACTAGGGTTATGCTTATCGGCATCTTCAAGCGCCATTTATGCAACTTGTAATTTTTGTGTCAACTCAAAAATAGATAGGTACAAGAACTTCATCACGTACCCTCAGTAGAATAATACCATTTTTATTAAACTTTACATTAATTTTACACTTATTTCTCAAGACTGTCACAGTTAGCTATCATTGTATTTGGTTTTTAAGCTGAAACCTTGTAATCTTCCTCTTCTTTCCTCGATGTTTCTGGTTCGTTACAGAGGTCATTATTGAAATTGGCCACTGCTACGCGACCGAAACATTGAGGAAAGAAGAAAAGATTACACTATGAACACCCAAAAATCAAATGTATATTTAATTAAATATACATATATTATATTATTATACTATGAAGATAGTATATTATTTTTGTGCAAAACAGTGCACATGAAAACTATCTATTATACGTAGTCAACTTTAACCCTTTTCACTGCAATATAATACTGTTTTTGAATTTCCATCATAGTTAATGAGTCATATCGTGACCCGAACAAAGGCATTTTAACATAACCTGTCACCATTCGCTGAAAGCTTTCTCTGTGATCGCAGAGCGAAAGAATTTCTAATATTTTAAATTACATCCCGCCACTGAAAAAATCTCTGCATTCTGGCTTAACAGGAAAATTAACAAAAAAACTCGTTACGCTACCAAATTTTCGTATATAATTACTTTTGTTTTTTTGCATGAAACTGTGCTGGTTTTACCCTCACTATTTTACTACGTGTAATATTGTATATTATGACTTTATGTATAGTCACATTAGCATATATATATTTTTGTCAATGAAAAAAATATAACGAAATCAACGAAGTGCAATCAATATATTTTGTATATTAATTGATAAACCTGAAGCTTTAGTAATAAGAAAAGGTTACCCAAGTAAAAAAAAAAAAAACTCGTAAAAAATAATCTTGAATTAAATACTGATAAACAATGTGCTTGCATTAATTAGCTTTTCTTAATCAAAATTATATATAACTATTTTATGTCAAATAGCTAACTACAATATCAACCTGAGGTCAAAGATCTTGGTATATTGTTTGACTCAACACTATCTTTTTAATCACCCATCACTTATTCAGCTTTATAAGCAACATTCTTAGATCTATCATAAGACAAGCTAAGACATTCAATAATTCAAAATGTCTTACGTACACTCTACGTATTGTTTGTAAGAAGTATTCTTGAGCATGGATCCATTATCTGAAGTCCTTACTTATAAGGTTTTTTAAAGTTTATTTTAAAGTATGTTCAGAAGAAAATTCTTCGACATCTTTATTTCAATATAAATATTTTCTTTCGGTAATTTCTCAAACGAATATTTTCCAATGAATGTATTTCTTCAAGGCATGCTCGCCTTTCACTCTTGAAGGTTACGTGTCACTTTTTCTATCATTTTTCCCTACTCTTACATAGTTTCTAACCCTTAAGACTTAAATTCATATGTACTCGTCAATTATTATATAGACTTTTTTCTCTTGTCAGTCTTATCAGGCACCAGTATCAAGGGCTGAACGGTTGGTTTATGCGCTTTCTAGAGACATTTTTTTGTGATGCGTTTGTTTTTAGAAAGTCAATTTTTATAGAATTAGTTATTTTTGTTTATAAAATTTTCTTTCATTGTTCATTTATTCATTTTTTTCTATATTATGATTATTCTTTGGTTTGTTTTTTATAACTTGATTTAACTTATTTTTATTCTAAGTGTGGTGTTCAAATCAAATCAAATCAAATTTATTTATTTTACATATAATGAACATAACAAATTATAAATTCAAAGCGTTCACGACATGACATAAAATAAGTGTTAATAATAAAAAAAAAAAAATTAAAATACAGAGAAAAAGTAATAAAATAAGAAAATAAATTAAATAAGTAACAAAATAAAAGTAGATGGAAGCACACAGAGTGAACTTCGATAAACCCTATCTTAAAAACTTATAAAACAACGTCCACCTAAATTCACCCTCACGTAAGTGGAATATATCAATATCCGAAGCGATTTCATTAAGCATGGTTACTGCCCTCCCAATTGGCATTACTAATGGCAGGTTAGTTCTGCACCGTGGGAGAACAAACAACGCATGCCCTCGATTCCTAAGGTAATTATCAGAGACACACAAGCCAATACCACCAAGAATGGCAGAGTTCACATTTACGCCGCGTATAAGTCTGAAAAAATATGTAGCTAAATAAAGATCCCTTCTAAATTTTAAGCTACAGTATGTAAGCATCCCTAAGAGAAAATCAGTCGGATAGAGCCACGGATAATATCCATACAACCGAAAGTAAAGGAGTCGTAGAAATTTCTTTTGGACTCTCTCCACCATAAGGCCGTACTTCAACTGATGCGGGGCCCAAACGATAGACCCACTCTCAAGTCTGCTTCTAACTAAGGAGTTATAGAGAATTTTTAATACCGTAACATCCGAAAAGACCCGGGAAGTACGCAAGACAAAGCCCAACATCTTTAGCGCCTTTTTACAAATGGTATCTATATGACCACTAAACGTCAGTTTACCGTCAAATGTAATTCCAAGATCTCTTACAGATGCTATTCGCGAGAGAACTCTGCCATGCATCGAGTACTGGAAAAACAATACTCGTGAGGCTTTAGTAAACGATAAAACATTGCATTTATCAATATTGAAGTCCAGTTTGTTACGCCTGCCCCAATCTAATATATTATCTATATCAAGTTGAAGTTGACGACAATCGTCCAAGGTGACAACTTCCATGAAGAGTTTCAAGTCGTCAGCAAACAACAAAAACATAGCACTTTTAATTACCAATGCTATGTCATTTATAAAAATCGTGAACAGCAATGGCCCTAAGTTTGAGCCCTGGGGGACACCAGAAAATGTGTAAAAGGTCTGTGACTGATAAAGGCCGTACGAAACGTATTGTTGACGGTTCCTAAAATAACTCCCGAATAGCTTTAGAAATCGATCCGACAATCCAATAAGTTGGAGTTTTTCCATTAGAATATCGTGATCGACTCTGTCAAATGCCTTCGAGAAATCATTGTAAGAACAGTCAACCTGGCTGCCTCTATCTAGTACTGACGACACATAATCAGTGAATACCATCAGGTTGGTTTCCGTTGATCGGCCTGCTCTAAATCCATGCTGTTCATTCATTATAAATGACTCAATTTTTGGAGAAATCATGCTGTGCATGATCATCTCCAGAACTTTTGCTGGTGTAGAGAGAACAGCTACCGGCCTGTAGTTTTCTACTGACGACTCTGTACCACTCTTATGAATTGGAGTCACCTTCGACATCTTCCATAATTCCGGAAAGATACCTGTCTCCATTGTAAGATTATATATATATGCAAGTGGGCCTTTGACAAAATCAACACACCCTTTTAAAAAAAATGTAGGGACGTTATCCGGTCCCAAAGAGCGCGTATTCTTAAGTTTTTTAATAAATCGAAACACGTCACCTTCATCAATTGGGAAGATGTCAACGGATTGGGCACCGCACGATCGTTTTCTTGACGTTGAGGCGACATCCAGATTCGGAATACTACTTGCGTAGACGGACCTGAAATGACCAGCAAATGCTTCTGCCATTCCATGTCCAGTCACCTCTTCGCCCTTCCAAGTCATCGAATTGGCAAATCCACCATCCTTTCTTAATGATTTTATATAATCCCAAAACGATTTAGGATTTTCGCGAATGCAATCCCTTACCGATTCCATATATGTTCGATAGGCCAGCCGAACAGCTTGTCTCACTCTCATACGATAAAGGCCAAACATTTCATAGTCATGCTGACCATGCTTAGCCTTCCAAGCTGTATGATAGTAGTGTTTGACTCTAATGTCTCTAATAATTTCCCGTGAAAACCACTTCGGATATCGTCTTCCACCTCGACATAGTGACTTCCTTGAAAAACATTTATTAAACACATTATATACAACATTATAAAAGTATTGTACCGCCTCATTCACATCAAAAATCTCACGCAACTCACTCCAATCTACTTCACTCATTAAAGAGTAAAGCAGCTTGAAATTTCCACCATCAAACTTCCATCCCCCACACCAGTTAGCTCCGTGTGAGGGAATTTCCGTTCGCAGCGGGCGAATCGTATGAAATACGTGTAAAAAAACCAATGTAGGGTGGTACACATCCTCTCGTATCAAAGGTAATGTACATCTCGAAATTGATAAAATAGCGTAGAAGAATGTCTTGAATTAGTAATTTGTTATGTACAAAAAAATGTTTTTTTTTTTTAAATTAATTCGTAGCAAGCAAAGTGGAGAGATAGATCCCCTAGAGATGGCCTAGATTTTATATACGGAATTTTAAAGCCAATCACGTCGAATGATATAATATAACTGAAGCCATAAACTTCACAATAATAAAAAAATCTTTATTAATACCTTTAAAACTTATTTCAAAGCGTTTCTTCTCACCTATGTAAAAAAAGTATAATTTTTGCGTATATTTTAAAAGGGTGTCCGCAAAACCCCTAAGCGAATTAGTATGTCCCCGTATGAGGCTCGTATATTTTATTGGGTACACGAGCTTTGGACTTTTACGGTGTTCAGCAGTTATTATATCAGCGAACATGAAATGCCGCGTCAGTGCTTATGAGGGACTGCGTCAAATATATTTCATTTTATTCCCCTGAAAGGGACGACTTTTACGAACACGTCGTGAAATATTTATCCGGTATTTTCGAAACGAAAAGTACGTGTACTTACTTACCTAGCAGTTTTAGGACGGTTTCGTGAGTGTCATCATTTTTCGAGATACATTTTTTATTTTTTATTAACTAGACACCTCTATTATTGGCATATATTCATTTTATTAATAATAGCGATCCTCCGCGGTTTCATTCTACTAAAATACTGAAATAAAAAGGAATTTACATACCTACATTACCTACTTAGATACTTACATACACGTACGTCAGTAGCACACTCGACTAAAAGCTCAACTAACCAACGACAATGGTTTGATGTAAGCGCGACACTCTCTTCCCTTACCTTCGCTTCACCTCACCACTCCACCGCTGCTATATTATATACAGATAAATAAACTATTGTAAGTCTGCTTTTGTCGAAAATATTAATGGTTTGGTAGTACGTAAAATGTAAACTATTTTAATATCACAATTCAATTTCAAACGTAAATTTCCATACTCATACTCACCATTAGAGCATAATTCTTTCTTTCGATCATGTCCGATCCTAATAGGATCATATGGGACTCCGCAGAGTGGAGGTTTGTATTAACAGATTTTATTTTTACGAGAAATGGAGTCAGCCACTTGCTCAACCTATTAGGTCCATACTCTGACTAATACATAAATTGAAAAACCATATTGTGTACTACTTGCCAGATCCAGGATTCGAACTTGGGATCCTCGACTCTAAAGGCCGGCGCTTAAGCCACGCGGCCATCGTCGGTAGAGCATTATACTTGTTATAAATAATCTCTTGAAAAGATCAATATTATTATCTCTATTGGATAAATGGACCCAATACTTACTTACTTCATGTTTGAAAAAATCATAGCATTTCAAATAAAGTTTAGTCCGTTTGCATGTTTAATATTTAATTCAATATTGAGGTTTTCATTATTCACAATAAATTGCTGCTGTTTGCAAGATTGCAAAACGCAATTAAATTTTTATTTTTTGAGCTCAGAGTTGACCTCGCCTAGTGTACGTAGCTTTAAGGTGTCTGTCCCAACCTAGGGGCGGCAGGTTATATGAAAGTATGGTGAAACAGGCAAGTATGGTGAAAAAGTATGGTAAGGTAGGCTGGTAATCAATTTGCGGCAAAATTTCCACGTTAAGATTTTATTATATGGGTACGTTATAATGACTGAAGTAAATCCTCCGTGATGCCTTGCATTTTTTTAATCGCGTCGCTATTTCTCGTAAGTTGTCGGCTATTGTTGGCCTGCTTCAGTCAGTTGTATGAGAAAGCCGATTCCTTGCCCCTCTTTTTATTTAATACCTATATGGATTTAATACCTCTATGGTCCCAACACTGCCTATCTCTAAAATGATGTTTTTTTTAAAACTAAACCTCAGCTTAATGGTTTTAATTTGCTGTTAGATATAGACCTCTTCGTCACGGTTCTTTTAATTGTATCCACTGTTGAGTCTAAAAAAATATTGAATTAAAATTAATTTTGACTTGGCAGGGTGTTAAACCTAAAAGTATATAGCTTCAAGGTTTTGGAGATATATATATTTTGTAATCATAGTTAGTCACATATTCAAATTATTTTACCAAAATTAATTATTGACTAATATTGCATTGTATTATATAAATTAATTGAATTGGGAATTTTCGATTACTTACATAGTATGAAAGTGACTTTGTAACCTGAGTAAAATACTAAACAAAGATATCTTTAAAAGTTTGAGCGCATCAAAGAAACGAAGAGGCGAGAAAAAAGACTTAAATAAAAACGTTTCTTTTGTTGTACTTTTACAAACGAGCTGTAAGACGATCCAGCACTAAAGAAAAACGACTTGTTCAACTATGTAGAAAACATGCGCTAAACTGAAGTATTTTGCAAGGAAAACCCGAGATAAATACGACAAATACAAATTAATAAAACGTGCTAAACTACTATAATTAATTTATTCTTTTGGACTTCGTGCATAATTATAACAGGTAATAAATACACTATTATATAAATGTAGATTCAACTAAACTGTCATTAATTATTACAGCGAATTCCAAACTGGGAGTCGCGAAGTGTCAAAGGGAGGCGTGAAAAGTTTAACCACAGGTTTGCAGTTTGCAATTGCATAGTTTATAAAAAATAATAGGGGGCCCGGGCATAACACACATCACAAATTTACTCTAATAGTTAAAAAAAAAAAAAGTCGTTCAAAAGGCGCTACTTTATTTCAGGACTATTAAATATTTTAAATATGTGGTTATGCGTTGCAAATATTTCATGTGATACCTATAGGATGATTGCTATACTTAAATGATAACTCCCGTGTATAATTTAGAAAAAAACTACTTCAGAGCACCTCAGCGATAGGTAGGCAGGCCCGCCAAAGATCATGGCCTGGAGGCCTGCTTCAGGATGTGGGGCCCATGATAGAATCTATTTGTCAATGAACGATGATGAATATGGGTTGACTTCAATTGAAAAGGAAAAATTGATAGAATTATCATACGATATTTCATTGAAACAAAAACCCTAATTCAATTTTAGTTGAATCGAAGTGAAGAATAATATAATACTTTGTCAAGAAAAGCAATGCAAGTTGTAAGTAAAGTACTGCTACCATTGATTCGTAACATCATATTTATGCGAAACGGGATTTTCTGCATTAGTTGCAATGAAATCCAAATATCGATCCCGTTTAGTAGAAAAAGAGCACTTTGTGCTAATAAACAAGCACATCCATCGCATGAAAAATAAAGAAAAATGAATATAATATAAGTAGTAAAACCTTGTTTATTTTTATAATTAAGTTTTTTTTCATTTTTGTATTAGTACATTTTTGGCTATTTAAAAAGGTGTCTGTATTATTTAATGAAATAAAGGGGGGGAGGCGCCAAGATTACATTTTTTTAAAGGTAGTCATAGTAACATAAAATTTGAAAACCACTGAATTATTATATATAACATAATATTATGTGTTCTTGAAATACCTACCAGATAATCAAAATTGTATCAGACTGTCCCGTAATGTCAGTGTGTGTGACAAAATTGATTTTACACAAGTTTTAGGTACAGTACCTTTCCGAATATTAGATCAGTGGCTGAGGTGAAATTCATAAATTGAAAAAAATATATTATTTGTAAAGAAATTCCGCATATACCTACGCTATCGCTCGCACTGTTATGGCACGGTATATATGAAAACCCCATCAGTGCCATAATCTAAAATATATCGACCATCTTTCTATGCTAATGTTTTTTTTTAGTTTTTTCTTTGTTAAAGTTTTTCTGTCTTCTTTGAATATCACATTAAACTACCATATGAATAATAAATAAATATTTGTATGTATAGTATATATTTGTTCGCCCATTCTTTCACTACGTATATTAAATAATTTATAAGCAAGCATAATATTATTATCCGTTCAAATGATTGCGCAAAATTAAGCCTATTTTCACAATTTTAAATCAAGTAATATGCGAACCCACCCTTCTTATATTTTAATTTATATACATACGGCTTCTACCATTTCTTTCAGATAGGTAGGTACTCACCATTTAATTGGTTATCTTAATATAATATCTTACTAGATAAGCATATTTAAGACTTGCTATTTACCACATATTAACACAGGGGGGGGCAAACTTTTTGGATGGAGGGCCAAATTCAAGAATTCAAAATGAACGGCGGGCCGCAAGTTAAATACCATTTTTAGATATACACTATTTATTACCACGAAATATAAACACTACAAAAAAAATAATGAGAAAAATGAAACTGTTACATTTTTTAATATTTTTTAAATTCAGGTGTTCATTTTGTAGTTGATATTCTCAAAACTGCTTGTAAATGGGCATCGGAGATATTTGATCGTAAAGAATTTTTATTGAGGTTCATGATCGAAAATGTTTGTTCACATAATATATAGTTTGATCCAAAAATAACGAACATTTTTCTTGCATATTCTTTAAGTTGGTCGAATTTGTCTGAATTAAGGGCATTGTAAAATTTGGAGATTTCTTCACGACGATGGAATTCTCTTAAATCAGTGTCACACTGCAGATCAATAATCTCAAGTTGTAGCTCTGTCGGTACACTATCAATATCTATTGAAAATGGATCGCGTACTATTGCTAAACAAATTTTAATCTATGTCAATATTTTTTTTTAAATTATAAAAAAGTTATTCGTAATCGTACAATTAATGATGGCGGGCCGCAAAAAAATACATGGCGGGCCGCAGTTTGCTCCCCTCTGAATTAACACAATCGTTAAACAAATGTTGGCTATCGGTTTCGTGTATTAAATTAAGGTAGGTATCAATTAATTGCTTAGTTACTAACCGACGTCACGGATCACTTCACTATTTAGTTTTTTATACGTACTTTTTTTTTAATTTAAAAAAAAATATTCTAAATATTTTTTTTATAAATGGGTGTATGAATGAAATGTTTTAAAATTATGTAGGTATATTCAATATTACATAAAATTTTACTTTCTCAAAGCCTGTGTCTTATTCGTTGAATAAAAAAAGTTTAATCTTTATAGTTATCAAGAATACAGGTAAGTAGTGTGATACTAGAGCTTATGGCACTTTAAGGTGAATGACAGGAAACTGGGTGTAGTCACATCTCGAGGGGTAGTTAATCGACAATTGACACTTTTATCTCGATACTAATTTATATGGTAATTATACAGGTTATGATATCAATTATTTTTATTGGCTGAGATCGTGACATGCCCTTTCAGCCCGAAAACAACAAGCCTCCAAAGTTACATTTTTGGATCGGCTACTTGTTGACACATGCAGATGGCAACTAACATTTTTACAGGTACCTGCCTGAAGTCTAAGCACTTATGGTAGGTACACCTTTCGTAAGGAGAAAGCTCATCTTGATAAAAACACGCCAATTTCAAATAAAATCAAACTAAGTTTTCTTTGGTCAATCGCTCACAATTAAAATAATACATCGATTCACACGTGTTATCAATATATTACTACCATGGTAACAGTAGTTACCTATGAGAATTATTTTACGTTTGAGTTGATATTACAATAATGAGTGTCAATCATGGCCCGCTTACCCTAAAGCGGGCCCCCCTACCTATCGCTTAGTTTAAATACATATGTGACGCACAATAGAAGCGTTTTCAAAATTGTGTTAGAGGTAAAGTTAAGAGCTTTCAATACATTTTTTAGCAATTTTTTTGCACTGTTAATACATCTACTTGAATTATGTAGTTATCGAGTATCAACACAAAACAATCAAAAATTGCATCTTACAATTTCATTTTTTAAATGTTAATATTCCCCCCGTGAAATAGCGCCACAGGCGACTTTTTTTACAATTAGATTTTACTAGTTTGTGAAGTGTGTTTATCTCATATCTGATCGACCCGCCACGCTGGGCCCTCCCTGAGCCCGGGCCCCTAGGCTAGAGCCCTGTTAGCCCCCCATGTGAGGGCCAGGGTGTCAATGCTGTAAGGTGCGGGTAAAAATGAGTCTATAGAGACAATTATTACAATGAAAGTTCAAAAAATTCCAAAATTATAACTATAATTGAGTAGAGGATGTGGAAATTAATATAGGGAAAATCTTGAGGAGTAAGTAGTACATACATAATTACATTTTAAAATATAATTACATGCCTACTCTTAATATTATCATTTATTTCTAGAAAATCTAAACTATTATTTTCAATTCATTTCTCATGCATTGAAGAATTTTAATAACTTTTTTTGCTATCTTTCAATGAATTTATGATTACTTTGACGAGATTATTTTCAAATTCTGATTGGCAATATATATTTAATTCCGTATGCTAAAAGAAATTCTATTAAAACCACTTAGCCAATATCGGTGGTTAATAGCTTGAATGGTAGCCTTGGATTTTATAAAGAGTTTAATTTATTAAAAAAAAATAAACTAAAGTCTGAGCGAGCAAACAAGGCCATGCTAGTAAAGTATCCCTAGGCTGATGATATTGTTCTAACAAACCACTAGTTTCTAATAATTCAAAGATAATATTTGTTCATCAATTAAAACGGAACTTAGATACTTAATTATTACATGGCAACACAATTCCCTCTAAGTGTTTGGTTTCCAAACTTTGTGTTACTACGCCTCACTTTTAAAAAAAATCTAATTTTGGCGCCTCCTCCCCTTTATTTCATTAAATAATATAGACACCTTTTTAAATAGTCAACAATATACTAATACAAAAATGAAAAAAAATATAAAAATAAACAAGGTTTTACTACTATATTATATTAATTGTTTTTCATGCGATGAATGTGCTTTTTTATTAGCACAATCAATTTCAATAGTAGTCAATCCAAATTCATCATCGTTCATTGACAAATGGATTCTATCATGGGCCCCACCTCCTGAAGCGAACCCACCTACCTATCGCTGAGGTTAAGGGCAGTGTGGTGCTTTAAATTATACACAGGAGTTCTCATTTAAGTATATCAATCATTATATAAGTATCACATCAAATTGCAACGCACAACCACACATTAAAAATATTTAATAGCCCTGAAACACAGCAGCACCGCAGGCGACTTTTTTTTACTATTAATAAAATTATGTGAAAAGTGCATTAGCAAAATAACCAAGAACTCAGTAAATAGATTTTTGTTTGCTTCAATATATCTGGCGCAGAAATGGCTACATTAATATTATTGTGTTAAACTTTTTGCGCCTCCCTTTGCAACACTCTGCGCCTCCCAGTTTGGAAATCGTTGCTCTAGGTTGTAATTCAGTCAACAAGATGAATGTATGATTTTGTTTAACTCTTGATAAGAC
Organism: Rhyacophila brunnea; assembly: GCF_057557595.1. NCBI lineage: Eukaryota > Metazoa > Arthropoda > Insecta > Trichoptera > Rhyacophilidae > Rhyacophila > Rhyacophila brunnea. The sequence continues at coordinate 36,592,863 of NW_028232837.1, read as the reverse complement.
TTACTCCTTTTATAGAATATCACTATGATATTAGCCTTGAAAACAAAATGACTTCGAAGAATTAATGCAGCCTTCACTCAGAGGTCATTAACGGTGATGTACGTACAGAGAAACCTGTTCCAACGTGATTAAGCTAGTTAATCAAGGCGTGAAAACTTTTGTTAGGCCTAAATTTTCCCACTACCCTTTCGGAAAAGTTCCTTTACTTAATGTAACGTCGTTTACCTATAGTGGCGGAGGAAATTTTCTGCATACTTAGCGATCCTAATAGTACTATAACCGCTAGTTTCAAACTATGTGGGTGAAGATGTTGTGTGGCTGTCAATAATTAATACTACATCAATAAACTATAAGATATAATGGCTTTCAATATAAAGAGCGTTGCATAAAATTTATATATAATATATAGCAGTGGCAAAGGGTGGAGGTAGCATATTAAGATCCGCCACAAATAGTGTACTCTAAACTTTCAATTAAACCCTGCGAAAATAAGCCATAATAGATAATAGTATAAAAATACTCGTCGATCTCTAAAATATCTAAAATTACCCAATTAAATCATACATTGGGTGTTTTATAGATTGATAGAATAATATTTTTTATATATTATAGTTTAGTTCAGGCATATGTATTCTAAATACAATGAAAACAAATAAGTATAAATGAAAAAGTGTGCACAATTTTGTCGTATCGCCCAAAGTATAATTATTAAACTATTATGGTTTGGCTTAGGCAGGGTTTTCAAAGTCAGGGTCAAACTGTAGCAAGTTGGTACCGTCGTGGTCTTACCGGTCTACGAATAACTGCCTTTGTATCAATCACGGGCGACTGATGACTCGTTAAATAGTTAAGCGCCTGGATGACAACAATAAATGAGGATAGTAGGTATGATATATTTTTGCGGGTGTAAGGCCTACCACGAATGAACGATTTACTATCGTACGGTCAACAATCGAGGAGTTGTAACCATCGTATTGCAATGCAACCCCGCGCATGGACGATCGAGCGAACGGCCGAATTGAAAATCTGTGTTCAGACACAAAATTTTACACCGATTCGAACCGGCCGGGGTCCCATTGGCAATGCTTTTAAATGAGAGCCCGCGCATGACAAGTCATGGCCGGCCGAGAGTGCACTCATACATGCACGCACAAGTGACGCGGTCGTATGGTGCGCACGCATACATCGAACCGTTATGAGATCCACATTTGACTTGACAGTTCATCGATGCGTACCTATTGGCTTTGCATGCGCGTACCAGTCCCATTTTTTTCAGTTTCTTTCTTCATAAATTAATAATATTATATACACCCACATTTTAAAACAGTTTGATAATCTATACAAAACCTCTATATATTATATAATATAAGCTCTACAAAATCCATTTTGACGTTTCTTATATTGCGTCCGCCATTTTTCGGTGCGATCTATATCACGCCATGCGCGCACAAACATACTGGCCGGTAATAATTTGGATCATGCCAACGATTGTCTGAATGCTACCGGCCGGTTATGTAATCGTCCATGCGCGGTAGGCCTAAAGATTGGATTGGGATAATAATCAGCCAACCAGTAATTTATAAGATGATTATTTTTCAACGAACACATATTTTAATATCAGTTTTTTTATTGTAGGTTTATCTTTTTTAGCATATTTTTAGATGACTATGCACCTACGTTGATCTAGCTAATGCGTAGAACGATGGCCATCTTTATATAAATATAAAGCCGTGGGTCGCGGATTCAAAGAATGTGTATTTTATCCAGTGCACGGACCCAATGCGATGGGCGCGAATGTCTAACAAAATGTAAAATATCTGTTTATACAACCTCCATTCAATAGAGGAGATCGAACATGGTAATTAACTTTTTTCTTTAAAATTTAAATAGTCATAAAAATGTCATCTTAAGTATTCCATCGCTAGAGGCCCCTAGAATCATTTCACTCAACCTTAAAGCAAACTAAGCCTCTCATGATATTTATTTTATCATGGCTTTCAATCAAAAATTGGGCTTAAACAATATTACAAAATATTTTACATTTATGTAAGTATTTATTTATTTGAAAATATTGTGGATATTACACATATATTATAAAGTTAGTTAAAAGCAAGGCTTGTCTCCATCAATTAAATTCTGAGATATTATGCACACAACAATTATAACACAATAATTTTGAGAGGATTTTATGTTCATTATTAGTTTTATTATATTATCTTAATATTGTCCACTGAGCTACTTTGATTATTATTAAAATTAAACAATTAGATATATTTCAAACAAACAGAAAAAATAATAAGTAACAATGTAAATAATACGCTGAATAGGAAAGATGTACAGAATGGCCGTAATGTTGAATAATCATGACATACTTGGGTAGTAAAATTTTCACACTCCTTTCAATTAGCCCCAAGACAGCATCAGCTGTAAGCAGATAATAACTGAGTGCAATACATTACGAGCATGAGTGGAAAGGCGTCGGTCGGCGTCGTCGCTCCGACGTCGTCATGCCTACTTACGCCACTTCCGGCGCCTCGTGTCCCGACAAGTGTTCCATTTCCGCCCTGAGAGCGCCGTGACCTCATCGCCTGTAGCTAACTTCAGGAATGTCTATTGTTGTATGTACACCAACCCGGTGTTGTATTGTGTAGGGGAGTTGTTGGAAATCAATACTGCGGAGAATTTTGACGAAACCACAACTATTAGTTGTTGATATTAGGGTATCAGTAAGACTTAGTGTTGGTTTTGCAGAATGCTACATTTATAAATTATAAACGGCCGTACGTAATCTCCACTGCTACATTAAACTTAACTTGCCTATTTATGTACTTTTGGCATGCTGGATCAAGTAATCGTGCAATTTCGCAGTAAATATTATATGATGTACCTATATTAAATGATTCGAATATTGATAACTAAATGAGATACACCTTACATAACCTATATCACAAATCACAATACGCTATGTATGTACATGGACATGGTTATTGGACAGAATACTACAGGAACAAAACAAGAGAATCAAATGAGTAAGGAAAGGGGAAGTGTAATAGAAAAGTATTCAACATAATACAAAGTGTAACGACCTTGAAGACAAATCTCATCATTCAGTGGTGCCCAAGAAATTAAAAAATATTTAAAAGGCGCCCAAGGAGCTGCTGGATCAATGAGCTAAGTTTAGTGGAGGTAGATAACCAAGAAATACTAATGAGTAACAAGAGTAGAGACAGCAAGGAGCAGCCTTTTCCAGCAGTAGATCGAGAGTCACTTAGACCAGGGGTCGGCAAATTGCGGCTCGCGAGCCATATGCGGCTCTTTGGGTATTGGCGTGCGGCTCTTTGCCAAATTCTCAAATTCTCAATTCTTAATTTTTACAAAGTCTTTTGCAAAATTCACAATTTTTATTTTTTGTCATTGATTTGTACACTTATTATATTATATAATGACATTATCGCGAGCCTAATTTTTCCTCCGTGATGGTTGATGGAAAAAGGTATGATTGTTGTTGCTTTAAATCTGCCCATTGCAAAAAAGTCGACAAATTAAATGCCACCAAAATTGAGGATTTGGAGAGAGAAAAATGCAATTAATTTCACAACACAAGTGGAGCGCTCCAAAAGATCTACAGAAGGTAGATACTTACTACGATTTTTAATCCATGGAATAGCTTTCCGAACTCATATTCGAGTCTACATATGTATGGACTGAAACGCCTGAAATTAAAAACTACTAAGTTACATACCTAACATAGAGAAACTCTCCAAAGAAATGCAAGGAAGGTCATTGTTCACATTATTTTTAGGGAATGCGTGAAAATTGTACGTATTTAACAGTTTATAAAAAAACAATTATAAAATGTAATTAATTCATTTAAATAAATCATATTTATAAAAATATACGTATGGCTCTCGAATTTTTTTTTAACCGTTGTGCCACTCATATTTCGCTCCTTTGGTCCAAGAGTTTGCCGATCCCTGACTTAGACGATGATGAAGAAATAACTAACACAGAAAATTCTAGAAAAAGTTCTAATTGTTTGAGCACTATTCCATTTGTGGGAGGTCACTTTTGAAAACATTATTCGGGCCGGCACTTCAAAAGTGACTTCCCACTGTGCCTAAAACGCACAAGTGTTCAACCAGTGTGTGCTTCCCGTAATCACATATGCGTCAGAAACATGGATCCTAAATAAAAGAGAGATCCAGATACTTAAAGTAGCACAACGTGGTATGGAGAAGTGCATGCTGGGCATAACGCGAAAGGACAAAAAGAGGAATGAGTGAAGTGCGATGTAATAGAGTTCGCTAAAAACCTCAAATGGAAATGGGCTGGACACATAGCTCGAATAAGGGACACAATCTTTAGACAAATACAGTGGTACCCAAGAGATACAAAGCATCCGAAAGGTAGACTTAGAGGTCGCTGGATCGACGAAATGATACATTTTTGCAGATGTGCGTGGCAACGCAACGCGCAGGACCGAGAAAAGTGGAATCAGCGTGCAGAGGCCTTCATCCAGTAGTGGATAGATTCAGGGTGATGATGATGTTGACTATTCCATTGACTGAATAGTACAAAACTCAAATCAATTAGAATTTAAATTAAAATTCCATGGAATACATATCCTCGGTCGACAGTATTAATTTTCTATAATACACATTTTTTTCATAGTGGGTATGAGATGTTTTCAAATTATGTATGTTCAATAAAATAAGTATAGAATGTTAAATTCTCAAATCTTGTGAATTATTCGATGAATAAAAGAAATGGTTTACAAAAAATATTTATACTCTAAATATACCTATATGTCATAAATTTATTAAGTACAGATATTTTACGAAGCGTTGACATTATATTATTATCCAATTTCAAAAGTCGTATCTACGTTTGTCAGTTGCCCCCTTTGTCTTTAGCACGGTCGTATTTAATATCTTTATAAGTTATCTACTTCCGCTCCATCTCCGCGCACTTCACAAACCCTTCCATAAAATTCTTAACATTCTGCGGTAGCGGTTACTCAGAGACTTTGCAATACAAGCTCTATAGAAATAGTACAGTTACTGTATAGAATTATTATAGAATAGGTATAGTGATGGTATAGAGAGGAGCGAGCTTTTGCAGTATCACTCGACAGTGATTACTCAGCCATTGTGTGAACGGATCGCGGAGCTCTCTTTTGTTCTGAACGGGGTGGTAGCCATTGACGTACCTTCTTCTAATCTTTTAAAATATATTAATTCATTAATTAAATTTTATAAATGAAAATTCACCCTGATATTATTCATTAGTAGGTTGGAAGTATCTTTAAAAAAAAATGAGTTTTTAAGAAAATCTTTTTTAGCCAAGGAAATAAAAAATGTGGGGTCAAACTTCGTCACAAAGAAAGATTCGCTTGCAGGATACATTTAAATTATCATAGTTGTACCGGAGAGTCAGTGTACTCTTTGCCCATTTTTTTTCAGGAAATTGCAATTTAAAAAATTGGAGCCGCTTCGGCCTATTTGGTTTTAAAAATTTTAAGCTCAAAAGATCAATTAAACCTGAATGCTACTAAATTTATGCTACTTAAACTAATTTTCTGTTAAATCGTACGTCTGTGCTAAGCCAGATTTATTTAAATTGTTTGAACTGTTAAGGTGGAGAATACCATTTTTAACAATACCTGAATAGCTGATAAATAGTCATTACACATACTCTAAAGCCGCATTTAGACCGAGCGAGCGAATGTTTGTTCTTCCCCCACTCCAGCAAAATTTTCTTGACGTAAACGCTTTTTGTTAAGCGATCATAAGAATTTCGCTGGAGTGGGGGAAGAACAAACATTCGCTCGCTTGGTCTAAATGCGTCTTAAGAATATTACAATATGTATTTTTTTGTAATTTTAATATTTTTAGAGATATACCTAATGATTATTTAAAATGAATATTATCGATTTAACGTATTAAATTAAGATCAGTCTTGAATAATACAATATTACAAATACAATTTAATCTTTCTCAAAAATTCTTCGGTTGAAAGTAAATTTGCCTAATCAATCGATCGTATATAAAGTTTAAATTGACTAATTTCAATTGTTTAATTTAAACTATCAATATCAAACTTTGCCCAATATTAAATGATTTGATCACTGTCCTGTTGAAAATTAGAATGCGAAAAGTTTAAGTTGATGTGCGATAGCTTGAAGAACTAGAATCCCATCCTCTCGTGTTTCAGTATTCATTCCCCTCACCTTGAAAACATTTGATATTTGTTTTAAGTGCGCGGTATCAGTAATTTAGACGTGTTAATATTGGCAAAAGTTTTGAAAGTGACAGCAGGAAGATTATGTCATCTTATCTCCTACTGTGAAGAAGAAAAACGCACAAAATATGCTAATTCGGCCCTTCAACAACGTTATCGAAAGAGATGTCACAATGACAGGTATAAAACACACTTGAAATTTTAATGTTGCCATATAAAATGTATCCTAAGTTATTGGGAAAAAGTGTATATATTATCATTGTATTTGAAATTTGCGAAAATATATTATACCTATCTGAGGAAGTGGGAAATAATATCTTCTAATCCTGGCAATATTCTCACAACACTTCGAATTCGAAAACAATACGAGCGCCACCGCCAGGCCTCACGTTAAGCTTTTCGGTCTCTAGGACCTACGATTTGACCTTTCTTCAATCTGACAATGATTTTATAGCGCATGTACCAAGTTTAACACGATTTGCCTAGAAACTCACAAATCAACTCACATTATAATTTTGTTTCATAAAAATCAGATACTTACTCAAATGCGTGACGTCACTGGAAAAGTCTTCGCGGTCTACATGTAAATTGTATCCTCCGGCCATTCATCTCCGAAGAGTAGATTGTTTTGAAAATAGTCGAGTGCTTCTGCGGCGGTGTGAGGGTGCCGGCGAACGAGATTTACAGTGTAAGCGCATTTTTGATTTTGATACAACTTTTGATTTCGTCAAGTACTGCCGAGCAAGAGAGATAACGCACATATAATGTTGTTGAGATTTTACCCGACCAAAATTTTCTTCGCGGGAAATAATAATTTTGAATACAATATTCTTTGGAAGTGGATTGATGAGGCGCCAAATGATAAAATTATTTTTATTCAACTAGGTACATTGTAAAATACTATTCAATATTAAAATATGGATTATTCTTTTTTCTTTCGACCATGTCCGATCCTAATAGGATCATATGGGCGTCCACAGAGTAGGGGTTTGTATTAACAGATTTTGTTTTTTCCGAGAAATGGATGTCAGCCACTTGCTCAACCTATTAGGTCCATACCCTGACAGACACAAATTGAAAAACAATATGTGTACTTACCAGACCCAGGATTCGAACCTGGGACCCACGGCGTTATATTCCAACGCTTAAGCTACGCGGCCAACGTGGGTGTTGATTATAATAATTATATAATATATTCTAATGGATTTTTCCATTTGACTCGTTTTTTGCGACCCGGGATTCGCCTTTCGGCATCTTCAGGCGCTGTGTATACTCACCAAAGGCAAACACACACTAACAACGTACACCCTTAACTCTAACTTATATAATTAATCAATACAATAAAGTAGGTAAAAACCTATTACCTACCTATCAAGTCAAGGGTCACAATAACAAAAATAACAAACAAATTATGAATAGTTGAAGTGTTAGTAAAAAACCCCTATCTTATTAACAATAATACAATCGATAATCTTGAATAATCAACTTAGCTTTCCTAGTAGCCCATTGCTATATCCTATTTATGATGGTTTGCATACGAGACTATAAATAATGGTCAATGGTATTAATATACAACATTTATATATATGTATGAGCCGATTATGATCCCAATCCCATCTAAACCTGCCAAAATATATATTCAAGCCGTGATATCGGCACAGGGTGTCTGGTCATTCATACTAACGTCATCATCATTCATATTAACCCAAGTGTAACAGTGAGAGTTATACTCAAAAACTATTTACCTGCAAGTACTAGTACGTTAGTGCATGACCCATGAGTAGTTCCAGCGCGCGCCAGCCGTCTCAACATCAAAGATCAGTGCCTGGCATTCTGTTTAAATCTCTCCCCCCCAGATCCCGAATCCACAAGCATCCTTCAAAATTACAGTCCGCAAAGGCTCAACCAATTATTTATATTCTTCTTATTATTGTGCCATCCCCTAGCGGAGGTAGGCCACCATCAAGGTGATCTTAGCTTTGTCGTCTGCTACCCGGAACAGTTCAGTGGAGCTGCACTCGTACCAATCACGGAGGTTCTTAAGCCACGAAATGCGACACCGTCCTCTGCTACGCTTACCATTGATCTTTCCTTGAACGACAAGTTGGGGAATACAGTACCTTTGTCCTCTCATAATGTGGCCGAGGTACTATAGTTTCCTGGTTTTGATACTATGTAGAACTTCTCGGTCCTTCCCCATTCGATTGAAAACTTCAACATTTTTTTGTCACCCGGTCAGTCCAACGAATTTTGAGGATGCGTCTATACAGCCACATCTCGAAAGCTTCAAGTCTCCGTAACATCTCTTGGTTTAGCATCCATACTTCCATAGGTACCATAGAAAAGAACTGAGAGAACATAACAACGTACCATACGCAGTCTCAGACCTGGGTTAAGGTCTCGATTGCTAAGGAGGCGTCTGATTTTGAGAAAGGCACTCCTTGCGATCTCAATTCTAGTTTTTATTTCTGAGACTGGTCCCATTTCTCATTGACCCATGTAAGTACCTAAATATTAAGATTATACATATTATAAGATATACATTTATTTTAAGATTTCTTATTCGGAACTAAATTAACATGAATATTTTTTAATTTTGGAAATAATCGTAAAAAGTTATGTTTATAATTATAACAATATAATATTATGATTGAGATATACAATTAAATGCGTATACTGTGAAATACCATCATAATAAACATGTTAATAGGGTGAAAACAACACCTGATCAGAAAATTACGCTCGTTAAAGATGTTTATAACTTATACGTTAACATAATAAATATGAATGCATCGTAAAACTCTCGCTATATCTAATAAAAATAGAGTCGACGAGTACAAATGTGAGTTTTTATTATTAAAGCTATAAATAAATGTGCAATACTGCAGCGACACGGCGAATGCAATTTTCAAATCTCAACGACGAATGGGTATAGCCTTTATCACGAGAGATATGATACAACAAAAATCTTCAAATATAAAGATGAAGCATTAGACATTTTACAACGTTTTTATTAGCTCGTATTCTTATATGTCCGGTGGTTGTATGTCCGGTACCAATCTTGCAATCGATTTCTAACTAACTTCCCGACTAGCTAGACATTTGAAACTTTTAGAATATATCAGACGATAGAACACACGATGCCAATGCATTTTTTTAATACTTTTAGCCATCTTTAAGTAGAATTGAATTTATTTTTAGTTAATTCTGTTTTGTATGAAAAGTTATTTCCATACCATTATTGGTTTGCTAGGAGGTCCTAGCAACTAAATTATTAAATAATATAATATACGTGCGTTACTATGGAAATCAATATGGAATGACATTTCATAATTCAGTATTTCTATCAAGTACAATTTTTTGATCGTTTAAGCTAGTCAAGTCAAGTTTATATGATTCAACAGAAAATTTAAAAACGTTGTATATTAAAAGTTCTTTTTATCTTGTTATTATTTTTAACTGTTATTCACTTTCTGTCGGGGTCACCATTTGTAGTTGTTTGATATTTTAATTGGGTGTGATGACCAACTACTAAATTAAATTTTATATAGATACATATTTGATTAATAAATACAAAACTTGAAAACACCTCAGATACATACATAACCACTAGATAATATCATATTTGAAAAAAAATACGATGCTCGATGGGATTTAAACCCGTATAAGCGTTGGTATCGCGCCGACTGTTAATGAATTGTTAACGTTAACGAAGTTAACCAATTGTTAATGCACAAATAGAAAACAATAATATACCTACCTATTAGTTGTTAATAAAATGTATACAGGTAAGTATTATTATAAAATAGCAACTAACTATCTACCTAGATATGTTATAGATGTAGATAGAGGTAAACAGAACATGTTCCTGTTTTGTCCGGTTACTCTAGATACATATTTTATAAATAGATCACGAGCTCAATCACACGACTGGATAACAATTACAATTACCTACACTGTCAATAAATTATTATTTCAAATGCTTGCGAAATTTTCAGTCTTTTGGATGGTGTTTGTGTAGAGTAGACCATGGCCCAGCACAAAGGGGGGGGCTGACAGGGTTCTAGCTTGGGGGCCCGGGCTTAGAGGGGGCACGGCGTGGCAAGCCGACCAGTTAAATGAGAAAAACACACCACAAATTTGCTCTAACAATTAACATTTCTTGAATGGTTAGTAACATTAATTTAAAAATATGTGTTTGTGCGATGTAATTTGATGAAATACGATGATTGATAAAATTAAACGATAATTCATGCGCAGAATTTTGTTTTATAATTATTTTGTGTGTTTCCTGGCGAATATATGGCGAACGGTTCCATGTTACTTGGTTACCACAAAATGAGGTCGCGATCAGTGCTCCATAAAATGCTGAGTGCCTAAAACTCGATAAATCAACTGGATTTATTTAAAAATCGGTAGAAATAAACGGAATATCCTTGACCATGGGGTTTCGTGGAAACCACTTGGGGAACACAGCTGTAAAAAATCACACTGCGCTTAACTTTAGCGGTAGGTAGGAGAGCCCGCCATAGATCCTGGCCTGGGGGCTCGCTTTAAGATGTGGGGGCCATGGAGTAGACTATAGATAGGTAATCGGTAACGAATGCAACATTGCTTTGTCCGAAACTATATTTACTATTTATATTTAACAAACGTAATTATTTGACAGTTTTCAGAATATTTCAGTATTTTGCCATCAGGTTTGCTAACTACGCAGACCAACCTGCCCGCGCAACCTGTATGCGATAATCAACTGAATAGTGATTATGCTGACGTATTCAAATAATTCATATTGTGCATATCCCTCTAAATGGCTAACATATCATTACACCTCTACAATTCTATAATAACATAATATGATGCACTATTTATATGACGTGAACATTATAACATATTTACGCTCTCTCTATAATCCAACAACGACTTAATATTATCTAAAATAAAGTTAATATTATTTGTGACATTATGACATACCTACCGCTATGATATATTCGTCTACCACAGTTATAATCTTATTCTCCTACAACTAAAATTAACAAAACCTGATGCAAATCTCCTCAAAGCTCATCTATCATAAATTTATTTACTTTCGCAGCAATATGAAAGCTTGATGTAGCCACTTACTATAGAAATATCAGCAAGCAAACGCTAGCTATGCGAGTAACGTGAAAAGTAAATTGTTTTCTCATTTTTTCATATTTGTGTGGCTGTCATCGGATTTCTGTACCCCAGATCTCAATTATAATATTATTTATTAAATATTCATTTTTCACGTATACCTACAGTATATTATATTGTATAATATGATTTAGTGATGTTATGCGATAACGGATCTGCCATTTCATAAGATTACGAAATAATATAATTTCATAATAATTTCAACATATTATTTCATAGTGCGCCGGTCAATAAACAGCGGTTCAGAATCGATTGGACGTCTCACTCGATTACAAGTTTCCTTTAAAGACACATCACACCGAATTATCATTATATTTATTATATTGCATCAATTGTACCCTTGTAGTTATTTGAAACAGTAAATAAATTCTCGCCTCCTCCATCATCATGATCAACTACTACCGTATTTCATCTGCAATAAGTACTTACAGTATTTTTAAGCATCTTCATGTATAAATGATAATGGACCATAAATTGAATGAAAATATTGAGAAGATAAATTGAAACAATCTTAATAAGAGATACGACATGAAAATAACGTACTTATTACTAATTGTAATTATTACTGAAAAATATATTACAATCATTTGAATCTATTTGATAATAGTCATAACTGATTAATGTTTTTCAATACTTAAGAACATAATATGAATGATAACCACTTTTTGCAAAATACTAATTGTTAAGCTTTAATCTCCTGCAACTAGCATTTGAGAAAGCTTTGGTAATTACAATTTTAATTCACATTGGCTTACTATAAACATAAACAATTAATAAATCTTTACAACGGATGTGATCTAAAATTGAAACTCCGACAATTTTCTTGTCATATTATTAATTAATATGTAGCATAAACAAATATTTAAATTTAAATTCTGAATATAAATGTTAAATTTTAATTTGATATCGTTTCGAAGTTTAGATGTGAAGTTTTTATAAAATGGCAACCAAATTGTTGAAATGTAATGCATTTTAAATGAAGATTCATAAAAATCCAAATGATCGACTGTAATACTATTATATTACAGTAGACAGTGATTATTTAAAAGCCAAATTGAAAATGATGATGATGGTAGCCAAAGGGAAGAAATGTAAAAAGCAATAAAACGCATACCACGATGGAACTGAATAATATTTAGCACCAAGTAAAAAAAGGGAATTCTGTAGAATCTCGATGGTACGATAGATCAAAGAAAACGTCACTTGTCAAGCTTTCGCGCCTTTTTAGCAACCCATAGTATAGGCAGTGATAGTTAACTTTCTTCTTGTATGGTTTCAATTTATTATATTATATACATATTAAATAACCATGCCTTACCTTTTCGTACAAGGTAGTTGTGCGAGCTAATTACATTGAGTCATTTACATATTTGTATTCATAGTAATACTTATCAACAAATTTGCTCGATAATAGTTTTTTGGCGAGTGTGCAGTTTATTATATTCTTCCATTTATTTCATTAATTTTCGTGAGGTAAGTAAGTTTAAGTAAGGTGTTAGAAGATCAATTTCATGATTATGTTGTCTACATAAACTGCCGAGAGTACTTTCTATTTAGTATTGGGCAGTCGTTGATGACATGTCCGTTTGAGTTTGACAGTAGCAGTCACATGGACAGCAGCCATCATCATATAATTAAAATGTTGTAAATGTATTGTATTAATTGTTAGACATTGTAAATATATTGTAAAATATATTACTTATTACGATGAAATTATCTAGATAGCAATGATTAAATGTCCCAAATATCCACCCAAACAGAGTAATTGGTACTCCAAAGAGCATGGCCCCCACATCCTGAAACGGGCCCCTAGGCTAGGTTGTTTAGTGGCCCCCCTACCTATCTCTTAGGTTAAAGGCAGTGTGATTTTCTACAATAGTGTTCCCAAAATGGTATTCCGCGGAACCCCACGGTTCCACGAGGTAAAATGAGGAGTAGTTTTAATGTTTTGTTTTGTATTTTTTAATAAAAATGTGACTTATTCTTTAGTCTTATTGGATAAATAGCCATTTCTATTAGTCAGGAAACATTAAAAATAATTATTAGATACAATTCTACACGTGAATATCAATCATAACAACACATCAATCTGCATCGCATAGCAACATATTTTAAAATGTTAATATTTCGTAAATATAATAGCGCCGCGCCAAGGCAACTTTTTTTACTATTAGAGCAAATTTGTTAAAACAAGTTTGAGCAAATTAAAAATGAAAAATATGGTGGATGACTGTGACGTAAAACTTTAAGGATTATTTAAATATAATTACACGTAGTATCACAAACTTATTTAAAAAAAATACTACCTATTCACAGTCATATTAAAATAATATCGAATACCATAACAATACAAGATTATCATTATTGTGTATTGAACATTCGATAATGTTGATGTTATCAAATCAAAAGCAATCCGTAACAATATCTTGCAGCACACTTTCCAAATCCTTATGGGACATTGATGAGCCGCGACACACCGGCTGGGAAGCTGTGTTAGGGGCATAAGATGTCAGTCGAACATAAAAGCTTCATTATTTTATCTTCACCCCAATCTAAGGAATTTCATAATTATTATGATTATCAAATCGAATATCCAGGTGTGAGCGATGTTATAGTCATATTGCATTATTTTATAAACAGGCCTCGGTTGTTGTAGTATACGATTAATAATTAGTATTATACATCTTTTGAAAGCGACCATTTTCCACCCACACCAATCACAAAGTGGCTTCAGTTTCCAGGAATCTTTTTTCAATCAACGTTTAACAATACACATTGTTGTGTCCCCATTATAATTATTAATAATTTGAATTTAACATACAATTAAATGAGTTCTACGCGTGGCAAAATAATCCAATAATTTAACAGAAAAAGTAGTTTAAAACTTGTGTTCTACAACAATTTCACTAAAAACAAAAACACTATCTTTTAACTTAGCATGGTAGTATAAATAATTGTACATGTAGGTAATTTTGCATGAACCCTTTGAGGAAGAAATACTGGCATATAAGTTTATCAAGAAACAAAAGATAATAGGTTACTAACGTATCATTATGATAACCAAACGATGCACTAAGAATAAACGAAAAATTGACAAATATTATCAGCAGATATAATATTATAAAAAGGAGACATGGTTATAGTTGGTAGCCACTGGCCAAACCGTTGATGTATAAAATGGAATGTCGATATTTGAAACGGAAACTTTGCGAGCGCAATGCGGATGGATCGCGCGAAAGCCTCCGCCCAGCCTCCGGCATGGCAGCCTGTGAACCTACCGAGCTTTCGCCATTTCAAATTTAAAGCTTTTTTTACAAAGCTTTCACACATCAGCCATGCCACAGACTCTATCGAATTAATGCCTTTTTTCTACATTCGGCAATCGTTTCGATGGAGCGATATTATCTATTTCCCGTCTGTATATAGAAGACATTTTGGTTTTCGAATATGTTCGTTTGAATATTGAAACATTTTATTTTTACCATTTCATTGCAAATAAACGCCGATTATTTGGGAAAGTGAAAAGAAAACGTGTTACTCATAAAAAAATTAATTTAGTTTTTTTTAAATACTGTCTTCATAAATAGTTATACTATCAATAACAAGAATTAATTCATAATTATTTTTCGGACTAAATTCCACTCACTAGTGTCCATAAAAATACCAAAATATAATATTATTTATAATTTATACTAATAAATATAATATATTAACGAGATAATAAGAAAAATAGTTGCATATGGCAACAAACGTGAAAAATTTCTGTTCGTTCGTCTAGAACTTTGGATTCCGTTAAAAGAAAATTTCTGAGGTAAAACTTTGGAACCATATAAGAAAAATGGAACTTAGATAAAAAGATGCATTGATGCGTTGATTCATTAAACTCTCCATACATATTAAAACTGCTGAGACAGGAGATGACCACCGTATACTTAATACACGGGTTCCAATAATAATCGTCAACGTTCATCCAAGTGGAATGGAGGGGGAGAATTGATAAGGCCAAGGCTCGATTTGGGCTGTAGCACTATTGGTAGGAAAAAAATTAAGCGACTCTTCTTTGTTTATAATATACAGATCTGTATTCAATTTTAATAAAGGTATTATTGATAAGATGAAAGCAACAAAATGTGGAAAAGTTACTAGATATTATTAATAAATCATTTGTAGACAGGAAAAAGGACGTAACACTCGGTTTTTTTCCAAATAGGTTTTATTGGATAATCACGTTGTCCACGACTAAATACAAGTTGTGTCCAACGGATGTAAGCTACAAAATACCGATTTAATATCATAATAATACACGAAATGAGAAAAACGACCTAACCATAACTTTTGTTGATTTTTCAACAGAAGTATAAAAACCAAATTATTAATTAATTATCTTGCACTTTATGGTTGTCTATTTTGTATTTTAACTTTGACCAAAAACCAAAACGTTTATGTGCCTCCTGTAAAATTTTATTTGTGTGGATTACGTCCTTTTTCCTTTCAACAGTCGAAATATATTAATATTATTACTTTTTATTAAGTATACTATACTTATTGTCTTTCCATCAAGAAATTTCAGTAAAAAAAAATATAATATTTTTATTTTATTATATTATATTTTGTTTTGAAATATTAGTTTTAGTTACGGACGTTTCGAGAAAAGGTTAAATAACAGAATAAATAAACAATAATTATGCTGTAAAAAATTTAATTGAATCGTTATTTCTGACCGTTTTGAAATAATTACAAATAGTTGAATTATGAATAAATAAGAAACCAAAATGAATCAATCGGTTGAGATATTATATTATTCATCTTCATCGTTAGATAATTTTTCTTAACATGAAAATAATTATCATTTTGAATACCTAGGTATTTTTCTATCATATCCCATTTTTTATAAAAAATAAACGGCTCTTCAAATTTCAACTTTGTTGATCATTTTTTCGATTAAATTTTATACTCCATATGGCGCCCAAACTGTTAAAACAAAAGAGAGGGTTTGCTAACCAAAATATTTATCCATCAATCACCTTACCATGTCGATAAAACAGAGGTTTATTTTAATTTAGAAAAGGCATTAAAGTAACTGTTGTCTTTGCTTCCAAATAAAATAGTAGATAAAAGCTTCTAGTCAAAACAAATCACGTTTATTATTTCTGTGTGTATGCACATGTTTTTAATCTGACAATAAACGAACTAAACTTGGTAACAAGTTTTAAAACTGGTCAGTCTTTTATAAAATTATAATTCTAACGCAACTGTAATTCTATTATCTGAGATAATAGGTTACTATGATATTCTGAATATAAACTTTAAGCATGTCGTATTGTAGTTCATACAACGATTTTAAAACAATTAATACTTTGGACGCTGAAGATGCACCTGGCGCGTAATGACAATTAACGTGCATTTTAATGGTCGTAATTAAAAAATCATTATCTAGTCAGCAGCGAATGAGCATATTACAATGATTATCAATAACATTTAAATTATACTGGATGAAAGCGTCTCCTTGCTGTCTCCATTCTTGTCAGTCCATAGTCTTTCGTTTCCGTATACTTACGCTAAACTTAATTATCTCATCGGTCCAACAGGCCCTTGGTCGCCATTTAAATTATTTAATATAACATCTTGGATAGCGAGAGACGATGAGATTTGTCCAGTGATGTGGTGCGTGCACCTTCGCTTCAAAATCTATACACTTTGTATTTTGACAAACAGCTCAATAATTTTGTTTCGTTTTGTATCCTGTGCGCTATGCCCAACATGCATGTCTCCATTATAACATTATGTTAGTCTCAGCTACTTGCTATTAGATCTTAAAATGATAATTTATAAAAAATCGAGTATAATGATCGCATATCAACATCAAGACATTGGCGTATTCATGCAAGAGATGTCCAAAATGTCCATAGCTAGCCAGCGCTACTAACCACCGCTTGTACCCTACTTACTACTTTACGCGTCGTCGCTTCCACAGCGGACCCCGCACATTCCCGCCTACATTATCCATGACCTGACACTCGCTTAGATTCTAACGATGAAATTCTGACTTGTAGCTATAATTACTTACTGGTGAGGCACTTACCAGTCTCGCGCGGTGGTTACATGTAAATTGAACGTAAAATATTTCACCGTGGCACAGTTCGCCGTGAGCTTTCTTATCAGACAGTGATGACCGTATGCTATACGGTCTCCAATTTTATTAGATTCAATATGAACGTTAATTCAATTTTCATAGCTGATTTTGGAAAAATTCATGAATTCAAGAATGAAAACCTAACCTACCTTAACCTAACAAATAATCCAGTATATCGGTTATTTTCAAAATTTGTTTGCTGCTGGCTTCTTGTAAAAAGTAAACCGACAAGAACCTTGTTTTTATTAGCCATGAATTGTATGTCAGTAATATACGACCCAAATAGGTTGGACGGTCTTTAATGTACGGCCATATATTTCCGATACAACATTTCACGGTGAAGTGTCATACGGCGAACTGCATACTTACAAGTTTCCGGACACATCGCACGGTACATAGGAACTGAATGTATGTGGAACATCCCCATAAATAATCGATACAATATATGTTACGTAACCATAGATACTTTTCCTACGTTCCGATATTATTAATATTAAGAAAATATTTTTAGAATATCTAATAACGACCATACCGTATTACACATTGGCGAAGACTCCATACTAGGCAATTATTTGAAGCCTACCTTCTTAAGAAAAATATTTTTTTTTATATTTACATAATCACTTGATTATATATTCTATGAAATAATTTATTTTGCCAACGATAGATGCCGTATGTGTAGGAATGTATAACACATATAATTTCAAAACAGTCTGCAAAGGTTTAAAAAAATATACCACAGCGCGCCATCTGTCTTGACGTAAATAAAGGTCGGATTATGTTTCAAATAATTCTCAATTTTTTTCATATGGACTTCACGTCTCGTAGCCTCGCCCAGTCTATCAAATTGTATGAACTAAGATAAGCTCCGATCGCAGAGCCTAAAAGTAAATAATTAGACAATTTAAAAAAAATATTTCTATGGTGTTTAATCGAATATTAATATACTGGTTTTAAAAATAAAAAGAACCTTTATCTAATGATTTTTGATGGGTATAAATGTTTTGAAAAAATACGTAATTTAAACACTGATCGCTTAATTTTATGTCGTTTTTGCTGTTTTTGAAGTTTCATTAAATTAGTGTGTCGTTGTCATTAAGGCACACACTAATAAGTACATTCATTAGTAGTAATATCATATTATCTTCTATTTCTCGTAATTATACCTGAAAAGTGTGTTCTTTTTATCAGATCTCAAAGCCTACCTCTTTCCAAAAGTCACCCTTCGCCACTGGTATCACAACACATTGTTGTACTACTTCAGCAGCAGGTCGCCAAGTACATGTGCAGCAAATATTAGGTACAAAACCAAAGCTCACCACACGCCACTATTGCTCACCTACTAGTCGCTGCAACCTGTCGAACACACAAGGGATTATTATAAATATTAGTTGATGAATCAATATAACGAAATTCCTGGTAGCTACATAATTGTTTTGGCAGTATTATAATTATTATAAATAATATGGCATTTGCCTTATTTATCAAACATGTCTAATATAATTATATATAGTAGATATTGAAACTTTATACCCAAGAGTTAGATTAGTTCCCTCATTAAGCGTGTATTTATTAACATTTCCATTGAAGCATCGTCCAAGAATTCACCCACACGATAAGCTATAACATTTCATTGCTGCCCATATCCTCTTGGTCCGTTAATAGACAGACATTATTCTGTCTGATATGCACATACAATTAGTGTGCACATACTATATATGTATATGTTAAGGATTGCAATACCGAATGAATATATCAATACCGGTATTTCGGTATTTCTTATTGAATACCGGTATTAATACCGGTATCCGTCAAAACATATTATAGAAAAAAGAAGTAGGTACCTACCATTAAACATAAATATTAAAATTTATTTCAAACACTATTTTATGGCAATCTAATAAAGTACCTACCTAAATTTATTATGGTGATCTTTTTAAATATGTATAGATCATAATATGTATTTTAGAACTGCTAATTTTTACAAATACTATTAGTCCCGGGTAGTATTAATAGTATAAGTCTGTGAAATTCGACGTTCGTTGGATGTTCTATAAACGTTGTATCAATTGTTATAGAATAATTGGATATATTTATTATTTGTCACGAATATTTTCTTTTTCGAAAAAATATGTTATATTTGAGGGATTTTGTTTTAATATTATTTAAGTAACTTTTGTTGGTTTCCAGTCAATATATTTGCGTTTTCGTAATACAATACAGTAGTAAGTAATTAAAAAAATAACATATACGTGTATGCTTTCTTAATACCGAAAATACCGGTATTTTGAATTTTTGAAACTGCTATTTCGGTATCGATAAATAATTGAATACCGGTTTTGAAATACCGATATTGCAATCCCTAGTATATATACGATAATATTGTATTATCACTTATACAGAGCAGTACTGTGTATATTTGGTGTAGGTACTTATAAAGTACCAACTTATTTTGACCAGTTGACATTAAAATGTTGATCTTCTTTTTTTCCACAGCGTCATTCAACGTTTACTTTATGGTTTATGCATGGTAATTTATTAAATAAAATAAACATAATAAAATAAGATAAAAATTAAATTCATGATAATTTATTATTAATCATTTGGTAATAATTCACCACGCATAAAGATTACCTAACGCTACGTGTTTCACTCACATGGTGAGCTTGATTAAGTATACCTATTTTCCCATTAAAAATTCCATCCACTTTATTAAATTAAAACTCCATTATTTGCTCAGACAACGCCGTCAGAGGCTCTGTTAATAAGCGGTGACCTAGCTCACTCTCCGATATTTTTTATCATTGGTCTTATCGATATGAAATGTTCACCAATCGATTCTTTGTGGTAAATTTTCATGCAGACATTTCAGATTTCCACGATCTAATTTCCAAGATAACGAATGAAATAGAGGCAGTGAGCGCCTGCTTTTTGTATCCACTGTGCAATGCCTTGTAAATTTCACACCCCCTGGTGGCTTTCTACTTAAAGCTTCAAGAACATCACATTAATATGGCGCTTTCTTATTTTATCCAGGAGAAACTTTAAGTTCTTTAATCATCATCGTGCATTACTATATGTGCGTGAAGAAGAGGAAACACGGGTCTGCTGCTGATCAATAATTGGAGGAAAGCAGTGTGCGACCAATTATGGTGAAGGCAGACTAATGAAGGAGAAAAAAGGGGAATATAATGATTTTTTATGTAACATAATTTGGAACGCCTTAGAAACATATTGTAAATATCACTATAGGTTGTCTAATTGGTAACACACATTGGCTGGAATCTGACGGATGCAAGTTCAAGTTCCATCGGTAAAAATATTTTTCAAAAATAGTTTGTCTACATAAGTGTGTTTCTGAGGTGTTCCAAATTATCTAAGTTTATTAATGAATTAATTTCTTACATACATATTGACTTTTTCACTATAAATACTTAAGCAAATATAAATCGTTTGCCATTAAAAGATCGATAATAATGTAAAAGCTAAAAGCTCTTCAATGTTAACACTTTTAAGAAGAACAACTAAATCCAAAGCTTTTATTGCATATCAATTAATAAAAGCTTACAATATTCAAAACTATTATAAAATATTAGAAGATGTACAAGCAACAATTCCGTGTAAATTTTGTACGATATACCAAGACGTACCGCTCCAATAAATGCATAGGCCGGATGAACTCAGGACACTGGAATGCTGATACAAGAACAACTGACATGTACCTATTTGCTCCATACAAATTATCTGTATCCACCCACACGTGCAGTGTACTGTTTAATGCAGGGCTTTGTATTGGCTTCAGCATGTTAATTAATTTATGTACCAATGTGAAAACAATGTCCGGGTACATATTTGATTTTAATACATAATTAATTATAGATCCTTTTTATGTGGTAAGCCGCCCAATACTTTTACTATCCAATTATTTTAGTATGTATACTCTGAACGGATGTGTGGCTGAAATCTCTTTTTTCTCGCTCGAATTACCTAGATAATAATAATATTCAATGTTATTTCATGTCTGTAACAATGTAATCGTTGTGATACATAATTCGCAAAACAGTTACATGATATCATGAATTTCTTATCGGTCCTTTGAACCAACTTGACGGAATTCAAATCCAGATTATTTTCACAGAGTAATAAGCAATCATTTTTAATTGTATTTTTTTTCTCCAAAAAATTTACGTTGAGTATTAATAAATTGGTATTGAATTTTACTTTGTAGTATTCCAGTAGTATCTATAAAATTCTTCATCTTCTTTAATTGTCGTTTTCTGACGAAGAGTCACAATCAAATTTAATTAAATCTCCCTATCTTGGGTTAGTCCTATGAGATCACCAACGCCTTGGACATTGAGCCACTTACGGTGGTTACTTGGCTACCACAAGGGGACCTGACAGGGCTCTGGCCTGAGGGCCCGGTGTGGCAGGTTGATTAGATAAGTGAGATAACCACACATTAAAATTTTCTCTAATAGTAAAAAAAGTCTTACTTCAAGTGTGTCGATACTCGACAACTCCGTTATTCAAGTTGATGTTTTCAAAAATACAAAAAATCGTCAAAATTACACTGAACACAATCACTGCCGAACTATTAATTACCACATTTAAATAACACGTTAATTATATCTAATGGCCAAGTACTCCAAACGCGCCAGACGCGGTGTCAGCACTAAATGAGTAACCATAATTTAACCTCGAATACCATTTGGAAAATGCTTATATAGCGTCACATTGCCCTTTAGCGACCGGTAGGGGGCGCCAAAGATAAGCCTGGGCCCGTTTCAGGATTTGGGGGCCATGAGTGGTTGTGTTTCCAAAAGAATCTTCTTTCTTCTACTCTTCTGCCGACCTCTACCTTCCCCTGCATTGTGAACTGAATAATTAACCATTACAATTTTAACTAAACGAGGCATTTTAAATTCAAATGAATAATAATAATAACAAGTGTAAGCACTATTATTAATTGAATATTTTGATGAGTGAGTGTTAGATGTGTGATTAGAGTGTGATATGAATGATATGAGTGTTGGGTGTACCTACCGGTAGATTAATCAGTTAATCATAGCATACGGAATGCATTAGTTATGGGTTCAAGTGAAAATGTATTTTTTTAAATTTATTATGAACATTAAATTATAAAAAAAAATGTTTTTATTTCATTTTTAACACCATTATCAAGACTACTGATATAATGTTTGTAATGATACTTAAGTCGATAATATCGAAATGTGGTATATATTTGTACCTATGTAATACATAAGCAAGAATAAACCGCATATTCATATCGTCACCTCAATACTCCAACTAGATAACTTGATTTTCACTGTTTTTGAGATAGTGAGAATATGATTCTACATTTTACTTCCATACAAAATGATACAACTAGGTACTGTGACACCCCCGTATGGTCCCCATTTGGGGATGTCTTTGTGTATCTGGAGACGCCCGAATCGGTATCAAAGCCTTCAAATAATAAAGCGCTGATTACGAAAATAAATAATGTTAAAAGTCGGCCGGCAACATTGTCTTTGACCGTTGGAGATATGCAACGTCGCCCAAGAAAAAAAACTGTTGGGAATGATTTTTCAAGATGGCGCGGAGATCGCGACAAGCAGCAAAATCGCGAACGCGTACATTTCGCCCTCCGTAGAAAAATTATTAAAAATGTAACCATATAGTATAATATAAACTTAAATAAACTCGCCGTTTTCCATCACAATTCCGGTGTGTCAATTATCCACCTCCAAATCCCGAACCCAGACGATAAAAAAACCATAACTAAAAATAAAAGTGACAGTTGAGAAATTACATACCAAAATGGAGGGAAGTGATAGTACCTAAGTCAGAATTTAATGGGAACTGTATTAATTTTGTGTTTGAAAATATTAGATAACATTAAAACCAAATAGTATATCTACAACATTTTTTTGTATTTTTAATTGTTCCCAATTAGACAAGCACACTTTTCCATCTTTATTTTAAATAATAATTATAGCCTAGATTTATGTTAGGTACTCAAGTAAAGTTTAAATTTCATTTTCCCAACTATGACCAAATCAGACTTATCTATTTTATTACAACGTTTTTCTTAGCTCGTATTCTTATTTGTCCGGTGGTTCTTTGTCCGGTACAAATCTTGCAATCGATTTTTAACCAACTTCCCGACTAGCTAGACATTTGAAACTTTTAGAATATATCAGAACACGATGCCAATGCATTTTTTAAATACCATGCCATCTTAAAGTAGAATTGAATTCATTTTCAGTTAATTCTGTTTTGTATGAAAAGTTATTTCGACACCATTATTGGTTGCTAGGGGTCTGGGGTCCTAGCAACTAAATTATTAATATGTACGTGCGTTACTACGGAAATCAATATGACATATTGTCTAAATGATATGTCAGTATTATTTCTATCAAGTACAATTTTTTTTTTTTGATCGTTTATGCTGGTCAAGTCAAGTATTGAGGTGACGATATAGTATTGATAATAGTTTTGCTATATTATTAATATTACTACTATCGACCTATACGGTATACTTGATGGAATCCATTAGAATTGTTTTACTAACGAAATAGATATCGACTAGAAGATAATAATTTTGCGAAATTCAATAATTATACCATGTGTATGTGACAAGCGACGTAAACATTTATATGTTAATACTTAAATTACCATTAATAAAAACCAACGTGAAATATTTTTTAAGAATGAGATCAAAGTACTACATGTATTGCATAATATATATTATTAATGTTGCCATAAAGACTGCGACTCTCGTAATGATGCACTCTCCCGTCCATTGTGTTGCATCAGATGCGTTGGCGGAAGATTCGGTGCACGTCCTCCGATTTACCTTCGTAATGCACTTAAGGTCACAGCCCTTGGCACCGTAAGCCTTAAAATATCTTGATTTATGAGTGGAGCGAACTTGACTCATTATCAAATGCCAAGCATTTCGAACCGAAGCGCGTGGCTTTCTTTATATCGCCTGAGTAACTGTGCATTCAAAAATGCATTAATAATATTGGTGTTGTTATTTTTATAAAAGAAGTCGACTGGCCATATGGAATATCTCACTATGATTGATGTGATTGAAATAACAAAGGTTATAAATTACCTTTTAGCCTTGCTGCATATTGTTACCTATTTCAAAACACGTTAGTGGCATTAGTAAAAATGAGGAAGTGAAAATTCCTTCTATTCTGTATTGGAGCGGATTTGAGCAATTGAAGGCCCTACTCGCTCCAACAATTTGGACCTCACATAGAAAAAATATATACCTACTATCCGACAAGAATAAGAATAAGACTTCGCTGTACTCGAAGTGCGATTAACTAAATAGGAGGCGCTTATTAGTTCACATTTTTACACGTTGACAAGAAGATCTTGTTCGACTAGTAACTATCAGCGCTTCCAACATTTATCATTATTCTTGCCAGATCTAGCAGGGAACTCAACTTTCTTTTCGGTGTCATCTAACTTTCAAAATTTGCATCTGGTGTATGGCGTTAAATCGATCGTTTTTTGACATTGACAGCTATGTATGTTCAACAAAAGAATGTAACATTCTTAAATCTTGTGAATTATTCGTTAAATAAAAAAATAGTTTATGAAAATAAATTATTAATACTAAAGTGCAAGTACGTTATAACAAAAAAATGGATTGATCCTGACACCATTAGTATTAAAGTAATTTTAATAATAATAATAAGATTGCCAATTAGCAACGTAATTTAGAAAGCACTTCAGAGAGTATTGTAAAAACCATTTGTTAAATTTGTCGCAATTGGATTAGATACCTATGGCCATGGCCCCCACATCTTGAAGCGGGCCCTCAGGCTAGAATCTTCGGCGGGCCCCCTACATATCGCTAAGGTTAAAGGCAGTGTGACGATCTACAGTTGCGTATTTCGTAAATAGTGTTCGAGGTAAAATTTAGGTTATTTTATAGCGATTTTTCGTATTTTTTAATACACCCACTTGATTTATGGAGAAACAATAATCAGAAATTGCATCTTATTACCAAATTATTTTTTATGTTAGTAAGTATCCATATAGTGTAATAGCGCCGTCCAAAAAAAACTTTAGTAGTTACTTATATATTTTTCAGAAATGTTTTCAAATTATGTGTGTTCAACAAAATAAAGTTTCATTCTTAAATATTGTTAGTTATTCATTGAATAAAAAATATTTATTTAAATTCGATATAATATCTTTAGGATGACTATATTCAAATTATATTTATTATTATTATTCGATTAAATCTAATCTAACGTGACCATATGGACTCTATAATTTATTCAAACTCCATATATATATTTAGAGGGGAATAGATGTGGAGCACTGATTATCATAAAAATAATAAAATAATTAAACGAGGATTAAATAGGTATAAAAGTATGTACTTTATATTTACCTATATAATTAATACATTTATGCATCAGTACGATTCTGTAAAACGATCACATTTATATAAAAGATAAAACATCAATGCTTAAAGCTCTCTGAGCTTTAGCTTAATCTGAACTTTCGTATGTAAAAAGCCAAGTTGAATTGCAAATGCTTTTGAATGCATTCGAGACTCACTTCGCAGTTAGCTTTTCAATTTGCAAAGTGATATGAAAAGTGTTTGCGAGATTGATCAATATAAGTGATCAATCAACTCCAATAGAACGCCAGGTGTTTTCATCAGTATTGAATGAAGTCACACCTGTTACCTACTTGTTACTGAGTTATAACGTATAAACGTTTACAAGAGTTATTCAATAAGTAAGACGTGACGTGTATATTGTCTTTATAGTGATTTGGTATTTGTTGGTTCGATTCCACTTGTCTAATAGAAATTATTATCAATAACATAATTATTGGTTGTGACTGATAACGATTTTTCTTAGAATAGTAAGTCTTTTAATCCTAATTTTGGGTACCGACCCCAATTAGTGGTCACTAACCCCTCCCCTGCCTGTATTCGGACCCCTGCAATATATATTGACATTCCATTAGTACCTATGTCTGAGTTTAATTTAATGAAATTAGGCGAAAATTGAGCGTTACAGAGGTACCGAGAGACAATCAGTTTTACCACCTAGGTTCTGAATAATTTCAACTTGAAACAGTTCTATCAGTGTTACGTGTTGGAGAAGGGTGTTTTTCAAGAAATCTGGGACGACGGCCTTTTCTTTTTGCTATGTGAATCCATCTTAGTAAGTTCAAATACCTTAAATATTTTGTTTATTTAGTTTGTAGAAGTTGAACCGATCGTTCTCTCCATAATTTGACAATTTTAGGATGAAATTCCCCTTTCACTGTTTTCGGTTTCTCCTTTTAAAATTTCCCGCGATCTGGGAGCACTGCACTGATGTTTCGCTATTAATTCAGGATCTATGATAACATGGACTTCATATCGCAGTACAGGTACTATCGGTAGGCTACCGTAATACCTATCGTCATCGAAACCTACTGTTTAACGTTGATGAATGTATAAACAATAAGTATTAACAGTTTTAATAAATGTCATTCTATTACATGTCTATGTTTTCATTTCTGGAATAAATACTTATGTACTTTTCCCAGTCTTTTTCTAACCACTAAATATGAAAATATTAATTTCGTATTAAATATTTAACAAATCCGTTAAAATTTTGCTTGTAGGTATGTATAATTATGATAATATTATATTAGGTAAATCATTTTTTTCATCGATGTCTGTGTGTAAGTGTACAATTAGTGGAAATCACTGCAAAAGTAAAATAAACAAAGCCTTATAAAAAATTATTATAATGAAAAAAGTAGCCTGCGGCGCAATCTTCAATCTTCAACACCTGTTTTTACTAATAAAAAGATAAACAAGCAGTTATTCAAAAAATTGTACCCAGATATATTGTTTTCACCGTCTAATGTTTTGGAGAACTGATGAATATATGCCCGCCAATCCCTTCTTGATTATAAATGTTCTCAAGACCATAAATCATTTGGGAACCCCTGTTCTACATAGGAGTACTCGTATCCGAAAATTTGTACGTAAACAGTTCAACGTAGAACACTTATTCGTGCGCCGCAGTACGTAAAACATGAGTTCGTGCAACATTTAATCAAATGACGAGTTCTTCGTTGAACTCAAATTTGAATTTATTAATTTTATAACATTATGCAAATGAAAAGTTATTAGTTCACAATATGATATTTAGATATTTCAAACCATCAAAAAAGAACAAGTTACAAAGTAAATGATACATAAAATCAATTAATATGAAGCAAATGAGTATACACACACAATGCCATTGACACACACGTAGTAATAATAGTTACAAACATGGGAGGAAAAAGTACCGAGTAAGTTAAACAGACTATTTCAATACATTTTCTTGAGATACATCACATATCAAAACTTATTCTCACGTAAGTGGAATATATCTCATATATGAATTAGTTTAGTATATATAGCTATCGCCATTCTAGAGACCTACAAACTTATCTAAAGAATTGATGGGGGAGTTACAATCTAACACTACCCAATCAAGACTCGCAACAGGACAGAATCTGACATTCGAGTGACGTTTTCAAAATGGCGTCCATATGGTAGTTCGTAGTTCCATTTTTGACCGTTCTTTAGATAAGTTTGTAGGACTGTAACTGGTATTACCATTGGCAGGCAACAAAATGTGAAAAATATTTATGTATGTGCGTTAAAAACTTATAATTGATGTTAATTTTTTTTTTGTTGAAATTTAATCTACATAAATGCTTTTATTTTCTGTTATTGGGCAATAACGTACTTAAAATTACGTTTTTAATTTTCAAATGGTGTCAAAGAATGTAAACGTACATTTATTATAACACAACCTATTTTAAAACCTCACTTCAGAATGATTGCAAAAATATCAATATGCACCCAATAACAAGCCCTCATCCATCCTAGAGCATCTTGAAAACATATTTTGTTTCACTTTAGTTTTTCAATAAAGTTTCCCGGCCCGCAAAAAAAAAAACTTACAGTAGAGCGAAGGAAAAAGTTATTTGGGTCCATAATGGATTTTCAATGTCCCCTACACTCGACGGGTCCGCGACCGAATCCAACTTATCAAAAAACTGCGTCCGTCCCTTTCGTAAAACATCGTACATTTTCTTTCCCTACGTAGTGGTGGCCTTTAAAACGTTTTTACTCTATCCTGCAAAAACTACTGATTCGAAAATACTTGATCGTTATTTTATTGAAGCCATAGACAAGTGTAAAAAGCTTTATTGAAACGAGTAAAACAAATATTCATTTAGATTCATTCGTATGTCACTAAATAAAATTTGGTAGCGAATATAGTATAAAATGTATGTATTTTATTATTAATATTAATACTATCGACCGAAGGTACTTGATGGAATTTGAATTTAAATTATAATATCTCATTAGTTAACTCCATTAATTTCCAATACGTACCATTGTTCCTAGAATGGACGATTTTACACCTCTTGAGTGTAGTATTTTTATTATGACCCTTGTCTTGATAGGTAGGTAATGGAGTTTTTACCTACTGTATTGTATTTATTTGTTTAAAAAAACAAAACATTGTGGACATAACAAATTTAAATTCAAGATGCATACGACATGAGATTTACATAAAACAAATATTACCCTCAAAAAAGAGAAGAGAATATAGAAAATAATAATAACAAAAAAATAATAAAATCAAAACATACTTAAGTAAGTACCCACAATTTTATACAGAAAAATAAATGTTGAATACAAAATACATAGCACGTTGATTTATTTGATTTATTATATAAATTAGAGTTAAGAGTGTTCGTTGTCAGTTGTGTGTTTGCCTTTGGTGAGTATACACAGAGTCTGAAGATACCCAAAGGCGAAACCCGGGGCGCAAAAAACGACTCAAATGTAATAGTACAAAACTTAAATCCATTAGAATTTAGAATTTGTTAGCTGGTTTGTAGTACGGTCTCACAGAATTTATAAAGCGAGAATATTGATTATAATTCCATCTGTTTCTTATCAGTCGATGACTGTCATTTACATAGTCAGAAATAAATATTGCTGGAGAAACACCGATAGCAAGCCTCCGTCTATGCCAGATGCAATCATAATAATTAGGGAGCGGATTTATCTGCAACAGAAAACATGATTATATGCATGCACATATGCACTTAAAATCATTGAAATATGCACTAAAACCAAAGAAATATGCAGTTAAAAATTTACTCTTTTATAGAAAAATATTGTAAATACCTACTTCACCCAATATTACCGATAAAAAATCGAATAACAAATTAATAATTTTAAGCAATATAATACAATAACATGAAAACACAAATAATCAATATAAAGTCAATCAATTAGAATTTTCAAAATAGTTTGATTACAAGTAGGTAGGTACAAATAATTGAACAAGAAATGGAATGAAGTATGGAAACTAAACACAGATTAAAAAAACAAAAGCGAGTCCGAAAAATAAGTTACAATATTTTTTTCAATATTCGATGGCATTAAATTTTCCACATATCTGTCAGTATTTTGTTTATATGCTGAAAATGATCTCTCAACGTCCACAGATGTGATAGCGCAAAATTTAAATAAAGGTGCCTGAGTTGATTTCACTTTTTCTGATAAATTAATGAAATGCTCGGGGATGCCATTAAAAATGCAAGTGCATCTACCTGATTTAGTTATGTTTCGATAAAATTATAAATACAAAAGCCCTAAAATATGCATTTATTAATGAAATATCCACTAATATCTCAAATATGCTCTAACGTCTCAAACATGCATTTATATGCACAATAAAAATTTATTTTTGGATTCTGCGTCTTTCAAAACGGATTTCTGTGCGACTCCCATAGCTGTGCATACACACTCACAAAAATGCACTAGTATATAAATCCGGGCCATAATAATAATATAGTATACAGGTTATAGTTACTCAATAGCGAAGGGTAGAGGTAGGCTGGTAAGATCCGCCATAAATTGTGCAGATTAAACTTTGTCAGTCATACGTATTTGTTTTTATTGAACAAAGACTACAATTATTCGGGGGTCTAGGATCATAAGGGCGAAACTACAAAAATGGCTGTTTTGAGTTAAATATTGCATTGTCTTGCTAGAACGCAGTTCTATCATATGTACAAAAATGAAACTCGTACGTATAGCGGTTTGCCAGATATTACTTGGCGTATCTACAAATCCACATGGAATTTTAATGTCATATGGGTGAATGTTCTCTTACACCTGTGTGACTCTGACATTAATGCCGATTAATCAAGGACACTTCGGCGTAAGCGGCGTTTCGCCTTTATGTCACTGACATAAAGTTTAGTTTATGGAAGTTTCGTAATTTTTAGTTTGGCGTAAGTTGTCAATTTGACTTAAGTAAACACTTGTTATCGGTTCATATTTGCATATCAACAATGTTTTGGAGAGGTAATGATTGTGGATATCTTTAAACAGAACCAACGTACAAGCATGCGAAGTAAGTAATTACTTATGTATATTTAAGTTATGTTATTTCGACTCCTAACCGGTCAAATTGTTTTTAAATGTAATCTGATTAAATATTTATATACTTACAGCATCATTATAAATCATGTTTTTGCAGATCGAAATACAGAATTGGAAGACGAAGAACTGAATTTTTTGAACTCAAATCATGTACCAGATAATACACCGACAAATGATTATAATTTCAAGGAAAATAACTCTGATAAACAGTTAACCATGATGATATATTATAATGAATTGTTCATTTGTTCAGATATGGCTTTACCCACTAGCTGATTGTATTAAAAATACGATTATTTTTCTCAGACATGCATATTATCATCTTAGGAGTTACTTCGTGGTTGCAGAGCTCAAGATAATATTTTCGAGAGTTTCTCCCTGATACGTTACCAGGATGGCCAGCAAAATGACTAATGCAAAATAATGCAGAATATTCACTCATCATAAAAGACAGAATTGAACTCTATTATGTATTATGTAAATATTATTTTATATTTTTTTTAGAAAACCGGATTCAAAATATCTGTCTTTTGTATTAAAAATACTATTTCTTTTCTTAGACATGCACATCATCCCAGAATTTACTTCGTGGTTGAATAGTGAAACAGGATTTTTTGAAGAGATTGTATTTGAGCCATTACCAGGACATTCGGAACAATTATTATTGTTAGTAGAAAAATATATTAGAACCTACGCATGAACCACCGTTATATGCTGAATTTAACCATGGTATATACTTCATAATATTATATTATGAAAACAGATAAAAGTGAGTTAATTCATCGATTTCCTGTAGAACAAACTCATTTACAGCATCTCAGAAATTACTACGTGTTTGAATAGCTCAACCGGTTTTTTGAAAAATTTAATGGATGCCCAGAAGAAATTACAATAAAAAATAATGTCGGTGATGTCCAATAATGTTCAATTCAGAAATAAGATTGTGTTTTTGATGAGTTAAATAGTAAACAAACACGTATTGCTAAGCCCTACGAATGGAAAAGAAATAAATATATAACTAATAGACAAAACGAAACGTTATATGTTTCAGTTACAGGTAACCAAATTGAAGGAAGTTATTTAAAGCCCAAAGACTGTTCTAAATGTCCCAGAAAGT
Source organism: Rhyacophila brunnea (assembly GCF_057557595.1). NCBI lineage: Eukaryota > Metazoa > Arthropoda > Insecta > Trichoptera > Rhyacophilidae > Rhyacophila > Rhyacophila brunnea. The sequence goes on along the minus strand of NW_028232837.1, from coordinate 36,560,685 downwards.
GCAATGAGAATTTTACCGAAACAGTACGGCAGACAATGTTGAATTCATATTGGTCTTTAGGCGATATTGAAAAACAAAGACCGGAGGGTGCCACAAGATGTTCATTATAAAACATAGTCGTTCCCAAAAATTCCGATAGTTAATCAAATGTTCTTTGAATCCGGGCACTCGCAAATGAAATGAGATTCCGTTCATGCGAGAATCGAAAACTAAAGCATTTGGATATAAATACCATCCATCCGCATGGTACTCTGCTGTTCAGATGGCACACAAAAAATACAATGTAACTGAGATGGATCAACAAGATTTTCTTGATTTTCCTGAATTACAAAAATTCATATAAGAAATATGGAATAAAATAAAAAGAATAAAAATAAGAAGATTGATGCGGATGGAGAAAGTGTTATACGATTCATACGGATTGATACGGATGAAGAAAATATGGATTTGACGAGCCATTCAAAATGCTCCAAGTCATACGAAGAGAAACCAGAATAATTAACCATTCATGCGAAAAAGATATCAATGGGCATTATTCAGGAACAATATCATTATTTTTACAATTCTTCAAAGTTGTCAAATCTTGAAAATAATTAAGAAAACATGGATGAAGAAGATGGATAACAAAATTATGTATAGTTAGATTTAGAAATAGAATTTGATGAAAGATATTTCGCCTATGTTTTGCACTATCTATATTGTATTAAGAACAAATATTTACCAGTAACCTTATTTGAAAATATTTTGAGAGACAAAAGGGCGAATGTCTCCCATTAATTATATTTTATTTTTTTCCAATCTAACTAATGTCTAAAATGACGATATTGATGCTCTACATTACTCTTATGAATATGTTACAACAGCTTTAATTTTTTTTTTGTATTTTTACAGTGTGAAATTGTTTTTTTTAACAATAAAATCTATTTTACCCTATTTTCCCATTTATCTCAGTACAGTGTTTTTGTAGTTTTGCCCTTATGATCCTAGACCCCCGAATTTACAGATGGTGTTGGTTAGTTTTTAAAAGTCAATTAAACCCTGCCTAAACCAAAGAAAAGAAAAACTTCTCGGCTCAAAAACCTAAAACCTAAAAAATTCTAAATTGGCGGAAAAGGTAATACAATTATAATTAAGTTGATTACTCGAGATAAAAGCCAATCTCAAATAATTCCAGAAACGACAAATGTTTTTGATTTCATAAAGATTTTTTTGAAAAGGTCAAGAAATCACAAACACTAAGTGTAATACGGTTGAGACACATAATGATTTATGCCGGGGGGAGGAAGGTTTTTGTAATATCACTAGATAGAAGGTTCTATACGATAACACAAGAACTATTAACTGGTGAGTATTGTAATAATATTAGTGTCTGAGCCAAGTCTTACCTACCCACCCTCCTAACATTTATACAATAGTAACGCAATGGAAAATTAGTGAAAGTGAATATAAAATCAAACGATAATGAAGGATAACTTCAAGCTCAGTAATTTAAAATTGTTACTCACTTCGGTCCTTTACTATGGTTGTACCCTACCTTTGCACTAATACAGTCCACTTGCTCTCTTTATAATAATTGAATTCCTTTTAGCAAACGTGTAATAAAATACAATATCACAATTTTCACTTTATATGAAATAGATAAATATTTTCATCTAGGTATATATTTAAACATTATATATAATATTTAATATTATATATAATATATAAATAATAAATATTATATATATATAGATATGGACAAATTGACTAATGAAAACGTTGATAAAAATCCATAAAAATGTCATTGACTTCAAGATTAATAAAAGATTCTGTTTAACAATAATTAACTATTATTTTTATGTAAATAAATGATAGTATAAACTATAAAGTATACACATATATTATGAACATATTCAAAAATTATCTAGATTCTAGAATATAATAATATATCATGTAGCATGATCTAAAATATGAAAATTTACTTAGAGCGCTAAAAGCTTTGCATTATTATTATATCAACCAACGCGAGATTTCAGTCATTCCAAAGCTCACACATTTCAAAGTGCACAAATCTCAGTGAAAATAATGTACATATAATATCCGCCTTAGTATTTTCTACAGGAGAACGCGCTCAGTGTATTGTCGTCGAAAAAAGCTCTAAAAACCGCTGCCGAGCTTCCATGAGCTTTGATGTCAACATGCATTAAGCTTTTTTCAGGCTACATTTTATCCGCATAACATGGCGAACTGTTTCTGCTGCAATTACACTAATGGCTTTTTTTGGTCAATTAAGTTGAAAGTTTGCCGTTTTGATACGGCCGAAAAAAAGCCACATTATTTTTTCGGTGCTTATTTATGGCCAAATTTTTAAAAGGTATACAAAACGTCTGTTCGGCTTTCAATTTTTGCTGCTACGAGTACAAAAACTATTTTTAATGCTACTAATTTGACGTGTAGGCAGACCAATTCAACTACAGGTTAGTCTAAAACCTACCATATATTTTACCGTTAACTGCAGTCTAGTAAATAGTTATTAGTGATAATTAAATTAATATATTTAAATCATCTTACCATTACGTTTCAAAATATGGTGACCGACATACGTTCTGTAACTTCCTGTATCTACTTATTCAGGATTAACTTCAGCTACAATGGCAATTAATAGCAGCTATCAGATAACATTTAAACTGTCGAATTTGTTACAAATAAATCGTCGGTCGAACACATGGATCTACTTGTTTTTATGGGTGCATTTTATTAATAACAAAATATAATTGACAATAAAATATACAACATGATTTTAACTATATTTTTTTTTATAAAACAAAACGAAAATTTATTTACATGTTTTCCTTACTTCGAAGACGTAAATCAATGAATTAACATGGTTTTATAGTTCTCCAGATGTTTATTAATTAAATAATATGTTTATTAATTAAATAAATTTATAATTAATAAATATTTTATTTATATTTATAAAAATAATTGAAAAAGGATTTCAAGTTATACACATTTATATTTTTTATAAAAATCGATGTTTTTAAAATAGATATAAAAAATATTAAAACTATGAATTTGTCAAAAATCGCTTAGGTGATGCTTAGAAAACTTAATAAACTAAATTTTAATAATAAATATGACCATAAAATATATGTAATAATAGGGTGCGGACCGATAGAACAAATTCACATTTTATTACATTTTTTACAATTGTAAGTTTGTCTTTGACTTAAAATAAAAAATATTCTTATTTTTAATGTTTTCAGATACATATTTATTCATTAATACAGTTGAAATTGTAAATTATCAAAAAAATGTCTCAAATTGCAAGCTTCGTATTTTTCCGCTAGGTGCCTCTTTAAAAAAGGCTCAGTGAAGACTTCGCCTTAATCCTCTCCTATGTAGTGAATAACTACATGGGTAACAGTACCTACTAGAAATTGTGTTTTTAATTAATGTCTAATCCATCCTTCTCGGCAGTACGCATTGTCTGTCACAGTGTGAAACCTATGGCATTATTGAGTTGGTCCTTGCACCTGTAGGGAGGTCTTTCTCATACTTACCGACCTGGCGAATATCAGATTATCATCCTCACTGCTGGCTAAATAACCAAAAACTACATTTACATATTATATTTTGAATTTGGAGATCGCTTAGTATAGAATAATTTTTGATACGTTTTACCATGCACGAGACTCTCAGCATCCACCTCCAGCACTATATTTCAAAAGCATACAGCCCTTGCCTTGGATTATTATAAAAAGTTTTAATACAGTACTGTCTTCACTTAAGACTAACATTGGTAGAGCCTTACTAAAATAATTGTAACTACGAGTGTATTATAATTATTATTAAATGCCATTTTATTCTATATATAAATATAATACAGGCGAATACATTAGCGATAAAATTCTACTTTGCATTAAATATTATTCAAATATAAATCCAACAAGAAGATAAAAATATACAAGCATTTTTTTGGGATTTTAATAAAGAATAAAAATAAGCACTATGTTATATTGATTAAATTTGTGTTTGCGTGATTCTGAATAATCCCAATTTTAACACAAAACTGATAAGAGAATGATAGAGTCCCGTCGATAAAATAATTTTGTTTGTAAATGTTTCCTAACCACGCGTTTGAATATCAATTACTTAGTAATAGTAACCTCCAATTACTTATCCAATGATGGTAATATAACAAATAAGGCAATTTGATAATAAAATCATGTTCCAATAAAAGCTTTATTGTATGGAATTAGGTTGGCTATTTTGTAATAGACTTCTTGACAAAGTAAATGTTAGGTGAGTGTAGGTATTTCCTATTGTTATATTTATGTTTTTGAACTGAATGAAGTCAAAAAATATGAATAATACAATATATTTTAAATGCAAGTCAGTTTTATAAAACCATTGAAATAGGTAACATAAAATCTTGTGCGTCCACCTTCGTCCTTACTGTCAGCACAGATACTCTAGAGGTGAATCCATTTAATTCAGATAGTTCAATACAAAACGTTTCTCAACAACACCTGCTCGAGCGTAAAACAGAACGTTCCCTACACATAATCAAATTTAAATTGTAAAATATAAACCAAACGATTTAACTTTCGTTAATATAAGTTCGCGTAACCAACTAAAGTTCAAGTGCACATGTTGGGCATACGATCACAGTCTACAGGAGCTATCGTTCATCTTCAAGGCCAGTGACAATCAATCGTTTATCACTAATTAAACAAAACTTGTTGGATCCCTTTCCCGTGGTTGCAATTATATCCCCATGCTATACAGTATACTTAACGGTTGGCATCTACCAAGGGGCTTATCAAGATGTGTCAGGCAGGCTTTTAATGAGAAAATTAAGACCAACACGCTGGATATGCCAGTTCCTGACCGGCTATGGTGACATACAGTTTCACGGTTTTATTTTAGAATATGGGCCGGAATGTAGGTACATCCGGTCACAACCAACAAGACGCTGAACACGTCCTCTAGGATTACCCGCGGATGGGATCCGACCAAGCGGAGTTGTTTGCCTGGGTCCTTCCACACAAGGAAGCAACGCCGACTAAGTATCAACCAAAGTCAACTATAAGGCATTTGAAAAATTTTCAACATCGTGAAAAGGAATAGTTCCCATCCTTTCTTAAATTCATCACTTTCAACTCCTGAACACACCCTCTGGGACTGCCCGCTAATGTGATCTGACCGAGCAGAGCTGTTTGCCTTGATTCGTCCACTTACGGATCCAATTGATCACGCCGACTTTGAGGCGATAGAGTTTGCTGTGTCATACGGAAGATGGAATCCCTCATTAGACTCTTCTGTTTTGGCAGAGTGTCCGTATACGGGTACAGAGAATACTTAATGCCACTAAAGAGAAAAGACTGCAGAGCAAGTCAAGCTCCTTTTATTACTTTTAAACTCTCTGTTTAAGCACCAAAGTGCATGGCTGTTACATCAGTTCCGTGGAACTTCGTCTCGCAACAAGGAAGTGTGTCACTTAAATCATTTCATTCAGACACGTGTATAACGTTATGGAAGGCGGTCATGTACAAATAGTGGCATACATGTCGGGTGGAGTTGGAGTTACTCAAAGAATTGATCTTTTTGAAATAATTGCGATAGAAAATGAACTTAATATTATTAGATATCCGTTTAGAGATAACTGTAGCGGTCAATGATTTCGAGCCTTGTCAGCATTATTTTGACAGTCTAAGAATTAGCAAGTTATTTTAACAATCGCACAATCGTTGCATCTATAGTCAGCATACTCGTGATATTATTCGATGTGATCGAAACGTTCGCAGTGCAATAATGAAGAGACCAGCAAATTTCTCAATTGCAAGTATCAATCTTAATCTTAGTCCGATCAGTAAGCTTCGTGTCAGTTGCTCCGCACTACATTCTATTCCACCGAGCTCGGACTTCTGAACAGTATCATAAGTATTGAAACATAACGCTCTTGTAACATACTCTTGTCCGACTGTTTACGCTGTAAATAAAACTCGCTCCTTCATCCTTCGGAGCAACCACCAAATCTCGACTTCTCGTCTCTCCTCCTGACGACTCTCCATCTGCACCTCCTGGTCATCCCCAATCATAGCGGTCTCGTCCCTCAACAACGAGGCCCCGCAAAATAACTATAATTAGAAAAAAACCATAATATAGTTTTCAAAATTTTGGTAGACTAATTATTATTATTTTATGTTCAGAAATAATTTATCGACATACATTACGACACGTCCAAGGTTTTGTTTTTCGGCATTTTTAGAATTCTATTTATTCAGTACCTGCTTGGTATTATTTTACGTATACTTTTGCCACCTCTCCTCCGGTTTTAATAATCAATTAAAGGTTTCAGTAGCATTTAGTAAAATGAAAAACATACTTTATTGCGATAAAGTAAACACAGCACTTAGCGATGATTGGCGACATCTCTTCACCGGTAAACACTGACTAGTAAGCGAGTACTCTGCCGTAGCTGTGAAATAATCCCGCCTAAAAGTGCGTTTTATTAGATTAAGTGTGGTGATTTACTTAGTGAAACCCATTTCGAATGATTGACGTTTGCGCAACTCTAACAAATTACCACAACCCAACCTTTAAAGGGGATGAACAAGTACATTTCGAGAAGATTGATCGATGCATTTCAATATTAGCAACACATAATTTGACAACAACAAAAAGGTTGAGTGAAGACTGCAGGCTATTAATTAAATTCTCCAAAAATATCATATCATCCTACAACAAGATGGGTTAATATTAACATTAATAAAATTGGATTATGATTGATAGAATACAAGCACGACTGCATCAAAATTTATTTATTTATTTTAAAAAGACATGTTAAGCACATAACAAATACTTAATTCAAGACTTTCACAACATGACATTTAGAATAAAAAGTACAAGTAAATCAACTAGAGAAAAAAACAAGGTAGAGAAAAAAAACAAAGCAAAAACTAATTTTATAGAAAAGAAATAAAATAAAAAAACAACAGTAATTCAAAAAATAAATACAAATTCAACAATAAAATATAATTTAAAAAACAGAATACATAATTCATTGCTAAAATTGTTTACATCTCTAGGGAGTGCATTGACCAGCCGCACAGCATGGTACGCACAGTACCTATGGGATAATCCGTAATAAAAATAATTTATTATCTACTGATTTTCGGAGGTGAGAATATAAATTTATTTTATCCTTGTAATAATGAAACTTCCACACATATCCCATCTACTACTTACCGCGCCTCGTCGTTTTCACTTAAATCCCCTGTTTTTCTCCGAGAACATTCCCAAGCTCAAATATTTTTTCTTTTCTTTCGACCATGTCCGATCCTAATAGGATCATATATGGGCCTCCACAGAGTAGAGGTTTGTATTGACAGATTTTGTTTTTTACGAGAAATAGATGTCAACCACTTGCTCGACCTATTAGGTCCATACCCTGACACACACAAATTGAAAAACTATATGTGTACTTTCCAGACCCAGGATTCGAACCTGGGACCCACGGCATTATAGTCCGACGTTTAAGGCGCGTGGCCACCGTGGGCGTCAGCCAATGCGTCAGCCCAAATATACTGCGTTTTTATTTTTTGTATCCACGTATGCGTATTTACCGTAGACGTGATTGTATTTTCATCATATGTGTGTACCTAATGTAACTTTTCGACGTCTGGTTACCTTCTAATGGACAGCATGAAGCTCTCAAGGTAGAATGGTAAATAATAATAACCGATACAAGTCTGGTTCATGGCAAACGTAGGTATCTATTTATTTTTAAATTGGGAATGGCTGAATATTCACCTCAGTGATAAAACCATAGAGGTATTAAATTAAAAGAGGGGCAAGGAATCGGCTTTCTCATACAGCTGAATGAAGTAGGCCAACAATATCCGATAACTTACGAAAAATAGCGACGCGATAAAAAAAAATTCAGGGTATCACAGAGGATTTACTTTGGTCATTATAACGTACCCATATAATAATTTAATGTTAACGTTCAGATTTTGCCACAAATTGATTACCAGCCCACCCCACCATTTCGCCATACTAGGCTGCTTCACCATACTTTCATATAACTTGCCGCCCTTAGGATAAAACCTACCACCTGAGATCGCTCGACGCCTGTTAATTTTCTCTTACCCCTTGAGATAAAACCGCGCAAATTTACAAATTTACAAAAATTAACTAACTTTATTTTAGGTCAAATTGTCCCAATCATATAACAAATTAATAGGATACAAATGTCACCGTATGCTTATACCAAGACTTTGATAGCAGTTTTGTTTTATGACTTATTTAGGAGCAAGCCAAGAAATAGAGCCCTAAGAATGCTTTCAAATATGACTTACATTGAATACGCGTGGACTTAAATACATATTATGATACATACATAAACATTAAAAATAACATATTGGTTAACGCGTTTTTAGAAGTGTATCCCATATTTATTCATACTAGAGAATCGTACGTACTTATAACCACACCCATAATGTAATACGCTTCCCATTATGTTTGTGTTCCCGCTGTTCCCTGATCTAAATCATAATAATGCGCCAATGAATTGTCATATGACACTACTTCGTCGGCTCACACATCTAAACTCGCCTCGTGTGGCGCACAGCCATAAATCAAACCTTCCTAGAACGGCGATCCAGTGTTACTTGTGAAGACCGCGCACAGGGAACTCAGAAATAATTCTTTTCTGTGACCGCGCACATCTACCTAGCGACAGTCGCGCGTAGCCTTCGAAACGTATAGATAGATAATTAACTATTTCTTTTATTCAACGAATAATTCACAAGATTTAAGAATGTACCATTCTGATTATTGAGCATTTGATTATGTTCAATAATCAGAATGGTACATTCTTAAATCTTGTGAATTATTCGTTGAATAAAAGAAATAGTTAATTATAAATTATTAGCAAGTTCAAGTAAGTTACATCATAAAAAATATTGGAGAAATCCACGACGTCGGTTAGTAATTGAAATAATAGGTATGAATCTACTTTTATTTAATAAAAAACAAAAACCGATTGCCAAAGTATCTTGATTTAGAAGAACGCTGATGAGTGGGTATTAAAAAGGCCAATAGTTAAGATTTGTCGCAATTAGTACGTCGCCTTGTAGCATAGAGGTAAATGCAATGGACGAGGCGTAAACCCAGGAGATGCAGGGCTGGATTCCCTGTCGGGGCTGGGCCCTGGCTTACTTTTTTCAAAAAAAAAATCTATCGGTTATAATATATTTTCTCAGAAAGTGTTTTTCAAAATTATGTATGTATAGATAGAATATTTGAATGCGGTGATCGGCGAGCCGGTATAGGAATGGCCAATCCTTAGGTGTTTGTATGCGACTTGTCGTCTTCGACTCGGAGCCCGAGAAGCATGCAACTTGTCGATTGCAACGGCAGATGTTTTTTTCAAACGAAACAGTCGCATTTGACCAATCTGCGGAGCTCCATTTGGCAACGTGTGTTTTGGTAATAACAATGACGTCACATCGACGTATTCGACACGTAGGCGGACGAGTTTTGATGTGAGAGCCGGCTTACTGTTATTTTCGGTTTCGAATCATTTACCTCTGTCAACCACTGGTTAACAGTAAGTTTATTTAATATAAAAATGTATTATGCAGTGATTTTATAAATTAAACTAAATATAAAAAATATTTTTTTGGATATAACTCATGTTATAAAAATTGTGGTTATTAGAGGTGTGCTCTAAAAGCGTAGATTGCGAGGACATTATAAAAGAACTCGAAAAGGGTCGTTTTTTCCCTATACCAAAATACCTATGTACATAAGTACTGGCACATTACTTCTTCGTAAGTGGTTTGCGCAGATTTTTATTTTATTTGTTAGTCTTATTTTTCTTGGGCGACATGTAATTAACTTTATACGAAGGCAACATAAAAAATAACGTTTAATAAATGTGAGTTCTTACAAAGCTTTCTTTTGTGAACCTACTTTTCATTTAGATTTAGACCGTATACCTACATCATATTCTACGCACATACAATATTATTTCCGTAATAAAAACAGCGAGTAAAATGCGAGTGTATTCAAGGAACAAAAGAAACAAAAACACTGACAAATTTAAATAAAAACTCTAATTTATTGATTTAAGCTTTTTACTACTTGATTTGAGTCATTTTACGCAGTGTCGGAGCGGAGCTCGCAGCAGCGTGGGGCAGTGGAGCAACAGGATTCTACCCGGAGCAGGACTCGGAGCACCGAAATTGTTGAGTGCTCCACTGCTTCGGATGATTTTCTTTTATTAATGTTATTGTAATGTAATTGTTTTCCTCCAAAAATCCAATGAAAATATATTTGATACTTTGCAACAACAGAATTATTTGAAATACGGCTACACTGCAGAGTCTCAATTTTTTTCTCACTGGAGACATTTTAATAATGCAAAATGATTTTAAAACTACTTATTTTTAATTATTTACCTTTTAAACATTTATATGGAGCAGACCCTGGAGTGAAGCTGGAGCAAGTATAAGGTCCCGGAGCGGAGCAACTCAAAAAGAGTCCGCTCCAATCTCCTGGTTTTACGACCCGAGTTTTTCCTTTCAGCATCTCATTCACTATGCGCACTCATTAGTAATAAATAAACACCGACAGAGAATATAATTAATTTCCGATTATAAATTAAATTAATTTAATAAAAGAAGGTAAAAACACCGCCACTTAGCCCGCCCCTGCTCTTGAATGTAATCAAATAAGCATAATGTTTGGTGTTAAATTAATTGGTAATAATCATTTTTTATGGATTCCAAACTCAAGCTAGGATAAGACGAGTGACTCGATACCAGTAGCGAAGGCTCCATAGTAGGCGATTATTTGAAGCCTAGCTTTTAAGAAAAATACATAGAAAGTATTTAAATTTAAATAAGTAATTAAATAAAAAATGTGCGGGAACCAGTTGAATATATCGTCAAAATATTAATTAATAATATATATATATATATAAATGAGAGCCAACTATCATCAGAATAATGTAGAATAAATAAATAATAATTGACAAAGCAGCGCCTCTAGCGATTATTGAATTAATCGATTCACTCGAGAATAATTTGCTGAGCTTATTGTATGAACTAAGGGCATCGGGGCAGTTTGATTTTATTCATACGAATATATAGGCTTATAAGGCAAAGCTTATATATTTAGTGTCGACGACTGTCGCTTTGGCACTTTATTCAAATAAAAATTAATAATGCGACAATTAAAAAAAATAATTTCTATTTGTTCAATCACGTCATATAAAGATATAATATTTTTAAAAATAATTATTAATTTTTATCTCGTGATTATTATTTATCATTTAATTCAGTCATAGAACATATAAGTATATTATTTTTTTGTTTAGTTGTTTGTCATATTGGGCTGTTGATAATATTTACAGATGATATATTTTTAGGCGTATGTTACGTGTAGGTGCAGGAAAATATATAATTAATATTCATTGCTCAATTCTATATCGTCAGTGAGCTATTGAAATTTCATTGATTTAGTGTGACGTTGACATTAGTATGTACCTATTCATCAGTAGTAATATCGTATTATCGTCTTATTTGCCGTTAGTATACCTCTTTCTAAAAGTCACCCTTCGCCACTGCTCGATACATAATGTAATATATTGAAAGTGAAGTACGGAGAATATGAAACATCTCCGACAGTCAGATCTCATTTGACCATCAAAATCAAATTTAGAATTTTAAAAAATATTCTACAAACAAAACATTAATTTTCATTGTAGCAACCGTATGTTGGAACTAATCGATCAGAAAGATTAAACTTTCTAAGCATTTTTTTTACTCATTGGACCCTATTGGTTTGACTTATTATGAGGTCGAACATCAAAATAATTCAAACAAAATTGAGTCCACATACGAGTACTGTATCAAGTGGTCGGCTTATACCCCTTATACCCCGAGGGATCCACAGCCGTGGACTGATGGGCGTGCAATACCCACGTATTAACCCGCCTGATTGTCTCATAATATCCAAACTCTACCTATATTGAACATCACTCCTGTAACTTATTGCGATTTAAAGTAACGTCTACAGAATCGATTAATAATATTTTGAAGCCAGTTTTGGTTTATGACTTAATAAAACCATGTTCGATTATAAGAAGATCATAATATTATGGGAACAGAGTTAAGGTTGTATTAACAGATTTTTGTTATATTTCTCCGCCTCAAGAGGTGTCGTTACATTTTTTATGAGGAATGGATGTTAGTCTTAACCGATCAGGTCCATATTCTGGTTCCAACTCATTGAAAAACAACATGTGAATTTATATCAGACCTGGGATTAGAACCCGGTACCCACGACATTATAAGCCTGATAATCAAATATTACCAATATTGAAACGGCACTTCGTTTAGACGACAAACTTTAATAAATAGTATTATTCAACCGTAACTATCAAAAGTAACTTAGTAATACGTGTTTAATTTTTCATATCCCATATTTCTCCACTCTCGATAATACAATTTTATAACTTCTTACATCCACACCCAGATGGTAACCCACCTCCCTTATGTTTGTGTTCCCCGGTAATTGTAATGTGCGGAGAACCTTAGTCTTACATATTCAATCTATATACTTAATGTTATATTTATGAGAAATAACACTAAATTTATTAGTTTTTTATTTATTTTAGTACACTTTTTCCACATTTGACTAATGTGATATTATGATTGAGAGAATAGCTACCGAGTGTATTACCGGTAGTCCCAGAAGTACCCGACCTGGCGTATATATAGCAGTTGTTGTTTAAAAATAATGACCATGATAGAAAGTACCAACCTTATAAAGCATAAGTTTGAAGTTTGACGACGCTACGTTGTTCAGTAATTATTTGTCAGCCATCAACAGTGAACGCTCTCAGTGAATTTTTAAACATGGAAAAAATTGGTCATAGTTATGTGATACAATACTTTCATTTCAAAGGCTTCAGTCCAACCAATATCAAAGCGGCGCTAGATTCTATTCTGGGGGTGTCTGCTCCTTTGTTTACAACAGTAACATATTGGGTGGCTGAGTTTAAACGAGCTCGGACGAGCTGCCAAGACGAACATCGCAGTGGTCGACCAAATGAGGTGACCACACCAGAAATGGTGACGAAAATCCACAAAATGGTATTGGATAAACGTCGACTAAAATTGCGCGAGCTAGCAGACATGGTGGGCATTTTAAAAAGTGCTGTACATCACACATTGACTGAAAATTTGGGCATGAGAAAGCTGTGCGCAAGGTGGGTGCCGCAATTACTCACAATGGAACAAAAACAGCATCGTGAGGATGTTTCAATCGAGTGTTTGCCGAAGTTTCACAGCAATAAAGCAGAGTTTTTGCATCTATTCATAACCATGGATGAAACATGGGTCCATCACTTTACACCTGAGATGAAAGAACAGTCAAAACAATCAACTGAAAGGGGAAAATCGGCTCCAAAGAAGGCGAAGACAGTTCCATCTGCAGGCAAGCTCATGGCGTCAGTTTTTTGGGATGTGCGTGGGGTAATTTTCACTAATTATCTTTGAAATTAAAATCAATCAACGGCGTGTATTATGCAAACTTATTGCTGCGTTTGAGTGATGAAATCAAGAAAAACTAACCGCATTTGGCGAAAAGGAAAATTTTATTTCATCAGGACAATTCATCAGTTCACACATCCGTTATCGCGATGGCCAAAATCAATGAGTTAAAGTTAGAATTGCTTCCTCACGCACCCTATTCACCGTATTTAGCCCCCACGGATTATTTTCTGTTTCCAAACTTGAAAAAATGGCTTGGTGGTAAAAGATTTGCCAACAATGAAGAGGTGGAGTCTGCGGTTTATCGCTATTTTGAGGAGCTCGACGATTCTCACTATAAACAGGGTATTGAAGCTATTGAACATCGCTGGGAAAAGTGTATCGACCTAAAAGGAAACTACGTAGAAAAATAAAAATATTTTTGTGTTTTCTTTGTTAGGTCGGGTACTTCTGGGACTACCCTCGTAATATATTTAATATGTTTCACGACTTTATACGTAGGTATGCAAATTAGGTATGGGGTGTGTTAGTAGTTGGTAGTGATATTGATACATTTAAGTTTCAATAGGTTTTGCCAAAGTGATTAAAAGCGCTTAATCACAGACTTGCGGCCATTTAATTGTCACACGACGCTTTATTCCCGTTGGATGACTCCCTTTGCGAATATTGTATTACTTACCATACTTTCCTAGAGTCCGACAGATTTAAGTCTGCTAAACGTCATGTCATTTTGATGTATGCAATCTGCTAGGAATCATCATAATGAATGGAATCATCTACAAGTGATTTATAATTTTATTATTTGATAGTTACCGACACATTTTACATAATAATTGCAGACAATAAAAGCAGGAAAAGCAATGTGCATTTATTATTTTTTCCAAGGGGAATGGGACGACTGGACTCTGGACAATTGGACGCCGCACTGTCGTAGACACGTATACAGAACGTGGAAGAGGTATTTTAATCAGTTTCTAACTACAACTTAGTAGTTTTAATTCATTTTACTCTTAACATAATGTATTCTTTATTGCTGATTGAGAATTACCATGCCTAAGGCTTTATATAAAATAAAAAAACTCTTTTTTCGTTGGAACTTAAACATATGCACGATTAAATCATTATTTACGTCTGCATATTTCCATTCTCACCAACTATTAAATCATAATATAATCATTTAAATATAAATATTAATATTAAAAAAATTAAGGTACCTTTAAGTACCTAACGTCTATTTATTTTCGAATTCCGTGGCGTCCAGTTGTCCCGGCGCCTAATCGTCCTAGACCCGGACCAAGCGAGCCAGGACTTTTTCCCAGCACAGAGGACGTGCCAGCGCTTCTTCAATCACTTCTCATCAATATATACAAGAACATCAAGTAAGTGATTATATACAAATACATTGCCCTTTTATTCAATATGTTTGTGTCTTGTTTCGATTCACTGACCAAATTACATTTTAGAATATATTATATTTTGTGCTACCTATCAGGTTTGCCTATCGATAATCGGTGTCAGTTTGTTAGATTTATTAAAAAAATGGAAAAATCGGTGCGTGTACTTATGTACGCGCGTTAGAAGTGATCTTTGGCGTAATAAAACAAACAAGTAGAAAATACGGTAAAATAATTGAAGAAAGATTAATGCAATGAATAAAGTTTAAATTAAAAATCATAATCAAATTAAAATGATATTTATTTATACACAGTTATTAATTTTTAATTATTAAACAAAATAAAAAAAAACTAAAACAAAAACAAATACATAAGTAGAAAATTCGATAAAATATTTGAAGAAAGATATTTAATGCAACGAATAAAGTTTTGATTAAAAAGCATAATCAAATGAAAATGATATAGGTATATTTATAGACAGTTAAATTATTTTTACATAATTAAACAAAATAAAATAACAATAAACACGCGTTGGGTATACCCCGATCACGGCTAACTTCATCATGTCACACTTTCGTAACGGTGTGCGCGCGCAGCTCTCAATTCTCTCCTTTACTAAACGCGCCAAAAGAAGTATAACTTAAAAAAAAAACAATGACCCAGCACTATTTTATTTAGACACCACCGGTTTTCAAAATATTACCATTATCAGAATCTTTATTCAAACACCATATTGTCTCAACCAAATCAGTCGGACTTTAGATCGTAGAGCCCGGTGAGTGGATCGCACCCTTTTTGGTAGTAGCGAGTAGTTAGAGCTTTCGCCTCTCACGCAATAATTAATCATTAAAAAGGGGGCGGGGCGGGGGTGTCGAGCGCCGACGTGTTTTTGACATTTTTGGGACCCCGTCGTCTGACCAAGTAGCCCTTTAATGTACCTAATTTACATCGAGTGTCAGATTTTCAAAAGCGTAAAAACTCAAATATACTTCACTCGGGTTAATATTTACGCTAATATATGTGACAGTAAGGATAATTACCTACTGCAAAAAATGTAATAAGGTTCAGCTTTATTTGTATACAAGGCTATTATAAAAGGGTATGGGGATTTTTATAAACAACTCAATCCGTGTCAGCATATTGATAGGCGATATTACATATCCATTTCCGGTAGTGTTCAATTATGGCAAACTCAGTAAATAGCGGACTGCAATGACAATTTCCGCAATATCCGATTTTCGACAGTCAGCCATATCCAATGACGTAAACGCCATATACCTAGAGTATCTGACTCAATTATAATAATTATGTCCTAAATATTCTTTTCAATATTTTATTTTGATTGTAAGTACGTCAATAAATAGCGGATCATAATTCATTGGACATGTCACTTGAACTTAACTTCCCGGTCTGTTAGTATCTTAGTCTCTGTATCGCTCCGCACAACATCTCATTCTACCGAGACTCGGACCTCGGAACAGTATCATTAGTATTGTAACATACTCTTGTACGGACTGTAACGCGCTGCAGATAAAACTCGCTCCTCCATCCACCGGAGCAACCACCAAACCTCAATGTCTTCACCCACAACTCAAAACTCCCACAAGGGTAATAATTTATAATTGAGGTCCTGAGGATTGTACCAAAATACGAGTGCACCAGTGACCAAATTGACTAAATCGAATTGTTATGTTTTTAACTACTTGGTATTGAAAAAATTGTATGCAAGCATGGCCCCCACAAGGGGGAGCTGACAGGACTCTAGTCTGGGTGCCCGGGCTTAGAGGGGGTTCGGTTAGTTAATTGAGATTAACAAACACCACAAATTTTCCCTAATAGTAAAAAAAAGTGTGGCTATGCGATGCAATTTAATGAAATATGATGGATATAATTAAATGATAATATACGTGTAGAATTTTATTTTATAATACGAGTATAAATGTTTCCTGGACTAAGAAAACTGTGTCTTTATCAAGTATAGTGAATGGTCGCAAGTTACTTGGTTACCATAAAAATGGGTTACGATCAATGTTTTAAAAATATGATGTCTAGTGCCGACTTCTCAATAATTTTCCGATGATCCGCCAAATGTCCGGGGAAACCCGCTTCAAGATGTTGGAGCCATGTTCATATCCAAGATATACGTATTGTTTATTTGTCAGTATGTTTGCACATATTATATAACATCCGTGTCGGATTACAAAAAAATATAGTCATTTGTATTATTTTCAACAAATTTATAGTGTTAAACTTATAATTAGTTTTCATACAATGTTTATATGCTTACGGGCATATTGTAAGTTCGTCCAGGCTAGGTACGAAACATACTTGACTAATCTAAAACAGAAGCCAGGAAGCATGAATATTATCTTATTTGTTGTTGCTTGAGACTCGATTGATTGAAAACAGAACAGGGCTTCTTAAAAGTGAACGGAAAAAAAACAAACCAAGCTATTGTTTGAAGATCTCGGTTATCATTCAAGGGTTCAAGAGGTTTTCAAAAACATACTAAATATATATAATATGGCGAATAAGAAATCTGAAAGTTTAATTTTGTATTCTAATAGATTTGGCAGTACATGATGAGATGAGGTTAAAGGTCGTTGTTACGTGGATGTTTTTGGAGGAGGATTTAATGATCGTTACAAGAATACACTGAATACAATAATAAGGTTGATAACGTGAGATTATAATCGCGTGTAATGATGTACTGGTGAGAACGATGTGATCAAGAGATCGATTATATTAATGAATTGAGAGGCTTGATTCGAGTAGAATGACGTTGACTATGTCTAGTGAAGAACTCATGATAACAGTAGAGCGTCTCGTGACGGACTCGGTGAGTTGAGTGAGGATGCAAGCATTTATCTTCCAATTTATACAAACGGGTACAAGTCGGTTATGTGGAATACAAACAGCGGCAAACACATTTTGAAAATACCCGATATACTGGATTATTTGTTAGTTTGGGTTAGTTTAGGTTAGGTTAGGTTAGCCTAAAAAATAATCTAGTAGGTATATAGGCTATTTTCAAAATGTGTTTGCCGCTGTGTTCCACATAACCGACTTGTACCTACAAACGCAGTACCTACATATTATATTAGAAGAGATATTGTCGCAATTATCAATCATAACAGACCGTACTGATTTAGTTATCATAGAGGAAATGCTGACTATTATTATCGCTTTATTATTTTGTTTTGACAAAAAGACATACATATTAAAGTGTGTCACTAATTTAATACTAAGTGGTATGATTGCTACATAGATAATATTATAATGTTTGGTCACAGAATTGGTGGGTAAAATGACGATGTTTTAATTGATACAATGCATTTCCATCAATAATTGACAGTTAACACATTAGAAGAAAAAAACAATGCCATAACACATATATTAAAAATTCGTAAATTATTGTGAAAATCCACAATAATACGCATGTTCTAGTATAATTTACCTTTGCCTAGAAAGCACACATTTCCGATTCTCGGCAAACAGAAAATTTGTTTAAAACCGCATACCTATTTCATGTCACCACTTTTCACAAAAAAAGCCTACCACGTATGCAGTGGCGAAGGGTGACTTTTGGAAACAGGTAGGCTGTGGAGAAAGCACACTTGTTAGATGTATTTACGGGAAATAAGATAATCCGACATAACTACTGATGAATAGTTAGGTACACAAAAACCGATGAAATTTCAAAAGCTCACTTATGGTATAAAATTAAGCAATTAATTTGAATTATGTATTTTCTTAAATATAAACGCAAAATATGCTCAAAATATATTGAAAATATCCGTTGTTGTGAATCTGTTCCATAACAATTTATGATTTAACCCGTAAACTAGACATTTTAAAATACATCTATATTTTAAAACACAGACATAGATACAATATCAGATTTCAACTTACATAATTGGCTGAATAAATTGTCTTAGTCTATGAATAAACTAACTGACAAATAAAAATCACGAGATAAATTATTTATTATTTTTAACAACAATCAATATTTATATGTGATTGAATACCATAGAAATTATTTTTTTAAATTATCTTATAAATTATTTTGAATAAATGTGCACTTACGTAAAATATAAGCGCTCCTTAAATAGCTTACCAATTTATATGGGCCTCCGCAGACGTCTTGAAATTATGAGAAACAAACTTCAAATAAAAAAAGTTTTCGATTCACGCAAACGTAATCCATTATGTGAAGCGAAACGAGATGTCGCTTATTTTTTTTAAACCTTTGAGACATGCCATAAATGGTGCTTATTGAAATAGTGGAAAAGATCGTAAAATTATTATGACAATTACACGATAGATGTCGTTGCGCATATTGAATATATTATTATGTGATTATATTATTTAATATGTCAATATAAAATTTTAAAATATTTTTCTTAAGAAGGTAGACTTTAAATAATCGCCTAGTATGGAGTCTTCGCCACTGGATCTAGAATACTAGTTTCCCACTAACAACTCTTAGCTAGTTAGTTACTTATGTACTAGCTACTGTTGATAAATTTTGGGGATGTATAATGTATCCTAATCCGTGAATTCTCTATAACCTACAATTTAGATTCTATAGTTATATTTAATCTATGATTCTATCAATATTAGCCACGGCTCACGGATCACGATCAATCAATTATGATTGTATGATAAAGAAAAGCAGACTGCTGGGCTCACATTACGTACTTCCACAGCGGATATTCATTTGCTGATATCTTACACTAAATCAATCCGCCGGCGGTTTTCTTGTAATGGATAATATCTGCTTACTGTAGAATTATACGTACGAGTCTCAAATAAGGTTAAAGGCATAAACTGGAAACGCTAGTGAGCAATTTATTCTGTGCCTATCTGATGATTGAAATAATGAACCATAAATACTCACATTATCAATGATGAAAATGCTTACTGGAGGGAAGTACCGATTCATTACCTACTCAGTATCCACACATATTGATAATCTAATGATATTTACGAAATTTGAGTAACCGTTATAAAGATTATTAACATAATATATATATTCTGGCCCACGGTGGCCGCGCGGCATAAGCGTTGGACTATAAAGCCGTGGGTCCCAGGTTCGAATCCTGGGTCTGGCAAGTACACATATTGTTTTTCAATTTGTGTTTGTCAGGGTATGGACCTAATAGGTTGAGCAAGTGGCTGACATCCATTTCTCGTAAAAAACAAAAATCTGTCAATACAAACCTCCACTCTGTGGAGGCCCATATGATCAGGATCGGACATGGTCGAAAAAAAAAAAAAAATATATATTCTGGTGCTACATAATACGACATACGAAATTTATAAGTATTGGTTGGGCCAAATATGGTTGCTGGCATTCCTTATTTCCCCACCTACCTCACATCCTTATTTATTATATTCATAAGACCAGGAACCAGCAATTACGGGTCATGAGACGACTGTGATTGCGAATAACATTTAGTTCTCAAGACAACGGGTAGGCGTAGGTCTGTACCACCGTTTATTGTATAATTCAAAGACTAATTCAAGAGTTAGCTATAGTTCCTCCAAGACAACCGAGCGCGTAGGCTTGTTAAAGCTATCGCGTTGTGTCTGATACAATGCCCCATTAACTACAGAGTGTATAATACAAATTGCATTTGTTTGACCTTCGTTGCACTAAATCTAATACGGTTTGAGCGAACGTCATGCCTATTATCCATCCTGATTTTGTCATCATCATACATCCCAAAACAAAACTGAAACCGTTAGAGTGACATTCCAAGCCGTCTGTTTACCAGTACGTGAGTGCGTAAACACCGAACCGGCTCAAGCACGCGCCAGTCCTCTCAACATAAAAGGTCATTGTCTGGCATCCTGTGTAACCCCCCCCCCCCCCTAGATCCGTAATCCATTAACCAGCATCTTTAAATTACAGTCCACTGCTAAAAGCACCACCAAGTATATATTTTAAATAAATAAATACACGTGACGTAAACCCGAAATTAAGTCGTCAGTGCTTTCGAATAAATCAATTAACTTGACATATTGCGTGCACACAACGTCCACTTCCTACATAATTTAATGCATTACGCGGTATGCTTTGTTAATAAAAATGTAATGCAATTGGTAAAACAAATATTAATGACATTTTTATGCCAGACAAGCAAGCAGGCAGTCATATTCACAAGCCTGCGGATGCACTTCACCAAAATATAAATGGAGTAATTTCCATTTTCATCTTTTCCTACATCTTCCTCCTTCTTTACGTCCCCAACTCTCCTCCGCCATACTAGACAGTTTCTTCACACTCCACTCTGGACCCTTCGTTGACAATTTGAAACAGAAAAGGATATGGTAGGTACTGTAATAGTGTCAAATTTCCATTAAAATTTTAACTGCGGCTTGACTATACATCGATAAATAACACTCAAATTACAAATGTACATAGGTAGAGTTGGGTTTCGGGAATTTCCCGACGGGAATTCTCGAGAAATTTTTAACATTTCGGGAAATCCCGGATCTCGAGAATCTTTTCTCGGGATTCGGGATTTCTTTATTATCAAATATTAATTGAAAAAACGATTTTTCTATATCAAAAAAGTGGACAAAAAATACAAAACGTTCAAAGACTGATCGGGGGATTTAACACAATTAAGCCAACGTCGACTCAACATGAGCGCAATTTTTCAACATCAGGGAATTTTGTATCACAAAAGCGTACGCGATTGTCAGACGCAGCCATTGACAGTCTGTGTTTTTTGAAATCCTATTTTAATAAAGTAATGTTTTGAATAATTTTTGTTTTCCTAATTCTATTTTGTTTGTCTTCTTAAATAAAAAAAATCTTTTTGAAATATTTTGTCTGTTTATAGGATTTTTACAGATTTTTTTTTTTAATTTTTTCGAGAAATCGATATCTCGAGAATTCTTTTCTGGAAATCCCGAATCTCGAAAATTCATAATTTCGGGAAATCGCGAATCTGGAGATTGAGATTTTCTCAGGAAACACCAACTCTATACGTAGGTACTATAAATTTATACGATACGTTTCTCGTGGAGATTATACAAAAAGCAAATAATGAAATGTACAATTAAATTTAAAGCAATTATTACATTTGCCACCTTTTGATCAAGATGAGGCTTTGGGTAATGCCCTAGCTAGCCTATCTTTACCCATCCCCCGCTTTCCACCTTTACAGCATGTTACGTCGCAGTCCTGCACTCCCAGAAGCTCTCTCGCAACTACCTTACTGCATCAATATCGGTGCTTTATCTAAGCATTCAGCGCAAATACTACACTCTAAAATAGAATCATTCAATATGAATAGTAGGTACTTAGTAACTTACGTATACTGGCTCAGGCTGTCTTAATGGTAATCCAATTTCTGGAAGACTTCAATGTTAGTACGGATTAGTACGAATGCACCGCCTTCGATTTTCTTTAACTGGTCCATGCATTATGTACTGGTTTCTTTAAATTATTGACTGTTATCAAGTATCTAAGATAATGTAGCTGCAGAATAATAGCGATCAGATATCTATTGTTTAATGTATCAAATTACTCTGCAGTAATATATTCCCAGCGAATCAATTTCCAGCAAACAACTCTTAGCTAGATCAGCAAGTTGATTGGCAATATTAGATACGGTATATTATTACATCATATCACAGCACATTATATCATTACGGTGTATTAGCCGAATAATCATTATTCATGGTATCATATTTTCTTACGACTGTAATAATAAATAATATTTCATTTCGCTACTCGATTTAAAACGCTGACTCTATAATTAGTTGAATATGATTATGTACCAGAATTTAATGTTAATGTGTTACTTTTTATTGTATAAATAACGAAGAATAATTTATCTAAATGTCACTCGAATCCAAGTACCTGGCTCGTAACTATCTCAATAGATTATATGTACTATCATTGTATAATATACTATTGTACCGATAGGCTGCTAATAAATCTCACCCTGCTACATCATAGACTTCATTATCATCATCCTCAACCCACACATCGAACACCACAGTAGTGACCCAACAGTAATAATAATAATTAATTCAGGCTAGTCAATATATAATAATATATATATACATAAATATTACCATGTTTGATCCTAGGAAGATCATATGCGCCTCCACGTAGTGAACGTTGTATTATTAGACTGTTGTTAAATTTATGTTTGCCACTTGCTAAGCGTATTAGGCCCATACTATACGTAGGTACAAATACATATTTAAAAGACAACATGTTCTTTTTTGGACCCTTGTTTCGAATCCGCGACATTGTAGATCATAATATATTAATATTGCTTACTACATTTTAAGTAGGTACCTAAGTTAAATAATGCATTGAATGCACCTTATATATTATTTTTTTATTGGCATATTAAAATCCCATCATACCTACAAATGATTTTATTGTATCGTATCATAATTTAATTTTAAAGTACTCCAAGTTTCACAGTATGAAGCTCCTGTAAATAAAGCTCCCTTTACCGCATCCTTTCATCGATGCACCCTCACAATTTCACAATTTCTTCTCATTTCCCTCAGTCCACAGACAGTGAGTCCGCAAAAGGCTCTCTACTGAAATTGCGAGGCTTGCACCGTTTCACCCCCGAGTGCATTTCTGATTAGCATCTTCAGTTCCCGATTGAATTACAACCACTTGTGTTTGAAGGAAAATTATTCGCTAACCAGGCCAATTATTTGTAGAGGAAATTGAAAAATAATTAATTTGTTTTGAGAAGCCAAGTACAGTTTAATTAGTTTAAAAAAGAAAAGCTTAAAATATAAAGAATATGACTTCGAACAGACTAAAGTGACTATTTTTTATCTATATATAATGTGCTAATTTAGTTTAGGTATTCTATTGAATTTATTTTGAAATAATAATTTGTGGACAATTTAAACCGGAAGCATAAAAATCAATAAAAGTATAAAATAATTATAAATTAATAATTCGGGTATATATCGTGATAGCAATTAAATACATTATCTTGATATCGTCGCTAATTTTCTACAAACACGTATCTCAATTTTTGTCAGTTTTGAGTTGTTTGATGGAATGAATTCAGAATTTGAATACGCACATATTCCACTAACACGTATCTCAAAACATACTTTACAACATAATAGATTTAAGCAATAACAAAAACTCGTACCACAATAAAAGACTTTTATAAATATTATAAACTCGTATCTCGAGTTACGTGTTTGTGAGTATATATTGAACTCCGAAAGATAATTGTACTGAAGCTCTTTCTCGTAAGTCAAGATACGTGGTTGCTGCAGTAATATTCACAGTAAAGTTGCAACGCATTCTCGTATCTCCGACAATGTGACTGATCGGTCGAAAATATAGTGCGATAAATTGAAGAAACATAACATTTTTTTCATGAAAATATGTGTAACTATATGGATATTTCATAGAAAAAAAATTATTTCTCAATTAAAAACTGAGAGAATAAAGTTGTTATTTGCCTCTCTTGAAAAGTTATGATTTTTGAGATACGTGTTTGTAGAAAATTACAGACGATATAGGGAAATGGAGGAAGATCTTGGAGGAAGTTAGGATCCTCTTTGGGTTGTTAATCTACTAATGATAATTTTAATATACGTGTATAGTTTATGGTATATCTAATTTCACATATTAAGTATCATGTTGTGAATGTCCTGAATTCTGTTATAATACACAATGTTTACCTTTAAAATGAAAATGAAGCCTGCTGTGCAAAATATTATCGAAGCTCATCGGCTTTCACACCCTGGTGTGTTGGTATCTTATGATTAAATAAACAGAAGATACTTAAATTATTAAAAATCTCTCATATTTTATTAAATATAAAAATATGAATTTTATGTAATTACGTACTTGAATATAGTGCCATACAATCCACATGGGTACTTAATTTAATCAATTACTTATTATATTAATACTATCGACCGATGGTACTTGGTGGAATTTAAATTTAAATTCTAATGGATTTAAGTTTTGTACTATTCCATTTGAGTCGTTTTTGCGAACCGGGTTTCACCTTGTTCCCAGAATGGACGATTTTACAACTCTTGAGTGTAGGATTTTTATTGTTTATAACACATATTACTAATGATCTATTATTAGGTTTTGACGATATTCTTATCGAGTGTACTATTATTGATAATGTAGGGGTTTTTTTACAAAGACTTCAACTATTCATAATTTCTTTGTTATATTTTTTATTGGCTTAATAGGTGGGTGATTAAGTTTTAACCGACTTTATTATATTGATTTGTTATATAAGTTAGAATAAATTGTATTCCTTGTCAGTGAGTATTTGTGTGTACATAGTGCCTGAAGATGCCGAAAGTACAAATGGACTCAAATGGAATAGTACAAAACTTAAATCCATTAGAATTACTTTTTAATTGATATGACACGTGTTTCGACAAATATAACACATTACAAAGTGTTCAATAAATTGTAATGAATACCTAAACATGCAGAACATTTTTTTTCACTTATTATGTGAATGATTCCACTATGATTTTAATTCCAGTTGAAGGTGGACCACAATGAATTTCATTTATTAATACTTAATCTGCAGTTGAATAAAATTAATGTCCCGTCTCAGTCGTATACCCTACGCATTATCATCAAACTTCATTAATCATTAATAATACAAATTAATTAAAATACGCATTTCTTAATTTAATCAAAAATAGAACGAATGGGTCATGTTTGAAGGGTGCTAAATGCCCCAAGTGAAGACTTGTCGAGAAATTTCTTGAGAATCTTAGACATGCACTATTCTCGGGGGAATTGTAAATTGAATTTGGAATTTCTGCGGGCGATTAATTCATATTCACTTGTACTTGAATAAAATATATAATACGGTTAATTATTTATCTGGAAAAGTTAGGAAGCATTTTCATCAAAGTAGACAAAGTTACTAAAGAATATCTCATCGGATTATTACATACAAAATATTATATCTCACATTTAACGGGACCTACTCTATTCTTTCGCTGTTTTGACAAATAAAAATAAGTATTTCGCAAACATGGTTAAAAAAACCCCATAACTAATGTACTTTTTAATGTATTTAAACCATAAAAAATATATCCACACATTCGTATTATTTAAGAATATTAAATAAAATAATTTACACAAATAATTCTGCGACTAATAATGAAGTAGGTACAAGCACAAACATATTAGTAGTAAATAATATTTTTTCGGGTGATGGTTGTAATCCATTAATCTACCTATCCAACTATGGATAATAATGTACATGAGTTTTCGCCCGGAAAATGAATGATTTGAGTTCGAAACCCAATCGATCCAAACAAAACCAAGGTTTTTAAAATTGTATTTATTCAATAAAAAATCGGTGCGTGTACTTATGTACGCGCATTAGAAGTTATACTTCTTTGGCGTAACAACACAAGAAACTCATCTTTGCCATACAGCGGTTATAATCGATTCAGAAGTGCCCATGATGAATTAATAAAAAATCAAATTTTATTGGCGTATTATTATGATTATATTAATTTCGGTCTCAAGGGCATTTTATCGATATAGGTACCGTCAGCAATAATATTATGTATTCGAATAAACAATAGTATTGCAGAATGTACTTATTTTGGAAGAAAAAAATCTCAAAACTTGTGTTTGAAAAATTTAGCAAACCGCTATTTCGACCATCTTTTCTTAAACAGATGACTGTAAAACTATTTTCGTTAACAATAATAATTTATTCCATATCAAAAGTAAAACATAGTATATTATTTAATGGTTTAACTGAAACGTGATATTGGCTTTTGTGATGAAACATAATAATTATTATTGTCTTCAGTTATTGTAAGCCGCTAATAAATACATTGACATGGGATATGCGACAAATATTATCCTAAACTGTAAAAATATGTATTTTTGTATATGAAGTGTCTAAATATTGTAAATTTACAACATACCATTGTTTGAATTATTTACTAACTCAACAATCACAAAATTTATTTATTTATTGAAATATAATTTTAGTCATAAATAATACTTACATAAATATAGCCTCAAATCTTAATGAATAATTATAATAATAAATTGTGTTGTATCGGCGCGGGCCGAATGCGTAACATCGGCGTCACACGCCAAATGCGTTACATCTTCGTTACACGCCAAAAATACACTCTGATCTATTTTCCCAAACGCGCCAAAAGGTATAGTATAACTTCAAAAAAAGACTTACCATCAGATCCTGTGTATACCTACACAGCTTAGCATACGAAAATTATTTAATTAAATATGTGGGTAGGTACCTACCTATTTAAATATAAAATGACTGGTAGTATGTATTTTAATCTTAAAAAATAAAATGTATTAGAGAAATACACTTTCTCTGTTTTAATGTAGAAAACACAAAAGGCAATGATATAAATAAGCAGGCGTAAAATCCTTGTTTTGTTTTCTCGGGGATGTATTGAGTCACGGATAATTTAGTAGAACCAAGTCAAAGGTTTCCCCAGGAAGATAAATTCCAAAAAAAATACAAAAGCAATCTTCGTTCCAACTACTGCAAAACATATTTTTTGGTGTTGCTGCTTGGCGTGTTTCCAAATATCTTTGACTATTTCCGTATGAGGGCAGACATTTTTGGTTCATCTCTGAGAATTTGACATTTTGCATGAGAATATATTTATTGTGTATTAAGTATATTATGATTTTATAAATATATATTGTTCTCTCTGTCGCACTTTCCTTCTTCTGTTGTGTTCTTTATAATCATGCGTAGTTAGGGAATCCAATCCCGAGCCACATTTTTGATTCCGGGATTGGTCCCGGGATTGGCATTTTTTCGATAGTTAATATTAAATTTATTTATATACAGAAAACATTGATAAAATCGGTCAAAAATAAATCTAGTATAATTAAATTTATACTATTTAAGGCATTATTAATTATTGTTAATATTGTGCACGTTCAATCTTGGAAATACATAGGTTTAACGGAGAAAATAATATTGTAATATAAATAATAATGTGAGAATAAAAGAGTTTTATTTATTTATGAATCTTTCCCATTTTTATTAATTTATATGAAAAAATAAAATGAATCGGCAACACATGGGTAATAAATCAAACTTCATTCAAACTCAGTTTATTTCTAATGTAGTTATATGTCATTCAAAGTAATTCTATAAGTTGGTCCATCAAGAGTCAAGACAATTAGTGGTTTGCCCACAAACTTCCATTTAGGTTTTGAGAAGTTCTTCTTTCTTTATATTCTCAGTGGAGAACAATTAATTATATTTTTCTTATACTGCCCAAAATATGCATAAAAATTACGAAATATCGTGAATATAAATCATTGTGCACATTACCTGTCAGCAGTGGCGCACCCAGGGGGGGAGGCAGGAGGCCTTGCCCCCCCCCCAAAATATGAAAATCATCAGAATGATTTTACACATTGAAATCGAGAGCCAATAAACTATAACTTGGGCTTAGACAAACAACACGGCAAAAAATGATTTGTAATTCTCCAGCACCCTTTTTAGTAAAATTTCTTAGATTTTAATAATTTCTAACACAAAAATTTCGAAACACTAATGTCTGGTTTTTTTAGAAACCCGTTCCCTAATGAAATTCTCGGTGTCCACCCGAATTCTGGAGTGGTATAGGTCATGGCTGGGGAGGGTTGACAGGGCTCTAACCTGGGGGCCCGGGCTGTGGGGGGCCTGGCGTGTCGGGTTGACCAGATAATTGAGATAAACACACATCATAAATTAGCTTTAATAGTAAAAAAAAATCGCCTGCGGCGCTATTATACTTCATGACTATGAACATTTTAATTTATATAATTTTCCAATATATTTTCTGATTATTATGTGACGATACTCGACAGCTCCATTATTAAAGTAGATGTATTGAAAATCGCCAATAATTCACTGTATAAGTACCCTCAATTTGAACTAAAACATAATTTGAAAAACGTTAATGTAGTATTTCACACTGCTTTTAATCTAAGCGGTGGATAGGGGGCCCGTCAAATACCCTAACCCAGTGGTCGGCAAACTCATTAGTCAATAGAGCCAAATATCAACAGTACAACGATTGAGATTTCTTTTGAGAGCCAAATTTCTTAAACTTAAATTATATACGTAGGTAGTAAGTAGGTACACTGCTAATTTACTAAATAAACTTTAGTTAAAGTTTTAAGTCCTAATTAAATTATAGGTAGGTACACTGAATAAAACTGAAAATCATACGTAATAATGATCTTATTTATTAATAAAAATTAAATTATAAGTCAGGTAACCATAAAATTGAATCATGACAATGACTGACAAACTCAATGTGAATAATGGCCTTGCATCTCCTTGTAAAGTTTGGGTAAGTCAGGTTCGTATGTTATTGATTTAATTTTAAGCACGATTCCAGGTTCTCATCAATAAATCGATTTCTTAATTTACTCTTGATTTCCTCTCTTGGAAATCTTTTTACTAACCACAAAACTTGCAATATTAACATTGTTGACAGATTTTATTCAGTACCTAATTACATACAGAACTTTATTTTTATTAACTCTTCTCCTCAGCTGCTTTCTTCCTTGCATCATCGACAGAATATTTAGCGCAAAATTACGAGTTTTTAGTTGTATCTTTCTAAATTTCAATGCGCCAATTTTTCCCGACACATAAATACAGGTCGGTAAGCCATTTAAGTTTTGGATAAACGCGAAGTCTCGGTCTATTCAACATTACATTTACGATTATCCTCTTCCATTTTCTTTGCTTCTTCTTTGTAGCCATGTCAAATATGGCAGAGAGCATCTGTGGCAGAGCCGCACTCAAGGGGCCAAAGAGCCGCAGTTTGCCGACCACTGCCTTAGCCTGAGGGCCCGTTTCAGGATGTGGGGGCCATGGTGTAGGTATACCGAGTGCAATAGACAAAAGACCGATAAACGAGATATTAGGCTGTGTTGTAATGAGTAGGTTGTGTATAATTTAAATGCAATAATACTTTTCTTGTTCATTTTAGATTAATATGTTGGAACCTCAATATTGAAAAACCAAAAATCTACGATAAAAATTCGGCGAAAAGAACGACTACACCCACTACGGTGGTGGTGTAAATAAAAAGAACATTTTTTTTCGGTGGAATTCGGCATAAATATTGTAGCTCTCTAGACCAGTGTTCCCCAAACTTTCGACATCTGTGTACCCCTTCTATAATTTTCGTAGCACTGAGTACTCCTCGTCAAAGAACAATGCATATAAGTACTTTAATAACAATCAAAATATATTTATATATTCCTTTTGTAGTACATAAACAAAATAATAATAAACGAAAAATAAAATTCATTCATAATAAAATATAAATAAAAGTTATATTATAAAAAATAACATTCATTGGTTATTATTGTTATTGATTTTAATCTGAGGTGCGGTTCCACACCCAAAAGGCTGTTCCTTTTTTTTTACGTAATGTCTACAAATGCTGAAAAAGCAACTTCACATAGATATGAAGTTGGAAAAGGCAAGATGTATTTCAGGAATATCCCTGTTAAACCTGGATACACATGTTGCATTTGCAACCTAAATGATGTTTAAGTACACTCCTTATATTTATTTTGCAAGAATCCGTCTGAAGCTAATAATTCCAACAATTGCTCTTCTTCCGCATGCGATAAACCTTCTAGCTTGGATATTGTATTAATGCTTGTTGCACCAGGCGTAGCCATAACCCAGTGCAGCGCATACCCCCACCAAGCTTTTCCCGTACCCCAGGGGGTACGCGTACCACACTTTGGGAAACACTGCTTTAGACCAAGCGGGTAGCACAGCCGATATTATTTAAGTAATCTGTTAGCATACTAGGTACACATGTCCAGAATGGTCGCTGTTCACTTCCAATCCGCCAGTCGCTGATGACACGCTCAACGGTTACCGCCACTATGTCTCCAATTTAGCAAAAACTAGGAGAAACTGTACAATTATATCGCCGTGTATTGTGAAAATATGTAAAAATATTTATATGAAGAAGAAAAAGAGCCTATGGGACTAATTTACATTTTCCTCCTTGCCCCCCCCCCCCCCAATAATAAATCCTGGGTGCGCCACTGCCTGTCAGGATCACATTCCATGAAAATATGTTTTGTAAAGATCTTATGACAAATTAATCCTTTGCATTAGCTTAAAACTTCCCAAATATATGCTGACAGAACCCTATGACCATACTACTACATCCAACAACAACAGATTACAACTTACTTTGAAGAGCGTTTTCGTTATTTATGTAATGGTAAAATATGACTGCATAATGAATATGGATATTAGGATGGAGAGAAAAAACCAAGACTATGAATGATGATAAATTATTTTTTACGTAATTTACAAAGTATGGGTTCCGTCAAATAAAATAATTACCTACTTCGTCTTGAACAAACATCCACGTGTTTACACTTGAAAACTTTTTAGCCATGAATGTTTTGTTTTTAGAGGGGCCGTAAATACATATTGTGGACTGGTTTAAAGATAAAGGGGAACTAATTTTAGGGGAGCTAATTTTTAAGAGGCAATACAAATATCTATTAGACAGTCATTTAAACAAAATAATTACTTCAGTAATTTACATTCTACTGGAGAGGCTATTTTCAGATAGATTATACATTTCAATCAAGAAAATTTAAATCATTATTTTGTTTAACTATTTTTGTAAACTTTTTGCACAGTTTCTTCTTTCTGTGGTTCTGCAGCTCAACTTGAGCGAAGACATCTTATATCGCTTTCCTCGAGAATCTCTGTTATCGCCGAAGTTGACAAGTGGTTTTGATGAAGTTGACAAGTGAACATGATTTTGATGAATATGAAATATAAAATACATGATATTGTTTACATTGTAAGTTCACTTATGCTAGTTATAACTTAAATAAACTAGGGATGTTTTGAGTTGATGAGAGGGATGATTCACGATGGGCAGCCACATCACTATTCAACCCCTCCTAACAACGCATCCATGGTGTCTTTTTTTCATGCTTCTGAACTAAAACCACTTTTGGTACGCACATCTATGACATACGCCAACTTTGGCCTGTTCAAATGTTACACAAGAAGTAAAAAGTCCCAATGGTAGACCTATAATATACCAACTCCCATAACAAGTATTCTACATCACAGCGCTGCATGTGCTGGCACTATTACGTCATGTGCTATTTTCGTGTTGATTTGTCATAGTAGATAATCTATTACTGATTGCAAGTAATAAAAAGTTTTCTTTTCTGTTTATCCTCCTCACAATACCTACGTTTACATTAAAAATAATGCTTTTCATCTGGTTCCGCATCAACATCGAACACACACTAAATTAAGGCCCCGGGAATATATTAGTGAGGAAAATACATGCAGGGGGAGGGTTTTAGTTCCAGACTAGATATAGAAGTTGCACTGTAGATAGCCCAGATGGATTAGCTTTGAGGAAATAAGTCTAAACACAATGCCCATGATATAGAAGAATGGAATCAGTTTGGAGGCACATAAATCCGGCAGTGGATTTTTTTATTACTACAACAGGCTATAAGGTCCAATGACAGTAGTGTAGTGTTAAAACAGCACTGTATTTAGTAATATAAGAGAAACAATGACAAGCACCCAACTTTTGAGAAAATAACGATGATATTATTTTGACCTCACCAAAAATGGAACACGGATCCCTTGGTGTAAGAACCCTGCAAACCCCACAGGAAGTGGCAGGGCGTCAGTGCGTCCATCAAATCAGCAAGCTCTGTCAAACCAAAACACTATTTAATTGAATAAAGGCTGGCTTACAGTGGTTTAATACTAATCATTAGTACTCGCTAGTTCCACTAGCCACAAAAACTACTCAAAACGCTGAGTAGAGCTTACAAGAGTTGACAAGTAAAACTTGATCAGTAGCAGCATACCATAATACAAAAAAGACGAAAAGAAAATTCGTCAACATTATTAGTCGGGCAAACCTATACTACTGTATATATATTAATATCCATATACTATTATGTAAGCACCTAGTATTTGGTCGGTAAATATATCAAAAAAATATGAATCCGAACAAATGTGATCCATTTGCGATATGTCGAATGCAACTGCATCCTGTAACAGAACTTGCAACATGCAATATGTTCGATAATACTCGATACAAATTGGATCGTAAAGTGCAGGGCTACCAACAGCACAGGTACAGCGCCGCGCTGAAGTGAGCGATGCTGCGACCGAAAATTGCTACAAACGAAATGTGCTGGCAGTGTATACATTTTATGCAGTGACCAAAACTTTATAATTTAAAAAAATTTGTGGGTACATTTTATATTTTGAAAAAATCTAATATTTTTATCACACCTGTATCCTCATGGAAACCGAGTTGGTGGAGCGCCCACTTATAAAACTATGAGTTAAAACATCGATCCCGTGATCCACTGGGTATTTTATGTTTCTAATAAAATTATATTAATGCCATTTCCTCTTTGTTGAGGCCCGTACACCTAAGAGCGAATGTGGTATTTTCCTTTTTTTAATTTATGGGGTTAAACGTTAGAGTAGGGTTATCAACTTTCAGAAGAACTTCTTGAGACTCCTTTACTTGAGGTTATATGGATACTATCCGTGGTTTTATCCAACTGACTTTCTCTTAGGTATGCTCACATACTGCAGTCTGCAATTTAGAAGAGATCTTTATTTATCTACGTATTTTTTCGACTTATACGAGGTATAATCTGCCATTCAGGGCAGTGTTTACATGTAAGTCCCTGATAACTTACTTATAAATAGAGAGCATCAGTTGTTTATTCTTATTGCTTCGGGTGTTGATATATTCCACTTGCTTGAGGGTGAGTGTATGTGGATGCTTTTTTTATAAATTGTTAAAATATGGTCTCCTTAGCAAACTCGGTGTACTTATTTTAACTTCTATAAAATGTATAATTGTATTTTCACTGCTGTTGTATGTTCATACGAGGGTGGGTCAATAATTCCTTAGAAAAAAGCATTAAAACAGGTTTTATTTTTGTATTTTTTTTTTATTTCTCAACATAATTTCCTTGGAGCTCAATACACTTGGTTAGACGTTTCTCAATTTTTTTTAAACCGTCAGAAAAATAAGTTTTCGGAAGGTCCTCAAAATAAGCATTTGTCCGATCGATGACTTCTTCATTTGAAAAAAAACGTTGTCCACTTAGCCATTTTTTTAAGTTTGGGAAAAGGAAAAAGTCACTTGGGGCTAAATCTGGCGAATACGGTGGGTGGTCGACCAATTCGAACTTCAATTCTTCAATTTTAGCCATTGATCGTAAACATGTGTGAACACGGGCATTGTCCTGATGAAAGAGGATTTTTTTCCTGTTTAAATGAGGCCGTTTTTCTTCAATTTTGTTTTTTAGCTGGTCCAATAAAGATGCATAATAATCCCCTGTTATTGTTTTTCCTTTTTCCAAATAGTCAACGAAAATAATTTCACGTGCATCCCAAAATACAGTAGCCATAACCTTACCAGCTGATTTTACGGTTTTCGCCTTCTTTGGACATGGTTTGCCTTAGCAATCCACTGCTTTGACTGTTCTTTCGTCTCGGGAGTATAGTGGTGTATCCATGTTTCATCTACAGTCACAAAGCGACGAAAAAATTCATCCGGATTGCGTTGCATGAGCGACAACAGGGCTTTAGAGGCCACCACCCTACTGCGTTTATTGTCGACTGTGAGCAAACGCGGCACCCATCTTGCAGAAATATTTTTCATGCCCAATTTCTCATGTAAAATAGAAATGACGCTACCTTTTGAGATCCCTGTAACCTCAATTATCTCACTCAACTTTAATCTTCGGTCACTTAACACCATATCGTGGATTTTATTGATCATTTCTGGTGTAGTCACCTCTACAGGACGTCCTGAGCGTGGTTCATCCTTTGTTGATGTACGACCACGTTGAAATTCATTTAACCAGTTATAAATAGTTGCAAGTGAAGGAGCAGATATGCCGTGAACTAAATCCAACTCATTTTTTATTTCCTTTGCTGTTAACCCTTTTATATTAAAATGTTTAATAACAACTCTAAACTCAATTTTCTCCATTTTCCATTTTTCCATTTTCCACAAGCAATTTCTTTTTTAAATGTACGAGAAACACATAACAACCCGACCAATCTGATTGAAACTTCGCAGCATACTGAATCGGTAGTGCCGCTGCATGAAAACAAACCGCTTGCAGTATTAGTCGCGCCACCTGTCGGCTTTTCTAAGGACCTATTGACCCACCCTCGTATTATGTTCTTTTTTTATATTTCCATTTTTATCGTTTTTATTGCTTTTTTTCTTTATAATAATGTTTCATGTCATGATATGAACGTCTTAAACTTGTAATTTGTAATGTCCACAATATGTTTAAAAAAAAATTAAATTAAATTGAAATCTCTACACTTAAAATTTAACATATATGCACAATTCAATCATTCATAACTTGTGCACATTTAAATTCTCATCAAGTATTAAATAATAATATTAAATACATATTTTTAAACTACCTATTATTCATGAACGTTTACTTATTTTCGAATTTCATTTGATTGTGTAGCGCCCAGTTTTCCAGGCGCCGAATCATCCTAGACCCTACCTAACACATGTACCTATGTCATAATGTCAACAAAAAACTAGTGTAACAAATCCACGAACTATAAAAATTCACAAAATAAGTAATGGGCATCCCAGCTTTTGCTCCATGGTAGGCGAAACGAGGAATTATTCCAATTTCCGATTTAAAAAAAATTCCAGGAAGAAAAGAGTTATCTCCGAATATTTCTTTAAAATATTTCATTGCATACCTATTTTAAAGCTTGTTGACGCATGGTCGCCCTAAATAAAAATGCTCTTTTTATGTAAAAATCCAACCCGATATAAAAGTCAACAGTGCTGTTAGTTATTGGTAAATTGCATGAAACATTTTTGAATTGCAGTTAGTTGCTCTGGTCTCAATAATAAATATTTTTTTCATACATGTAGGTTGATATTGATAATTTAAAGTGTGCACAACCATTATCTACACTTGATATACGAAACAATCATTAAGTCGACCTGAAATATCTTGATAGGTAGAGAAAGGATTCTTCTGGCATTGTGGCAACGTACAGGCAATCACTTTGGAACGGTGTTGGTGTCATTTAAAAGTAACGATACCAACACTTAAATGAAACGCCTACACTGCCACAAGAATCTCACACCACTCTGTTTATATATGCTTCTAGAATCTAGACATAATCATTGATAAATAAAAATATTTTGAAAAATAGGAAAAAGTTAGGTTGATTGGAATTTGAACTTGTAAATGAACTGAACACGCCGCGGGTATGACGTAATTTTGATAACAGGACGTGAGTCGTGACACGAGAAATCCGTTCATAATCCGGGACGAGAGCTTTTTTTAGCTCAGGAACTCCTTTCTTTTTGTACGCGGTAATTTTGATAACTGCATTCTGGGTCCAATTTGACCAAGTAAGAAAAAAATTATTTGTTCGATCAAACGTCAGATTTTTTTTCGCAACTCGCCAAATTATAACTCTTTCAGAATTATGGTAATTAACACCGAATTATAGTACGGAAAATGCGAAATTATACTTATTTTGGCGAACAATACCTACATTTTTCATATCATACCTACATAGTACGCAAACCAAAATTATATTACTAAAATACTATAACTATTATACTATTGTTGGCAACACTAGTTGATGAAGCAATTTCTGATACTTCTACATATTATCGAGGTGCTCAACTGATTAATAAATAGAATAACGATAGGCTATATCCCAAAACAGTACATTTTGCCACAGGGTTATGAATGTGTGAGTGTCCTAGGAAAATGAATCATGCGTTATAGACATGCAATAGTATGTGTTGCAACCTTCAATACACCAATATTAAATGAGCATCAGTGCATAAACCGAGAGCAGTTGTCATTATTTGACGTATGACGTATTTTTGACACGTGTTTAAGTTTATCCCATATTCTTCCGCACTCGAGATCGGTTGCCTGCTTCTCCACACCCGTTAAGTATTTCAGTTCCCATTATTTCTGAGTTTCCTGTGCTCGAGCCATGAGTTAAAAATGGTTCATAACTCGTTCGTTGTACGCACGAGCACCGTAGCCCGTATGTATGTGTATATACAACAGTGACGAAGACTCCATAGTAGGCGATTATTTAAAGCTTACCTTCTTAAGAAAAATAACTTTCAAATGCATATTAACGTATTTAAGTAATTACTTAATATTTTATATTCTTCAAAAAAAGATATCTATAATTTTCCAGAGAAATCTGTGTGTAGGGCCTGTATTACAAATTGACTGCCAGCTTGCTTGCGACATAATATAGCTATTGGCACTAATACAATATATCGTCGCTGTTCTGGCAGAAGACACTTATTCGAAAAAATGACATATTGAGTTAGTTATACCAAAATGTTCCTTATTTCAAACTTTACCGTCTGGAAACCTTCTTAATAAATAAACAGTCTTTATTTTAAAGTCATCCTTTTAACGATTACTTAATAAACTCACATGATAGACCATTTCAAACATTTTAACAACTTCAAAGTCAAATTACTCAAAACTAGTATTCTCCAGTTAGTGTGTTCTGCCAGAACAGAGACGATATGCAGTTATTACACCAACGTCACCGACACAATCCAACAAACGCTTCAACTAATTTGGTACATTTCTCGCAAACAACACATACATACGATTATAAATTTATTGTAAAAACACGCATACACACAATGGCAAAACCAGTGTCATACTAGCACGTGATATGAGGCTGTAGTTATTTATGCCTAATGGGCCCTCCGGTCCATACATCGATATATTTTTTTGTAAAAATATACATTCACTTCAGCGTGCCGGGCCGATAACGAGACAGTCTCGGGGTCTAAACGCTCTACTGTCGTGATAGCACAATTTTCTAACCTGAGCTGAAAAGGTGGTAAGGTATTAATTTTCTTTAATATCTATTTTAGTGCCTGTTGTTTTTGTTTTCATGTCATACCTATTTTTAAAAAGTAAAATATAATATATTTTGTTATGTAAGAAGTGGAGATGAAAAAAAGATAATTCAATTACTGTAAAGAGGGCTGTCCTAGGATTTTTTTTCAGTTATCTATCACAATATATTATCATACCTTCAACATGCATAGAGCCATTATACTATATATATTTTGGGACAAAGAGCAATGATTGCAGACTCAATTTTAAATAATTAAACTTTATGCGAAATAATGATTGCATGCAATTTCAGATAAAATATTTTTGCAAAATACCAACAGACGAGCTATTATTTTCGCAGCCGATGAGAATGGAAATATTTTTTGTTTATTTTATTTTCCATTCAAAATACATAGAATATTTTCATATTTTAATTGTCTATTTGAACAAAATAAAAATAAATCTCTGATGTTGTGCATATTTTGTTAATAGAGATATGTACAACAGGTAAAACCCTGTAAACATAGGCAGCTGTTAACCATGTTTTTTTAATAGTTAGGTGACAGAATGGTTAAAGGCTATAAATAAAGATAATTAAATACTAAATTAAAGTTCATTATTATTAAACGAATACCATTGAACAATCGACCAGATATTTTAACAAGGAACAAAGCCTACAAAACAGTTAAGCTTTGAGAAGTTGGTGTTCCGTTCAGCAATGATATATTGTTAAAATTAATAGGTATAATACGCAGAATATAAATAAATATGTTCAACTATCTGGAGACATTAAAAAATGAGGCACCTCAAAAAAGTAAATATAAAACCACTGGTAATGTTTGCCATCGACGTAACCCCACATACACCGGTGGTGAGTGGTGAGGTAGGCTGTTAAGATTCGACATAAACTTTGTCAGTCATACGTATATGTTTTAGTTGAATTAAAAATATTATATTATTAAAGATGGTATCAGTTAGTTTTTTTTTTAAATTCATTAAGCTCTGCCTAAGCAAACCATAATCGATTAAAATTAATATTTTATCTATAAAATATTTATAATTATGTATGGTTTAATGGCATAATTTTAGATATTTTATAGATAATTGTATATATTTTAATTACAATGGCTTGGATTAGTCAGGGCTTAATTGAATTTGAGAAACTAACAATCACTACATAATATACACGGTAGTATAAGTTCAATGAAAACCAATACGTTTAATAGACAAAGTTTAGTGTGCACTATTTATGTCGGATATTAACAGCCTTCCTCCACCCTCCGCCACTGGCATACACTGAATATATAACTGGGAGAACTGATGATTACTGCCCTCAAAGAAAAACTTTAAAAAGCGGTTCTCCTGGTTATAATATTATGTAATATCACCTGGAGAGTTATAATGTAAGAAGTACTTGGCAACAGCCCGTACTTATTCCGAGAAACGTCACGATTGCGAAGAAGAAAGACGATACCAAATGACAATTTGGTGACAAAAAATATAATGCTTGACTTTCTTAACAGGGGTATTGCACATGTCAATGTACGAACTGTTTAATGATATTAATAGTAAAAGTCTCTGCATTCTATTTGAGTTCATCAAAACCATTAATCGTACTGTAGCGGCCAATGACTTCTGGCCTTGTCAGCATTATTTCGACAGTGTAAGAATTAGCAAGTTATTTAAACTATCGTACAATAGTCGCATCTACAGTCGGCATATTCTACACGCGTGACATTCTGCGATGGTATCGAAACGTTTGAAGTGCAATAATGCCAAGGGCAGCAGATTTCTTAATTGCAAACTTCATCAGCAATGACTCGCAATTTACCGAATATTCATGCATATAATTAGCGGGTCATAGTTGATGAGTTAGTCAGTGTAAATACATATAAGTATCAATCTTAATTTCAGTCCGATCAGTAAGCTTCATGTCAGTCTCTCCGCACTGCATTCTGTTCCACCGAGACTCGGAACAATATCATTAGTATTGTAACGTAACACTCTTGTAACATACTTTTGTGCCGACTGTTTACGCTGCAAATAAAACTCACGCCTCCATCCATCGGAGCAACCACAAAATCTCGACTTCTCATCTCTTCTCCTGACGATTCTACATCTACACCTCCTGTTCATCCCCAATCACAGCGGTCTCGTCCCTCAACAACGAGACCCACCAAAGTACTATTACCTATTAGAACTCGTCAGCTTCATGACTTTGTCAATTATTAAAATAGAAAAGAATAAACCAGAAGAAAATCCCTTTTTAAGAAAGAGGACGGTAATCGTTTCATATTATTAATATCTACATAGTTAAATATTGTGTACTTATCATATTATTTCTAAACATAAAAAAACATTATATTAAATCTTTCAATAAGCGTACCTAATATCAGTTTATAAAATTGCTCTTCTGAAAAGTTGATGTAATTCACTTTACACCTTTAGAACATAGCATGACGTATATAATATGTTTTGAAAACATAATCCAATAATAACGATCCAATGTCTAAACTCTAAAACTATTTCATTCGATATATAATAATATATAAAACTAGCTGCATAACTCTATGGGTAATAACATTTTCGCTGTAGGATTTAAAAAGTACAATAATCAATCACTGTAATATTGAAGCCCAATCATCATTCATTCTTCTTTTATATCTAAAATATATCTGGGTGTTTTCTATAGCGCCTAACTTATATATGTTAGCAGTAGACCTCTATCAATACAAAGCCCTGATTTTCCATTCTTTGTTAAAAAGGCCGGAAAATAAGAAAGGATTGCCCTTCTCAAGTTTGAAGATGTCTAAGCCTGGGTATGGGAATTTTTCAAAACATACTTAAGCTTACATAGGTATATATTACATATTTAAATTGTAAAGGGTCTGAAGAGACCTCTGCGTTTCTTAAACTTTGTAACTGTTTTACATTATTACGAAGATATTCATTTAAAATACACATTTAAATAGAAAAAAAGGTTGGACCTAGACTCAAACTCAAATCTTTCATTTCCGGGTGAGTTTTTTTATATTTAAGTTATCAATTGCTGATTATGTGAGTTCAAATATTACTCGATTCAACTTTTTGTCTACGATTTAGTCTAATGGGTATATTTTCTGAGGTCTTTCAAAAACTATTTATTCTGTGTCATGAGTCAGAAAGAATCTCACATTTAATCTTGTGTTATATTCAGGATAAAACAAATAATAATACTACAACAATTAAACTATATTAATGGTGATAATTCAAGATATATAGATACGTGGTACTCATACGAGGTATGATTGAGAACTCTGCTATTCTGGGCAGTGTTGACCTGTGTGTCCCTGATAATTATCTTAGAAATAGAGAGCATCAGTCGTTTATTCTCCCAAGGTGCAAAACCAACCTGCCACTGGTAATGTCAATTAGGAGGGCGATAACTATGTTCAACCAAATCACTTCGGATATTGACATATTCCACCTGCGTGAGGATGAGTGTAGGTGGGCATTGTTTTATTAATTCTTAAAATAGGGTCTGCTTAGCTCATTCGGTGTACTTCCTTGTAGGTATTAATACCGGGGGTGGAAGACGAACTCACATGTCTTCGAGGTAGATGTCCCGATCCGGTATCAATTCGGGCTGCAGAGTAAGTGTGACGTCGGGACAAACAGGATAAATTATAACACCGATTCTAGATTTAAAATCCTGCGCAGGACAACAATTTATTTAAGTTAAAACATGGGCAAACATCGATAATTTTACAATATAGGCTAAAACGAGGGTCTTACATTAACACAACACTAGCGTTACATTTGGGATCGATTTATTATTGTCATCCCGCACACGAACACTGGTTTGCTTTGATGGCAACTATATGGATTATTATTCACACGACAACGATAAGGGGTGTCGATTTTTCTAAGATATGATAACTTTTGATCGATTATTTTTAACGCGAGGATCCTAACTGAAACACGTGTTAAAGGTATCCGCCCCTCCGAGGACGGCGGGGGAATGTTTTTGCCAGCTTCACTGCCAGATCGGAACTGACCCTGACTTTCAAAAAATATCGAAAAAAAATTAACGGCGAGGGGTACTCGATATCCCAGGGGTGCGGGCGGGTTGTTTGTCACAGCTTACTGTAAATTTTTGGGCGCGCATCGGCCGGAGAGGCTTTTCTTAGAAGTTATCGGTCGAGCCGGGACACTATCCCGCACGGCAGAAGAACCAAACTTTCGGTCGGGGTCCTCCTGACTTTGATTAAATTGCGGATTTGGAATTTGAAACTGTCGTGCTGGGTTATTTTCTTTTTTGTCTGGTAACAAGCCTCCCTACTCCAATTTGTTTCAAATTTTATATCAGCGATCATGTAAAGCGAATGGAATGTGGTTATAGGGCAAAGAAAATTTTTCTAATACAGCGCGCGAGTTAGGCGGGTTTGCGTTGGTAATACATTGATAGGTTTTCATTAAGTCGTTTGTTCGATCCGCGAGCGGGATGCTCAACGGATCATGAGTCTCGTGCCGTCGGAGACGCCATTTCGTCTTGCGAGATTTTTCTCGGCAAGTGCCAACGATTCTGGAGGGTAGCCGGATCTGGTAGGGTGTCGTCACGTCATAGGCTTCTTTCGGCTGCTGCAGCAGTCAGGGTTGGGTTGCCTATTCAGGGGTAGGCGGAGGGTTGCGGAGATCAGGTGTCGTTCGGCGGGAGGTGCAATTTGGACGTGTGCTGGGGTGTGGCGACTCCGTCGCAAGATTGACGCAGGGATGCGAAGACAGAGCTGAGTTCTCGTGCTAGGGGTCGTAGAGCAGGGGGGGGGGGCGGCCTAAACTGGGAAGTTGTACCCTGGACTTTTCCAGGACCTCCAGCGTCGGTGGTCCCCGGCAGATGCTAGTAGACGGGGGGTGGCTGCAGCATCGTAGGAACGTCCGTTCTGTGAGAACCCACGTTCATGGCATTTTCGGGTTTCGTTGCACTCGATTTCTTTTCATTGTCGTTAACATCGTTTTAACTTTTGAAGGCTTGCGTTTTTTTTTTTTTTTTAAACACTGCGTATGAAGTTGAACACCCCTGGTTTTGATTTTTATCGTGTTAGGTTTACGCGCGAATTCGTTCTTACTGGGTTTGTCTCGTAATTTTCACTTTGTTTTAACGGTAGCGTGGGCGAAATATATTTTTGTTTAGGGTTTTTTTTTTTTAATAGGGCGCCAGAGAATTTATTTTTATTTTTAAAATTCACAAAACTATGGGTTTGACGTCACACACTTGGGTTTCTCAGGGCCGTGGTTCCCGAAGTCGCATTGACTTCGTTCGCCTCACGCATGGGCGACAGTATAATACCGGGGGTGGAAGACGAACTCACATGTCTTCGAGGTAGATGTCCCGATCCGGTATCAATTCGGGCTGCAGAGTAAGTGTGACGTCGGGACAAACAGGATAAATTATAACACCGATTCTAGA
Source organism: Rhyacophila brunnea (assembly GCF_057557595.1). NCBI lineage: Eukaryota > Metazoa > Arthropoda > Insecta > Trichoptera > Rhyacophilidae > Rhyacophila > Rhyacophila brunnea. Next base: position 36,517,329 of record NW_028232837.1, on the reverse strand, counting down.
TTTAAAATCCTGCGCAGGACAACAATTTATTTAAGTTAAAACATGGGCAAACATCGATAATTTTACAATATAGGCTAAAACGAGGGTCTTACATTAACACAACACTAGCGTTACATTTGGGATCGATTTATTATTGTCATCCCGCACACGAACACTGGTTTGCTTTGATGGCAACTATATGGATTATTATTCACACGACAACGATAAGGGGTGTCGATTTTTCTAAGATATGATAACTTTTGATCGATTATTTTTAACGCGAGGATCCTAACTGAAACACGTGTTAAAGGTATCCGCCCCTCCGAGGACGGCGGGGGAATGTTTTTGCCAGCTTCACTGCCAGATCGGAACTGACCCTGACTTTCAAAAAATATCGAAAAAAAATTAACGGCGAGGGGTACTCGATATCCCAGGGGTGCGGGCGGGTTGTTTGTCACAGCTTACTGTAAATTTTTGGGCGCGCATCGGCCGGAGAGGCTTTTCTTAGAAGTTATCGGTCGAGCCGGGACACTATCCCGCACGGCAGAAGAACCAAACTTTCGGTCGGGGTCCTCCTGACTTTGATTAAATTGCGGATTTGGAATTTGAAACTGTCGTGCTGGGTTATTTTCTTTTTTGTCTGGTAACAGTATCTAATTTATATATATATTTTTTTTGTATTTACACTTTTCTACTGTTTAATAACTCTTATATAATACTGTTTTAATAACATTTCTTTATTTCTAAATGTCATGTTGTGAACGTCTTAAACTAATAATTTGTAATGTTCACTGTATCTTTAAAAAAAATTCAAAATTTGAGAATGAAGAAATAGCCGGATTCAATTTGATTATTTTTCCATTTTTTCAAAATCAATGAAATATATTATACCATTTTTACCATTTGACCCCTTCAGTCAATGCCTTTAGACACTATGTCAGTATCACGTTTCTGTTTGTTTTATATATGTGCGTTCACCTTTTTTTAAGTAATAATAACAAAACTTACACTTGACCGTGGGCTCGCGTGAGCCCGAACCACTCTACAACTACCGCACCTCATCAGTTCATCGCTGATATCTGACCTCTTGAACTGTTCGTGACGAATTGTTGCAAGCACGTTTTATCTGATTGCTTCAAAATCTTTTAGGGTATGTATATAAATTAAGCCTCATTTCATTGGTATGTACCTATCAGTAATGAAGTCATTGTAACATCTGCAAGTTTTATCTAAATTAATTATCTAGTAGTTTTTTTACGTTTTACATAGCAGACAGACAAAATTTAAAAAAAACGTGTAGGTATATCATGGAAATAGTCAAAACGCCGATAAAATAAGAATTTTTCGGAATCACATACAGTCTCTTCAATTTTATAGAGAAAACGAGAGGTATGATGGGTAAAATGCACATTGTCAGTCGGTGTAATATTGAAATATTTTCATTTAAATGAAATTGCATTTTAATTGAAATACGTGTCATGTAACACTGTACAATATTTAATATACATACATTGTAGGTAACATTCAACACTACCTAATTAAATGAATGACAAATGAACACAAAATTTCGTTTAGTACTCGTATCATATTATGAATATAACAATTTCATAATAATCATAGCATAAGAGGAAATCATTATTTACTGACATATTTATCCGACTGAAACGTAATGTTAATGAAAACACTTCCATTAGTAGTACTGATAATTATTAGCTATAATTAGGTATCTAAGAAATTATGAACATCTGTTTGTTGTTGAAAAACTAACCAGCCATTAGCTTCGGTTATAGATATATTTATTTCACTTCCGTGAAGGTGAGCATAATAATATGTACCATATTATTAATTCTATGATTTCTATAATTATCCAGGGTATCAAACCAAGGCCAAGGCAACATGATCTCACCTAAACTATTCACCGATACTCTGGAAGATCTATTTACGCAACTTTATTGAAAGAATAAAGAGATCTTCATTTGTACATACCTACATACCAGTAGCGAAGAGTGGAGGAAGGCTGTTAAGATCCGCCATAAATGGTGTACACTAAGCTTTGTCAGTAATTTATTTATTTATTTTATTTATTAAGGAAACAAACAGTTACATTTTGATTACAAAAGTATTTTAAAAAATCGAATAGTGAAAAGTTATTGCAACCAGCAGTTTCAATAATATATAAATTATAATATAGTTAAACCTAACGAGATAGAAAGTAAGAAGAACATAAATATAAAGAAATTACATAAGAAAAACGAGGAAGGAAAGAATTTACACATGGTATTGGTTAGTTTTAAAAATCAATTAAGCCCTCCCTAAACCAAACCATAATAATTTTGGTATATTTTGGGCGATACGACAAAATTGTGGACACTTTTTCATTCATACTTATTTGTTTTTGTTGAATGAAGAATACATTAATTATTACACAAATTGTTGATTATTTTTTTTAAATTCAATAAGCCCTGCCTAAATCAAACTATAATAGAAAAAAACATTATTTTATCTATAAAAATATTCAAAGTTATGTATGATTTAATTACATAATTTTAGATATTTTATAGATAGACGAGTATTTTTTGGCTATTCTCTATTATGGCTTGATTTTCGCAGGGTTTAGTTAAATTTATGACTGACAAATCTTTGTGTACCATTTACGGTGGATCTTAACAGCCTACCTCCACCCTTGGCCACTGCTACATACATTTATTCATCAAAAAAAAAATCGTACATGAAAATATTTTATTGCGTAATAGGCGCATTTTTACTTCCCTGGACAATAATCCGTCTTAGATGTATATTTAAAACCGTAACTACTTAACTATTACTTTGTGTACCGACACAAAATTATTATGTAAGTATTTAATAATATATGGATGATAGATAATAATAATTATTTGTGTTAGGTAGGTACACATTACCATAGTTTATACTTTTATCATAACTTTTTAAATGCGATAGCTTTTGGGGTCATTTTACAGATATACATTTTGTCTGAAGATCGGGTCGCCAAAACGATACATAATGCGCCGGCTAGACAGACGGCAGCGACTTGCATGCGCGGTATAAAAATACGGAACACTTTTACAGCGCTTTTCGGTTTTCGCGTACAGTTTTCCCGTCCATACACACGGGCTTCCCGATACAACCCGGTTTGCGCAGGTAAGCTTCTCGTAAAGCATGAGCGTCTAGCCGGCGCTTAAGGAATAAGAATTAATTTTATATAAATTAAGAGAGTTTCAAATTTCCTTAGTCGATAGTGTTAATATTCTAAAAATATTACTTTAGTGTTTACTCTTGATGTTGTAGCAATAAATACTTTTTGTTAAATCGAAAAAAAAACGTTTTTTGTTTTCATTTATTTCGCGTGTACCCTGTGAATGGAATATTTTATTTCTAAAGATATTGCTTGAACAAAAACGGTGCCCATTTTGAATGCGAAACGCTGAATGGCAATGGGAAATCAGGGGCGGGAACATTCTGTAGATATTAATCGTGAATAAAACATGAGAAAATCGAAAAAACTATCGCCGGTTGAATGGCTGGCTTTAAAATCAAACCTCTCTCGGAAAACTCGTGTCTGGAAAAATTCGGAATGAAAAATTGCGCCGGATTTTTTTAAATTGTGAAATATTTTATTTGCAGGGCGATTTTTATAATACATAAAATAGTGGACTGTTATTGTGTGATATTTCAATTAATATTTGTAGTTAATTGAATATAATAATTTTAATTTAGATTAATAAAACGCGTTAAAATATTTTTTTCATACATAACATGATAACATTTCATAAGCCTATACCCTCTAGAAAAAGTTAAATTTGAAAAAAATACGAACCTCGACGGGAACCCGTATAACCATGTTGCGCCAATCTGTGCATTAACCAATTATGCTGGGAGACTACTATATAATAACGATAATTTAAACTAGTAGGTTATACATGAAATGCTTATCAAATTGCGTTATTATTAACTATCGGTTTTTGTATATTAAATCAAGGAATATTAGATACCTTAATTACTAACCGACGTCCGGTTCTCGCCAATATTTTTGCCAATTACGTCTACTTGAACTTGCTTTAATAATAATTTAATAAATATAAAGTTAAAAGGTTTTCATGTAAAACCTTACAACTTCAATGTAATATAAAGTGTAATGTAATTAATAATGTGCGACGAATTAATACAAGTCTTACCAAAATGCCAACAAGTGTATCATTAAAGTTTACCGATGTCAATATGTCACACACATGCGCAAATGCAATATTCTATTTAAATAGTAACTGATGTATCCTTAAGGGGGGACATGCTCAGCGTAGGTCAAAATGGAGCTTTTATTGCATTTTCAAAGCATGATCCTGAACCTTTAACGATGTAGATAATCTATTTATATAATTTTAAAGCCTTATTATCCTTTATATTTATTTTAAACATTTGATGACTGCATAAAGTATTTTTATTACATAAAATAGTATTCTTTTAAACCTCTCGCTCTAATGTTTTAGAATATAGTCATATTTCAGTACATAAATGTGCAGTGGTGTTAAGATTTTTTACATTGTTTAATTTTAAAACGCATTTATAAAACCATTAGTTTTATTTATGTTGACATTATTATAGTAAAATATTTACGATAAAACATTATATTGATAATCTCTGTGATCCCAAATTTGACAAGAATTAGGCATTTTATTATTCAAAAAATGGGCAAGATTAACACATTTTAAGATAATTCTAAAGATACTCATTATAAGCTATGTCTTTGACCATTCAAGTGTGATAAACATCCTACGAATAATGATTGCTTTATAATAATTGTTGACCTAAGAATAAGGTCGTGTTTTTTTTAAATACGCCATTTCTTTTGGCATTCCCCAGTGGTTAAGCTACAACATACGGCCGTAGCCATAAATTGACAAACTATAACTGAAGTAGAGAGTAAACTGATGTTAGCGCACGTGTTTGAACATGTACCGTTTAAAAACAAATAAAAAAAATCGGTTAGGTAATAAAAATACTTTATGCAGTCATCAAATGTTTAAAATAAATATAAAGGATTATAAGGCTTCAAAATTACATAAATAGATTATCTACAACGTTTAAGGAATGTCTAGGATCATGCTTTGAAAATGCAATAAAAGCTCCATTTTGACCTACGCTGAGCATGTCCGCCCTTAACACCAAGTAACATTGGAACATCATTTATAGACCATAAACTTGAATGGACTGTAGCGCCAGCTCAATCAGCTCAGCGTATAATTGAGTTATAATGCGAAGTTAAATTTTAACGAAGTAGATAAGTACGTACCATCTGTTATTTACTTATTTGATGCCATTTTCTTTATTATAGTATCTTTTTCTTCTCATTTGTTCCTTCTGAGGATCCTGGCTACTCTTAGAAGCAACCATATTTTGAGTGAGAACCCCTCCACCCCTCACGATCATTTGTTTTTCTCAGACTATAACGAATACACGCCTTGGCCGCTCCAGCGTGCGGATTGTTTCACCTGCTTCGCTCTGGAGATCAGTTAGTAGCTTCTGCCAGTGGTAATCATAACCAGTTATTTACAGGTGTGAGTAGAAAACCTGTGACCGCGCCATAGGAAATATATAGCATTAGTTATAAGAAGATGAAAACTATTATTAAATTCTCGATTTACGTATCTTTTTATAAAACAAAATATTAATTATAATAGGCACTCGTTTTGTAGCATTTGATTTTTGATAAAATTTCTGATCCTACACCATCAATGTAGGTACTAGGTACTACAGCATATAGGTTTTAAGCATAATGCTGGAATAGGCACTAATGTGGCGTTATTTTTACGCGCATTGGGCAATTCTCTCGTGCGAATAAAAAGCTGCGTTAATATTCAGACAGCTGTATGCGTAACCAACACATTTTGACGTTTGAAATTATTCTATTCAGTTAAAATACGGTTTTGATTATTCCAGCAAATGCGGTTTTTGAATTTTGAAAAAACTTTTTTCAACTCGCGATTGAACGAGTATGTGCATGTCACGTCCCTAGACAAAGTGTCGCCCTTAGGCAAACTTATAAAAACGTCCCCTTTCATTTTTAATCTCAAATTGTATGCAAAGTTGTTATATACATACCTACCTATTTTTTTGACCATGCCCGATCCTAATAATAGTATATGGGCCTCCACAGAGTATAGGTTTGTATTAACAGAATATTGTTTTTACGAGAAATGGATGTTAGCCAAGTGCTCAACCTAATAGGTCCATACTTTGACTGAATCACAAATAGAAAAACAATATGCATATTTTCCAGACCCAGGATTCGAACCTGGGACCAACAACACTATAAGCCGACTACTGGGAAAAATATCTATTTTACAATCTTGAATAATTTAATGTACAAATGCAATCTGAAATTTTCGAGTCAAGTCGAATAATTGATAAAAACAAATTATGTAGGCTCTGCGCATTAATTGGTAAGTTTTACGTTTGGCATTTGCTACAGAAATTTTATGCATTATAAATTAATGCCTATGTGAGTATTTTTTTGTTTATTTGTTATAACAGTAAAGTTAACCTACAGGACGTGGTCTTTGAGACTTCGTGGCTTTAATTTTACCTGTGCGTGGGGTATTCTCCGGTTTTGACAACATATTCGGAGGAAGGACGAATCCTGCAAGAACCCGTGGTTTGTGATCAAAACAGTCAAGGAAGAGCACCATATAGGCATATAAAGAGACTAGTTCAAGAGTACCAAATAAAATTTTCCACTACAGCAAGCTCAACGTGTTGCCAAATGCCTACATAAAGATGGTGGAACCTACTTGAAGACTGGAAGACTGACCTATGGCGAAGTCACTCGAGCTAAATACCTTCAGTCCTGATGAAGAAAATAAATAAAGATTAATCTCAATTTTTTTATGTTCAAATAATACAATTTACATTAATAAGGCTATACCTCAGCTGAGACATAGTCTAAAAAGATCGTGACTAGGTGATGCGCGAATTGTGCAAATGACGCGAGCCGAACGAAATATAATTTGTCATAAAAATTCAACATGCCTCCTTTTAATATTATGTTTATTATTATGTCATATTATTATGTCACATGTTTTCTTTTTAAGTACCTACATGCGGAACGTTTTTTAGTCATCTTTACACGATTTAAGAATATATTCCTACGACGCCATCACAAAACAAATTGACGTGCTCACAGGTCGACTATCGCTCTCCGACTGGCAATGCGGCCGAAATTACGTCCCACATAATGTTGAAAATTATTTGCCGTTTCACTTATGTACACTCTTAATATATAAATAACAATCGCCAGATAGAATTTAAATTCATGTCCATCAAGTATTCCGAGTCGATTGTATTTATGGATTTTATTTATATACCCTGTAAATAAATACAATGTGATACAAGAGCACTATAAAAATAATAGTTTTCATTTAAAACTACCCGAATATTTAAACTGAAACTGAAAACTTGAAACATGGTGGTATGCTCACTATTGCAACGCAGTGATTTTTCCTGCAAACTCCCAACAGCCTTCTCTAACGGGAAAAAACAAATATATTATAGTTATTTACATTTATATAAAATGTATGTATACGCCAAAGCTCGTTACACATTCCATGTAAACATCACGATTCACGCTGGCTCTGCAATTTTACTGTAAAATATATTATGTACATATGTATCTCGATCGGTTTTGATACAATATACTGATGTATGTATAAAGGTCTCTCGAAATGGTTCCAAAACTTTGGCATTTATTATACACGTATTGTTTGCTATATTTGTTTATATTTTACTAATACGACCAACGACATATAGGCTTGTAATACAATATGGGCATACCAACTGACATACTCATGGACTTCCCGTCTTCAATGGGGAGCCGGAATAAAGTTTTGTACGCCTAAGCGTGCAGCTTGGTCACATAGTCAATTAACAGAATAGGAAAGACTAATGACGTATCACTTGGCTATCTGGAAAAGGAATATGTTAGATTTAGAATACTAATTACAATATGTATCTAGATATAAAATTCCAAACCAATAGCTTTAAGTATTATATTAAAGATTCATAGCATTAAAATTGTAATTAATTTTGTAATAGGAATAGCTTGTAAATCTATGTAAGATTTTTTTATGAGTTTAAAAGAGATGGATGTAAAAAAACTCCGACTCAAACATATTTAATAAATTATTTTTTTATTCTACGAGTAGGGAATACCGAGGTGGGTTGACACAAAGGTGAGTTGACACAACGACGATATCTCAAAATCTATAACTGTTAAGAATATACCTAGTAATATTGCAGTTTAAACTCTTTTCACAAGTAAAGGATAACATATACTATGCAAAAAGTACATTTTCATAGTCTTAGTAGTGCAACTGAGCAAGTTATGACCAAAAATGTAAAAATTGTGTCAACCCAAATTGGTCTCCTCTATATTAAGAATGTAACATTCCTTTGATTGAACATTTTATATAATTTGAAAAAATGTAGTTTGGTTGATGGTATGAGCGTATGGTTGAGGAATGGCAATAGCCGGTATTATAACGTGAAAGGTTTTCAGAATTATCGCTTGGACGACGGTCATAATATATCAAGTTGACCCGGCCGTGGTCTACGAATAAATTTTGAATCAGTCTGTATGCGTTTTAAAATACTTTCGACGGTCTACCTTTAACAAGACGTCTAGACGCATCCGTTGTCTTGTGGTAACTTGAGTTCACTGCAGGTAACTCAATGTTATTCAATCACGGTCGACTGATGACCCGTAACTGCCTGAACTTGCGACAATAACTGAGGATTTGAGGTAGGAGGGAAATAAAGGGATAAGGGTGACCATAATTGGCCCAAACAATACATATATAGATATATATTAAAATATTAAAACGATGTGAATATTGTTTGAAAACCTTTCCGCTCCATGTACATATTACACAATCGCAGTATTTCGAATGCAATGTATCGGTATCTGCACTATTTTCGAAAATACCACACCGCTCGCGGAAACGCAAAAATACATTTTAATATCGCTCGGCTGGGCTGTTAAGTGTTTTCCTGGATTACTATGCATCACGTGATAATTCGTCAAATTAACTACGTATATAACTTTAATGTATCTACTCAAAATCAAGCATACATATAAGCCTATTGCAAGTACCAATTTGTTTTTAATTGAATCTTTTTTTACGGGCGATACCTGCACCGAAAACTCTCGGGTGACAAAAATGCGTCATGTTATACTCCATGCAGCAGGCGCGCATGCACTTTTCGCTCCCAAATTTATCATTTCATTTTACGCTCCTGTGGTGTACGGATCTATCCATTTATGTAATTTGAAACTTTGTGTAATAAAAATATGACTAAAACGTCAGGAGCGATGTTAGAATTATTATTAGTAAACGTTTAGCTTATTGCGAGAAGAAAATGAGTCTCATCTAAAAGGAAAGCCGATACAATAATTAAACAATCCTCTAACACGCGTTCCCGCCATGACAGGTACGTCACTGAAAAGTTTTCTTCATGCAACTACAGTGACTTCCTGTTATCGCCGATTTATTTCTGTCGGACAATAGTCTCTAAAGGCACTGACTGCATATTCTTCTTTTTATTGGGCCATCCCCTAGTGGAGGTCGGCCACCATCAAGGCGATCTTAGATTTGTCGGAACCGGAACAATTCAGTGGAGCTGCACTCGTACCAATCACATAGGTTCTTAAGCCACGAAATGCGGCGCCGTCCTCTGCTACGCTTACTATTGATCTTTCCTTGAATGACAAGTTGGGGAATGCTGTACTTTTGTCCTCTCATAATGTGGCCGAGGTACTGTAGTTTCCTGGTTTTGATACTACGTAAAACTTCTCGGTCCTTCCCCATTCGATTGAGAACTTCAACATTTGTCACCTGGTCAGTCCAAGGAATTTTGAGGATGCGTCTACACAGCCACATCTCGAAAGCTTAAAGTCTCCGTGACATCTCTTGGGTTAGCGTCTATACTTCTATACCAAAGAAAAGAATTGAGAGAACATAACAACGTACCATACTCAGTCTCAGACTTAGGTTAAGGTCTCGATTGTTAAGGAGGCATCTCATTCTGAGGAAGGCACTCCTTGCGATCTCAATTCTAGTTTTTTGGATATTCATAAACATTAAATAATAGGGTAGAGGGGCGCGCGTCATTTCCTAAATCTGTATATATGTCTACTTTTATTTCCGTATTTCACGAAGACAAATCTCATTTATCGATTATTCTATTCTAAATAAACAATTTACAAAGAACACAGGAATTGTATTTATTATTGTCTTTACGTAAATATTGCATCTGACAGGTGGCGAATTGTGGCGGGTTAATTTGTTTTTCCGCAGCTGTAAAGTGTTTGGCGGAACTGTCGAGTGCTTTCCAATTAGAAACCTAGCGACAAATGCTGTTCAGCGGCGGGATGCTATTACACGAACGGAATACTCGAAAAGAAAATCAGGAAAATTATTATTATTGTGATTTCCCGGTTTAAAAAAATAAATATTGCCACGGAAATGAAGTTTTCCACGGCTATGCAACTGCTATGTTTATTTGAGCAATGTCAGGTGGTCGTGTAATTGCGAAATGCTTTTCCGTTATAATTGCTTGTGCACTGGTAGGAAAAGATTTTGTACTATCTATAAATATAAGGAAACAGTATTAGTGAAATAGCTCCAGTAGTGACAATAATGTGTAGTACCTTTTTAATTAATTTCAGATTTACTTATTGAGTTAAACAAAATAATAGTTTTCAAAATAATATCTCTATGAATAGACAAAGATTTTGAATAGATACTATAGCACCTGCACATGTGCATGGCTTTACTTGCACCAATATTGTGTATTTAAAACTATTTTAAACTTATACGTGTATGAGTCAGAGTATGGACCTAATAGGTTGAGCAAGTGGCTGACATCCATTTCTCTTAAAAATAAAATCTATTAATACAAACCTCCACTCTGTGGAGGCCTATATGATCCTATCAGGATGGAACATGGTCGAATGGAAAGAAAGAAAGTTATACGCGATAACACGTAAAAGGGCTGACTGTCCTCCAATCTCATTCTTCAAGCCTAAGCGAGACGCTAATATATTGTCATCGTACTATTTGACAGATTCAGACAGTTTCGGATAGATTCTGACAAGTTCGTTAATATTCTGTGCGGTGTAGTTCGTATTTCTTCTGGCAGATTTGCCACTGTCGTTATACTACGCATGTGTTTATTTAACATGTATTTCGTGAAAATTCAGAAGCTTCTGAACTTTTTTGATACATGCATGCAATCTTGCAACTTGCACGATAATACGTGTTTACACGTGCATTTTTTGGTTATGGTCGTGATAATACGTACTGTCAGCAGTAAATCCATGTACGTGTAAACGGGGTATTAATCTACGACAATAATTAAATCTCAATAAATCAATATGTATGACTACCTACGTAATTAAATTTGTCCACTGTTATTTCTTGCAGATATATAATAAAATTAATAGTAACACCGTTTTTAATAATTTTTTTACTTTTAAAACGCATTCGCTGCGTCCAACGCAACTGGTGCGTTGCCCACCAGGTGGCCATTAGATATAATTAGAATGTTATTTAGATGTGTTAATTAAATATTAATTAAAAGGTTGCAACTACCGTTTTTACGAATTTTAATGAAAATGAATACAACAATTTAACTATAAACTGGTACCAGTGTCGACTTGACATAAAAAAATGAGGTTGGAATTTTTTTATTCCATTCAGGTGTTCTATTTAGCTGATCGCGCAAGATGCATATATACGTTATAAAGAGACAGTTTATGCGTTACAGATAGATAGATAAATCGAGATAAATATATTATAATAAGTATTATAATGTAATTAGTTACTGTACAAAAAAAAATATCCAATGAGTGTCGTGGTAAATAATTAGGTTATTCAATACCTAGTTATTTCTCTACTTAATAATAATATTCTAGATTTTATCAATGAAACAAGTACAAAGGCGGTTCAATTTTTTGTGCTGAATATTAAACATGTATTTCGATTTCACATGATAATGATATATTCGGTCTCGTTGCTAATTAATTTTTGGGACCTATTTTTTTGTAACAAGTTCAGACATCAAACACGATTTTTGTACGAATCTGCGGGAATAATGAGCAGGGAAAATATTCACAATTGTCAGGCGAGAGTAGAGATTATGTTTCCAAAAAGAAACGAGACAAAAGCATTCGCACAGTATACACGCGAACGTGACAGGGGATTATACTCGACAAAAAATAGAAGCCTTGTTAATATTATGCTAGTGAACGTCTAGGCAGAAGTGCCCATTACACGGAGCGCAGACTTATATCATAATCCAATTAACAATTACTCGTACCTGTTACATTTGGCACCATTAACCTTCATAAGTAAAATAACTAAAATAACCTATTGCTGGTTTGTCAATATTTAAGGCTATACTTCAGTTGGGGCACGGTCTAAAACGATCTTGACTACGCGACGCGAAGATTGTGCAAACGACGCGTGCATAACAAAACATAATTTGTCATAAAACTTCAATATGCGTCCATTTAATGTTATGTTTATTGTTCTATTAGTAATAATAATATACTCATTGACATGTTTTCTTTTTCAAGTAAATGGGTAACGTTTTTTAGTAATCTTTACACGATTTAAGAACTTATTCCTCCGACGCCATCACAAAACAAATTGACGTGTTCACAGCACGACTATCGCTCTCCGATTGGCAACGAGTCCGAAATTTCGTCGCACCTATAGTTGAAAATTATTTGCCGTTTCACTGAAGTATGCTCTTAAGTATTTTATAATCTTGAAAAAATGTAAATTAGCTGTAAGTACCTAATTACACCCCATCTATGTAGCAGTTGCGAAGGATGGAGGTAAGCTGTTAAGATCCGACATAAATAGTGCATACTAAACTTTGTCATTCGAACGTTTTTTTTTCATTGAACTAAGACATTGTGTTATTTAGTTTTTAAAATTCAATTATACCTAACCTAATCCAAGCCATAGTAGATAATCGTAAAAAATATTAATTTATTTATAAAATATTCAAAATTATACCATTAAACTATAGATATTTTAGATATTTTATAGATATTAGAATATTTTTTTATCTATTATGGTTTGTCTTAGACTGGGTTTAATGAATTTTATATAACTAACCAACATGATCTGTAAAAGCGAAGCCACATGGGCGCTGCGTCGTGTGGCTTCGCTCTAAGATGTATTCTTAATTAAGTAAACGAAAACAAATATGACTAAAAAGGTGTGTAGGCACTATTTTTGTCGGATCGCCCATATCATACCCAAATTAGTATGGTTTGGTTAGGCAGGGTTTAATTTATTTTTCAAAACTAACCAGCACCATCTGCAAATTGTATTCGTAGTTCAATGAAAACAAATAAATATGACTGACAAAGTTTAGGGTGAGCTATGTATGTCGAATCTTAACAGCCTACCTCCACCCCTCGCCACTTCTCTATAGATATCTAATTGAATTTATACAACCTCAAGTAGTTTGTACTAATTTATTTGCTATTGTGTTAAACTTGTCTAACACTTTATCTAGGTCAGACAGGCAGAAGCTTCATTACTCGGTATAAAGATGACATACATTTTTATCTAATTGACAATGTCCACAGTTTTTTTTACTAGTTGACAACGACCCTCTAGAAGCGAAGGAAACCGGTCCAGTTTAAAATTCAATAAAAAAGTGGAATTAGTACTAGAAAATTGAGTTATATTTAATTACTAAACATTACATACGTTCAATGGGCTTACAAATAAACGAGGCAAAAATTTAATACATGCCTGTCTATGTCACACTACGAGAAGGCGCACCAAAGTTAGATATTGGTGAATACAAGTTTGATACGGTCGACAGTTTCATATATCTTGGTTTTCTTGTAACTTGACATAATCAACAAGAGAATCATGTCTGCGAATAAATGCTTCTTAGGCCTGTTAAGACATACTATCTCGCCGAACAAAAAGCACTATTTACAAAACACTTGTAAAGCCAGTGCTCACCTACGCATCGGAAACCTGAACTCTGTGAAATGAACGACCCCTGAACATTTTTGAAAGAAAAATTCTCCGCCGTATATATGGACCGATCAGGGACGGCACCAATTGGAGGAGAAGATATAATGCTGAGCTCTACGGGCTGCACTAAGATTGCAGCGCAGTTCCATCAATTAAGATTGGGAGACTGCGATGGCTAGGTCATGTGCACCGTATGAATGACAATGAACCGGCGAAGACAGTGATGTCCAGCAATCCAATGTAGAAGAAGAGGCAGGCCAAAGATTCGCTGGTTGGATGGATCTGCCAGTGACTGCCGTATTCTGGGGGTACCGAATTGGAAAGCGGCCGCACTGGATAGGGACAGGTGAAGGAAGCTGTTGGAGGATGCCAAGACCCACACCGGGTTTTTTTTTTTTTTTAATAATAACCATACCCTTGCTTTTTTGTACAAGGTGGTTGGGTGGGTTAGTTGCATTGATGTGGGGCTAATTAGGTGCCACCATTTATATCTTTAATTTTCTTTATGGCCAGGATTAAATATTTTGTGTAGTGTTCTTGTGTCGTTCTATTGCTTAGTGCTTCGTGAGGCTTTTGGAGGTCAATTTCGTGATTATGTTGTCTACATCGAGTCCTGAGAGTCCATCGCACCCTTTCTAGTATAGGGCAGTTGTTGATGACATGCCACACAGTTTGAAATGTGTTGCCGTCACATGGACAACAGTCGTCATCCCTCAATTTAAATCTTTTTAGATAAGCTCGCACCGATCCGTGGCCTGTTAGTATCTGTGTGAGTTCGTGTGATATTTTTAAGTTCTTGGCAAGAGTGATGACACAGTTTATGTTTGGAATAAATTTCTGCGTTATTGATCCTGTGGGCGGATGTTGTGTATCTGTGGTTCCATAGCTCTATGGTATCTTCTTTTAGTTTTTGTTTTGCGTAACTCAGAGGGAAGTGTGTATAGGTTAAAGGTCTTTTGTCTGTTGTGGCTTGTTTAGCGTATTTATCAGCTTCCTCGTTTTCGGCTATCCCTGTGTGACTTCTTATCCAGAAGAATCAGGGGTTTGTTCCTATCATTCGAAGCTGTGTTGACAGTGTTAAAATGTCTCTTACAAGTGGGTGTGTCGATGATGGGTTTTGGAGAGCTACCAGACTGGATTGGCTATCTGAGAATATGTTTACCTGAGAATATGAACCCACACCGGGTTGTCGCGCCCCTGATGATGATGATGACGTACGTTCATTGAAAATATATTAAACATACTTTACAATTCATCACTCATCGTATAGCTATTCAACCCATGGTATAATATACGTGTATATACATAAAACATAATGTGTTACAAGTTAGGGTTAGAGTCATCGACTTTCCATCATATAGAAAGTTGAGATAAATATATACTTACATTAAAAAAAAATCCGGAGATTATATTATAATTAATATCCTAATAAAGCCCCTTCTTAAAACTGTCCCAAATATATTTCAAATGGGTATAGTAATATTGTAATAAGTATAATAATAACAAAATTAAACAAAATTAATTATAATAACTTCGAACTAGAAACGTTAATGTTATGATGATGATGATGACGTACGTTCATTGAAAATATATTAAACATACTTTACAATTCATCACTCATCGTATAGCTATTCAACCCATGGTATAATATACGTGTATATACATAAAACATAATGTGTTACAAGTTAGGGTTAGAGTCATCGACTTTCCATCATATAGAAAGTTGAGATAAATATATACTTACATTAAAAAAAAATCCGGAGATTATATTATAATTAATATCCTAATAAAGCCCCTTCTTAAAACTGTCCCAAATATATTTCAAATGGGTATAGTAATATTGTAATGAGTATAATAATAACAAAATTAAATAAAATTAATTATAATAACTTCGAACTAGAAACGTTATATACTTCAGCTGGGGCACAATCTAAAACGATCGTGACTACGCGACGCGAAGATTGTGCAAACAACGCGTGCTGAACAAAACATAATTTGTCATAAAAAGTCAACATGCGTCCATTTAATGTTATGTTTATTGTTCTATTAGTAATAATATAAATATATTCATTGTATCTTTTTCAAGTAATTGGGTAACGTTTTTTAGTCATCTTTATACGATTTAAGAATTAATTCCCCCGTTGCCATCACAAAACAAAGTGACGTGTTCACAGCTCGACTTTCACTCTCCGATTGTCTGCGAGTCTGAAATTTCGTCGCACGTATAGTTGAAAATTATTTGCCGTTTCACTGAAGTATGCTCTTATTTTTTTAAGTCTGCCAATTCTTCGTAGAAAGATATTGTATTAATTCAAACAAATGACAATATTTTTAGTAGGTACCTACTTATTTGAACCTTAAGTACTTATTTTAATTAATAAAATTAACTATCCTATGCTTGTTCTAAAGTGAGTTTATTGCTCGAAACAGTTTTCAAATATTATAACTCAAATATCTTAAAATAAAATTAACAAACAAATATTGATTTTATACCCATTATAATGGAGTTCTACCACTTAAACCTCAATTCAATTGTCAATTCAATTATTATTATATTATTTACTAGAATGTTTTCATTAATTTTAAATATGTACCTACTTTGTAATAAATATCCATACAAAATTATTAACAATGCTTTAAAACCTCTGCTACATTAAGCAAACGGTAATAATATGTGAGAATTGTATTTTTCCCTCAAAATACAAAGCGATTTCTGAATCGTTTGATATAAAAGTAAAAGTTAAGTAGGTAGCTATTTTATGTGGGTTTCTAATGAAATGAACAGACAAAACATGGTTTTTCTTTTTAATTTTTTTACAGTAAGTACCTAACTAATTGAATTACAAAGAGAATCACTTTTCCCAATTTAATTTATATGTAAACCTAAATAGCATATTTCACAAAATCTGATCTACCCTACAAGTGACTCAGACTACTACCCATCATCATCACTTCCTTACTACCATGCCCGAAATGTGGTAAACCGGCGCGTCGACGTACTTTCGATTTCGCCAACGATTAGGTGCTTTGATGACTGCGGTCCACTCACTATTATAAGATATTTTAAAAATCTCAACCATTGTCGTACTAATCAGGAGCATTGTCTTTATAATGAATTCTTATTCTCCTCATACACAAATTTTGACCAGCTATCATGGAGTCAACTGAGCGGATTACCAGCACCGATGAACACTCTGCCACATTATTGATTTGATCGATTCGTTCAGTGCGTTTCTTTCTTTCTCTTTTTACAACGTTTTTCTTAGCTCGTATTCTTATTTGTCCGGTGGTTCTTTGTCCGGCACAAATCTTGCAATCGATTTTTAACTAACTTCCCGACTAGTAGACATTTGAAACTTTTAGAATATTTCAGAACACGATGCCAATGCCGATGCCGATAATACTTTTAGCCATCTTTAAGTAGAATTGAATTCATTTTCAGTCAATTCTGTTTTGTATGAAAAATTATTTCGACACCATTATTGGTTGCTATGGGTCTGGGGTCCTAGCAACTAAATAATTAATATATACGTGCGTTACTATGGAAATCAATATGACATGTCAAAATGACATTTCAGTATTATTTCTATCAAGTAAATTTTTTTTTTGATCGTTTAAGCTAGTCAAGTCAAGTTTATATGATTCAACAGAAAATTTAAAAACGTTGTTTATAAAAAGTTCTTTTTATCTTGTAATTATTAATAATAAACACAACCTGCCAAGTACTATTATTATACCTAATAGAAAATGCGTTGTGATATAGAACTTGCTATTTCGCATCAAATTAAATATTAAATAAAAGTGTAATATCATGTTTATCACCCTTAATGACAAATTTTTAAGTAAATTACACTTATAATGGTTTTAAAAATTTGTTACAATGGAGTTCTTCACGTTAATTAATAAGTTCGGTATATTAGTTAAAATTTAGAAACTAGCTTTTAAAATAATTTTTGATATTATTATTTTATATGATCAATATTTTTTTCACGAGATATAATATTCTAGCCTTTATTTATAAAAAGTTTTAAGCTTTAAGTTTTAACGTTTTTTGAGGAGATAGGTACCTACTCTTTTATAAAAATAGTCTGCGACTACATTATCATTAAAAATATTACATTTTAATGAGGCAGATTAAATGCGTTTAAAACAATATCGGTAAATTTTAAATAATTTAGATAGTCAATTATCACATATTTTTCTTAGTTTTTATCACATTTTATATTACGATTCTGTTTATTCGTTGTGTTTTATAATAATATGTATTTAAAAAATACTTTGTTTAATACAATTAGTTATTCAGTATAACGGTGGCCATTTACCCGTTTGTCTGTATTAATGGCCAGGAATTAAAAGCATCGAGTGAATTCCCATATTAGATAATTGGTGCTATTTATTAAAAGGAAGGTACATAGGTATCTATTGATTTCTTCGGGCGGTACCCTACATGCAATTTCCATGCCATTATATTCTTAATTTTTGGACCACACCTTCATTTTCGTTTCAAAAATATTTAAATCGTCCTTAAGTAAAATATGATTCACCACAACATTACTTAATACGAGCCAAAAAGTTTGAACAGAATATACCAACGTGTTTATTTGCGCAAAAGGAATAATAATTCCATATTATCTAAGCCGCGGAAAGCTTTCATGTTTATTTTTTGGTTTACTACCTACTGCCAAACCCAACCCGCCTCAGTGTTTTTATTCTGATTACGAAATGCTCAATCAGTATGATTTCCACTTTCCAAAATAAATATAAAAAAACAGTATTTCTTCTGATAAATTTAATGATGTACCTACCTATAACTTGGGACGCCAAGCCAATAAATTAAAAATAAGAATTGATGTATCATTAAGCGCATCAAAAATAAGCGCCCTCTTAGCAATATCCATCCTGATCTGAGACAATATATAGTTCGCTGTTATTTCTTCTTATTTTTTTTCTATAACATGAAATGAAGGTTTAAGACAAAAAAATATCACAGACAGTTAAAGTTTACGAGATCTGGCTGTGGACGTACCGTAAAACTCTTTGAGCTGGCCGGGTTTCCTATGTAGACATAGTCAAATGTATGGGAAACGACTGAAAAAATCAATGTAACATAAAAACTATAACAATATAATACTTGGCACATTATGAGTGGATAAAAATACTTTACGCCCACGATTGCTGAACGGCTTAGGCATCGGCTTATAATATCATGGGTCACAGGTTCGAATCCTGGGTCTGGCAACTATACACATTATTTTTCAATGTGTGTTAGAAGTCAGAGTATTAACCTTATAGTTAAGTAATATCTAGGTATTTCTCGTAAAAAACAAAAATGTGTTAATATATACCTCCATTCCATGGAGGCCCATATGTTCTACTTAGGATTGGATAAAGTCAACAAAAAATACATTCTTCAGATCATTAAGAAAGAGGTATGTGACAGAGAAAGACGCAATGGCTTAATAATCATAATCAATCCCATTTTTGATTGGTACGAATACGAATGCAGTTTCACTAAACTGTTCCAGATATCAAACGGTAAATTGAAGATCGTGGATCGTGGATGTAGATGGTGGAGGACGATAGATGATGGCACAAGAAGGAGAAAATAGCTTAAGAAAGATTGCAAAAATTGACGAAGCATTTGTTCAAATGTCTTCTTCTTTTTTCTTCGGCCATATCCGCCACTTATATGGACACCACGCGCGCCTCCAATAATTCCTGTCACTCGCCAGTATTCTTGCTTCGTTCCAGGTCTAACCAGCATTCCGTAGCTTCACCATATACACTCTGTAGATAGTATTTAGTGGCCTTCCAGGACGCCGGAATCCAGTCGGCTTGAAGAACAGGCAAGCCAGGTTGAGGTTCTCTTCCGGCATCCGCAGCACATGACCAAGCCAGGTCCAACGTCGCATCTTCACTCTCAGCGTAGTGAAAGACTGCTTGGTACGTTCTCTTATCTCCTCGTTGCTCCTAAAGTCATACCACCCCACCGCACACCCAGTAACATTCGTAAACATCTGTTTTTGAAGCTCAGTATATGGTTGAATTGAACAAATGTCACTCAGTCCAAAAAATCTGTCATTTTTTCTAGTATCTTTACATTTTTAATTATAATGCTACACTATTAAATCAAATAAATATCATTTAATTTATTATTAATGTAATCTTTAATAATAAGAGTTTTGTTGGTATTCCTCTACATTGTACGAAAACACTTACACGATCGCAAAATGGCTGATAATACTTATACCCTTCACAGATGGCATGAGAATTCTACAATTTATTCATTTCAATATCAGCAAAAATAAATTGTACGTACCAGAATAATTTTGAATAATTTAAAGGTAGGTAAGTAAAGTAGACCAGTAAGATACTCTCGTAATTATTATAAAATATTTCTTACGAGTCAGTGCCAATTTTTTTTAATTCAACCTAATGAGAAATTTATTCGCATAGATTACCATTCTACGAAATGCTTTTCGATGAAATTTTTCAGTCGTATTCAAATCCAATGCTCTTTTGAAAATTTTAATGCGTACAGATATTTTCGCACAATTTTATTTCGGTTACACAATCAAAAGTTTGATAAGCCTTGTTCAAATGGAAACATTTTAGAAATGTATATTTAAGTATTGTTTTAACCGCTGAATGTTTTGAGACTGGCGTGGGATTTTTCGAGGAAGGCTCAATTTCAGAATAATTATTACACAAGGTCACACAAATATCATTGATTATTAATGAACCTATGTATTATTTAGTCAAGCGAATAAATAACGGTACGGTATCTTCATTATCCATTGTAATACCATTATAATTAGCATTTGTAAAAAGGCGCTAAAGATGTTGGGCTTTGTCTTGCGTACTTCCCGGGTCTTTTCGGATTTTACGGTACTAAAAATTCTCTATAACTCCTTAGTTAGATGCAGACTTGAGAGTGGGTCTATCGTTTGGGCCCCGCATCAGTTGAAGTACGGCTTTATGGTGGAGAGAGTCCAAAAGAAATTTTTGAGACTCCTTTACTTTCGGCTGTGTGGATATTATCCGTGGCTCTATCCGACTGATTTTCTCTTAGGGATGCTTACATACTGTAGCTTAAAATTTAGAAGGAATCTTTATTTAGCTATATATTTTTCAGACTTATACGTGGCGTAAATGTGAACTCTGCCATTCTTGGTGGTGTTGGCTTGTGCGTCCCTGATAATTACCTTAGGAATCGAGGGCATCCGTTGTTTGTTCTCCCACGGTGCAGAACTAATCTGCCATTAGTAATGCCAATTGGGAGGGCAATAAACATGTTTAATGAAATCGCTTCGGATATTGATATATTCCACTTAAGTGAAGTTGAATTTAGGTGGACGTTGTTTTATAAGTTTTTAAGATAGGGTCTATCAAAGTTCACTCTGTATGCTTCCATCTACTTTTATTTTGTTATTTCCGATATTTTATTTTATGGTACTGTTCGGTTATACCGGAGGCAGCGGAAAACGCATTTTGAAAATAGCCGATAAACTGGATTATTTGTTAGTTTGGGTTAGTTTAGGTTCGGTTAGGTTGGGTTAGGTTAGGTTAGGTTAGGTTAGGTTAGGTTTGGTTAGGTTAACCTAACAAATAATCCAGTTTATCGGCTATTTTCAAAATGCGTTTTCCGCTGCCTCCGGTATAACCGAACAGTACCTATTTTATTTCTTATTTTATTACTTATTGTATTATTAAGTCACACTTCTCTGTATTTTTATTTTTAAATTAACACATATTTTATGTCACGTCGTAAACGCTTTGAATTTATAATTTGTTATGTTCATTATATGTAAAATAAATTCGATTTGATTTGATTATTATTGGGCTGACAACCCAGGAGGAATCTTCAACAAGTAATACTCCCGCAAATCAGTTGGATCCTGGCTACTCTGACATAGTACGTAGTAGAGGTGGGAAAAGTGGTCGACTTTGAAGACTACGTATTGTTGAATTAATGACCTTATTATGACCTTGTTATGGAAGAAGCAAGGTAAATCGAGAATTGAGTCCACTTGAAACTATAGGCGAAACGCTTGGGAACAAACATGTTCTCAACAAATACCTCCAGGTAAGTTTCCGTTGTTCGGCCTTCAATAAATCCATGTTGTTCTGTTTAAGTTCTGGAAAAATCAGGCTATGCATGATCATGTCGAGAACGTTTCCTTGTACATAATATGTAACAGCTATCTATCTACTGTATAGTATCTATCTACTGATGACTCTGTAAGTATCACTCATTATGAATTAGACTAATTAGAGTATTTACCTTATCTTGCCTTATCACTTATCTTAGTATTTTCAGTTCGTTTGTTCTTCGAACGAGACTGATTCTGAGAATATTGCCATCCATCATTATTACTTTATTATAAAATTGTAGATACTATCAGTGAATTCTGAATTTAAATCAATAAATTTTCAGCATTCAGAGAATTTGTTATTGCGTCACCAATGTTATAGATTATCAAAGAAATACAAAATGAAACAGGTAACTGAAAGTTTTATGGAATTATATTGCGTTGTTTCTTCTTCCGTAAATGATAATGTATGGGAAATTTAAATATTCATAACTCGTGAATTAAGCCGCAAATTCATTTCATTTTTTTTGCGTTTTACATAATTATTAATATCTTAAGCCAGGGGTCGGCAAACCGCGGCTCACAAGCCATATGCGGCTATTTGGGTATTGGCGTGCGGCTCTTTGCCAAATTCTCAATTCCTAATTTTTTCAAAATCTTCTGCAAAATTCACAATTTTAATTTGTTGTCATTGATTTGTACTTTTGGAAAATGATGAATATGATTGTTGTTGTTTTAAATCCGCCATTGCAAATTTCGACAAATGAAATGCCACCAAAATTGAGGATTTGGAGAGAGAAAAATGCAATTAATTTCATAACACAAGTGGAGCGCTCCAAAAGATCTACGTATGGTAGATACTACGATTTTTAATACATGGAATAGCTTTCCGAACTCATATTCGAGTCTACATATGTATGAACCTGAAACGCCTGAAATTAAAAACTACAAGCTACATACCTAACATACAGAAATTCTCCAAAGAAATGCAAGGAAGTTAGTTAGTCACATTAGTATAAGGGAATACGTGAAAATCGTATGTATTTAATCTATATAATTATATAAAAGAAAGTCGGGTTAGTTACACCATTTATAACTCGAGAACGGCTGGATCGATTTTTACGATCTTTAATTTGTTAAATTTGTTTCAGCCCCAAATAGCAGAATAACTATTAAAACATCGGAAAAAATCACGGAAAAGAAAATTATGAATAAAATTAATTTTTCATACATTTTGTACCGAACGGCTTTTGACTGATATCAATGGATTTAAACGATGGATCTCGCGCATACGAAAACAAAAGAAAATCACAAAAAAAAATCCGTATACAACGCCATCTCTGATACATGACAGAAACAATAAACAAGAAACAAAAAAACAGAAGAAAGTATGAACATGGCGTTTTTGACAGTTGATTCAGTTCAACCTCAGATAATACCGAAAGACTTTGTTATAGACAAATGGCGATCTTGACCGTGATTTTCAAACAATAAGTTGCCTTCTAAAATGTTCACTTTCTGAGGTTATGAAATTTCGTGTATCGATAATTGCTTCATTATGTAATTTTGAATTGTGTGATTAATTTTCCAGTGTTATTTACAATGCCGCGAGCCAGAAGATCTAATCTATCAATCTATATAAAACAATGTCAGGTTAATTACACCATTTATTTTATAACTAAAAAACGGCTTGACCGATTTTTATGATCTTTAATTTGTTGGATTTGTCTCTGCCCTGAATAGCAGAATAATTATTAAAACATCGGAAAAATTCACGGAAAAAGAAATTATGAAGAACATTCATTTTCTTATAGATTTCGTATGGAACGGCTTTTTTGATGATGTCTATTGATGATATAGAACTGATTGACTGATTTCGATGAATTTTTTTTTGTTCGTAGTAAGAAAATCACAAAAAAAATCCGTATACACCGCCATCTCTGATACATGAGTGTTGCAATTCAGTAAATTACATCAAATACATCTGCAAATATGTCACCAGAGGCAGCGATATTGTGGTTTTTGGCGTTCAAACTCCCAATACCAACGATAAAATCACGCACTATCAGGTTTGTCGATATGTGAGCTGCAATGAAGCGATTTGGCGTAATTTCTCATTCCCCATTCATGAACGTCATCCCACTGGTGTACATTTGGCGGTGCATCTGGAGAATGGTCAACGAGTTTATTTTAATGCATCGAATGTTGCTCAACGTTGACCAGTTTCTTTTATATTTGTCAAAGCGATTCGTTTGCACGAACGTTGTTCTACTCTGAGACGCTACGTTATTACACTATTGGAACGCTTCATGGAAGAAATTTCAACGTCGTAAGCAAGGCGATGCGGTTCCTGATCATCCGGATGTGCATTCTAATAATGCTCTTGGTCGCATTTACACAGTTCATCCGAAGTATGACGAATGCTTCTACTTGCGGTTGTTGATGGTAAATGTTCGTGGGCCGACATAATTTGAATCACTTCGAACTGTCAATGGTGTTGTGTGTCCAACATTTCGTGCTGCATGTCAACAGCTCAATTTGCTTGAAAACGATATTCATTGGGACATGAAAATCGCTGTAGCAATTGTTTCTGCATCTCCAAGTCAGATACGCACATTATTTGCTATCATTATTTTGACATGCTTCCCAGTGAATGAGGAGATACATAACCAGGCTTTGCTTTTGATCGAAGACATGTGTTATCTCATGTGCGGCAGTTTGTTAGTCAAGTTAGGAATGCCAACGCCACATCATGGAATGAATGACGCTTTTAATCGAGAATTGGAACGTGAACGTGAATATTTTCGAGATGCATTGAACCTATAGGTTTGATCGAATGTACCAATGTTGAACCCCCAACAGAAGGAAGTGTACGATACGTTAATGAAGGCAATTGATGATGGAAATGGTGGTTTATTTTTCCTCGATGCGCCTGGTGGAACTGGGGAGACATTTCTCATGTCATTGATTTTGGCCACTGTTCGTGCGAGATCCGAAATTTCTGTAGCAGTTGCTTCTTCTGGGATTGTTAGAAGGATGCCGAACGGCTCATTCAGCGTTGAAATTGCCGTTAAACCTTCAAACGACTGAAACTGTTATCATGCTTCGAAATCTGAACCAACCAAAACTATGTAATCTATTTCATTTTGATTTGATTTTTGCACATTTATTGAACTTAATTCATTTTGAGTATTTTAATTCAGCTAATAAGTTAACACAAGATTATTGATTCTGAGGCGGTCAGAAGTTCGCCGGGTCAGCTAGTACTTTATAAATTAAAAATTATAAAATGTAATTAATTCATTTAAATAAATCATATTTATAAAACTATACGTATGGCTCTCGATTTTTTTTAAACCGTTGTGCCACTCATATTTGGCTCCTTTGGTCCAAGAGTGTGCCGATCCTTGTCTTAAGCTAAGAAATCTTCAAACTTCGAACTTCTAATTAACATAATTTTGATTTGACCTTTATTGATCTGATTGGCTAAATCCATGCTCTCTTCATCGACACTATAATATAGAAATTCATCATTTTTTTTTTCTTAACTACCGGTAATAAGTGTGGTTGGCGTCAACGACATATTTTAGGTTAAGATTAGATAATCGCTCGTCTCCTATAGATATTCATCCATCCTAATGGTCTAATACTCTCCTGATTATAAATTCCCTGTAAATTATAATATTGAATAGGTCGGGATAGAGAATGCATCCTTGTCGTACTCCTTTATTTTCTCAAAAGTTAACACAATTCACTCTAAGTATTCCTGTATTCTTAGAATATATTATATATCAAGAAGGTGTAAACAAGGCACGTTGGGATTCCTATATTATTATGTTAAAATTTTCCATTTTCTGACTTTGACTAAAAAGGTAGAGTATGAAAATATTAATTATTCTTCTGTAAAAATGAATACTACCAATTAAAATGTGTGCTAAAAACAAAACAATACGATAGAAAATCCAATCAAATACTCAACAAACTAAATTGATATGTGAATTAGATTTGTATTGGTGTTTGTTTTTCTGTGCTTTAGCAAACGGCAATGGATTTATTGCTGGGAATTTACTAGTATTTGTAAAGGTAATTCTAGATTGAAAACAATGTATACTGAAGATTATTTTTGCTTGTGACTTGATTTATATTTTTCACTTATTAACGAAAGTTTATCGTTTCTTTGTTGATTTAGCAAAATGAGATACCAAGAACTTAAATAAAATAATATCCATTTCTAGATTTGTATTTTGAAAACGACACTATAATAATTAATAAATAAACCACTTTTTTATTCAACGAATAATAATTTACAAGATTTGATAATAATTGTTTACACGTGCTAACTGTCTCGCCAATCTTCATGAGTAAGCAAGACGCGATATTATCATTATTTTGTACTATTCGACAGGTCGTGAAAATCGGTTAACCTCAAAATGAGTCTCAGCGCGGTGTAGTTCGTTTTTTTAACTGTAAGTTCGCCACTATCGTTCTACTGCGTAGGCGCAGATATTGCACGGTCCAATAAAATTGTCGCGTGAAAATTCAGAAGTTTCTGAACTTTTTTGATTCATGCATGTATCTTTCAATTTGCACGATGATACGTCGTGTTTACACGTACATTTTTTTGTTATGGTCTCGATATTACGTACTGTCAGCAGTAAATCCATGCACGTGTAAACGGGGTATAACATTCTATATATTGAACATACATAATTTGAAAACATCTCTTGAATTTACCAGAAAATTATTAGAAAAAATTCCGGGTGTCGTATTTATTTTCTAAAATAGATTTTTTCTAGTAATTACTTTTATGGATGAGATGTTTTCAAATTATGTGTATTCGACAATTATAATAAACATTATAATAAATAGTGATATAAAAGTCTAAAAAAAATTAAAACGTAAAAAAATATATATAAATGTATATGCCAAACCAAGAAACCTAGTGCATAAACAATGTTTGTCACAGGTACATGTCGGAATCAATGTTCCCTGTAAGGTGTGCGCGTGTGCGCGCGCACATCTACCGAAATGAGTCCGCACACATGTTTTAATCCCCCGCACAGTCCTCACACAAAAATATTGTAAAAGAAAGTTTCCTTTGCCAGATTTTAGTTTTGCTCGAATGCACAAAACCATCACATGCACACTTCTTCGACCCATTTCTCGGAAGGCGATGATCAAGTGCGACAAACGCGAGCACGCAAGTGAAATTTTACGTCGAGTGGGATCACAATTAATATCTGTCCCATTATATCGCATGCCAAAGTATACGAAAAGAAGATATGTATTTTAGTTTTAATCAATTTAATAAATACTTTTGAAAATATACATACTTAAGTTTTAATGAAAAATTGTGTGTGTGTGTTTGTGGGGGGGGGGGTGTAAATTTCCCGCACCGGGACACTATGCCACTGCTCAGATGCGTTGATGATCCGCACACACAATAGAAAAATTAGAGGGAACGTTGGTCGGAATATAAAAATACGTATACGTTTATATTAAAATAACATACAATGTTAGTGAATTTACGTAAATTTTAAACAGTTAATTTTTTTCCTCACAAACCGATGGATCGATGTACCGAGACATAACTCAACTCCTAAACTTCCAAAGATACCACAAATTTTTATTTTTGACCTTTATTGGTCATGTGGGATGTATTACCTACTAGTGGTTTTCTTATTTATTTTTCTTATACAGATCATCGCTTGGCATTAAAATATTGTAATGTAAATTTACCGAAGTCATAAATTTAGAGCCAGTCTCGAACACACACTGCGCTCAACACACAAGGCTACGAGATCGTGTGAGCTCTTCCAGCTTCCAGTCCTAGCCAATTGTAATACCATAGTCGATTTTCCAACTCGTACTTGTCTCAGTAATCCAATGGCGGTGCGTCATGAGATTAAAAGATAATAAATAAAATTTACATCACTCCTTAATTTTATTGTTCTCCTTGCATATATTTTTTAAAGTATCTATATAATAACATAAAACAATGTCAAAACACTAACCTTTTACACGAGATAATAGGATTTTAAACTATTGATGAACTATTTCTTTTATTCAAAAAATAATTCACAAGATTTGAAAATGTAACATTCTTTATAGTGAACATATATAATTTGAAAACACGGTTTACCGGTAGGTACGCGAGTGCGTGAAGACCGAACCAGCTCCAGCGTGCGCCAGCCCTCTCAACATAAAAGGTCAAATCAAAGGATCTGACATCCTGTCCAAACCACCCCCGATCCGTAATCCTTGAACATTTTCAAATTACAGTCCACTGTAAAAAAACGCACTTCTCAAGCGCAAGTCTCGAACTTCAACCGATGCGGACTAGAGGTGGGAAATCTGGTTGATTTTCAAGACTAAGTATATTTACTACCAGTATAAAAATATACTTAGTATCAAAACTTGTTCCAAAATACTTACTAGTATTTTGAATACTATATAGAGCGTTTGGCGTGCGTGTGCGACATAAGTCTCATACTAAACTGGAACTAAAACTTAACTCCATATCAGTATTTGAAATATCGATTTCAATAGAATCTCTAAAAATACACTGAGCTGGTCTTTTCGAAGTGTCCCATTTACTATAAAATTTTAAACACATTTAAAATTTATGAGTTGTTTTTATGTTATGATATAATATTCTTGTTAACAAAAAATGAATAACAATGTTTTATTTTTATTGTAAACTGCGTCACCTCAGTCACTCACCACATTTTCGAGGGAATAATATGCTGCTACAGAAAATTTATGACCTATTGTTCATACATAAGATGATGTCATTCGCATGCATAGACCAATAAATTAAAATATAATTGTATTCGAGTGCTACTCGCTCGCACGCATTTAATGTGAATAGTATTAAAAGTCTACCAACTAGCCAGCGACTCTCGATGATAATATCATCACAAGTTTTTTGGAACAAGTTTATTGAGCCACATGTACACATGTAGAGTATGGGTAGTTTCATCCGATACTTGAGTACACAAACTGGTGACAGTATTTCCAACTCACCTCTAATGCGGACCTCAAACAAACTAACCACTCATAAAACTGTTTTGTAATAATGTTTTTATTTCATTATTTAGTACCTCACTGAGGATATGTATGTAGAAGTATTCGTTCCCATTATAATAATACTTGGCGGGTAAAATATTCAGGCGGTTTCTATCTGCGATTCCCGCACAATGGATCCGAAGGAATTTATCGCCCCGCTAAGTAGATTGCCAGTATTATTTATTCAACACGAAATTGCATTTGAGAGGTCGGGGTGTTTTATTGTTGTGCCAGAAATATGTTATGATTCAATTTTCGTATGAGATGTGCCGAGATTCCATACATATTATCTAATAAATAATATATCGACATGTAACAGAAAAAATCTTTTTGAATTGCCATTAGTTATCACAAATGTATATGGGATGGGTGTGAATATTATATACAGTTAGACTCTAACGGTTGTTTCTCAAACTTTTAAAAAGTACGGCCTCATAAATCTGAAATGTTAAGGGGGACATGCTCAGCGTACGTCAAAACGGAGCTTTTATGCTATTTTCAAAGCATGATCCTGGTCATTCCTCAAACGTTGTAGATTATCTATTTATATAATTTTTAAGCCTTATTATCCTTTATATTTATTTTAAACATTTGATGACTGCATAAAGTATTTTTATTACATAAAATAGTATTCTTTTAAACCTCTCGTTCTAATGTTTTAGAATATAGTCATATTTTAGTACGTCCATGTGAAGTAGTGTTAAGATTTTTTATATTTATTAATTTTTAAAAGCATTTATAAAACCGTTAGTAAAATTTATGTCGACACTATTATAGTGAAATATTTTAAATAAAAAAGTGTATTGATAATCTCTGTGATCCCAAATTTGACAAGAATTAGGCATTTTATTATTCAAAAAATGGGCAAGATTTACAAATTTAAAGATACTGATTATAATATATGTCTTTGACCATTTAAATGTGATAAACATTCTACGAATAATGTTTGCTTTATAATAATTATTCACCTAAGAATAAGGTAGTATTTTTTTGAAATACGCCATTTCTATTGGCATTTCCCAGTGGCTAAGCTACAACATACCGTTTTGAAAAATAAAAAAAAATCGGTTAGGTACATGTTCAAACACGCGCGTTAACATGATCTTACTCCCTACTTTATTTATCGTTTGTCAATTTATGGATACGGCCGTATAATTGTCTGTGTCCGGAAACTTGTATGTATGCAGTTCGTCGTATAACACTTTATGCCTGTTATTCAAATTCAAATTTATTTATTTTTACATACAGTGAACATTACAAATTATTAATTTAAGACGTTCACAACATAACATTTAAAAACAATGAAACAGTGTAAAGAAGAAATAAAAATACCTATGCAGTATCACAAAAACAGTATGAAAAGTAAAGTAAAAGGTACAAAAATTATAAAAAATATAAGCTATAAAGCATTGAAGCACACCGGATGAGCTAAGTGGACCCTATTTTAATAATTTATAAAACAACGTCTACCTATACTCATCCTCACGTAGGTGGAATATATCAACATCCGAAGCGATTTGGTTGAACAGAGTTATTGCCCTCCCAATCAGCATCACCAATTGCAGATTAGTTCTGCTCCTCGGGAGAACAAACAACTGATGCTCCCGATTTCTAAGATAGTTATCAGGGACACACAAGTCAATACTACCAAGAATGGCATAGTTCTCATTTACACCACGTATAAATCGAAAAAAATACGTGGCCAAATATTGATATCGTCTAGCATTAAAACTACAGTTACGTAAGCAAACCTAAGAGAAAGTCAGTTCACCGTGAAATGTTGTATCGGAGATATATGGCCGTATATTAAAGACCGTCCAACCTCTTTAGGTCGTATAGTAGTGACATAAAATTCATGTCTAAATAAAACACTGTTCTTGTCGGTTACAGGAAGCCAGCAGCAAAAAAAAAATTAAAATAGCCGATATACTGGATTATTTGTTAGGTTAGGATAGGTTGGGTTTTCATTCATGAATTCATGAATTATGCCAAAACCAGCAATGAAAATTGAATTAATGTTCATATTGAATCTAATAAAATTGAAGACCGTATAGTATACGCTCATCTCTTTCCGACAAGAAAGCTCACGGCGAACTGTGCCACGGTAAAATGTTTTACGTACAATTTACATGTAACCGTGAATATCAATTAATTAACAAACCACAAAAGTGGATTGTCAAAATTTACGCAATTTTTTAAGCGCTTCAGATATATTATATACCTACTACTCTTTATCATTCTCTTTGACTTCATACTACGGAAGTCAATACCACCCAACCGAGGCATACCTGTTACCCCCACGGTGAAGCTATGCGACCTGGAATACGCCGATGATGCTGTCCTATTCGACAACTCAATCGAGGGCATTCAAGAGACAATCAACAGGTTGCATAACAACTCCTTTCGCGTTGGTTTGAAAATCAACGCGAAGAAAACCAACGTCTTGTGCAATAGCACCTGTCCTGATCCAGATTTCCCTCTGATTAGCGATGGAAAAAACATCGAGAGCGTCGACAGCTTCAAGTACCTACCTGGGGGTACACATCACCGGAGATGGCATTTTGCAGAAAGAGCTCGCTATCCGAATGGGAATGGCTGGAGCAACATTCAACTCGATTCGAAATGTCTGTGACTCACGATTGTACTCGGTCAAAACCAAATGCCGCCTATTCGACGCTTGCATTCTGACGGTGCTGCTTTACGGTAGCGAATCATGGCACCTTACGAAGGCTCAGAGCAAACGTATACTGAGCCTCGAAAACAGCTGATGTTTCTGGATGTGCGGTGGTATGACTTTAGGAGCAACGAGGAGATAAGAGAACGCACCAAGCAGCCTCTCATCACGCTGAAAGTGAAGAAGCAACGTTGGACCTGGCTCGGCCACGTGCTGCGGATGCCAGAAGAGAACTTTAACCTGGCTTGCCTGTTCTTCAAGCCGAACGGATTCCGGCGACCTGGAAGGCCGCTAAATACAATCTACAGAGTGTATACGGCGGAGCTACGGGATGCTGGTTTGACCTGGAACGAAGCAAGAAGACTGGCGAGCGACAGGGATTCTTGGAGGCGCCGCGTGGTGTCCATATGCTCCAGTTAAGGATATGGCCAAAGAAGAAGAAGACTTCTATTTAATTTCATCCTAATTAGATTGGACGTTGTAACTCAATTATTGGTAAAGCACATTGGCGCTCATCCAGTGTACCTGATAGACTTTTGTATGTAATTTTGTTTGAATAACTGAATTAATAAATAAATAGATACCTACTAGTATATTCTAAAACGTTTTGATAGAAATTATCTTTCTTGATAATTATTAGATTATTTTAATAGAAAATCCCTTAATTAGTGCCTAACAGTTATAGCTTGGAATTTAATATTATCTGAATCTACCTATGTATAAGTAAATCTTTTTACAGTGGCACCATGGGTACGGCAAATGCGGCTTGCAGTTGTAGTAGTATTGTTTGCTAGCATTGAAACAGGCATTGTCGCAAGCAATTCAATACACGCGCGAATCGCCTATGGTGCCACTGTAGAATGATTTACCTATACCTACATTATATTTGTTTAGTAATCTTTCAGTAAAAAAAACACTTGGGGAAAAATGTACGTACATCTGTAGGTATATCAAATATTGAAGATGTCCACATTTATAATGGAAATAAATGACGATAGTACCTACTGTATTATTAATTTTAAAGTACACAAAACTTGTCCTTTAGTCGACAGCTGTTTCAATTATGATACCATTAATCTATCAAACTAGTATTTCTATTGATTTTACCGTAAATGATTAAAAAACAAATTGTACTGGATTGTTATTATTGACTATTACTAGTTAAAAGAAGCATAAAATCAAATAGACGTTCATTTCCCTCTAATAGTGTGACAACTAAAATAGCCATAGAATATATTATTTTAATTGCAGAAGTTACTGTAAGTAATCAAGTACTATTTTAAAATGGAATCTTGCCAGCAAATTCATTCCCAATTAATATACTTAATTGGGCTATTTCTAGTTACCCCCAACGTTCCCTGTAAGATGTGCGCGTGCGCGCGCGCACACCTACCAAAATATATCCGCACACAACTTTTCATCTCCCGCACAGTCCTCACACAAAAATATTGTAAAATAAAGTTTTCTTTGGGATATTTCAGTAATAACTACAGGTGTGTTCAGTGTACGTAACAAACAATTCAACTGAACAATACGATTGCTTTCACAGTTATATAAATTATATTGTACAATAATTATACTTAAAAAATGTCAAAAAGGAGTGGATGTGATATTTCAAATGCGATCATTAAGAAGAAATCCTGCGATAAATTTAAATTGGAATGGCTCTGAAATTGTCGAAACAGAAATGCCATCTTCAATGCATTCGCAAAAAGTAAGAATTGGTGATATTATATTTTTTGGTCATTCGGAAACAGATGATTAGGTCAAATGCATCATATTATGCTCCTCTATGCTATAGGAGGGGGGGGGTAAATTTACCACACTGGGTGACGAGTGACACTGCTCAGATGCGTTGATGATCCTCACACACAATAGAAAAATTAGAGGGAACGTTGGTTACCCCTATTTTTTATTAGCTCTACAATCCATTCTGAATCTTGATCACTCGTTAATTCGATCATACCATACCCTACTACATATTATTATCTTCTATGGTCTGACGAATCACATGCATTCATTCACATAATCTGAAGTGATTCATACCTTATCAGTTAACCTTCGATTCTCGCTGGCAGGAAGCAGTTGAAATGCGTTTATCCATATCACACTATCGACTCTTGATTAAGATTATTTAGATATTTATCGCAAATTCTAATCAGAAGCAAACATGCAACTCTGTCCTAACCCGACAACTGTTATATTGTATTCCAAATTTTTCGTTCTTACTTTATTATTCCTAATTATTATGATATTCTAATGGATTTAAGTTTTGTACTATTCCACCTCTTTTGTGTAGTAT
Organism: Rhyacophila brunnea; assembly: GCF_057557595.1. Lineage (NCBI taxonomy): Eukaryota > Metazoa > Arthropoda > Insecta > Trichoptera > Rhyacophilidae > Rhyacophila > Rhyacophila brunnea. Next base: position 36,483,135 of record NW_028232837.1, on the reverse strand, counting down.
TTTTTTATAATTTCTAATGATCTATTATTAAGTTTTGACGATTTATACGCTTATCGAGTGCAGTGACGTCCCAAGATAAAATGACGCCCCTAGGCAGCGCCAAAAATTCCGCCCCATTTTTTATACTTTATTCATCCTTTCATGTATACATAACATAATGGATACATTACTAACAAGACCTATATTCTAATTTAAATGCCATCTCTGCTTCAATAGACAAATATTGTGGAGTCCACGGTTACAGATAGGTGAATTTTAAAATACATGTAACAACTTCCAAAACTCGCGAATGACTGGAAAAATATTTGGATAAATTTTAAATTTCGTAAGTATGTACCTAGCTATAATTGAAATGTAATTCGCAAATCTGCGCATGTCATTGCTAATCATCACCAAGGACGCGACATCCAAGGACAACGGAAGTAAACTAGACATCGCAAACCCGACAAAAAATTACAGTCCTGTTAAGCCTGTCATAGTAATTAATACACTTTGTTTCCAACCAGTGAGCTGATTTTTTTAATGGAAAGATATTTCCGTTATTACTAAGTTTAGGTAGCTATTTCTATATATACCTAATGATTCTCCTCGATTTGCCGCCCCTCGAGTGACTGCCGCCCCCGAGCGACGCTCAATCTGCCTACCCCCACAGGACGTCACTGATCGAGTATATTGTTAGTGATAAGAATGAAAAGATAGGGGTTTTTTAGAAACACTTCAAAATATTCATAATTTGTTTGTTATATTTTTTATTATGATCCTTGACGTAACCCATAGCTTACGGGCCGCACAAAATTGTGTTTTTGCTAATTACTTTTCAAATGCAAATTAACACGTTAATTACAAAATTAATTATAAGGGCCCGTAAGCATTGTGTTAATAGGTAGATGATAAAGTTTACCTACTTTATTGTATTGATTTGTTATATAAGTTAGAGGTAACTGAGATTACATGTGGGAAAGGGCATTAATGTACTCACAAGAACCGACCCTAGAAATATAAGTCAGGAAACCGAGGTCAGCCTCTCGAACCTCACAAGGTCTCAGTTAAAAGAAAAGGTAGAAGAAATCGTTGTCAGTATGTATTTGCCTTTTGGTGAGTGCGCACATAGGGCATGAAAATGTCGTAAGGCGAAACCCGAAACACAAAAACTTAAATCCATTAGAATTTAAATTCAAATTCCATCAAGTAGGTACCTTCGGTCGATATTATTAATATTATTATGTTATTATATCATGTTACCTTAGTGAATTGCAATTGAAATATAATATGAACCTTATTAACTATGTAATATCGTTTTTCATATCCACAAAGCCATAACAATAAGTCGGCTCGCACATCGGAACTCGTCTCGCCTAAAAACGTGTCGAATACGTCGATGTGACGTCATCGCTATTTAACGAAACAACATAGCACGCGTTACCAAATAATGGAGCTTCACAGATTGATCGAATGCAACTGTTTCGTCTGAAAAAAAACATCTGGCTGTTGCATTCGACATGTTGCATCCTTCTCAGGCTCCGAGTCGGAGAGTCGAAGTCACAAAGAAACACATACGAATTGGTCATTCCTATACTAGCTCACCGATCACCGCATTGAAATATCAATACGTTTCGAAGGCTACGCGTGACTGTCGCTAGATATATGTGCGAGTTGTGTCATGCAACACTGGCCAGCTGGTCTCGGAAGTTTTGATTTATGGCTGTCAGGCGCACGAGACGAGTTGTGATGTGCGAACGGCTAATTCTAATGGATTTAAGTTCTGTACTATTCCATTCCATTCAATTTTGTACTATTCCATTGTCAAATGGAATTGCAAAAAACTTAAATCCATTAGAATTTAAATTCAAACTCCATCAAGTAAGTACCGTCGGTCGATAGTATTAATACATAACAATGATAGTAAAGCTATTGCAAATTCACGATTGATATCCCAGAGTAATAATACTTATAGATAAAAAGCAATTATAAAACAGCTGATAGAAAGGACGAACGTTTTTAATTTATTTGAGTGTCATTCCAGAAAGACATTTCACAGAATTGATTAATTAACGAAAGAGTGAAGACACTCTCTTGTGTTGTTTTTTTTCGTTCTGTTTTGTGTTTTTTTACAAAAGAAATGTTGTTTTGTTTTAATAAAAATTGGTGTCCAATCCAAAGCTCATCAGGACATTTAATTTGTCTTGAGTAATAAAGCACACATACACCAATATACATATAAACTATCAATGGACGGTATGTAGGTAATTCGTGAACATTGATTTACAATTCAATATTAAATACTGCAAACAATAAGATATTTCCTTCAAGGATTAAGAGCAAACATAATAGTTCCTGGTGAATTCAATTTGATTTCATTACAAATTCTCAGTCAAAATTATCCACACTCAATAAATTAACTCGAAATTTCAAACAATATACCACCTTACATAATATAGATCCCTTAACTATAGCCACCGGCACGAAATGAAGTGGGTATAAACTATAACTTTAATTCATAGTCCAAATTTAATATATTTCCCTAAAGCGTATTGAGTGTTGTGCCGATCGGAGTGCATGCTGGTGACTTTATATCCCGTTGAATTCGAATCCAAAATCTCTAGGGGAGCTTGATTGTTATCCGATTATGTTGGGATGGGATATATACGGAGATCGTGTGGCAGGGGTCGGTCGCGATGGTTTCCAGCACCGACCCCCCACTAGTCTGGTCAGTGGTGAATAATTGATTCTTACAAGGTTGGCCACGTGAATCCATTCGCTTAAAATTGGATTTGCGAAAAACTAAATTTAGATTAACTAAATCGAATTTATAAATAGTTTTAATGATTTTTAAATAGCTTTAATTTTAATTTAGTTGAAGCTTTTTATTAAAACTATTGACTGAGTGTACTTAATCGAAATCCAATTTAAATTCTAATTGATTAAAGTTTTGTACTCCATTTAACGTGAATATTCAACCTACTAGTAGCACATGCATAGCATAGCGGTGTAAGACAGGGGTGTATATTGTCACCTCTGCTATTTAACATGTACTCAGAACCTATTTTCAAGGAAGCCTTACATGGCGAATCAGTGGGTATTTTGATTAATGGGAAACATATTAACAATATACGATATGCCGATGATACTGTGCTGATTGCTGATAGTTTAAAGAGTTTACATGAACTGGTAGAAAAGGCTAATGAGGTCAGTAATTCTTATGGTTTAAAAATGAACCTCAAGAAAACAAAACTATTACTAGTATCAAAAATAGCGACACCAGACACTAACACAAATTTTGTCATTAACAGCGAACCAATCGAACGTGTGACCCATTCTAAATATTTAGGTACATGGGTCAATGAGAAATGGGACCAGTCTCAGAAAAAAAAAACTAGAATTGAGATCGCAAGGAGCGCCTTTCTCTAAATGAGACGACTCCTTAGCAATCGAAACCTTAACCCAGGTCTGAGACTGCGTATGGTACGTTGTTATGTTCTCTCAATTCTTATCTATGGTATGGAAGTATGGACGCTAAACCAAGAGATGTCACGGAGACTTGAAGCTTTCGAGATGTAGCTGTATAGACGCATTCTCAAAATTCCTTGGACTAACCGAGTGACAAATGTTGAAGTTCTCAATCGAATGGGGAAGAACTGACAAGTTCTACTTAGTATCAAAACCAGGAAACTACAGTACCTCGGCCACATTATGAGAGGACAAAAGTACAGCATTCCCCAACTTGTCATTCAAGGAAAGATCAACGGTAAGCGTAGCTGAGGACGGCGCCGCATTTCATGGCTTAAGAACCTCCGTGATTGCTACGAGTGCAACTCCACTGAACTGTTCTGGGTAGCAGACGACAAACATAAGATTGCCTTGATGGTGGCTGACCTCCGCTAGGGGATAGCACAATAAGAAGTAGAAGTAGAACATAGAGGAAAAATACGAAGATTGCGGGTCTAGGACGATTTGGCGCCGGGACAACTGGACGCCACGCAATTCGAAATTAAATAGACGTTAGGTACTTATAGATACTTATAAAAAATATATTTAATATTATTATTTATATTTAAATTATTATATTATGATTTAATAATTGGCGAGAATTTAAATATGCACACGTAAATAATGATTTAATCGTGCATAATATGTTTAAGTTCCAACGAAAAAAGAGTTTTTCTATTTTATACTAGCTGAAGTACCCGGCTTCGCACAGGGTCGCTTCGTGGTTATATTTATCTTAGATATTTAAAAAATAATAATAAGTAATTTTTTTTTAATATTAAAATATCTGTGTAATACAATATGGCAATATGAAAATAATTATAATAGGAGTAAAGGTCAAACAAAAGAACACTAAATTAAAATCGAATCCAAAATATGAAAACGTTATTAATGTTATTAATATGTAGTAAAAAAAAAATCAAAATTGGAAGGAAAAAATAAACAACAAACTTTGTATGTTATATAATACTAATTTAGAAACCTTCGCGGGCGTGCGAACGACAACTCACCAAAGTTTCATCGCAATCGGATGAATGGTATAGGAACGCATACGAATAGAAGAAGAAGAAAATTGTTGTACTAATTCAGAAACCTTCGTGGGCGTGCGCACAACAACTGGTCAAAATTTCATTGCAATCGGATGAATGGTATTAGAACGCATACAAATAGAAGAAGATAGAATAGAAGAAAAAGAAGAAGGAAATGGTTGTATCAATTCACAAACCTTTGCGGGCTTGAGAACAACACTTGATCAAAATTTCATTGCAATCGGATGAATGGTATAGGAACGCATACGAATAGAAGATGAAGAAGATGGTTGTACTAATTCAGAAACCTTCGCGGGCGTGCGCACAACAACTGGTCAAAAATTCTTCGCAATCGGATGAATGGTATAAGAACGCATACGAATAGAAGAAGATAGAACAAAAGAAAAAGATGAAGGAAATAGTTGTATCACTTCAAAAACCTTTGCGGGCGTGAGCACAACACTTGATCAAAAATTCATTGCAATCGGATGAATGGTATAGGAATCTTTGCGGGTGTTACCACAACAACTGACGAAGGTTTCATCGCAATTGGATGAATGGTATAGGGACCATACGAATAAAAGAAGATAGAATGAAGAAGAAGAAGAAGAAGAAGAATATGGTTTTACTATTTCTGAAACCTTTGCTGGTGTTACTACAACAACTGACGAAGGTTTCATCGCAATCGGATGAATGGTGTAGGAACCATACGGATAAAAGAATATATGAAGAAGAAGAAGAAGAAGAAAAGGAAGATAGTTTTTCTAATTTAAAAATCTTTGCGGGTGTGCGTACAATAACTGGCGAAAGTTTCGTCGCAATCGGATGAATGGTATAGGAACCATATGAATAAAAGAAAATAAAACGAAGAAGAAGATGAAGAAGATGATGATTTTTCTAATTCAGAAACCTTTGCGGGTGTGCATACACCCACTTACCAAAATTTCATCGCAATCGGATGAATGGTATAGGAACGCATACGGGACATACAGACAGACATACAGACATTCATTTTGATATATAAGATATAGCCTATACTCTTCACGCAAGTGCAAGCAATAAGTTGACAAAGTTTTATCGCAATCGGATGAACGGTATGGCAGCGCATAAAACACGAACAAACAAACAAATATTGTTTTTTTATAATATAGATAAAGCCTTAGTGTGAGGCCTCAGTTCCAGCGTTTGGCGCAGCGTTAAGCGTTATGTGCAACTCAAACGTATAACCGTATAAATGTATAACCAAAAAAAGAGATTGTCTACGAACATTCTCACACACGGTTATACGTTTGAGTTGCGCAAAACGCTCAACGCTGCGCCGAACGCTGCCACTCAGGACGTACGCTTAGGCACGGTAATTCTCAATCCGCAATAAATAAAACATTTAAGTAGTAGATAGAAACTGATTAAAATTCTTAGTATACGTTCTGTATTCGTGTCTACGACAGTGCGGCGTCCAATTGTCCTGGCGTCCAGTCGTCCCATTCCCAAGATTGCAGATTGAAGAGATATTTTTTTTTATAATTTACATTTTAAATTTGTTTAAATTAAGAAATACATACTAGGTATATTAAACACATTAAAGAGAAAAATATTTTTTATGTGAAGTCAAAAATAGACGGAATAAAATGGAAATCCGAAAACATGCATACACACTAGAAAAAATTATTTTGTAGAAAAAAAATAATACACCCGACGGGACTTGAAACTGTGTCTGCTGGATTCGCGTCAGTATGCTTTTCCAATTAAGCTACGGGAATCTTATTGAATCACGACACATGTAACTAGCACTTTGACATGACCCGGCTCACGGCTAGCTCAATAATGCTACCGGGCCGTCACTGAGGAGACTAGTGATGAATTAGGAGAGGTGGATCTCCTTTGTAGTATCACAACTTTTGAATTCCCGAATAAAACTCTCAGCTGGTGTGGTGCCGAATTTATTCAGGTACTAGAGTTCACGGTCACACAATAAGATTAACTGTCATTGTTCCCGTAATTAAATCTCATTAAAGTATCAGCAAACTATTTATTTGTTCACTATAGGATCTCTGTGAAATCTTTCACAAATTCCCGAAAAGTCACACCTAATTCAGAGAATGTATACGCCGATATTCTTTGGATATTTTTAATTCGAGAAATATTTTCCCATAAGAAAGAAAATATAAATTATTCTTTGGTCACACAGTATTAGGTTTATAAAAGAATAGAATTATTTTATTGTTGTTATAAAGTTTATTTATGTTCACAGTGTATTTACAAATATTTATTTGTGTTTACAGACTTGTTTACAAAAGGTTTACTTAATGTTTACAAATTTATTTACTAAAATTTGTTTTTATGTTTATAAATTTGTTTACTAAAATTTATTTTATGATTATGTTTACTAAATAAAGTTTCAAAAATTTATTTTATAATTCCGAAAAAAGATTTGTAAAATTTATTATTACAAACTGAGTTTATTAATTTGTTTTTATAAAACAAATCCGATCACGTAATTTATCCCGATTACGTCACCTCGTATGATGAGTAATGAAAAATGAAATTACTCCGCGAGCGCGTTACTATCGACAGATACGTGGTATTCGAGCTACGTTTTAGCGGCCGACGTCACTACCGACAGATACGTGTTATTCGCGCTACGTTTTGCGGCACACGTCACGACCGGCAGATACGAGATATTCGCGTTACTTTTTGCCCGTCGATGGGGACTTATTGTAGGTAAATTTCACGAATGTTACTGAGAACCGTGTCTCGTATCCGCGGAAGGACTGCTGCTTAGTAGGAGATCGCTGGTGAGAAGTGTAGAAACTAATGATTTTACGGGAAAAGTGGTCACCTTTTATACCCTTCGGATAGAGGTTTAACAGGAAACAGTCCGTAAGGGATAGCAGATGTATATCTTTCTCTCACGGGATAAATTTACATATATCTCCCGTTCCTGGCAACTTTCTAATAGAGATATCTTCTAATTAAATCGGGTTAAAATTACTCTACCTTATTTTCACAAAATAAAGTTTCAATAGGGGTGTTTCAAGCACCCTCTAGAACAAGTCCCTTAAATACGCCGTAGCGGTGACGTAAGCAAAATAGTTGATTTTATATGATTTTTCGTGTTCGAACGAAGGGGAAAGTTTCTAGCTTTCCATCGAGGTATCGGAATAAGTATTCGGGTACTAAATAAGGGAATGGCAGTCTTTAAACTTAAAATGTCAAAACGAAAGGTTGACACCCACGTACTAGTCCTTTCCACCACTCTTGGCCTTTTTAGGCCAATAGAATTTTACTAAGTTTTAATAAAACTATTTGGAGCCGCAGAAAACGTTTCATTCGATATTTACCTTTCGGACGAACATTATTACGTGAAAACACTATAATATTATACTTAACATTTCAACTTAAATATATAAATGCTTAATCCTAACAAGATGTTATTTACAAGCGACTACAAATTTATTTAGTCTTTAATAGTGGCTTTTCCATAGTAATCTAAACGTAACCTTGAATCTATTTTTATCTGGCAACTCAATACAGCCGGGCCGTAAATTCTAGTCGAACAGAATTCAGTTAAGGTTCAAGGTCACGCGTCAATTTGTGTTTTTAGTCGCAGTATTTGATTCTTTTATTTATCCAAGACGCGATTAAGATTTATTATTGTTTATGGGTAGAAACCCATCTATACCAGAATCTTAAGTTTTTCCAATTGTTATTTTTACAATATTCATTATAGTTAGCGAGTTATAGCATTAACAAAATCTATAATTATAATTACGCGTCTATAGATATAGATACGCGTTTACAATATTTTTATAACGGTAGTCCGCCTCTATCTTGTACTGATAAAATTAGTGTTAAAATTCTTTATTCATAATTATACAGTATATAAATTTATAAATATTCAATTTTCTTTTTCAATTTTCATACATTTCCATTATTGCTATAAAAGTTATTGAAGCATGTACTTGCTAAATTTTACGTAAACAATCTCTCCCATAACTTATTTTCTAAGTTTAATGGAGATTTCCCGGAAATTATTTCCAAAATAACATCGCGCCAAATCTACGCGACGTGTCATTTCGAGGCCTGTGGTCACAGCGTTCCAATTACACTTGAGCAGTCTCGATCCTTGGGGGCGAAATTTTCTACGTAAAATTTTATTACATTTACAAAGAAAAGGTAAACAACATACATTTTACTTCCTAATACTAAACGATTACGCTAGTGGTTACCTGTTCATAGTCTTTTTGACCATTTCATTCTTGATTCTTCCATAGTTTAGAACCATGGGACTTATATATTCTGTTTGTACCTTGTCGTGAGGTTGTCGCACGGCTATTGAGAAGTAGAATTGACTACAAGGCTAGATTTGTATAGTTATGTCGTTAAACCATACTCTGCCATAAACACTAACTGAAGGTCGGCGTTTTTGTTCGTGTCAACTTGTTACATGAAATGCTTATCTGAATGCATTGTAATGTTGGCTGTCGGCTATAGTTTGAGTGAATAGAAAATATTATGCTGTAACTTCAGTGTGCAAACTAGACCTGGCTTGCCAGTTGATTAATGCGATGGGTTATAACAGTTTTGTAAGGGTAGAATGACAAGCTTTCTAAAAATAATAATTACGTACCTATTCAATGGCTTGATAAATTAGCATATCACAATATTAAATTTGTATGCATTTAATTGTACGGATTTAATAATAATATATCTCCCATTTACCGTCCTTTGTCTTAATTGTGTTAATAAATTTATGAATGGTGACAGCAAGTTGTAATTTGCTGTACAAAGCTGCCACACGTCATGACAAATTAAAGTAAATTGATGGAGCACTCTGTAGCTCTACGTTTAGCTACGAGCTACGACGAATGCTACGATCCTATCTTTCCGGACGCGCTTTGCGAAAGCGTGTTAACTTACAGACAGAACTGAGGTATATAATACTTATTGTCTCATACAGAATGTTATATCCTTACTTATAAAACCTAAACGTTAAAGTAAACACGTTGGAGAATACTCTACAGTACCACCTCTTGTCCTTGGCAAATAGTTTCCAGTTTCCTGGATTTTTAATCGTTCTCATATCCTCCTCCACGCAATTAATCCAACAATTTGTGGTCTAAACCTTGGTTGCTTACATTTGGTGTCCCCCTGTTCCAGATTATTGGTGTCCTGTCGTCTAGCATTCTTTCAACATAGGCCACCAATAATATTGATGCCTGTTCTTTGATGTAGCGTCGAAAAATAAAAAATGCAATATTCTGCAGAATATGACAACATAAGTCTATTTACATTCTGTTAACTAAAGAATGGACTTGTTATGAGCATGCATAGATGTATATTATTATAATCAGGTTAATTTACAAGGATTATTTATTCTTCAAAAGCTGCATTTATTAATAATTCAATCAATTGTAGAAATTTACAGTCTGCATAACTATGGGTAGGTTTAGTATCCATATAAAAACCATTCAACGTTCAAGGACATACTCTTATCATTGGTTATTTATATTACGTATACTTAATTTTTAATATTTTTTAAAATCAGATAGACGTTTTAAGTGTTGATATTATTTACATAATTATGTTTATTATTAATATCTAAACACATAATGTAATGCAAACTGGTTCCAATGTACTACTCGTACCTACAAATATTATAAAATATCGATTATCATTTATCTGGAGGCATATTTTGTCTTTATAAAACTACAATTTCAAAAAAATTAGAAAAAATCTAGTGCAATAATTGTATCCTTCAAAGTCACAAAAGATGATGGAAAATAATATAATATAAATATAATATATAAATATATTTAAACAAGTGATAAGGTATATGGAAGAACTCTGAAAAAGTTAAATAAGCCATATTTTAGCAATTTATAAAACAATTTCTAAGCTAAATTAATAGCCACCTTCATGTCAGTAGAATACATCGATATCAGAAGCAATGTGGTTGAAAACAACCTACTATCATCCCAATTGGTTTTACCAATAGCAGGTCAGTTCTGCACACTGGGACACCAAATACCACTCTTAAGGATTTCTCAGACAGTTATGAGAGACACACATAAGAGGCCAGATATTAGAGAGTTCAATACGCTGCAATCAATAATAAAATACAATAATATCATTAATTTGTGGTCAATATAGCAATCTCTTTTTTATTTACAATCAATCATCAAAATCTTATAATTATGTCAATACGTATATACAGGTTGGCATTACGCTTCCAACACGCTTTGTAGATGCTCTTGTCATGGTTCTACGATAGATGAACTAAGAGGAAATTACAACTCCTTCAAGCAGGTACATGCATGTTGTTCGATTGTAGAGCTTTATAAATGTATGTAGAGGAAATCGTATAGACAAGAGATTTCAAACGTATAATAATATATAGATCAAATCTCATAGATATCCACCCCAAATAATATGTGTACAATAAAATATACGTAGTAGGTATAATCATTAGTGTACGAAGTAATAAATAATAATAAAAGAAAAGCTAATTGCAATCAATAAAGATTGCGTTTTTGGATTTCGGAGTATTATATTGTATTAGTACGCAAAGGTTGTTTTTTTTTATTTATTTTAAAATTTTGATTAAATCGGTGGAGAAGATCAACTTATTAACACAAAGTATGCGAAAACAATATTTTTTTAGAAATATTCATACCCAAAGTATTGGCTAGAAAGACACGTGGACTTCATCATTTCATACAAATACTCGTATTATAATATTATATCAATATGTCGTACTTACCATTAATATGGTAATAATTCATTCATGTGGGCATTATTTTTTCATGTCATCTGAATAAAGACATATCGTCATCATATTATGCAACAAACTGTGAAAATAAGTACACAATAATATAACGTGTTTATAGCAGACTTATGTACTGTTCGGTTATCAAGAATACAGCGGAAAACACATTTTGAAAATAGCCAATAAACTGGATTATTTGTTAGTTTAACCTAATCTAACCTAACCTAACCTAACCTAACCTAAACTAACCCAAACTAACAAATAATCCAGTATATCGGGTATTTTCAAAATGTGTTTTCCGCTGTATTCCTGATAACCGAACAGTACCCAGACTTATATTTATTTACGTACCCTTTGTGCACTGTTACTCAGAAACAGATTTAAAAGATTTATCTGAATTTGCACCCTAAGATGTCCATAAATCAAAAATAAGCAACATGCTAAGATTGTGGTGCCCGACCAACAGCTGACATCATAATCACTTAATAGTCATGTCCATTTGACACACTGTTACCCTAAACAAAGAAACTGCGGTAAAAAATAATTCTTTATTAAACATAGCTTCATTGGAAATATTAATTCATATATATTTGCGAAATAAGAAGAAATCGCTAAGTATGGAAGGCGTAAATTCTACGAAATAATAATATTATATAATATCTTCCAGGGATAAAAACAACATATATTTTGTCTTGGTTTATGGGCCAAACAACAGAATTCTAATAACAAAAGGAACAAATTTTTAATATAATCAATCTTGTTGTTATTGTTAAATTGGGAAATATTTGGCGCAGTAAATCTAAATTAAAATCTTATAAAATAAAAATAAATTATTTGGTAAAGACAGGCGAGTGGTTTTCGACATAGCAGAAACGGACCGCTAATAATAAGCAGGGATGCTTAATCCTCTAATAAATTGGAAATAAACGAGAATAAATATTAACATTACGGTTTCATTCAGGTACTAGTAAAATAAGCTTAAATATTTCAAACAAAATTATGTTATTCATATTATTAAGTTTTCATTGTATTTCATATTTCGAATAATATGCACATATTCCACGATTCAAAAATTCATGAGTAAATTCCGGATAAATCATATTTGTACACACTTAATAATTAATAATTAATTTTATACTTAACTAAAATAGTTACATATTATTTGAATGAAACATGTGAATTTTGTCATTTTTCCTTGTTTAATTAACATAATCAAGATACTGCATACATACACCGATAACTGTTGGCTTCAACAATAATTGTACGGGAAAACAGAGTCAAAAATTCACAGTTTAACTGGAGCTGTCCTCTGTTGGGATCCGGTCCATTTCTAGCCCTGCGCTGTTCATAATATATCTATATTATCTATTGTAAAATATTACAAATATTTTAAAAATCTATTAGATAGCTACTGCTACTTTCAAGAATATTAATAAATAAACTGATGTTAAGAAAAACTATATAATATACTGTGCATTTATCACTTTCTTGCAAACCTAAAAAACTTTTGAATTGGAGTATCTCCTTTTAGTTTTTCAATAATTACCTTAACATATAATAATTAACCACCTGTTACGACATACTGTAATTAATTCATCACCAACGCCAACAAAAAGAATAATTCCACGTAGTTAACTAGGATTTTTTAAATCTTTTATTTCATCTAATAGGTTTACGGCCCAAATTAAGCTTTGCATCGTGTCTCTTTTACCCCATCAATCCAGTGAAATAGTGGTATTTTAAATTGAGTGATAACTACTTTCAGAACCAGTTTATTTAACATACGGTAAACATCATTACGTGCGGTGACTTTTTCTTTTAGGAATGCTATATTATATCATCAATTGATGGTTTGAAACAAATTTAATCTTGTTGGTACATATATGATATTATGTGGTATTGCAAATTAGTATCTCTACGATATTCTAAACATATTTACGTAGTAGTCATAATATAGAAAATCTCAAAAATATGATATGATATTCTTAGAACCATTAGGCTTTTGAAAAATTGCTATAGTTGTGTAGAATTAACCAGTGGCGAAGGGTGATTTTTGGAAAGATGTAAGCTGTGGAGATCTAAGAAAAAGAGCACACTTTTCAGGTATACTTACGAGAAATAAAAGATAATACGATATTAATACTAATGAATAGGTAGGTACACACTACTGATGACACACTAATTCAATGAAACTTCAAAAACCCAATGAC